>NW_027042476.1:2400000-3694223 GCF_035927105.1 Exophiala bonariae | reverse complement strand
TCGTATTCGCGCAAGCGAATATGAATATGGGCCATATTCGTATTCATTTATTCATTTCGGAGCCCTATTGATCCTGCATATTCAACACGGGGTAAGCCAATCGGTAGGTCAATCGGCATATGACTTCCATTCAATGTGGTCTGTGGTCTGCATCCTGATGAGATTGCGCGGTTGGAGCGCAAAGGTTCGGAAAAGCGAGACTAGCCAACCTCGGTTACGATATTGCATGGCAGATACCAATTATTGAGGAACCGTCGCGGTGCCGATGTAGCATCAGAACTGCAACGGCGTGACAGAGTCGAACTGGATGCCAATTGAGTCAGGGGTTGGTGACTGGATGACATACCACTGCAACACACCTCCCAATTCTCTGCATAAGTGCATCGTGCTGTCCCACTCGTCGTAAGTCTCCTCTGACCCCCCGATCGAGATGGACTCAAGTTTTTCAAATTTCGGCTAGCTTGCCTGCTTAGCATGCCGAATTAAGCACGCGATTCTTCAAAGCATGCAGTAGTCCAGCCATTCGACACATCTCATCTCAACGCACTGGGAGAACAAGGCACATTTCCAGGAAGGGGTTAGTGGCGCGGAAGACAGGCCTTGTTCCGCGTCGATGCTCTCCTCTCATCCACCTTTCGTCATCTGCAGCATCCACCATAAACCTTAACCTCACAGATCGCTCAGCGCTTGACCAATCTCACAGCTAATAGTGCGATGCATATAGTGGAAAGCTTGACTTGTGTTTTGAAAGTTCTCCATCGTTGCAGGATTTTAGTACCGCAAGGTACTAGATGGCAACTTTCTCCGCCTTCGTATTTCGCCGTAGCTTGGTCATGGTTGCCGTTGCGACTATACGGGGTACAAGTTACTACCTTTGGTCCGCATCGTCGCCAGAAATCGAGCACAACTCAGTTGATAGCGCCAAGATGACTTGCAAAATTTTTATCATTCCATCGTTGGCATTGGATTGACAGCAGCTTTTGAAGGAGAGGCTTTTCTAATGTCTTGAAGTTAGCTTCCCACCCTGGGTCCATTTCCTCTGTCATTCAATCTGCTGTACCGTTACTCCTACCAAATGCCTGTCTCTTCATTGAGTCAACCAACGGCACCTCTCTAAAGGCGTGTAAGTAGAAAGGACCACTCGGTGCTTGCCAAAGTGACCATTACTCGTGAGTGACTTTAGTCCTAGCGATTATGGGCTTGGGGCAGCTTATGTCTGGATGTTACGGTCTTGACGACCAGGTTCGGGGCGCATTCAAGTTATACAAACAGAAGGCGACAGGTCTTACGAGGACGCTCCGGGATCACACAAATATGCGACGGGAGACTTTTGCTTCCTGCCTCCCCTCTGCTGTCCTCCGGACATCAACCCTCTGAAGGTGCCGAACTCTCAATCCACAACAAGCGCGGTCTCCGGCTGCACAGGCAATGAAGGATCATCCATGGTTCTGCCTAACTTTCAGCAGGCAGTCGTCTGTGCCTAGGAGACGAATATATCGAACGCCAATGCATTGGAGAGCTGGCAAACCAGACCTTTATGCATCATACTTACTGCCCGCATCGTGTCCCCTCAACATAGCGTGACCCTTGATGATTGTCGATATTATTGACAGATATGTGGTCGCCCCATCTTTTCTCGAGGCGAGAAACCTCTGTGACCAAGTGATGATGGTTAACATTGGAGGAAATGCAGCTTGTCGGTCCAATATGATATCGAAATCCAAGTTATTGGCGGGACGTCTTTTCAAGCTTCAGCGTGGCTCAGGTTCTTGGCAGGCGACTAAACTGCATCCGGGGTTAATTGCGCAAGTCAAGCCTCAGAGGATATCCCATTTCTTTGTTCTTATCATTTACAGTACTAAATTGGGAAAGTATTTTATCCGGTTTAGTATGAGAAGACTTCAATGAAGATTGACGAGAGGCTTGTGGTATGTGTCATCACCCGAGTTTCTTGGCTAGGAGCACATCGGCCATAAGAATCCCCATACGTGGGTCGGAGCGATGTCCAAAATTCCTCACAGTCAGAGTCTCGGGCCCAATTCGCTCCTAGTTATGATAAAGAGAGGCAATACCTAGCTAGCATTACACGGTTGTTTCTAATTACTGCAAAAGAATGAATCCTATGCACCAGATCTCTCCAAGGTCTGACGCTGCCTAATGTGGGGTGGGGACAATGTTTCCACCCTCGTGAATTGCTACATTTGATTCCCTTCCACGGTCCAGGAGAATCTCAATCACTTCGTCGCCTTCAGCTTGAAGATCCAATACTGACTCCGGGCTCACCAAGGGTTGTTGTCCTTTTTCATAGGAGAATTTCACTGGGATTGGACTCGGCCAACGAATTCTCGACTTTTCTGCTTCAAGGTAGGCTATCGTTGCTTTGAGATTTCTGGCTTCCTACTGGCCGTTAGCAGTGCACACAGAGAAAACATAGATACCCACAGCAACTTGATCCTCTTGCACACCCTCGAGCTCGAATATCCTTTTCTGTAGTACTTCGTTGAGTTCATTCAACCGAAACATGTCCATCTTTGTAATTGCGGCATTGTTGTGAAGATCTTCAATTTCACGACTCATCTCTTCTTTTTCTCGTAACAAACCCAGGTTCACCTGGTAATATTGGACACCTTTGTCAAAGTAAAAACGTGCACGATGATCTGAGGTCAACAACTCGTCGTTCAGGAGACGTAAGGCCCCATGGCAACTGGCGACGGCTGTGGTCAGAGTGTGAAGATCCTGCTCGACACGGCTGACGTATGTGCGGATGTTCTGCGTGCTCTACCTGGATGGTCAGTACCTCTGTATCCCAAAGTCGACCGCAGAGACTCGGGAGACATACCGTTAATGGAGTGTAAGATTCCATATTCGATGCGTCAGTGGACGGGTGAGAATCCCCCGAATTTTGAGAAGTATCTGGACAAAAGCTAATAGTCTTGGAGACTGCATAAGGTATTTATCTTTCCCGCCAATTGAATGCTAACCGATTTGAGTTCTGTCTTGTGATGATCCAAATTTAGAAACGATATCGGCTGTGAGCTTTCTTAAAATATAGATCTATTAACGACGAAAAAAATACCCTCAGACCTATATCTGTCGATCGAGGGCCAAAATTGGACCCCGTGTCACAAAAGATGCAAACGGAACAATGGAGTCCGATTACCGTATTGTATAGCCCTGTGTTTCTGCGTGTGCTCGATGTCATGGGTACATAAATGGCGCCAGCATCGTTCCTGACAAGCCAAGTACAAACAATCTTTACAATGTCGTCTACTTTCCAACCCGTTGTCGAGCAAGACGGGGTCGACGCTCAACTACCTGAACTGCTCTTCTCCGAGTCTTACGATTACGGTAACGACCTGGGTCTTCAGAATCTCGACTGTGCGGATCCCACTCTACTTTCCTTTGACCCCTTTGAATTTCATCTTCCCGCAGGCTCAGAGTCTTTGACGTTGGCAGAGGCAAATGAGACTCATTCGTTCCCACAGGAATTAACAGGAGACATCAACACACTGGATCAGCTGAACGACTTGAATCACCTGTATCTCCAGCTTCAAGGGCGCGTCAACGAGCTTGATTCTACCTGTGTGAAGCTCCACAATGCGTACGTATTCAGGGTGCATACAGGAAACCACCTCAGCTGACAATTTTAGTTTTCGAGGGATTGAAAGGTATGTAGACCATGTATCTGCATTCTCACTCACTTCCTTACCTTGACAGTCAATTTTGGGCTGTAGAGACGTATGTGAAACAACTAGGTGCATGGTACTTCGATCTCAAGGATGCAGTGTGTGCGAATACTGAAAAGGTTGCCCGGGAAATCAAATCAATCCGGATGAGAAAGGGTTTCTTGTGAAGTCGGTGGCTTCTGGTAAGCAGCTAGCAAGATAGTCAGTGCGACGTCGATCGCTCTGATCTTCATTGAGAAAGGAACTGGGTGCGCAGTTCCCAGAAGACAGATCCAGGCTGTCTAAAAGGCCCGCCACAGTTTTGCTGTCCGTTTATCATCTCTTGAATACTTTTAGGTCGACAGAGAGGAATTAGAAGCTGTTGCTCGGACGTAACAATTGTGCCAACAACAGGTTGCGAGGACAGCACCCTTGCTCAACTCTGCTGGGGCCTAGATAATTTAACTCACCTTGGACGGTGAAATATAATCTGAATCTTGGGTGGGAAGTGGATGCGTATAGCTCTCAATGAAACAAAACCCGGCAATATTTAGCAATGGAGGCTGTCAGGTACAGTAGGGATTTTGCGAGTCAAATTCCATGCACCAGGATCTAAATTTGTTCGCCACTTGGTATCCATGACCGGTCTCACCACGAGAGAAGTTCATAAGCGGTATCCTCATAAGACGCTCCCACCTAGAGATGTTAGCATTTTTTTCACCCTCCACGACTGATTTTTCGTTTTGGAAGAAACCCCGATAATCATGGCTGGTGTTCAGCGCTTCGTTTATTCCCGTAAAGATGCTGACGATCGGACGTCCTCTTGTACGGCTCTCAATCCCCCCGCTTCCTACAATGTCAGCAATGGTGAGGAAGATTGGACAAACATCTCTTGTCTAAAACAGAGGCGTCGCATACAGAATCGAAACGCTCAGGTCCGCGTTCCCTAACCTCTTTTGTGTGAATTTTCTGACAGTCGTACAGAGAAAATATCGGAACAAGCTAAAGCAGAGGCTTGCACATTTGGAATACCTTGAAGAAACCGCCTTCGCTCCCATCAACTCCATAGATTGTAGGTCGGTAGCGACATCAAATTTGCACAGAGGGCAACAGCCAGGGGCCCGAGAACCTCCATTATCCCCTGTTCCTGAGCAATTGGCATTCGAACACAGTAACGAAGACAATCCTCCCACGACGACATCACTTCCTAAGCCACCTACTTCTTTCTACATCGCCAGTGACCAAGAGAAATATCAGATGTACACCGATTCTATTATCCGCGCTCCCGATCCCTATTCGACCGACTCTTCACTGCTTGAGTACATCAAACCCAACATTTTCTGTCACGAACCCGAAAATTTATCGGTCGAAGCCATGGACATATGCCCACTCGCAATGTCTTACCTTCGAATGGTGAACCTTTGTATACCCCAGCATGAGAAGCCCATACGATAAGATGATCAGCACAAATGCCATGTCTCACATCCTCCATGCACATCCCCTCTTCACCCTCACAGGGAACGATAAATCCTCAACACATGGTTCTCAGGGGCGTCCGAACCAGAAGAGCATGTGCTGACGTCGACGACCTGAGGAAATTGCTTTCGGTTCCCCATCCGTGGACTCAAGGCGCCAGTCTATCATTCACCACCCAGGTTAGACATAGAAAGGCTGGGGGCTGCCGTTTATTGATCAATGTGGTACCAGAAGTGCCGATGTTGAACTCAAGCATTTGTCCATACAAAAACTATACTACGTTAAGTACTATAAATTTAATCTGATTGCACGCTTGTTCTTATCACATTGCTCAAAGGCGAGAAAGTGCTAGAAAATGGAGAGGATTGTGGCAAGTAACATCAACACCGTTGCCGTCCACATCATGCTCAAAAATTTTGCCCCTTTCGTTGCTGCGATGCCTATCACCTCCCCATGCTTGTTGATCACGTCTACCCCTTTCTCAATGATCACTGTTGAAAGAATCGTTGCCAGGGTAATTGCGAGGAAGCCGAGCTGGTTGCCATGAATGTTAGACATAAGCGTGTGGGAAAAGGCTTGAAGACTTACCGTGTCCACTGCCAGGTTGAACATAGCGACTAGTCGTCGATCGAAGTACAGTTTCCACACGGCAGACAACACACCAGTACCTATACAGATAATGCTTAGAATATGGAGTATACTCAGTGCCATACCAGTGGCATTGAGAGCTCCTTCAGCCAAGTCGATGGCCGAAGGCCAGTGAAGGTCTTCTAGTGTTACGCCTTTTGGAAGGTACTGTTGCATTATCTCCGTTGGGTTGAAGTGGAATAGCGCGGTGTGGTTAGAGCAATCAGTCAAAAGAAGAGTCTTGCTCGCATTGTGCTGATAAGTCCCAGTGCAGTGGCCTCTCAGATACACGGTAAAGAAGTCAGGAAGACCTAGCGCATTAGCAACATCAGAAGTCACGCCGTTGAAGAGGTCGTTGATGCCGCCTTGAATGTCATTGGTCAAACCATCCAGGAGCCCATCGCTTCCGTCAGTGGTATTGAAGAGACTAGTTTGACCAATCCGAGAGACGTTCAACTATAGTCAGGTCAGTGGTCAGCCTGTAGCTTCAGGGGACTGACTGTACCGTCATCAGATCAACATCCTGAAGGAATGACTTTTCAGAGCCGGCGACAAGGCAAAGGAGTGAAATGATAAAGGATCCAAGTGTGCAGATGAGTCCAACCACAGGTAACGGCCTCATGATAAAGTCGTGATAAAGAAGTAGACTCTAGTCGACAAAGAGAGAGCATAGGAATTTTCTTCTTTTATAACACCCCAATAACCATTCTAAACATAGATTTCTAAATTAGGAGGCGTACATATAGTCTATTCGAGCCACGTTTGCGAGGATCTCTGGCCATTCCCTCGCAGTGTCATAGTTTAGAGGCTAGCCAAAATGCCATTCACAGGCACAGGTAGCCTTTTGACCACATCAGGGTCATTAACAGAAATGTCGCTGCCAGAGAGTCCCTCATTTTTGCAAATGCCAATCGATATCCATTTCATGATCGTACGGTATTTAAAGTACAACGATATTCTCAATCTTCGACACACTTCATCGAATATCCTTCACGAGATAATACCATATGGCCGACTGCTTCGATTTCGCAATTATTTTGCCGATTTGGAGCTTGATTTAGAAAGATCTCAGGGTGAGAAATCGAGCTATGCATTAGACTGCGGCACTAATACAAGCCTATCTAGATACATGGGGACCGATGGACCCCTTATGCTGCTATACTTGTCTACAGCCAAAGGCAATATCAGCATTTATCTTTATTATGCACATCGGAGCTTACGGGCCACGAGGTTCTAGAGCGCAATACCGGATATGTAAAGAGTGCATGTTGCGAAAGGACATTCATAGGATCTATGGTCGATGGTGGAGAGAAGGTCCTCACAAACAAGAATACTCGGTTATGACACCTCCTGTGAGAATAACAATCATGGACCAAATTTTCGGCAGAGCGAAGAGGTTGAGAGAACAAGGTCGCCTGAACAAACGAGTTGGAGATCGTGGTGTTTGCGGGAAATGTCGAAGAGAACGAGAGATTTTGTTCTGGGGCTGTGTGATGTGTTTTCGAAGAGTTCTTGACAGAAACAGATGTGAAGATATTGCCAGCCGCAATGCTATCGACCAAATCATCTATGGGATACGAAGGCTCTGCGTCCGATATATAGACTGGTGGAATCGACATGCGGTTATTGAACGGCCGGTTGAGATTTACGATATCATCAACCATGGACGGGATTTCATGAAATGTCTTTTAGTTGGATACGAGGAGTTTAGATACCTAAGCTGGAAGGAACGACACGATATTGACGGCCATGGTGAAGGTCTTGAGAAGGCTCCGTCGAAAGAATCGGCATCTCCCTGTCACACATCGGGGAGATACTGGGAGTCGCGGTGTGCCTCATGTTGGTGCCAGATTCGTCCTGGAGCCTATCATTTTCGTGAACGAGTTGATATATGCTTAGTTGCGAGGCTAAGGGACACAGAGCTTTGCCCTGACTGTCAAAGTGAAACGAAAAAAAGTCGCACAGACCTTGAATAGAGACGCGTAATCTGTGTCGAAGGTGGTTTCATTGATGAATCTGACAGAGAAGTTCCACTATTTCTAGGTAACCTTACTACTCTCCGTGTAGTGGCTATACTATGTACAGTATAGCGACGCTGGACTTGACTGATATCAATTATCCAGGCCACTCGTATTTAGGCCTCAGAACCACAATCCCAATGAGGGGATGTTATCAGTACGATTTTTTTAGCGATACACTTCAGTGTGGGGGTTTTATGCCAACCTCTCAGGATCCCTCCTCATTCGTCATACCTGGTGTGGCAGGGGCTTTTTTTCGCGGCGCCAATCGGACAAACTTTCAACCTAGAATATTCATCCGCACTATCACCCATCCTTTCCTGACCCATCCTAATCTTGATGCTTTGCTGTACACTTGTACCAACGGTAGATGGAAGTTGAACGTGGTGTAAGCTGCCAGGTAAGCATCCATACCAGATTGGCTAGCTATAGACGGAGGAGACATTGATGTTTGCCACAGTGGACAAGAGTGGTGAAGCGGACAGAAACAAACCGAAAAATATCAGCCATTGCCCGATGTCAGCCCGTACCTAGCTCAAAGTTTATGCTGAAGCTGTTGGACCGCTTACTCTAAGGGCTGGGAGACTGGTTGCAGATGATGCGTGGCTATAAGAACGACAGGTCTGTACGTTATCTCTCTTCCCCAACCTAGGTCAAATATTCGAGTCCATCTACATCAGATTCGGGAAACAATCGCCTCGTGGGAAAATGAGGTCCAAACATCCTCTGGAACAAATTAGTAGAGAAGAAGTCTACACAGCACGCAACGCAATACTTAAACTCCACAAGACTGCCATTTACTTTCGAAGTATTTCTGCCGTTGAACCGCCGAAGGCACAGCTTGTCCCGTACTTAGCTGCCGAACATGCTGGCACACTCTCACATGGAAGTGCTCGCCCACCTCGTCAAGCTCGCGTCCAATATGATGTGGTGCACAGGGACGGTGGTCATGAATACATGGCATCTGTGATCGACATTGTGTCTGGTAAGGAGGTACACCGAGATCAATTGGATCCATTCGACCTTGGGTCACAGCCACCCTTCACTCAGGAGGAGTTCCAGTGCTTCACCCGACTCTGCAAGGAATCTGATGTCTTCAAGGAAGCCGTGGATGCATTGAAACTTGACGACAAGTTCGACGTTGCTATTGACGCTTGGCCATACGGCGGACTTGATGCCGATGAGTTTCCTATCAGGTGCTTTCCATTCTTTTCGTGCACTTTTCTAAAGGTTATATGGATTATGCTGACTTTGTCGCAGGTACATTCAAGGCCTCTGTTTTGCGAAGTTGAAGCGCAGTCATCCAGGCAGTAACTACTACGCATTTCCACTTCCCATAATTCCTGTCATGGACTTTGAGAGCAAGAAGCTCGTACGAATCGACCGCCTCGCGACGGGAGGGGTCGAGGACGGATTTCAGTACGGAACAGGGCCAGAGAACGTCATCGATCACTGTCGACCAGCCGAGTATTTCCCAGAGCTTCTCGACATACCTCTCCGTCCGGATCTGAAGCCGCTGAATATCACCCAACCTGACGGCACGTCCTTTTGTACTCACGACAATTCTCGTATCGAGTGGCAGAAATGGAGATTTCAAATCAGGTATGTCATTTAGCTGTTGCGACGGTTGACCAGGCACTCACAAGCTCGCTGGCAGTTTTAATCCTAGAGAATGTGCTGTCCTACATGACATTCGCTACAATGGCAGGACTGTGCTTTACCGACTTAGTTTGTCCGAGATGACCGTTCCGTATGGCGACCCCCGTCCACCTTTCCACCGAAAGCAAGCTTTTGACCTAGGAGACGCGGGTGCCGGCCAGACCGCCAACAATTTGACACTAGGCTGTGATTGCCTCGGCGCGATTCAATACTTGGACGCCGTGCTGGTGACTTCCGAAGGTATTCCCATGGTTGCAAAGAACGTAGTGTGTATTCACGAGCACGACAACGGTGTTGGATGGAAGCACACCACTTCCGATGGCAGCCGAGCGGTTGTGGTACGAGCGCGGGAGCTCGTTGTGCAGTTCATGCTTACTCTGGCTAACTACGACTACATCTTCGCTTTCAAGTTCGATCAAGCAGGCGGGTAAGGCTACTTCCCGGATGCTCATACGTAGTACTCGCCTTCAAGCTAACTGGTGTGCAAGTATCACGGTAGAAATACGTGCGACAGGCATCTTGTCGGTTGTCAACATCGATCCGGGGAAAGTGAGCCCCTATGGTAATGTGGTTTCACCTGGTGCGCTTGCCCAGAACCATCAACACATCTTTGCGATTCGTATTGACCCGGCTGTTGACGGCCCAAACAACACGATTATCAAAGAGGAGTCATTGCCTGTCCCTATGAACCGCCATACTAACCCCCATGGGAACGGCTACAAAGTCGTGCAGGAGACCATCAAAGCCTCGACTTGGGTGGACGCGTCGCCATCGACCAATCTCACGATCAAGATGGTCAACACAAGCAAGATGAACCCCGTGTCTCAAAGGCCGGTTGGATACCAATTCACCCCGACGCCGACCCAGCTACTCCTTGCAGATCCGAAGAGCATCGTCGCCAAGCGGGCAGCCTTCGCCCGCCATCATGTTTGGGTCACGAAGTATAAGGACGGTGAGCTCTTCGCCGCTGGTGCACTTACCAACCAATCACGGAGAGAGGTGGGTGGTGTCGCCGATGCCATTGCTCGCAATGATAACGTGGAAAACTCCGACGTGGTTGTATGGGCTGTTGTGGGTTTCACTCATAACCCGAGAGTGGAAGACTGGCCCGTGATGCCTGTGGAAAAGCACGAGCTTCGCTTGAAACCGGCTGATTTTTTCGACGGCAATCCTGCTCTGGACGTACCAAGCATCGTGAATCAGACCAGCACTGAGGTTGGGAAATTTGGCGTGATGTCGATTTGTTCTTCGCCCAGCTCGACGGAAGGAGGTGGGAATACCGTGTGTAAGATGCCCTGATCTTTCGCAGAGGAGCGGGCGGGTTTACGTGACAGTGTCCACCGGGAAACTCAGTACGTTTTTCAGCTTAGCCTCGGCTCGACAACCAAACACCGTGATGGCTGACCAGATTTGTTGTGTGTCAAGAAAAGCTCTTACAGTAGCAGGGAATTCAACCGGGGGTAGAAATCAAGGGAGGTGGGCAAACACCCAACGGCAATTTGGAAATTTGCATGGGAACGCTCCTTAGACCCCGTACACTTCTACAGTCCGTCACAAAAGCAAAGACGTTCACAAAATGATGGACGGTGTTTGCTCTGTCCTCGGTGGATGATGAATACTTCGCTCTCACATGTGACAACCACCAAATGGCGTTGCCACCAGGCATCTGTGGTGTTGCACTCAAGGTTGAAATAGACTAGGATGACCCGATTCCCCTCGCCGGGAGAACAGCCGACGCCTTGATGCGGCAAGAATTGGCGGTCCTTTTGGAAGGACGAATCATTGCTTCACGCTCCACGACGCGCCCGCACTAGAGTTCAGGTGAAACCACCACTGGCGGCACTGACTCAAGTATTGTACCTTGTCTCGGCTAGTTCGTTCTGACTTAGCATTCCATTGGCCCTTGCCCCCTTCTCCGCGCCCGAACAGTGCGGACAATCCCTCATCACCAATTGCGCTAAAAAGGCGACAACCCACTAACTAAACACCAGAATTGATCGTGGCGCCGAACTCCCGCTCGTTAATTGCTTCCGTACAATGAACCCTTCCCCCTTCCAAGCCCAGGTTGCCAGTCTCAGTTTTTGGTGCTGTAATCTACCCCTGGGCTGTCCTTTTGAGCACGCCTGCAACCGCCCAGTTTGAGTCATTTTGTGGTCTGACCGTATCAAGCTCGATATTTCTCTACTCCTAGGCTGCAGAGCCAAGGTACTACAGTAGATAACTTCTTGAGCTTTGTGGCTGGCGGCATTTGTGGTTCCGCAATCCCTATCATGGCTGCAGGCCACGATTCGTGAGTCAATCGTTCCAACCACAAATTGTCAAGTCTCTCAAATTGCGCAACTGCACAGTGTCTTTAATTGAATCGCCCAATACCACAGTACTGTGATGCAGATTCTGCAATCCATTGTTCGTCATGGTCATTGAGGAAATCCCGCGCAGTGCTGGAGGAGCCTTTCGGCCTTCCTTTCAGGGGTACGTCGAGACTTCACAGGAGGCGATGATCATCTGTGAGGCATACTTGCAAGGCACTATCACATGTGTATCTCGATGCCCCTCTCCCACTGAACGTCTGAATTTCATCCGGAGTGGTCATGTGTTCGTGGTCAAGAACTCGTCTGGAAGGAAGAGGTGGACCGATGGCATGGCATGGGCTCCACGTGTTTACACTCATGATGGCTTCAAGGTATATCACGAGTCCAAGGAAGGGCCTAAGTTTTCTCGACAGCTCGGTGACTTAAGTCCTCAGTCTCCTCCGCTCATCGAACAAAACAGGATGATCAAAAAGGTCTTCGAGGTTTCAATACGAGGAACGCCGGACTTTCAAGTCATTTCTTATTTCACCGTGAAGGATGTCATATCGAGAAATCTTCCAACACCTTCTCAAGACCCATTTCTTCGGGGTATCAGAGTACGACATGCGCTTCTTGAGATCTATGCCGCCTCGCTGGGAGGGCAGAGCACTTCTACGGACGGTAAATTTAACGGACGACCTCACTCACCACCAGCCATTCTCGCAAAGGAGAGAAGTCATCCTCACTCCCCACCGACTGGAAGTCTTTCACCTATGCTACAGACAAAGCTCCTGAGTCGCACGCAGACCTTCGTATCTGATAATGAGGTTGGAGTCCGCAAGGCGGAACGGACGCCATCCAGAACTAGCATGCCGCAACCGCCAATGCCACCAATCGCTCCTGAACATCAGTCCATGGACATCAGCGGAATGGACCAACGGCCGTCGCAGGTAGTCCATCAGGGCATCCAACATCCTGCGCAATCTCTACACAAGATTACAGAGCAACCGCACGCCCCGACGCCTCATGCGGATCACGACAATCCAAGAGCAGCACATATTTCGATGGGTCCACCACCGCGTGTCCTCCATGCTACCCTACCAGGTGTTCCGTCTCTGCTAAGAGGAGTCAACACGGCCGTCAACCGTTCTCCATCTACTTCCGTGAATCCCTACATCGAAAGCTCAACCATACAGCACTTAATCTCTGATGACCACGGAACGAAGGTCTTCAATCAGGAGGACATGGAGCGCTCGAAAATGCTGAGGAATGCTCCTTACAACTACTTCGATCCAACCCTCGAAAATGAGCGCCGGAGGTGTGCAGAGACCATCGCGCGCTACATAAGAGCTTCTAATCTTTACGGTGGACTTCGTGAGGAGGCGATCCACAATATCTTGGTCAAAGTGTTTGACCCGGCTCAAGACACTACGCACGCATTCCGTTCGGCACCCCGTGTCAAAGGCGCGCTTGGACATGGAGTAAAAATCGAAGGACCCTTCACTTGCAGGTATGGATATAACCTTCACATAATGGACAATGTTCACATCGAAAGAAATTGTGACATCGATGATTCAGGCCGGGTTGATATCGGGAGGCTCGTATGGATTGGGCCCCACGTTTGCATTTTGACCTCAGTGCCCTGCAATGGGTTGGCAGATGATGAACGCAGCGGAGCGCAACGGTCGGCAAGGCCGGTATGGATCGGCCCTAGAGTACAAATCGGAGCACGTGCACTCATATGTCCGGGAGTACGTCTTGAGGAAGGCACAGTTGTCGAACCTGGTGCGATAGTCCGCCCAAATCACTTCGTATCGTAGGGATACGCCACGCTTGTCATGGAAACAATACTACGGTCAGGTAGCGCATTCATACTGGAAATAGTTTTCCACAAAGATTAATAGCTTGTCCCTCAGCGTAGGCAAGGAGGCGCGATTCTGTAGCAACCGGACGGGGGAAAAGACTTCAAGTCAAGGACAATGTTATCTTCATAAGCAGTGTTTTCTCCATCTTCACGTCTCTCGATCGTGAGTGTTGAAGAACCAAAGTTCTGGTTCTACCGAGAGTGGGGGTACCGTATAATTCAGTGAGAGATAAACTTAGTAGTATGACCCTGCATATCCTTGGGGAGAGGTCAGATGTAATTAAAGTACCACCACCTATCTATTTCATCAAACGACTGGAAGATTTCTACCGGAATATTAGCCCAGGATGAGCCTGAAGAGCTATGTCTTTTACCATACGCTGATGCTGCGCACTGGCATCCCGCGGGATCAGCCATGTAGGACCCGTCGTTGTAAACACCTAAACTTTCTCACATCGTCTATGTTTACCTGGTGTTCATCTCTGAACTACCCTTATGAGTACTTTGAGCTAGCAGTAGAACTAGTGAGACTGATTCATAGACATGGTGCTATATGAGTGTTCACAATCAGAAATAGTACTGATATGTCCTGGTGGAAGGTAAGCTTTGATACGCATGGAGAACAGACTTTCCATCAAAAATTGTCTCCACTTATGAGGTCAATTTGGGCATCGGGAGGTTCGGAAGGGAGACTCTGTGCAAGTCCAAGCGACTCCCCAAAAAAAGCAATACATCTCCAATATGAGCCGAATGATTATTGGTGGAGCTTTGGCTATTTGATGTCAGCCATCATTTGTAAAATCTGTTCATTATTTTACAGTCATTGGTACCCAAAAATGGAATATATACATTAATGGTCTAAGCCCTGCAATGAATACAACTTCGTAAAGTTCTCAGAATTTAGGAACTGCTATTTACCATTGCGTTATCCAACAATCCTTCAATCACCTCCAAAGTATCGGGTAAGCTTCTCACGCAGCTCTCGGTGGAAGAAAGCATACTTGCCGACAAACAGTACGTTCTCCATGCCTTCTTCCATCACTCCGGCTCATCTTCGCCAGTAAAAGCAATTCAAACCATGTCTAAGGGACAATATCCGCCAATGTCTGGACCTCCACCTACAGGACCATTGCCTAAGCCACCTAAATGGTGATATACTCATCCAAAAACCAGGGGTATTCGTTGGGAAGTCAGAAGCTACCAAGGGAACCTAGCTGCGCCAATTGCGGTTGATATGGTGAGGTAAAAGGGGTTAGGCTTGTGCTCACACTTGAATCGACGGTGAAAATTGCAACTATTACCCACACTCGTTAGGAAATTTCCTTTGTCAGAAGAAAATATAAAGCTTGTATGGTAACCAGTGCGTCTATACAACAAACAATGAATGACCCAGACTTCCTCGTTTGTCTCGTCTCACGCTATGCATTTGACCATTGATGATGTTTCAGAAGCCCGTTACTGTACGAAGAGTACCAAAAATCTATTCAATGCGTTTCCATCGAAGCAATGCTCATCTGAGGAGAATATTATTGATTCAGCGACTTTGATAATACCTCTCGATCACCAAATCAATCGGTTCATCCTGTACCACCATGCTTTCATACGCATCGCAGCCATTGAACCGCGTTCTCATGACACTTCCGTAAGCTCCTAATCCAAATACCTCCAGATAATCACCGGCTTTCACGTCTCTGGGTAAATTCCACGGTCCAAATTTGTCTAGCGTATCACATGTCGGTCCATACAGCGTGAAGGGCTTGCTCTTCCCCGTAGACGGTGACTCGCGGAGCAGTCGGGTAAAGTAGGGCCAATTAAGGCGACCAGCGTCGGAGAATGTACCGTAGACACCGTCGTTGACATATAGGGCAGATCCGCGGCGTTTCTCGACGCGTAGTAGCATTGAATGATGCCACGCAGAAAGACATCTGCCTGGTTCGGCTATCAGGATGGTGCTAGGTGGAAATGGTAGACTCTGAAATGCGTTGTGGATTTCGTCTAGGTGTTGTGAGGTAGAAGGTGGTTCCATGTCGGGATACTTGACCGCGAACCCACCGCCTACACTGATGAAACGGACGTGGACCTCAGCCTCCAACGTGATAGAATATGCCTGTTGTAGCCCTGCTGCAAAATCTCCTCGACCCATGACCTGGCTACCGACATGAAAGCAGACGCCAACTTGATTATTCGACACTTGCACGGCCTGGAGTAACAGCCGGGCCTCCTGGCCCGAGACACCGAACTTCGATTCAAGGCTCAACTTGGCGTTTCGTGACAACACACGTAGTCGAACAAATAAGTTCAAGTCTGTTGCACGGCCAACCGCTGTCGCCGTAGACCGTAGAATTTTTTCCAGCTCATCATGGGAGTCCAGGCTGAACGAGCGAACGCCGTGGGCGAAGTATGCCTCCTTGATGGCCTTTTCACTTTTGACAGGATTCATGAAACACAGTGTAGCTTCAGGCAAGTTCCGTAACACCAATCGTACTTCTTTTATAGAGGCCACGTCGAACCAGGTAACACCGCTGGTCGAGAGAATTGAGAGCAAATCAGGGCTATCATTGGCTTTGACAGCGTAAGCTGTGTGGCCCTGGAATTTTGTGACGAAAGATCGTGCAACACGCACCGTTTCGTCGGGGTGAATAAGCGTCATCGGACTCTCAGGTTTGAGGTCGTTGGCTATTTGAAGAGAGGTATAGCGCCCTTTGCTGCAGTCCAAGGAGGTTTGGTAGCCGCCCAACAACGCGTGAATCCCGTTCCTGGATTCAGATTCCGAGCCAGGTATCGAGGGTAGAGAATTTGCATTCACTAATTCAATATCTGGCCGTTGTTGTTCCTTGCAACATCCAGCTTCTGTAAGGTCTCTTTGTTCTTCTTTTCCATCGCAGAGTTTCTCATATCGCTTCGTCTGGGAAATACTCGGGAATAGGGTTGGGACAATCCAGCCCAAAAACGATGCCTGGAGAGCCTCTATCCGGTGTGTTCGCCCATTGTTGGTCGATGGACGGAAAGGTATTTTATTCCAGAAAGAGGCCATGGCGTGTCAAGCGAGACAGTGGTGACAGCAAAAAAGCAAGATCTTGAATACAGTTAAGGAAAGACCTATAATTCTGACGTGATTGCAGGGATTTTATAGTATAGATTGAGGCATTCGGAGTTGCCCAAGCCCGTAAAATTCTGAGAAACCCACTCCCATCAGTCGACTATGGGTGTAGGGCAACTGCCCTGGAAGATTCGTGTGCACTACTTCTTACTAAGAAAGGCTTATTCTAGAAGATAGGACAGTTTTCGGGAGTCTGCTATTCGTGGAACCGAAGTGGAGCTCTCCATCGTGTCATACATACTCGAGCCGTCATTTGTCAAATATATAGGGTTGCATGACCCGTACCACAATAGTAAAGAGACCGCCCGAACTTCTTTTTACCTGCTGAGTGACTTGGTCCTGTCATCGTTCGCACCGCGACTGATCGAAACCGAAACACTCTCGAGTTGGCATTTTCTAAAGTCTGTCCTTTGTGATCGCCAAGACTTTATCTTTGCTATGCAGCCTCCGGTATCAGGGCATGACGCCCGCTACTTCGCTGACGAAGAGCAACGTGGTGAATACGGTGAGCATAGCTAATATAGAATAAGCATTTCAATCCATTTCCCACTGATCCAGCTCTAGAAATACGAAGTGTAATCGAGGCAGACTTGAACTATATTCTCAATGATTGCCGAGCAGTTGATCAGGCTATTGATGAAATAGAGGTCAAACTAGAGCACCTAAGAGATCTACAATCTCAATATCTCGCCGAGATAAACATCAATAAACAATCCCTTTTACGGATTGACGTCGATCAGACACGAAACGGCGTGTTCACCACATACCAAGGCCTCATTTCTAGGGTCAAGAATATTAAGTCTCAACCAGAATCCGGTAATCTTCGAACTGCCCCTCAGGTCGGTAAGGTTAACCGAAGACTTAAGAGTACCTTTCAAAAATATCAGCAAGTGGAACGGATTTTCCGTCAAGAGTCTGAAAAGCAGATAGCTCGACAATACCTTATCGTTCGCCCAGATGCTTCGGACTCCGACGTCCGTGAAGCTATTGAAAATAATGTCAAGATTTTTAGCTCTGCCTTAATGCAGAGTGACCGTCGTGGTGAAGTAAATATCGTTGCTGAGGAAGTTTCTCGACGACACGACGGTATTCGGAAGATTGAAGAACAGATACAAGAACTTGTTCAACTCTTCCAGGATCTCGAGACATTAGTGGCGGAACAAGAACATGCAGTTACACAAATCGAGCAAAGAGAAGACGAAATTGTCAGGAATATTGCTGAAGGGAATACCGAGCTAGCAGGTGCGGTTGAAAAGGCCCGAGCAACGCGGAGAAAGAAGTGGTGGTGTTTAGGTGTTGGTGGTGAGTCTCGTTCCCTTCGGTATATAAAAAGACTAACTAGCCTGTAGTCACCATTATTATCATCGTCGTCGTCGTCATCGTCGTCGTGTTACTGGTTATTAAGCCTGGGGATAGAGCTAAGGCGTCAACAACTAGCTAAGTTGCACGTCTGCATCCAGTATCGCGGGGTTGGTAGCAAATTTTCCACTCGCGACTCATCCCTTCGTCGATTTATTGAAAGCGCCTTAGTCGAACCAGGTGTGGTCGCCCACAGTTTCACAGAATGAAGAGCATTTTGATGGAACATTTCTTGGCTTAAATTAGGGCTGTCCTCCGCAGCGCAAAGCAATATCTACATGATGAAGGGAAGCTTGTCATTGTTCTATGTTCTGCTATGATTTGGGTTTTTGAATTCCATTTTCTTTGCCAATTGATGACTGGGGCCTGACAACGAGGAGTCTACTCAAGTCGTTAAGTCGACAATAGTCATGCGGGTTCGTTCAACTAAGGAAAACCTCCCGGATACATCTTCTCTTTTTGGACTCAAGACCGTCACTGGAGGAGGACCTCTTCCTTTTACGGTGTTCCGCAGTTCCGAAGTACGCATTCAATCCTTGGGCTTGTATAAGTTTGTCTACCGTGGACGGGAGGCCGCTGATAGGGTATGATTCGTCCAATGAACCCTGCGTGCGGAGAGAAATACTAATCCCGTGGACAATACTTAGTTGTACGCGTTTGAAAAAGTTGCCGTTCTTATCCAGGCAGCACGGGTCGTCCCAACGTCCCGGGATCGGTTCAGCATTGAGATATAGTTGCGTGGAACTGAAGGCGAGCCGCTTGATTAGCACTGCAAAGGCAGGCTCCTTCCCTAAGATTGAGCACAAGATATGGCCAGTCCCAATGTATCTTCCGTTGACCTTTTTCGGCAAGCCCGCGAGCTCGAAGTAAAACTTAGAGGCAATGGCACGTCGCGCCACTGTTTCAATTGGCCGTGACAACGACTCATCCGTTTCGACTTTTGACTTGAGCACGTGCATGTGACTGGTATCATCTAGGCTATACTCGTCGTCAAGCTCAGGATTCAGACGGTGATATCTCGGAATATGGCGAAACGTTTCTTCCACTTGATGATCCTTCGCCTTCTCCCAGACTAGATCATACACTCTCTGTAGGGCACTTCGTTGTTGGCCGTGATTCTCGTGTGAGGCCTTCAATGAACCTGTCCCCAAAGATAGGATCATGTCAGCCTGCTCCACCAATGGATATAGGGCCCTGGCCTCCGCGAAGGCTATCGCGGTGGGATCGTTCCGCAGTAGGCCCACATCCTGGAAAGTGCCTACGCCTGGAATTTCTTTCACCGGGAAGTAGCTGGCCTCGCATATTAGTCTCCAATCTGCATAGCGAGAGAAGTATACCTACCAAGGGGCTGCAGATGCGGCTCTGGCTCTAGATCGGTCAGCTGGAAACGCTTCTCAAGGGAAGTGCTTACATGTCCCACAGTGGCGCATTGCCCCCATCCTCCGGCTTGATGATATTAACTTCTGCGGGCAACGTGAGTTAGAAGACATTCATAAATCCCGCGGCGGCCTCTTACCTTGCTTTTCACCTCGCTGTCCGATTTTATTATAGTTTGTGAAAACGCGATAGGATGGTTGCTTCAGGACGGTTGCAACGAGGACGCAAAGCTTCGCTCCAACCTCGGTCGCATACGATATGTCCAACATAGTCTGCTCTCCAAGCACGAATTTCAAGACCGATTCGATACTTTCTGCCTTATAAATTCCATCTCGACGGTAAAGATGGAGCGCTTTCCCCATCCAGGCTACGAGAGGAATATTAGAAGCTTTTTCTTCTATGGCTCTCTCAATCCATGCCAAGAGGGTTGCTCCAGAAACTTTCTCTTTTTCGAAGGATAGCTTGGCAAACTCGCAGAACATCTCTATGCACTTCGCTGGAGACCATGCTTTTGGGTACAATCCGAACATGGAAAAGGTTCCTGCCGCCGAGTTAGCTTCAGACGTCCAGGTTGGGTGCTCGAGAACCAACCGGAACTGACACCTGAGATGAAATTGAAATGTCTCTGTACTGGGATAGGGAGGTCAATCTGGTCTGCAAGCCTTTTCAGTATCGTCAGGGGAACGACACCTCGCGTACCTCCACCGTCCATACATAGCATACTGAATCCTCGTGTAGGGGCATCCACGGTAATGGCGATCTCCTTGGCCCATTCTTTGGCACACAGGAAGCATGAAGCAATGCGATAGATCCACGGCTCATCCACAAGGGACCTGCCGAAAATTTGCACACAATTCTCGCAGATGAGATGACCACAGGGAAAACGATATTGCGGAGTGCGACTGATACAGCAAAAGCAAGTGGCGTCGCTGTAAATCTGGGACCATTTTTCTTTATACAGTTGCAGATTAGTCAAATGGATGCTTGCACTAGACAATTCGGGGCGAGAAACCAAGTCGTCGAAATACTTCAGCAGGTGATTCTGTACGATATTGAGGACCCCGGTCCGTAGGATCACATCTGAAGATTGCCCAAACGAGATGACGCGCTCGCCAAGAGCCTCACGGAGAGTGTCATGGTACATCACCTTGAAGAGATGCCTCGGATCAAATGCTATCCATGTCAGCTCGCCCGGCCTAACTTCAATAGACGACTTACCATGGCAGTCTGGGGGATAACTATCGAGTAGGAAACTCGATGCAATGATGGGAGCCGCAAAGCCCGTCACATCTTGTGGTGTCCCACAATGTAGCAAGATGTTCGCGAGGTGTTTTGCCAGATCCGAGCCAGGAGGGTTCTGCAGACGAGAGGCATTGACAAAGTTGAACGCTTCGGGGCTCCAGTCGGAGAAATGTTTACACGCAGCGTCAAAAAAAGCGGCAAAGTGAGTCAAAGAGTACGATGTTCGTGTCTCAGCTCTGGATTGCTGCACACTGTTAGACCACCACACAAGGCGTTCCTTGAGTCGACTCGATTGATTGGACGGTCTAAGCACACGAGGAGGCGGAATAGCAACGACGTCAAGCTCGGATATCAGGTCAAATATGTCTTCTGTGGTTTCTTCTCTTACCAACCACAGAAGCGCCTTCCTGGCTTCCCGTTCTCTCTGTTTCGTGGGTGGTATCTTGTCTGTGACGACGAGTACTTTGGGCTTGGCCAAGGCTGGCACTTGAGACGTGTTTTTGCCATGGACCCAGCCGGCGAGGTGGCGTGCGACGACACGAAAACCACCCATGTCGGAAGCAAAGAAACAAAAAACATCGGTAAAGGGTAAAAGGAGACGGTTGTGCATTGCTAACGCCAAGTGGTCTAGGTCGGCTCCATCCGAGTCCCTGGGATGGTTTTTGAATGGCAATCTGTCTATTTCGTGACATTCCTGTCGCGTCATTTCGCGGCGGCCATTTCTGCAAGTCAGACAGCTGTCTGCGATCAAGATTGGTTTGAATGACTCGGAGTCTGGCGCCATGTACAGGTTGATGTCTCCAGCGTATTGCCTACCCCTAAAAATTCGCCGGCGTTTGATTCCAAATGTTTTTTCAAGCGTGATCGACTTCGTTCGATCACCAATGAAGACGAGCAGGCGGGGTTTGGCCTCATCGGGATCGGTAACGCTGCCGAGGAGCGTCCGCAGCCTATCAGTTTCCAGCAAAGCAGTCTCATAGCCTTGCTTGCAAAGGCCCAACCATTGAATATGATTACAGCGCTTCATGATTCTATGCCTCTAGTACATGGCTCAAACCACCCTGTTCAGTGTCGTGACGACCTATATAGTGGTAGGCTCCTACGGCACCTGCCAGACCATCATTGTCCTAAAATAGACGGAGGAATCTATAAATAAGTTGAGCAGACTGTTTTAGATCTTTCTCTAAGGGCATCTTCTGTCTGATGTGCTCGTACGTTAGAGCCTGGTTAAGATGGGCTATCCCAGCCAAAGTCACAGTTTGCACCTCTCTCAGACTCCCGTTAAGTCAATATATTACCGGTTCTTGTTTGGTGACAACTATTACAAGCCCACCGACAGACGCTCGCATCTTGACAGCCTACAGGGGAGGTCAGTGACCCAGAGAGTGCATGCTGGAAAACTAACAGCCACCCAGGTACCTCACCGTCACCTACATTGACGCGGACAACTCGCCCGGAATGCCTAGCAAAGATCACACCATCTCCTGCCTCTTGAAGTCCCTGCTTGGTATACAAGACTGTGGTCGAGATTTGAGACCCAGATGTCTTCTCTGTGGTAAATTTCGCTCCACTGGACACCATCGAAATGGGATGTCGGCATTGATATGTTCAAGGCCTGCTTGTGCTCAATTGCTCAAGACCATGATTCCGAGTAGCGAGTCCAGCGGAAAGCGAGTTATTCTCGAGATCCATCATTACCTGCACGATGGCGCCAGTGTATGCCAAAGTGAAGCCTCCTCCAATGCTGCCGAGCTATCTGGTGGAATTGCAGACAAGCGGGTGGAAATGCCGGTCACCAATCCAAGGCGGGTTACTCGAGCCATGACGCGACATCTTAACACTCCCCACAACGAATCCCCTCCATTAGTACGAGCATTTACCAAACCTACGCTACATATCTGAGACTTTTACAGTTTGTTCGGCTTGTTGAACGTTTGAATATTCATTTCCCCCTAACAAATCGATTCTCTAGCAGATGCCGTGTGCACCACGACCAGATATGGTAATGAGATCGGATGTGGCGCCCTGTTTCTTACATGAATTCCTCTGGAATAGTTGAGCGTTGAATTTTAAGACGGTACATCATATCCAACCGAAATGCTATCGATAGGTTCCAACTGAATGGGTATCCATAGATATTGTGAGGCCCTCCAGCTTTTACATTAGCCAATAATTGTACACCAGCATAGAGATCGACATCGTTGCTAGTGAAAGGGTGTTGATACTGACTGCAATCTTGGCGGTAACGGACCAATATCCGTGTTGTGCCGAATAGATATTGACCAACATATTAAGCAGTCCCATGAGCGAACTTGCTGTTTCGGGTCTTTGCATGATATCAATAAACGAGATGCAGATCTGAAATTGGTTGTCTCTTCACTTACAAGAATATGTTACGAGTTAGCCAGACATAATTGGAACACCAAGTGCGCCAAAGGTATCCCAAGCCCACACTACCGACAAGGCAGCAAATGCCAGCAAGCGGCAGCAATGGAATGTTGTTCACTGTGTCCGCTGCCAGCTGACCACCCTCTGTTTGCTCAAGGCGGGTTCCCAGAGAAGTAAATGTTCCAGGCAGGACTATATAACTTGTATGAATCAGCCAGGACGAAATAAACGCCATGATGCTGTATCGTCTCTGTATCGTTTCAGCTCCAAGCACCATGGTTTCGTGAGTCGTCGACATGATATATCTCCGACGCGTTTTTCGATAGAAATCGTCGTATGGGAATGCAAGTCTTGGTTTGGGTTCCTTCCAAGCATGGGTGTGAGTCGGAAGAACTATTTGTATGGTGCCTGGTCTGTGGGAGCTCCACTTTGACCGAATTCGCATCCTAGCACGCGAACTCGTTGTTCTTTAAATAGTCCAAACGTTCCCCCTCCTAATCGGTCCTTGATTGGAGACATTACTCTGCTTTCATCTTTCCGACCGCTCGAAGTTCGTTTTGTCTCAGACCTTTCTCCTAATCAACCCACATTATTCACATAATTCTGCATTGCTTGTATCATTGTCTAGTTTCTCAGAATATACACATTGCTGATAGATCTCTAAGTCATAGTGTGTCCCTCCCGAAGAGATCTTGTTTGCGTTCAAATCTGGCAGACAGCGCACAACTAGACATGGAGCAAACTTTTTGCTCTGATCCAGAACCTCAGGACACAGCCCTTTTCACCGATATCCCGACAGTCGAATCCTTACTCAAGAAGGTCGATCAGTTGCAAGAGTCGATGGACTACGATATCCTGGAGCGACTTGAGGAGGAGAATGAATTGCTACAACAAAGTCTCACACGTGGGAGACAAAGGCTGTTGTCTGTCGCCAACGTGCTGAGAGAGGCGTATGAAGGCTATGTGGTCCTCCATGCGTATCTCCAGAAATTCGAGCAGGAAGCAAAAGTAATTGATGCACAATGGGCGGCATTCACTCCATTCAGCGCGATTCAAAACGGCGGACCGGAGGACCGAATTCGTGCGCTTATCTCGGACAAGTAGTACGATGGCACAAGCGCCTTGACCAGCGCCTTCAGTGCAGGTTAAAAGACACATGTCAATGTATAGACCAAGGGAGCTTGGACTGTGACACAACCCTCTGCTTACGTCTCTGGAATTCCCGACAAGTACAATAGGCCAAGAAAATTCTATCACTTCGGCCACACAACTTGCCGCCACCGGAAAAAGATATATCAGATAGTATCTGCCTAACGAGTGATGGGGTACAGTACTATTGGAGAAATCGTCCTGTAATGTGGCCATCGTACACGCGATTCGGTCAGGGTGGCTTCAAATGTTTGATCGTGATCCACCCTCCCGCTCTTTCTTCAGCCATTCCAACACCATATTTGCTCTGGGCTTTCGCTTTCTGAGAGCTCGATGTAATTTTTTACCGATAGTGGTTTGTAACACCGTCGTAAACAACCTCCCGTCCTGAATCCCCTCTAGCATTTCGGCAATAGCATCGTTGAACTTCTCAGCGGCAGCAGGTTCAACGTCAAAGAGTGATTGACCCAGTTCCATCAAAACCAATACAGTGATCTCCGCTTCATGTTTTAGAGTGCTTTCTTTAGGAGGACACTCGTATCTCTCAATATCTATGAACCCTCGTTGCTTCAGCAGGGCTGGTAGTTTGTCGAACCATTCCACAGACTTGATGAAGAGTGGAATCTGAGTCGTGATTGGTGATGGCAGTCGCCATTCGGATATGATACTTGGCTCTGTGTAGTCGTAAGCACGAATTGCTGGTGATGAGATGTCGAGCCACTGGATCCAGCCATTTGGCTTTAGCATTTGGTGCAGGTTGTCGATGATGGGAGTGAATTCCTTCCCTTCGAAAGAGCCTGCAAGCAGCCGAACATTGATCAAATCGAAGCAACCCTTATAATCCTGGTCCACTGGCCGCATCATATCCAGTACGTGAAAGCAGCAATTCTCGGGGCACGTCCACGGAAACTGCGCGTCGGATATGTCGATACCGATTACTTCTGCCAATGGGTATTCCTCTGCTGCCTCGATGGCCCATATTCCATTACCACAACCGACGTCGGCGATGGCTAGGTCCTTCCTGGATCTAATCTCATTGGAAATAGCAGGGTAGATTAGACCACCAATTCGCTGCGTAATCAAATGGTGCTGGGCAGTGAGTCGGCAAGACGCAACAATCCCGCACTGTAGTGAATATGTGTCGGTTCGCTTAGCGGACTGCGCCATAACGGAAATTCAATAGGTATTACTTTCTGACAGAAATCCCTCATCGCAGAG
Source organism: Exophiala bonariae (assembly GCF_035927105.1). Classification (NCBI taxonomy): domain Eukaryota; kingdom Fungi; phylum Ascomycota; class Eurotiomycetes; order Chaetothyriales; family Herpotrichiellaceae; genus Exophiala; species Exophiala bonariae. Next base: position 3,668,790 of record NW_027042476.1, on the reverse strand, counting down.
AGCGAGGTGGATTTAAATACCTTACGGGACTTCCGGTTCCTCCGCGCGCTGCTTAGCCGGAAAAGTCCTCCCCATCACTCTACTTTAACGCACGATGACTTGATTCCTGGGCCAGTAAACATTCTTTTCGGCCTGGTGATGCAACTACTGTCTATTAAATCGGACTTAATCGACTGCACCATCCATGCACCTGTGGAGTCCAAATATTTTCTCTCAGACGGCAAGCTTTGCTCTTCTATCGAGGTCTAGATTACGACTCACACGGTCCAAAAACCTGCACCAGTCTAAATGAACCCTGAAAAAACCTTCACCAATTTGAACGCCCTGGAAGGGGATCGGACACCATGGTACTGGGGAGCGGCCTGTCGGATGCACTCGGAATGCTATTGTAGTAAGGCTTCAAGGCTTCATTCGAACCATTTGCGCACCATTCCTGCATGAGATGTCCACAGTGAGGGCACTGGAATCTCCGTAGAGACGGATAGTTGCCGGAATATTGCAGGACTGGTATGTCGCCTTGACGAGGTTCAATCGGTAGTAATCGCGGGACCTGTGCACCTGAATGGAACCCCGGATTGGACGTGTCCATGAGAGCGGAAGGATTTTGCGGCGATGTTGCGGTCGTTCGATGATATGCAAAATCTATAGCTGGTAGGATTACTCTATGAGAGTTCAAGGGTGTTCTTTGGACGCATTGCGTTATCTGTGCCGCCTCTGACGATTGAATGATATGCTGGTTTGTTTGACGAGTATCTTCCACGGTTGTATCGGCACCTGGTGCTGGATTCTGAAGGTTGAGATCAAGCACATGGACCAACGATTTGTGCGCCTCCTTTGCTGGCTGAAGGCGACGTTTCAGCCTTTGTCCTATACTCAAGTGTTAAAATGCTTTGTGGCAAATAGACGGAACGATTGCATACGTCTCACGGAGTGGTTCTTCTTGTCCTGATTGTGATGTTTTGTGGTGCGCCCTTGCCCTTCATCCTCTACCTTTGTTTTAATCTGCATATCCTCTCTCAACAATGATCGTTCGGCTTGGGGAGTAGAATGGATTTCAGCACTAGTCTCCATAACGGGCGAATTTATTTGATTGAGAAGCCTATTGTCAAGTAACCTCAAGCCGCTTCTATACAGAGGGATAATAATTGTGCCTTAACCACACCATTTTAAAGCCACGGAGCTATATTGTAAGAAATAGCTGACGAGGATATTTACAGAACATGATCCACTACTTTGCCCCTTTCACTACTCCACACCATCACCACCCGCTCTCTGCGTGGAATCATCATCCTGAAAGTCGTCGGGGAAGGACCATTGAGGGGGCGGGTAACTCTGTTCCTGTTTGATGTGAGACGAGTCCCCCATAGTATGATGTGACGAACCAGTGTTCGTTCGGAGAATGGAGAACTGGTCCCTCTCTCTGAGCTGAAAATATATGACCGACCGTGGCGCCGAACAAGGATGTAAACTTCGGCTTCGCACCTTTTGTGAAGCTCGGACCCCGCCTTCAACAATCCCCTCTTACGGCGCCAAAATTGTGTTCTCTTAAGCTTTTTGTTTTTGCGTATATTGACTATATCTGGGTTGTCCATCTTGCAGGTATCACACTAGTCTTGTCGAAGCACGTAGCGAGATGGCTAGCTTCTTGAGGCATTCTTTTATATGCCTCAGAAAGGGCTTCGAGGATGACGCCAGCCTAGAGTTCGTCAGCATCTTGGCAAGAGACAATGATTCGCAGGCTTCTACTGTAAATCTATTCTTTGGAAACCCCGAGCACAGTGGATGTCTCCTACACTATATTGGTCTGGCTTTGTAGCCCATCTATGCTTTAGGCATGACTTCGTGTTAGGTATAAAACAGCTCTGAAACTTTTCCTCATACGTACTGAAACATATGTTGACTTTTCCTACTCTTTCCTCAAAACTTCCGTTCCCTGGACACATATGTTTGAATAATGTTCCACAATGGCTCCCAGGTACACAGTCGTCCATCCCGGCCGGCTTGGCTCCCATCCAGGTGCATCTCGGCACGATGATGGGCTCCTAGGCTGGGACGATCTCCGTAAGTTGATGCACTGTCTTGACGAGCCTCACTTATGTATGATGGATTGCCCTGCAGAATCATGGCAAAGGTCAGTATGTAATGGCATGCGGTAAACATGCTAATTCGCACAGAGACAACGAGTATCTGGTTCGCGGTTATCGGTAGGCGGCCAGCTCCTTCTGAGGGAGAACTACTAACAATATGACGACAACCCTCTAATTCATGGAGCAACTGTATAAGAAGCATCTTCTCTATCCACAATGAGACAGGTGAGGTTCATGAGAATGAGTCTGGGGTGTCGGCTTGCTAACATCGACTGCACCAGTGAATATCTGGACTCACTTGGTCGGTTTTCTTGTGTTTGTGCTCGCTCCTGCATATGCATTTAACTTCTTGGAAGGATCACCGCGTACCCGCCCGGTGATGGAAATTGTCTCGCTGACACTCTTTTCTTGCGGTGCTGCAACTTGTTTCTTCTTATCCGCACTGTAAGGATAGCCAAGACATCCAAGCGTGGCATGTTAGCTGACCGAGGGCAGGTACCATATTCTGGCACATCACAGCAAAGCCGTGGCATCATTTTGGAATCAGTTGGACTATATCGGTATCGTCATCCTTGTCTGGGCAGCGAACATTCCTGCCATATACCTCGCATTTTTTGAGAACAGCAAGCTCCAAAAGGTGTATTGGTATTCGGTGCGTTTTAGTTTCGGCGCGTGACTTTCAAAGCTAATACATTCTAGACGTCAATCGTGTCTGCGCTTTGCGCTTTGGTAACGGTACATCCCCGGTTTATATCGCCTACTTTCCGACCTTATCGCACAATCACGTATGTGACCCTAGGATGCTCGCCTCTGGTTTTTATTTGCCACAGCATTATTCTACATGGCTTTCAGGCGCGTGAACAGAGGATGAGCTTAGAGTGGATGGTATTGACGTCGGTGTTGAGCATCATTGGTGCGATAACCTATGTCAGCAGGGTACGTGGTTGATCGTGCTCTCGGGAGTATTAACTAATGGTAGTATTTACAGATCCCTGAAAAGTGGTTACCCGGTACCTTTGACTATTGGGGTTCGAGTCATCAGGTCTTGCATTTGATGGTCCTGCTTGGAGCTTGTGCGTACTTGATAGGTTTAGTGCGAGCTGTCCGGAAGATTCCATCATAGAGAGGTTGGGCCTATTCCGAGCGAGGCATACTACATACTTGGCAACTGTGCCCTCATGCCTGCGCCCCCAGCGGCTGCGCTGTGCAGGGAACTGCACAACCAGCTTCTCACAACCCCCTGTCTTATCTCTAACCTATTATAGTGGAGTTTCCGTCATGGTCTGGTCGGTCCTTGGCAATATTGTCTACCTGCCTGCGGGATAAAAGGGGCTCGTCCCTGGCTTTCTCTTCTCTTGACAACAGGTTCGACGATGGCTGGTCTTCAGGATCTTCCAGTAGAGGTCCTAGAGCAGATAATTCTCGATCTTGACCGGAAGACCCTTCTCTCCATCCGTCGTTGTAGTCAATTCATCTTGGCTATAGTCAAGGGGTTATACGATCCCGAAAGTCTCGCTCTCTCCAGCAAACTTCGCAGTTCTCGAGGTCGCTCAGCGTTCTGCACATTTGCCCGTATATCTCGGCGTCAATTTGGACGCGACGCAACCGCCCGCATAGCTCGGCGCCAATTGCGAACTAACCAAAAAGTCAACAGTCAGGGTCGATGGCAGAGTCATTTCATCGAGCCTATGATTCTCGAAGCTGAAGCGATGGCACTGGCTGGCTACAAAAACGAGCACCTTATTAAACTACTTGAGCGCGCAGACGGCCTAAAGTTCAAACGTTGCGAAGATCGCCACCAGGCCTTGCAAAAGCGATTCCGAGCTAACGTCCAACAATATAAACTCGATCGATTTACCCAGATATACCTGAATTTGTTCAGCATCCAAACAACCCAATACATGGACTTGTTCGAGACCTGTATTCGTGAATTCTGGCGCCAGTCCATCTCCTTCCTGGACAACCACGAAGTTGAAACACTCAGCAACGCTACGAGTCAGAGGATCATGTCAATGAAGAAAGTGCAGATGGACCAAAATCTCGACTATTTGCTCAAGCTCAGTAACTGTTCTTCATGCAGGAGGAGTTATTCCTACTCACGAGCAGGGCCTGGTTCGTCTTTTGTCCAAAGACATTGCACCTGTTGCACTTTTTCCACCTCTGTCACCCAGGGCTGGCCCTGTCATTATTGAAATCCATTAAGATGTGGTGCACAGGTTACATGGCTTTTCTCAAACCGCTATGAATTGTAAACCAATAAAGCGTATTCATGAAGATATGCTCATCGAGTCTGCAAAACCGGCGAATTCTATTTGAGGGAGAGAGGAACGATTCTGGTAGAGGATTTGGAGTTTAATATGGCTGTGCTACGTTAGGAGGGAGGTTTTGGTAAAGGTTACTCAATTTTCTGTCAAGAGCCCTTCGGCAAACCCTCCAAGGAGAAGTAGTGGCTGAGGGTACTCAGTGGCCATGCCAAGCGAGATCAAATTCATGCTGCCATAAGTTAGACCCGAGCCAAGAGCCATCTGTACTGCTCTGTAAATACTCAAGGCCCCCATGTTACGTGGCTAGTCTATTGGTGAAGCCACCATTCCCGCCATTACTTAATATGGTATATTGTGGATCATGATTGAGTCACCTTGTGGGTCTCAAAAGAAGAAAGTGTGTAAAGAACCTGAAGCCGCGATTGAAAACGGCTGTACCACCACCATAAGAGATAGGTCGAGAGACAACATTAGTAGGATGACCTGCATATCCCTCGGGAGTGGTCAGGTGTAATTGAAGTACTACCACCACCGGCTGTACCACCTCTATGTTGTGTATTACGGCAGTGGAAGCATAAATTGAATCTTCTACTTCTTCCACTTCCTCAGAATGTAGGAGCATATATACTGAAGCACTATACTAAAAGCTTCCCTATCATTTCAAAACGTGCAGAATGATTTCATGAGACTTTCCGCCCGCCTTATGAAAGTCGTTTGAGCCTCATATCATAACACCTAGGCCGCAAAGACAGCTTCTTTTTCCACGATGCTCTCGAGGCCTATTTTGAGATTTCCTGCTAACGATCGTCCTACCATGCAACTAAGGAACGCGTTTGGTGTAGCAGGTTATTTGGTAGATTTCGACTGCCGTTAAAGGTAGTCGACGCAAAACAGCGCGATTGGTGAAGAGAAGACCTTCAATCCATCATTCCCTACATGCAGCCTGAGAGCCTGGAAGGAAAGACCTCTGGTTCTTTATCCCGTCAAGCAACATATAGCGGCTAAGATTGCACGATGTGGACATTGTGGGGCAAAATAGAGAGACTGGTGGTCTATTTTAACAGTGTTTGAAAATTCAGAAATAGAAATCCCTATAATTGGAATTCTCACCAGCAAATCGACGATATTAAAGGAAAAACGGTGGTCTTGCAGGTAAAGAACTTACAGTCTATCCACGGACAAGTTTCGAAATGCCGCAACTAATGGGAAGACATTTCAGTAAACTTCATAACGTTGACCATAGATTACTTCCATACGTCCGGAGATGGAAGATTCCGATTATTCTGGCCGTCACAACCTTGGTTGGTGTCATTGTCGCTACCACCCTGGAGAACAAAGTAACCGCTACCACCTCCTCATCACAGCTGATCTTCGCGATAAGTATGTTAGCACTAATCCCCAGTGGCTCCTTATTACGCCAGTGTATCCGCCATCTCATAAACTGGACACAGGTACGACTGGAGGACCCTTACAAAGCACATATGATAGCTGGGGCTTTTGATTGTCTGTTAGGGTAGGAAAGATCTTTGTCGTCTACTGAAGGCGTGCTGACATACATCGCCAGAACGGCCCCAGAGCTCATTTTCTCATTGGTTGCTTTGGCATTTGGCAAAGTGACGGTGGCTCAGACTGCTGTCATCGGCTCAATATTCTCGAACAACTTACTAATACTAGGTGTTTGCTTCCTCGTTGCCGCCTGGGGGGAGGACCTTCAACACTTTCCTCGTGAGCTCATCTTGACAAACTTCCGTCTCCTTATGATCGCTCTAGGTAGCCTTGTCATGGTAGCCACTCTTGTGTCGTATTCCGAAGGTCAGTGCAGAGACAGAACGGTGTCTATTGGCAATAGGCTCTACTAACACGTCCAAAGGTGAAATTAGTTCCTTGCCGACATTGTCCCGAGTCACATCCATTGTTTTGCTCTTGTTGTACACCTGTTACTGGTGGTTCTTCTTCGGCTCTCATGCACATCTACAGGATGACGATGACTCTACACCAGACATCAGGTTGGCCATGGTACAAGCACCTTGGTGTGCCCATTTGGGGCCGCCAGCAATGAACGAGAGTCTTTCAAGAAGACTGGCGGAAGCCAGTCATCAGAGGGCTACGAGGGAGCATTCCAAGCTGCATCCTGCGGTTGCTCTGACTATCGGTTTGATGGCTACTGCGTCCACCACCTGGCTTACCATTCTAGTGATGCGTCATTTAGAGGCCACCATGGAGAAAGGTGAGATCTCCCGTAACTTCGTTGAGCTGGTCATGTTGCCACTGGCAACCACGACCGTTGAGGGTATTATTTCGGTGCTGCATGCACAACGACAGGAAATGGAGTGGGCGATGCAAACCACCATCAAATGCACCGTTGGCATGGTTCTATTCGTGATGCCCGTTACCATTTGCATAGGCTGGGCCATGGGAGTCGAGTCGATGACTCTCCACTTCGACGGCTTCCAGGTTGTCACCGTATTTTTGACTGTCATAGTCCTCATCCACATTTTTCAAGGTCCAAGTGGGCGTTGGTAAGTCATGTTGAGGTCTCACTTTGTTCGTTCTTCATTAAAGTTTCTCAAGGGTCGAAGGAGCCACACTCATTGCATTCTACACTCTTTTCGCTGCTACAACCTGGTACTGTCGCGATACTCGCTAGATCGACCTATTCACTCAGCGACAGTGTCGGCCAACGTCTGAGCAGATGGCTGGCACCTCGACTTGAGAATACGCAAAGTGCCTTTGACCGTTACTTCAGTGCAACTCTGGCCTTGTGGATGGTAGAAGTGTGAAGCACCAATGGATCTTGGATCATGGTATGGAAAGGGCTAACAAGCTTATGACTTGCTTGCTTATTGGGGCTAATTTTGGTCGAGGATTAAGGATTTACCTTGGGATATGACTCATGTAGAAGATAGACAATTTCAGCCCTGGACTATTAAATAATTCTTTCGTGGCCATCTACAATGCAGGAAACAGATGCGTGATTATGAGTGAACTGCTACATCGCAGTGCAGTGGCGTCTGTCACGATATCTCTTGCCTGAGTGAAGCCTTGCGACGGATAACTATAACCCTTTTCGCTCTTTTTGTACAGTAAGCTCTAGTGACGTGCTGAAATATTAGATGCCTGACCTTCCATCCCTGGCGGTCAGAGCTGTTAACAACGGATTACGCAGCTCGTCACGAATTGAGGAATAAAACATGGGGTTCGGCATGTTCTGAGCAAGGCATACCACTCCGCACTACCGCATAAGGAAGTCTCAAATTTTCATCCCTGTAGTGTCCATGCCACATGCTTATTGGTATTGGCTTGGACTAGCAAGCCAAGACCTTACTCTTTCACATGATGGCAATGCCATAAAGGTGAAGGTAGGCCACGTAGGTGCCCGTCCACGGTGTCGTGTACGATCCAGTTCAACCCTTACCTTGGGCAAAGTAAATCGTGTCCCGCCATGGAAAATGTCGAATCCTCCCAAACTCCACAAAAAGTGCTTCCTGATCCTCCGTCATCTGACAGTCAAGCGACCAAACGCAACGGCCACCATTTCTTTCCCCCCAGGTCGACAGCTCACCCTTGGCAGCATGACGCCCAGCCAGAATCGACCATGAGCACTCGTGCAATTGAAATACGCAATCTTGAAGAGCAGAATCAAGCCCTCAGAAAGGAGGCTGTGAAGTACTACAAAATCCAACACATATCCGAACAACTGTTGGAGGATGTTCGAGGTGCGGCGGAGCAGCTGAGGAAGGCGGTTTTGAAGTGGCGCAAGGATCAAAAAACCATCGATGCAGAGTTCACGGAATCAAATCAATTCTAGCTATCGTCAATCATTTAGCGACAAATTTAGTGAATTCTAGCCGCACATTTGCTGCTGTAGTAACCCATGACTCCTGTTGATTTGACTGAATTTTGTGTCTTTGGGCGGCCGGACACTGCGTGCGCATGGCCCAAGTCTTCACTGGGTTCAAGTTCGTGTGAATTGACGGCCACCATGTATGCCTAAATTCAACGAACCCCCGGTAAAAATCAAGGTCGGTATGGTTGTCGCTACGCTCAGCAGGCCAAGTGTCCAGGACATCGTGCTCCACCCGGCCTTCTTTTCCACCAGTCCAGCCCAGAGTGGCCCCACCAGAAGCCCACCAGCCAGTGACACGGAATAGAGAGCGTATGCCTGGGCAGTGGCGCCTCTCGGACCGAAGATACCCGGATGATGGCGCTCCTTCGACTCCATGGCATATGTGATTTCCGCCATGAGAGGTGCGCCAGCCAGTGCGAGTCCTAGACTCATAAGGGCAAGAAGAACGCACAGGAGCACAATATGGCCCGTGGTAGCGTTGGTTACAAATCGAAAAAGGATCAACACCGGGCATGCGGCAAGGAAGCCAGCACTGACGAACCATTTCGGCCCATATTTGTCAGTGTAATGTCCTACCCACGGAGCCAGGAACGTCGGGACAACAACAGGAATGAAGATAAGTCCTGCGCCGTTGGCACCCCAGGAGAACACGCGGTGGACAAAGAGCGGGAGTACAGCATCTAAAGAGGCGAGTAGGGTGATCTGTACAAAACTTGCCCCGAGGGCGGCTTGAAGTCGGTGGTCTCGAAGTATCGCTAGTTGTAGAGCGAATTTCTCTAAGACGTTAGCTAGCCATCCCGTAGTATCATCTTGACCTCTGTCCGGGGAGGAGCCGTTGTTCGAGTCCCGTTCTTCGTTGATCAGGAGAGGCTCCAAATCGGGAATGTCCATTCGTATTGGTGATGGAATGATGCTTGGAGTTCCATTATTACCATAGGCCATAGTCCAGTACTCCTCCTTGTCGGGGCCGGACCATGACCTGGCCACCTCACATTCTATCAGTGTCAATCTCCATAGCATATCCAAGAAGATGAGACCAAAAGCAATCCCGAAGACCGAGTAGTAACCGCTATTTTCGAATATCACGCCTCCGACCAAAGGCGCGAGCAGCATAGCCAAGTTCATGCCCAGGCTGCAAATGCCCATTGTTTTTCCGACCTCGTGCTTGCCCACAGTATCTACTGCAAGGGTGATTCCTGCGGTCCAGGTGAAGGCACTAGATATCCCTTGCAAGACCCGTCCTAGTACAAACACTGTGAGTGAAGAACCGAGGCAGAGGAGCACAGTGGCACCGCCTAGGGCGAGAAGTGCGGAGACAAAAGTAATACGTCGGGTGGCGAAGTGATCGGTCAAGTAGCCTGCTACAGGCGCTGCAATCAGCCATGCTCCCGCGTAGCAACCCAGCAATATCGATATCCAAACTCCCACTGCAAATTTCTGATGAGACCTGGTCACAATTTTGAACATCGGTAATGGTCGACTTACCACTATTCGAAGAAACCCCAGTTCGTTCGACCAATGCAAAAGGTAAGACGGGCACGATCTTTACTCCCCATTAGTCACCGATTTCCCTTTCCAGTTGATATTCACTTACTATTCCGTAGAGAAAAGTATCTGTGAATATCGCGAGTACACAAGCGCTAATTATGAACGCTTTTGAGGATCTGATTCTCAGGTAAAGGGGCGGTGTCATGGCGTCGGTTCGCACAACTGTGCGGTGAAAGTATCGAAGGACTAAATTCCATGCACCTATAGCCATGGTGAGGAATGGAAGGTGAAGAAAGTATTTCGTGTCTTGATCGGGCAGATGACTGCTCCGAGGAAGGGCTTATATGTGGGACAATGAGAATGCTACGGATCTTAATCATAGGGGGCCACATCTCATTCCTCCTCCTAGGTCATCACCACTTGCCCCTGCAGATTGAACATGAAGCCTCTAGTCCATTGGGGAATTGGACTAAAATCTGTATGATACAATACGTCACGTTGGACAGTGATGGATTTTTGTCTCAATATAGCTTGCTAGCTGCGCCGATAAGTCACCCTTCCATAAGATTCGTTTTACACCAGCAACTTCAAGCCTGCACAAATTCAAGGAGTTCTTGCCAAACAGCGATTCTAAATTCTGACGACCACCACTTCCCGTGTTTTGTGATACAGTAATCATTGTCTAGCGTTTTCTTTGCTGCAGCTACCGGTTCCTGACAAAGGAAAGAAAACTTTGAACCTGTCAGCACTCTCCACCTTCTGGATCTCGAGGACGAGTCTAGGACTCGCTGTTAGTGTTTGCGTTCGAAACAGAGGAAAACCAAGCCAATTAAAAATAGCCCCCTTTCACACTCTGTGGGCCCAGGACCACAGCAGGTTTTGATTTTTTATGTCCGTACGGCTTTCCATTCTTATTGGAATAGGTGGCGTCAGCATGCGAGTCTCACCTGGTCAAGATCTGGCAGCCAATTATGGCAAGAATGTGATAGTGGATCATTGTGCTGCAAATTATATAACAGAAAGAGAGATTTCAATCTCAGCGGCCTCAACAATATTGCCATTCGTTGCTAATTTTTTCTTCGCCCGTCTCCCTCTACAGTTCCCGGAGCCACGAAAGCACCTTCCACGACGTGATGGATACGACATGGGTGTACGCGACCATCCTTGCCGGCATCGCGCTCTCTCTTGTTCTTCTGAACACCATACCTTATTTCCTGAAGGCCTTTGAAATAATGAGACACCTTACCATACCTCACCTTCTGAGGGCCTTGAAAATAATGAGACACCTCACTTACGTGGATGTTCTCAATCGCCACGCACTGATTGGGCCGTGGAGCGCAGTTACCTTGCTGTTCCAGAGTCTATACGTGATGGTGAACGTGTTCTGTCTCAGCTTCAAGGTCGACAACTTGTCGCATGCGGGACGTCGCGCCGGGACGTTATCCTTGATAAACTTGGGTCCATTATTGGGTAGCCTTAACCTCGATTTCTTGGCAGGCATATTAAGGCTTTCACTAAAATCCACTCAACGCATTCATCGCTCGGCCGGAATTGCGAGTTTTATACTCGCCATATTGCATGTCGCCGTGGCAGCAGCAACAGAAAACTCGGCTTTTCTGAGGGAGTCTTCGCATGTATTCACCATCATTGTAAGCTTCTCGGTGCCCAATATCTTCCTCGTCTAACTTATCCAGGCCGGATCGACGTTATGCTTCCTCTCCGTGGCTTCACGGATTGCCCAGAAGGCCTCGTACAAAATATTTCTCCTGACGCATGTTTCGTTAGTATCTCTTTTTGTCTACTCGGTCTGGACACATTTACCTGCCAAAAACGTCTTTCCTCGACTTTACGTGTATGTGTTTATGGGAATACTCGGCGCGACGCTCACTACTGAGAGTGTCATCATTCTGAATAGAAATGGGGTTTTCCGTTGGCGGCGCTCACGTACCACCATCACCTGTTCAGCAGGTGTGGTCCACCTCAAATTATATCTCTCCAAGTCATTGAATATCAAACCGGGGCAGCACATCAATATTTGGATACCTTCGGTGAGTGCTGGTGCTTGGCTGCAAATTCATCCATTCGTGGTAACGTCATGGACCGCAGAGCCTCAGTCGACGCTAGATCTCTTCGTGCAACCACGGGGCAGATTTACCAAAAATCTCCTCCGCATTGCTAGTCGAGGCAAACGGGTGGATGATAAGTGGGTTTTGTTCAGTGGACCACATGGCCAAACCGTCCCGGCTGGTGAGTACGATAGAGTTTTACTCGTGGCCGACGGGGTTGGAATCGCGGCTCTACTACCATATATGAAGATGCTGATTCATGGTTACCATGCTGGACAAGTTTCAACCCGCAAAATTCACCTAGTTTGGCAGATCAGCGACATCGGTAAGTAGGTCCGGGGGTGAACCGGTTATTTTGCTGACGAGATCAGAGATTAGCATCGCTGCACAACCGTTTCTAAACGAGGCGTTAACTGAAGACCAGCTCGAGAGTGGACGTGTATGTGCCTGAAATAGCTGCTTTACAACTGCTAAATACCCAGCAGATTCTTCGCATCTCGATCTACGTAGATCGAGATGAGATTCCAGAGGAATCGTTCGGCGAGCGGAGCACCGTGTATCCAGGAAGGGCAGATCTTGAAAGTATTGTAGCAAAAGAATTGCTTCTTGACGGAGAACTTCAAGCGACCGTGCCGACTCAAGCTACCGAAAGTCGCTCTCATGGAGATTCTCTTCGAAGCCAATCCGTTACGCGTCTTGAAGTTCGATCAACTCATCACACCACCGTGGATGAGGAAGGCATAGCTCTCACTCGGCTGAGCGCGGTCTCTGAGTACTCGACGGACGACTTAGGGATAGCAGATCAGACGAATCCGCCATTGGACAACGAAACGGCACCGAATAGCCCGGTTTGGGAAGGTAAAGAGGAATTGCGACCACCAAGCGATGGCAAAATGCTTGTCTTAGGTAAGCCTAACCCTATTTATCTTGCTTGGCTAATGAGCATGCACAGCGTCGACATTGGCCAAGACGAGGGATGCATTGCGGAAGGCAGCACGCACACACTCACAGAACAACATGGATCTCGTCGAAGTGGACTTCCAGCCTTTCAAGGGAAATTGAAAGAGAACTAAAATGGCACCGGCAAGTAAATTAAGGGGCAGGTGTTTCTAAATCTCAAAATAGAAGGGTATAGCAGAGAGTCTGCTCGACTAGCTTTGTGAATTGACTCGTTTCCATCCACGGAGTGCTGGTGTATCCTGTCTCTTGGAGTCTACTCTTGCGAGAGAATCTTCCAACGTTGATGGAAGATGAATTTGTCCAGTACAAAGCCTTTCAATGTAAACACCACTCGTAAACTATCCTCCCCGTTATATTAAAGTCTTCAAAGCCTCCACAATTTCGAGTTTTGTTTTCTCAAGGGTCTTTTTTATTCTCTCAATGGTGTCAACATTCATGTCCGCTGAGGATTCAAGGGAGTTGTTCTCGTATATCGCAAGCTCCCTGAGGAGAGAATCTCTCAAGTTTATCACACTCTCTGCCTTAATGATCTCAGTGTCAAGTTTCGAATCTGCCAACCTCTGTTGTCGGGATGATCGAATTTGCGCCCGGGCATGTCTTTCGTCTTTTTCTTCGCGGATTATCCGTTCGGTTTTCGCTGCCGTGAATCGGGTTCCATGTAGCCCTGGCCGCCGAACGACGATCACGCCTTCCTTGATACAGATTCTCTGCTCTGTCATGGTGTCACTAGTTGAATGTGATGAAACGACCGAATACAAAGAACCGCCGTCCAGGCTAAATGATGGAACTTATACGATTAGAATGATTTGCCGCCTGGCCAAATTTAGCACAGTGGCATAATATCAGGGCTGATGGGGATGGAAAAGCAGACTCTCCGAGTCTATATTAGGGCTACGGTTTTACACATCGTGGTTCACTGGTCCGAGACTATGGAAAGTTTCTGATATGACTTCACTGAAATTATCACGATATTGTATAAAAAGTAGCCAGCTTTTCGAAAGCGCTATGATAATTTTATAACTTGTCTGGCATTTGTGCTTCCATCTCATCAACTGCCTCGTTCCACAATACCCGTCTTGTCACTTGGACCATCATTGAATTCAAGTTTAGTCACAGAAGCTTCAAGCTTTCCGTCAATGTTGATGTCTGATTCTCGTATCAGAAGGATGGTGTTTCTTCCATCAGCAATAGCAGCTTCGAAACAGTTCCGTGGAGTAAGTATGTGCAAATTGGTATCAAATACCCGTATCTGCTTTCTCATATACTTCACAGCCATTCTTTCAACCGCAGACGTGTCAGACGGATCCACATCGAGCGTATGTGCTATCCTCCATTCGCCTCGCTCTCGAATCCGAAAAGTGATCTGGATTTGTTGTGAAGGTAATTCGATTGATGGACGCCCCTATAAAGTTAGTTCGCTGAACAAAGAATATACGTCAACACCTACCCGTTGTCTAGCCGACTGATCGTTCATGAGTGTACGAGGAATCCTACCGTCATTATCTTCATCTGATCGTAACACGCCTCCACCATATTTCTTGGTTGGCTTCAAATTGGTTGGCTTAGGATTTGAGTTCAAACCTCGTTGGCCCACTCGCTGCTCGGGTACCTGTGGTTGATTGACTGGTTTTTGTAACGGGGTATGCCGCTTGTCATCAAGAGGGGGCTTTTTTGCATCCACGCCAGGTTTGAGCAAGGCAGAATGGTCCGCCACATGCCTAAAATATCCCCCCCCAGAAGCCACAGATTTTTGTCGGAATGATTCGTGCATTGCCGATTCCTGGTCGAATTTCTCCTTCTCAAGTCGCCTTGTTTCTAGTTCTTCTTGGTTGCGTTGGTCCTTCTCACGTTGGTCCTTCTCACGTTGGTCCTTCTCACGTTGGTCCTGCTCATGGTCCTGCTCAAGCCGTCGTAGCACCAGGAGTTCGAGTCGCTGTTGTTCCTGCTCGCGTACTTCTTTCTCGCGCTGCTCTTTCTCGCGCTGCTCTTTCTCGCGCTGCTCTTTCTCGCGCTGCTCTTTCTCCTGTTCTTCCTTCTCGCGCTGCTCTTTCTCCTGTTCTTCCTTCTCACGTTGGTCTTTCTCACGTTGGTCCTTCTCACGTTGCTCCTTCTCATGTTGCTCCTTCTCACGTTGCTCCTTCTCACGTTGGTCCCTCTCACGTTGCTCCTTCTCACGTTGCTCCTGCTCGAGCCGCTGTTGTTCTAGTCTCTCTAACCTCTCTATTTCGACTCGCTGCTGTTCTAGCTGTTCATGACGTTGTCCACCGGTTTCATGGAGTTCTGGCTGTGTCGTTCTGGATATTTGCCAATCTGTACACTCCACATCATTACTTTGCGACAACTCGGAAGTGGAAATGATGGTTTGACTGGATGAAGGATAGCCTCGTAGCAGGTAATCAGGGATGTTTTCCAACGCGAGGTCCGAAATTTTGCCGAAGAAAGCTTGATAGACAGATCGACGGACGAAAAATGAGGTAATCTCCTGTCCTACCTCGCTGCCCTCGTCGTGAAGATAAGGCAAGAAAAGGAACCTGCTGTCCTGTTCCTGAGCATCCTCATCGGGGAAGCCACACCGATTTCCTGCTGCGTCAGGATCTCCAGAAACCAAGACTGGACTGAGGGGTCCGACAGGAAGCGGTGTGGCAGTCATGAATAACTCCACGATTCGCCCGACATAGTCCTCCAGATGAGCTTCGTTATAGCGGTAGCGATCAGGTTTGCGAGCCTTCAGCAGGGCGTTGCGTGCAATCTGCCAATCTGACGATTGCCGGCTCAATTCTTGGATCTCCTTGGATTCAAATCCTAGTCGTTGAGCAAGGACAACGAAATCTGATAAAATTGCCTCATCTGCTTTCTCTGGCCCAGCTTTAGCCAACAAATCTTTTCCCTTCTTACTCGCGTCGATAGGTATCGCTTTGTAATGACGCATTGCGAAGAGCCACAGTTGTCGATAGCATAGGTCAAACCGGTTGCCCATTGTTCCTGCTTTGACTGAAAAGGTTGACTCGGCTACTTCGATAATGCTCTGTTCCTCTGCAACCTCGCTGTATGCGAACTTTCGCTGGAAAGCAGTACGCAGCGTGTCTCTACGTGACACATGTACCAACTGTTTCAAACAATTTGCAGGAGCACTGAGGTACTTGAGGTCCTCAAAGAATGTGAAGAGGGAAGGGATCAGACCATCGATGGAACGCAAATCGAGCCAGATCTCTTCACGCTCTTCTCTGCTGAAAGCACCAAAGATTTGACCACTGAGCATCTGCCCGTAGAGAAGCAGGGACTCTCGCCGGGAGTATCGCGGAGCTCGAAGCTCGAGTGCTTTCACAGTGTCTTGATCGACCTTTTGCAGAGCTGCTTTATCACCACGCAAGAGTCGATGCCACACCTCTCGAACATGTTCGAGATAGTGGAGAACTTCCTGATCACGACGTGAGCCAGATTCGGCTGCACCGACAAGGAACCTACTTCGTCGCACTTCATGCCTATCATCTTGTGGAGAGTACTGATCCTCATGCCATCCCAGAGCCCGGGAATATCAAGCAGATTATCAAACGCAGCGGTCAGCTCTCCGTCCCCGTGATTAAACAATTGTTGTAAACTTCGCCGTCCGTGGGAGGAGAGGCGCGCCTTCCACCGCTTCTTGAAACAGACATTGCCTTCTCGCTCGTATTGCCGAATTTTGCGGTAGATTTCTCCGTCGGAGGGTTTGCTTTGGTTGGAATATTCTTCCACCAAAGTTGCCCTGAGTTCAGGGTTAGTGTCTAGCACACGAGAGACATCAGCGCACGTCCTGCCGATCAAACGTGGTCATACCGGTGAGATAAAGGTCGACCGTCCACCACGCATCCGTCGGAGGCAGCGTTTCTCGGGCGGCTTGAATGCGGTGTCCGCCATGAAGGCAGGTCAACTTGTAATTTCGGGGAAACTTCAGCATCGGAAAATTACCATCCGGATTGCTCAGCAACGTTTCTGCTAGGATCTTGGAGTCTTGAACGGCGCTATCGAGGTCTTTCTCACTTAGGACAGCGGGAATGTGATTTCGAGGTTCTAGCCTCTGAATGTTTTCCGTGCGGAACACCTGTTTCAGTCTCTCAACATTTTTTGGACTCAGCTCTCTGGCCTCTCCCCACTCAAAATGAAGATGGTCAAGCCTGACACGTGCCGTGCCTCGGTATTTGACACTTCTTTCCAGGTGCAGCCTCCTTTCGCGTTCGGACGATTGTGCTCGACGCATTCTCAGGTGGTTGATCTTGGCGATATCAAATGATCACAATGTCCTGGGACGACGGAATGAAGGTTCTTAAAGCTCTGTGAGAGGAGAGATGGGGCGCCCCCAAAGTCTTATGGCTTCCTGATTGGCGGCATTAATTCCAGTGGAGGGTTCTTAAAATAGTATAACTAGCAGGCGCAATCTTCATGAACCGGTCTTGCTCGCTTGATTTCTCTTTCGCTGCCTAGATCTACCTCGACTTCTTTTGTTGCCTAAGACCTCACGACGATGGATCCATCTAACCACCGCCACACACAAATTGATATGCACAGGTTTGCAAAGGTTAAAACCAGCCCTTCCTCCGACAGTTCCAAACTGCCCAATTGGAACAGTCCCAGCCAAACCACACTGAAGCGGACTCTAGATAAGAAAAGACCCCATCCACCAGATGAGGATGCACCGAAACCCTTTCCCAAGACAAGCAAAGTGAGTTCAAAGACCGACGAACCTAGAGTGATAGGCGCTGTTAAGCTCCGAACGGCGTGGGAATCGCCCTGGGAGCAATATGAGAAAGTCTATGATCTTGAACTCGCCGGCGCGGTTGAAGTAGCCGTTCGGAAGAAGGCTCCAGTTCACCTCGTCCATGTGAGAAGATTCTCCAATGCCGAGTCGGAGAAAGTACTCCATCGGTTCCGACAGCTTCTGCACCCGAACATCGTCGTCGCCTTGGACGTTTTCATAAACAACGATGGGCTCTACGTTGTGCTTGAGCATATGTCCATCGCCCTTGAACGGATCGTCACTTCCCCTGCTTATCCAACTGAACAACAGCTTGCCGCCATTCTGGGCCAGGTGAGTGGCGTCCATCTAGCTGACTGCATTTCCTCACTACCATAGCTGCTGAACGCCATGGCTTATCTGGCGGAGAAAGGATTCGCGCACGGATGTCTTTCTTGCTCGAATATCCTCCTGAACGTGGATGGAACTCTCAAGATTGGTGAGACTTGCCCCCATGGCGCCTCTGTCGGAAGCTGATCCCATGTGCCAGCAAACCAGGAGTGCTGTCACTCCGTAGTAGGGTCCGATGGAGCCAAATGGGATCTCAGAGATCTATCTTCTATCACAATGGAATTGATGCAAAAGTATGTAAGAGAGGATGGGCCTATTGCCATCGACAACGTAGACCGTTGGGATTCTGCTTCGGACGCCGTTCGGTTTCTGACGGCTACGACGTCTGCAAAGTCCGTGTTTGAATTGCTCAAGGTACGACCGCTCATCTCTATTCACGCTCAAGGCTAACCTACATAGCATCCGCTCCTCACTCAGCCATGGAAGAAGGAATCCCTTATGGGATTGGTATCGCTAGCTCAGATCTGTGTGCGTGGACGCTATAAATATATGGCTTAATCTGACATGGGATTACCCTGGAATTCCACGAAAGATCACAACTCTAAAAGTTGTCGTTTGGCCTGAGACTTGGCTCGAGCTTGGAGGCCGTAGTTCTAATCATAAGGGATTACAGTATTCCAGTCAGTTACAAGGAGAATATCGAGGCCTTAGATTGGCAGGAAATCTTGGGAGTGGGTGTGGTTGCTCTTAAAGTATTCATCTACCGTAAACCAGCCATACTTCTTACGTAGTTTGCTTACAAACAGGCCCCGTACGAGACATCCTATGGGCCATACGTTGTAGGACATCGAGCCTGAGACAGCTGCTGGCCCCATGATGTCCCAACTCCGCGGTCCCATGGCCCTCTTTGGCCCAGGACGAGCGGGTTGGGACGCATCTGGCTCGAGGACATTTGGTGCAGCCCACTCCCCATGCCAGGGCGGAACCAGTCACAGGAACGATGTTCTATCTCATCATCGGTCCCAGACATAGGCTAAGATTACTTAACGTAATGTTAGTCTCCATGCACGGTGAGTCCTATCCGGAAGACTAGATTTTACAACACAAATCGGTAATATAGCCATGAAGTTTTGTTATTTTAGTGATCTATATCAACTGCACTACAATTCGTGATGATGGTTTCATAAAGTGAGAAAGAGGCATCATTCCCCCGAAATGTGAGCTAGAACTGAGGCTCATCCGCAGGGAAGCAGGTCGGCACGCTTAAGTAGTCCCTCTCCTGCAGATATGCTTGACACTGTGTGAAACCATCGGGGTGGAATAATTAGAACCCTGCCACAAGACACTTCGGTGTCATCTGAAACATGGACTGATCAGCTATTCTAGCCATCGATACATTTATTTGGCGTGTGGTGCTTGCAGAGAGCATTCCATACGATTCGAAGTGTCTAGGTCTATAGATTTTTACTGGTCCGTTTGCATTTCATCCCGGTGAGTCATCCCCTCAAGATGATCGTTTAGCAAACGCCATGCTGATTTCGCTTTGTTGGTACGATGTACAAGTATGCTTGAATCATCCAAACCGATCATCGGGTTGGAGCTCTCAGGTGATACCACAAGAGAGGACTCATGACTTGGCTCGGGACGTCGCTTGCGCTTTGGTCCTTCCTTAGGCATTGCATAATCCTCCATGAGATGTAGTGTGATGCAGTCAAGACGTTGAGACATCATTATGTCCCAAGTGTGTTCGGGGCTCATCGAATGGTGTCGAGAATCGTAGGGGATTAATCCATCTCTCTTGCACTTCTCGAGGATATCCTGTAGCTCAGAACGATTTAGGTATACCTGACGCTCATCACCGGAAGGGTCTATCTTAAACCCAATTTTTCTGACCTGCCCTCCCATGCTTGCTGATTGATGCTGGTCCTTGGGTAGCTCAAGCTGTGATTGGAACGAGAATACCTCCGCCCTACTCTTCTCCAACGCTGTAGATGCCTCAGCTTCCTTCAGTTCAGCTTCTTGACGCATTTTGCCTTCATTGTCTGTCCTGGACTGAGAGACGGTCAATTCTTGTTGTAAGTGGGCTATCTCTCCACGCAAACCCACGATCGTTGATGCCTCCGATTTACGGCTTTCAGATGACTCGTGCTCTTTCTTCTTTAAAGCAGTGAGCTCCTTGCGTAATTTGCTTGTTGCTTCTCGAGATTTGGCATTCTGAACGTCGGATTCTTTTCGCTTGCCTTCAAGCAGCACGATATTGGCCCTTAATGCGCGAATTCCTTCTACAATCTGAACCTTTGCAGTGTTCCCTTGTTGTAGAACGTCTTGAAGTTGCCTCAGACCGTCATCAGCGGCGACGTTCCCTGCCGCAGTAACCTGGGAGACGATCAAGCCGAGCTGTTCGTGATTAGCGGCATGGTTGTCCGTCCTAGTCATTGCGAGTACACCCTCGGGACTGAAGTCTTGTTCACTGCATGTGGAGTTGTTGTCGGCCAGTGTTTGTATTTGGGTGTCAAGAGGTGATGCTGTTGTCGATACCATAGTGAGGTCGGTAACGACATCCGTTTCCTCGTCCGATATAGCCATCTGAGGTGCTTCTATGAGATCACGCCCTATCTCGCCAAAATGTTCTACCATTTGTGCAATGGCTGTGCCCACGGTCAGTACCGATTGCAATTTAGCTTCAAGGCCAGCCTTTTCCGCTTCGATTTTGTCTAACCTTTGTTGCAAGTTTTGGAGATTTATTTGGTAAGACTGGCTTCTCGACCGAGATTCATCCTCCAGCTGTGTTCTAGCCCGAAGACTCTCGTTCAATGTGGTGTCCATCCCGCTCAGCCGTGCTTTCAATGCATCAACTTCGTGTCTTTGGTGTGTCTCCTGTCCCAAGAGACGACCCTGGAGCTCTTCAACTTGTCTGGCTTTGTCGTTGTCTCCTCTCAGTGTTATCTCCTGACTCTGGCGCAGGGCAAGTTCCTTCCGAGAACATTCCTGCTCAGTGCGATCGAGCTCCAGCTTGTATCGCTGGCACTCGGCATCATGGACCAATTTGTCACGATCTAGCTGTGAAGATAAATCTTTGATCTTACTTTCAGCTTGCAGCAACTTCTCATCGACGGTAGAGTGTTGCTGAACGCGCTCTTGAAGCACGGCTGTCAATTTCTGTGCCTCTTCGCGTATGACAGTTTCATTCCTCATGACTTCGTGTAGACTTTCCAACTCGACTCGAAGCTGATTTATCTCAGCCCGCAACTGAGCCTCCTCGTCTTGTGCTAGCCTCTCCTCAGATCCAACATCGATCTCTGAACTGATGGAAGCTGTGGAATCCATATCCAAGTCTACCGGGTCACGTATCGAAGAGTCACTGACGTTCTCCGGGTATGCTAGAGGCTTCTGATCGCCAAACAGATCACCAAAAAATGCCTTCAGAACGGCGAATCTGACAAAAAGAGGAGATATGCCCTCACCAGACTCCCCTTGGTAGGCCCAAAAATTGGGGAAAAAAGTATGATCTTGGTTGTAATTGTGGGCGAACTCAAACGTCCGTCCGCATCTTCTGTCCAGCCCTTCGCCTTCTCCTTTCAATACCCACTTGAGTGATGAATGGGAATATTCCTGTTCATGAGCTGTGAAAAATTTCTGAACAATATCCAACTTATGCTGCTGAAACTCGACTTCATCGTAGAAAAATCGAGGGGGTTTTCGCGCCAGGAGCAACATGGTTGTGGCAATTTCCTCATCAACGTCTTTTTGCTTGAGCTCGAGAATTTTCTCACTTTCAAATCCTAGATGATAGGCAAGTTGAGCAAAAGACGCCCATATTGCCGCATCCGGTTCCTTTGGTAAGGGCTTGGATTTTCCTGGCTCTTTCAGTGGACATTCCCGAATGAGATTAGGAAATTCACGGCTGGCAAAGCAAACTAACTGTGCAATTCCCCAGTTAAACTGTTGCGTTGTGGTACCTTTATATTGACATCTTGTGTGGTCAGAAGTTTGGACGTCGACAATGTCCTCTGTGCGATCGACAGGGCTGAAAGCATGCCTCAACGTTGCCCTTAGTGTTGTTTTCAACGAGCCACTGCACAAACGTCTGATGGCTTTAGCTATAGGACTGAGGAATTTTCGGTCCTGGGCGGCGGAATGGAGAGAGGGGATAAGGGTAGAAATCTTAAGGATTCGATTCCAAACGAAACGTCGTTGATCTGGGTCTCGAATAAAAGGAAACAATCTGCCGTTCTCCATAAGCGGATTTAAATGTTTGAAATCTTGCAGGCATCGTCCTGGCACTCGGAGTTGCATTTCTTCAACAGAGAAACGGTCGATTTGTAATATGAGGTCTTCATTCCCATCGAACATCTCCGACCAAGTCGTCACAATATGTCGGAAATAGTGTACAAACTCCTACCAGCGCGTTAGTGACACGTCCATCGCCCGGCATTGGGGACGTAGCTCACCTCGTCGCATCCCATGCTAACTATGTCATGACACATAGAGAGTGTAAGTCCAAACCGCTGACCAGGCATTTTGAGGACTTCTTCGAGTGACGCACGCAGCATATCATGTTTGAGGAACTGGGTCAACCTGGTCTGCTTGTTAGCGGAGAGTCGGGCGCGCCAACGTCCTTCAGCGTAGACATCCCCCTGTTTGTGGTATTTTCGTACATTGGAATAGATCTCTAGATCTGAGTATTGTCTTTGATTTGAATACTGGTCTGTTAGCACGTCCCGAAGGTCGTTACTTGTATCTGAAACGTGTTAGCCCTTTCATCTAGAAAATAGTCAGCGGACCATACCTTCGAGATATAGATCGACCGCCCAAATGCGACATCCGGGCTCTAAAAAGTGTTCAGCCGCTTTCACTCGAGAATAACCTGTCAAGCATTGTAGCCGGCACGAAGGTGGAAGTTTTAGGACTGGGGGACTGCCACCCGGGTTCTCCAAAAAGACGTCTTGAGTTTTCTCCGACAATCGAAGAGCTTGTTCTAAGACCACTTGACTAATAATTGCCACAATACGATTTTCTGGCTCGAGAGGTAAGCAACCTTCAGTGCGGAATATATCCTTGAGTCGCTCTACGTTGCTTTTGGGAACCCCCTTGTGTCTCTTCGTGCTGATCCTGGGCTCAGCTGAGGGCTGGAGGTCAAATTTCAAATGCTCAATGTCAATCCGTGCGGTGCCGCGGAAGCTCGTGCTTCGATCCTCACATAGTAGAATCTGTCGTTCGTCAATCAAGTTCTGAAGCATCTTGCTCGTTTAGACGGCTTCGATATGGTGATTCCTGTGTGACGATCAAGAGGTCATGTTGTTGAAGTAGGCTCACTAACGAGCCTGAAGCATCGGTCGGCGCTGGGTTCTGGTGGCGCGGAAGTTATTTTCGGTGCGGAAGTTATTTTCAGCACACGGCCAAGTTTAAAAATAAACGTGTGATACCTTCAGCCCCTCTATTCGCTGGAGTCATTATTTTCGGTATTGTTGATTACCGATCTAGCTACGCTGCCTGGTCGAGAAGTGGTCGTCGAGAACGAATAGCGCATAGAGTCTTCGCCGACCGAACTTCTGTAGATTTGAGGAGCCAACTGGAGAGCGCTATTGTGAAGTAAGGAACAAAAACCCAAAATAATTGTGAAAGTACAAGCCACGACTAATTGCGGTCATATCCTCTTCCAACGTGAGCATACAATACAATAGTTTGACACATGATGCCTAGATGGAAAGATACACTAGGAGGGCTTTTGTGACAAGCAATGCCGTAACGCACTGTAGGGGATCGGAGGGACCAAGAGAACATCAAAGTGGGCGTAATTCGCAGATAGGCCTCCTCATCATACCAAATTTCCACCCATAATGGAAAGATAACGAACTGACCGAAGTGACCTGCTTGACCACTGATGCGCAATTGTGGAACAGGACCTATGGGTGGGAATCGCCGATCCAATTGCTTGTGACCAGTGGTAGTCCGACCGTACCACGTTGAGTTCCGAAATGAGTTCCAGCAGTATTATGATTGGAGAACCATGAATCTAGCCCACCGTACCAGTGAGCATTCAAGGGTAAGCCTGAAACAATTTTCTTCGTACTAGAAGAGGTCACTTTCCTCCGTACATACGTAAGGATATGTGGACGAATCCCCCCAATCCCTTCATTTCCCGAATCATTCGAACCGTATTGCTTTCCTACACGCACATGAAGTCTCCAAGTCCGAAAGATCATATTGCTTGCCAAAGCTTTCAACGTTTCGTAATCGAAGCCCTCGGAGTTCGACATGAGAGAACTTGCACTTGCCTTGCTCGGGCCCGTGACATGATATGTCAGTGGTATCCAACTCTGGCTCCTCAGATTACCGCGTTCTACGCCCAAGGCATAGAATTTCGGCAAGCTCTCTTGAATTCCTTCCAGAACTCCGAAAGCTTATACGATCGAATAAGATGGTTCGACGAAGAGGAAAATGCAAGACTCAAGAGCAGTCGCGCGCTTTTCTCCCCACTCGACCCGATAACAATGACGGTCGATACAAACGACTCAATGTTAACAAGTGCAGTCCAAGAACAAGATTTGAATCCGGCGCCTTCGCGAGAAGCTAGTTCAGGAACCTGCATCTCCTCCCAACACTTCAAAGCTATTGACGACCAAAATTCGAAGATTCACCTCCAGGAAAGACGAGCATCGAAAGGTGGGAGGCTTCATCGAACCGGTCTACCACAGCTAACTATGTACACAAATCTTCCCTACACGGACGGTGGAAAACAGGGAATGAACCAGAAACCAGGACCTCAGCGTACTGATAGCTACGACCGGAGAAGACTCGTGCAGTTCATCGAGAACAGCTCCAATCCACAGGATGATAGGTCTCCTACTATCGATTTTGAGTTTCCTTCCCAAGAAGCACAAGCAGGAAGGCAGCAAATAACGCTACCCGAAAAACTTTCAGACAGTGCCATACGCCGGGAGAAGGGAAGAACGAGAACAACAGATGATAGTGATAAGGTGGGCATTCAGAGTAAAGAGCAAGGGCAAGGACTTAGAAAGCCGACTGGAAGGTATGAGTTGAAAGGTCAAGTGAACGAGGAGAAAAGAGCAAAAACTGAAGCAGATGAAGAAGAATTAGGCGGCAGTTACGAAGATGACAACGAGACCGTTAGCGCGGGTCTGGACCTAGAGCGAGAAAAAGAGTTGAAGAGATCTGGCACAACAGCAATTGGTGAATCCATTGACCTAGATGGACATTCAAGCAACTATCAATCCAATAAGCGAGCTCATCAAGATACTGTTACTGAGAGCCCTCTGTTGAACCGGTCTAAACTGACAGTCAACGTAGACATGGAGTCTTCAACGTCAAATACTACCACTACAAGCACGGAAATCTCCCAATCTAGTGAGTCCTGTTGGCGCAACGATGACATGAAAAGAAAAGCCGAGACCGGCCGCTCCCCGGAAGTTAGCGCTCATAAGGTGTGGAAGCGTCCCTCTGCGAAATATAATTCTGGACTTCGACGCAGCCAAAGGGGACAAGACAGGCCCCTTCGTAGTACGGACGATCTCAAGCAATCCGCACGGGAAGGGCTCCGCTACAAAGGCTGCAGATGCCCTGTCCACCAGGGGATGTACGAAGACTGGCCAGCATACGATGCCGAGCTGACCATCGCACCATGCATGAAGACATCCGTGTACTGTGGCAACATTTTTCGATCGGCGTCCGAACTACGCAGGCACCTGAGAGGACACAGATATGCTAGAAAGAATCTAAGGGTACATCTGGAAGATCCGGGCAAACTGAATTCGACTACTCCAAGCTGGACCCCTCGGCTTAAGATTATCGAACCCAATCCATCTCAAAGAGAGTGTCCAGACCAACCATCCAAACCCCGCACGACCAGGAGACAGGCTAATAAAGCGAACGCCAAAATGGCACCATGTCCATGGTGAAATGCCAAGAACTCTACACCTTACAATAAGGGGTTTCAATATTGCAGAGACGTGGTCCTCGCATGCCTGTTCCAGACCGGGTGTGAGTACGGGGGCTATCTCAGTATGAATGGGGGAGGTCATGCTAACCAGAAGGGGCTAGATATCTGCAAGCATCAGGAGGGCAACAACCTATAATCTTACTTATAGCTGGAATGCTGAAAAACGGCTTAGTGGAACCGGGGACAGTCTATGAACCAATCAATCAAACACTCAATGGTATCGTGTCGCAGAGGGTAGCGTGCCGCACAGGACAGCCTGGCGCAGACGGTATTATCAAGCATGACGTAGGGTCATCTGAGGTTGAAATGCCGTAGCGTGCCGCACAGGGTAGCGTGACGCAAGTCGCGTGGGGCCAAAAGGTACACTTCAAGGCTGAGAGGCTTAGCGTGCCGCAGGGGTTAGCGTAGCGCGGAGGGTAGCGTGTGGCAACACGTGCCAACAGGATCTCATGGCATTGGAAACAAATGGCGCGGATTCAGCCCGGTAGCTGGCGGTCGGGCACACATCGCCGCAACGCAAATGCTGAGGTAGGCTACGGATTTACGTCTGACTCATGCCGTCTGTCGAATCCCAGGTCGCAGCTAGTCGGCAGAGATGACTAAGATTACAGATTCAGTATTGTACTCACGTGAACACCCCACCTTTATGCCCGGTATCTGCCTGAGAAGGCAGCTCAAGGCATATCCGGTACCCTCAGGGCCTATGTGCAGTTTGGAAGAAATGTTCCCATCAACTTATGATCATTCGCTTGCTAGACCATTCCCCAATCTCTTATGTCATGTGCTCTAGCGACGTCACCAGGCTACCTTGAAATCGATGCTCAATGTTCAAACTCCCGTCGTTGGGCATCATATTACTTCCGTGCTTGAGGACCTCCGAGTTGCTGCACGGCATAGACATATGTCGGAATATCACTAGACAAACCATCATCAACGCGACAGAGTTTTATCATACAGCGTAAATAGGCAAACTTTGAGGGAAGAAATTCAGGGAAGGGAACTATGAAACGGTTTTGGCCACTTGGTTTCTAATTACAGTATTAGGACTCTGGCGAAGAGGAAATTGTAGTAACCGCATGCGACCAGAGCTGGGTCTGAATTATGATGACTCAATATACTGCATTGGTTCAACGAATGTGATGACTCCACTGTTAAGTCTATATCGGCGTGGCACACAATAGGGAACAGGCACACGAGACTGATGGCTAAGATAGACACAGCTTCCGAACCATATGACAACATTGGTATATTTTTAGTATTACGAAAAACCTAAAAATAAACAGAAAAGTCCACGGCTTGCAAGAGCCAATGGTAGCACATTTTTCAAGTATGTTGGGACTTTATCAGATGCTGTACCCTGACCAGGTACTTCACCTTTTGAATTGAGACCTCTTCCGCCTATCATTCTGTTCCTGACTTTACGTTTTGCATTGCAGCATGACCTAATTCGACAACCTCTCAGGTCTTGTTACGTAGAGGTGCGATAGTGGCCAAGAGACAATTTTCAAAAGTATTTCTGGGACCATTGATTCTTTCGCATTATTGTTCTTTTGTGGATAGTCCACTGTACGTTACACCTTCACCCTCGGTCTCCACCATGCGACATAGCAGAGCGTTGGAAGAAGCTGCCAAATCCGAAGAAGAGCGACGACTCAGATATCGAGGTGCGGCCTGCATCTCCCTTGACGCGTTGCAATTCTCTGAAGACGACTTGAAAACACTCGATGCGAAGAATGTAGAGCGTCTCGTCGAGGTTTTTCGCCGCGAAAGTTGTCAACGGCAGCCAATTAAGAACCACGTTTTGGTCCTCATCACGGAATCTTGCCTCGACCTCGCGTTGGAGACATCTGGAATCTCAGCCTCCTCCCTACTCACATGTAAGCCTGGCCACTATCCTCACCTCCGATTGCCCTCAGACACTCGGCTCGTGTGCCTCAACGGCAAACACCGGATTCAAGCTGGTCGGTAATTTCTCCCGGCCCGAGACAAGTGGTGGGTAGTAGACCTTTACCTGGAGGGTAAGTGAGACTGTCAAAACACATAAGCTCCTCGAATGCTCACATTTTTAGACGTTTCTTCGACGACTCGCCAAGATCTTATCGAGGAATATTCGAACGAGAAGATTCCTTCCGATGGTGAGGCTTATCGCAAGATCCGCCAATACCATTTTGAGCGCAACTTCCGGTTAGAAGCACGGTGGTGGGCTCGACTACGAGGCTGCCGGGAGCGAAATCTCAAGGCTCTTCTTAAACATGCCGAGATCACGGCTGCATTCGATACGCTGCTCCACGTCCCTGGCTTGTGGGCGGGAATGCAATTGTCCACAATTCATAAAATCTTAGCATTGAACTCTGACGATGTAAGTCGTCCAGAGAATGCACTTGGCTTCATGTTAACTGGCGGTAGGAGATTCTCAATCATCTCGAGCACATCTGGCGATTCTGGCACAACTTAATGGATGGGGACCTCATTGCCCTGCAAAAAGTGGATGAAGGTACGGTGAAGTTCCTGGAGCTCCGGGCACCGGGCGCATCTACGTCGGATGCGGATGAAATCCAACACCAACTCGAATGCGGAAAAATCTTTGGTGCCTTCAGTAGCCAGGAGCGGGCGTGCTTCTTCCACCATCTAAGTCAATACCACTCACTGATTCCTTCTTTGCACACCTTCTTCCGCAATTTTACATACTGGGAAGCATGTGTACAAAGTGTCAAACATTTAACGACTTGGACTCGTCGTGAGACTGTGATGTCGGCCTTTGAAAGGTGTTATACAGGCGCCAATCAGCACGACGATAAAGTGTTGATACAAGTGGATGAGTCAAATTTTGCGGTAACTTCGGGAAATTCGAACGACCGGATTGAGCTCGGCTATCGTCAAATAATGGCCTTTGCGATGAGACACCTGCTCGAGCTGCCGTGAAGGGCCTCGAATGATTATGCCACAGTCAGACCGCGATTAAATGCAAGCAAGGGACTACTCTATCGATTTGCTCGTTTGGCATTTCGTCTCGGATTCGAATCTCCCGAAATTCATGCCCTACTCATTGATAAGGATGATAGCGAAGGATACCAAGCACCAGTTACATTTACTTCGAACGCACCTCTAATGGTAACTTCAGGGTCGGGTGTAAAGCTTCGACGAAGATGTGGCTTGCCCCTTCTGGATACATTTCGGAAGGATCGCGAGTTCTTGTTTCTTCATTATCTCTAGGATGTTCAAACTGACCGAGACGAGGGCATCACCTCCTACTTCGTACTCAAGGCCACATATTTCGCCTTTCTAGGTCAATCAAAAAGTGAGATAGATCTGTCACCTCGGGGACTGCGTGCCTTGGACTCAACCGACATCGGTAATTCTAGTCCCGTGGAAGTGACGGAGGGAGAAGGACAAGAACAGGATGACTGGTGGGAGCAGGATATGGAACAAGTTGCACTCGTGCAGGTTGCAGGACAAGCATTTGACCAACCCAGGCTTGACCAAGCGGCACGAGAAGATGCTATGCACCAAGCATATGATCAAGCCGCGAATGACCAACTAGCACGAGAGCTTGAAGAAGCGGCCGGAGAACAAGCTACTTAACAAGCTACCTAAGAAGTATATGGCCAGTAACGAAGTTATGGGACTATCTGAAATGGGTCAGTACATAGTATAATCATCATAGCTCTCAAGAAAGACAACTGAAATGATTTTATCTAAGTTTCCGAACGAATGTCGAATATTCAGGATGATGCAGAAGAGCCGAATACCTGAGGATCCTCATTATCCTTCTCATGTCTCTTGACGTGATCTGGATCTTGCGGTTCATCCTGCTCCTCATCACGTTTCCGTTTACCTAGCACTAAGGAAGAAGAGCGAGCAGTCGTAGGAGCGCTCAAATCGTCTTGCTCAGGACTTGATTTCGGACAACGCTGTGTTTCCTCAACACAAGTTTCCATCGTCGTGCCACAACACCAGCATGAGACCTCCTTGACTGTCGGGGGCCACGTAAGCGACGTTGGCACGCGAGGTGCTTTTCCTCCGATGCTGCGCCTTACACGTGGGATCCAAAACCATTCGACGGCTTCTTTGATTGTACTCTCGATCCCCAAAACGGGGTCTGCCACCATATTGAGAAGCTCCTCTTTAGAAGTATGCAACCCGTGCTGTTGATCATGTTCCGTAAGTACGGTGGTCAGGACTCCAGAAATCGATTCTTCTATGCCGGTAATATAGAAATCGGTCGTATCCTTGGTTCCATGCGTATTGCCTGTAATGGACCAAAAGGCAGCACGTAGACGGATCAAATTGAGAAATGAGAGGGTCATCGATGGTTCGCGAAGAGTTGACAGGATTGCTTTTGCCAGTGATCTGGCTGCCAGCCTCTTACATCGGGTACAACGATGTGTTCTGTGCCTTGGACGGCGATAGACTTGCGAAACGAAACCATCAAGTAAAAGGTCGGTTTCATTGAGGAGAACACAGGTGCAGCGCTTTTTGACCATGACTTCGGTTCGAAATTTCAGTTGAGAGGAATATCAAGAATGATAAGAACGAGAAATATTTCAATCCTGAGAGAGCTGGGTCTTATAGCAAGATCAATTCCGCTTGGCATATCAGGCCAAGCTGATTGTCGAAGTGTCTCATTTTGGGGAGTCTTTTCGAGCTCGTCCTATTGGCTCTATTTTACAAGGAGTCCCTGTTCATCTTTGTTGTCACTAGAGAACAAGGCAGACTCTCACATATACCAGCCGTCCATGCTTCCCCGAGACGAAAGTGGCCGAGCGCAGCGTATTTCAACAAGACCCGGCTGATGTTGAACAGGGATCCACCGGGCCATGTCTGCCTTGTGCTGGCCTGAAATTATGGTTTGTCACCGGACTTTGTGATCCAGTCCTTACCTTGGCCCAGAATTCAAGTGTTAAAACTACAGCGGAACTTGAAGTTTAAATCTCATGTTTAACACTTCGCCAGAACACAATGCATCCCTGACGGAATGGTCGCATGCGGGAGTACTCTGTAGCTGTATATCAAGGACACCCGAAGACTGAAATGGAGTTATGTTCTTGGTATCATCCTCCGTTGCCGCTTGTAGGTCTTTCAGCGACTCCCACTCGAGGACTACCATACCATTTTTGAACCCCAGCGGAAAGAGGATCCACCGAAGATAGGGTATGTCAAGGTTGGCAACGGAGAGCGCTTGACTAGGCATCATCGACACACTTATCATCAGCTGTGGTTCGCTTGTCGAAGTAGGTGGCTTGCTCGTCAAGGAGAGACAGGGAATGACCAAGCGGCATGCATGAGTAGACTGGTGTCCGGGTACATCTAGAGGACGCAACGCAGGGGCAGCTGACACGGTAACTCGCACAGCCCCTCCAACTTATGCAGGCTTGAGGGTTTAATTGTCACAAAGTCTGTCCTGCGGTCACAATCTGATTCCGCGGTGGAGGCTTGGGAAATACACTGGAGCACGTCGCTGCACACATCGTGCAGTTCCTTCCACCGGGATGCCTGGATTGTATTCTCCCTTCCCAGACGGAAATCACAAGTCTGCCTTGCCATCATATGCCGCGTCACCCACGGAGCAGAGACCATACTGAGTGAAATGAGGCAACCCCCCAGGGCCGTCTCCTGGACCTTCAAACCAATTGAAC
The DNA here is from genome assembly GCF_035927105.1 of Exophiala bonariae. Classification (NCBI taxonomy): domain Eukaryota; kingdom Fungi; phylum Ascomycota; class Eurotiomycetes; order Chaetothyriales; family Herpotrichiellaceae; genus Exophiala; species Exophiala bonariae. The sequence continues at coordinate 3,637,423 of NW_027042476.1, read as the reverse complement.
AGGGGAGTTCCAGGTGCTACATGATAGTCGACGAACGCACTTCGGTGCCCACAGTCCTCCTCTGAACCCTTGGAGGTAGCACCACGCCTCGTCAGAACGAACGATCTGGGGTGGGCTCAGCTTTTCGGTCGGGGAAGCTCTTCTGGAACAGGGACAAAGGCAGTTTGACGGGAGATCAAGATACCTCCCGAGCTCCGGGATGATTTATGTTTATTCAGTTAAGCCTCATTGTTGTATGCCTATACATTTTGTTGCAACATGAGCATTCGTTGTACGGGATGGCTTACTCTCAGCTCATCGTCTTTGGAACACGTCGAAATTTGTCGAAGTTTGTCGGGAGTTTGAAACTCCCCTCCGGTTGCAATATTGCTGGCATCTCAAGACCGTGGGGCATCTAAAACTAACAGAAGGCCAGCAGGCAGAGAAACAGGGGACCCCTTTGAAGGGGCCACTCCGTCCCGTTTTGTATGGTTGCCGGCGCAAATGCGAAAGGCGCCAAAAGTCATGTCCTTTCTCAATACCTTCCGGATCTGGCAATGGAAAATGCCCCACCAAGGAGGTCTAGACATACTTCAAGTTCTTGTTCCTTCTGAAAGGCACGCATAAATAAGGTACGGTCATCTCGATTTTCGGTGTCTGGTTTCGAGGTGTACACATCACACGACTTGCTCTGGAGACCTCCTCTAAAAGATGCCTTACGAAATTTTGCACAAGTGTGTTCCCATTCCAATTCACCTCATACTGCCTGGCTTCTGGAAGCTGATGATCGTATTTAGAGGACTACTTGAACGCAAGGTCTATATCAAGCTTTGCAACACTCTTACGTGTCTTGCCAACACAAATCAAATTCCCGAGTCCAGATGTGAATGGATACAAATCTTGAGAAGGTGCGAAGTGTCTCGAGAAATACACCTACAGGAATATCCTCAGTTGCCAATGCTTTTGAGAAGATGGGTACAAGAATTCAACATCCCAAGACCTGGTACTCCTGCATATGAGAAGTCTCAGTCTGCCATATGCTCTGCCTGCCAGGCACTGGATCGGTTGGAGTATTGCCAGGGTCAATTCCAGAGCTATAAGGACACTTGGAGATTTGCTATTGATGGTTTGGGTTGGAAATATCGGGGCACTGATTTTCGCTGGGAGTATCATAGCGAAGCCATCGATTGGGGTTACAATAAGTCCTCCAGGTTCGAACTTTGGCTATCTCCTAGAAAGAGTCTGACACCACGGGAACTACAAGATGACGAGTATGATTATAGCGACGACGAAATGGATGACGAGATGGATGAGACACGGGAAACGAGACTTTTAAGATCAGACGATGGTTCCGCCGATTACGACTTTGACATATGTTAGTGCTCCAGGGCGACCATCGGAGACTATAATGCATTGGCCTTCCATTTCTATTCTGTGCAATAGCTAGCAAAATTGGGTGTTGTCATCTCTAGGGAATAGGATAGTTTTCCGTACATAGCAGGAAGCTCCAGAAATCAAGCTTGAAGGGTGAGATCTCTGGATTCGTGAACGAGATTGGAAGCTTCAGGCACGGATACATTTGAATCCCTCTATATACATTTATATTGTTTGTCAAAGCTATGGATGGCGAGCAGGATCCGGGGTATAGTAACCCCATGTACCTGTTGCTCATCTCGCAACGAAGAGCCTGTTGCCATTCTGGAGTGTCAACTATTTATCGAAGTCCTACAATAGACTTAAAGAAAAAGGCTAAGAGTGAACCGGATTTTGCTACATGACGAGCTGCTTTACAGTCTTTGCAAAACCCAGTCGGAAATAGAGATGTATATCTGTGACCACGAGTTCCATGCTTGTCACTAATCAGTGCTCCTTAGGAATCTACCGTTGTGACTCTAGTGGACTCGCGCCTGTAGCTATATGCGAATTGAACCTCGTGTTCCCCACGTTAGATCTCTAGTAAACTTGCACCTGAACTGTGTACGGCTCCAAGTCAGCTGAGGGTATCACAATGGCAATCACCAAGAAGTCTACCTCTAGATCGCATGTCTCTGAAGCCCCCTAAATAATCTGGAATGTCGTGCCTCTTGTTCCATTTTCTCGCAAAGAATGACATTCCCCTGGTCCTAGGAGTTGGCAATTCTCACAACCGTCCTCTAGGCACATCAGGACATCATTAGATTCGCTTGATAAGAAGAAGGCTTGTGGTTCGAAGGGAAGCTTTAGACAAGAAGTGCTTTCGCTTCCAGAAATGAACATATCGTTAATGCAGAGATCAGTTTGGTTGGACAAGGATAACACCCAGGCATTGGTATAAGGGACTTGAAGAGCTAGAGCGCCCATTAACGACATAACTGATAGTTTTCTGGCCATGCCCACGATGGAGAACAATACAAGTTGATGGAGTGGTGTTTTTGTACGGGTTCGAGGAGGTGATTGTCAAAATCTATACTTCATACATTTATATAGCGGCCCATGTGACTAGATTCCTAAAAATAGGTTCTACAGGAGCCCGGAAATAGAACAGCTGATCCAAAATGATACTGGGTCTACTGTGCTGTAAGCAATTTGCCGGAATAGATGACAATGCAAGGCAAAAAGTCCGCAGTACTGGTGTCAAATATTCACTTAATGTCGCCAAAGAAGCTTGGCTCTTCAAGATCATTTCGTGTACTTTCAGATGTGTCCGCAATAGAGAATCTCATACTGACCTGCTTGATTGCCCCTAAATTCTTTTCTGCCAAGCTTTCGCCACAATATTCTAGGCTCCAGCTTATCCCCATAGAGCTCATTCTCCCCTTTCATTCAATATTGATAACCACCATCATGCTCTCAAAATTCCTTTTTCTGGTTTTGAACCCGTTCTCCACCCGCGCACTGTGCCGACAGCTCACATTCTTGTTGGCTTTCAACGATTCTCCGATCCATGTTTTGTCGCCAATCATGCTCTCGGGCGTCCAGCAGGCTTTCCACTCGATGTGATATAGCTTAAGGTCGTCATCTTTGCGACTTTGGATGACACGATGCACATGGGCAAGTAGGCTGCCTTGACATTCCGCTTGACAACGCCGTGTGTGTGGTTCAAAAGCCGAAGGATCGTCCTTGTGTTTTTGGAGCATTTTCTCCAATATAACCTCAGCGTCTGGGATCTCGAAGTCGGTCGAAGACATCCATCGATCCTCAGTCCCTAGGAGATACTCACATTCGCCATGGCTATAACAGAATCTCTGCTCATAGGCTATATTCACGTCCCAAAGTCCATCGGAAGGGGACCCAACATCCTCAAGGTTAACGGAAGGGGTCATCAGTACACTCATTGCTGACCCTGGCCTTTCCTCCTCTCCCTGGGAAGCTGTGTGGTCAACATACGCCTCTGCAGTGAGAAGGTTGAACACAGGCAAGGAGGATATCGAATTGTCAGGTACCACTGTGATCGAACCAGGATCGAAGATGAGCGACCCAGAACTGTCGCCACCGACTGCTTCTCGTCAATGACTCTGATCCTACGGTAATATACGGGCGGACATACCTTCATCGTCGGTGTTGAGGGGAAATTGCCCATGTGTATGGTGAGTATCACGACACGATTCTCGACGTCCTTTGGGATAGACATCTTCGAAAGTATTGGACTGTCTAGAAGGCCGTTGTTGCTTCCCGTCTTGGTGCTTCGGGGTTGTCGACAGGAGAAGACGCGATTTTCGAATGCGGTGAGAACGCGATGGTGGAGAATTGGGCGTGATCACAACACGCCGAGAACGTAATGATCTCGCGTTGTTAATTTGGTGAAGGTGATCAGCGTGACGGGTGATAGCCATGACTGAAAGTACAAATGAGAAGGTGGAATATACCGTTGAAGGATTAAGAAGGAGGAAAGGAAGAGAAAAAGCGAACCTGAGGGCAATCGCCCATCTTTATACTCATCAATGCCCCTTGCTAAGTGCACTGCCTCTATCCTCATTCTTCCGTCGACAAGGTTAAGGCATGCATGGATGAAGAGAAGGCCAATCAACTCGAGTCCACGCCCTCTGCGAGTCTTTAGGCCGGCAATTTCTGTCTCACGTTCCAGGTCGGCAACGTCGATGTTTGGTACGGAAAATAACCAAAAGATATGAACCCACGTCGTGGCACCTCGATTCCGTTTAGAGGAAGCTGCCAGAGGCACCATTTATGTCAGCTTTAATCCTGCTTTCTAAATTCTCCTCGGTCTACCACGTTGCCGACTGCCTAAGTCGGCCATAAGGTAAGGAATTCATCTTTCAGCAGAGTCAATGGGATACCTGTTTCAGCATTGATGGGCGCGATCTTAGTGTCAAAATGCCTTTGTCCCACAATACTTCCCCTGAAGGCTTAGAATTCGAAACGACGCCTTGTCAGTACGAACGATCCGGTGAGGGCTCAGCTTTTCGATTGTGGCAAACCCATCAATTGCGTTTTTGGCTTCGTTTTTTGCTTTCTCTCCTCACTTATTTCTTACCCTATCTCTAGTCTTCTCCCGCTCAGTCCACTGCCCTTTTGTCACTTCCACGTCCCTCTTGGCCGCTGCTTGCGGTCCGCTTTGAGAGCTTTAAGAATTACATCAGTTGATGCAGAACGGTCACCAAAGCTCTTGTTACGAGTTGGGTCAGGTCAACGACGTGCGGCCCCGACGTGGTGGTCCATTGGTCGATTGCTTGGGTTTGGTCGTCCATGGTCCACTTCGACAGCTACGTGAATCAGTGCAACCTCGAAAGGGTACGACTTCCACCGATAGCCAGGCCCGTCCCCATCAACTTTGAGGCTAAATTACTCGGCAACAGTAGCAGCAGAAACAGCACTTGATCCCTAGCCATGGTCAAATCTGTCGTGTCAGTGCAAGTTGCTCCACGCGTTGGACATGGCGAGATGTGCGAGCTGTCACATGCCCGATCAACGAGAATTGGTTAGGCCGCAATGACAGAATTGTAAGTCACGACTACTCTTGCCAATCAGCCTGACTAAGTGCCTCTCAGCCTTACTACGTTCGCCCAGAATCTTTAACAGCGGCTCGAAGGCTTTGTCACCGATTGCAAACAGATTGCAAACATCTACATGAGCGTATTCGATCGCTAGCATCAGGTCGGGAAACGGTTGAGCAGACCACCGGCAATTTAACCACAGGAGTATCATATCGAGCAAAGCTCCATCAACATTCGCGGAGGCTTCCAGGCGCTCGGTAATCGTGTACGTGTTACGAGATGACGCTACCAGGTTTCGAACTCGCTCGACGCTGTCGATCGAAACTCCAATGGCATCAGCGATCGTCTGGGAAGTCTGGAGCAAAAACTCGAGAATGTCGTCCACAAAATTGACGACCTGAAAAGTCGTCTCAACGACGTCTGTCCCAACACCAATGACCTTCGAGAGCGAGTAAGGGCTGTGGAGGATCGTCTACTTCTGTGGAACCAAGTCCGCAAAACTTGAGCGAGCGCATTCGAACTCTCGAGCAGTTACGGTGCTGGCAGTAAGTTTGCCTCGACGTGAGTTGCTGCGCCTCCCGTGGTACGGAAGGCTCCGGTGATGATCTGTGCTGCTCTTCGATGGATTCCAATGTCGCTCTCAAATCTCCTGCCAATATATGCCAATATATCGGTAAGTTCCCGTGCGCAGGCTGATCGATACTCCTTTTGGAGAATCTTCCCCGAGGTAAGTTACAGGCGGAAATGGAAGCAACCCCAAAAACCCAGAAAACCAGACCTTTCTAATAACAAACCAGGTCGTCATTCAGGTCACAAAGCCAGAGCCCGAGGAAGATGGTTAAATAGAAGGCAGTGGGGCCCAAAGGGGTAAGGACCTGATCACGTGACAATATGGACAGTAACGAACTGTAGACTGTTGACACAGTCCATAGCAGTCCACAGTCCATGAAGGCATTATATATACACGGACATTGCACTGGATAAGACTACTCATAGTCAACTTCGTTAACAATCCTATACCTAGTTTTAGGAAGGCCTGGACAAGTCTGCCTTTCGTTTATAGTCCTATCTCTGTTGATATCCGTCCTATCAAGGAGCCAACTTGGTCAGACCAGCTCGCAGTTCAGATTATAACGTTAGGGTTGTGCTGCGATTGCTCCAGGACAACATAGGGTCATGGAACGATTCGCTTACGAAACAGTCGCAGGACTTCGAAATCGCTTGGAACAGCTCATCACCGTCCCAAGGAATCCGACTGTTGTTGTACAGGATCATTTGAGCCGCATCAGGGATTACAGTCGCCAATTCAAGCTAGGCTGCTATACCTTGAACAATGCAGAACTTCTGGCAACAGGATTTCATGATCTCATCTGCATACTGACAGCACCGACTAATAAGGCAGACACTCTGCCGTTTGAACCAATGGTAGCTGCGTCACGCACTTTGTGCTATTTGGACGATGCTCTCAAATGGGCCACCCAAGGCCAACGAAGCATACGAAATACTATTGTCCTGGATTCTCAGATTCTTCGCAGTGCACATTTCCGGCAAAGTGAACTTTCTAGAGAAGCGCACCATCGCAACGGACAAGGTTTTCGAGTCATACAAGACATCTGCAACTTGCTCGAACCTAGAGTCGTACTAGTCTGCAATTGTTCTCGATTCGAAACCGACGGTCTGTTGATGGCGGATCTCCTTGTTTCCTCCATTGCTGAAGCTGGCAAAATTGAAACCCACGCATGGCCTTCGGGCACAAAAGTACAGATTGTGAAGAGTTTTCACCCTAAGTTCGTTGCCAAATGCCAACTCTTTGAACAACGAGCGTTGCGAGAACTCCTCTTCAGGCTGATAGTGGCAATGGCGGTGAATCTCCTGTCAGGGAGCGAGGTCCGAGGTCCTGGGATTGCGCAGTTGCGCAAGACTGTATTGGAAGGTACACGAATGGGAGATCAAGGGCCCGGATCGACCTAAAGTTTAGCAATAAACACAGGAGCCCGCAATAGTGGAAAAGCACGGATCACTTACATAAACTTGCTCGGGCGTTGTTCACGTGATGCGAATTATTCCAACGCAATATGGTAACAAATATATTGGCAATATATATGAATTACTAACGCAATACCCATGCTAATTAAGATGTTACAAGCTCCATTCTCACCAAAGAGGAATTAGAAATGTCATTATCGGTCTCAAATGGTCCCAGGAAGGGCAGCAATCTGGTCAATGCCCTCCCTTCTTCCTCAAAGCTGTGGAAGTTACGTCTCATATTACCCAAATTCCTGATCAGGTTGGCAGCCTTCATCAAACATTCCTTTTTAATGACTCGAACCAGCCCATGGTAGCCTGTTCTAACTCTTCAACAGTCTTCCCAGAGTTGACTGGACGTTGGATCATGGTGAAAAAACTAACCAGCCTCGACCTTGGGGCATTTCACAGCCTCGATAAAGATAAACGCCAGGTATATCTTGGAGTCATAGATCAGCTTCGGGAGTTAGGTGTTGGCGAAGATCTCTCTCTACCCCAGGTGGCTCCCCTGAGCAAAGTCCCTTGTTGGCTCGAATTCTGACTGAAAATAGCTCGTCGTTGTGGGAGACCAATCCAGCGGGAAATCGTCACTGCTCGAAGGTCTGACTGGTCTTTCCTTCCCAGTCGCTAGTGATCTGTGTACCAGGCATGCTACGCAGATTGTTCTTCGCCGTACATCCGCGCATGAGTCAGCAGTGCGAGTGTCAATCATTCCTGGGCCTAGTAATATCAACGATGCTGATGAAAAAGCACGTCTTGAGCAATTTGCACGATGTATTAAGCAGACATCATTTGGTGCAGATGAGTTTGCAGCAATTCTGAACGAGGTGAGTGAGCTCAGAAGCCATAAAATTCGCACCTGCTAAAGCCTGTAAGGCTTCCGAATTGATGGGGCTTCCTCGAGCGGATACCACGAGTGCAGATCAATGCGAAAAACGATTCTCCGACAATGTCCTAAAGGTTGAGCTTTCTGGGCCGGAGCATCACCATCTTAGTGTTGTGGACGTGCCTGGGCTTTTTCATAGTTGGTGATCTCTCTCCCGCTACATCAATAGTGGCACTAATCTGCAACAGATCCAACGATCTACCAGACCAAAGAAGACCTCGAGATTATTCGTAACCTGATCATGGACTATATCTCCGATACTCGCACCATCATTCTGTAAGTCCAGCAAGAACAATGGACTTTCTGTGATACTGATTCAGCGTAGGGCTGTCATGGATGCACGCAACAACCTTGCCAACCAGGAGGTCTTCAAGATGGCTCGTGGCGTAGATCCTCGCGGCGATAGGACGGTAGGAATTATCACAAAGTGCGATGTGGTCCAAAACGGTGACGAAGCAGGGGTAAGGAATCATTTCATCATTTTCAAGTCCGATATAGAACTAAAGTTCGGCATCAGGTCATTCGAATCGCACAAAATTCTGTCGAAAACTTGCAGCACGGATGGTTTGCCGTTCGTAATCGCTCCCCGTCTGAGATTAAGGAAGGTGTGTCGTTAAAAGAACGACACGCCAAAGAGCGTCAGTTCTTCGCAACTAGTCCGTGGGACGCATTGCGAGGTGATCGTGTGGGCATTCCCGCCTTGAGTGGATTCTTAGCTCAGTTATTGTATGAACACATCCGCCGCGAATTTCCAGCTGTCGTCGCTGAGATTGAGCAACATTGCCAAAGTCTCCAAGCCGAAGTTGAAAAACTTGGTCCTCCTCGCCAATCGACCATGGAGCAAAGACAGTACTTGACTCAGATCTCAAGCCGCTATCAAAAGAAAAAGGCGGATTACTTGAGAGGCGTCTACGGGGACAATCTTTCTCCAGATGACCCTCTCAAGTTGAGAATGCACATACGGGACCTGAATGACGCCTTTGCGAAGAGAATGTCTACAAAGGGTCACACCCGAGCGTTCAGACGGACCGACGATAAAATGGATCCAGAATATCATTTGGGAACTACTGAAACGAGCACTATCTACGATTGGATACGAACTTCATATCTGGAGTCTCGTGGCTGTGAATTACCTGGATGCGTTAATCCGGCCGTCATCGAGAACCTTTTCCGACAGCAAACAGCCAACTGGCGGGACATCGCAAAAGAACATTTAGCCAAAGTCAACTCAGCAGTCAATGAATTTCTCACTGCTATCTTTGGTCAGTTAGTCATTGATCCAACTGTCCAGTACCAGCTAAGAACTCATCTTTTACCGATGTTGGAAGATTCCAACATGCAAGCACATCGAACTCTCGAAGACACTCTCGAAGATGAGAGAGGCGGCATACTTCAGACCGTCAACCACTATTTTGCTGAAAATCTGACCAAGGCTCGAGAAGACCGTGTGCTTTCACGCCTGCGCAAGATGGGTTTTCATGAAGGACATGCAATGCCTGTCAATCTCCCAGAACTCACGAAAGCATTACGCTTGGGTAATGACGAACAGACAGTCTACGACATTCATGACATCCTTAAAGCCTATTACAAAGTGGCCATCAAACGCTTCAATGACGAAGTCGTAACAGGGGTGGTGGAGCGATCATGGCTTGGCCAGCATGGGTTCGTTGATATCTTTGACCCTGAGTTTGTTGGTGCGCTTTCCGATGAAGAAGTCGCATCTATTGCCGCCGAGAATTTTAGCACTACAAACACTAGGTCCGAGTTGAGGGAAAAGCTTCGACGCTTTGAAGAGGCACGACGAATCGCGAAGTCAATCTGATTTGCGGTTCGATGGTCATCTCCAGGCAAGGTTTTTGCCGACATCATTGCCGGGTGTTTTCCTTGTCTCCAGCGCGAATGTGGGAGATGACATTTGACTTCCGCCCAGGAGTATATATATGAGGATCTGAACATAGAGGAAGATGCTAAAGCTATACAGCCGTTTACAACTGAACTCAAGTTTCTTCAGGAACTTAAACCTAGGAAAGAAAATCGGTGGCCTAGTGTTATGATCTGAACTGCGAACAGTGTCTGACCAAGGTAGTTCCTTGATAGAGCGAGTATTAACAGGTGGACCAGGTATGAACGAAGAGAACTTTTGTGTTCGGTATCCTAAATGTAGGTATAGGATTGTTAACGAAGTTGACTACGAGTAGTCCTATCTAGTCTAAGGAGCGTGTATATATAGTGCTAGCGTCCTCAGTGCTCAGGGGTGTCCTCAGTCATCCTCAGTGTGCTTGGCACTGAGGAGGCTGTATCCCCCTGATGACCACTGAGGACCACCTTCTGGTCACGTGACTCAGCCTTGCTTGTCAGGCTGAGTTGCGTCATCCTTGTTTGGTCTCGGCACAGCTGCCTAATCCCGCTGGTCATAAGTAGGCCCGCATATGCTGTTTGTAACACCTAGGTTAAGTTGGAAGTACTGACATCTTTGCCCTAAGATTTCTCGAGCTTTCTTTCGCACCCTGATGGGTTCGGCCTATTGACTTTAGACTTAGTCTAGACTCATGCATTCACCTAGCCACGAATTGATTACATCAAATGGTGTTGATTATTAGGGATATTGATTTATGGGAAGGGTTCGGGCCTCAGCTGGCGCATATTTTATCAACAAGAAAATCCCGTGCAGATTACCCGCCTTGGTTGGATAAGACGGCAGGAGATGCATCCGATATGTCTATGCGGCGCTCGGCGGATGGTCATTCTGTGGCTACGGTAGCTAGTTGTGGCTGTAATGTTACTATAACGTTACGAATGATCATACTCGAGTTGGTGCTCGGCTGTTTAACCATCCCAATTGAAGTATCGCGCAGGGGATCTTGGGGGCAGTGTACAGCAGCCCCGACTGTCGACAGTGTTAGTAGCCGGTTTGATAATCGGTTCTACAATCAGTAGACGGTGTTTTACGTACACATCATCTTGGAATTGGTGAAAGGTACTGTATGTATTAAGCTCTCGAGGGCGTCGAAACTATTTTCACCCAGTTTGTAGATAGTTCACGAAAGCAGGGCCCAGAGTACTAAATGTTGGTATTTATGTATAAGAGTGGAAACAACAATAGGGTAATGGATCGGGAGTATAGTGCGATTCTCATATAGCTGATCCCTACGATGAGTGGTGTGTCGGTGGTGGTGGCACTCGAAGTACCATGGGCGTATTTCACCACACTAGGATATCGATTACGCTAAATGTGTACGGATACTGTGGACGGAAGTGGTCGAAATTGCTCCAACAGTCCCGTCCTAATTATCACCTTTGCTTCGCGTATGGCGGTTGTTGGGCTCCACAGAATCTGCTTGATATCCATTCATAGTCTTGCCTGGCCCCATTCTTTGTTGCTCTTCACACCAGTTCCGGCACTCCAGACCATTCCAGAATAAATGACAGCGAGTGCCATTTATGGGCCAGTAAATTCGACCACGATGAAGGATGCGCGTTTGAGGGTCACACTTGGATCATCGGATAGGCTTATCGTAAAAATCTCAAAGGATGACCTACCCTTCCTAGCCATGCACTATTTGTGGTATAGCGGAGATCCGCTCATCCTAGCGCTAGCGAATGAGCGCGTTGGCCACTACCTTAACCACAACACCAATAGGAAGCATAGATTGCGAGATGACAGGGCAATGAGTTTTGGTCTACCAGCCCTTTTACAAATGTCAAAACGCAAATAGTTTTTCGAGAAGTCTATTTTAGGTCCTTGTTACTACTTTGTTAGGTCACTATGAGTACTCCCAATCCCCCCACCCCTGAACTCCCCAGTTTCCTTCGAAAAGAGGCACACTGCTTTCTAATTACAAATGAAGTCTCCGATTCCGAGAAATCACATTGCTTGCCAGAGTATTCATCGTTTTGTGATTGAAGCTCTTGGATTCCGAACTGAGACATTGTGCACTTGCCTTGCTGAGAGTCGTGACATGTTATGTCAACGTTACCCTGACCGGGCCCCTCAAATTCTTGTTTTCTACGCCCAAGCTATAGAATTCCGGCAAACCCTCTTGGATTCTTCGCGGAGATCCGAAAGTTTGGACGAAGAAGTGAGGTGGTTCGATGCAGAGGAAAATTCAAGGCCCGATGGCACCCAGCATTCTCAATTATTCAGCCTGCCAACACCGGTGGCTGAAGAAGCCGGGGAACACGACTCTATATTAGCAAGTGCAGTCCAAGGTATGGAATTACGGAATGAAGCCCATGTCCGATGGGGAGAAGGTTTGGATCTCGCCCCTTGCCTGGAGACTAATTCAGAAGTCGACATTTCGTCCTCCAAATCTTCCAACACTATAGACGACGAAGACCAGAACGTCCGCTTCCGAGAAACCATGACATTGAGCAGTGCGACGACTCGCCGAATCGTGTCGCCGCAAACGAGTGTGTGCACAGATATCCACTCCGTGGGTGAGGCGGATCAGGGATTTCGTCGAGAAACAGGACCTCAGCATGATGCGACCTACTATCGGAAACTAAATGTGCAGGCCATTGAACGTAGCTTGGACACAGAGGATGATAGATCCCCAACTATCGATTTTGAGCTGTCTTTCCCGGAAATACAATCACAGCAACGAACGGTATCATTCGCGGAAGCTGCACGCACTGTGATGCACCGTGAGTGGGGAAGCGAGAAAAGGTCAGATGATGATGAGAAGTTGGGTGTTCAGGAAGAGATGCAAGAGCAAGGAATTCGAAACTCGATGGAGAGCTATGCAAGGGGGAAAAAGGAGAATGACAAGGGTCGAGCAGAAGACGAAACGGACGGAGAAGAGGCAGGCAACAATGACGAAGACGACGACGAAACATTCAGCGCGAGTCCAGACCGAGTACGAGAAAAAGAGCTGATAGAACCTGCGACCGTACGACTTGCGGGTTCCATTGAGTTAGGAGAGCGCTCAAGCAATCATCAATCCAACAAACGACCTGTTGAGTGTACTGTTAATGCAGGTCCTTCTTCAAAACGTACTAAGGCGACAACACATGTGGACAACGGGTCCCTTACAGCCGGTGCTACCACTACAAGCGCAGAAAACCACGTCGATCAGTCATTTTGGGACGAATGGGACATGAAAAGAGCAGCCATGACCAACCATGATCAGCAGACTGACCAGTCTGTCAAAGCTGCCCGGGTGTGGAGGCGTCTCTCCGCGAAACAGAGTTTGGGACTTTCCCGCAGTCGAAGGGGACAAAACACGTCGTTGCGTTATGTAGACAAACTTGTCACGATGGTTATAGCAGTCGCCAATTGTTATGCCTTTGGAGCGCTGAAGGAGGTCATATGCCTATTACAACAGGACAGAACAGCTAGGACCTCCGAGCTGTTCAGTAACGATCCTAAGGTTCTGATGGAAACAGTGAGCACTATTGAAAAGGCAAGTCACTTACACAGCTACATACGGCGATTCACATTGGCGCGTTTGGCCAACATTTACGTGAGATCAGTGGCAAACGGAGGACGATTAACCCTCGACGAGAATAAAGCGTACTCGTCGCAACGGCTGGCGGGCACCAACGCACGCAAGGCTGCGACCTACAGTGCTATGATCCTACATATCTGGGGAGTGCCATTCCCCGCACAGAATAAGGGTGCCAAAATGACAAAACGAGGCTTTATTGATGCGTTCGCTGCTGATGCGATGAGGTGGAATAAATGTAAGGCCCGACTCCGTCACGAAATCGACGCCGGTCAGCGCTGGCTTGGCATGGCCACAAGATTTGGCTGGTCCACCCTTGGCTTGATCACACGAGAATGGTCGGTCGGAGACAAGAAAGTGGTAGCCAGTGATAGGATGTGAGTACGGCCTTCACAGGATTAGAGGGGAAAGCTAAAACGGATTACAGTTTCGAGGAAGCGCTGTCGATTTCAGAGTACGATACCCTGTTAGACGAAATTGACACCGCAAAAGGGCAGTTCCTTCGAGAGCTTGACAAAGCGTTGGGCATGAGCCTTTTTGATTTGTTGAAAGACCCAAAACGGGCGCAGACTCTTCCCTTGTTGCAATTAAAAGACCAAGACATCACAACACGACCAGATTGTGATCCACAATGGATCAATGAGTTGATCTCTGTGGCCGACATTTCAGCTCATGATAGATTGTGACACACTATTTTCCCATTGCCACTCTTGTTTGATGAGCGAATCAGCGTCACCTACAATCGAACACCACTTGTGCGAGGCAATTAGGATTGACGATGTATGGAAGTTGATGCACCTCGGCGAATGTGGAAGAGATACTAGAGACTCATTGCCCAAGAGCTGAGGAACAGCGTGATTATGCCACTCAGTGGCGAGGCATTTTGAGGCACTCGCGCTCATTTGCAGTACTGTGTCTTCTTTCCGTCATATATACAGACAGCTTCGAATGTATTTAAAACACTGAAGACTGGAGAAGAAAATCCCTCGCATCCTCAACGATGTCGACCATCTGGACATATCTATAATCCCTCAATGGTCTCGTTTAACTCCTAGATCCACTGGCAATAATGCACCGCTAATGGGACTTGGGTGCTAAGGTTATGTACCAACGCGCTTTGACAGCTCCTGCCGTTCGATCTGGGAACTCTTCACAAATCTCGCTCCAAGGCTCACCACTCTGCTTCATGTCTCTGAGCTTCTTGTCTTCAACTTTGGACCATCGCCCTCTCGTCATCTGTGGTATTTCTCCGTCGGTTTCACTGTCGGATGGGCAGTGATGGATACTGTGAGCAGTCTGGGAGGATCGCTCACTACTGTCACTCGCGCCGTCGTCGCTCGGACTGTCCATCGCCGAATCGAGGCGCCGACCCTTTGGAGACTGCGGAGTTTGAGTGGGCCGGGAAATCGTCGCTGTCAGCAACCAAAGAGCCGATGTCAAGGGCTTGACGCTGGCATTGGTTAAAGAAACCGCGATATCGTCGGTAAGTCCAAAAGCGGCGGGCGACTTGAGCAGCGGTCCGACGGTCGTGAGATCATCAACAAGAGCAGTCAAGTACCCACTGTCATCCGGTCTTATGGGGTGGACGCTGAGGTTAGTCAACAAGGTTGAAAGCGGAGACGACTTGACGCCGTTGTCTTGGAGGGCTGCTGGGCTTTCTCGAGGAGTTTTCTGTATCTTCTGCAGCTGGTCTGAGTTCCGGTGAGGAATGAGGATCTCTACAGAGCCACGGTCATGTCGCTTGCCACTCGTTTTCAAAAGCTTAGATGGCCGAGAGAGTCGTGACGTGCTTCGCCTCTGTGTGACATTCTTGGGCTTCGCC
This sequence comes from Exophiala bonariae, assembly GCF_035927105.1. Taxonomy (NCBI): domain Eukaryota; kingdom Fungi; phylum Ascomycota; class Eurotiomycetes; order Chaetothyriales; family Herpotrichiellaceae; genus Exophiala; species Exophiala bonariae. Next base: position 3,622,336 of record NW_027042476.1, on the reverse strand, counting down.
TCATTGATGTAGTAGTCGTCACCAGCAGCCCAGTCGCTCGATTCCGAGTCGCTCAGCACCCTCGCCTCGGGATTGCCTGCCAGTGGTCGGTTGCGCTTGGAGAGAGTGGCGGACATTGTGGGCCCTTTACGCTTCGTAGTTGTTGATGGATAGTCCCTCTCAAGGTGGGAAGGTCGAATAGATATACCAGCTTTGTATCGGGGCACCTTGATCGTTGCGGAAGACCGAGCATTCCGCAGGGTGGTGTGGAGAGTCGAAGGCGTACGCAGTGATTGGCCAACTGGTGAAACCGGACGGATGCTCCACTTTGCTGACCGCTGAGTCTCTTCAGTCGCCCTACGTTGCTTTGCAGCAGGCGTAGGACCAGATGGAATCCCACTTGTCTCTAGGTCGCTGGGGATCAAGTCGACATAGCGTAATCCCGAGTCCTCAGTCTCTGAAATCTGCAGGCTGACTTCACCGTCGTCACAGTCCTCATCCGATTTTGCCCCTTCCTCTGCGGCGTTGTCGATCTGTACATCGCGACAGTCTGTGGAATCTATTGTCTCCGTTCCTGAACTGCTCAGCGTCATGGTTTGTGGTTTGAGCACTGGTGTACTTTGGATGCCCATCATGGTCGAATTTTTTCGAGGTTCCTCGAGGACATCCAAGTCTGCGGAGGATATTTTTTGGGCTAATGACTGGATCGATCCAACGCCGATAGGGCTGTACTGGGTGGATTCTCCTTTAGAGCTAGACTCTTTGGCTGTTGAAACATGAGAAATTAATGATGTGTCCAACAATGCCAAATACACGGGCTTTTGGAAGAGGTTCTCACCTGTAGACTCTGATTCTAGGAAATTCGCTTCCAATGTTGAGGAATCCAAATTTTCGCAACCAGCACCTGGAGAATCAGCGAAGTTAGATGTAGGTGACTTAGGATTGTTGACCGATTCGCCAGGCTCGTCAAAAAGACTGTTAGGGGTGAGATCGGGCAAGGAGCATTTCTGGAGCATCACTTCTTGAGGACGTGGAACCTGTTGGCGTCTCGGTTTCACGGCCGGGGGCACGGTATAGTGAATGATATCCAGCTGGTTGGCTGCGGAGGTGATCTTAAAAGTAGAATTCATCGTGAAGGGACAAAGCACAAAATCGATTTTCAGCGACTGGAAACTCCGGGAGATGGAGAACTGCTGGTCTTTTATAGTGACACGCAACACTTGCTTCGCCTCGCCGCTCGCCGCGAGAAGTTTCAGAGAGGGAAATGGCAGTCCATTTCAGGCGTCAGTCCATTTGCAGGCGGTCTTCAGCTTGTGCCTCCATGCGGCCATTGAGCTTCCGCTTACAGGATAGGGGTAGGATGGCTCTCAGGTCCCATAGATTAGCAGTCCCGAACGGGAAATTTCCACATCGGCAATGGTTTTTGCCCTAGTAGGAAGTTGACATCTCGTATCCAGAGCCCGGTTTATCCTTGGCTTCATCTGCCTCGTAAATGGCTCTTTGCGGTAGAAGGATGGCCTGTTCTGTCTCGGAGCTGCCACCTTAGCGCCTCTCCCGAAGAGTAGCAGAAAGGGAAGATCAGGCTCCAGGCATCAGCAGAGACCCACGGAAATCTCGATATGGTACGATTGGGGTTTGAGCAGGTTTCCAATCCGCCTAACCGTGCCTTCCACCCACTCCCCCTAAACCTCAGACATGGACTTAAAAGGGGCGTGGGCGGACACCAGCTAGTATTTCCAGGTCCATGTACAATAAATAGCGTGCTATAAACCGTCGATATGTTGATCTGAGGCCTGTAGTGTCGGAGTTGTGGCCATTTTGATGCTGGTGCAGGAGATGGCGTGGTAGCAGAGTCGTGACTCATGGGCCAGGGCCGCAAGCGTCCGCAGTTTACAGAGCTCGAATACTCCCTGCCGCGCGTACGAAGCGGTCTCGAATGTGTAGCTAGGTCCAGCGCTCCAGGATCCCTTAACCACGAGACCGTGCGCTCCGTGACTTGTGTGCCTCGTCCGACGCAGGATCTGCCTGCAGCAGCCAGGACGCCAGTAATTTGCCTGGCTATATTCGTCATGTAACCTCCCTCGCTGATCCACAATGGCGCCGCCAATTTCACGAGAGTCAATGGCATCGTTGAGCACAGACGAAATCAACGTACAAGGCCGCTTGGAGACATGAACCGGCTCAGCTCGAGAACACTCAGCCCCTCAGGCAGCAATCCATCCGCTCGGCCGCCATGACAAATCATGCAGGAGAAACCAGCCGGTCGTCCTCAAGGCCGCCTAGAACGCCACCTCGAGTGGGATAACCGATCTCTCCTGGACAGCTCACTGGAGGCTGTTCAGGTCGTCGCCGGCAGGAGAAGCTGGACACGGGAGACCGCGATCCTGCCTCCAGTGAGCCAACACTGTCGCGCGAGGAGAGCACAACATCACAGCAGGCGGCTCTTAGCGTCATGCGGATCGCCACGATTGCCTGCCGAGGATGGACGGATTCCAGGGAGATGAGCGGAGCTGTACGCCGTGGCAGCGACGCAGAGACTAGCAGGGGGCGGTGGGGGGGACAACAGCCCTCAAAAGCCCTCGCCGTGGAGACCAAACAAAGGACGTCGACACAGCAGGGGCCGGTGGACAGGGGGGATTAGGGGCGCGCAGACCGACGAGACTGAGTGAGGACGAGGAAGGGAAGATCAGAAGGGGGACCTCGCGGGGCGAGGGGTCGATTTTATAGCGGCGCGGGCTTGGCGTGTGGCGCAGGCTCCTTTGGGCGCCTCGGTTTCCCGATGCGTCTGCACCACCAACAAAATAACTGGCACTCTGTTCGCTGTGCTTTCCAGTGCCAAGGACGGATGAACTCACCTCCTTGTGGGGCGCTTCCTGCTACTTTTAGATGGAAATGCCACAGATATGTCCAATTGGTCCACCCGAACAGAATATTGCCTTTCCTCTACCGTACGCGGCGACTGTAGATCTCCAGGATTGAATTGATGGCAATATTGGAAGAGAAAGTTCAGGGATAGAACCTCCTGACAGCCACTCAATATTTAAACGCAGGCAGAAATGACCATCGAGGACGTTGATTTATGCATTCTCCGTATCTCCCGTATATACGCTTTCGTAGGATTTCCAAGCCTGTGGAATGATTCCCAGAGCCCTTCCGTCCACATGTCGTGTCTTGTTCAAGACTTACATCACATACAGGGAGCCATGTTAATAAAGATTCGTCATTGTTAGGGGTACCAACAATTCGACCGAGAATAAAAAGTGCACAGTTAGACGACGTAGTAGTTACATCTACAACCCTAGCCTTGCCTAAAAATGTATTTTCGAAATTGCTGTGGATGTATGTTATTGGTTATCAGTACCGACACTATCCGAATATCATATCCGCCCTCTTGATTGAAATCGAGAATTATGTAGTCCAACATATGGATGTGTTGACCATTAAGACTCTCCCAATACTGTGGGAGTAGTTACACACGGTGCGCGTGGAGATTAGTTCAGGCAAACACATCCTTGCCGCCAAAACTGTCGAACTGTTGCCGACCACCACTAAGGGGATTGCAGTTGTGGACGTAATCAGATAGAAAGCGAGGCCACGGCAAAATTACAGCTTTCGGGCTGACAGAATCAGCAAACCAAAGACCGTTGATCCAGGACTTGATTTGAATGCGAGGTAGAGCGTCATCTGTCCGGCTACTTTCATCGACCTGTAATGACACATACTTGTCGAGGAATCGACTTCGATGTTCAGGAAACCTGTCTTCCGCGGCTTCGCAGCTCGTAAAGATTAGCGAGGACGTGTTATGCCGCTTGTTTTTCACGAACAGTGCCCAATTCTGATCGTGACCCACTAGTCTGGCAATGATGAGTGATTGGTGGGCCTCCATGGCTTTGGCAACCCTCTCAGCCATACTGTCAAAAATCTCGCGTAACCCCACCGATTCCATATTGCTCGGCATCTCACCAGCAAGATAGGCTTCAATGTTATTGGCTAGTTCGCTGTATGATGAATCGTGCAGCCAGTTAACAAGCTGCGTGAGACTGTCCTGGTTTCTCGCTGTTTGCCTTGCAGGCCAGATAATGCTTTCAGATTTGAGGACCTTGCACACAGTCCACAGATACCCAGTTGCTTGGATCCCTTCCTCACACATCACAACATCACTCAGTCTGCACCGTTTCAGAAAGGTCAACTTCCTGTCGACCTTTGGTGGGTCAAATCCTTGAAATGACTGTTCCTTGAGAAATTCAAGAACAGTCCCTGGGAAATTGCCATATACTGTAGGCCGAAGAATCTCACCGTTGAGAATAAACAATGCAAGAATTGCCAGACTCAAACTACTCAACTTGGCTGAGTTGAGACTTTTGACGTCTAGGCGTGTTGCATACCCACAACAATTCGCCATGATCGCCAAGGTGTCGGACGATATCCTAGATGAGCGACGCGAGATATCTGCCAAAATCCGTGTAGACATGGCACGACCTTCGCTATCGTCGCCGACCATCCACCCATACTTCTGTAGCATATTGTATTTCTTAGCTCTTTGCAATACCAATTTGCATTGCCATTTGTCCCTTTTCGACCTCCAGATACCTCTGTGGTGGGAAGCCATGCAGAAGAGTGTGACCTGCTGCCGGAAAAGAGCAGCGTTGATGGAAAGCTCACCGTCAATTGTGCCGAACACCCGTGGACCATTGACTTTGCTCAATCCTGGCAGGTAGGGAATCAACAGCTGCATGCGAGCCATAGCACAGTATTCTTCTTGAAAGATCCAGCGACGAGTCCACCAAGGATCGCACATAATCCTGAAAAGAACATCTAACAATCTTCGGGCTTTTGAAATGTCTACTTCGGCAGCCAGCTGAGGCACTTGAGACACAGAATGCCAAACAACGAGGTCTTTCTTGAGAAGGGCGAACAACAAATCAACTTCGTCTTGGTATTGCACAGGCGTTGATAACATGCCAATTGGATAGAGACTGCGGCGGTAAATCACATCCATGGACTGCATGGCAACAACTTTAGCTTCTTCATCGTTCTGCTCAATACATTCTTGGTCAATCCAAAATGCCGGTATGCCACCAGAGGCTATGTACTTAATCACACGATCCAGAATAACATCTCGTACTTGGGCGTGGTCCGATCTGTCCGGCTGTTCTCGCATGATGGTGTATCCTCCAGTTGTGTCATTTTCATAGGCGGTGGGTCTCCATGAATACGAAACTGCAGCGAACCTGCCGTCGGCCTCTGGCAAAGTAACTTGGTTTAAGATGCGACCTGGCTTTTGATGAGTTCCGTGACTTGGTATTGACAAGCATTTCAGTGACCGTATGTGGGTAAAATCTCGTGGGCATGTCTTTTGATATTTCTGAATTTCGACCAATTCGCATACTAACGAAGTCGGGCGTGAAACACGAAGCTCGTCAAGACTGCGACTTATGTCATCATCCATGGCAATATGAGAAACAGAGCGCAGGGTACAGAAAATTTACTGAGAACCTGAGGATCAAAGGGTATAGTGCCTTTCCCTCCTGTATCGATCCTTCACCAAACAACTAATATAAACGCAACACGGGTGGGCAGGCTACGCGATCGAAAAGTGGTGAGTACGGCATCTGCATCCACAGCTAGGGATGAAGCCTTTGAACGAATCGTAGAAGACAATCAGTCTAACCGAGGTTGCTTTCATGTCGCATGCAGGCCAGTATCTCCACAAATTTTCACACCGGTTAGAGCTGTATCTCTGTTGACCTGTGCATCGCTGGACACGTGGCACTGCCGTGGGCACAACTCCCATGCCGGCTCTCGCTTTTCGATATACTATACATCTGATGATATGGTCTATACATATTGGCTCATCTGACATCTTTCAGAGTCTTCTGAGCAGGGTTCCGTTGTAACCTGCGCCTGCACAGCTGAAATTATCACCTTGGTGTCATTATGATGAGTTATTGACGGCTTTGCGCTAACACGCCTCGCACCTCATGCCAAGACTGGATCGCTCGGTTACTCCCACAAAGCTTTGGGCAACCGACCCAAGCCACCTCCTAGTTCACAATGATACTATTGGCTATATTGACTGCCTGTGCAGATCTAACCTTAATTAGTCCGCCACTTCAATCCATGAGCGACATCACGCTCGTCAACATCTTGGCAATCTGACCTGTCACGTATTTGTTAACCATAAAGTGCTTGTTCCCCTCGCTTCACAGCTGAAGCTGAGAATCGTCAGATCTAGGTCGTCCTCATTCTCATATCTTACTACTAGCCTGCGATCGATCGATCTCGGCAACTATGGATAGCGTGCGTCCCACCTTTCGAGGAGCTGTCCGAACGCCGGCGGACCTCCTCGTGGTGGTTGAAGCCTGTTTACAAGGTTATCTGTCTCACACCTCAAGAAAGCCATCTCCCGAAGAATTGAATTATTTGGTTCAGGCAGGGAACACGTTTGTCTACGAAGAAAACGCATCAGGATTCCGAGAATGGGGCGACCAATTCCGCTGGACCTTGGTCGAGAAAGAGGGTGAAGTCGAAGAGTACATGTGCATCCCTTTCAACCTACGCAAAATTACTGCCACTATTGATTGGCAGAGATCCACGCACTTCCTTGTGTCATATCAACCAATACAATATTCCTATACAAGTGCGCCGAGAAAGCTATGCAACGATGAACACATTCAAACTCTGGCACCACGAAATGGACTCAGCTTCCAGAGGCACTCTAATCCGATATAGGTGGTCACCTCGCTTATCGCACGACCAGATATGTCCGACATTGGGACCCCTATCCATCAAACCATCAGGGCAAAGTAATGAGCTCTGAGATTTGCAGTATGGCTTCCAGGTAGTGCATCAAAACGCAAATTTTATTCGTCAACAGCAGCAGAAGAAGCTTTCGAGATTAGTACTTGGTGTTGTTTTTGAATTTACTGACTACCCAATGGCTCTCGCCGCAGTGTTAAATTTGACTGCCATGACGCTCGGTAGAACAACTGAAGGTGTTAGTTTAGGCTCTGCCAGGCTATGGCCATACACTTGTTCCCGGCAGTGGGACACGTATGCAGATACGTTACAACTTTAGCCTATAATAGGCCTCTGTTAATTTAGCTAATTTTTATACACTTCCAGAAACATGGGCCTTCACACCTGAAATCTTGGGATTTATGACTAAAACTGGTGTTGATGATAGCACAGTTAATTCTCAGCGCGAAGACATCTTGATAACAGCACTGGCAGTACTGTGTGGTGCGCCAGCCGTGGTGGCAGTCGAAGTACCATGGGACATATTTCATTGCGCAAGGGGTTCCACCACAGCGGCATATCGATTAGCTCTCGCTTGCGACTCCACGATCCATGCACTCTCACATTCAGAATAGACGAAGATGGCACCGAAGCCTGCGTTTTCTCAGACGAATCGAGCGTAGAATAACGCTACGTTCCACCGTCTATTCCCTGCCAACAGGCTATCCCGTGGTCGCCAACACATCCGTTGCTTCTGCCCTCAAGCGTTCTTATGCTATACCTCTACACTATACCGTCCCTCAGCTCAAGGTGGTACTTGGAAGATATTTATTCATGAATACTGAATGCGTGGTATTCAAGTGATGATGTTTGACTCCTGGTGAATACGGCGTGCTCGCTGGTGACCAGACAGTTGAATATTTAATTACGGAGGGGTCACTTTGGCCAGGCAGCGAAATTTTGATGAGTCCGAACGCTTCTTATTAGGCCATGAAAAGATTGAACTCCTGGGAGTTGCTGGCCCTTCAACGACTCAACAACTTCATGCCATTGGTTCCTTTGGCTCTTCCATGTGCTCCGCCTGTGTGGGCTTCTGTTCACAAGAATTGAAGCGCGTAGAGGGAAAATTGGCCCTTGGCAAAAGGGGACAAATGGCGAGAGAAGTCGAACATCACTTGTCGGGTGGTGACATAGGCAATAACAGTTTGGGAATATGCTTAAGTCCCTTAGAATCTCCCTCTTCAGATCCGGAAACAGCGACCAGCGTTATATTAGTTCTTGAATTTCTTAATATCCACCATCGAGTCATCCCACCATGTGATGGTGCAGTGCTGCCGATCATCGTTTCTCCTGACGGCCAACATCTCCCTGAGGTCATCAAATCCACCTATCTTGAAAAACCAATTTTACAACTGTGTCATCTGCCAGTACATGCCGCAGGATAAGCATCACAGGAACCACACCAATATTTTGATCCACGAAAAACCCTTAGTGCTATAATACGAGGTGGTCATTCAAAGAATACCTCGCTTAGAGGGAGTCGGAAGATGAGAATGGCTGAAGAATGTGCTGTCTTTCAGTTCCCATCAGTGGAAGAAAAACAAAGCCATGACTGCCAACGGGCGACAAAATGCGGTTGACAGTCACTGCTCGGGATGGAATGATGATACCGAAGGGGCACATCGTAGGCGCATAGAGAAGAGTCCCAGGCTAGGCTTCACCTCCATCGTCAGTAGTTTCAGAACAGGAGGAGCTATAACACAAAATCATGAACTCGAGCTGCATGATTCTTGAAGTGCAACTTCCCTTTCAGGACCACTCCAGCACAACCAAGGTCGTCAGGGCAGGGAATCCGATCGCCGTCCATGAACTGGTTGAGCCGACACCGGTCTGCATGCCGTTGAAGGGAGAACTTGCTTTTGAACCGTTGCTGTCGATCCTTCGTAGGAAGATTGCTCATCATGCAGAACAGACACTGAAATCCTCGGCATTTCAGAGGATTGCTGCGAGGCGTTTCTGGCCCTTTCCTGGAAGTCGCTTCGGGAGAATCCGTGAAGGGCAGAGCTGGAGGGGGGGTAATTTTTGCAGTACGACTTTCCCTTTTCTTACATAGTGCAATCATATTGCGGCAGCATTTGATGTGTCGCAACAAACTCTTCTCTCCGGTGAACCTTGCTGGATCACTGACGGCGGCCTCCGCGATTCGGCGTCGTTCGGGGATCTTAATCATCGCTTCCTCTGCAAGTATCGGTTCTTTGCAGTCAGGGAAATCTCCTTGGATCTGTCTCTGGATGTTGACCACGGGGGCGGTGATGTCGTACTCCTCCTGGATGTGCCTCAGCAGAGCGCGTTCTTGAGCGCGTACGGTGCTATTGATCGTCCGTCCCAGAGCCTGGTAATCATCGTAGACGGGCTCTCCCTCGGCCATCTTCAAGGCCCCGAACTGTCCTAGAATGTCCATGCGAAGGCGATCCCGACTCGCAAGGAGTTCGAGGATGGCTGGAGCCTCGCGGACCTGTACGCCTTGCTCTTCCGTGAGTTTTTTGGGCCGATTTCGATCGCGAAGCCGGCCAATCCGACTGGCAGCCTTGGCCGATTCGTGGCTGGGCTCGCGGTGCCAAAACGCGTCTTGCGTGCTATATCGAATGATTCGAGAGAGGTAATTACGTTCAAAGATCGCCGACGACCCCACGTGGTCCAGGACGAGGTTTCGAACGGCCGCATTGGAATTCGGGTCATCTGAATTTGTCCAGTCAGCCAAGGGCTAAGTGATAAGAGCCCCGTGCCAGAGCACAGTGTCGGAATCAAAAGAAGAGAGCATACCATTGACCGCATTCCCCAATGCCCGTCGGAGACAGTACGTGGTCAAAGTCTGGACATAGCCTAGGGCTTCCCCGAGCCGCTTGACCCAAGACTGGTAGATGCTATCTATCAGGCCAGCCGTGGGAGACGTCTGCACGCCTTGTTTGGTCTTTACGGCCCGCCGAAAGACCAGGGTATCCAGGATATCTTGCTTGAAGGGAATTTGCTGGCAACCACTCTCGCCTTTTGCCTTCAGGCGGAATAGGATATCGGGAGAGACCAAACCAGGAGCGGCAAAAGCTTCGTCATCAAAAGCCAAGCCCACGAGATGGGTGATGATACAAAAAACCGGATTGTCGTCGAGGTTGAACGTGTATGTCTTTCTGCAGGATGAGCTCACGTCAGTATATCGGGTCGAGGCAGATCTGAAAGCGTTCAAAGTCTTACGGTCGTTTCCTCTTCTTACCCGACTTGGTCTTGGTCAGCTTGACTCCGAGTTTGACGTGGTGGGTGTCGGTGTCCTGCTCCTTTTCGACGTACAGGTCGAGATCGCGGTACGTGACGCACAGTAAGGCGTGGGGTCGCGACCCCGTGAAAGCGGCGAGCAACAGGATCGCCGCCAGCTGCAGCCTCTGACGTTCGTTGTGGAAGACGTTGATATCGGACGCCCAGTGGTATCGGATCAGCTCCACAAACTCCTCGGCTTCGAGCAGAGGTTTCTCCGTGTCCATGTTGTCCAAGCCATATTCTTTCGTCAAAGGTCCTTCAATGAACTGTGGTCTCCTTTAGCCTCCACGCCCAGTCACCACACAGGGGGCCAACCCGTACCACAAAGATCTGCCTCAGGACCTGGGGATCCACCCGACGCTGTGTCCACAAGATGTGCAATTGGCTCAACTGCCGCCAGTACGTGGTCACCGTGCTGGTCTTTTTGATTGTGTAAGTCTTCAACATCCAGTGGAGAAAATTCTCCATCCTTGCCGGAATGCATTCTTGTAAGATTTGCGGGGGGTCGAGGTGGAGGAGAGAGCAGTACCTGAACGAGCGGTCAGAGATGCGGTATGTGTGACCCGCTTCCGTCGAGGGGGTGGAACTTACTCTTCAAAGAGTGCTCGGATTCGATCCACGTGGTGAAGGGTACTGTCGGCATAGAGGGTGACCGGTCGGACCGCGCCCAGCGCTTCTTGGTACTTGCCCTCGAGGAAATCTCGCGGACAGAGATTGGCAGAAGATCGTCCGAGGTATGATTCACCAGAGTCCAATTTGACCACGTGGGGAATCTTGCGACGCCCCATGAGTGACGAATGGGCTTAGGGTAGAAGAAAGGGATGACGAGGCAGATACCGCGAATGAAGGAAAAGAGACGCGTAGGAGGGAGAGAGAGGGACGGAGTCATTGAGACCAGACGTTTTTATAGTGTTCATCTCGGGATAAAATGCTGACCACGACCGTCTGGAGGTTCCCCACCACGCGGGGCATGATGGCATAGGTTGGTGAGACATCCGACGCCAGAGGACTCGGCGCTGTCAGGGCGAGGAAGTCATATACGATTGTGAGCAGGCACCGTGGGCGAAGAGGGCGTTCGGCCAAAGTCGTTGTTTAGTCTGGTCAATGTGACCGCCAGTGTGGTAGGGATGTTGACATGCAAGGATGGAGAGGAGGGTCAGGCAGAGGCGCAGGGAACTGGCAGGGAGACGGCCGAAAGAACGAAAAGCAGCCGAAAGGGATGGTGCAAAAGCGGCGAGGGGACGCGCTGGATGCGGTCGGAATGGGGGCGAAAACGGTGAAAGGGCCTCGCAAAAACGGCGACGCGGACCTCGCAAAACGGAAGCCTTTTCTCCACGACACGCACTTGGGAAATAATACTCTAACAAAATATATCTATCTTCTACTATATAAGGAAGTATTAATAGTAGAAGATTTAGCGTACGCTATAATAAGGACGATATTCGCACAATATAGGATATCGAACATTATTATTACCGATAGAGATAAGTTATTTAATTTACAATTCTAGTAATTACTAATAGACCTATTGGGAATTAAATATAAGATATTAACATTATATTACCTATAGATAGATGGATAAACTAAAAGAATAAACTAGACGATCGAACAATACTTATAATGCTATATTAACTATAAATAAAATAACTAGATTTAACTACTACTAATAGTATAATTCGCCTTTAACAACAATAAATTAATAATAGGAATATCATCTTTCTTTGCGAACTACGAGAGATACTTAGAACTATTAAGAAAAAGCCTAGAACTAAAACCTAAGGTAGAAAAAGCAAAAGTAACAGTGGATAAATTGAACGAACTATATTTCTTACTAAAAACGAAATTGGACAAAATAGTAAAAACAACCACGAAAATAGCTAACAAGAAAAGATCTAAGGGACTAGACTTCTAGGAGAGGGAGATGGTTTACATCAGTACAAAAAATATCAAAATATAAAGACTAAGCAAAAAACTCGACAACACGAAAATTGGATCGTATCGAGTTAAGAAAATACTAGAACTAGTGTTATATAAATTGCAATTGCTAGGGGGAATAAACATCCACCCAATCTTTCATAAGTCATTACTAGAAAAAGCACTACCTAATGTACGACCTAGACCAGTCTATATCGATAAAGACATCCAAGAACTATATTACGACGTAGAAAGAATCCTCCAATACCGCTAACAAAATAAATAAACGGAATATCTAATTAAATAGTTAGGGTATACGGAGAAGGAAAATACTTGGGAACTAGGAACGAACCTTAACTCGAAACTTATCGACCAATACTGGAAGAATCTTGAAGGATCCAAGGAACGCTTGGGAACGTAGCCTAGAACTGATCGGCTAGGCCGTCCCCCGCGCTCTAGGTAAATGGGGATAATATCAATCTAGTAGGGGGCTCGGCTAACTCTAGAATCTTATGGTCGTCGAGCTCGGGGCCCTAGGGGTATAACCGAGCGTCCTCTACGACAATAGCTTCCTCCGCTTCAGATTCTAGCTTCGACATTTCCTACCTCAATTTCACTTCATTTTAAAAAGCTTCGTCCATTTGACGACGAGCTTTAACTTAAGTAGTAACCGCTACCTCTTGAGCCTAACGGGAGGCCTCAATTTCCCAAAGCAACCTTTCCCTCTCGGTGTTACGAACTGCCAAGGGCGTAATGGTTCTTGGACTCAGACGTGGTTGGGTTTCGCGGACGGAAGTATAGGTACTTGCGGACAGATGTGGAAGGGGTGAGGGCTCAGGGTTCAACAGGTTTGAGTGTAGTAGTAAGATAATTATTGACTACGAGGAGTCTATGAAATGTTGGTGTAATGACCGTAACTATATACTCGTAAGATCCCCCCTGCTCTCCTACTCTATCCGCTCTATTGCTCTATCACAGATCAACCAGAGTACTAGAGCGCCGAAGCACATTACGTGTCTCAGCCTTGTGTGCCGGGGACTCCCGTCACATCATAGCCTCCTCGCCCGACCTGCCTCTCCTAGCGGGTCGCCATATAGGTTAAGTGTCAACCCGTAACACTTTCCCCTCCTTCTCCATGCGTTGGCCTCAACGTATATAAGGTGAGCCTACCCCCTTCCTACGCGTAAGTCCATCATGGCTAACAATGCCTCCTTAGCATTCTTCTAAGCGTAATTCCACCTAGCGTCGTTACGACCTTTCCCTCGCTATCGAAATCGAAGGATTCCTCGCTATGGTGGCCTGCACCAACTGTGCTCGATTAGGCGACCTCTATTATTTCTCCAAGGAGCGTTCCAAGAAGTGTTCTTGTTGTATTCGAAAGAACGTGGACTATGATAGTACCTTTTCCTTGGAAGAATTCCGGAAAGTGGGTGACCAAAAGAAACTGCTAAAAGCTAAGTCGCGGGGTAAACGGAAAGAAATCAGCCGGCTTCGCAATAAAAGAGTGTTAGCCTACGGGGCACTCCTAGAGGCCTAGCGTGCCCTTACGGCTATAGATAAGGAAATTGCGTCTAAAGAGGACGCTAACAATAAATTTAACGATGATTTAGCGATACTTGAGGAAACATCTAGGCAAATGATCCGTCGAGAGATACTAGCCCTCGGTGTCTTGGACACCGTATCCGAGAATGATGAAATCGCCCTAGCGGACCTAGATTCCATTAATATCGATTGGAGTGAGGTGGCCTAGGCGATAACTGGGACTAGTAATACCGATTAAGTAGATTTTGCGGCAAGTTCCGGGTAGGTTCCCATATATTGTATTGTTTGCTGTAGCCTAACCACTATACCAGGTAGCGTCGTTCGCCCTTCTAGCGTTCTATTTTGTATCGGAGGATTCGGTCTAGGACATAGTGTCCTTTAGGAGTTGGGTCTAGCGGTCCGTATATCCTATAATAAGCACGAACATCATTTATATCCAAGTTTTACAATGATTCCCATGAATTCTCCGAGTCCTCGTAACCTTTCCACTTAATAAGGTAGTACATATTATTAGTGTTATATTTGCTATTAATAATGGTTTCGATCTCGTATCGGGGTTCCTTAGTGTCTTTGTCGATCTAGACTAATCCTACCTTCGCATCTAGCGAATAGCAAGGTTCCAGAAGTGACTTGTGGAATACCGGGTAAATATCCATAATCGACGGTAATTCCAATTTGAAGGTGACAGGTCCTTATTTCTTTAGAATCTTAAATGGGCCTAACTTAGTATGGTCCAATTTAGTACTTAGTCGTTTTATCTTGATAGTTTTTCTGACCAGATAGACCATGTCTCCCTCTTTAAGATCTAGTCCCTTAGATCTCTTCTTATTAGCCTAGATTCTCATGCGATATTGCAGGAATCTCAGCTCCTCACGTAATGCCTTATGCAATTTGTAGATATTCGTAATATATACGTAAGCTTTCTGGGCGTATACCTTAGCCTCGATAGAATCTCCCGTAATTCTAGGGTGCCTACCGTATAGCGCATAATGCGGTGATACGCCTATTGCCCCCTTCGTAGTGTTAAATACGAATTCTGCCAAGAGTAAACAAGATACCCAGTCATCTTAACCGTAATTCATATAGCCTCTTAGGTATTGCTCCAAGGTTTGATTGATTCTCTCTATTTGTCCATCTATTTGCGGGTGGAACGAAGTCGAGAGCTTCGTCTTAGCCCCTAGGAGTTTCGTAAAGGAAGTCCAGAACTTGGATATAAACAGTTTATCTCGATCGGAGATAATTTCCTTAGGCATACCATACTTCGTATAGATTGTATCTAGAAAGAGGTGTGCAAACGTTTTAGTATCAGTGGTTTCTCTGAAAGCCCGGAAATACGCTGTCTTAATTAGTTGATCGTTAATTACAAAGATGGCGTCGTAGACTGTTCCGTCTACCGGGTGTGCGGATGCTAGGAGTTTCGTGATAAAGTCAAAGGCTATGGACTCTTAGGGTGCCTCTAGTAAGGGTATTTCCTATAGAAGTCCATAAGGTCGATGGCGAGCATACTTTATCTTGCTATAGACATCACATTTCTTAATATACTACTTAATATACTTTGCTAATTGTAGAAAGGTATAGGTGCGTATAATCCGCTCTATAGTTTTATCCATATCGGTATATCCTATATTTAGCATATCGTAGTGTAACCTAATCACTTCTTCGATTATACTCGTGAGAATATATACTAGTCCGTGTTCGTCGAGAAAAAGGTCTCCCATATCGAGATAATCTAAGTGTTTCCTTTTCTACGCTTTAAGGTTTGGGTCTCGGTAGCTTATCGCGACGATTCGATCCTCCTAGTCCGAATCGTCGGAGATAGTGTTGGTGGCCGCAAAGGCTCGGTTATATACCAATGAACCATCTTTGTCTTCCATTAGGATAGAGTCTCTTACCTTATCTGAATCTTCGAGTTTATAGTCGCTGCGGCGGCTTAGGGCGTTCGCGCGGCCATTTTCCGTTCCCTTCCTATAATTGATCTGGAAGTAGAACTCGGAGAGCTGTTCTAACCATCGTACTTATCGCCGGTTGAGTTCTTTAGTTGTTGTGAAGTACGTTAGGTTCTTATGATCAGTCAGAACCTAGATCTTATATTTAGCGTCGGAGAGGTGAACTCTCCATTCCTCGAACGCTTTAACTATCGCCAATAGTTCCTTGTCATGGATCTCGTATCGAAGTTCCGACCCAGTCATTTTCCGAGAGTAGTAAGCAATAGGATGCTACTTGCCATCCTCTAGATTCTACTAGTATAGATATGCGCCGATAGTAAAGTCGGAGGCGTCGGTCTCGATGAGGATCGGTTTATCGGGATCGAAGTGCCGTAATACCGGTGCCGTGGTGAAAGCGTGAAGAAGTTGTTTAAACGCCCTCGTGTGAAGTTTCGTCCATACCTAGGGAATGTCCTTCCCTATGAGTGCTGTGAGTGGTGCGGCGATCTTAGAAAAGTCTTTGATAAATCGCCGATTGAAGTTGGCTAATCCTAAGAAGGATTGTACGTCCTTAACCTTCTTCGGAATGGGCCATTCCAGGATGGCTTTGATCTTGTTCGGGTCTATCCGGAGTCCTTCCGTAGAAATGATGTACCCTAGGAAGGTGACTTCGGTCTTATGGAACTCACACTTTTCTCCTTTTACTAGGAGGTTGTACTCTTCTAGCCTCTTAAGGACTAGGGTGACGTGTCGGATATGTTCGTCCTCATTTTCCGAGTATACTAGGATATCGTCTAAGTATACTATGCAGAACACGTCTAAGTACTCGTTTAGGACATGATTGAGGAGGCGTTGGAAGGTTCTAGGAGCGTTGGTTAAACTAAAAGGCATAACGAGATATTCGTACAAGCTATAGCGACTCCTAAAGGCGATCTTCTATTCTTCTCCTTCAGCCATCCTAACTAAGTTATATGCCTCTCGAAGGTCAAGCTTCGTGAAGCGCTTGGCCTTTCGTACTTAGTCGAAAAACTCGACAATCAAAGGTAGCGAGGTGCTGTCTTTGATTGTTATACTGTTTAGATGTCGGTAATCAATGCATATACGTAGTTCATCTCCTATTTGTCCTGTCTCATCCTTTTTTAGTGCGAGGTGCATTGCATAACCGGCTGGTAATGTTGATGGTCTAATAAAGCCTTTCTCGAGATTTTCGTCGATATACTTCTTCTGTAATCGGAGTTATTGTTTAGACGTAGGCCTTAGAGGTTCTTTGATTGGCTCCTTGCCCTCAGCCAATGGAATCCTATAGTCCCATAGTTAATGTTTAGGTAAGGCGAACGCCTCTGGGTCCTTTCTAAGCAACTTCTCAAACCGGGCATATTCTTTCGGAAAGGTGAACTCTGTTGCGGTAAAAATTCCCTCATCCTGGTAGACCAATGTTCTATACGTGCGCCCCCCTCCTTAAGGAAACACGATCTCGGTAGCCCACCAGTCTATTCGTGGGTTCTAGCGTATGAACCACGATATCCCCAGCACCGCATCCTAGCTAGAGTCGAAGACGTCGAACGCAATTTCTTCCTCATGATCCTCGATGGTTATGTGGAGGCGTCGTGTTTCTTCATCCACTAGATGTTTGGTCCTAGACCCGTCTACTATACCCAGTTCATATGTAGACTACTTCCTTTGTATCATGAAGCCGTGATGTTATGCAAAACGTCGCGTCATATAGTTCCCTATCGCGCCGGTATCGAGTATGATCCTAACGCGATTACCGTTTAGGGTCGTAAATATAACGAAGTATCTATCGTAGTCTGCGATAGTAGTGTAGAGCTGCTATTCCCCGAGGATGACTAGTCCTGAGTAGCTCTCTAGTTTCCCGACTCGTTGTCGCTATCGTTAGCCAGAGCTCGCTTCACGGTTTCTGAGTCCATTGCTAGGTAGAGTATACGGACTTGTGGGAAAAGCTTAGTGTTAGCGTCTAGCCAATCGCGTGCCTCTTTATAAAGAGCGATCAACGTATCTTAGTCGGATACTCGAATGACAGCAAGTTCTTATCGTTTGTACGTGTTGGTCTAGTTATAGCTTCGATGGGTGTGTTGTGTAGACTAGTCACAGTCTCCTCCATTACACCAGACCTCGTTCCAATAGAACGTGATGATGAAGATAACTTCATCCTCGCGAGCTATAATACGAAACCGTTGTACCCTTCTTGGTGTGTTAGTAGGGTGTACGTCTTAGGGCATATGCTTAGGTTGCCTAGGTAGTTTGCGGTGATCCTCTAGTTCGCTGAATTAGACGAGGCGTCCTAGCTTCATTGGAGCAGAGGTAGCCGCAAAGACCTAGGTGGCAGCCATTTATTGTCCTGGCTAGCCCTTAGCCCGGCAATTTCTTGCTTTGTGTCCTAGTTTACCATAATACAGACAAAGATTCTTGTCCATTCTGTCTTTCCGTTGAGTAGGTGTCAACGACCCGTGATTGGAGTGGGCGATCCGCTTTCTGGGACTCCCTTTAGTTGCACTGAATTCCCAGTCCATTTCATCAGAATTTCTGCGAGGTGCTTCATATCGCTTTCTCGTAGTATTTGCGCCAGGGTGAGAAGCTCTACTCCCCTTTTCCCAGCGTCTCTCGATCACTCGTTGGTCAAGCTTAATACATAAGTTGATATACTCACTCAATGATATTGGTAGAGTGGGTTAGTTGATCAATAAATCCTTAATGTCGAATTTCAAGTCGAGGCGAAACTGAGCCAATAGAGCTTCATTGTTCCAACCAATACGAGGAGTGTACTATTGAAATGTAGCTGCATACGCGGCTACGGACGACGTCTGGCGTAAAGCTTCCAATTTACGCTCAGCGGTCCTTCGTTCATCTACATCACCATACATTTCTTTTATTCCTACTACGAACCCTATCTATATAAAGATCATTATGGTAGAGGCTCGAGCAGATTCACCGTTATTCAAGCGATCGTTTAGGATCGGCTTGAACTAGTCTAGAGCGGATCTACGCAAGAATGACCCGGCGTAGACGACTTTAGCTGTGTCTTCAGTGAACTTCCGTCGGTTGGATAGAAAGTTAAGTTGTAACTAGGTAATGTAGGCTTCAAACTTACGTCTGTCGCCATAGAATAGGTTAGGTTTAGCGGCATTCCCGCCGTCGTTGGTGTCACTAGTACTTAGTGCATCGGCCCGCGATCCACCTCGCGGAGTACTAGGTTCTCCTCGAACAGATATGGTGTCGCTCAAAGCTAGCTTCTTAAATGGTTCGATCAAGGGGATCGACGTAGGGACACTTGACTAGTTGATTGGGGATAGAACTCTCGAAGGAGGCGTGAGTTCTTCACTGGAGTTGGAATCTAATGATTCTTCGTCAAGGTCGGGATCTGTTATACGCGTATACTTGTCTTAAGGGTAGTCAATGTGTTACGAACTGCTAAGGGCGTAATGGTTCTTAGACTTAGACGTGGTTAGGTTTCGCGAACGGAAGTATAGGTACTTGCGGACAGATGTGGAAGGGGTGAGGGCTTAGGGTTCAATAGGTTTGAGTGCAGTAGTAAGATGATTATTGACTGCGAGGAGTCTATGAAATGTTGGTGTAATGACCGTAACTATATACTCGTAAGATCCCCCCTGCTCTCCTGCTCTGTCCGCTCTGTTGCTCTATCACAGATCAACCAGAGTACCAGAGCGCCGGAGCACGTCACGTGTCTCAGCCTTGTGTGCCGGGGACTCCCGTCACATCATAGCCTCCTCGCCCGACCTGCCTCTCCTGGCGGGTCGCCATGTAGGTTAAGTGTCAACCCGTAACACTCGGACCGCAATCGTTCCCACTCTAATTTTATTATCCTCACGTTATATGTGGAACCTCGTATATAATACTCTCTACAACGACCGGAACGAACGTGCACCTTACACTTGGTGTCGTTGCGACGATAAGAAGAATAAGCGCGAGGCATTTTCCGGCTAAAGGCAATAATAAAGGAACCAAGGGCCTTGCGGTCGTCGGTAGAAGTCGTTGGTCTAGGAGGACGAGAGCGACGCTCGCTGGATTTATTGGTACGTTGCTTGGGTATGATTAGCCATAAGAAGGGAAACTAGAACGCGAAGGGGGACACTGACCTTAAGTACGTTGAGAGTAACGCACGAATATGAAGGGGGGATAGTGTTACAAAATAGTACATACGGCCTACTTATGACTCAGAGAATTAGATAGCTGTGCCGAGAACTAATAAGGTGACGTAACTTAGCCTGATACGCAAGACTAAGTCACGTGACCAACAGTTGGTCCTCAGTGGTCCTCAGGGGGAATTAGCCTCCTCAGTGCTAAGCACACTGAGGATGACTGAGGACGCTCACCCACGCTGAGGACGCTAGCACTATATATACACGCTCACTACTCTAGATAGGACTACTCGTAGTCAACTTCGTTAACAATCCTATACCTACATTTAGGATAATCTGGAACTAAGTTCTCTTCGTTCATACTTCCCGTCACCATCTCGTATCCACCTATCAAGGAAACCCCTTGGTCAGACACTGTTCGCAGTTCCGATCATAACATACCTATAGCTTTATAAATAGTTATATTTAGACGATCTTAACGAGTTTATTCGAACGATATAATAATCGAGAAGATTACATCCCGTGAAGTCTCTATCTAAGAAAATAATCCTATACTATAATCCTATACCACTTTAGCTATCTTTAGTTAGTTCCCGTCCCGTGCTAACTCGCTGTAATTTAGCACCACCAATAATGGTATACTATTGTTCGGGTCCTTTTGGATAGGATGGGACGAAATAAAAGCGAATATTCACTCTTGTTGTCGAGACGGTTATACATTCTCTTAGCTACCTCTTTGTGCGCGACGCTGGATCATACAGTCGCTGGATAGTCCTGCAACTCGTGCTCTACCCCATGAATTTGCACTTCTGGCACCCTCGGCAGCGCTTGTACTGCCACAGGTTGTGGCGCGCTCGCCAGCATTCCCCTGCCATTGGTTCCGTCCTCTCCTTCGTGAACAAGCTCGAGGTTTCCAGGTCGATATCCAGCAAGTCTTCTTTCAGACCCAGTGGACGAGGGACTGATACGAGTGACGGTGCCACCGTCTGGCTGGGGGAAGAAAATCTCGAGAATGCTCCTCTGGCGACGTGGGGGTCTGGTGTTGGGGTGAATCATTCCGGCGAGCCGGTATATCGCGTTTCGGAATTGGTCGTATTCTTGTAGGTTAACGCCGAAGTATTTTGTCTGGTTGGTGAAGAGTCTCGTCCGTTTAAGCTTGAGAGACATCCAGAGGGTCAAGAGGAGGATTGGGCTAAGAAATGCCGCAACGAATTTGACGGCCAACACTTTGCCGTTCCAGAGAACAGCACTGTTGAAGACGACCACGATCAGGAGTGTACACACGGCGCCAGCGTAAGCCCAAACAGGCTGACCTATGGCTAGCAAACTGTGCGTACCCCTGTTCTGAACAAGTTTGCGCATCACTTCGTCTCCAGATCGCTCGATCCTGTTTTTATGTCTGCTTCGTCTGGATTGATGATCAGTTTTTTTGCAACAAGGAAAGGCACGGCAGCGAGACAACTTACAAGTGATAGAAGCAGATGTATGCGATGCACTGAGAGCACCACACGAGCACTGCACTGACGGCTCCGATATTGAGCAGTGCCTCTTGAAGCTGTACTGCCGTCAGTCCTCTGAGCCTCGGCGCGACATTCACGTTCTTACCAATTCTTTTGTAGTGTCCTCTTCGATGTGAATGAATGGCAGCCAGTAGAGGACCACTACAGGGATGATCACGCCCCATAGGGGTGCGCCGGTCCAGGGTAGTACATCGCTTAAACGATGCATGAATCGGCGGAAGATGTTAGCATCCCTGTTAACATCGATATTGCGCGAAAGGCCGTAAACAGTTCGAGAAGCGACGTAGAGGCCAGTGTTCGCTGCACTCAGCCCGGAATACATCAATATTCCGGACAGGACCGATGCCAGAGTATCGCTACCGGTCTCAACGAGTGCAACAATTGGCAAAGCGCTGGTATTGTGATGTGGCGCATCGCGAGCTGTAATGTCGGTTTCTTTAGCGGCTGGTGCTTGACCAAAGACTTTGGGGAGTGATGGATCATTCCAGGCAACATTCACAACGAAGGTCACCACGATCGCGACATAAAGTAAACAGATCTGTGGCGCGATGGTCATGGCAGTCAACTTCAGTTGGCTCGAGTTTCTGGCTTCGTAGGCTGTCGTGGTGAGTAACTCGACGCCAATGTATGCGAATGTCACCTTCGGAATCGCAATTCTGTGGTACGTTAGCCATTGATCGATTTCTCAGACTAAAACAACTTTCGTACAGCATCGCTTCAACTTTCGAATTTGCAACATTCGGGTTCACTTCGACGAAGTTTTTCAAATCTGCTTGAAAGTCAGTGAATTATATTATGATTCAGACGTGTGACTTATTCCTAACACTTTGTACCAATATGCTCATCACCGACCACTGTGTTGATTAGCGAGAATGACTCTCGACGATTTCGGCACACGCATACCGCCTTGGTTGACGAAGATCATCAGGAAGAAGACAAAGGCCACAAGTCCGAGCTTGATAATACCACCAATGGCCTCGATGTATCCGAAAACCTGAAGTGCATCAGCAAGTGCGTGTAGCTGTGGCGTTGGGAATCTCACCTCAACCCAAAGTAGATTTGAGAATGCAAGTAGGATAGGGGCAACGATAAAGATTGTCGACTTCAGTCCAGAAGCAATGTTCCAGTAGCCGGCGAGGTTTGCCACAGTTACAATCAGGGCGCTGAATGAGACCGTGTAGGTGTACCTGTGATCGTCAGCATCCATTCTCTTGTTCAGCTATTGTGTCCATCCTACATATAGCCGATGCCAATTGCTGCACCTAGATCCTCGTCCACAAAAGTGCGAACAAACTCAACCATAGCATTAGGTATGTCCCATAACACTATCATCTCGCAGATGCCCTCCATAACACATGTCGCCACGACGCCAACTAGAAAGAAGGCCAGTATTGTTCCACCAGGACCCGCGACTGAGAGAACTTCGCCCGCGTTAGTGAAAAACCCAATCCCAATGATGCCGCCTATCGTAATAAACTGTAGCATAATCAGATTTTGTTCTTGGCGAATCGAGGTTTGCGTACGTACATAGATCTGCCAGCCATTCAGCTCTCGTCTAAGACGAGAGCTATCGATCAGTTTCTGGGCGAAAGTGGTGAGGTCATTGAGGCTTACCTGAGTCTTTTCGAACCGGCATCCATAGCGTTTGCGAAGTCAATTGACCGTTAAGCACAATATTCAGCGGATTTCAGTGGAGGGTCTTGTAGCCGCAAGGGATTGCTCAGGTGCCACTGGCAACGTGTTATAAATTCGCATAACGGGCTGTGCAACCACCAAAAAGGGGCGCTCGTATCGCCAAAAGGCAAACAGGCAACAGGTGTTACGCTGAGCCCGGGCCAAGTGGATATATAGTTGAGCTCAGCCGCAGTGTGCAGGACAAGGTCAAGTTCTCATCCTTTGCATGTCAACAGAACTGAGCCCTCAGAAGCTCGTAACCTCAAAGAGATTGTGGAAAGGCAACATGGCTGCAGTACCCCCCCAAGGTCGACCGAATAACTCAGCGTTAGGCACGAGCGAGACTTCATCCAAAGCCTCGAACTCATGCACAGTGAAGAATGAGCTGCATGTGCAGGAAACTGGATATCTCACACGACCCAGATTGGAAGAAGCGCTTTCAACACTCTTCCCTAACGTCCCAAGCGTCAAGGACTTCGCTGCTCAGGTAAATGTGGCTCGCAAGGAAGCGAAGCTCGCTCCATCACAACCCGCTAATCCGAGTACAGCATATCAACCAGCGGTGGGTGTTCTGGACCCCTCAAAAGGTGACATGGGTTTGTGACTGCCCCCTTGATTGGACTGCACTAACGATCGAGCAGGATGACCTTGCGTGAGTCACATGGCCTGAAGGCGAATGAGTGCAAAATCTAATCCCCAGGAACAGGCCATGGGCAGAGACAGAGAATGATTAAGGCGGTCAGAGTAAGGCTACTAGGGATGGCTAGGTGGGGCAATGCCCACACCGCACATAGCCTCAGCTCCAATAGCCGCTCGTACAATTAGAACCATTGGATTCTCAGCCTCAAAACATTTCACTTGGTACGCGTACTAGTGCAAGAAATACGCCTCATTCGATTTCAGACTTGCAAATAAACAGGCCCAGGCCTTGACAGGCGTCTGCCGGTGACATGCCTGGGAAATTGGGCCGAACCCCTAACTTACGGTGGTGTAGCTAAACACGAGGTCACGAGGCTACCTGGCATTGCGGCAGTGCATTCGACTGAACATGAACAGGCAAGAGCTGAAGCTCCTACCCAAATCTCGGACGTATGTTCCTGTAAAACATAAGGGGTCTTCACCTCGCTTTGATTCTAGATAGCTATCAGGTCAATGACAAACCTTCGCTTGACTCGCTCATTCGCAAGCGTTACTAAAGCTTCGATTTGGAGCTTGTTTTAATGGCACAACTAAATTCAGGAGGTTCAGATGCAAAGGCGGCGAGCTTGGATGCTTGGTCCAACTTTTTATCGACCTCGCCCAACTTCGAGGCTGCTGTTACGGAGACACAGTACCTAATTAGCAGCCTTGACGCGTTGTATAGCAAGCTTTTCTCTCCTCGGGTCCATATTTTTACCACAGATATTGAAAGTATGTCAAGCCTACCATCCTAGGTACTCAATCTGATATCTCATAAGCGACAGCCGGTAACGATGCGTCTCCTGCCGTCGGCGTATCGAAAGAGTTGACAACCCTAAGTCAGCTAAATGAATACCTCGAGAGAGACTTGTCTGATCTCAGGTTGATGTGAGTGGAATAAGTAGAATTGAATATGCTACACAATTGATAACAAAGTTAGTTCACTAGTCCGCGGAAATTCTCTGCAGCCTTTCAGAATCACATCTGATGGTGTACTGAGCGTTGTGAAGAAGCACAATATAGAAAGAACCTTTCTCGATCTCTTGTTTGGATTTCGCAGTCGAACAGAATTGTCGGAAAAAGGATGTTGCTTATGGCGCGCTGCAAACCACGATGGGCATATTGGTAAAGCCAATGTTCTTCAAAACTGTATTATATGACTGACTAGGACAGTCCTTTGTTATCAGCTGCGGTATCGAGAGCGCAACTTCCGGCAATCGGGATCAGAAGAGTGGTCGGAGCGTCAAGTTGGTGTGTACCACCAATTTGGCCGTGACCAGAAATCGCCATCCACATTGATCCTGCTGAATGCAAAGCAGGAAACAATTGCTCGAACGCGGGTTCAGGATTCACTGGAGAATGGCCGCTTGGGTGCCTGTGGACCACAATTATCATTCAAGCTTCACCTCCTCGTCTTGTTCTCCTATCTCGACAATTGGCGCTGGTACCTTGATGAACTTGGTGGCGATCTGTTGAGAGAGGCAAGTCCTTAGTAAAGCTGATCTCCGCGTTTGCTGATCGTCATAGGAGAATAAAGGCTTTACCGAAGATCTCAAAAGCCCATATTCAGCCACCTTTCCGACGTTGCAGAAGTTGCGTAATAAAGAGGCTGCTCTTAGTACAACCTCCGTGACACTGGCTTCGACAATCGAGTTGATACACTCAATAAAATTTCTCGCACAGCAAGTCCTGTCCTCAGATCCCTTCATTAACAACGAGGGTCGCGCAGAGGTGGAAGGGTTTGAGCAATGTATTCTGAGGTGCCGAGGATATTACTCCAGTATACAGGTGTTGCAAGAGCGGGTTAACAAGCTGATTCAATTGGTAAGTACTGGACTGCCAATCTGCCTTAGAACATTAATGACGACGAAACAGGTTGCAGATGGGCTGAACCATAGAAACCTGAACAACAATGCGGACATCAGTACCAGCCTTTTGCAGTTGACCAGGAAATCTATTGATGATAATGCTGTGATTCGCGTTGTGACGATCATCACGGTAATTTATCTACCGACGCAGCTCGTCGCGGTAAGCAGCAGCCTGGCCCACAGAGTTTGAATTTGCTGACACCTGAGCAGACTCTCTTCGGCATGAATTTAACCTCCTTTGGCGATTCGTCACTGGTCTTCTCGAAGAATTGGTGGCTTTTTCTCGCTGCCGCAATTCCACTGACAGTCATGACCCTAGGAGCTGTCGGGGCTGCCGTGCTGGTTGAAAAGGACAAACGAGAGGGAGGATCTTTATCCTGGAAAAAATTATTCAAGCGTCGAGAGAAGCCGCCGGCACTTTTGCCTGTCTCAGCGAGATTTTGAATGAGCGGGATAAGATATCGACGGCCGTTCTGCTTGTCTTTTGTGCCTTGCATTGAGTAGATTCAGTAATTAGTCCTGAGGTCATTGATTAATCGGCTTCATGGCCAGCACCCCGTTCCGATACAAAAGGAACAACTGTGGCTTGTGCGAGACGATGTCTAACGGTGCAACTGCGGTACCGCAAACGGAGGTGTCGATTGGATCAAGTTCGATCGGGCCTAGGTCGCGTCCCTGACTCAAAGTCGGAGAGGGTGAAGCAAAAAGTAAGATTCGCTGTGGTTTTCGATCTCTGATGACAACTAAGCCCCGATCGTCGGGCATAGCGTGTCCAGCGGCGAACATAAAAATTGCATCTTTGCGGGATTCTGGCCGCTCCTTATTCACAGGATCGACAAGTAGAAGGCGGCCATGCATATCACATGCGGCAAACCGCTGCCCATTTTTGAATGGTATTAAGCTTTGGTGGGACTCGGGTCTACCGTCTGGGAATGGCTTTCAGCTGGTCAACGCGTGGCTGGGAACGAGCTTTGAATGAACATACCTTACAGAGCCATCGCTGCGAGCACTGCATTATTCCCCTGATGCTCCATACATGGAAGTAGTAGCTATCCCCAAGATGTTCCCAAGCACAAATACTTTGTCCATCCCGGCTAAAGGAGGTTCGGAGGACGGTCCGTAGATCTACTTTGAAAACTCCAGCACTGTGGACAGTCAAGAGATGTCAATGGTGGGAAAGAGAAGGCTCACCCGAGAACATGAACTTGGATACGGTTGCAGAATTGTAAAAGGACGTTGCCCTGCTCGGAAACCCATAGGTCGTCGAGATCCTCGATATCTCGAATGGTTCTGCGATGTTCTAAGACTCCTCCGGGCGATTTTTGCCACACAAAAATCTGAACCTGAAAATTCATATACGATTAGAATTGTGCTTGGTGAAGCTGTTTTCACGTACCTTATCAGTGGTCTGCCCATGGAGATGAAGGGCGATATAATTGCCCACGATACGCACTTTGCACAGATCAAAGGCGTCATTCGACCATTGAGCGACTGGAGCAAGCCCTGGTCCAGATCGGACACCTCGTTTTTCGGTCTGCCAGAGCGGCTGATTCGGGCCTTTCAACGTGAGGTCAAATAGGGCCATGTATTTCTTGTTCCACATGCATGCTCGTTTTCCAGACGGACAAATGCTTGTGTGTGTAGCAACCTCCGGGAATTCCAGTCTCATGAAACACCATGCATCATCTGCAGATCCAAGTAGTGCATTTTCTATCATTTTGCCTGGTGACGATATGCCAGAATCGAAGGAGTGGGTCATTGTGATCAGTTCAGGCGGAGATGGATCCTGTTGTGGGTTCGCTGCAGTCTCTGCATTGGTAAAATGCTCCCAGATCCGCCTCCTACCACGTGAACCTGCGATCATTTGGTTGTAGGCCCCAGCCAAACTTGCTGCGGCAGATTCCATAGCAGGACGCGAATCTCTGTCAATCTTCAGCATCAACTCGATAAGCTCCTGCCATTGCTTGATCCAAAAAGCGTCTCGTTGTGAGCCAAGAGAACTATTTAACCAGTGGGTAATATTTCGCTGCGGCATTGCTGTCCTGTCGTGTGCAAGCTCATAAAAATAGTCGTCACGTGCATCCCGCAGTTTCTGGAGCTCTGCGACGCCCTGAGGCCCTTCCACAGTGAACGCCAGGATGATAGCCAGGATACAACCCGCCGACCATATATCAGTCTTAGGATCTGCCTGTGGATTATCCGAAAGGCGCAGCTCCGGCGGCAAGAAGGCACCTTCACGTCCCGGACGTCCCGGCCGTGCTGAACGGTTGGACCTTTCTCGTATCAATCCTCCGAGGGTCGTTATCGGACCTGGAGCCGGAGTTGCTGGCTCTACTGTTACATCATTGCTCTCTGAAAGGTTGAAGTCGGCAAGTTTCCAGATGCCTACGGGATGCTTCTCAGTTCCAAGCGGCCCAAAGACAAGGATGTTGTCGGGCTTTAGATCCATATGAACAATTGACTGTTGGACACCGGGCCCAAGTTCTACTCCCTTGTGTAACCACGCAAGGGCCCGAAACAGCTTCCAGGCTTGGTATGCCAAATGCCGCGGACTAAATATCAGAGGATTGCTTGCAAAGTTGCTGAAGCCACAACATTCACCGGATAGAAGGTCAGCTAGGTCCATGTCAGCCAGTTCGGAAATAATGTTCAGATCATCGCCATGGACGAATGTTGCAAAATTCACCGCTATTGCTTCGGGAAAGGAGATAAGCGCTCTTCTGAACTTCTTGAGGGTGGATTCCTCTCTCTGAAAGTCTTCCCCAAAGTTTTTATTGCGCTTATCCTTGCTCTCGTAGACTTTGACGGCCATTTCGTACTCCTGGTTGACATCAGCGTGGTACAAATCCTCGACCAGACTTACCATTTGATTAGGTGTGACTTTATTGGCCTCTAATCGATAACCCTTAGCAATTCGGACTTTGTAGACGTTTCCAAAAGCGCCGCGGCCAATCCTTTCCGGTCGATCTACGTACGGCAAACGACGTTCTTGCGGATACATTGAGTGGGTTTCCTCCTCAATCCGGATCGGCGCAAAGTACAGCTGATATGAACGGAACCTGCCAAATCTTTCGCCAACTCCACTTCTTTCGAGAGTGTCGATCGTGCGATCGTCGAGAGGCAGATCTTGGTCTGAGTAGCCTCCGTAAGCAGGATCAAAAGACAGCTTTGGCGAGAGAAGCTTTGGCAAATCCCCCCAATCGTTCCACCCGGCACGAAGGAGAATTGCTATGATAGTCCTCGAGTAGCGGATGATGTTTTCTGCCCTCTCTTGTTTGTACCAGTCGAGTTTCTCGAGCAGTTTATGGATTGCATCGCTGGTCAACACCTCCTCGACAGCATATCTGGGTATGAATTTGTAACCGTCCGGTCCGATCTCGCGTACCAACAGTTTATTTTCGATATCTTTTGCAAGCTCATCCCGTTTCCGCTGATGGGCTTTGCTCCGCGAGAAGAGGGGAGCCATACGCAGGACTGTGGTCCGGCGGTAGATGCCGCTGATTGGGCTTAGAGAACCGTGGTCACGATGGTCCAGAAAGTGTTGGAAGAACAGTAATCATTGCGAAACGAAAAATTGAATCAGGAGGCAGAGGAAATACCATGATGAAGGCCAATAACTTGCGCAAGGCTGCAAAGTGGTCTTGGAGGAGCTGATTGCGAATTCCACATCCGATGGTTTCAGGTCATCTATGCCTACAATGGGCCTAAAGGACCAGATCCGTGCTTGAGCGAAGTGATAGGGTCCACCTTAGATGTGGGGTTACAGGGAGCCACACCCCTAGCTAACCAGCTGAACCGCTATGTGGCTTCAATAGTCTAGAACCTCGGAAGTGACGAGAAGGATGAATCGTAAAAGAAATTCCCCTGAGCGTGGTAGGGTATCTTGAGTAAACAGCCCTTGACCTGTCCAATAGCGCATAGTAAGAAACGTGAGTTTGGGATGCACAAGAGGGTTAGCCTTATGAATCTGAAATCTTACAATTTTCCCGCGGTTTTGCCCCCATACAGTATTTCCACGGAGACAGTAGGCGCAGCTGCCTCCTTCGTAGAGGAACAATGCTACACTTTGTAGACCGAAAAATGTGGAAATCGCAGGGCGACCATAGAAGTCGACTGAAATAGCTGGCGAGAGGTTATACACCCAGTCACCGCATATCTCTGCCAAACTGCAAGTGCATCCTGCGGATTCGTTGGAACGAAATTAATGGGGCCTTGCGTTAATCCTCCTCCAATACAAAGTTGCTCACTTCTTTGGTTAGGGGAACTGCAGCAGACGGGTGGCACCTGGAGCAGAGTTCACCTGCTCGTAGTGTGGATGATTTCAAGCGGTGAACGAGTACATACTGAATACACCGACAAGATCTTATGGAATTAGGCTTCTAGGAGTCAAAGCCCAAAATGGTTTCTACCTGATTTAGGATCTGGAGGGCCTTGTAAGGGTCTCGCCATGGGTAGGGTGCCACTAGTCTTTGTACTAGGTTGGTAAACGATGCACTGCCAAGATGCTTTTTCTGACACGCGCCAACCTTGCAGGTTTCTTCACCCTTCAAGGCATCTTAAGTCTACAGCGGTAAAGTCCCCTGACCATGGCCGGAGTGACAATGTCAGTACCTCAACGGCTGGAACAGCTCTTCGTCATGTGCACTCGGGACTCCATTGAGGTCTGGGTCAAGTTTCACAACTTTTGGTGTAGCGATCGGCAGCCCACCCGAGTCGCATGACCGTGATGGCAGGATGCACGGGAGCTCTGCATAATAGTGGCAGTACCAGGAGCACATTTGCCATGTGAAATGGTTGGTGATCGACATCAAAGCTAAAGTCACATTTTGACTTTTCTTTCCCGCGTCTGTTGGCGGGTCTTGCCCACGGAGTCTCTTCACGCCCTAGTTAGCTTAAGGTAAGGCCGTGGTTATCATTTCGTATTTTCAAGCCATTCAGGAGCCGAGGAACGGATCGAGATCTAGCATCATTTTAAACTTATCCGAAGTTTCGGAAGATTGATTCTAGACCGGCCGAGCCGGCCTAAGCCTTCACGTTTCTCAGTTCGAAGGCGTTCCGTATTCGAACCCTTGTCAGAAGTGCAAAAGTATACGTGTTCTTAGGATCGCTAGTATCTTTTGTCTCTTGTTTTTTCAAATTAGTGAGCTCCCGTCAATTTAAGCCGTTGGTGGCTGGATTCAGACCAGCGTAGTGTTTATTGGCGAGCTGAGGCCTCGGATTCAGCTAGCTCAGGCATTCGATGCTGCCTTGGCTTTAGGCTTCGTTTTTGGGAGTGGCTGGATGATCTGCCTTGTTGGCGCTTAGTTTCTATGATGGCTAACTCGCACTCAAGACGAAGCTCAATGGCTTCATTTGTAGCTAGACTTTGTGGCAAGGCGCCAGCTGTCAAGGTTCAAGCAAAAATCTTGAGAAAAGCACCTTGCCTAAAGCTGTTCCGGGACGATTCTCAGGCTTCTCGATCTCATCATCCGTTATAGAATTCAGTCCCATGCCAAAATACAGACAAATGCACTCCCGGTCACTACATGCTGTACCTGACTGAGCGGCATTGCCTCCTTGGATGACTCAGGTGGAGCTGCCCGCTGCACTCACCGGCTGGTCTCAGATGGCTCTTTCACTTTTGTAAGAGTCTTCGATGGGGTATTCTGCAAAGACGTAGCTCCTTCATCAACTATTTTGGCCCTGTGCGTCTGCTCGCGATGGATGGCCAGTCTTACTGGTAAAGATGGCGGCCACCATTGACTTCGGACCAGTTCCGGCTTTCAGTTTTCAGGCTTTCGGTTTTCAGCCTTCTGCATCTCAAGGGCCAAATAGGAAATTCACATTTATGCATGATGTTATATTGAAGACCAAATTACGCCGCGCATCGTGGGTCTGATAACAAAAAAGGTGCCTAAAGCGTTCTTCCAGAAATACCCGAAATATCATCAACCTACTTGTGATGATTGGGCGTGCAGTAGCGCGCCTAAATTACATTCACTTAGACATGTTTCTTGGGATCTTCGCGTTGTGCTGACAACTTTTAAGGAGAATCGTGGCGGATTAAGTTCCCAACAAACGCTGCATAAGGGCTGTTCACTCGAATATCACGCGTACTCATGCTCACGAATTTTCTACGAAGCAAATTGAGACGAATAGCATTGAACTTTGGTAGCTGACTGGCTGCTAGAGCATATTAACACCAAGGTTTTCTGGCCTCGCAGCTGATGTTACGATGGCAGGTACTGTCAGATAGTCTTGACGTCACTAAACCAGCCTCCCACAGTGGCTCGCGCTCAACGTAAAATTGTGTATTTTCCACTCTCCTAATCACTCACTGTTTAATCCTGTGACCTATTACTCTCGCGATACCTTTTCCTACGTCACTCACGAAGACTGTTCTGCGGACAGGTAACGCATCTGACTATCCGATAAAAGGCGACGAGGTAACAGTGGAATACACGGGTTGGCTGTATGATACGAATAGCACGGATACCTACCAGAGGGGCACAAAGTGAGTTTGTAGCCCAATAATCCTCCCTAAAGGAATGTGCACAGCGGATTTAATTTATCCAAGGTTTGATAGTAGCGCTAAGCGAGGTGACTTCAAGACGACGTTCGGTGTTGGTCGAGTTATATCAGGTTCGTTCGCATAGTTTATAAGATTTTTTCATCAGGTATGCGTTCAACCTAACGAAACTTTGGCAGGATGGGATGAGGGAATTCTCAAGATGTGGTTAGGAGAAAAGGCAGTGTTGTATATTGCCAAGCTGGTATATGTCGAATCAAGATCTTCCCGGTATTACAATGGTTCCTCACAAATTTAAAGGCACATGGCATACGGTGATCGGTAAGTTAGAGCAGAACATCCACTCGATGCCATATACCTACCCGTCCAAGCCTACATCTGAGCTGATTTGTACCTTCAATTCTGCACAACCCTCTAGATATTAGGCTTTCCTCACCTTGCATATAACATGCTCCTACCAGTTTGGAAGGATCCTGATCTTCACTCTAATTAATGGGCTACCAGGGTTTCTTCTTGCCAATGCTACATTAATTTTGTGAGTATCTCCTCAGCCTTCGAAATATCTCCGGTAGGCACCAATGGTTACTATCTCGCCAAGGGAGTATGGAGAACCTGTCGATATTTTCTTCCACAAATTCTAGCTACTCTGACTTCGATTTGTTGTTAGTATCGTCGAACTTAAGGCGATAAATGGGACGAGGCACAAGTAAAGCTGTCGATAGCGTTAAATAAAACACTTGATAACGCACTGATCGACGACGGAAGGGGCAAATCTGGAGGTTTTGGTGGACGTAGTGGTCGTGGAGGCCTGGAAGAGATGGTAACTGATTACGCTACGCTATATCTGGCGTGTTTACTCATTTCCATATATCATGCCCCTCTTGCCGCTAAAGCGGTCATTAGTGCCAAGTTTAGACGTTACCGTAAGCTGCCGACCTACAAAAAATATAATAGGAGGACCGTAACATAGTTCTTTTGGTGTACACCGTTCGTCGCGTAGATACCCTCTTCCTCATACGCGGGGTTTTACTTACGGCCGTGATCGATACATAGCTGATCGATACATAGCGCTCCTTCTTGATCCTACCATTCGTAGGTCTAAGTAGGCCACCGTAACTGTATATAATTTTATTGCGGTCCTTGGAGCTATAGGCTTTCATACCGTCTGTCCCTAGTGGGAGTAAACTTGTGTAGCATTCTCGAATCAGTATGGCTAAATTGGGTGCTCTAGCGGCAAGACATTGTAGGCGGATCAATGCGTGTCGTTGTCGTCGGTTTATGGTATATGACGTTAGTACTTGTACTCCTAGTGATGATGAGGGTCCAGGGGAAGATGTGGTAATTATGGAATCTGATATGCCTAGATCCCTCAACCTAGTATCGAAATTTCCCGAATTGTAGGAGAATTCGGTGATACGGGTCTCTTGTTCATAAAAAAATCCTTCGTCACATTTAGTGTCTGAGGAAGATGATCGTGAAGCCACGTGGATCGTGAAGAACTGAAGATATGGAGCCCAAGCGAACAGCTGCAGAAGAATCCCAGTCCCCTTTCAGCAATTATAGAGGAGTTTTTATGTAGCGATTCTCTTGGTATGATTATGCCGTAGGAGTTTCTAGTCAACGCACCTGATGTTCTTCGCCGCTGAGGCTCGAGATCACACGCCACTTCCAGGGGAGTAGATCCAGATATGCGACGAGGTTCCATACTTCGCCTGCCATACCGACGTGCACTATAGTTTATGCTGTCCATTGTGCGCAAGACTTACCGCCAACATTAATGTTAGATTTGATATAGACGATCAATTTAAAAGATGAATAAGACTTTTTCTATACTTAAAATGCTGAATATTCCGAGTCTATACTATTTATTGCTAAAAGGAATGACGATAAGTGAGAGTGCTAAGACCAATGCTCAAGAAACAAAACACTACATTAAAAACTGAATAAGGACGATGATAAGCAGAAAGCAAACAGCACACGGACGCTAAGCACCACTTGCAGGTAGGAGAAACAACTGCCCACTGCGCCAGGAGGACACAGAAATCAGTAAATCACCATGACCTTAATGCTCCGTAGGCGATATGCTTAGGAGAACATGCAGCCTTGTAAACGCCACGGCCCGGACTCAGAATTGACATCCATGGTCACGGCTCCATCACCCGACATCGCAGCGCAGAAGGTCGAGACGACGCTGGAGCCACCGTCGACGAAGTCATACATATAGTACTTGCCGAGGTTCTCTTTCGTGTTCAGTTCGTCGTGACAATAATGGTAAACGGCGTCAAACTGTCCGGGCCCTTGATAGTTGACATAGACGAGGTCTGTAGCATCTTGAGCGGGAAGGCCAAGCGCCACAGGATCGATAATCGAACGAGGATGAGCATCACACTGGGTGCCGAATTGAACCGTAGTAGGATTGCAGATATCCCCAGGCTTAAGGTCGTATGTTCTAGTTTCGGACTCACTGGTTGAAGTGGAATCACTCCACTTCTTATTGTAATCTCCTGAAACCTCAACGGAGGCAGAGAAGAATCCAACACTGCCTGTGGCACTGATCTTAGTTCCAACATGGTATCCTTCAGAGGTAGTATCTGTTGTCGTAGTTTCGAACATCATCTGGAGCTGGCAATCACCACCCGTATTACAGTATTGAGCACCATCTTTAGACACCTGGCTAAGTATCGGATCCGTCAGCCTACAATTATCGAAGTTCGCAAGGTAGGGAAGCATGATGGTACAAGCGTTCGCAATACCCGAACCCAAGGGTGTACAATCGGCGGGCACCTGAAGTTGACTAGGATCCGTACTGAACGTACTCGAAAGCGTCCAATTACCAGCAATCGTCTTCGCACAAGTTGCAACGTCGATATTGCCGTCGCAGACGCCATGCGGTCCCGGAACGTCTGGCTGGTTGATTGGCTGTCCATTGAGGTACATGAGAGAGGGGCCTTGAGGCTGAGTAGTTCGAGCAGTTGGAGCTGCAGCCACTGCTGCGGCAAGCAAAGCAGAGGATATAACGGCAGATTTCATCGTGAATATGATGTGTTGGATGTGATAATAGTGAAGCTTTTTCTCTTGGAAGTTTCGTATTGATTTCTGAAGATACTGTGTTGTTTTCACAAGGCTAGTGATTGTGTCTGTATTGTTGTGTGGAGTTGGTAGATGTGTTTATGTGGTTTTGGTGATTGTTGAAAGTGTTTATTTTATTATGTGATGCTTGGGATTGTGTTCGGCGTTCTTGTTTGTACATCTATATATCTAGAGGAATCTATCATTATACTTCTGCGATGACGATAATTCAAGTATATTTTTAGCCATCGCAGACTGGTTTGGAGCTGAGCTGTAAATTGTAAACCGTGTGGATTTTTGAGCAAAGTACAAGTTCTTCGACACGCAACGTTTCAAAGTAACTATGGCACTACGACTACCGTCGACGAGAGTTTCCTTGATCATTGGCACTCGCGAGGATATTCCTAAAGTGGTTACGCCCTAGCCATCTCACGTGGCTGTGGAGTTACGTTCATTGGGTGAAGAGCGGCTGTGGCTGAGGTGGGAAGCCGCTTAGCCAGCTTGACCAGTTGTACTTCGTATTCCTAAGCCTCAATTATAAAGCCCCGATACGTCACTCGAGAAACCTTATTAACCCGACAATGTTGAGGGACTTCCAGCCCGATGCACCCTCGTATACACGATCCCACGTTGGTGAGCGTTATTTTGGTGAACTTGGGTTTACTCCCTAGCTACTTAAAGGGATTCAATGTTTTACCCGGTTAATTGGACCACCAGTTTGAGCGATAAACTGTAGGCTAATATCCTCCAGTTCGGACACGGTCTCTTATACATCACTACCGGCGAGAGATATGTCTTTCCATCTGCTAAAAATAAGTAAATATGCATTAGGATTCACTTTGGATAAACATGATTGGAACGGAATCTTTGAGGCTAAAGGGCATTCACAGAGTGACTTGTGTAGTTAAGCGAATGAGCGAAGCCAACTACACAGGGCATAGCGCATGCGAAGCTGACGGCGACGGTTCCATCAGAGCAGAAATTGGCAATCAGACCTTCAATGGCAGCCGAAATGCCCATAGCGCAGCATGCAAGGCCTAAGAGAACGTAGATCAATGCGATAGGCTTCGAATCCAAGTCTTCGCATAGCCTCTGATCTACTTTGAGAATGCCTCGGAAGGTGAAAGCAAAGTGAACAACATAAACCCTACAATTGGTCGATCATAGAAATTCTGGTTGCACCCTGTGGTGGCTAGTTGCCATTTTAGGAGGAATGGGAATGAAGCGGATTTCGGAGATATATAAGGATCGCTTTGCTGACGAATGCGGACAGTGGCAGGTGTTGGGTTCTCTTCATGTTCACGAGGTGCATTCTCTGCGCATGCAAGAGGTTTTGACATTCTGATTATTTTCCCTTTAACTAATCGACTGCGTACTGCAAAGGCAAAAGACACCAGGGTTGCTCAATCTATGGTTGCTGGACTGGAATACCACACACAAAGATTAAGTCATCATTCTATCGTGGATTACTATCCGCTCGTGTGGAGATATCATGGTCTGTTAATTGTGACAAACGAAGACTCTTCGCCCGACTTCGATCCTTCAAGACATCGCGAAAATGTTTGAGGTTTTCCTGATGTTTTTCGGGCTTTATTATGCCGCTTATAAGACTCCTTGCGGTTGCCGTAGTGCTTTTTGTAAGATTTCTCGCGACACTCTGAGCCCACTCATTTTTAGGACTTGTATAGCACCTAATTGTATATGCCCCAACTTGCTTCCCTGCATGGGAGGTATTGGACTATCCCGGCCGTCCATGGTCTTTGTTAACGCTGGGCGTCGTGTGAAGCTAATGAGGTTTGCAGCAACGAAGACTTGCTCCGTCCCGAGTCGACCACTGATGCACAAGGTGCAACCATTCTCCTTGTGAGTCTATCAGGTCAATGCTTGCACTACTAGAAAAAACAAGTCGCGATATAATATCGACGCAGTATGCGAAGTGCTTCGGATTGGAAACTGTCTAATCGGAGCGCAAAAGGTAAGTATTGGGAATCTCGCGCAAACAGGCTTTCGCCGAGCGTAAACTTGAGTAGTCCCAGATTTTGTCTTCCATGTAGCCAGCGGCGCTGTTGATTGTTGATTAAGCTCGAAAGATAAAGCTCGTCACTATCCCTGATTTTGGTCACCATCCTCATTCCCCGAGGACCGTGCAATTGGTCCTTCATCTGGTCCTTCATCATATTCCAGAGCTGAAGCAACCTTAGGCGATTCCTTCTTATGTTCGGTATTGGTTGACTTGTCCAGTACAGCGAGCTTCTCCAAGTGCCTTCCGAGACGTCATGAACCTTAGCATTGAGTCCACTATTGTGAAGAGTCATTTTGTTTCATCGGCAATGGATGTTCCTCAGTAGGCTTTTTCTCCACTCGTGAGCTCACAGCAAGAACGGAAACACTCGCCATTGAACAGTTTTATGGTGGTAATAGTTCCCACACCTAACAAAGGATTGGTCTCTTAGTATCTGACCCTTCCACTCCGACAACTCCGACGTTAAGATACATGGGGAATACTAGACGCCAAAGTTGACGTGTATGCATCTGGAGGGAGAAAGCACAGGGTACGAAATACTTCAACCAGCAAAAATAGGCATGCGAGCACATAGAACAACAAAGGAAAGCTGATACTAACTCCCATAAGTAAAACTCCCACTAATGTTGTCGATATCATCAATTCTGCTGGTATAGCCCCAGTCTACAAAGCGAACCGGAATATTAACATGCCAGTAGCAAATATAAGGCAAACCCAGAGAATGCACAAGAAAAAAACAAGTGTACAGAATAAGCTTGCCACTTGCCACAGTCTCTGTTCTAGCCTCGAAGGGAATTCGAATCTCCAGGCAGCGATGTGGATGCCTCCAAACACCAAGCTGCCCAGCAACAGTCCATACATTTCACCTCCCCCTTGATTACGGGTATAATAGTTCGGAATTGGTAAGCCCAGGGTGCTGGACGGAGCCCGTAACGTCAACAGAGAAGTGAACTGCTTGAGCCGTTTTATGGTACCGGCGAGATTGCCAATACTTGTATGTGCAGGGTCTTTTAGCATCTTGAGCTTCTCCAACATGTTGTTTGGAATCTCTCCAGAATAACTGACTATGGTGATTGGGGTTTGAACACCTTTTGGCTTATCCCAGTTGAGGGCGTATATAATGATAGCACATGCCGAAAATGCAAGGACCCCGATATCCAGCTGAGAGACCGCGAGATGCTGCAACACCCGAATAATGATTAAAATGGGAACCCAGAGGATTTGTACAATAGAGATCGTGCGGACGAATGCATCGCCTTTGCTTTTATCGTTAATTTCGTTGATGGTTACTTATGGTAGCTTGGACAACAACTCGACTCTCCTAAGTTCGATAATATCAGGTCCTGTGAGATGGAACAGCTTGCTGTGTTTTGGTACAACATTACCCTCTTCTTCCGGGGCTCGGTTTTTGGTTTCTGTATCTCCTGTCTTCGAGTTACTGCATGGGACAGGCGTCACCTCAGATGCCGTCAGCCCACTAGGTTGAGCCCGAAGCACACTGTCCCTTGGTGGCACCGCCGTAGGAAGAATTTCCTCCTGCGTTTCTTGAGCATCGGGTCGATCACTGCAACTCCTGATTACAAAACCACCCATATTTGCAAATAGGCAATGCGTCAAAGTCCATGGAACTCCATCTTCAGAAGTAAGGTCCTTGAACCTGGCCAGGTCATACCTCGCGTCCTGTAGATCTCCCCACGCCTTGGCAAGTAGTAACTCTGGTGCAAGAATCGTTGCCAACATCCACTCCGTACCAGTCCAAGCACCCTTTAACATCCATTTGATGTCGCCCCACAAGCCGGGATCGCGGCCCTCTCGTTGTTCGGGAACATTGAAGTGCTGAACCGTCCAAGTGCATGCAACTATCGTGAAGAGACAGCTCCAAAGAATGTCCAGCGTTCCTCGGCCGTCCGGCGACGAGACAAAGTTATAGGGAGCCAAAGGTGCAGTACATTTTGTGTCAAATGTTGTATAAGCCCGTGTGACGGCCACGAGGCTGAGCAGCACAAGTGTGCATCCCATTTATTTTCTTGCAATGTCCGGTAAATAGATTCTGATTTGGAGATAGCGTATTGCTAAAAAAGTAGAGCAGATCCACAGAGCATTTAGATAGAAGGAGAAAAGCAGAAGAGCCAGAGCTGGAAATCCCAAAGTAAATAGCCACTTGATCGGGCGAAATGCCCTTGGACCTCGTATAGATGGCTTCAAAATAATCGAGATGCGATTAGTTGTGGCTGGACGACGGGAATAGCAGACCAAATAAGATGGAGCAACGCATGTGCGCGGTGTGAAGTTTAGGCTAAGCTGCATCTAGACTTTGCCTTCCAGCTATCCGGCGTGGAGGGATGCTGAGCGCATAGGCTTGATGATTGCCGCATGAAAACCAATCATAGTTAGCCAATCAGCAGGTTCGGCTTTAGATGGTGAAGGCCGATGAGGTTCGACTTCGATTGTGCTGAAGGATTTCATTTTCAGTGTTCGAACGAGAGGTCTCAAAGGCTTAGATGTTTACCCCGCACCAAACAGGGCGGAGTAAACGCATAAGACGCCATAATCATCGTTGGGCGCACCCACTGCCGCTACTGAGACTTCTCCGACGTCCATCAGCAAGCTAGTCCCTGAATGGAGGAAGCGTCCGGATTGTATAGTTGGTGGCGTAAGCGTGCATTGCTCTAGTTGGCCATAGACTCAGCCACTTTCAATGTTCGTATCGTGTTACGACTTTGTGCCGAAGTTTGTCATACTTTCAAAAGTTCGCATTCTTGCGAATTCACAAGGCAAACAAGCCTCGTATCGTCTCAGGCGAGTGACCACTCGAGCCCGCCGGACTTGTTGACAAGGGTTCTGGTATGACGGGGCTTGGTCTCCATTATACGCGACGTTGCGAATTAAGTTCAAGTGCCCTCTTCTTGACATAGCTAAGCAATTATTCACTACTGCTGTGCTTAACGATTCGATTGAGGCAAGAGAGTTTCATCGAGCTTTCCTCGTGGGACAGATTCCAAGAGTCAATCTCCTCCTTCAGCATGCGACAATGTTTGGTCAAACCTCTTGTGAGGGATGATCCTTGACTTCGAGCCTTCATCGATCGATTTCTTCAACAGCCGTACTCTCCTCAATCTGCACAGACAGCCCTCGCAGCTACACCGAATGACATCAGCATCCAGCAGCACTACCTCATGGCACTTGTGACCGAATGTGGGAATAGCTATGTCGCAACACGTGGCCCATTGCAGCTGAGCAAGGCTGTCAGCGTCTGGCGCTTACTGTGCGATGTTGGTGCTAGGAATGTCTAGGTCTCTGCTTCTTCAAGGTGGATATGAAAGCTATTGGTCTCAAGATACGATCTAACAGAGAATCCTGAGGATCTCGCGGAGGCTGTAGGCTATTTTCGGGAATCCCTTGCTCTTGCTGAGCGACGGAAAGATCGGGTACAATCAATCAAAAAACTACTCTTCGCACTCTGTATGAAAGCTCGCATACCGGGCGAGGAGAACAGCCTCGATAATGCAATCAATATTCTGAAGGATCCATCATCCGCGATACTAAGGAAAGGTGGGGATAATGGTCAATTTCTGGTCGGAGTCATAACATATGACAGCGACGCTTGCAAGGAATCCAAAACCCCAACGGCTTCACGCAGTCCTTGAAATTATCAAGAGAGAATCGACTAGAGGCCGCAACAGAGTCGACTATCTTCCCGAAGAACATTAGCCGCGTTATATAACGAAGGAATCGCTTATGCTGATCAATATCAAAGGCTCGAACGAACATTCGAATACGAGTCTGAGACTACTTAACGAGATAGAAAAGGGCCGAGACTGGTGTACTCACTTAGTTTCTGTACCACATCAGCAGCAGGCGACACCTGAGGTACTCAAGGACTACTACTTTCAAAGTAATAGGAGATGGCTAGATATCGCTCTAATACTTAGATACTAGGTACTTTTCTAATATTTTCGGATATTTTTTAAACCACTATTAATTCTAGCTAATTATGAATAAAGGAATAATAATGATCTTGGCATGATAAATCGCCAAGATTGACCGATGAGCTCTAATATTAAAACAGAAATTTCAATTTCTTCTCTTCCATAACATTGATCCAATGAAATGACTGTCCTATTCCAATTACACTGGCGGAAGAAGTTCTATCCTCTCGTGACCACACCTCCTGTAGAATATCGGTGACTTTTCGTATGCTTTCAAGGCCGATGATCTGCTGTAGGTATACAAGACGGCTGTAGACAAAGAACCTCTCGGTTGTAGTAGACGTGGAGCTGCCGGACTGACTTTTAGGACCCAGGTTTCCGATGGATTCAATCGCTGTAGACTCGTCCCAGTATATACCCTCCTCTAAGGCAGAACTGAAGATAATCCCCCCTGTCGCGCGTAATAGACTTTCGTGGTTGGACGCACACACGTCATGTGGATATCCTGTTCTTCGACCAGGAAGAGCACTTCCGGCAATAAGCAGCAGGATAGGTTGAAGACACCTAGTATTTGAATCCTCCGGGATCGATCTGAGTATCTTCAGTATAGCCACAGATAATGCGGAAATTAACCCTGTGCAGCTGATATCCAGCTTGCCTGCGAAATCGAATATTCCATGCATATCTGGATAGTCCGTTCGTAAAAGGCGATCACGTACAGACCAAGGGTTGCAAATTGTTTCGAACGCGCGGTAAAGCTCCATAAGTGAGGCGAGCTTGCAACACCGCGCGATTCCTCTAAGATGATCCGTTGGAGTCCGCTCATCATGAGTGTGTGCATCACCTAAGGAGGTTGGAATGGTGTAAGACAAAATATCTTCCTCGAGTATTCGGGCTCGTTGTTCCAACAGCTTGACCTGAGCGTCCTTCCAGTGTTCATCTCCACCATCGCCGTTGGTTTGCTTTCGCAAGCAGTGAGCTCGTCTGCTTCTCGCAATGTTCCCAGATTTTGCTAAGAGGATCCAGAGAATTGTACTGATACCTGTCCACGGATGGAGATAGACCGTATCTGATGGTATCTTCTTGCAAGCGCTGTGCAGAAGATCAAGTTGTGTAAACTCCTGGTCCACTAGGAACGCAACAGCTGCTTCCCAGTATGCCTGTAGACCAAGATAAAAGCTTAGCTTAGACCAATTCACGGCCTCCCCCTCACCTGGCTCTTGGTACACCCATCGCTGGAAAAGTGCCCGCGAGCCAGCTAGATGTTCTAATCCCAGACCGTAAGACCCATGCCACGAGGTGGACATGCCTAGGAATATGACTCCAAGTAACACTTGTTCTTTGCGATCTTCTGGCAGTGCCACCGAGCTAGCAACAAACTCCGACAACTGGCTGGTAAGTATAGAAATAGCCTCCGTAAGATACTCCAAACTATCAAGCGACCAGGATAGGCGAGTCTGACGCAGATGTGCAGCGGACATACTCAATATGCAGAAGTAGATAAGGCGTGAAGAAGTCATCAAACCAAGAATTTGTGTGCGCAGTGGGTTGGTAAACGAGTCATAGCAGGAATTTATCACACACACAGATCCAAAATAGTGCCACACAAGCTCCATTTGCGTATTGACAAGGGGTTGAAAAACATTAGTAGCTGGGTACCTATTGGGTGACGAGCTGACGAGTTCGGTAACGTCAACTGTGCTAGGAGGCAGCATGCCCTGTGGGAACACTGTCAAGCCCGAGTCTGGTATGATGAAAGTGTCGCAGGACTCCGGAATTGAGCCTCTGATTGTATTGCTTCCTGAATAATCTCCGGATGAAATCATGACGCACGGGTCGCATGCGGAGCGGGGATTTCGAGTACGAGATCTGATCGAAATCGGTATTGGCAAGGTCTTCAAAGCTGTAGCCGATTCAGGCTGAGGCTGTACCAAGCATAAGCCATTATCACATTGCTCGCTTAGCAGCCCGGGTATTTGATGTTTGACTTTCCACTGTATCTTCATACGATATCCAGGACATGTCCATCTTCGTGAGAGGCAATTCCAACATGCAGGAACCCCCTTGTCACATTTTATGCGACGTTCTTTGCACTTTGAACAGCCGGCTTGATTGGTCAGTATCCAGCCAGGTGTAGACCATACGATTGTGAGAACATACATCTTGAATTCTGGCGTACAATAGGCTTCCACCGTGATGCCATCAAATTACTCTGAGGTTTAGGATATCTCGATAATGCACTTAGCCGGTAGTATATCGTCGAATCGATCTTGGTGGCAAGGAGTTCTTTCTCATTACGAATTATTAGATGGAGTCCGAAGTTACAAGAAGTAGAGTTTCGTCTCTTATCAGCTTATTCGTAGTTTACCAGAGCACAAGCCCTTAGCACTAGGTGGCTACTTTAGCCTTTTTTGGATTACCTCGGGACGAAAGCTAATGTTGCAGATAAGCTCGATCCAAAGCGGGCCATCGACCAGTAAAATTGGCTCGATTTGAGATTGGTTACCGATTACTTTAGCCAACAGGGATCTTATCGTGCAGGCGAAATATACGAAGTATTCTACAGAGTAGCTATCCGTAGGTTCTAAGAACTAATTCCGGTGGGCTTAAGCGCATGACGTGAGTACATTCTCTGGCAGCCAGCTCTCAGTATTATTCACCACTCTGCCACTTTGTCGACGGAGGAAGAGCAGGCTGCTAGACGGTTACAAAATCTAACATCAGAGTTGCTGTTCTCAGTTCTCACCCTTGCCGGCCATAGTTCCTTCTTTGCCTCTTGTTCATTTTGATGGTGCTCAACGACGGCTTCTCTAACAAGTTTCTGGAAGTGTAGCACACCCTTCTCTGCAACAGGTTGGAGCTCCCCGGCGTTATATACACCGTTGTTCAGATTAATTTGAGCGCCAACGCATAGCTCCTTGTCCTCATCCTCGACTTGTTTGAAGAATTTATCCATTGCTTCAAACTGCTCTTGTGTCGCAGCCTTGTGTCGGTATACGTCGTACTTCATTACCGACGTAGTGGGACCCGTGGGACATACGCTCATGTGGTACCAATAGTGAGCTCTGGAAAGTCGTTAATTATGTGAGATTGAACCAACAGATTTTGGGGGTACATACGTGATGCTGACAGCCGCATTGGGGAAAAAGCTACTGGGTGCATAAGAATTGGTGCTTTTCCCAGGCTTGTCCTTTACAAAGTGTAGAATTTCGGCTTTATCCGTTTCAACATAGTATTTGCTAAGGTCGCAGTTCTCAACAAACAGTGGATGGGTTGTCGGACAATGGTAACACTTTGGTTTGAGGTTAGCGTTGCAGTAGAAGCCTCGTTGGAAGAAATTTGTGAAGTACCTCGTTGTAGTTGTCGAGGCTCGCTTTCCAGTTATATGCTCCTTTAATCGACCAGGAATGATCGTATATATAATCATCCATCTTGAATTCCGCCAACCGTGACCGGGTATCACTTCCCTCGAGGATTGACTCCCAAGATTGACTTGGTGTTTCAGAGGCTTCCAGGTTCACCCAGATAAAGCCTCGTGCATCTGTTCTCACATGGATTGGGAAAAGACCGTTTTCCTCCTTACGGAAATTCTCCACGTCCTGGAATTGTGGCGCTTTTGCAAGCTTGCCATTCAGACCGTAGGACCAACCTGAAGTATTGTTGTCAGTCCATGATCAGCAAAGAATTGAAGCCTCTTACCATGATAATAGCATGCGAGGATGCTTTTCGTCCCTGCTTCATCGGCCTCTGGTCTAATAACAGGATATGCACGATGTCGACAGACATTATGAAAGCCCCGGATATTCCTTTCACGGTCCATTATAAGAAAAAATGGTAGACCAGCGATATCATAGCGCACATAGTCACCGGGTTTATTAAAGCGGTTTTTGTGCGCTACAAACATCCAAGATTTGGAAAATATTGCTCGTTTTTCGAGCTTGTATAGA
Source organism: Exophiala bonariae (assembly GCF_035927105.1). Classification (NCBI taxonomy): domain Eukaryota; kingdom Fungi; phylum Ascomycota; class Eurotiomycetes; order Chaetothyriales; family Herpotrichiellaceae; genus Exophiala; species Exophiala bonariae. The sequence continues at coordinate 3,577,595 of NW_027042476.1, read as the reverse complement.
TCGGGGGACCGATACCAGCTCGATGGCAGAGCACTATTCTCATTTCGTGTGACTGTGGTGGTTGATGTCGCCATTTTGTGAAAAGGATGCACTATATGAAGAATGCGGTTTCAGCGATAGCTACTATAAGTTGAATCTTTCCGTCAATCCGTACGCGAAGTTCTGATGTTTTATAACCCGTCGCCAACAACAACCCACCTATCCTATTCAGCTTGTCGATTGCATTACAGAATGATCGACGAAAGACGGCACATTGACGGACCAATCGAACGAAACTTCCTTAAGTAGTTTAGCGTACTACTGATCACCCCTCTGGCCTGCCACCTACATAATTAAATCCACCAATAAACTTCGAATAACTCTTCTTGACAACTATTGTGATTCACCTTCAGCAGAGCTTCTGATTATACGGTATGATATCTTGCCGCACGGTCATAGACTCATTTCTTATCTCGGCAGTGGAAAATATTACTTGTTGTGGCTCCTGGAGCCCTAGTCGACGGTCGTATCATAAAGTTGTTTTGCCGCATTAGCATTCCGCGATGCCCATTGCTGTCTAAACAAATACTTCAATCAGCATGAAATTCCGTTGCTAACGGTATTCTGCAATGTTTTCCTGGGCGCTAGTTTCTCAAACTATAAGAGTCAGTGACATTTCGCTCAAATTCAAGGTTAAGTACTTGATGTAGGAGTAAATCCAGCACTCTTCCTGTCATCCTTGGTATCACAAGACCACCCCCACCGTGAATCATCTGGCCAACCTGTTCAGCATGCAATCCTCCATATTCAAACAAACCCCTGACCAACACTCCCACTCCATCGACCAATGTTCGAAGCGAATAGCGAGCATTCATTCGCATGACGCTGGTAAGAAAAGTCAGGAAGAACCTAAGGTTGATATTGCAAATGGCCAATTGTCAAATCTTGGATACCAGGCCGAATTGATAAGATCAAGGTCTACCTGGCAGGTTGCCTTCATGTCATTTGTTCTGGCCTCTGTTCCTTACAGCATGTCCACAACCTTGTACTATCCTCTAATTGGCGGCGGACCTGTGTCCGTTATTTGGGGGTGGTTCACAGTTTGCCTAATAATGTTATGCGTGGCAATCTCACTTGGAGAAATCACTTCGATATACCCTACCGCAGGTGGCGTATATTACCAGACATTTATGGTGTCACCTACTTGGTGCCGTAACATTACCGCATGGTTCTGTGGTTGGTGCTACGTCTTGGGTACTATCACCATAACCTTAGCTGTCAGCTTTGGTACTACTCTCTTGCTCGTTGGGTGTATCAACATCTTCATCGACGAACAGGGTGTTGCCATCTTTCAGCCCGAGAAATACGAAGTTTTCCTTATATTTGTTGCCATTACCCTGCTGAGCACCGCCATATCGTCCTTGGGCAACAAATGGCTCCCATTTCTGGACGTATGTTGCCATACCATTCTCCATATACCTGAATTAGTGTCGTCCTTATAGGAGAGTTCTTCGAAACTAACAACATCATAGGCTATAACAGTGGCTTCTACTGTGACGGCTGTCATGATCATAACAACCTGTGTACTCGTCATTGCGAAGAATGGTCGCAATAGTGCCAGCTATGTTTTTACGTCTTTCGAACCTTCGACGGGGTGGACCCCTGGTTGGTCATTTGTTATCGGGTTGCTGCAAGGAGCCTATGTTACCTCTGCGACCGGAATGGTTATCTCGTAAGCAGGCCGTCTACCGATTGCCTTGAATCAACAGAACATTTCTCTGACCTGTTTCCAGAATATGTGAGGAGGTAAAAGAGCCTGCGACACAACTTCCAAAAGCCATGATTGGTATGATTGGCATGAACTTTATCTGTGGTCTTCTTTTCCTCGTTCCCTTGCTGTTTGTACTTCCAGATATCGCCGAAGTACTAGCATCCCCATCTGGTCAGCCATTACCAGTCATCATTTATTCCGCGGTAGGACATCAAGCAGGGGCTTTTGCGCTTACGATTCCCATTATTGTTCTTGGGTTACTCTGCGGCGTGAGTTGCACTACTGCAGCCTCTCGATGCACCTGGGCTTTCGCTCGAGACGGAGCGATTCCTGGCTCAAAGTTGTGGAAGCAGGTGAACGGAGTACTTCATGTGCCGCTAAATGCTATGTTTCTTAGTATGGGAATTCAACTCCTGCTAGGCTTCATTTACTTTGGCTCCAACACCGCATTCAACGCCTTCAGCGGCGTAGGAGTTATCTTTTTAACTATTAGCTATACTATGCCAATCTTTCTTTCGCTTGTTGGAAAGCGTAAGAGATTACACGCGGCACCACTCAATCTCGGCAAATTCGGCATCGCCTGCAATGTTATCGCAGTTGGTAAGTCATAACCCTGCTCTTTTGGATATCTGGACATAGCTAATGCGTACATAGCCTGGTGTTTACTTATTATTCCAACGTTCAGTATGCCGGTAGCGCTTCCTGTAGCCGGGAATACAATGAACTACGCATCAGTCGTCTTCCTGGGAGGTAACATTATTTCGGCAGTATGGTATTTTACATGGGGCCGAGAGAACTATCTAGGTCCGCCCATAACTACTGATTAGGGATCTCATCTTCGTGAAGTTTAGGCGCAACACGAGCAGCGTAGTTGATTAAGTCGACTCTTCCTTCCCATTCGAGTAAACGAGCCTTGTTCTTTGGAGTGAGCCACGACTACTGATTAAGTACTGGGTAAAAGATGGAGAGATTGACTTGATGCATCAAGAAAAAGTGCATCTTCACCTCCTTGGGCGTGTGTTGTGCTGCTCCAGCCGCGAAAGCGTTCACATTGTACATCTCGGCTGTTTGATAGCGAGGTCCTCAGGGTTGACTTGCCATTTAGCCGCGATGTCGATGAGCTTCTGTGGTGCATTGGCCAAAATATCATCGCCAAGGTATCACCCCCACGCCAGTGTTGCTTATATCAGAGCTCAGGGTGCTGTCTTAGTTCATTAAAGAGCTCAACCAGTTTTGCTTCTTTCTCTGAAGGCGCCTCGCGTGCTCTCCGCTCATCTCCGATGAAGAATTCAGAAGTGAAACCCGTATGCTTCAAGCGATTATACTACCTAGTCGATACTTATTTCCCTAAGCGCCAGCATCGAATGAAGTCAGGGATGCCAATCGTATCCCTACCTATAACAACAAAAGGATAACCTAGTGGCATTTAGTGAATATGTCTTAGGGAAACGTTCCTCGTTTCCAGGGGAAGGGGATCCTTCTTGCGACGTGCAAATCATGTGTTGGGTGGTGCGCAGCTGCAGTCGTCTGCTTCCTACGACTTGGGTGGTCACTCAAACGGCTTTTACATCCGGTAGTGCTGAAGTAACTTCGCTTACCAGTGATTGACGAGCGCTTCGACACCCGTTGAACGCCCGTGACATTAGCTAGTGCACAAGCCGAATATATGCAGCGTATATCATCTGTTTCTTGACACAGGCTTTGATAATACCTTCTTTCCATACTGTGTTCATCCGACAGTCATTCAGCGATTGAATGAAATCCTAGTTGTTAAAAGAACTGGTTTTAATTCCAGTAGCTTAAGACCTTCTCGACGGCAGATGAATTTTATTGGTGAATAATAACGAGACTCTAAAATAAATATGGGCTGCGAGAAGAGGGAATTGAAGGTAGAGTCCTTCATGCTTTATTATGCGAAGAGGGTATGACTAAGGAGGCACAACACATCTCTCCTACTTTCAATTTTCAAAATTCCCATGCACATTGAAGTTTACGCCTCACCCACTCTTCCATTGACAAGCAGGGTGCTCCTGACAACGATGGGTCGATCGCCGACGTCAGAATCTTGGCACCTGTAGTTCTTTCCCTAGAAGGTTCATGCACAACTCTCGGATTAGGGTCTGGTGGACTGAAGAGCCCCTCCATGTACTTGCTACCAATCCTAGCGTCTTGAAGTGTAATTGTCGACACCCCTATATGATATTTCACTTGAGTAGACAAGGACCCACTAACCTTGTCAACAAACAAATTATCCTTCTGTGCAATCATTCTCAAGTTGTGAAGGATCGCACAGATATCTATACACCTACTACCAATCCTCAAAAGCTGTCAGTCATGGCCGAAAGAGGATGCTGCTTGCTGAACGCAATCAAAAACAAGAATTTGTTACTGTGGCAAATGACTCCTTTACTGATGCTACAGAAGGTATATAAGATAGTGCTCAGAAGTTGGGTTAAAGTCAATCGATATCCATCTTCCAAGTTGTTTACTAACTCAGTCACTCTTTCTTGTTTGTGTTTTGTTATTCTGAACCGAAGTCACTCTTTTCCATAGCTATGAAGTGGTCTAAGTCGGCCATCAATACGGCCGCATTGGCTCTACTTGGAGCCGAGACAACGTTGGGCGACGTCTTGACCGTTGTTGACCCTTGCCCGAATGTCCCCAGCATCAAGATCTCTCCCGTAACTGTTACTGCTCAGTATCAGACCGTGCCTACCTGTTCACCGACGACCGCTTGCGTCAAGGCCATATGTGAGACGAAGTATCCCTGGACGACCTACACGTATGTTTCCACCGTGGTGCCTCACGCCTGGGATGGTACAATTGCGCAACAAACTACCGTCACCGATGTTACGCAACCCTTCAGGGTTTCTCAGCACTTTGAAATACTCGCTCAGGTCACTACGGCTCCATCTGCTGGTAACCATACTTGGATTGACTGGTTCAGAGGGAAAGGTCACTCCACTGAAAGCACTACTATCTACGAAACTGTGACAAGAAGGGCTATAGCCCCGTATAACGAGGTTGGACCTCTAGCAATTCCCGGCTGGGAGGGCAGTGGTTTATGCAAGAAGTGTGAACAGGAAGCGGATTTTGGTCGTTCGCAGCTCCTAGATGTCGTCGAATGTCGGTCTGGAGTCAACGCAGAAGGAAAGCCTTATCAAAAGTGTGCTGAGTGGTATGAAACCTTGATCGAGCGACCTGCACCCACTTCGACCGTCACTGCAAAAGCTCAGTGCTTCAGCAAGGGCAACATTCCAAAAGCAGGGCTATACACCTGGACATTCCCCCAAGTTGTTCCTCCAATTACAATTACTGCTCCACCAGCTACAATCACCGTCACTGTGGGTGGCCGACCATCGCTGCAGGTCCTACCACAAAAGATTAATGTGATAAGCGGCAAGAAGTGGGATGCAATCGTCACCAAGTCCTTCTCCGGTGCAACGACTTTCGATTTCAACATCCATATCACCAAAGTCATAATCTTCAACGTCCCACGTTTCACCCAGCCAGCGCACAGCACTCGCCCTGTTCCAATCCCAACCGGGAAAGATAGCCACAAAGGAGGAGATCATTGGCCACTTCCGGACCGTCATGATCCCAAAGGTCAGAGTCAAGCATGGGAGGACTGGAATATTGCGACCTCGCACACACCTACCGTTTCTCCCAGTGGCCAGAGTACTACATCCGCGTCCTCATACGGCGTCAGTCCTACCATTACGAGCACAACCACATCGACTTCGTCCTTTGGAGTAGGACCAATTGCTGGCAGCTCGACCTCTTCCTCCTCTGTCTCATCTGCTTCTTCAACTAGCAGCACAACGTCGACTGGCACCCTTACTACCGCCATCCCAACGACAGGAACGGGCTTTTATCTACAAATCAGCGCGACTGCTATAGTACCGCGTAAGAGACAGAACATCGTGCAGTATCTGGGCTTTGATGCCAACAACAACGGTATCGTGGTCAATAGCATAGCTGCTGCTGCATTGGTCTTCCAAGCGGACAACAATCTTTTTGTTTCTGGAGGCTTTTACATTGGCACATCGACTACATTCTACTCTCCACTCCAGCGCCTCTTGACACTTCCATTAGGTCTCCGTTTCTGGGACTTTGTGGGTGGGCTCGTTCAAGGGATCATTCAGAGGATTGCTTTGTTACGAGGCATATCAGGCTTCTGCTTAAATTCGGACGGAACCATCAGCATATATACTGCAGCCGACACCTGTGCTAACCCGATCTCTCTCGTTCCCTTTGGTACGTTGTCTAGAAAATTGTGAAGCTCTTTGCTAACCATAAAATAGATCCCTTTGCAACAAGTTCGACTTCCTCAACCAGCACTGCGAGTAGTACGGCGAGCACCTCGACAGCCAACACTGTTAGTAGTACCGGAAGCACCTCGACAGCGAACACTGTTAGTAGTACCGCAAGTACCTCGACGGCTACCACTTCGAGCAGTGTTGCAAGTACCTCAACTGTTGGAACTTCCAGCGGTACGGGAAGTTCTTCGATTTTGTCAACAGCGAGCAGCGCGGTTGCGCCAGTTGGTGGGCCAACGACTGGAGTACCGGCATCGTCCAGCGGAACTTCCTCCAGGTCCTCAAGCACCGGAATTGCTGCATCATCACCATCTAGCTCGGCTGTGGGCCCAATTGGTGACTCAGTAACCTCGACAAGCGCATCATCAGGGACATCGACGGGCTCATCGGTCGGCACTTCGACTGGATCATCATCAAGAACATCAACAGGAACATCGACAGGCTCATTGGTCAGTACTTCGACCGGACCATCTTCAAGAACGTCAACAGGATCATTAGCAGGGACATCTACATCCACGCTGTCATCATCATTGTCCTCCGCTTCAACGGCTCGTTCTTCCATTGGTCCTATTGATGGCTCAGCAACGTCTTCAAACTCAGCATCTACAGGAGCCGTATCTTCGCCCACATCCGCTTCGTCCTTGGCCACAGCCACATCTACTACAGTTTCGGCTGCTTTGACAACCACTTCACCCACTATACCAATCTGTAACCTGAATGTCAACATCTGTTTGAACTCTCAGCTGATCACCGCCAATACAGTCAGTTCTCAGGCCTGCCCGCTTCTTGGTGGCCTTCTTTGCAGTGTTAACCAGCTATTGAACCTTGTACCAACACTTCTTGGCACACCTGACGTGCTCTCAGTCCTGGTCGGAGGCAACCAGATCCTTGGCCTAAGGATCACTCCACAGCAAGTTCAAGCAGCTATCAACGCCGGACAGTTGAATTCTGTATGTAATGTTTTGCAGACTGTCAGCCTCGTCTTGAGCGACCCGACATGCCCCATACAATCGACAACAGGAGCAACTTCTTCGACGGTAACCAGCCTCACATCCATAGGTATATCGATTGCAAGCTCCACATCAACGTTAAGCACCTTGTCTACTGTGCCAGCAAACCAAGCATCTAGCACAAGTAGCATTACGAGCACTAGCGCTACACGCGCGAGCACCGTGAGTGTCGTTACCACAACAAACAGAGTGGCTACTACCACGTCAGGTGGTGCCATTACTACGACAACTTCAGCGGCTGCTCAACCTTCGTGCGGAGTTGCTCTCACCCTCTGTCTCGGCCAAACCCTCAACGAAGTTGGACTTTCAAGAGTAACTTGTAGCACGGGTATTGCAGGACTCCTCTGTACTCTGGGCCAAGTTGTTACGTCTGCATTGAATGCTTGTGTTGGTAATTGTCAGGTGATTGGCCGGACTGGTGTTGCTGGTATCAATCTCGATGCCCTGACAGGTCTCTCGTCCATCCAGTCTATTCAAGCTGCCATTAACGCCTACCCTCTCTGTCTCCCTGGTGGTTCTACTATCACCTTGAGCGAACCAAGTTGCCCGATACAACTACTGTAACGGGACAACTCGAGTAAAAGCGAAGCGCATCATGGCTTGATAGAATGTGCAACTTCTAGAGCGGTGCGTTATTCAACTTCTTATAATTATTCTTTTTTAAATGTCGACATGGATAGTAGTCACTGTCTGGACAGATTTAAAGTTATATACAACTATTAATTAATTCGATGAACAAGAAGTCTTTAACAAGTTTTACTGTATACTTACAATGTTTTTCTTGTACTAATAATAAATTCAAGAGCACAAAAGGATCAACAAAAGATAAAAAATCCTGCCTCTAATATACACATTGCCATGCCTTCCCTCTCGTCCTCGTCTATCGACGGATGCTGCATAGTCGCCTAAATGAGAAACTCGATTTCTCTTTTCGACCTTGTAGCCACATTTTTGCTATACCTGAGTCGAAATTCTCAGTAGACTTCTCGCTAAAACTGGAAACATTGACGAATCCTGTCTTTAACCAAGCTTTTTCTTGAGATCTCAGCATTTTTGAAGTTTCTTTCTTTCGATTGCACTTTTCGGCGTGGGAGCCTTGAAAATTTTGCCCGTGTTGACAATAATGCTGGTGCAAGTCTTCTGCGGTTTTAAACACCGTGCCACACCACCAGACCACGCAAATATGGCATTTCAAGGGCGAAGACTTCTGGTCTAGACGTTGCAATCGATGGCCTAATGTGGTAGGTGTATCAGTAATGGAGGTAAAGAAACATTGAATCTCTGACATCGAAGTAGGTGTAGCCGCTGATATGTGTTTTGGTATCTGTAATCCTTTCCACAGTTCGACCACGATCGAGTTTTGCTGACCTAACTGCCTGTTCGGTCCGATATATGATATAGTCATTTGGTTTTCATCAAATTCCATTTTCAGTTTAAGCTTCTGGAGTGTCTCTTCTTGGTTCGAAATTCTTTTTCCAGTCGAAAGATCCTTGATGAACCATTGTTCATGGAAGCCTATGTAGGCCGCCTCTGCCTCGACTGTAGAGTGGAAATCTTCTGACAAAACTTCTATCGGTAAGCAGCCTGTAATCGGCGTGATTAATGGAATAGGTGGTTGGCTGTTCTGTGCGAACTGGCGCCTGGGCAAGTCCTTCTCGCTCTCGTCGACTACGAAGAACTCCTTCACGAATTCCACAAACCTGTCGACATCTTCTCTCGTGGTAATTGGAGCCAGGCTAATTCTTATGATGCCAGTCGGCTTACCGCCAATAACATCCAAGGAATTCCCACAGCTCATCCCTTGCATGAAGTTTCTTTTCATTTCCCAGGAATCTAGGTCCAACATGGCTTCAATGCCGCCAGGGTTACAAACCCCACCTGTTCGAAGCTGAATACCAGCGGCGATTGCGAGTGCTTCAAAGCGAGATTTGCCAATAATCTTGCCCAAATGTGAGCGTATGCTAAAGGAGATTATGGGTCCTTGTGTGCGAGCGTCTCCAAATTGCGCATGGGGAGACTTGTAGATCTGCAATACTCTCACCCCGTTGTAATGGGTTAGGTTGGAGAGCCTCTTATACCCGTGTTCTGTGAGATGAGAAGCCCAATCAGAACATTGTGATGGGGTGCCGAACAGTCTATTATGTGTGTCCATAGCATGGTGAAGAGCGACAATATTATGGAAAGGAAGTGTGCCATCCTCGAGAGCTTCGTGGATCTCGCTTCGATGCAACTGGTGCCATGAATCTCCAATCGCTGTCACCATCTCCACAGTACCACCACCAAAGTATTTTCGCGAAAGAAGAAGATTACTGGACTCTTTTCGCACAATGAGAGCACCAAGATCAGGAAAGCCGAATATCTTGTAGAACGAGAGGGTGATGAAATCAGGGGCCTGGGTATGATCACTGAGGTCGAGGTTGCCGCTGGTGAGATATGAGGCAGCATCGAGGAGTGTGTACGTTGGAAATTTCTGCGAGGCTGTTTTGGCGCGGATTTTCCCACCCCAGTTTAGTGGGAGTCGATACCCCGTCATGTTAGATTGGGCTGGGTAGCCAAAAAGTCGGGGTATGGCTTCATCATTGATACCGGAATCAATCCAAGAATCAACCTCCTCTTTGGTGGCAAAACATCGATGTCCATGTGTAGCGAGCTCCCTGACTCCTACGAGGCTCGTATGTGCATCTGCGTGAAACCCATACCAGTACCCGTGATCTTGAAAGGCGTGTGAGACCAACTTGATGGCGGCAGTAGCGTTGGCGACGAAGATTAGATCGAAGTGCTTTGGATCTGCTTTAAATCGTTCCAATACAAGCCGTCGGACCTCGCTTACACGAGTTGTTGACAGTGCAGATGAGGGAGATGCAGAGTGCGGGTTGCCGAAAAGGTTGGTCGACATATCTTTGGCAAATGCATTTATGGTGGACGCCGGATAGAGGGTTGTGCCCGCATGGTCAAGGTATGTGGTGCCCGATAACTGAGGGTATTCCCGGTGCCTCATTTTCTTAAGATACGCATTATAGCCACCCGCGGAATTCTGCACGGCCATGGTGTGCTATATATGAGGAAATTAGACCTTTCTTGAGGGTCAAGTTTGCCGGTAGCGATACAAAAGTCTGATATTGTTATGGAAGGCCCAAAGACGGACATAATGTGATATTTAGGAGCCTTATATTATATTTAGGAGGACGGTCAATCCGGTATTGAGTTCTCAGACCGCACCAACTCACTAAGATTACAGACACTCCGCCCATTGTATGCACCTTTGAGCTAGCCACAATCCTGCAACTCATCTTACTGAAAACAGTTTATTTCAGCACCGGAGCCATTGCAGTTGTTCTTGATGGGTGCGTTTCGGCTGTACCGAATAAGACTTGCCCATTTGGGTGAGTGTGAAAGGGCCAAGTAGCACAGTGAGTGGATTTCGCTGCTTCCTGTGGGGTGGTTCACCCTCTGCTTTTACCGCCCACAGGACTTGAGCAGCTAAGCGGTGTCAGCGAAGGTAGATTCGAGTAGATAGCCAATGGCGCGTTCCATGGCAAAGGTATCTCGCCTCGAGCGGCGCCTAACAACTTCTAGACAAGGCTATTGGGCAGACGCTGCGGAAAACACTCCCTAGGCGAGATGGTTTACATAATATACGAGGTTTTGTTCAGGTTGCTGGTCAGAAGCCAGGCTCCGGATTAACCGAGTGGCCTTGGATTTAAGGTGGCTTGGCTGACGCAGCCGCTAAAGATTCAGCTTGACTTTTGCTGTTTGTTCTTATCTGTAGGTAGGCTACACTCACTGAATCAAAACTCCTAACTCGACTCCGTCTCTAAGTCGGCGTGCCCAGTGCATTCAATTCTCTGCTCAGGTTCAATTGGCGCCCTATTAAGTGCAATATTTAGTCAAAGCATCCTGTGATAGCGCTTAGGAAGCCCTCTTGCGTTTTATGCATGGGTCTTCTCATGAGCTGTCAGTTCTAGATATTTCGGCAATACAACGACTTCCCAGGTAATTCAAAGTTATGTGTTGAGTCTTGTTTCGAGATAGCGAATAGCCGGCCGATGTTCCTACAGTGCTTACGCGTCATGATTGTAAAAGAAATTCGACTTACCTTCTTGTAGCCTATTAAGTCATCAACCACTGGCCGGAGCAGATATCACTAAAAATGCTTAAATTAGTCATGTATCTCGTATCAAGCATGGCTAAACGATTTTCTAGTCTATATCGTGCAGTAGGCGTAGCTGAAAGCGACAAGGTTGTCTCTCGTGTTTCTGTCGCGACGGAAGCAGAGATACGTCCAAATAGATGTCAAAATTTTGAAATGGTCTGCCCCTAATCAATCGGAGATCTAGTCTAGCAGGCCCGTCCATCCTCATCCCCGCTAAGCCCTCGAATGGACAAATCAAGTTCACACGTTAAATCACCAGATGTCCTCGCTCACCCGCAGCCACGACGGCCAGTCCGACTACCTACCACAGCCATGATTAACTTCACGAGCACACCTATACGTGGCAGAGCCAATATTCCAGCCAGGTGATATCAATGGGCCTATCAACGTAGCCGCCATCGTCTAGTGGAAGCATGTTCTTCGTGTTTGTACGTCGGCACTCAGGCGTACTAGTCCCGACCCACTGATTTGCTTCCGCATTATGATAGGGCGGGCCAGGCAAGAAAGTGCTGCAGATCATGCCACATTCAGCCAGCCCTGAGGACCCCTTCCGTCTTGGACTTGCCATTCTCGGACCTCTGTACGAACGACCTCTGGAGCTCGTTTTCCCAAGGAGTCAGGACGCTGTTTTATTTACTATATGGTACTCGCCGTCTCTGTCGTTCTGCAAAGGGAAAAAAATCTATTCCACCGAATATTATTGCTGATCGAAGCCTCACAGATCTCGTGTGTTTCTCCCTCTTGTTCGAGTTCTATCCACTAAACGTGTAGGCAAATGGATCCTTCTTCAATCGAAGCCCCTCCAATGGAATCCAAAACTTGTGTTACCAAGGAACAGGATCTGGAGTGCGGACTGACTACCAATGCTCTCTTCGTCAACGATACAGTCCATACTCTGTCTTGGGAGAACCTTAGCGTTCATGTTGAGGATCGGAAGAGCAAAACGCCAAAAGCAATTTTGAGCTCGACCTTCGGCCATGTTGAGCCAGGAAAAGTTCTTGCACTCATGGGGCCCAGCGGATGTGGCAAGACTACTATGCTCAATGCTTTAGCTCATCGTCTTGTTTCCACCAAAATGAAATTGACTGGCACGATACATGTCAACGGTCAATCCACAACAGCTTCTAAGCTCAGTAATGTGGCAAGATACGTCGAGCAGGAAGATGCTCTAGTCGGAAGTTTGACTGTCAAAGAAACTGTGGATTTTGGAGCCCGTCTCGCCCTGTCTCAGTCTATTTCAAAGACTGAACGCAACCAGCGTGTTCACGATGCTCTTCAATCCTTCGGCATACTGGAGCAAGCGGACTCAGTCATCGGTACTCCCCTACGGAAAGGCATCTCAGGGGGGCAGAAGAAACGAGTTAGCGTTGCCAGTCAGCTTGTCACATCTCCGAAGATTCTGTTCCTAGATGAACCAACTTCGGGCCTTGACTCCGCAGCCTCTCGAGAAGTGATGTCTTACATCACTAGTCTCGCCAAAGAACTCAACTTAGTTGTTGTCATATCAATTCATCAACCCTCAACCACAACCTTTGAACTCCTCGATCAGATTATGCTTCTATCAGCTGGGAAGACTTGCTTCTTTGGTCCACGAGGTGACCTTGAATCATACTTTGACACAATCGGTTATCCAATCCCCCTCCACACGAACCCTGCTGAATTCTTACTCGATCTGGTCAATGTTGACTTCGCGAAAGACAGAAGTGCAGCTAAAGAACACCTTGAAAAAATTCACAACACTTGGGCTACTTCGAGCAAATCTCAAAATGTAAACCGGGAGGTGTTGTCACTCAGCCAAAACAATACAGGAACATTGCAAGTTGAGAATACAAGCAGGCCAAACATGGCCACTGTCACATGGACATTGCTTCACCGAGCATTCATCAAGTCCTACCGAGACATGATAGCATATCAGATTCGCATAGCCATGTATACAGCACTTGCTATTATGATGGGAACTGTCTGGTTGAGGCTTCCGTATGAACAGACGTCCATCCAGACGTGGATAAACGCCATATTCTTCAGTGGAGCTTTCATGTCATTCATGGCAGTGGCTTACATTCCTGCCTACGTGGAGGACTTGCAAATGTTTCGCAAAGAAAGAGCCAATGGGCTCTACGGCCCCTTTCCTTTCATGCTGGCAAACTTCCTTATCGGCATGCCCTATCTGTTTCTCATAACATTCTTGTTCAGTGTTATTGCTTATTGGCTAGCCAACTTTCGCCCGAGTGCGGGCGGCTTTTGGATGTTCACGTTATACCTATTCTTGGACCTGCTCGCCGCGGAAGGTCTTGTTATTCTTGTTACGAGCATCATGCCAATCTTTGTCGTAGCATTGGCTGTTACAGCATTCGCGAATGGTTTGTGGATGTGTGTCGGAGGCTTCCTTGTGCCCCCGGGGACTCTAAACGTCTTTTGGAAATGTAAGACCTTTTTCAATTATCACCCTTTACTTTCCTTCTCCAATTACCTCCGCTTACTTTAGCTCGAACAGATGTTTTCCATTACATTGACTATCAGGCCTGGGTCACGGAAGGCCTCATTATTAACCAATTCAAGACAACCATTTACGACTGCGCCCTTGGTAGTAATGGAAGCTATAACTGCATGTACCCGAGTGACTTGATGTCGGAGGGAAAGATCAGAGGTACTGTTGTTGTTGATGCATATAGGTACAGCAGCAACGACACCCATGGAAAATTAATTGGTATCATGGTGGGAATCATTGTTGCATATCGTGTGTTCGGCTTTGGTGTACTTGTACTCAAGAGATACTAAGCGCTTATAGGCGACTCGTGGAGTCCCTATGTAGCTTAAAATATTTATAATCTAAGACTTATGTGCCGAAACTTCGGAGAAATTCTAAACACTAAACTTCAAATAACAGAGTTGTGGAAGATAGTATCTTCCCAGAGGCTAGATCATCCCAGCCCTTCATGAAGCTGTTCATTCCGTCTCCAATCTTCAACGTTACGCCCGGTATAGCACCACCTTTCTTGAACACGTCCCAAGCACTATCCAGATCATTAAAGTAAGTAGTGGGTCCGATCACCTGGATTGCTCCGCTTCGTAATGCGATTGCGCTACACAAAGTGGCGCCCTTGTCGGGAAATGCTACAATGGTTTCGCGCATACCTTGGGAATTAGTAGGAGAGGTGCCAACCAGTAGACATCGGATAGATTCGACCCGACCATGAAGCTTGTTGGCCCAAGAAGCAGAAGCTATGCCCCGGGAACCGAAATCGATAATGACTACTTTACTCTTTGATCCGATGCTGGCCTCTCCAACAAGGGCGATAGGATCGTCAGAGTAGACGGCAACTTCGTCGTACCAACCAAACCCTTCCGTCAGTGATTTCGAGGCATCAGAACCCACTCCCACTAAGCGATGCGGCTGACAGTTCCTTGGTCTTAGAACTCTGCACTGCTGGGCGAATGCTGCAGCTGTCTTACTGGATGGTGCGAAGACTAACAGAATTGTGTCTTTGAGATCTGCATCGTCAACGCTCCAGGCGCCTAGTCCGTTGGGAGAAATAGGTGGATGGCCTTCCAAGTCCCAGGCCAACGCGAAGCGATTGATCAAGTAAGAAGTCTCAAAGAGCACCTTCATCGCCGCATCCCAGGCAAAATCGTTCGATGAGGACTCTGGATTATCACGGTAGATAAAATATCGGTTGTAGAGCTCTGAAAGATGTGCCCTGTGCTCCGTTGTTTCCATTATGTAGTTTGGCGAGTCGGACGCCTCTATTCGTTTGGTCACTGGCAGCGTCCCGATGGGAATGTAACCATAGATTTTGGTACCCTCTGGAACTAATGCAGTTGTGCTCTCGATTACGTGTCCGATGCCCCAGCAAGATATACGGCCGTATTTTTCAGGGTCGTTATACGGAGCCGGTGTCGTCGGTGGCAATGGATGGAAGTCCCACCATTTCACTAGATCTCCAAAACGAACGTAGGTAAAGTTGTTCGTCGTGAGGGAGAACAGAGTAGTTTGGACTCTAATAGATGACTCTGCTAATGGGAGAAGTGCCTCGGCTGGTAGTGTAACCAGATGGTGTTCTTTATAGTTGGACTTGTTGATTACTTGTATCTGAGCCATGTTTCGTGGAGAGAAACCTTGTACTGAAGGCTCAATAAAAAGGCGAGACTTTCTGAAGAATTGGGATTTACTGTAACTGCTGATTGCCAAAAAAGATCTTACAAGATAAAGTCTACTATATTCCAACTAATTTGACCTTGAAGAGGATATAAAGAAAGAGGCTTGTGCAGGAACAGATATAGAAGCCGATTAAGTATTCATCAGCTAGGATATATAGAAAACTACTAGACTCATTCATAATCCTGAGTCTCTACTCTACTAGCAATATAAGTCGTAATGTTAACGTTCGGTCCTAGTAGATGGCGAGGCTTCGTTATTCGGTCTTATAACTTCGCGAGGCTTATTAAAAGCTTGAATTACAAATCAATACCTTTGTAATAGTTGGGGTATACTAGACTCTCTGACTCTAGCTCCATTGCTCCTAATTCCCACGAGTGTACTTCTAGTATACTTGCCCTTCAATTCCTTCAATCCGAGGATCACGAGGTTACCCCGTAGTCTCGTACGAGAAGCTCCAAGATGTCCCTTATATCGAAAGTTTGCCGAGTACAAATATACGTCGATACACTGATTCTACTTAAATCCTATTAATTAATACAACTACTGGGGTTTTCGTCTAGAATGTTTAATAATCTAAGAAAGTTCTCGTGTGGGTAGTACCGTAGACTGATCTGAAGCTCGTTGTATCCGTATTCAAGGAGCTTCGCTTTAGATCATTTACCTCGATAATCATGTCTGAAATGTCAACATTTTCACTATCCGTGCCTGAGATTTAAAGTTTATGCGTTTCATTGAGAGAGCCACACTGGTTTACTAGCTCTCAACGTCGAATAGTATACACCTCGCCATGGTCCACCTCCTATGTCTCTCTAGAATAGTAGTTTCGTTCCGGCATAAGTAGACCCAGCGTTCCAGCACTGCTAACAATCTTTCTCAGCGAAACTTGGAGCCAGCGTCGCACCACAGGCATCACTTCTCCCTGAGCACCAGTATAGAAAACCCCCTAGTTAATAGAATTATAGTCTCGAAGCGTAAGGAACAAATTGATCTCGGACGCTTCTAGGCCATGAAGGAGCTGGCTATCATCGAAAGTTGAGTCTATACTGAGGATAGTCTCAAAGCAGTATCCAACCAGTCCCATTTCCGGTCTTAGTCAATCGAGCTAAGTCCTTAGTATTATTGGAATTGTAAGCGTTAAGAAAACCATTCTCCCCTTCGATACTTCTAGTCGCCCCAACTACACCCTCATCGCCAAGCAACACGCAAGGCAAAGCGCTATATACTGCGAAATTAGTATTAAGGTCTCTTACCCTTGAATAATCTTGTTTGCCACATATTCAAAACGGCCATAGACCGTCTACTCGCTAGCTGCCATCACAAAATACTGCATTGAACCTGCGGTCTTAGATCCTGCGAGACGTTCGCCATCTCGACAGTCTTCGCCGAAAGATTTTCAAAAACAGCGATCGCGACCACAGCACCGAAGATACCCGCTGTGCTTGTATTGAGTAACCCACGATATGGTAGCTTAGCACGAACCTTGGACAAACTTTCGAGGACGACCAAGGTTTTCCTGCTGCATTCGCCCGTTTATGATACGGGCTTCGACGGGAGTGATTCAAGCACGTTAATGTGCGTACATGATGCTGTAACTGCCCCAGTCTTGTTCACCTTCCGGACCGCTAATATTCCGCTTAGAGTCCTCATACTGACATGATAATTCAGCCAATGCTCTCCCAGAAGCCCCAGTCTACGTCTTGGAAGTCCAAATCAAACGGAACGGCGTTCTCGAATGTAGGAAACTCGGTCGACAAGTCCCTCACTATATTCGGCGACGGAGTAGTCGACTCCGCTGCTGCTTTTCCGGCAAGGCCAGCAACTTGAGCCTCCAACTTGATCACAAATTCGGGAGTTTGTGGGCAATTATTCGGGCTTGGCTTCATCTGGCGGGTCTTTGAAGCTGACAAGACGAGTTCGGCGGCATGCAAGCGTCGTCGATCCTCTGAAAGCTGGTAAAGACTCGTATTTGCATCGTATACACGAGCAAGTAGCTCCCACAATTGTTGAACCTTAGAAGGATCATCTTGTCGCGAGGCTTCGATCAGGATGCATACGACTAGTCACTGTTAGACGTAACTAAGATAATCGGCTTATGAGAAACTTACGCGAATGCCATGGAAACATCCCCTTGACCCACCACTGAAATGGTCGAATGATAGGATGTGAGTGACTTGCGATGTTATACTCGAGGGATCGCATCGAAGCTGTCACAAGCTTCTCTCGACGCTCAAGACTCATCTGCTCATTCGGCAGGAGAGTGTACAATGTCCGAAGCTGGAGCATGCAAATCAGACTTCGAGCAGACAATTGTAGCAACACTTCGACTGGCTTGATCGGATCGCAGAACTGCAGAAATTTTGTGTTGAGGCCTTCTTCGAGCTGCTCGATCAACATCTCCTTGGACACTTCTGGCAACGATTCTTTGGATTGCCACGATAGCTCAAATCGACCTTGAATAGATTTGAAGAATGCCCGTTGACGCTGAATGACCCAGTATGTGTAAAGGCAGTATGACATGCTAGTCAGGCCCTGTCTTTCGCGCGGAGCTTCCCCCATGTCTGGGTAAAGGTCGTCATCTTCGATGTTCAACGGCAGCTTTGCATCCCAGTCCGCCATTAAGGTCAGAGATGTGACTCCAGTCATAACCGCCAGACCAAGGTCAAAGTGCTGTAATTGCCACCAAAGGCGACGCCGCTCCTCTGTGGATGCAGGAGAGAGACCAAGAAACGTACCGTCGCGGTGGATGCCGAGCTTTTCGGAGTTGCGGAGTATCAGGCCCATGAGTGACCACATGCTTGCGGTGCTCAGTCGTCCAGCCCCAGCCATCTGGATGTTTGTTAGCAGATAAAGGAATCTCATGAAAGACGCATATTTACAATATACATGGCCAAAGCCTTCAGAACAACAATATCGGTGATGCAAAAGAGGTTTGTGCGCGTTACTGCTGCCTCGCACGAGTTTTGGAGACTGAGAAGCAAGTCTGATCGTCTCTGGTCGAGTTGAAGAGCACACTCTTCTTCAGAGAGACTGACGACGCTGAGGAGGTATAGCGCAAACAAAAAGGCATACTCGGCGTCGGTCAGAGGCTTCCCTGCGATGGACCTCGACTTCATGTCCTCCAGAGTCCAGCGAAAGGAAATTCGAATCAGCGGCTCGACTCTTTCGTAGAAAATACCCCATAGGATGCTCGCATGCTGCGGTGTTGGCAGTTTTGAGGTGAAATTAATGGAACTCGTGATGGAGAACATATTCGCAAAAGCCCCAGGATTATTTTGGATTAGGAAGGGGTTTCCAAGTTTGTGCTGACGCCCAGGCGCATCTTGTTGTGTATCGTCCTGCCAACTGGCCCAAGCCCGCCTGCAGTCGGTCAATGTCCGTGACTCAGGCTCGGGGGAAGGAGATACCCACGATTCCAAGTAAAAGGACTGCCCTCCCTCTTCGACAAGCACTGCGTCGCCACCTTGGGCACGACTAGTCACTGTCCCCTCTCCTCCATGCTGCAGTCCGAGAAACCCTACCAGCCTGGATGCTTGCTTATCATTTGATACCCCTACCCTGATGTCTGACCGCTCATCCATCAACAACGTGTTCGAGTCTCCACCAAGTCTTCTGATCTCCGATTCCAGTCGCTGAATCCTATCTGCCGCAGAGACCTGGGGATAACTGCAGTGATCTTTTTTGCGACGTTTGCAACTGGAGCAGGCCGGTTCAAGTCTATCGCAGCGCACCTTCCTCTTTGCGCAAGGTATACACGCTAAATTCTTCATCGCGTTTGCCGTTGGAGCGTGTCACTAAGATGGCTGCAAAGAGAAGGAGAGGAAGGAGTGACGTAGTTGAATATATCGGTAGTTCGGCCGAACTGCCATACTCGGATGGAGAGCAGGGCGCTAGTCCGAATCACCAAAAGCTCGGGCGCGAACCCGAGTTCCATCCCAACCACGACCTTCCCGGACCCTTGCTCGATGTAGGAGAAGATTTAATATCAAAGAGGACTAAAGATCGAAATCTCGCTCTACAATTGCAGAGATCATGACGCATTCGATAGGTCCATCTGGATCGAGCGGTCTGGATATAAGAATAGCAATGCCTGGATCAATCCGCCAAATGTCTCGCAAACAAACCGTCCAACACCCACAATATGGACAGCAAGGTAATCACAGATGAGATGACTCCCGAACAAGAGAATGAGTCGCGAATGGAGACAGTGTGCGGGATCTCTTCCTGGAAAGAGACACAGCAACGACCAAACAACACCGTGACCACGGAAGAATATCCTCCGAAGAAAGTCATCTTGCCTGCCATGGCTGCAATCTATCTGGCTGTCTTCCTCGTTGCCTTGGTTTGACTCTGCCCTGCACCATCTCTGGGCGTTGCTAACTACTTGATCACAGGACAGAACCATAATCGGCACTGCGATCCCTGTCATCACCAACCAGTTCAACAGTTTCGGAGATGTCGCCTGGTATGAAGCCGGTTTCCTCCTTCCCTTTTGCGCATTGCAATTATCCTTCGGACGAGTTTACAAATACTATTCCACGAAATGGATACTCGTGGCTTTGGTTGCAATCTTTGAGATAGGATCTGTGGTATGCGCTGCTGCCCCTACCTCCAATGCCCTCATCGTCGGCCGAGTCGTTAGTGGCATCGGCGCTGCGGGAATTGCCTCCGGTTCCTTCATGCTCATCACACTTTTGTTGCCTTTGCAAAAGCGACCGAAATACGCCGGCGGGCTAGGAGCTGTCTTTGGCGTGGCCTCCATCCTTGGGCCAATAGCAGGGGGAAACCTCACCCAAGTATCGTGGCGGTGGTGCTTCTGGATCAATGCGGCCATCGGCGGAGTCTCCTTGCTCCTACTCCTTCTCGTTCCTGATCGAGCACCACCGGTCAAGCCTGCGACGACCTGGTGGGGTAAAATCAGGCAACTGGATCCTCTCGGCTTTGTGTTGATCTCGTCAACTACCACCTGTCTGTTGTTTGCTCTCCAATGGGGTGGTGTTCAATATGCCTGGAATGATGGTCGGATCATTGCCTTGTTCGTCATCTCTGGTGTACTCGTTATCATTTTCATCGCTGCCCAAGCTTGGATGAAAAACGATGCCACGGTTCCTTGGAAGGTTATCTCCCAACGAAGTATACTTGCTAGTTGCTTTGCGCAAGCGGGCATCGGTCCGGTGCTTGTCGGCTATGCCTTCTACCTGCCCATCTGGTTCCAGGTCATTCAGGGAGAGTCACCGCAAAGCTCAGGACTGTCGTTACTGCCTCTTCTTCTCAGCAATGTCATCGCCGTTATGGTCGTTGGACTTGCCACGAGCAAGCTTGGGTACTACACACCATTCATGATCGTCGGTGGTGTCGTTGTCATCCTCGGCTCGGCTCTCATAACCACTTGGACGGTGAATGTCGGCGCAGGGAAGTGGATATCTTACCAGGTATGTCAGGTTTGCTGTTCTTGTGAACGTACACTGATTCTCACGAAGATCGTCACCGGCTTTGGACTGGGCCTTGTCCTTCAAGGTCCGAATGTTTCTGCTCAGACTGTCTTACCAGACAGCGAGGTCTCGATTGGTTTATCACTGTTGAACTTCATCAGCCTTCTGGGGGGCTCCATTTTCGTCACAGTGTCTCAGACACTGATGCAAAACAAACTCCAACAGGGACTGAAGGACATCCTACCTGGAGTCGACATCCAGAACGTCACGAATAGCGGTACCATATGGCTGAGAACTGCTGTGCCCTCGGATAAGCTTCTGGCGGTACTCAGACTATACAACGACTCAATCCGGGCTATCTGGTATCTATACGTTGGTCTTGCATGTTTGATTCTTCTTTCGTCGCTAGGTCTTGAGTGGAAAAACGTCAAGAGCCAGGAGCACAAACAAAAGGCGGGAGATGATCCTTAGTAATACCAAGCGTTGGAATTCCGTTCGCAAGATCTATTATGCTAACTTTTCTTGACATCCAAAGGGCAAGGTAGCTCGGCCAAGCAAGTGTTTTCCTGGCAAACGTGCACTATTATGTAATATTATTTCAAGTAAAACTCATGCAGCTTAAAGACCATTTCTTCCAAAGAACCTGAACATCTCTTCATATCCCCCCGTGGCGTTACGATGTAATGTGAATCCGTGAGCAGTTTTAGGTTGAATATGTACCTCAACAACGGGATTGTTTGGATAAATTGTCTCCCTAATTTGAGTCAAGTTGTATGCTTCCTTACAATCGCCATTGCAGACTGGCGCATCGAACTCGGCAAGAAAGAATTGAAGCGGCTTGGTGTAATTATGTGCAGTAAGTCCTAGGAGGGCGATAGCCGAGCGTCCCTCGCCGACTGTACTAGGCTGCTTAATCTTCCAACCGTAGTCGAGTATCTTCGGATCGAAATCTCCACCACCGAAGAATGAGTTGTGCAAGTTGTACTTAGCACCAGGGCAGATGTATCCGGATCCTAGATGACCAAACTCTTCTGGGAAGGCTTCGCTTGCCAGCTGGTATCCTCGAACTCCCAATTGATATTGTGGGCCGTGCGGATTGATAATAAAACCTGTTAGAATAGATCCATCGGTAAGGTCAGGGTATTTAGCAAGAAGCCCCGAAGTGAGGATGGAACCGTAAGAGTGCCCGACATGGACAAATTTAGTGAAATCTGGCAGCACTGTATCAATCTGGCGCGCGGCAAGTCTCGATATATCGCCAGAGCGAGCCATCTCTGTCACCCCTCGGAGGATTTCGAGTTCAACGGGAGCTTGTACAATGTCATATGCATCGGGCTTGTCAGAGCCACCAACACTGAGCCGATCATATGTGAAAATGGAATAGCCTGCGTTCGTAGCTGCTCTGATATAGTTGTAGTTTTCTGGCTCAACTTCAGCGTCCCAGTATCTATGAGGAACTATGTTAAAAATTCCAATCCGCGGTGCATGACGCACAAACCTGGTCGTTAGGACGAGAACTTACCTCTTATCAAAGCTATTACCATGGGTTGCAATCTGGAGAATATCACTTTTGCCGCCAGAGGATGGTATGCATAACTGAGCCGCTATGTTGAAAGCGGTGTTCACGGATATGGTCCCTTTGATACGTTCCGTTGCGTTTGCAGAGGACCATGTATCGCCGTCCCATGCATAGGTAACAGCATCGAAACTGCTATCCACTCGAGGACCTTCGAGTATAAGATTTGTCGCATTGACTGGGACCACAAGGCTGAACTTCGTACACTTTGTTCCGTTCTCTGTGGTCCAGCTTGTGGACGACCTTTCGGTGGATGATCGAGCAGTGGGAGTTGCACGTGTCGCGATGCCGCAAAGACCCAACGAAATGAGGAGTTGAGAGGCACTGAGCTTCATGGTGATGGGCACTGAGGAGTTTTTGATGATAGATTCAGTACAATCAGGACAAGCTGTGGAGGCTGCGGATGTATTTTAGTATTACAATCGAGCTTTTCGAACGGCGTTATGGCATTTATATCGAAGAACGGAGCCAATTTTAATGACCCATTACGCAAACTCCTCAGCCACATCTTACTTTCCAGACATACGCTTCTGTGTAAAGTATGCGAATACGAAAATCAACACCTTTTCTCTACTGAAATCGTATTCCCTAACAGAAATTAGCAGAACACTACGTCATTAGGGACCGTGCCTATCGGACGTAGTGGTTAAGCGGAAACGGATTCGGGCTTACGCATACGAGAGGACCAACCTGCTCGGCCAGCACTTTGAGACGGTGCAACAACTTCCTAGGTACTTTCCAATCAAAGACTGCCTCCGGTTGAGCTCAAT
The DNA here is from genome assembly GCF_035927105.1 of Exophiala bonariae. Lineage (NCBI taxonomy): Eukaryota > Fungi > Ascomycota > Eurotiomycetes > Chaetothyriales > Herpotrichiellaceae > Exophiala > Exophiala bonariae. The sequence continues at coordinate 3,554,429 of NW_027042476.1, read as the reverse complement.
GTGATTTCTCATGACGTAGGTATTGGGCTTTAAAATTTTCCGCACCTATAGGAAGAGAATTATTAATCTTTCCGCGCTCATAACAGCAGGATACGATAGCTTGTTCCTGATGACGATACTTCACTGCGTATTCTTTCGTACCAGAATACTATTAACCCTTAGATCTCTGTTACGATTAGATTGTTCCGCATTTCCTACTTTTAGATCTGAGACCACTGCGGATCTCCTACTCCGACTCGGCACCGATTTCGGCATCCTGGTTCCCGAAACCTTTGCTTCCTTTGCTTGAAGGCGTATGAACCCTAGTGGTAGACGAGGCTCATTATAGGCTGAAGGCACATTTGAGGCGTGACACTTCTTACCGGAAAGATCGAAGTTATTTCACACCAAAGTATTCAGCTTCCTAAAGATTGTTTCCATAACTTCAGAACAAACACACTCTCGGAAGCCGTAAATCCAGGTGTTTATATGCCGTGGCTTTAGCATGGACTCAACATCTGCATAACTATACTCAGTGTATATGCCAATCTATGTGACTGAAAGTTTAAATTAGGTGCGATATAGCTCTCGTCGCGGAAGGACCGTTATACGATACTGAGCTTCGATGAGACATTAGACATAGCATGAGTGTGGGTGACAGAGGAATTGGGGCTTCGCATAGAGTGTTCAACCGGGTTCAATTTTTTGAGGCTGGATGTATTGCATCCTGCGAAAATGACTGGTTCGAACTTATTCCCCTGTATATCCCGCAGCAGCAACACCAATAGCTTCGAATAACTTCCGAAACAGCCCACACCCACCATCTAGAGATCCGGCATGTACTATTTTCCTCAGATCTCCTGTTCCATCGCCATAAATTCCGACCCCAGGGCCGAGTACTGCAACATCAGGCACCTCATTCCATCCTGGCCCACGATTGGGGTTCTTAGCAAATGCTGCCCAGGCCGATTGCATACTCTGACTCAAGCGCTCCTCATCTTCCGTGGAGTCTTGTTTTGGATAAGTACCAAAGACAAGGTCAATCTCGGCTCCATGGTATGCCTTCAAATTAGGAAGCACTTGTGTATTGGCAAAGCTTGCATTGAAGAAGTACCGCCACGTTTGAAATCCCGCTGCCTGGGAGTCATTCGCAACAATGGCCGCAGGGCAATGGAACGCATAGTCGGTGAAAAAGTTGGCAATTGAATCAGGATCATTCGCAGTGTATACTGCAAGCACACTCTGTATCATTTGTTGTGGCACCCAGTTCTCAATAAATGCTGTGACGTTGGTCTCCCCAACGGTGAGGATTGTTGCTTCATTCCCATTTGTTCCTGTTAGAATTGGAACATTAGCAACTGAGCGATTCACCCGTGCTGCTTCCGAATACCGTGGCGACGTGACATTGTCATTTACTGCCGGCCACGGCAACGCCATGTGCTCAATGGTAGACTTCAGAGCACTCGCAGGAATTGAACGTAGGCATGTAAGGTTGCTTGCATAAGATGTGCAATTCAATATTGCAGACAAGGCCAACCAGCTCGTCGGTTCATTCGTCGGATTGATGTTGAAAGATGCTTGACCGGACTGCATGATTCCGGCACGGAACGGTGGATTGTTTGGAAATGCCGTCAGCAAGGTGTCGACAGATCCGGCACCAGCTGATTCACCAAAAATCGTCACTTTCTCAGGATCACCATTAAAAGCCTCGATATTTCGTTGAACCCAGGCGAGTGCGAAGCCTATCCGATTAGCACGAGAAAAGCATGGGTTAGAGACCTACGTTGGTCAAGAAATCCTAGATTTCGTTCAGCGAGTGGAAGCTCCGGTGAGTTTGGAAAGCCAAACACTTCCGATGTCAGCTAAACTCGACACAAGTCAACATGCTCACCATTTGTCCGATAGTTCAAACTAACAATGATGACATCCTGGTGCCCTGCAAAGGATGCCCCATCGTAATTAGATATTGAATTGGAACCATGTTCCTTAGAGCCACCCTGTCGCCGTGAGAAAGGTTTTTCTGAAATGCTTGCAACATACATAAATCCAAACCATAACAGTCTTCTTGTTTGTTTTTGTCCTCGGCACCCAAACATTCACATTCAAGCAATCCTCACTCTCGCCCGCGGGTGGAGGGGGAGTATTTTCCAGGTAAATGGTGAGATTGCGGCTCTCTTCAGGGTAGTTGAATTGTTGGATGCAGGCAGGACCAAACTGAGTAGCTTCATATGGCCATGGCCATGACGTCGGGGACGCTGGCGGCGCAAAACGAGTGGGAGAAGCAGCAAACGGGATGCCCAGGAATTTATCTACAATCACCTTCGAGCCAATGAGAGACGTCGCTATACCTATGACGACTCCCGAATCAATTGTAGCCGTTGGAGCCGTCAAGGTCGTCGAGGCGATAATTTCAGCACCGAATAGAGCGGCAAGAAAAAGGTGGGAAAGCATTGCGAACAAATTGGAAACAACGGTTCGAAAACCTCGAATATGGCCGCAAGTGCTTTGAGCTCACCTCTCATTTTATATGTATTCTTGTTTTTCACGGTTAAGTCTGTTTGTTCAATTGCCATGACCAGGCCCAGCATTACGGCTATGCAATCACACAGCCGTTTGAATCCCTGAGATCCCAATAAACGTCCTGAAGGTTGATTGCAAAGTCAAGTTACATTGCCGAACCGATGAGGGTAATAATCCGGCCCAGGAACTAGCAACAAGCTTATGTACGGCCCGAAGCCCTCCAGCGATGACATAGTGCTCCTTTCCCTTCTCCCTCGAAGGATATGCCAAGCAGCCAAGACTCTGCTGTGTGGCGTCAAGCTGAAAAAAGGTGCCTAGGCATCGTGCGTTGATCGACGGGCGACTTGCAAACCTAGACTCCTCAAAGCAGATTAACTATGGTTTATACAAAGGAACAATTAGAAATCTATTTCGATCGCATTGATTATCACAAATCACGCCATGCAGCCGATCCATATACATTTCTCAGAGCCCTTCAGAAGCATCAGCTGAATTCAGTTCCATTCGAATCGCTTTCCTTACATTACTCACCCAATAAGATAATCTCCTTGGAGCCCGTCGATTTGTTTCAAAAGATCGTTTTAAACAAGAGGGGAGGTTACTGTTTGGAAAACAATCGGTTCTTTGCAGATATCCTTCGAAGTCTTGGTTTCTCGGTGTTCCATATTGTTTGTCGAATTACCAGTGCGACAAGAGGAATTTTGGACGGAAGCTGGCGAGCAATGTATGAATCAAGAATACTCGAGCGTCATGTAACTAATAGAAACTCAGGAGTCACATGGCAAATATTGTCTCGATCGGTGATACGAGATATCTTGTAGATGTTGGTTATGGAGCGGACGGGCCATCACAGCCTTTGCCATTGGTATCTGGAACGTCGCGGGGGGGACTGCCGGGCCAAGACATATCACTTCGGCATGAGTGCTTGTCGCAGCATCAAGATCCTGTTCAAAGAGTGTGGATCTATGCGACACGCAAGGATTTTGGATCTTGGAATGATGTTTACCATTTTGCAGAAACGGAGTTTTTTCCTGCTGACTTTGACGTGCTAAATTACTATAACATGAACCTCAGCTCTTTTGCCAAGACTATCGTTGTTCAGAGATTTTTGCTCGAAGAAGATACGGCAGAGGAAAACCCTTGCGGATTCTTGCTTTTAATTCGAGATCAGCTGTTTCTCAGGAAGGATGGTGGTCAAGAGACACTAGAAATCTTCAGAACCGAGGATCAACGACTAAGAGCATTTCAACAATACTTCAACATTGTCCTCACTCAGGAACAAGCTGAGGCGATTCGTGGTGCCCCATCTGAGCTAAAAGAAAGAATTCAGACGGAAGGCGAAGGATGAGCGGGAAACGAAGTGAAAAGCAACGCTCTGTAAGAATGACACGCCCACGGACTATATGCAGACTCACCTGGTGCTTGTTGTCTCCATAGACAGTCCCAAAGAAATTTTGTATTTTAACTATACAAACAACTCTACCAGTGTATCTATCTCTTTAAAACTAGCTGAATAAAGACACGACAACCTTTATCTATTCTGCATCCTTCTGGGTGATCAAGTGGTGAACGATAATCGAACTCGACCTCCTGTGAAGACCAAACTCCCCTGTCCGCCACAACTCCACTTCTTGATTCGTTCCCGATCTACCATCTTGTAATTCTCCAGTCTCGTACTTAGTCAGACTCCAACGATTCGAATCATTCTTCCAAGTCAAAGATCAGTCGCTGTTGCTGTTGATGTTGTTGTCGTTGTGGGCTGGTGAAGAAAATCTCAGGTATGGATTACGATGTTTGTAGCTCAACACAGGCTGTGTTTCAATACCATCCATCCCAAACGCTCTTCTCGGCCTGATAAATGTGGGGAAGTAGTATAGTAAGATAACCATAACACACACCATGAGAATGCCGTCGAAGACAAAGAGCGGCCACTCATGGGAAAGCAGGTATCCATCACGGCCTCCGGCAGTCTCGACAACTCGAAACAGATTTCGCACCATGATCACACCGCTGACAACATATAGAACCATGATCATCACTTCCCATTGGATCTCAGGGCGATTCGATGCATCAGTGCGTTCTTTGCGGATGCGCATGTGGAAAATGGTGGCAACAAAAACGAACAAGCCAAAGAGGAATATCTGTAAGCCGAGACCGGCAAGGATGATATATCTTCCTGTTCTGACACTGGTTAGGTTAGCCCCAGACATGATGGCAGCACCGCCTAACTGAACACAGAAACAGATGACATCTCCTGTAACAAATATCTTGGTCAATAAGGAAGGTCGAATAGGAGACAGATGAGCAGCCTGCACCGCAATTATGGTACGGCCAAGGATCATGTAGATGGTTGCAGCGAAGACTGAAGGCGCGACGAGTAGCAGGATTTTTTGAACGATCTCTGTGTTGCTATCACATGGGCTATTATGACCCATGATTCGTATAGCGTAGCCACCGACTTCCACTACGTGATATAATAAACCCGATCAGCGATTAATCCCACATTCACAACAAGCGTGATGCAACGTACTGACTCCAGCGAGGACGAAAGCTGCCATGAACCACTGTTTATCTTTGAAGATTCGGAAGGTATGAGCCAAGCTCACAAACCCAAATAAAAGGATGAATACGACCGAGCCTGCAACGGAAGGCAGATACTCGTACGGGCTCGGTTCGTTATTGGGACACGATATTTTCGACATGTTGATCGACTCGGATGAATTTTGGTTGTTGAATGAATGCTTCAAAAAGGTAAACAGCAATAGTGACAATTTGAATTGTAAAGCTTCAAAGTTGCACGAAGTTCGTGGGATTCAATGATGTGGAATTGTAAACTTTGTGACTACACTCGACCTTTAAGTAGGTTCCAGCAATCACAAAACCTGGACTCCCAAAACGAATACTATCACCCTACACGACAGCTCGCAAAAGAATCTATCAATGGACTTTGCGAGCGGCTCTGTACCGTGGTCGTGGTCATGATGGCCGATTTTGCGAGCCAGCCTACCGCCGCGACAGTGGCAGTGCTAAAACATGCATCAGAACGCCATAGATTGCATTGACCCTGAGTGCTAAATGCTGATTCAAAACCACAGCTAGAATTTTTTCTGGCAATTTGATCATGATGAGGCTAATATGTGAAATGTGGTGCTCGCAAAACTCTTCCCCAAAATGGACTGGGCTAACATTGAGCCTGGCGCTAATTAGGTACAAAGGGGCAATGAAATATTTTGTACCTGAACAAGTATCCACCTAGCAGGTCCAAAAGCCCCTTTCATGGGACCCTTCTGCATCCGTTTGGCCAAAATCATGTTGCGACAGTAGGTCCCTGATAAGTTGAAGACGCGTTGATACCGATCGCCTGCGCCTGAAGGCTGCGTCGTTCCTGCCAAGGTGCCAAGGCAGAACATCATCTAAATGCCAGCGGCGTTTCAAACAAACGTGCCGGGGTCTCCATTCCCAGGCAGCAGGATATGCATTGGGGGCCAGGTCTAATTAGGATATCTAAGGTTCTTGAGTAATATCGTTCTCATCGAACACTGCGAAATCTTCATATCTTAGTCTCGAGATTAGATGTACTTCCTACACCAGTCGCAGACATTTTTAGTTTACCTTCCTGAGACAACGCTGTTGGTGTTTCACGTGGAGACCGGTGACACAAGAATATTGAAAGCTTTACGCACAACGCGCTTACGAAGACTGGCTGGCTATCTTGGCAACGAAGTATTCGCAAGGCTGAATGTTGTTGATCTTCATGCGCGCATTCCTACGGCAAATTCTCACACCTGGACAACATCCCATATCAACTCTTTGATCACACACTTTTTCCCGGATGAGCAAGATCGCGCTCGAACTTACTCACAGAAGAATAATACTATCCTACCCAGACCATGGTCAACCGGGGGCGTTCCAAGGGGTGTCACAACTGCAAACGGCGAAGGGTAAAGTGCGATGAAACCAAGCCAAACTGCCAGAGGTGCGCGAGAGTCAAGGTTGAATGTGAAGGGTATGAGCCAAGGAAGACCATCAAAATCCAGTTTAAGGACCAGACTCTGGCGATGACTCGACGCCCATGTCCAAAAACAAGACAGAATTCCAAGCTTGCTCATCTGCATCAGTGCCAAGATCATATTTCTAAGATTTTGAGTAGCCTTCCTCCAGATGAAGAGAGCCTTGCGTGTGGATTTTTCCTCAACAGCTTTATAACGACTGGCCAGAATGCTGAGTCAAGCCGAGGCCTATTCGAGAACATCATGCCAGCTCTCACCGCAGCTCAGGCAGAGTCGCCAGTATTCTTGGCATTCTCTGCCGTGGCAACGCAGATGTACAGCCAGTGGCATCGTGGTACACTCAAGTCAAGCCGACTGCCCAAGGTCCGATTGATACAGGCATTGAAGCGACTCCAAGGGGCTTTGCTAGACCCTGTTGAAAGCAAGCGTCATGAGACTCTCGTGGCCACTCTACTTCTGCAATTTCAAGACAATGTCACCTCTATCCACCGCTTGCAGAGGGGCTCGCGGACGCATCTTAATGGTGCTCTGGCGCTGATCAGACATCAAAGCCGAGAAAATCCTGAGGCTGTCAGCGACAAGTATATACTTCTCCGGATTATCAATGTGGAAGTTTCTTTAGCGATACGCGAGGGTCGATCCGTGGCAGCGGATCTGCACCATTGGTGCGACTGGAACAACATGCATCGGACTGAAAGCTCAGACCTGGACAGAATTGGAATCACCGTGGCTGATTTGCAGCGTATTTTTACCCAGACATGGGATCATCACTCCCAATGTACCAAGTCTCTTTGCCCGCATTTCGATATAATTGTCGAGCTTTGTGGTCAAGCCAAGCGAGCAGAAGAGGAACTTAAATCGTGGGCGTCAAGAGTACCCATTTCCTGGACGCCTTCGAAGTTCGATCTAGGGTGCATTCGAGGAAGTAACCTGCCAATCCAGACATATTCGGGGAGATGTGACATATATCCTTCAATTCAGATCGCGTCTCTCTGGAATGCATTACGATCCTACCGTCTGGTGATCTTGAATATTCAGTTAGCGTGTGGGACGATTCAGGAAGTATCTGGGCTGGCTGGATCATTGCTTTTCATCTCCCAAAACGCCGATAAGACCAGCATCCAAAGCAACATCCAGGAGTGTCTCGATTCAATCTGTGCAACTGTACCTTACTACCTTGGAAACCGCATAAGAATGTGCAGCTTAGAAGATTTCTCGGATAAGACGCTTGATTTTCCAGCTTACCATTTGCTGCAGCGGAAAGATCCTGCTCTAGCTGATGTGACAGGCAATTGCACTATCATGTCAGGCATGACCCATGACCGACATACACTTACCCAGGGTCCTTGGCATATCATTAACTTCCTGAGTAGAATACTGAGCTTGTGTTCGGGACCAATTGGTGCGTTGCTAACGACTGCGATGCGGAAACAACAACTAGCGTGGATTCAGGGGCAATTCCTTCGATGTGTGACCATTCTTGGTCTCGACCACAATAAGTTTGATCATGGAGACCCATTGGCCGACAAGCATTGTACATTACTCTCGGACAACCTCAATGCCACGCTTGGTCGTTGATGATCGGGTCATTAGTTGAATAGAGTAAGCATACATTTTCTGAGACCACTAAAGTACCAGGCTAAAGACCTGCGATCATCATTCGACTGAAGCTCAAATGAGCATTTATCTAGAGCAGAACAAGCCTACGTGTTTTCGAGCCACTTATTGTGTGTGGTAGTTACAGCCAAAGGAAACGCCGGGACGATCCAAGTCAACAACGCCCAATCGGCGCTCGCTGAGATCCCGTGACTTTCCCGAGGCAAATAGTTTACAACTGTGGCTATCGGTTGTTGCCTTTCCGAGGACTCCAATGGAACGTCCATACCGACCTTTGATGTGCACGCCTTTACATGGCTCCATATGGCAAAGAAGCTAAATTTCGCTATTTCAGTTGTCTCATAAACTCTGCGCGACGCAATGACCTATCTATGACACCAAAGATGGGGGATCATTGCGAGATAGCGCTTTAATCCAAGCCGCAAAAGTCATCTCAGAATATTGCTCCGACAAGGGTTGGACAGATAGCAGAGCTAGATAAATGTGCAGCTGTTTTAAACCGGTACAGACCAGATCTGAAATCCTATGAAGAACTATACAAGCATCATCATGCCAATCCAGAGCTTTCTAAACAGGAAAATGATACTGTTGCTCTTATAACGAAGCACATGAGAGCCCTTTCAGGAAATTTCGATATTCGCACACACATTGATGGCCATGGACAAATCGCCGTCTTCCACAATGGTCCCGGTAGCACCATTATGCTCCGGGCCGACATCGATGGTATGCCAGTCCAGGAAAAGACGAATTTGCCGTTCGCCAGCAATAAGACTATGGCCGACACCGGTGGAATCATCAAACCAGTCATGCATGCATGTGGTCATGATTTCCATATTACTTCTCTTCTAGCGGCCGCAGAAACGTTGGTGACTGCACGAACAGCTTGGTCAGGGACTATTGTGTTTCTGTTTCAACCAGGAGAAGAACGTGCTGCAGGAGCTCAGTACATGGTCAATGATGGTCTCTACAATAAGCATGGATGTCCGATCCCCGATGTGGTCCTCAGTCAACATGTGTTCCCTCTCAAGGCAGGCCACACGGTAACCAGGTCAGGGCCATTCATGTCTGCTGCAGACAGTTTTAAGATTACCGTTTATGGTAGTAGTGGACATGGATCCCTCCCACAGATGACTGTCGACCCTGTTGTCCTCGCAAGTCATATCGTTGTCCGGCTACAAACTATAATTTCAAGAGAAGTCCCACCCAATGAGATTGCTGTTCTTACCGTGGGCGCTATCGAAGGTGGGAATACTGAGAATATAATCGCAGATCATGCTATTCTCAAGGTCAATATTCGATCTTCCAGTCAGAAATGGAGGGCCAAGCTACTTACGGCTCTGGAAAGAATCGTTAAAGCCGAATATTTGGCACCAATTCTCCCCAGCAGCCGTTGATTGAACCAACTACTTCTTATCCATTGACTGACAACGATGTTGAGGCTACAGGCAAGGTCAGTGATGCTTTCAATGCATATTTTGGCGAAAAGCACGACCCTGCATTCAAGGACACCCTCTGGAGTGAAGATTTTGGTATTCTCGGGTTTTGTGTAAATTGTCCCCACTGCTTTTGGTTCTTTAGTGGGCATGACGCGCAGACCGTTGACGAGTTGGTACAGAAAGATGAAGCACACAAGATTCCAACCAATTATAGTGCTTTATTTGCGCCGGTCCTTCAGCCGACTTTGCAAACTGGAGTTGATGCTACGGTAGTAGCCGCTTTAGCTTATGTGGAAATGTATTTGGAATCGGTCTCCTTGATAAGCTAAAACTTGATCTGATCGTCCAAACTAGGGTACTCCCATACGTGAGGCTCTGACATATATCCAAACTCATCCCATTGGTTGTCCAGGAGAGTGTTTAGTCCATAGAATCCACCAACCTCTTGTGTTCCAAAGTCAAAATGGCTTCCTCTGACGTCATGAAGCTCCACCGATGTATCTGAAGGTTGGGGATCGAATACGGTGCCTCGCAGTGCATCATTGTTTGTCTGGCCACTATTCGTCCTCACCTGAGCCAATGGACTGTCTGTGTCACTGGCAGTAAGCCCTGTGGTGCTCGAGTTTTGCGCTCGTGCTGCTCGCTGCCTTCGGAAATCGAGGTACGTCCCATCACTCATCCGATGAGTGACAGTTTCACATTGAGCAAGGCAAACATCTGCAAGATCCCAGCATTTGTCGTCCTTGACCTTGCGCAAATGTTCAATCATACCCTGGGCCTTTAAAACGCAGCCGTGTGCTATCTCATCACTTGGCGCCTCTAGGGCACATCCAAGCATAAGAGTGGCAGCAGACGCAAAATGATATGCCACATCTACCCGCACAAGTCAACGCACGTCAGTAAAGCTAATGTAGATTCTTGCCGCGGCTTGAGCGGTTCCATGCGACCATAATTTCGTGTTCGAGGAGTTCAATGTGACTGGTGCTGAAATGGGTTGGGGACAGAACTCACAGGGAAGCCAAAAGACATGTAGATCATCTTCTTGTAAAGAAGTTGTGAATTCTATCACAGCCTCTGCCGACTTTCGACAACGAGACTGGAGATAAAGCTTTCTTTCCATGTCTGTTACACTTTCCGGATAGGACGCTTTCTGTCGTCACACAACATGTCAGAGGCCACAAGCTCCAATTTCCATCTCAAATATGAACATACCAGTAGTAAGAGGCGAGATATGCACATCTTGATTGCTAAAAAGCAGAGACGGAGATTCAGTGCTCCGGGTGCAGACCTTTTGAATTGAGGGTTGTCATGATTGAGCCATCCCGGCAATGAATCTTCCCATTCATCGAGACGGATTGCGATGCGTCGTAATACTTTCTGGAGATCAGAAGCATTTGTTGGCTTTAGGCTGTAGATCAATGGCAACACGGATCCAACGATTTCAGTCAGTCGACAGAGGAAGACAAACGAGCATGCACCTGCATGAATATTGTTCAAGCTTATATCTATGTCACTATCGGTTGGCACACCGAGCAAATCGAGATCGGGAAGTTCGACATCAAAGTTTTCAGGCATGATATGTGGGGGAGTTCCTGTAGTTAGACTCGCCCTGTGGAAAATAAGTCTGAGTCGAGGTCTTGGATTGCACGATGTGTACATACCACCAATCATGGATTAAAACTGCCCACCACGTTCTGATACGTAGGGCCTTCTTCCGATCGTCGAGAGACCATTTTCGAGGACTGCGATTGAGACCAAGGCTGTGAGACAGGGCCACCAGACGGCCTATATTAAGTGCATTGTACGTCACAAGGGTTGTTGGCCGTCCTAAGAGGTCTAAGATACATGCCAATATTGTCGGGAAGCCAGGTGCTGTGAAATCTTCGTCCATAGCTTTGACAGCTTGCCTCCAAATATATCTCATGTCCGGCTGTGGTCGACTTCTTAACGAAGTATCCACTGACCTTTCCCAGAAGATTATCGAAGCCGCATAAATCTCGCATAGTAATGGAAATGGCAGTTCTGATTTTTGGTGAGCCTTTCGTATTTCATTTTCATCTAGGAAAGGTAATGGTGGGTGGAGTTGACTGAAATATCTAACAAGTCGTGTTAGCAAACGTGATAGGGCAGAAGGGTCATGGCCCTACAGGTCAAAGACAGAACTGCAATGCGGTTCAAGAACCTTCGATATTGCTTCATAGCGAGCAAATCCGGCCGCCTCGTTCCCAGTTGCAGGATTTTCTCTCCGGCGAGGCACTCGAAGATATAGTATTGGATTTGTTGGATCACTGGAGTAAACACTGTAGGGTTGCGATTTACGATACGATTTAGGCGAGGAAGTCGAGGGCGACATGTACTGATCCAGAACTTGGACATCATGTGCAGATACTGGTCCTACGATGTGTCCGGAATGGGCCTCAACCGATCTCGTTGTCAAGCCTCCATCAGGACCAGGTGTTGCATCATCTCCGTCTCCGGGGTTGGAACCACTGTTTGTAGCCGGAAGACCATGATATAAGGCTTCATTTAGTGCGGTGTTCTTGCCCTGGTGGACGACTCGGCTTGATCGCTTATGTCGCACTTCATTAGATACTCCATCTTGAGTGCATTCTGCACCATGCATTTGGCAAAGTACGCATTTTCGATTTTCCAAAGACCTCACGCAGCGAGACTTACGCTTACGACAGAAGTCGCATGCGGGGAATTTGTGCGATCGATAGGGACGCGAAAACTCCTTCGGCGGGTCTGTCAATGGGCTGTCGATATCCATAGTGGATGTGTTAGGTCGTGAATGTATCAAGGTGAAGGCCGTCGGCTCAAGGATGACGACTTACTGAGGCACCGGAAATGATAATTGAAGTGCCAACAGCAAATTGGTGTTTTCCGACGGCAAGTGATATCGGTGAAGAGAAAGCCAAGGACCAACAGTTAGCAGCGAACAATGCCGCTGATGTCCGATCTTCCTAGGATACTCCTTCAAGTAGCCATCCATCGGGATATAGACCCAGACTATTTGAGCATTTTCGTGGTTCGACAAGAAGGTCCGAATTGCATGTACTGACTTTTCGGAAATTTAGCCCAGCTACATGGCCATCAATGCATATGTGCCTCAAGAACGCAAAGGTTCATAAAGTCGGATGGGATGTAGATTGAATAATGTCCAAAGTCACATTGCTTAATAATCTGGCTAACATTAATTTGGCTGAGAAATCAATAAAAAGCCTGGCATTTGGGTTCTGTACTGAATCTTCGAAGATGGCTACAGCCTGGTCGTCATAGCTTGCTCGTTCGGAGAGATGAATATGCATTCAGTGAAAGCTGTCCCCCAAGGTGAGCGTACAGCACTTTGCTCCCTTTCGGAATTTCACCATTCCTTATCATGTCTATCATACCAGCAAGGCTCTTTCCTTCATAAACTGGATCAGTAATGAATGCTTCAGTGGAAGCCCCAAATTTCATCGCATCAATAGTCTGCTGATCTGGGATACCATAACAACCGGCATGATATCTATCGTCAAGGATGACATCCTCAGCAGTGATATCGTCTTCATGTAGTCCTATCTTCACAGCCGTAGCTTTTGCAATACGAAGCACTTGATCAAAGGTCGCTTGAACCTTGGCTGACGCATCAATTCCAATGATCTTGCGCTGCCTTGAACCGTGTTTCTGGGCTAGTTTGAAACCTGCAATCATGCCTGCAAATGTCGAGCCAGTCACGGTGCAGACAATGATCGTGTCAAAGAAAATCCCAAGTTGCTCTTCCTGTTGTTCGACTTCGAAGGCCCATCTGGCAAATCCTAGCCCACCCAGAGGATGATCCGAAGCTCCAGCGGGTATGTAGTACGGCTTACCTCCTTTCGACGCCACCTCATTCGTGAGAGTCTGGAGGGAGGTTTTGTGCTCAATGCCAAACGTCGATGGGTCTAGGCGCGAGTCGGCACCCATAAGACGTGAAAGCTGAATGTTACCGACTTTAGTGTAGCCAGGGTCTTCCCAGTCCACCCAGTGTTCCTGGACAAGTGCTGACTTCAACCCCAGCTTAGCGGCAACAGCAGCCACTTGTCGGGTGTGGTTCGACTGTACGCCACCGATGCTGACTAAAGTATCACATCCTTTGGCCAAGGCTTCAGGAATGAGGTATCTTTGTCACGATGTCAGCTTTGGATGGGGATAAATTTCAAGTGACGTACTCAAGTTTCCGGGTTTTATTCCCTCCAAATGCTAGACCAGAGTTACAGTCCTCACGTTTAGCGTACACTTCAACATCCCCTCCCAAAACTTTTGACATCAGCGGCAAGTGCTGGATTGGCGAGGGACCGAATAAGAAGTTCTCTCTAGGGATGCTCGCAAAAGGTTCGGGCAGCCGTATCTCAGGGTATGAAACAGCCACCATTTTGGCTTTGGGGGGATGTAAATCAAGATCAGATCGTTGAACCAGTATGCCGAGGGAGATAAGGAACCCAGAATCTTTTTATCGTCAAAGCGGTAGTGTTACAGCCCTTTTCAATCCTTCTATCGCGGTGTATCAGCCGATGTATCAAGATCTGCTCATCGGTCAAAGCAACCGGTGGAGTTTTCCGCGGGAAACTCTACTAAATGAGCCTCGCTTCAATGACGCCAAACCGATCCCGATGTCTGTTCGTGCTTGGTAATTGAATGCCTGCCGGGTTTCCGCTAGTTAAGCACTGTGCACGCAGGACCTCCTTGGATCGCCGCAAGCCGAGCCGTACTGGGTCCAACTCTGGGCCAGGGCTTCGTGTCGCTATTAGGTCGCTCCACGTTCCCAGAGATGCGTCATTATCCGAGGGAAAGCTAGATGTGTAGACAGACAAGGATGATATCAGCCGACTACTTGTCTAGAAAGGAGATAAGGAGGTGAACATATGTGACACACTATTGATTCGCCAAATATGTTTATATTCGCAATCACCATTGTGTCGGCATGGCAACTTGACACCGCAACTTGTGTTTCGCAATCCGCCTATCTTCAAACTCAATTCAATAACCATCATGGACATAAAACAATCCAATTTGGGGCACGAAAATAGCAATGTGATTGCATCGATTGACTTGGGGAGCGAAGTTACTGCGGACGCTGCTCTGGATAATATCTTGCGATGGAAAATTGATATGACGTTGATACCGTTATTGTGCATAACGTATGCTCTTCAATCAATCGACAAAACCACTCTGAGCTATGCAGCGGTATTCGGCGTCAGGGCATCCCTGGACATGGTCGGCACCCAGTTCTTTCGGACCAGCTCCGTTTTTTTACTTTGGGTATCTGGTCTGGGAACGTCCAACCAATCTACTCCTGCAAAAGCTGCCTGTCAATACCTTTTTGTCGGTGACTGTGAGTTGTATCTTGCATTTTCATCTCAGATTCTGACAATGATCACAGGTGATCACATGGACTGGGGGTCTAATGTGCCATGCTGCAGTACAAAACTTCGCCGGGCTTATGGCGGTGCGTACGTTCCTCGGAGTGTTTGAAACTTCGATGAACCCAGCAAACATGATCATCTTTTCGATGTACTACACAAGACAAGAACAGCCACTGTGCATGGGCCTCTGGATTGGCTCTGCGGGTATTGGATATATCATCGCAGAAATCTCCACCTTCGGTATTGGGCACATCAAATCATCCTTAGAGACTTGGAGAGTCATGTTCCTCATCTGGGGCGCCATCACCGTAGCATGGGGTGTAGTCTTGTTCTTTACCCTCCCAGGATCTCCTGCAAGTCGCAAGATATGGAAAACAGAAGAGCGGGCAGGTATCTTGGATCGCATCAAAGACAATGGTACAGGAATCAAAGACAAAAACTTCAAGTTCGAGCAGGTCAAGGAGACCATGCTTGATTTGAAAACGTTGTTGCTATTCATGTTTGCAGTTTCTTTCAATTCTCCAAATGGTGGACTGACAGCGGTAAGTTGAGCGCCCGCGCTGCTTGTTGTCCTGAGAACCTGCTAATCATCGCATAGTTCCAAGGACTTGTCATTAAAGGCTTGGGATTCTCGAACTTGCGGACAACACTAATCCAGATGCCATCCGGGGGCGTTCAATTCGTCTTCTGCACAGCCGCATGGTAGGCTTATCTGACTCTTCCCATTGACGCCTATACTGAGTGGGTCACGGTTATATTGTTTCACAGTTCCAGAATGCGCGACCTGGCGTCATGCTGGCTTGTCTCGTACCTTTCTTGGCGGGTGTGCTCGGATTATGGCTCATCAACTCAACGATACTATATGGCAGACTTGCCTGTCTCCGGATTGCCTTCGCCTATACGGCCACTTGGACACTGTCAATGTCTGTAGCCACAGCAAATACTGCGGGGCATACTAAAAAGGTTACCACAATGCCATTCTGCTCATTGGCTATTGCTCAGGCAATTTCATTGGACCCTTCTTCTTCAGGACGAATCAAGCACCCACGTACAATCTCGGAACTGGCATGATGTTGTTCTGTGTTGGATTTCAAGTGTTGTGTAACTCTGGGTTGTGGGTGCTATTCATCTTCAGAAATCGGAGGAAAGGAAGAGCCTCAGACAGATTCGGACACGCGGACCGCTCGAGCAAATGGTTTCCTCGATGTGACTGACAAGAACAATCCTTACTTCAAGGTACGTATGACTCCGAACTATCGTTGTGTTACTTTCTAATGCCCGTGATTAGTACAAATACTAATGAGAGGCATTGATTTGTTGACTGGAGACTTAGCAAAGATATCAGGCAGTCCCGACCCCATGTGATAGCACTGTTGGGGATGTGGGGAGTTGAGTTAGTCTTGGCGGTGCCCCCTCGGCCTTGCGCCCCATCTTCCCCACATTCAAGTCCAAGTCATTGAATAGAATAAACCTATATGAGATTGAATGCACTGTTCTGGTGGCTGTCCTTTCGGCAGAAACGGAGTCGTGACTGCCGCGCTTCTCTTTTCTTTATCCAATACACTTGCAGGTGTCTATCGTAGCAATGACTTCCGATGAGGCAAGGTTTCCAGCAAGGTATGCAGACCCTGAGTATCAACAAACTCATCGAAACTTGTTCTCCGCAGCTCTCCTCCAACCTCTCGAGGAAGTGCTTCCCCCCGGTGTCAGCAAAAGCTCTTTCGATGCTGCTATCCAAAAATTGAAAGAAATTGTTGGGTATGATCAAGTGATCTTAGGAACAGGGCTTGAGGAATATGTAGACCCCTACGAACTTTGGGAAAATGAGGGTAAACGAAGAATGCCCAGCTGCGCAATTTGGTAAGCGGGAAACCGGGCGAACCTTGCTGTCCAGAGAGCTGACGTGAAGCTCAGTCCTTCCTCGACTGAGGAGCTCCAAGGAGTTCTGTCCATTGCGAACCAGTTTGAAATTCCAGTGTGGACATTTTCTAGGGGGAAAAATTTGGGCTGTATGGTTTCGAATTTGTGAGAGATAAGCCAGCTGACGAGTTGATAGATGGAGGGCCTGCACCACGGCTGAATGGTTCTGCAGCACTCGATCTGCATCGTATGAACCGTATCATTGAAGTTAACGAGCAATTCTCTTATGCAGTCGTCGAGCCAGGAGTGACATTTACTGATCTATACCAATATTGTGCATCCAAGAAACTTCGAGTGTGGCCGAGTGTACCTTCACTTGGATGGGGTAGCGTGGTGGGAAATGTAACAGACCTCCGTTCTTTAATACCAGGGTGATCACTGACATAACCATAGACAGTTGATCGGGGCACCGGATTTACGCCGACTGCGACACATCATCAAAATATGTGCGGGATTGAGGTCATGCTGGCTAATGGGGACATTGTCAGGTCAGGCCAATTTGCGATATCAAACTCTGCTGCAGCGCACTTGTCGAAGTTCTCTTTCGGTCCGTCCATCGAAGGCCTCTTCCTTCAAAGTAATCTTGGTATCGTCACCAAGATGGGCATTTGGCTACACCCCCAGCCGCAAGCCTACATGTCGTGCTCATTCGATATGCCGGAGTTCGAAGATGTAGAGACCATCGTTGATATTTTTGGAGAGCTCAGAAGAGATGGATTACTCCCAAGCACCGTGTATGTCTCCAATATCGTGGAATGGTTGGGTATGATGGGCAAAAGAGTTGAAATGTGGCCGAACGATGGTCCTATTCCGGACTGGAGGCTGCGTGAGCTCCAAAAGGAACTGAACTTGGGCTATTGGAATGTCAAGTTCGGCCTATATGGTGCGGCCGCAGTGATTCAAGCACACTTCGACGAGCTCAAGCGAATAGTAACCAAAAAATCACCAACAGCTGCTCACCGTCTCCAAGGTCACATCTTCGCTGGCGAGAACGACGCGCTACTGGAAGCAACATCTGTCCCTGATCCTCATGGTGGATTTTTTGTTGGTGTCCCAAGCTTGTGGAGTCTACCAATGGTAAAGTACCGTCTACCAACCCAGTCTGGAGTTGGGGCTCACGCCGACTATTCTCCCATCATTCCATCCTCGGGAAAGACAATTCTGGAATGGGCGCGAACTGCGCGCAAAGTTTGCGAGAAGGAGAACTTCGATCTCTTTTGCGACTTCTTCATGCATGAGAGACATGTCATATTTGTCAACATGATGGTGTTTGATAAGACCAATCCCGACCACCGAAAAGCAGTTGACACCATTTTTCGAGCATTGTATCGGGGGGGCCGGCAAAGAGGATTTAGCAAATATCGCTCACATGTCAATTACATGGGTATTTCTTCTCCCTACATTGAACCTGCATGCCGCCATGACTGACATCACTAGATCTGGTTGCTGATGCGTATGATTACAACGACCATGCTTATCGACGCTTTCTCGAGAAGTTGAAGGTAATTTTGCTCGTGACAAAATGTACGTGGTGGCCATGTTAACAATTGGCAGGACTCAGTTGATCCCAATGGGATTTTGTCGCCCGGAAAACAAGGGATATGGCCCAATAAGTACCGTCAGTTTAGAGAGCGGCTGTGACAGACGGCCGGTTTGCTTGCTGCTTGTTTGGTATTATGTTGGCTCCCGCATCGGCTTGTATGACAGATTTGTCCAGGGTGAGAGGGTGAATCCTCTTCTACCATGAAATCCAACGACTCCCTTTTATTCTCGCTTTCTTATGCGTGGAAAGCTCAACCAGATCATCGCCACCACGGCAATTAACGCTAAGATAATGGGCTGTAGAACGCTCACACCTTTTTTGGCAGCTATTGCACCAATTGCGAATGGGAAGATCGTACCTCCAGTACCACCTAAAGCCATTGCAAAGCCAAGTGCACTCACGTGGATGTGCTTTGGTAATAATTTGGCAGTCATCATGACGCCTCCAGGAAACATAGGTCCCAAAAAGAATCCGAGAAATGCCACTGCAACTGCACTCACTACAAACTGTGGGACTAACCAGAAGATCAATTGTAGTGCAATGCATATGGCGAGATAGATTGAAACACACAAGCGTTCACCATATCGCTCCGTAACGAATCCAAGCGATGCACGCCCTGCAGCCATGCCAGCCCAAAATCCCGTACCTGAGATACCGGCATTGTAGGGTGAGGCATGTCGCACACGAAGCATGAAAGTGACCACCCAGCCTCCTAAGCCCACTTTGGTTTTGAATTAGCGAAAATTTTGTTGGCCACAATGACTCAGAACGTCAACGTACCTTCTATGCCCATGTAAAGAAGGAGATAGAACATGCAGGTCCATGTGATTCGCGACCTTATCGCTTCTCTGGTCCGGCTTCCTGTAGCTTCTGAGTCTCGTGGATGTTCATCACGATACGCCTTTCCAGTCCTGTGCCAGAAGCTCGTGAGTAGCCCCGCCCATTCCAAGACAGAGGCAGCAACCTAGGGAGGCTTTGTTAGTTTAGAAGATTTCAGAGGCGAACCTTTGACCAACCATGACGTAGTAGAATGTATACCAAGGCAGATTGGACTTGACAATCATACTTGTGGCAATTAAGGGGGCGAAGAGTGCGCCGATGGAATAACACGAGTGTAGTAACCCTTGAATCGAGTTCGGATTTTGCATTCCACCAACCCATGCCGAGAAGCACGCATCCGTCAGACCATTACCAAAACCAGAGATGATATTGATGACGACTAACACGGGAAATGGGGGGTGTAGACAGATCACGACATAGGTGATGATATGGCAGATCGGGGCCGCGAAAGCTATACCTCGCTGACCAAACCTGGAATGAATTGTAGCATTCACGAAGGCCGCAGTCGAATAGCCAGCAAACGGGGTCAGGAACATCAGGGACACCAGAGTGTAATTGAGTCTGTAATACTCCTCAAGGTAAGGTATCAGAGCACCAATAGCTGCATCATTCATTCCGGCAATCATGAATGATAAAAATGCACATCCAAGCCTGGGGATATTGCCAGTTGGTTGATTCCATTTCTGTGCGATGAGTGAATGCCGAGCAGATGAAGTTTCGGCATTTAAGTCACCAAGTTCATTTTGTTGCGTTGTAGCTACTGATTTCGGTGTGCCAAAAACTCGTCGCGAAAACTCTTTGAATGTGCTTCCAGGTGCTGTGCGTCTAATCTGGGCATTGACAGAATGCTCCGGCGCCGAGACGGGTGACTGTGATACCCGGTGTTCCCCAGATGGCCTAGGAACTTCCATTTTTTATTATTTAGGTCGTGAATTGATGACCATTGATTATTGGGAGAGAGAAAAAGGACAAAAAGCCTGGCGTATTTGACATAGAGGCGACGGAAAAGCCCGACATCAGATTTGGGGAATTTCGGGCCAATAACGTCCGAATCTCGTCCAATGTCGCAAGTCAGGCACCCACCAGGATACCCCGAGAATATCGCCGAGACTATGAAGGCCGCTTGGCTTCAAAGTCGACAGCTTCGCTACCAAACAAATCATTGAGATGTCTACTGTACAATTCTTTTAAACCACGATCCAGTCCTTACCGAGTAAATGTCTCGGCCATCCATCTCTTCCAGCCACACTCTGGGCCGGAGGCTCTTTGTCTGACTGCCACATCATTCCTAACATTTCCATGGCAGTGTGAAGATATCCCCAAGGCAACATTCCCCACAAGGCAGAAAGATGATCGACTGCCCATCTCTGCTGCTTTGGGTCCTTTGTTTCAATTCCTGCAATGAACGTCGGCCACGACGTACTCTTCAGTAAGTGATTGCCAGGACGAATTAGTGACAGATGGTCGATTATGTCCGCAACCAACGTTTTCACACTACTCCCGTCGAGTAGAGCGCCTCCAGACACCACCCGATTAATGTACAAGCATATAGCCGATCTGTGAGCTGACGCTACATGCAGTCGACTCCGGTAATCATTTTGCAATGCCAGTCCTTGGACACCGGCCGCCCAGGCGTTCAGGTCAAACGAGTTGACTCTCTCCATGAGCTCCAGACCATGCTGAAGACGATACTGCTGCGCATCCTTGGGGTCGTCAAGAGAGAGGTCATCGACGGGTCGTGTGAAGTGAGATGCCAGAAGGATGGCTTGAAGAAAGTTTGCTGGACATGACAGGTAACTATTCAACTCACCTCGTTCGAGCATCTCAATGAGCTTCAAGTGTTGGTTCTCGTCTCCCGGGGGAGGCTTAGGTGATGAGAATGCGGATCCCAGGACATAATAGCTAAGGCTAACATCAGATCGGCGGGCTCGAATCAGAAGTGGTAACTTACATAAGGCAGTCGGCCACGACATAATCATGCAGCATCCCTGTTTCTGCACCTTGCGACCCTTTGCGAGGCTGGAAATTGGAGATGATTTTCCTAGCGCCCTCCACGTGCACCTTCCACCGGTCCTTACCAGAACTCATCAGCTCGAAATTGATAAACAGTAATATGGTGCTCAGTATGACATCTCGCTCTACCCCATGGGTTGGATTTGGTGCCCCTCTGAGAAGCTGGAGGGCTTTTTGCTCGGCGGTAAAGGCATCACGCCTAAACTTGAGCACTATGTCGGTGGCAACATAGGATGGACTGTCACCAACACCGCCACGGATTTCAAGGGACGGTGGCGATGAATGGAGATTCGCTAGATGTATCGCCGAATTTGCTATTACCGCTTGGAGAAGAAATGGATGATCTCGAGTAAGTGATATGAGGTTTCGATACGGGTTGTGGCTTGGGATGTCATACGTTACGAGATCCTGACACAGTCGATTGTGAACTGGGAGGGGTCAGCGATCTTTGGTCTAACTCCATCTGGGGGCAAATACTTACAGTGTGATAGATAGAATCGAGCTGCGTGGGTGAAGTCTTGGACTGATGGATCCAGTAAGGGAAACGACAATTGAAGTTGACTCCTCAACCCGTCTGGAGTCCCTTTTGGAGACAGAAGTCCCTTTTCCCCTTCCGTACTCTGACTGCAAGTCGATTCCGAACCATCAGGGCTCATCTCCCGCCCGGGTTTTATTGAGATTTCTTTTTCAAGATACTCGGGCTGTTTCGGTTTACGGCTCCCACGGGTTGAATTACTGTCATTCCAGCGAAGAAGTTGGCTATAGCCGAGGCATCTCCTATTGGCGATGGTACATTTCATACAAAAAGGTATTGAAGCATCGCATCGAAGTCTCCGCTGTCGGCAATTATGACATGCTTTCGATTTTGACGGCATGAGAAGCTCACGGATGTTCAAGATTCAGGGCAAGGCACACAAAATCTTGATCATGCCTCTGGACCGCTCTGTACCTTTGACGAATGATATATTGGCTGGGAGATGACGCCGATGCCATCTTTTGCATATAATGAGAAAGCAAAGTGCTTATCTACCTTGCTATGTGTTATACTGTGTAGTATTGGAAGTTTGCAAATGCCCAGATGCCTTATCTCAAGTGACCAGGATTGTCAGTCAAGCTTTCTGATAAGACATTCTCGGACGCGGATTTGTTCGTTCTTGGGCATGGCGTATGCCAAGGGATGCGCATGGTCTAGAAAGGACTTTGAATAAAGCGGCTTGCTCTGCTTCCAGATCGAGTTAGCCTGAACTAGGACATCATCCTTTCTGGCAGAATTTCCAACAAATAAACAACCAAAGTTGAAAGACGAAGTCTCTTTAGGTCCTTAGTTACATACCACACAGATGCCGAACTTGGCATATTGACAATCTCCAGGCCGGAAAGGTTGGTTGGGAGACTCAGTTCCTCTGTCGGATATCTACTCGTTGCTCGGCCTAACTCATGCCATGACTAGCTAATCATCACCAATGTCCCCATGATCTCACACATGCTTTCAGATGTCCTTGTTGTCCTGGCATTGTTACTTAGCATTTTCAGGGACCTCCATTGCTTTGCCGTTCATCTCTCCCACATCCAACGCAACCAAAAACCTGCTCACGCAGTTATAAGCAGCAATTCCGGCGGTCAATTCAACGACTTCTCTCTTGTCAAGCCCAATCTCATTCAGCTTGTCAAAAATGATTTGAGGGACCTCGACATTTTTGGTCATGGCATCCGTGTACCTAACCACAGCTTCTTCCTTGAGAGATAGATTCTCCCATACTCTAGCTTCCCCAAAGCCTGATTGTACGTCGAGAATGGCTTCTAACGCGGCCTTGCTCACTCCTGCCTTGACGGCCAAGATTGCATGTGCTCGCCATTCCCAGACCGCACCATTCAAGGCTCCTATTCGACATATTGCAAGTTCCATCAGACCTTGATCGACAACAGTCTCATTCCTGATTGCGTTGAGAAAGCTGTTATATCCATCTGCCACTGGCGGGGAGTGCAATAGGGTCAAATCGAGTGGAATCAGAGGCCTGGGCTTACGCCTGGCAGCAATCCGCTCGTATATTTCAGCAGCCTTCACTTGATCTTGAGGGGCCGTTTCTGGGGCATATGGAAGACGCATGATGATTTTTCCAGCCCATTGGTTTGGGGGTGAAACTAAGCAACGAACTCCAGAGACTCTATCGTAGGTTTACTAAAGTTGTTACGACTACGGGGGATCAGAAGGGTTTCGGAAGTGGTCCCGGAACTGGCCGTGTCTGGTCCCTCGTCCCAATATCAGCATCAACGAGGACTATACAATAGTGAGACTTTCATCTGACGCGCATCTGGGCGACTGAGTATTCCGTATAACTAATTGACACTAGACACTGCGCTGGTAAGCTCAATCTCTCGATCTCCGGGCCTTCGAGTGCCTTGACGGAAGGGCATGGATCCGATAGGGTGAACCATAGGCCCCGGCTTGTGCCCGGAGTTCCAGAAGACAAACGGAACCTGCCCTGACCAAATTGCCGTACAATCGATCCGCGGGGTAAGTAATTGTGCTGATCGACTTGCACGCGCCTAAGGACATTGCCGTCCCAATCTTCAAGCTGCACAACCACAAATGACTGTATGCGGAGGGTTAATAGCATCCGTTGTGATCTGCATGCACCCTGAAAGGTGTTGACAGTCGATGCCAGGTTTGTTTTCTCGATCAATACGCACAAAGTGGGTGTCTAGATCCTACACCACGCCTTGTCACCACCGACCTGTAGCCTCTACCAACAGCGATCGACATAGTCTTCCTGCCTGCGCAACGCGTAGAAGAATGCTGCACCATCTCATGGTTGGTACCTGGACGCCTCCAGGTGCCATATTCAGCTTCGAGTTCGACGATGAACAACTGACCTTGAAACTGATCAACAGAGCAGAAATTCCGGAAGATGAACCCATATCATGGATGACTTTTAATGTTCGTTCATGTCGACCCAATGACTACTCCGTCCTCCAAATGCTAACACAGGGAAATAGCATTCCAGGAAAACCATATACGGCGCGTCCATGAAAAAATGGTCTAGCCATACGGTCAACAGCCCAACAGATATTCAGCACAATGTGTCGCATTCGATAGCGGGACATGGTATGTGTTACTCTCCTTGTTCCACATCCACGTATTGACGACAAATCTCAGAACTTGCACCAAGCCGCGATACCAATACTCGAGCCATTTTCGTCCTTGCCGCACAGAAACCCCCTTACAATGTCTACGGCAACCCCTTCTACAAGTATGCCTCACACGGGAATGTTTTCAGTGTCCATGACGCTGGTAGATTGGCGCAAAACATACAGAATTATGAGTACGAAGAAAAAGCAGGCGTGCATGGAATGGTCTTTGATCCAACCGAATCATTCCTGTACTCAGCAGACATGGGCGCGGATAAGTTATGGACACATGCAAAGAATCATGAAACGGGACAAGTACAGCTCGCTGGAAGCGTCTCGGCACCCGAGACTGGAGACCACCCTAGATGGGTGGAGATGCACAAGAGTGGAAAACATCTTTACCTGCTGATGGAAGCTGGGAATCGTCTGGCGGAATACAAGATCGACCAAGACTCCCACCTGCCCGAATTTACTGGTAAAAGCTTCTCACTTATCCCAGAAGGTTAGTCTCAAAGTCCTCCACCAAATGGCCTGCTATAATTGACACGCATCAGATTTACGCGCCAATAAAAATAACTATCGTGGTGATGTTGTGTTCTGTGCACAAAGTGGCGAATATCTCTTTGCTACAACGCGTTCCAACACCCTGACAATTCCCGGCTGGATTAGTGCCTACAAGTTGGCCGAAGATGGCAGTATTGAGAAGCGAGTGCTGCTACAAGCCACCAGTTCCAGTGGAGGTCATTCAAATGCACTCGGCATGTGTCCCTGGACGGATGAATGGATTGCCTTGACAGATGACACCGTTGGCTTTATTGAAATGTACCGATGGTCCAATGAAAAACTCCAGGTGGTGGCGAGGTGTGAGGTGCATGAACCTGGATTTGGCATGAATGCGATTTGGTATGATTAGAAAGAATCCTGTCATAGTCAAAAGTGTCCACCTTCTGCGTAGATGACAGAGAGAACGTTGGTGTGATCTCACGGCGAAGACATTCAAGCCCGTTGTTTGGAGTACGGTGCGACGGATGCCGGCTGAAAATCCCAGATCTTCTCTGGGGAAAAGAAAAAAGCCGACAGGCGATGCCGATCCGTCAGGGCAGCTTCCGAGCAGCTTTAGATTCACGTCATAACTAGCCTTTGGTGGGATTGCCTTGACACAACTAATTATCTTGTATGACCTACACTCCTGAGCGACGGGAAACGCGAGGTCTATAGTTCTGTACATACCAGAGCAAAACAGTACAATCACTTGCTCCAATCGCAATCATCTGGGAGGAAGCCAGCACGTGGATTTGTTGCAAGTGATAAATCGATAATTCCTGATACAACAATGGCAGGAGCCAGTCCCACTCCAGGGCTCCTGTTCGTAAGGATGAACCCACACGACAATTTATCTCCCGAAGAATTTCATGACTGGTACAACAATGAACACGGCCCTATGCGGCTCCGACTAGATTCAATTGAAAATGGCTACAGATTCCGGGCACTCGATGTTGCTGAAACGAAATTCTCCAGGTATGAGACAAGTGATACCGAGACGACGGAAAGAAAGGTAAGTCTTTGTTTAATTCTAACGTGCTCATGTCTATGGATGAAGCAGCAAATATTGAAGAATACGCTAGGTGGCCCAGTCAAGTCTTCCGACACCCAGCAAAAACAAGGCCGAATGGCTTGCAGTATACGACATCGATGACATGGCAAATCTTCAGAAGGATTCTTATCTTCGATTAAGATCTCCTCCTTGGAAGTCTCAACGCGAGATTTCCGTGATGTCACGAATCGATGTAGATCGCCGACTGTACGACCAGATTTACACTTCAAGTGTCTCCAAATATCAGCCATTGGACTCACTACCAGAAGTTAAGGAGAACTCGAATATCCTCATCGTTGCATCCCGAACATTGCCGGTCACTGATGTCCCCAAGTTGGTGAAATGGTACAGTGACCAACGACTCCCTGTTCTCAAGAAGGAGCAAAGCTGGAAGCGTACCCGCTTGTTCAGTACCCATGACGAGGGGAGTCAAGGAGCAACAATTGAGGTTATAGTGATGCACGAATTTGCAGCTGAACAAGCTCAAAATGATCTCGAAGCCGCCGCTAAAACAATCACATCTGCTGACCAGGACTGGGCTGGAAATCAAGGTCAAGATGCCGATATCAGACCTTATGAACTTCATTATGTTTTTGGTCCTGGTCCAAGACATTTGACCGCAAATGCACCAAAATACGATCATGAAGTGGCTGGTACGAGAACGACAGGGGCAAGCCTCAATGGAGGACGGTCAACAGTGCATTCACAAATAACAACGGAAGACGGAGTTTCACTACCATACCTGCTGGAGGGATCCGTTCATCCCGAAGCTCCCCTCATTGTCCTATCCAATTCTGTTCTCGTGGACTGGCACATCTGGGATGACTTTGTGGATGATTTCCTCTCGCGTTCAGAAAGCCAACGATATCGCATATTACGGTACGAGACCCGTGGCAGGACCAAAAATTGTGGTAGTCAACCCATCACCGTGGACTCATTAGCCAAGGACATCTTGACGTTACTCAATCACCTCAGGGTCGAAAAAGCTGCGGCAGTCATTGGCGTGAGTCTAGGAGGAGCAACTGTTCTCAACTTTGCTCTCAAATATCCATCAAGATTAGAAAACGTCGTATCTTGTGATACTAATTCTAGCAGCCCTCCTGGGAACGACAAGCTATGGCTGGATAGAATTGCGGTAGCAGAGAAGGAGAACGCGACCAGAACTCCGACTGGGGAAAACATCATTGGTGAAGAATTAGGAGAGTTGACTGTTCGAAGGTGGGCGGTTGCGGAAAGCTATGATGGTGGTCAACTTGAGGGTAAGGTGCAGAAGGTGAAAGAATCGGTCATTAGCAACAGCTTGCATGGGTTCAAGAACGTCGTCAAAGCTCTCTGGGACTATGATTTGAGACCAGAGATGAAAACGGCGACAGTACGTGCGCTTTTCGTGGTTGGTGCTGGAGACGGAAAGCTTCCAACATCAATGGCAGCTATGGCCCAGGACTATGGAAACGGTGCTGGCTTTCATCAAATCGAAGGTGCTGGGCATTTACCGATGGTCGAGAAACCTCAAGAGTTCTCCTCCGTGGTGACTGAATTTCTATCTAGATCATAACTGGGAGGGGCATCCAGGTTAAAAGGCGATATTCAAATTCATCTCTTTCTCCGACGGCGCCTGAAGGGGTATGCGGGCCAGAAGCCACCAGTTAAGTCCTTGCGAGAAGCTAATACAACTCATGAACCCGACCCTGGAACTGGATGACCTAGGTACGCCTGTCGGCATCGCCTCGTTCTCCATGCTACTCGTACTATTGGCTATTTTAATCATCAGAGTGAGGCCCATGGACCAGGTTTGTAATCAGGAGAAGAGGAAGCCTGTTCCAGTCAAACGGGCGTGCCGAGGGAAAGAAAACCCAAGCACTCCCAGTTCAGTTAACCACGAGGAGAAGACTTTCTTCTACCTTTTCTTATGTTTGACATTTCTCTTATCAGATTCTTTTGATCGGTAGCGCACGAAGTAATAGCAAGTCCACTTGCAACCTCTCCAATCCACCATAACCACCATAACAAGGGCCATCAAGAAGCTATTTCGTACGTAACGATCTCTTTCAGCCAGCCTGACGACTAAGTTACTCTGATTTGATGCCCCTGAGTGGACACTCTTAGGTGGAATACGACTTTGTTTGTCAGGTCGTTAGGCACCGTCGTGATACTTACGTATAGGTCGCCATTTGAGGCACCAATCTAGCTGCTCGACTTCGTTGGCACTCGGCTAGCCACCACCTCCCTTCGTATTTGAACAAAGCTTAACCACGACAAGCCAACCACCTTATTTTGGCGATCGACTATTACGAGGGCTGAAGATCTAAACCGTTCAGCTAACAGGATCTTGGGCAAGACCAGATTGTTATCTTTCGTGAACTAAGGCACTTTCTTTTGGAGATTTGCTCCTACTTGACCAGATTGGTCCTTCGGGGACCACCCACCCAGCTTGACATTCCTGATTAGATGTTTGAGGTGAAGTTTTTCCTTCCTCTTGCTGATGGGACGCATATAAGCTGGCGGTACGCAGCGTCCTACCTCAAAATGAGCTTGTGTTGTGCATTGACAGGCTGCTTCCCACTGGCCACGCCCTTTTTCGTTTTCCCCTCAACCCATCTATGAAATTATTCTGCAAGCATGGCATTTCCCACCCAGCCAGCATTCGTTGTTCACGGCGATATGGACGAAAGAACGGCCAAACATCCCGGAATGAAATTCCTGGAAGCTGTTAAAAGCGACTTTGACCAGCGCAATTGGGATCCCAAGTACTATGCACCGGACTTCACCTGGGTCGCGCCTAATGGCCAGGTAACCGAAGGCCGAGACAAGGCGCTGGAGGTCATCAAAGCACAATACATGCCTCTCACCGCACATTGGCATGAGCCCTTTTACCAGGTGTGCACCGAAACCGGCTATGGCTACGAGCTGCTCGGATCGGCCACCATGTGGGCCAACCTCGCGGGGGAGCCAGCGGCAGGCGAGACCAAGAAACACGACAAGAATGGGAGGGCCTGGGACCTGGCGGGACCTGGAGGCTTTCGCTTTCACGTGGTGAAGCATGGCGATGGCTTCCTACTGAAACGGATGGAAGTAACTGCGGATTCGGGACCAGTGGTCATGGCAATGATCCGGAGAGGAATGCTCAGCGCTCAAGATCTGGGATTGTGAACACTCGGTGTAAGGGGCAAGTGGGTTTTGAGGAGCAAACGGCCTGACTGACTTACCCAGCTCGAAGGTTTCTTTTGGTTCAATGTCCTCTCATTATCCTCTTACCTTGTGGGAACGTCCAAGACCGACTAGCACACAATTAAAATAAAATTCATCGTGCATCATGGAGGCGGTGACCATTACTTGCTTATCATGATATTATTGAAATTGAATCAGAAGCGTCACAGTTAAGATGAATATGCACGTCGTACGAAATACTACCTGGTATCGCTTGCGCAGCTAAGGTACAGGCTGCGGGAGAATTGCTTCCCAGCCCTTTCGCCGAGGGTTCAGGCCAATGAGTAAGACACTGGTTTTCGTCTGCTAAAACCAGCAAAGTCTGGATTCCTACATTCAAAAACCTCGACCCTAAACCAATCGAACGATAACACCGCTTAGTCCAACTATTGTCTCGCTCGAGGTGTCCCATGGTCTAATTCGACGACCCCAGGCGGCACATCTGATCCAGACAGCTCTAGGACTTTCTTCTCCATGGGACTTCCAGCGTGATGCGTCGGTAGCTAGGGTCGACTTGAGTGGACAAGCGATCCTGGAAGCTCCTCACCTATAGATTGTGAAAGCTTGGCATTCATATTTCCAGCACGCTCATTCCCACAGCGCCACTTCCAGAAGATGAACGCGGCGACACCGACAAGTAAAAGACCTCCAAGTGAGGTACCTACGGCTATGCCAATGGTAGCACCCGAAGACAGGCGTGTCGGGTGGATGGATGTGCAATTCGCTATTGCAGTCGAAGAGGTAGAGGTGCTTGCGTCAGTAGTTTGGCCAGCCCCCGTGGGTGACTTTGTGGCAAGCGTGCTGGAGTCAGCATTGATCGTAGTGGCACTTGTCATTGCACCACTCAGATCTACCGAAACCGCAGGCGAGTACGAGGCTCCAGTCACATCATCCTCCAAGATGAAATACCAGATGGGGGTGTTGTTGAACTTCGTGACATCAGGCATGGGCAGTAAGGTGACTTGGTCAGATGAGTTGAAAATGTTGACACCACCGACATAACCCCCTGTTCCAAATGCTGTCCACGAGAGTTATGACATTATATGGACGAGGTTTTTGCTCTGTTAAACGGCATTTAGCTTACCTTGTGGGATAATGTAGTTGGATGCGAACAAAGACGGCTCGGTCTGGATGTGTCATCAGCATTTATGTTCATACACGACGCGCTCTCATGGGTATCTTTTGACGGAACTCACACCAAGCAAAATGGAAAGAAGTCCATTGGTTGGTCGGGACTAGGTTAAGGTATAGTTGGATTTGGGAATGATCTTGGGAAGCCCGTCATTCGGCGCATTGACGGTGTTATTCAGGTTGGCGACTTGGGCGGTCGCTGGTGATGATAAGCAACAGAGAAGCAAGAGCCCAGAACGGATTTCATAGCGTTGTGTGGGATCTCATCGACTGAAGTGAGCGAGGGGGACGAAAAAGGTCGTTTTTGAGCGCAGATGGGAAAGACAAGGTATTGAGAATACAACAGCAGAGTCGAGCGAGAAAGGGACCACAAATCGAGACTGAGGGACTAATTGCGACAAAGGTTTGGGTCCTATATCTCGTATGAGGTGGCCTTGACCTACCTTCGCGCGGGCGTATCAATGTAGGCTGTGGCTGGCTATGGTTTCCACCGAGGTAGTTGGTAGCCATTTCCACACCAAGATCTGCCAACGTGCTCTCCGCTTAGAAGTATTCGAGTGTGGTCGTGCGAACACTACTATTCTCACATAGCGGGCTTCCGCCTAGAGAATCGGTTATGGTCGTGACGGATGATATTAAACAGTTAGGACATCACGATAGCAAAGTGTCTGGGAATCGACGCCCGGGACGATCTGTTGATGGTGGGTGTGGTAGGCTTGTAGCGCTCTTCGATTCGGCATGGGTGCAGCAACCCACGAAATAGGCTCCATCAGGCGATCACAAGCTTTGTTATTCCTGCGGGTGAAGCTTAGCGAGAGAGCCAGCTAAGCGAATAAGACCAGTGTGGCCCAACTTCGCAGTCTGAACGACGGAAATACCGAAGTAGCCAGACGCCTTCTTGAATGCTGGTCGTTCTGAGTCAAAATTTGCCGGTAATTGTACAAAGATCATGGTCGCCAGGAAGAAATATGGTTGGAGATCACCACCTAGGTAACTAGCAGCCTCTCCGGAACCTACCCGTGTAGATTCACCTTCGTCGTTTTAAGATACCAATGTCCCGAGTGGATTTAAAGGGAGGAACTAGTTTTCATAGATGATTGGGAAGCTAGGGGTAGAACGCCACTCAAAAAAGACTAGAAACAGTCTATTTCCCGATCTTTCTCTGGACTCTACTTCAGCCAAAGTACAAGGAAGGCATACGAGTAGGAAGACCTTGAAGGTTTAACAGCGCCGCTCGTTCTGCCAAGACTAGTCATCACGTGATTGAAGACGTGTTGCCACGTGACCTGGCTTCCGACTCCAAGGTTCCTCTTCGGAACTTTTTCCAAAACCGTGGTTATGAACATTCTTACGGTTCATCGATGGCCATGTCAGTGACCCGTCGCTTCCTACATACTCCTTGGTAAGGAAAGGATATTAGACCAGGGGTAATCAAGGCGATGAAGACACCTGTTGTGCCATCAAAGAGTCTTTTGCGCTTTCTACGATCACAATCCAGCTTTGCCTGCAACACTCATTGTTTGCGCCTTCGATCCGTCGATCCGAGCCAGAAATCATGTCGAGGGCTGGCAACATCCCCCCCATTGCTTTCAAGTCGATCTTCCACCAACGATGAGATCTGGCAGCGACCTCGTGAACCTCTCAAGGCATTGCCTGCTCCCAGATCTCTTCCTCCCAAGGCGACTCAAACTCGAAATGCCAGCACAGAGAGTCATCCACCAGGCTTCTGGCGACGATGGCTACGCCATAGACAAGCCCTAGCTCGCTCAAAAATCCCCCCCGATCCTCGCACCGGCAATTCCTCTTACGAAGAAGCCTCGGCTCAACTCTTCAATCTCTCTAGGACTCTGTCGAGAAATACCTCGGGCGCAGATCTCAAACTGCGCTGCACCGAGTTTGATGCCAATGGCTCCGTCACTCTGGTCTCCGGGGAATTTAAGAAGTCCGAGTTGATAGCCAAATACGGTCTGCAGCCTCGAGATTTGAGGAAGATCGACTCCTCAGTCCTCCCTCATATTCTCGTTCGACCAACTGCCCTCCTCATCAATCTCCTTCATCTTCGAGTCCTCATCCAATCCGACCGGGTCCTAGTCTTCGATGCTTATGGCAGTACTGATTCTTATACCCAATCGCTATTCATGTACGATCTAGAGGGCAAGCTCCGACAGAAGGCAGACCCCAGGAATGGATCAACACATCTTCCCTATGAGCTGCGTGCCCTCGAAGCAGTACTCATCTCGGTCACCTCGGGATTGGAAGCTGAATTCGCCCTGGTCCGAGAGCCCGTTGCCAACATTCTTCAAGCCCTAGAAGAAGATATCGATCGAGATAAGTTGAGACATCTGCTCATTCACTCCAAGAAGTTGGGCACCTTTGAACAAAAGGCTCGATTGGTTCGGGATGCCATTGATGACTTGTTGGAAGCAGATGACGATCTGGCCACCATGTATCTCACCGAACGAAAACTCACTGGCACGGCGCGAGAGGAGGACAATCATCAAGAGGTGGAGATGTTGCTAGAGTCATATCATAAAATCTGTGATGAAATCGTCGAAATTTCCGGTCTCTTGATCAGCAATATTCGCAATACCGAAGAGGTAGTCAAGGCTATTCTCGACGCAAATCGTAATCAGCTCATGCTTCTCGAAATCAAATTCAGCATTGGTACATTGGGACTCGCTGGAGGCACTCTGGTCGCTGGACTTTATGGTATGAACCTGAAGAACTTCATAGAAGAGTCGGATCTGGCTTTTGGCGGGGTCAGTGTCATTTGTTTTGCTCTGTCTGCCATGATCTGTGTCTATGGCATGCGCAAACTACGAAAGGTCCAAAAAGTGCGTATGTGGGGCGAAGGCATTGACATCTTCGGTCGCCAACCCAGAGGTGGTGGAAGAGGCAACTGGAGGAATGAGGCTGTTGAAAGCCAAGCACAGCGTCAAAGCAGATTGAATAGGACTGGGATCAATTATGCAACTCATCCAGCTCAAGCCGGGCCTGTACTCTGGCCAGGAATGGAGGGTCTGGGAGTGCATAAACTCGATTCCACTGGAGACAATGATCGACGAAGTGGTGAACTAGACACCAATAGTGACGCTGACGTGCATGGGCATGACGATGTCAACGCAACGACTCACGATGAGTTTAAAAGTGTCGAATCAAGGATGAGAGCGGACACGGTTCAAGAAAGAGGCGTGGCTGTGAAGAACCATCAGCGACAGCCACATCATAATCATGGACATCGCCATGGCAAGAAATGAGCGGAAATACGACGGTCCGGACAACGACTGATCTTGTAACACCACCATTGTCACTCTCCTATTTGCATTTACGTGGCGATGTCTCGACTCTTGTCATTTTCACTTTCTAGCGTTCAAGCGGGACAACGGAGCCACGGCTGAGAAATCTATTACCAAAGATGGGACGGAGAGGATTGGAAAGCCATAGATCCTACACATTCTGTACACACTGTGGCATTCTTCTCCCGGTAAAAGGCCCGAGAGCCCCACTCAGCGTGGCAGACCAACACGACGGTAGTCGTTCATGTATAGACACATAGCACTCCTTTCTAGAATAGACTGTGTGTGGAGCTTCACACTCATCTCTTGAGGATTCTGCCCCATAAATATAATATTCCTGCACTTCTGAAAGACTCAGTTCAATCTCCGATCGGAACCATTGTTCAACGTTTAGCACTCACCATTGAGAACGTCGTCGAAAGACGTACCCTACGGCGGTCTTGCGCTGGAGTCGGAATGGATTTAGGTATCTGGATTCTCTATCGCTTGATTGGTGATGCGAGAACTATGGTAATATTATTTCTTGAACTCTGACACTAGCCTTTCCCCTTCCCCGAGTTCGGCATCACTGCTTGTTCTAATACTGAGTATACTGTGGAGCTTTTGACTTGGTTTGACCTTTAATCTTCGGACACTGTCCAATATCATCCCATGTCCCATGAGTCCAGTGCTACTCTCCGATGTTGTTCTTGTTTGTTCGCTCCGCTGGAATTCCCCTTGTCACCCGGTTGCCTGACGACCTCAAGGTGCCAGGAGAGGATTGGTAGGTCTCATTCTTGCACTCTGAGTATTCCCATGACCACAAGGCTAAGCGCAAGTCTACACACTTATAAAGGCACGTGCTTCCCGAAATCACCAATCATCATCGTCATCTTTCTCATCATCTAAGAAACCCAAGAGTTAGCGATTCCTACCGGACAAAACAGCATAATATGGGCAAAAGTTTAAACTTACCACTTCCGCTAACTTTCTTCTTCCTCTGGCTCAATGCTGCCGCAAGCGCACCCGCAAGACCACCTTGATCGGCACCACCGGCCGGAGAGCCAGGAGCACCGCCCGATGGAGCAGATGCCACGTTTTCACTTCCAGGGACCTGTGCTGCAGAACGGTCTCGTTTCTCACTGTCTTTGACTTTGCGCAGGCCACCACCGCTTTTGCCGCCTGTGCCACGGATGGCTGCGAGCAGACTGTCGTGTGGGTCTCCGCCGCCCGAAGGGAGACGAGGCGGCGGTGGGCCTGCTCCGCCAGGTGGTGGAGGTGGTGGCGGAGGGGGCCCTCCAGATGCTGGCATTGGTGGTGGTGGCGGTGGGAGTGGAGGTCCGGCGGATGATGGCATCGGCGGAGGGGGCGGAGGGGGCGGTGGTCCAGCGCCCGTCGGTGGTGGTGGGACTGCCCTGGTATTGGGCGGTGGTAATGGTGGAGCATTGTTACGACCAGGTGGTGGAGGTGGTGGCGGCGGGATGAAGGCAGGCGCAATGGCATGGCCCGGTGGTCCCGAGGCCTTTGGCGGCAACGGTGGTGGTACAGCTCCATATCCTGTATCCCGACTGGGTGGTGGTGGTGGCACAGGGCCACGACTGGGAGGTAATGGTGGTGCCGATGATTTGCGCTCTCCAGAAAACGGCGGAGGAACCCTGAACATTCCTGATGATGGTTCATCATCGACAGGCGATTTTGGTGGCCGAGGTGGAGGTGGTGGGCCAGGATTCGCAAGTGAAGCGGATGACGCTCGATCTCTACCGGATGACAAGTTTGGCGGGGCAGCCTTGCCTGCAAATTTACCGGCATCGGCGAGGGGTGGAGGAGCACGGAATCTCGGCTGTGGGCTTGGAGCGGGAGATGGAGTTCTCGGAGGCGGAGAAGGGGAGCGAGGGGGCGAAGGGGCTCTTCCACCAACTGGTCTGCGTGATGGCGGTGGTGCTGGTGGAGGACCTCTTCGGCTGGAAGTCGTGGTACCCGTATTGTCAGGGCTTATCCTTGATGGTGGTGCTGCAGGTGGTGGCGGCGGCGGCGGAGCTCTGCTTGATCTTGTCTCTGTCGCTGAAGGTAAGGCCTGAACAATACCATTTGCCATCTCCTCGGCCTGCTTTTGCTTGACATAGTTCTTGATGAAATCAGCATTCTGTTCGATCTGGTCCTCGGTGATTCCCATCTCAAGCAACTCGTTCAAGATCGGTCTCCACGTGGGATCTGAAAGATCAATAGAGCCACTCGCACTATTTTGGGGTCGCATGGGAGCACCCGGACTGTAGAGAGGCTGAGGAGCAATTGACTGAGGCTGCTGTGGCTGAGTGGGAATGGAGCTGTGCCTGTGACCTCGTAGAAAATTTCCCACTCGGCTGTGATGTTTGTGAGAACCACCAGGGACGTACACCTGTCCGCCTCCGAGAGAAGAAGCGAACGGTTGAGCCTTTGTCTGCTTGCTAGCATTCTTTTCTCTTTCGTCCATCTTCTTCTTGAATTGTCTGGCTTCTTTCTCGTCGATAAAGGACAAACCGGCGATACATTGTTCGAGTTCGAAGGAATGGAAAAAGGTGCGGTCTTGGTTGTATTGGAAGGTGTCATAGATTTCCTGGTCCCAGATGACACCTCGATTGGCGGAAGAGATGTCGACCAGTTTCAGCCAGAAAGTGTTTCCCACCAAGTCGTTGCTCAACACGGCCGCACCCTGTAGTCCAGTGTAGGTCCACCGCCCTCGATTGGGGAGAGCGACATAAAGCCTGGCCACAGCGACAGCCTGGATCTTGTTCGAAGCCTTGGGGACCGTCCTTTTGACGGTCTCTTTATCGGCGTCGGTAAGAATGGACGGCATGGTGGGAGAAACTCCCTGGGGTGGGTAGTAAGCTTATCGTGGGATGATGGATGAACCACAGAATGGTCCGGTGATAGGGGGAGGCCAGACAGATGGGAGTCGAATGTAAGAAAGATTGAGGTCAGGCTGGTGAGGAGACAGGATTATCGAAACCTGGAGAACGACGTTGATGGAGAATGATCGAGGTGGAAGTGGAGGTGGAGGCCTTCCTTCAGGTTCCAAGGTTCTGCCTTTTGACAGCCGCGTGGATTGCAGGGATTCATTCGTATCCTCGAGGGAAGTTCAAGGTCAAGTCGGGCCACGGGGACGTCACTCTTTAGTTAAGAGCCAAGAAGCTAATGGCTGGTTTGTACCGAGAACGAGAGCCACAAACGCCGCCTCCCTGACTACCTACAGCAGGTACCTAACTAGGTGGTTAGTGATTTAGGCAGGTAGGTAGTAGCTTCAGGCATAGTCACAACCGACCGAGGGCCCTTCGGGCTATTAATCGCACTAAGAAGACTCGCCCCAGGCGCCAACGCTCGATAAGTGGTGCCCTTTGCACCTGAAGCCCCAAAGCATCCTTTTGCTGCCTTGACATTCTATCATCAGAAAAGGTCATCACAAATACTCCCGTTTTTCAGATGTCGCAAAACATGCTTGGAACAACCTTTAACCAGTCTTACTTCTGTGATCTTCATATCGTTCATCTTGAGTTATCTTTCCATGGTATATCAGGCAAAGCACGAATAACGCCAGATGTGAATGGCGGCCGTCCATCCATGAAATGCCCCATGATTGAAACGTTGTTCAACCATGGCTAAACGTCATTGCCAGGCTACCGTCTCCTTCATGGGACGCCGTACCAAGATGTTAGAAGCTCTAAGCACTTATAACACTCCATGTCTGCCCCCTTGATGAGGAATTGCAAGGTTGTCGCTCTTTGTTGGGGCTCAAAGGATAAACCTCTTATTCCTCCCAAAATATGTCAGGTATTCCGGTGGTCACCGACGAGGACGGCGTCCAAAGTCTAGCCGGGCCAATCTTTGAGTTTGATTACATTAATGTCAACAAGAACGAGACGAGGTTCCTGATCTTGCTGCCTTGCGGTGGAGATAAAGGAGCCCCAGAAAACCATGTCAGGTGTTCACTTGAGGTCCAACCACTGACCGAGGCCGATCCTTTTGTCGCAGTCAAAAATGGTCGTGGCTATAGGTTGATGCAGTTGCCCATCGAAATCAATGGGAAATATCTACT
Organism: Exophiala bonariae; assembly: GCF_035927105.1. NCBI lineage: Eukaryota > Fungi > Ascomycota > Eurotiomycetes > Chaetothyriales > Herpotrichiellaceae > Exophiala > Exophiala bonariae. Next base: position 3,516,762 of record NW_027042476.1, on the reverse strand, counting down.
CGTCTCCATCGCTCTCGAAAGGTTCCTCAGGCATTACAGGAAATCCGACGTTCCTGTCCGCCTTTGGCTACGCTATTTGTGTGTCAACGATAAAGACGCTGCAGAAATGTCTTCTCAGTGGACCCGACCATGGGTTGACAAGATGTATGAGCTGGCTGAATCCATCGTTGACATGCAGCCGTTCTTACGCGACCTTCAGGATCGAGGTGTGTTCGAACATGCAGTTGACGCGAGGTATATGGACTGGACCAAAGAATGGGAAGAACCGCCAGAATCCGGGCCATTGCCCAAGATATTCCCTGTCCGGTTAGGAGCAAAACCTGCTCCTGAAAATCCCACAGCGAATTACGAGTACGTGCCGTTGGACACAGTCGCAGACGAGACTCGCATTGCCGTGATCTCAAATAACCCAGATCGGGAGGCGCCTCTGTCAATTTATCTGGCCCACTGCCCCGTCGTCTGTGAGGTTGCATATCATGCGTTATCCCACACATGGGGCTTGGATCATGAGAGCTGCGACATCATCGTGACGGGTCAGAAGTGGCAGATGCGCAGAAATCTTGAGGTTGTGCTTCGTTACCTGCGTTCCCCAACGCATGGATTCGCCATCTGGGTGGACACCCTTTGTATCGACCAGTCCGACCTTTCGGAACGCAATCATCAGATCGACCGCATTGCTCGCATATTCGACCGGGCTGCCTGTGTTATCTGTTATGTCGGTGATTCTGACCAGTACAGTGACCTTGCCTTGGATTTCGTCAAGCATTTACACTCTCTCCCAGTGGTGCCATGTGATGAGAACGGGAATTGGAAGGTCGGGCAGCCTGAACGTATCAGTGTCTCAAAACTCCCAGAATACTGTGCCGCACTATATCTATTCCTCAAACGACCGTACTTCCGCCGTGCGTGGATCATTCAGGAAATTGCCCTGGCTTCCAGTCCAGTCATCGTTTGCGGAGACAGACATGATGTTTCCCTCCGCCTGCTCGACCAAGCCACGCACAATCTATTCTATATGATCTCCCAAGACGCGGAACTTTGCGAGAACATGATGAAGTCCGCACCCGAGATTGGCGAAGTCGACATTGACGAATTATACTTCGTGCGCAAACTGTTCTACTTCCGACATCTACACACTGGAGGTGCCTTGTATGGATGGAAAAGAGCTGAAGTTAGCGCGACCTCGCCCGGTTACCTGGAGACTCTGATCCTTGCCAGGAATTTCCAAGCCACCATCCCACACGACAAGATTTTCGCCCTATGGAATGTGGCCAATGACAAAAAGGGACTGGAGTTCGCAATGGATTATTCCGTTCCCTTTGATCAGACTTGTATGAACTTCGTCAAGGCGTGGTGTGCGCAAACTGGTTCCTTGGACATCATCGGTGCGGCGGAATTCGCACGTCCCAGTGATACCAATCTCAACAACTTCTACGCCACCGCCTCATCCTGGTGCCCCGACTGGAGCGTATCATCTCAGGCCAGCTCTTTTATTCGCCGAGAAACCTTCCGCATGGAATCCATGGATTGGATGGACGACATCGACGGCACGATCTACTGGGCCGACGGTGGCGTACATCAAGAGCCAGGCACCGACAAATTCTTTACCTTCGAAGGCAGAACATTATATTGCACAGGCTTAATTCTAGACCACGTGATGGCATCTCTACCGAGGAACCCAAATGACTCTTCTGTGGCCGCAAAAGTCGGCGGTCTCCTCGGCGCAAACAAGCACTTTGAAGCCGAGGGCAAGAAAACGCCCTACGAAGATGCCGAGCAAGCAGTCATGGCAATGATGCACGGCGACGTTGTCGCTGCATGGCCACGCCGTGAAGATAACATGGAGAATGCCGACGAGGATCTCCCAATGGAATCGTACGTGTGCACCCCTCGGCGGCCAAGAGCGTGCCAGGAGCGTTTGCCCTCTGAGTCGCGCCACGTCCCGTATTACGCGGGCGGCTACAGACGCTCCGAAGCATACCACGTGGCGCGCACGATCCTGCGTGGGAGAATCCCCTTCATCACCGCAAAGTACTATCTCGGCCTCATGCCGGAATACGCTGTCGCGGCTGATGGGGAGACACGGACCTTGGTCGTCGCGATCCTGGCGACGTGCTCGGTGCCGGTGTTATTAGAGGAACACCCAAAGGTTCCTGGGGCGTATAGGCTTGTCGGGACGTGTTTCGTGCAAGGTTGGATGGAGGGCGAAGTCTTGTGCGAGGAGATGGGTTGCGATGACCCTGCGGAGTTTTGGAATGCGTTGGAAGGGAGTGAGAGGTTAAGGATCTTGTGAGCGCGCACTTCTCATCCTCATCGATAGATCTGATGGGTCGCTGTGATGCTAGCTACGCGTGATACTGAGCACTGTCGTACATTGTTCAATTTGATCCGGGAAGTCAAGTGTGCGACCCGGCCAGGGATCGATGAACCCTCTTGAACTAAGCTAAGGATTCGGTCAGAGATCCAACCGCCCCTGAACCCGGAGCGAACCCTCGTCAAACGTAATACCATTCCTCCTCATCACACTCCTCTGCTCAGCCAAAGCATTGACCCAAGCACCTAGTCTGTATCCTGCCTTTGCAATCTGTGCCTCGACAATCGGCACCGCGCCTTGATAATACTCTTTCGATACATCCTCAGGACCATGCCACTCCCACCGACAGTCATCGTTGTTCCTATCACGCCCGAGATTCTTTCCATCTTTCAGTACGTACGAGCATATTAACTTGTTCGCTTCTCCAGCCCATTTCAACGCGCATTTTTCGGGGGTGTTGATGTTGATGCATTCCAATGCGGTTGGGGCGGCAAGCAAGCCAGCGTCGATTCTGGTCTTGAGTTCTGCAGCCCAGGTGCGGGCCAGGCTCTTGTCGTAGACGTTATTAGGATCCGGGCTTGTAGGCCTTTTGTAGCCGATGAGTTTCTGGATTATTAGAGAGTCCCAGACTTGGTGGAGCTTTTCCCGTGGTGAGTTTAAGGGGCCCCATTGGACCATTAGATTGTTGCCGCCTTTGCATTTTTCCTCGGTGTGAAGAGGTTGTGTCACGTCCCCCAGGAAATGGAGCAGAAATTTGAAGGCGTTGCTCTGCTCCTGCTTTAAGAGTGCTTGATTGTTGACTCGAGAGGTCTTGGTGGGTTTCCAGAGAGTTAGCGTTCGAAACAAACGTACCTAATGTGGATGTTTTGGGAGCGGGCTCAATAAACTGCTCACCATATTCACGATGGCCGCTATGACACAATGTTTATCTGGATCACAGTCGGTACTATACACTATGGTGCAATTGTCTGGGGGATCATCCTTTGCATCGATGTAATGCCATGGTTTTGAGAAAGGCATCCGGATCTGGACACCATGATCGTCCGCCCAGACCGCACCATCAGATATATCAAACATGGCGGTAGGGGCAAGGAGTTCATTGAAGAGTGCCTCGCCATTAGGGGTGAAATACAAGCGGGCTAGATATCCGACTGTTCGGTGGCCATGCTCGCCCCATGCGAAGGATTCAACGCTGAATGACAGCACCAGAAGAGCGGTATGCACAAAAAAGGCACGCATAGTGAAGTCTGCCAGTCAGTGACGTGGGTTTGGAAGGGAGATGTGGTTGACCCTCAGGAGGACTTTGGAAATGGAGAGAAATATATATGTGAGTAAGAACAACCCACCTCGCACTAGGTGCCCGTCAACCCGAGGGTAGCTACACCAGCTGAGCATTCTTTCTGTGCATATGCAGATGTCAAACTCGGCCATCTAAGCACCCCCCTCATGTTGGACACAAGAGAGCGCCCCGGCAGCCTTGAGAGATATTGGCTTTTGGTTCTCTCTGGTCTTGCATCTTCAGCTGAATGGATGCATGAAATGAGGCTGAGACTCGATGTCAAGAGGTGACAGGACTTCCTGACAATTGGCTGTCACTGTGCTTTGCCAAGTGATCACCCTCACGTCTTTTGAGGGGTAGCTTCTCAAGACCAGAGCTTCAACTGTGGAGGTGTGAAAGTGGCTAGCTGTGAGAATGAAATGTGCTTTCGACGGCAATCTGGCCTTGACCTTGAGATGCCATTTCTCTCATGGTCGAGATTGGAATGAGAACTGGTTTACTGTCATTGATTGATTTTGGTCATCCCAACGAAACTCGGGAAGGACTCCTCCCCATCGTCATTGCTTCCCCACACTGATAATCCTCCCAAAGTATGGCAGACGTCATCGAGGTGACATGATGTGATGGCTACACAAGAATCAGGCAGAGCCATAAGTAGGCAATCATAAATCCAATTCATCTTTAATCCGTAAACCATAATTCATAATTCATCCACTGGAACCTTCGCTCATTGAATTTCTCAAATCTGCTTCTACCATTCTCCATCTCAACTTGAATCTCATAGCAAAATGCCAACCCTCCCCTCCGAAGAGAATCACTCAGAGCCGCGAGGCAGTTTGACGGACAAAGTGGCCAAAGAATCCAGCGACTCAACCGCCTCGGACCATCCCATCCACGACAAGGCGCAGGCTCATCATCACCAAGGCAAGGGACCCCAGATCAGCGACAGTGAGTGATTTCCTTGCGAGAAGCCGAAATGATGTGCCATGAATGGTTTGCTAATACGAGTTTGAACATGATAGATATCCCTACCACGGCCGAGGGCTCAAAGGAGGAACTCCAGGCTAAGGCTAAAGAGTTGAACAAGTAAAGAGAATGAGTGTTGTCATCTAGACAGGCTGGTGCATGAGACTCGAGCTTGCCAGAAGCTGGCCGGATTCATAAACATCATGACACCTCAGCAGGATGCACAGGGTTTTGCATTGGTACTCTAGCATCAGGCAGACATAAAATAAAATGAAGATCTGATCCATGCCTGTCCCGGTTTGTTTGCTTGGTGTCTGTTGCCATCTGCGTACTAGAGATGAACTTGTCATTAATGTGCTGCTGTACGCCATGTCATGCACCGACTCCATTTCATGCCATTCCTTCCAGGAAACCCCGAAAAGCATTCGCTCAATCGTACAAAGAGACATCTCTTGAATCATACCCTCCGTGCCCTCTTTCCCAATGGCTCTCCACTTGCCGTCCGATCTTGACTTCGGGTCACGCGACCAGTAGAAATCGCCAGCGACTCGTTCGGAGGGGTTACCGGTGAGTTGGACTTTGACTCTGCTGCTCCCACGGTGATCGTATCGTCGGCGTTTGCTTCTGCGTCGGCGATTGCTGCTAGTTCAGTCGCCGTTTCGCCGCCGCTGGATGGTCTAGATTTGGGCAGAGTGATGGCGAAGTAGATTAGACGCCGGCATTTTTTCTCTTGGTCGATGAGCCTCACAGATGTCTTGTCTTGAATCCCTTGATCGGACTTGATGCCTTCTTTTTCCTTCTCAGAGTCGGAATTCTTCTCGGCCACGGTGTTTGTGTCGGCCTTGGTATTCGTGATGGCCAGTTTGTCCTTTTTCTCTTTCTCGTCGCCAGATTTGAGACCCTTCTTGTCGTCATCCTCGGGAAGCTCACTGTAATTCCAGAGAAGCTGGAACTCCCCTTTCACCAGCGCAGTGCTCCAGAGAGATATCAAGACGCCAGGTACGAGATACAACAGCGCCGGCTGTGCGTGGGCGGCGATCTGCATGACGACCACAGTTGTGATCATGCCTATTATGTAGCCGAAGATGCTCGCGTAGAAATATGGCTTTGGGAACTTAGTTGCCAGAACTCCTTCAGATCTGGATTTGGAATTCGTCCAGAACCGCTCGCCCCATTGTCCGTGAGCGTTGATGTATGCTGGTTTGTCCTCGTCTACCACCACGGTCTTTGATTGTGAGGGTTTGCTTCGACCACTCTTCTTCAGGTAGTGGACGTAAAGATCAAAGCGCAATGCAAAAGCCAGCATCATTCCCGGTACCACTATATCTCCTAGTCCTAGCATCGCCATGCTCCGCTTCTTCGCTAGGCATTGAAGATATTCCTCCATTGCTGTCGATCCTTCCGGTACTCCTACGGGATAAATACAACCATCCGGGCGCGGGAAGAGCAATTTGATGGGTACGTCAAGTTTGGTGGCGACGGTAACCATCATGGGTGTGAAGAAGACGAAGTAGATATCATAGAAGAACAGTGCACCGAGGACGAGCGTGCCAGTCCATGCTGTTGATGGCGTCATGAATTGGAGGGAGCCGTAACAGAATGAGAATCCAAGGAAATTCGTCAGGAACCAAGGTTTGGCTATGAATGTGTGGTAGTACACAATGGCACATGAAAGCACGAGGCTTGAAAGATCTAGCAGGTCAACAGATGTTTTCAGCGTGATGAGTTGATGAAGGTGGAAATTGAGTCGTGCTTTGGTGTACAGGAGGTTCTGAAGCGTCCATATGAAACGAGAGATTGACGTGGGAAGCGGGACATGTCTCAAGATGCCAGGTAATGGTGATTTCGAGATGGTCCCCCGATCCGAGATGTAAACCGTTCTTTTGAGGTCCACCTTCCATCGAGATCCACCGGCGGAATATTCTGTGGGGAAGGTGTACGAGCGAAGGACTGAAAAGACATCCTTGAGAAACTTCATGGCGAAGAATAATCCCATCTGTGAGAAATAAAGACCCAGAGCCCAGTTCAACCACGCGGGATCTTGCAGCCATTTCAAAATGAAATAGAGGGAAGCCAAAGTTGCACCAGCCAGTAAGGGAAAGAGGAGTGCGTCAGACGGAGTCAGGCTCTCGATCTTCTGAGATATTTCCTCGTCGCTCTCATCATCATCGTCCTGGTCATTGACACCTTTGTTCTTGCCTTTCTTCTTTGGTGCCGCGGATAGTGGTCTGGACAATGATGCATGGGCCGCGGTGTAGATTGGAAAAATCGCCGAGACCAGAAGATGAAGATATGTTGGTAACAGGGGTTTCATTATCTGCAATTCATATGCCACCCGGCCAAGCAGTTCCATGGCTGGCCCCGGCTGAGATGCCATTTTGAACTGGCAATTTTGTGGTAAGAGGAGTTGATTTCGATCCTTGAACTTTCATTTGAGAATATTGTGAAAGGTAGAAATGAATAGAAGGAAAAAAAACCAAGTCTAGAGACTGTGACCTGGTCAATAGTGCGAAGGAAGGGAAAACTCTATCAACTGACAATTTGTTTTGACCTTCGAGTTTGAAGGTGAACGCGTCCGCGTGTGAAGCCAGGCTGTCCTTCAAGTTGGCTACGGTGAAGTTTAGCCCGAGGCGCCTAGTTAAATCTTTGCCTGAACACAGAGCTCAAGGCGCCCGGAAGTATGAGTTCCAGGCGGCCGCCTTCCAGAATTGTACCCCAAAACACCCAACTCAATTATCCCTTCCTAGGTGATAGATAGGTACTTTCGATTAAATACTATTCGGACTCGGAGACTCAAAGACATTCACCTGGCCAATTCCTCTTTCCTTCTGTTACACATTTTCCTTAGGGTATCTATAAAGCAGAATCAATCTTGACCGTGCGACGTCTCATCTTACTTCGATCATACCTCGACGCATCATAAAAGTGCCGTCCTGCGGCAGAGGGATCAATACCCGATTCATCATAAAAACTAAGAAGTCGAAGAGATCGAGTATAAACCTTCTGCAACATGAGTCGTCCCCATAACTCCTCCTGCTCGTGACTCGGATACAATTTGAGGATGTCTATGGCGATCCTCAGAGGTGCTGCAATTGACTTGGGCCCCAAGTCCAAGAACTCCTCTCGACTACAGTACTCGACGGAACGAAGGATGTTTCGAGCGGGGATCATGTAGTCTCTCTGCTGGCCAAGTTCATGCAGAACGAGAGTCTGAACTTTGTTTCCATCAGGTAACGTACACTGCAAGTAATGCAGAAGCTCGGTCAATCGCATCATCCCATGCCATAAGATGGTTTGGGTTGACCACATCATCAACAGCGTGTTGGCAATGTTGAGATCTCGAAAATTGAGTGCCAAAGGAAACATGATTTCTTCTTCCGTTGCTGTAACATTACTGGCCAATTGCGTCCAGTATGTCGGCTGCTCGCCAGAACTCATCACTCGATCATACACCAGCATCAACTCATGGTCCAGCTCCCAACATTTCGATAACAGATCTGTTGCAACATTCGCCTGCAGTTCGGGTTCCATTTTGGCTATCATGTCACCCTTGGCTACCAACTCGGGCGCAAAGCTGAGTAGATCCCAGATCTTGTCATATGCAGATTTTGAGGTGTTTTGCCAGGGAATCCGTTGCCAGTCTGGATCGGCCAAGAAAGTTGGCTTGTGAATACCAAGATTGTACAATATCTAGTGTAATCAGCAACACTTTCGACTCAAATATGCGATATCCTTACCCCTTGCACTCGGAAGTGTGCGAATATCTTATGCGCCATTCCATCCCTGTGCTTTTCAGGGCCACGAAGACAAATGAGCTTCTCGCAACCAGTGACATGACTCAGATATGGTTGCATGGAGTCTGAAGGACACTCGGTCATTTCATAATGTGTCAATGCAACACAAGCTCCGAGGGTTTGGTCATCATACAAAAGCTGTGGATGCAACAGCGCCATTCGAAGCTCCCGAAGTGCCCTATGATACAGTTGAAGGCCTTCGAGTTTGAATCTTTCATCTCCGTTGAAGTCTCCTATCTTGGCGAAACACATTGCCATGATGGAACTTTCCAATGCCGACGTAAGGTAGGGAAGACATGGTACACTCTCAATCCACATCCTGTCCTTTAGTAAGCCGAGGTCCACCTTGGGCACGATCTGATCCATATAGATGCAGAGAATCTGCTGTCGGTATGCAGGCTTGTAACTGATCTGTTTAGAGAATGGACGGGTGGCTATCTCCGAGGTAAGCACTTTGCAGGGGGTCAAATTCGGGAAATTTGAGTTCGTCTTTGATAGACCAATATGCCGTTGGCGAGCCACATGTTTAGACTGCGAATCTTGTGGCGGCTCGCTCTTGAGAACTTGGCCAGACACAGGTTTGGGTGTCGGTTTCTCGTAAGTGACAAAGACCGGGTAATCTCGATAGCCGGTACATTCTCTCTTGGATTTGATACACTGCGCACAAGTTGGTCTCTCTTGGCCACACTATCGATCGAGAGTTAACTTTATATCAATCGCAGGATGATCACGGAGCGATCCATACCAGAATCTTCCTTTTACGACATGTAGCGCAACCTCGACGTCGAGCAATGCCAACCATGTTTGAAGTGGATCAAAGCTGGATTCAAATAACCAATGACGCGGAAATTGATGGAAAAGTAAAAGTAATGATCCTGAAGCAGGTCGGAGATGTGAATTGAGCTGTCCAAAATGAGAGCATTCAGCGAAGAACGTGTCTTGGGCTGTTCAGGATCTGATTAGTATCCAACGTCCAATGCGATGGTTGGTCTCTAGAACGATTTTCATGACAGTTAGAGAGTACTATGGAAGAAGCACGCGACATCATTAGGAATAGATAAAATTCGACCAATTTGAACAAAGAGTGTTCGAGTCTTTCAAACATCAGGCATCTGGAATGGTCCAGCTGATCGTCTATTGGTGTGCCGGTGGTGGAAGTAGTGAGGATTGCTCTATGCCTAAATAGGTTGATTCTGCGAGAATACGGATACGAGATAACCGTCCAGAGCTGATTGATACCTATGGGCCAATTAGGGAGTGAGCTGTCGTAGATAAGTGGACTTTCAATGACTGAAATTAGTCTCGCAAGATTGGAACCAGTGCAGCACAACATGAACTGGATGTGTTGAAAGAAGAAGGGAATCTGAAAGCCTCACAAAAGAAGAAGCGTAGAGAGATTATGTAATCAGTAGTTCGGCATAATGATGTTCCGATGCGATCACCTGACTCTCGGTGTGGCTGGTCCACGTGATTTGACGTAAAGAGCCCAGCCACCTTGCACTGGAGATTTGAGGACGCGACGATCATTTGCCAGCGCAGAGTCGAGCACACCGTCAATCAGTCAGTGCTACTGGTAGGCTTCCTAGAGGAACACAACCCTTCCTGCCGCCTGCATTTGGTTGATGATCCCTTCATTCGATCGTTGAGGGTCCATCTCAGCTACACACCTACAATGACATTACGATAATTCTGTACTTTTCACGACAATTAATCAATGATAGTAATCTCCAAGTACCGCCTTTCGCCACAGCCTTTCTCCAAACATACATACCTAGTACCTACACAGTGATGCTCGCGACGCCCTGACCTCCTTACGATCCCATCCCGCATCATGGGAAAGTCCAGTTCCGGTCGGCCAAGGGCTGGCTCAGAAACCTCAGCACCATCTGAGAAACGTCGCGACAGCAAGCGCGATTCCACCACCTCTTCTCGACGTAAATTAAGTCGTCGTGACGATTATGTTGATGAACACTACGATGCGACGGTCACTTCTTCCCGTGTCGCTCCCTCCACTTATGTTACTGCCTTTACTGCAGAGCCGTCCTCGATCGATGCGGTGCAAGAAACCCCATCTAAATACAACGATCGCGACCGATATGATAATTCCCGTGGCTCTCGAGACGACACCCCGTCGAAATACCGGCCCAGCAAGGGTAGTGCAGAGAATGATGGGCAGAATAGCAAGTCCGAAAGAGACAATGGTCGTGATCGTCGTGATTCTCGAAGGTCTGGTCGTTCAGATGATAGAACTAGTGCTCGGGCTTCGGACAACCACGATGCGTCACTCCCACAAAACCAATTCCCGGGCGAAATGCCTTTAACTTACACTCAGCCATACCGTCCTCCAGGCCAAGCCTCCAGCTACTATGGCGATCAAGGAGAGTCGGTCTCCTTTCAACCAGGCGTCCGCCCCATTCAACCAAGCATTGTTACCAATGCTGAACAGGCGCATTTGATGGAACCTACCATTGACGCCCGACCACCCGCAGAACCAAGCAGTTTAGGTCAAGTAGGAGCTGCTGCAGGTTATTTCGGCAACTCTGGCTTCGCGAATGACTCCGGTGTTCAATCGACCCCCTCAAAACCATCCCAGCGGCTAGATCACAACCGCCCAGACCAATCTGGTGGGTTTGATACTAGTCCAAGAGCAAGCCCTTCACCAGGCGGATATCAAGATAGGCCGTCACAACAAGCCTCGGGTGGCGGAGCTCATTTCGCTCCACCAACGGCGGCAGAGTATTACTCAGGTTCGGCATTTCAAACGCCACCACGATTGCCACAGGGATCTTTCGAAGGATCGGGACCATACTCTGCCCCGGCAGGTGCAGGTGCGTCTTTTGCAAACTCGAATGTACCTCTTTATGGAGCCGCCGGCATGGCAGCCGGAGCTGCGTATTTGCATCATCACAATAATCAGCAGTCCCATTGGCCTTCTGGAATGAGCAATGCCGGGCCATATTCGAGTGGACCAACTCAAATGCAACATAGACACGAGCACAAACACAAACATCGCAGTCCACTGGGTAAATTTGTTGACTGGTTTCGTGATCCCAAGGCCGTGGCCGAATATGAGCAGTATACGGAAGCCATCGGAGTCTGTAAATACTGTTTTGATCCCATGAGCTCGCCAGCAGATGCCCCTCGTAGGCATCACTATCGTCCCAAAAGAACATCTTCTGGAAGCCGATATGGCAGTTCAACCCGTGTCGACAAAACTTATCGCTATTCATCGGATGAGGAGAGGAAGCGACGTTCTGGAGCCAAAAAGGTGGTAGCTGGTGGATTGGCTGGCTATGGGGCCGCCAAGGTCGGGAATGCTATACTCAAAGCAAATCACGATTTTGATGACACCTACTCTGTTAAGTCTGGAAGGCCATTTACCGCCAGCCGTGTCAGCTTCCAGGGCGAAGAAATGAGATCCACGAGCAAGTCCAAACAACGCTACTCTTCCACCGAAGATCTTCGAGGATCACACGAGAAACGTAGGGAGTCTCACTCCAATGAAGCCACCCGCCGCCGAGACAAGCATAGCTCACGTCGACGTGAATCAAGCTCTTCATCTTCATCACACGGCATCTCCCGAGGTGTTGCTCTGAGCACTGGAATCGGAGCCGCTGGGCTTGCTATGGGAGCGGCCGCTCTCAATAAAAAATCACGACGAGACAGTAGAGACCGGAGCCGAAGCCGAAGTCCGCCCTCGAGAAAGAAGTACTATTCGAAACGCGTTTCTCCAATGCATTCTTATGTTGATCTATCAACCACAAATTCCGGACCCACTAGCGTTGCAGGGTTCTTTACAAGTCCGTCAGCCAACAAGAAAAAGGGGAAGAAGCCCAAAGGATTTTTCACTTTCTCGAATGGATCCAGTTCATCTTCAGATGCAGATTTGGCTTATGGTGCCGGCACGGTACGGACGAAGAGATCAAGTCGTCGTCTATCAGCATCACATGACCGAAACAAGCAGTATGCATCAGCCGCAGGTATGATGGGTTTAGTAAAACTGGGGAATGACTTGGCCAGCGAGAGTGATAGACGGGGGCACAAAGGTAAGCGGGTAAGTGATGCTCACAGTAAAGTAGGTCCAGACAGTCGGTTCTCGAGTAACGGATTCTACATGCAAGATCAAGCACAAATCCCGACCATAGGCCAAGATGAAGAGTGGTATGACACAGACGATTCTGATGGTGGCCTTGTCTATGGTAGCGGTACCTCTTTATTACCACGCCGAGAACCCGGTCCACAACCACCTCGCTATCCTTCAGACCATTACCAAAGGGCTCAAGCGGGCGGAAATGACTCTTCCAGACGTCAGAGTGCATCCTACAATCAGTCCCAGAATGGAGATCCCAAGAAGTTTACGGCCAGTTTCGAAACTACAGAGACTGCCCCTGCTATGGACTTCACTGGCAAGCCTCCACCTATGCAAGAGTTGGAGCCACGCCCAATATCGAACGATGCGTCTTTCGATACTCGCAGATCCCGACGCGATTCATACCACAATGGCCAGCAATACCAAACTTCGTCAAGTTCTGTGCCTCTTCACCAACCTCAACCAGTTCCCATCATCCCATTCATAAATCAATCGATGAACACATCACTCAGCCAAGGGACGGGGTCAACAGATTACCGCAGAACAAAGCCCTTGTTGGAGAATATGGGGGCTAATCGAAACATTGGCTCTGAGCCGTCCGATAGACGTAGTTCAAGGCGCTCTCGACGTGACTCAAGCCCTGCCAAACTGCTATCCCAGGATCCCAAGAACAATGTCAGCTTCGATTTAAGCAACGAGCAACTCGACAACGAACGGAAATCAAGCAAGAAAGACGATGCGCGAGAGAGCAGGCGTGATAAGAAGGATCGACGCAAGTCTGCCGACGCCGCGCTTGTGTTGGGTGCTGGAGCTCTCATTGCCGGCGCTCTCGCTAAGGACCAGATGTCAGACAAGGGGAAATCTTCCGATTCTGTCCGCGATGCTCCTTCTCAGGCGTCCACGCGAGAAGCTGACATAGACCGCCAGCTCCAGGCTCTGTATGATGAGAAACGTCGTCAAGAAGAACATAAGCGTACGCTGGAACGGTTGGAGCAGGGAAACAAATCGACAACGTCAGGAAAACCAACCGGTCCGGAACTCGTTAAGAGAAGCAGTTCCAGTGAGGATTCGAGTCGTCCCCGACGCAAATCGAGCCTCAAGAAAAACAACGCACGCGAAGTCTCGCCTACTTCGGACACACAGCAGGAACGCATCGCGCGTATGGCTGCTCAGCGCGTGAAATCAACACCCTCCCCTGTTCACGAAGACTATGGCAACTTCTTCGTTCCTCAAGAACTTGTTGAACATCTCAAGGAGCATAATGAGAAGGCGGAGCATCGAGATGATGTTGAGCCCAATGTCGTCGAAATTGTCCCTGGGGCATCAAAGTCCAAGGGACGAAATCCTTTCGATCCTTTCCTCTACCGTCCATTTGGACTAGATGTGGATGATGATCCTAGTTTACACCCTTGGCCTGTTCCGATGTTGGGACTCGTTGAACCCACTCCTCCAGGCAGTCGGGCTCACAGTGATCGTGGAGACATAACACCCGTGGCGCGACCGTCTTCTGTTGAACCTCCGCATGATGAGGGTGAACCGCTCGAAAGAAAAGCTAGCAACGGAACCAAAGTGACCTGGGGTGATCATGATACCTACGTGTACGAAGTTCAAACCCCAGAATATGAAAGATCCGACTATATCCCTGACCACAAAGAGGCCGGCCGTAAGGACGACTCGAAGCGAGAGGAGCCCAAGATTTCGCACGGCGAGAATTCTACTGAACAACGTCCTAAGGCTGGTCGCACATGGACTCTGGATGAGACTGAAGCCGAATTGTTGGAACGGGAAGTTCCCAGCGTGTCTGAACGTCCACACGTCAGTCGTGCATGGACTGTCGATGACAAGGAGGCTGATCAAATCGAACATCCAGCAAGATCATCGCATGCAGATGTTCTTGATGACGTGACACCTCAAGTTGTTGAGATCAGGCCCAGACAAGTTGAAGCCTCTCCTTCACGTGACGCGAAACCAACCCAGCTGGATACTGCAAACGCTTCTCCACGTGCGGAAGAAGGTGCCGAGCCTCTCAGAGAGGTATATCAGAGCCCTTTTGCGGAGACTGCGAGTGATCTCGGTTTATCAGACGAGCAGCGCCACCTTCCAGATTCACCTGATGGGAGGATGTCGCTGGGAATGTCGGACTTGCAAGATAAGCCACAAGACGCGGACACCGACTTCCCAGATGTCAGATCGAGTAAGAGCGAGAAGCGTCGACGTGAGCGTGCATCTTCCTCCATTGAAACAGCCGATGAGCATTCGACGTTTTCCACCAACCCACGCGAGAACGCTACAGCCCCTTCAGATCGTGAAAGTGTCTTTGATTTCCTCGTTGAGGATGGCGGAAAGTCGGTAGCAGCTGCTGCGGCAATTGGTCTGGGTGCTGCTGCGATTTCTGCTGCTCATCAGTCAAGTAAGGAACCATCACAACATACCAGTGATCGCAATATAGATCTGGATGACGATGTTGTCGGAAATCGGGCCGGTGTCAAGAGATCTAGCACGTTTGACGACTCTCAGTTGCAGCGCCAGCCGCACTCGAGTTCTAGGTCTGATCCACAATCTGATCCTGAAGACTGGGAGCGTTCACGAACTTCCAAGAACGCCAAAGGAACCAAACGCTCGGCGCAGAGCGACGTTGGACTCGGTGGCAAGGGGTCTAGCGAATCCAAAGATGAGGTCCGTCCCGATGATTTGTTGTTCGAGAAGCCTCGAAGATCTCACACTGAGAGCGAAATCGGGGATGATTTTGACACAAAGTCTTCGGCCAGTGGCCGCAAGCGGAAGAGCAAGCGTTCTGAGAGATCCAACGGTCAATCCCGTGAAGATTCTGCTTCAAGAGTTGAAGATGCTGAAAAACCTAGACGGAAATCGAAACGAGATTCTCAAATTTTTGATGATGGCGATGTGCAATCAGTAGTCAGCAGCCCTGCAGACTTGGACAAGTATAGCAAGGAGAAGGATAAGAAGTCGTCTGGCGGCTTTTTCAGCAACATCTTCTCCAGCAATAAAAGCGACGTCAGCACAAGCAGCAAGCGAAGCTCGAAATCATCCAAATCCGAATCTCGTGCAGAACGACCCCGTGAGGAGGGATCAGAATCACGGAAGAAGCACAGGTCCAAGGATCGAGATCTAGATGACGCCGCAACTGCAGTCTCAGAACCATTACGAAGTTCAAAGCGAAGTTCTGAACGTCCTCGTAAGGACAAGTCTGAGAAGACATATTCCAGAGATGAAAGTCTAGATGATGGCTTCGTATCTGCCGAGGAGTCCACTGAGGTGCCAGCCTTTGATGACGGAGACGAGAAATCTTTTTTAGGGAAGCGCCCCGAAATGCCACAACCAACGGACATAGCTATGCCAATGGATACTGATGGTGTCTCGGGGCTAGCGTCCGGAAGAATATCGTCCAAGACACCCAGAGCAACTGATGCCTTTTCACCTGATACTCGAACAGGTGATGATTTTGAAGCGTTTGTTGCTCGGAATCTCAACGTTGAGGGTGCCTCGGATTTGCCCTCGAAACCGAGTGCTGCTCGTCGAAGGCTTTCAGCAATTCAAACACGAGAGCCTGAGTCAAACCCAACCACACCTGGCTTTCCAACAGCCACTAGTGTTCCAGTGCACTTTCGTATCCCAGCGTCGTCTCCAATTGCACCACGCTTTTCCATGAGCTCTCCCATCGCTTCTCCTGCTTCCCCACTCACCACGCCTCGAACGCGGCAAGGTCGACCCAAATCAACGGAATTCGCTGGTAAGAACATTCGACCTCTGTACCTAGTGGAAGCGTCGAATCCCTCCAAGAATGCATTACCAGATACTAGTGATTATCCCCCTCTACCTCCCAGCATAGCGAGCTCTTCGCATCCTTCAACGGAGGACCTCCGTGCAGAAGCCCAGGCACAAGAACAACTAGAGCTATTTACACCCTCCCGCTTGACAGCTGATAAGTTTCGCGACCAAGCAAGGAGACAAAGTTATTCCTACTGGCATGATGGAGAGCAAAGACGTCGTTCACCAGACTATCTTGACTCGAGATCGGCTACGCCTGTGCCAGGGGAAGCACAGCGGGCCAGAGATCGTGAGATTAAACCCAAGCCGAAGTACGAATTCCATTCTCCCAGTGAACTGTTACAAGACCCGTCCCTGCTATACGGAGACGGAGATATGGAAGATGATCGACCCGGCAGTCCCCTTCCCAGCGTGGTCAGCACTGACTTGGACTACATGAGTGCACGAAGTAGGAGTTTATCACCGCCGTCGCGAGCTAGAAGTTTAAGTAGGGGACGCCGCAGTGCTTCAGGCTCACGGTCAACCTCTGTCTCCTGGCAAGATGCTGTGTCCACAGTCGCTGCGGGTGCGTTGGTCGGGTCTGCGCTTGGTTATGTTGCACATGAAGCTCTCAATGAGTCATCGTTCACAGTCCCCGAACGTGATGTATCAGCGGTGCGTAGGCATCTAGATACAGAATCAGTACAGCGGCAAGAATCACTTGACTCCACCGCCCACCGTGGGAGGCCAGCAGAAAGACGGCTTGAAATCAACGATCTACCTACCAGCACCGCTGTGGATATGCAAGACGAGCCCCTCGACCAAGATACTGAGGTGGAAATGCCTTATAGCGACGCAGATGCTCGTACAACCAGTGTTGCGGCTACCAAGACCTCGAAAAAGACCAAGAAGGACAAGAAGAAGCAGAAACGTCAGCAACTGACCTCGACGCTCAGCGATGATTTGCTACCGTCGTCTGAAGATCCTGCGCAAATAACCTCTAAGATGCCTGAAGCTTCGTCTAGGTCTGATTCAATGGCTCATGAGCTGCAATCCTCTGAACTGCATGATGAAACCCAGGTCACTGCCCGTGATTTGTCTGCCCTTGTTGACCGAGAAGTGGAGGGTATGGAGGGCCTGTCCAGGACCGATAAGATCGATGACTTCCAAAATCAGAGCAATATGCATGAAAACACGAATGCTCCTGGTCTTGGGCATTATGATGATCCTTCTTTGAAAGACAGCGCTCAATCTCTGAGTCAATCTCCCAGTCAGAGGCCACATACTGAGTTGTCCCCTTTCGAGCAAGCACTAGAAGCGGCTGTCCATGCGAGAGGCCTCAGCCAAGGCACAACCATGGAGGTGGCACACGACGCGTTTCTACCAGATGCGCCGACTGATTTGCCTGACAATGGTGGAACATCTTTGACCACCATTGAAGAAGAGAACGAATCTGTCAGTCCAGCCGTGCAGATGAACAAGGCTGTCCCTGAGCGCAAAAACTCCAAAAAGTCCAAGCGGAAGGATAAAAAGTCCCTTGATTGGGAACCTGCTTCGGAAACCCAAGAGGCCGAAGCCGTCTTCGGACAGACTCCATCTGATCAGCCAAAATCCGCTGAGCCAGAAAGCTTTGCCCAAGAGCGAGATTCGACTCCAAATCCCTTCGGCAATGATTTTGTGGTGACGGATGAGGATGTTATCACTTCAACTCCGCCGAGAATTGAGATTCCAGATTCTAGCGTCTCAGCAAGTGAACTAATGGCGAATACAGATTCTTTAAGCGGTTTAGCCCATGATCCAAAGACAAGCCAGGAAGTTGATGACTGGCCTACGCCTACAACCAAGAAAGGCAAGAAGGACAAGAAAGGCAGAAAAGGACAATCATTAAATCCGGAGGAGTCAGCGGAAATGGCTGTACCTACCGAACCTCAGTCTCCTACCGTTGCTATGCCCAACGTGGAACATAAATCAACAAGTGGAGAGCAGGCACTAGTCGAGTCTCACTCTGCAGATCCAATGCTAGTAGATCCAATGCTAGTCGACTCGGAACAAACCAGCACGCAAAATGATCAAGTACGCCTGGATGACACTTTCGTCCAGGACAAAAATGAGGAAGCACCAGCCTCTGAGAACGCAGATGATACATGGGACACTGGCGCGAAGAAATCCAAGAAGTCTAAGAAAGGCAAGCGCAAAAGTCTTACTTGGGCAGATGAGGAAAACCTCACGAGCTTCGCGGCGGCTCCTACTGAAGACGCATTTCCTAGCGCCACAGATCCTGTTCTCGATGCCGCTCAATCCGGACAAGCCATTGTCCCCGCCAGCCAAGAAAAGAAGATCATCGCTGAGCAACCCAAAGAGCTACGAGAAGAATCAGAGGTACGGGCACCGACTTCGACAAATGATAGCTCTCGAGTCACACCAGAGGAGCCGGAGTTCGACGATTTCTACTCCACCAAATCCACGAAAAAGTCAAAGAAGAAGCAGAAGAAACGCGACTCTGATGCTCTCGTTGCAGGTGCTGCCATGGGTGCGGTCGGCGCTCTCGCTCTCGGTCCACTTCATACGGGTGGGCCTGATGCCGATCAGGCTGTGACTGTGACAGCAGACGCGCCGATGATCACTATCACTCCTGATCATAAGTCATCCAATTCTGGCGTCACTCAAGATCTTCCCGCGAGAGATGACAATGAGGGCACATCAGTCCGAGAAGTCGTAGATTTCTCGAATTCTACAGAATCGTTGTCAACCTCACCAACACTTCTTCCTTCTGCGGATGACGGTACATCAGAGCCCTTGCGGAGTTTTGACTCGGAGGTGCAACCACCAGCAGAACTCCCAAAGGCCTCCTTAGACCAAGTGTCTGAAGATTTGTTTCCCCTTGTAGGCAAGAAGTCCAAGAAAGACAAGAAAAAGATGCGGCAGAGCACAATCGACGAATTCAGCACAGAGCCCATTGCAGACACGGCTTCCTATGCGATAGTGGATAGTAAACCAAACGAGGAAGACAATGTGATCGACGCGTCGGAATTGACCCCTCAATCATCACAACTGCAAGATCCAGAAGCTGAACAACCAGAAACCCAGGAAGTGGCTGATGACTTTGGCTTCGCTGACAAAAAGATGTCGAAGAAAGACAAGAAAAAGAAACATCAATCTACGTTTGAGCCTGAAACTGATGTCTTTGAAGATGCCGTCTCCAGTCCCGTGCCAGACGATGTTCCCATTGAAACGGAGGCGGTCACTGGGCCTTCTGATTCTATTCAGCGAATGCTAGAACTTCAAGACTCGGCGCCTGCGCAAGAGGAAGTGCAGGAGGCAGCTGACAACTCCGGTTTTATTGATAAGAAGAAGGCAAAGAAAGACAAGAAAAAGAAGCGCCAGTCCACCTTTGACGAGCCTGATGCGAATGTAGATGAGAAGGTCACATCTACCTCTGTAGCAGAGACTGAATTTATCGACAAGGTTGATGACAACCAAAATGCTGAGTTGAGCACTCTCCCTACTGCAACTGGAAATCAGGAAGAGATCGAGGATTTCGGAATTCTTGATAAAAAGAAGTCGAAGAAAGACAAGAGGAAACAACGTCATGCGACATTTGACGAACCCGAGGAGAATGCAGCTGATGTAGTTGTGCCCACTTCGGCGGCGGAGGGCGAATCCATTGCCAAGGTTGACGATATCGAGGCTGAGGCACCGAGCACATTACTTACTGAAAACCAGGACGAAGCTGTCGAGGATTTTGGTTTCGTGGATAAGAAGAAGTCAAAGAAGGACAAGAAAAAGAAACGCCAGTCCACGTTCGATGCCTTTGAAATACCATCAGAAACCATCACGAGTACGCCAGCAGCACAAGATGCAGAGCTTCCAGCTGTATCAAGAACCAACTCAACCCATCCTGATCCTGTGGCCTTTGTTGATGAATTAGCACCCATTGGAAAGCAATCAAAGAAGGACAAGAAGAAAAAGCGAGCGTCTGCTGTGCAATTCGCCAGTCCCGAACAACTACCCACCTCGGCTGGTGTCGATGACTTGCGCTCTCCTGGCGCTTTTGATCTCAACGATGAAGCTATACCTACTGGCGAAGAACCGCAAGCATTCCAGTCTGAACCTCGTGGTCGAGACGATCATTCCATACCCGAAGACAGCGCTCCTGTGACATCATCAGACGATTCAAGAGCAGTCGAGCCCACCGTTGTTGAGACCTCTATGGTCGAGCCTTTGCCCGAGGCTTCTGTAGATGAGACTCCAACAAGGGTACCTGCTTCCGATGACGCTCAAGATGTCACAGATGCGCTCGGGTATTTGAGAGATGATCATGCTTTGAGAACGGGTGACTATCCTGTAGTTGATACTCCTGCGGTTGAGATCCCTACAAGTGTCCCTGTTCCTGACAATGCTCAAGATGTGACGGCCGCCTCCAAAGGCATGGAAGGAGAAGCGACTCCACAGGAAGCTGCAAGCGAGATCTCTGGTGAGCAGGAACCAACCATCGGAGTCTCTGATATCGTGGCTGTTCCTAAAGGCTCCTCCTCCGAGACCGACCAGCCAAGTGCCGATGTTTCGACCAACGAACTAAATGTGACTGATGATACGATAGCCGCACCGAAAGATCTGGGTGACAATGCACCAGACGAATGGGAGCCCACACCCAAAAAGTCGAAAAAGGATAAGAGAAAGAAGAAACAGAATGCTCTAGATGACAGCGCGGAGGGCGCAACAATATTAGAGGACAAGTCGACAAGTTTAGCAAAAGACTCGACGTCTGAGCCGGCAGCATCCTTATTTACGGATCAAAGTGGTCTACTCGACACTCCCATCATTGCTGCCACTGTCGCGATGGCCAGTCATGACCAAAAGATCGAGGACGACGAGTGGAATTCATCAACGAAGAAGTCCAAGAAGGACAAGAAAAAGAAACGTCAATCTGCTCTGACAAGCCCGCCTGACGAACTAGATGTAACATACAACGATGCTGCCGACAAACCTGATGAGCTTCCTGCCGCCCAACTAATGCCTGCCGAGGTCAGCTCAACAGAAGCCCCTGCTGAAGCAGAATCGACAGCGGGACCTGAAGCTGCAGAGGACGAGGAATGGGGATACTCGTCGAAAAAACTCAAGAAAGACAAGAAGAAAAAGCGTCAATCTCTGCTCTCTACGCCTCCCAATGAGCAGGAGGTCCCGACAAGTGATACTATCGACAAGTTTGAACTTCTCTCAACTGAACCTACTATTGCTCCTTCACCCGAACCACTAGATCCTTCAGCTGATGGGTCGGTTGAAAAAAATCCCCTGAAACAACCTGAAGTTGCAGAGGAAGGTGACTGGGGATTCACGTCAAAGAAATCCAAGAAGGATAAGAAGAAGAAACGCCAGTCTCTTATGACTACCCCTCCCAACGAATCTGAACCTACTGCAATGGGTGATGACAACACACCCGGTTTTGGAGCTCTACCAACTGAGTCAGAAACCGCAAAAGAGCCTATCGTTATGGAAACATCATCGGACCGTGCAATTGCTGGAGAGGCTGTTATCGATGTGGTGCCAGATCCTGAACCTGAGTGGGGATATTCGACGAAGAAATCCAAAAACGACAAGAAGAAGCGTCGATCTGGTTTCGAAGATTCAGTTCCAGATAACGATGCTCCTGAACCGGATTCTACGATATCAACCATGCAGGAGCCTGCGCAAAATCTCGATGAGGCGGCCAAAACAGCAGAATCAGTCGAGCCAACACGAGATCTGGTATCAGATGAATTATCAAAGGAATCCGGCACAGTGCCCAACCAGTCACCTGCTGCTGAAGATGATGTATGGCCTGTGAAATCGAAGAAGTCAAAGAAGGACAAAAGGAAATCAAAGATGACTGATTTTAGTCCTTTCGAAACCGACGGATCCTCCTTTGCAGCTGAAACTTCTGCGATGGACACTTCTAGAGGCATCGAAGAGTCGATCCTGCATGATGATGCAATGGCCATGGCCATTGCCATAGGGGATCCTACGACGGAGTTCAGTAATGCCAATCAGGATCCACTTCCTGCGAACACTTCATTCGAGAACAAAGTCACCCAGCCTGAGAATAATGAAGCTCCAAATCCTGGGTCTATCGAACAGGAAACCATCGGAACAGATGACCTAGATAGCTTCTCCATGAAGAAGTCAAAGAAGGACAAGAAGAAGAAAAAGCGCCAGTCTACCTTCGATGATGCTTATGATGAACCCGAGAGCACAACGCTAACTGCTGCTGTGCTCGCAACTGACAGAGAACTCCCTAGTCCATCTACAGAGCTTGATGTTGCCAAAGTCGCAAGCGATGGAGATGTAGCAGAAACAGAAGTCGACACCGGACAGACGGTTGAGGCGGACGAGCAATCTTCGGCACCAGTGGTTCTAACCAAAACTTCGGAAGACGCTGCAACTGTCGACAAGCCACTGCAAGATCCCGTGGGTGCAACGGTAGAGACTGAATTTGATACCCAGCCAATTGAATCAACCTCCAGAGTCATCGACGCCGAAGCTGAACCTGATTTCTCAACTTCCTTGAAGAAGTCGAAGAAAGACAAGAAAAAGAAACGAATCTCATCCTTTGACGATGCACTTGAGAATGTCCAAGACCCCACTCTAGCTAAAGATATTGTTGATGATCCCGAACCTCTTACGGCATTCGATGAGTCTAGGGAAGCCTCGGGGACTGCTGAGGGGACTGCCCTTGATACTCAAGCAATGGTGTCTGCGTCAAAAGAGATCGATATTGACGCTGGCCATGATTTTTCAACCCCGTCGAAGAAGTCGAAAAAGGAGAAGAAGGAAAAGCGAACGTCCACTTTTGACGACACTTTCGAGGGCGCTGCATCAGAGCCCATTGCATCTGAAGACACTGCAACTGAGCCTCAGCCAGCTCCTATCTCCGAAGAGCCTCTCAGGGATCGCACGGACGCACCTAAAGACCCTGCCATTGAGATTTACCCTACTGAAGTAGCAACAAGAGAAATTGAGCCCGATGCTGACCCTAAGCTTACCACTCTCTCGCAGGAGAAGAAGGAGAAGAGATTGTCTACCTTTGATGACGCATTTGAGGATGCTGTTGAAGAGCCCATTGTATCTGAAGATATTGCCATGCTTGATGTACAACCAGCCTATCCAGAGTCCATGGAGCCCGACGCCGAGGCGGAATTCACGACTACGTCAAAGAAGTCAAAGAAGGACAAGAAGAAAAAGAGAATTTCCACTTTCGATGACACGGCCGATGTATCTCCCCAACAGCCCGTTGCTATATCTCAAAATGCTGTTGTTGATGCTCAATTGGTCGAATCAATTATCAAGCCTGAAGCCCAGGATGAGTTCGAAGTTCCATCAAAAAAATCGAAGAAGAATAAGAAGAAAAGAGTTTCTGCTTTTGACGATCTTGTTGATGAGCCAACACAAGATCTCGAGACCTTACCCGAGGTCTTGGCCAGTGATTTGCAAACTACTGGTGTCGCTACGACTGATGAACCTACAAAGGATCTAGAAACTACAGAGGTTCTTGCTGATGATGTTGAGACTGCTAAACCAAGCACGACTGATGAAGCATCTATCACACCTGAAGCCGAAGGGGAGACATTTTCCACTTCATCCAAAAAGTCGAAGAAAGACAAGAAGAAAAATAGGATGCCCGCATTTGATGACAGTTTTACGGACACTATCAATGAATCTTCACGAGATCTGGAAGTTGCACCTGAAACTCTTGCCCCAAATGCACCAGCTGTTGAACCACTTGCAACTGATGATCCAGCCACTGCCGCCGAGCCACAAGAGGACGAATTTTACACTTCGTCCAAAAAGTCAAAAAAGGGCAAGAAAAAGAATAGGGCTATGTTTGATGACATGGCCAAGGAACTCGAAGAGCCAGCAGAAGTACCCAAACTCCTTGACGCCGATACAAAATCTTCTGAGCCATTCTTGACTGCCGACCCAACCACAGTTACTGAACCGGAAGAGGAATTTGTCACTCTCGGCAAGAAGTCGAAAAAGGACAAGAAAAAGCGGATGTCTACATTTGATGATACGATCGAGGAACCTCGAGATCAAATAGCAACACCTAAAGTCCTTGAAAGTGATCCTATAGAGACATTCGCGACCACTGAACCGACCACAGACCTTAACCCTGAAGAGGAAGACTCCATGACTTCGTCCAAAAAGTCCAAGAAAGACAAGAAGAAAAAGAGGATGTCCACGTTTGATGACATTGTTGATGAGCCCGAAGATGGAGGTTCAGCACACGGAATCCTTGATCCTGATGCGCCATTAACCGGACCAGATATCGTTACTGAAGAGGATTTTGTCGAATCGGCGAACAAATCGAAGAAGGACAAGAAGAAGAAGCGTCAAGCAACCTTCGATGACACATTTGATGAGCCTAAACAAGAAGTGGAAGACCTTGAAACTGCTGCGACTTCAAACGAGCCAACCTCGTTTGCTGACCCTGAGGATGAGAGTGAGTTTATCCAAACCTCGAAGAAATCGAAGAAGGATAAGAAAAAGAAACGCCAATCAACCTTCGATGAGCCACAACAGGACGTCGTAGTACCTGGAGCCCACGAACCTGATGCCCTCTCTGCCGAGCCAGCCATGGTCGCTGAACCTGAACCTGAACCTGAAGATGAGTTTGGAGAGCCATTGAAGAGGTCAAAAAAGGACAAGAAGAAGCAGCGCCAATCAACCTTCGATGATATGATTGACGAGCCTAAGCAAGAGGCCCCAACAACTGAAATTCTCGACGCTGATGATACTATCTCAGCCGAGCCTGTCTGGCCTACTAAACCTGAAGCTGATGATCAGCTTATCGAACCATCCAAAAAGTCAAAAAAGGATAAGAAAAAGAAGCGCCAATCGACCTTTGACGACACAGTCGATGAACCAAGCCGAGCTATAGTTGTCTATCCTCTTGAGGGTCGCAGCACCGAACCACAATCAATCGAGCTGGCTATAGCTCCCGAGGCAGACGAGGAGTTCACCATGCCATCGAAAAAGTCAAAGAAAAAGAAACGCCAGTCAACCTTTGGCGATATTCTCGACGAGCCTGGACAAGATTTAGTCGCTCCGCCAGCGGAAGTCCTTACCACTGATGACCAACCAGTCGACCCTCCTGTCACTGCTAGGGACGAGGACGAGGCAGACTCTGTTTTCTCATCCAAAAATTCAGAGAAGGATAAGCAAAACAAGGGTCAGCCAGCCAACGAAGATACCTCGCCTGCCTACCAAGAGCTGCTCACACCCGACTTACAAGAATCAGCCCCGACTCTTGAGTCAGAGTCACAACGCATGCAGGGGGTTGAATTTAATCCTAATGGTTCTCATGGACAAGCCATGGATGTGGATACTTCAGAGCAAATCATCGCCACCGAGTGCGACCGACAACCCTCCGATTCTGCGCCGACCTGGTTGGCAGTGGCGGATCATGCAACCGCTGAAGAGTCGTTCGACATGGTCAACAGCAGTGCCCAAAATCAAGCTGCTGAAGTGACAATGACAGATGTTGGCCAAGTCGAAGAGAGTTTCAACAATATCCCTTCCAAGAATGATCAAGAAAGTAGGGGAGTGGAAACGCATGGCACAGATGCTTCTCTATTGACTGATGTACCACACTCTCAGCAACCAGAACTTGGTCAGGAAGCCACTGTATCCGAAAATCGTGATCTGGACGATGCTGAGGTAAGTCAAGCGGACTGGAACTTCTCTTCCATAAAGCCCAAGAAAGACAAAAAGAAGCGCCAATCCACATTGAACGAGCCTGTGGCATTTCCAATCGAGGAAGATACCTTTACTCTCGCAGCGGCTGCGCATAGCAAGGCAGTGACAGAAAAATTTGTCGATACTGAAGTTTTTCCGATGTCTTCGAAAAAATCAAAAAAGGACAAAAAGAAGCGCCAGTCGACTCTCGACGAAACGGTGGCTGACTCATATGACAATGTTACGACTCTTCAAGCAGATACGCCAAGCATAGAAGTACCAGAAACACCCGCTGATGCCGAGCCTGATTGGGGGCTTTCGTCCAAGAAATCCAAGAAGGATAAAAAGAAGCGTCAGTCGACAATTGAAGCCATCGATTCCGAACCTTTTCAAGAAGATACGCTTACTCCCCAAGCTGATATAACCATGGAGGACACGACAAAGGAGCTTGCCGGTGTTGATTTCCAATCCACCAGCTTGCGTAGAGAGCTAGATCGGGCTCTGGAGCCAGACAACAAGGACATTGAACACAATATCATTCACACAACGGAGCATTCCCAGCATGAGTCCCCTCCCGTTGCTGAACCGCCGATAGAGGCAGATGCGAACACGCAACCAGGGCAAATTGTACCAAATGAAGATCGAGATCGCCTTGAATCAGTAATTCGGGGCAATGAGTTCACTACTGCGACCACTGTGGAGCCATCCCAGCATGAGACGTCCAACAATATTGGTTTCGAAATTCCTCAACAGAAGTCGAAGAAAGACAAGAAGAAAACCCGACAGTCTAAGTCTGCGCAGATTGACTGGGAAGAACCACAACCAGAATCTGAGGACATCCGGGACCAGGCAATCATTGAAGCAACACAAGAACCAAGGGAGCTTTCTTCTGCTAATGAGAAGACAACTTTTGAGCACAGCAGGCACGTTGTGCGGCAAGAATCCTGGGATGAGATGGAAGTGGACGAAAGACGAGCTTCCTTGACTAAGCCAGCTGCCTTGAATGACGAGAGCATTCAAGAGACAGCAAGGTCTACTTCAGACAACGATGGTGCATTCCTGGGCGCGGTGGCTGCTACTGGAGCTGCCGTAGTGCTCGCATCGGAACTTGCTGCGCCTTCGAAGAAATCCAAGAAGGACAAGAAGAAAAAGCGGCAATCTACGCTTGATGAAGAGGCTTTTGGGGCACCTACATCCTTCCAGGGACCCTCAACAGAAGACTCCTCGTTCAAAGATGTTCCGGATGAGAATGCACCGGTTCAACACTCTACATCAAAGGATATTCCGCATGAGAATATTTCCATCCAAGACCCCGTACCTACAGACGACTGGGTCTTTTCTGGAAAGAAGTCGAAAAAGAGCAAGAAGATGATGAACAATTTTGACGACCTTGGAGACAAAATGCAAACGTCGGGAACAGGTACACCAAGATCCGCAGATCAATTTGACACAGCTGTGCAGACACCAATGGATCAGATAGGCGTTGTGCCAAGCATTGAGACGCAAGATGCCGTTGTCGATCCCGACTCTGTGCCAGAACCTCCCACAGAAGACTACTTCCCAGCCATCGATCGGAAAACATCAAAGAAAGACAAGAAGAAACAGAAAAAGATGCCCTCGGCTTGGGTGGAAGCTGACAACCAAGGTTTCTCTGAGTTCCAAGATGGTGCAGCAAAGGATCTGGCTGCCGAGAACTCAGCCAGCCAGCCGAAGAATGAGAGCCAGCTGATCGAAGACCATTCGCGCGTTATGCAGCATGAGGAAGTACCCAGAGCCTCATTGGATATGATGGACGTCGATAAGAGGGAGGATCCTATGTTTCGTGACCACGGGGAGAGGATCCGACAACGAAAATCTCACATTTCACGCAGTCCTGAGCCATACCAAAGTATTCAGCAC
Source organism: Exophiala bonariae (assembly GCF_035927105.1). Taxonomy (NCBI): domain Eukaryota; kingdom Fungi; phylum Ascomycota; class Eurotiomycetes; order Chaetothyriales; family Herpotrichiellaceae; genus Exophiala; species Exophiala bonariae. The sequence goes on along the minus strand of NW_027042476.1, from coordinate 3,488,941 downwards.
GAAAAGTACGAATCAAGCACACGGCCGGATCAGGTCGATCTAACAGAGAGATCCTTAGCTGCAGACGCGGAAACGATATCAGATAATGATCCTAGGCACCTTGTTCAGACAGAGCCACAGTCTATCATTGTGGACGACACTATAGCGCCTCGTCGCACGAAAAGCAAGAACAGCAAGAAGGACAAACGAATCTTCGAGTTCAACGGTACAGAGAACATCGATTCTCCATCGCTTCCAAATGACGAGCAACTCTATGCTCATCCTGTGGCAATCCCAAGGGATGGACAAATGGTTAGTGTTGCAGATCGATCAACTGAGCCAAACAAGACTACCGATTATCAGGTGCATTCTGATCCAGAAAATCTCTCTGACGTGAGTGCGAGCACACGAGAAAGACGAAAACGACGCCGTTCACCTCCAGTGTGGGCGGGCGAAGAACCTGATGATCTTCCAAGAAATCGAGCCATGACACCACCTCCCGAACATGACGATTTGATGGATACTGCCCTTGGGGTGGCTGCGGGACTGGGATTTGGGGTGGCAGGGCATGAATCAAGTCGAAATCCTCGCCCCAGGTCGACTTCGCCTGCTCGAAAACAATCGACAGGCTGGTCCTTCGCCAAACTTGGGACTGTTGCTGACCTTGGCAACACGGATTCCAACCGAGACAGTGGCGTGCAGTTCGAGTCACCGGTTCTCCCGATCGACCATTTCACTTCAACACGAGATAGTGGATTCGTTGCTGAACCATCCGAGCGCTCGAGAGGTGGCAGCACCGATCGAGGGCTGGATGTGTCATTGCGACCGCCTCGGCCACAGTCGCCAACCAGCTCGACGGAAGATGTGTCGAAGAAGAGACACAGCAAATCCCGGAAGGATGATATGTCGACACTAGAAACTCCAAGACGACGGCCTTCGCCCGTGGATTCCACCTCAAAAGAGCGATCTTCAGTGCTGTTCAACTCTTCACCTGCAGTCCCAACTCCTCTCAAGACCAATATCGCCCCGATAAGTCCAGAACCTGTCTCTAGTCCTCTCAGACGAAGTCCTAGTATACACGGGCATCACCAAAGCCGGGAAGAGTTGAAGCAGAAAAGCCGAGTCAGCCCCCACGACCATGACTTCAACGATGCACTGGCGTCTAATTTGATTGATCGTTCTGCCAAAGCCGAGGTACAACGAGATGCTTTTAGCCCAGGACCTGAAGGGTCTGCTCGATTTGCGGCGCATAGAATGTCCTTGAACACAATCCGAGAAGATGCCGTGGACTCTTCTGGACCGACCCGGGATCAACATCCATTCACCAGTCCACCATTTCCTCTCACGCCTCAAGCACGAGGCTCCAAAGACCATCTTGCCGAAGCAGGACTTGCAGCCGCCGCAGTGGGAGCACTTGGAGTGAGGGCACTTGCTTTATCAAAGACAAACTCACGTGATTCCGAGCTGGGACAAGCTAAATCTCTTGGCAGAAGCAAGTCACGGACCTCGTCGTTACGCAACCTCCGCGCCAGCGCAGCTTCTCCCTACGACGCGATCAACGCCGCGGCGGGTCCTTCTCACATTTCCGTCAATGATACTGAGCTAGAGGGTCCCGGCTCCCGTACCAGGGACATGTCTGACGTCTATGTAAGTACATCATCATGCGATCCATTCCGCGACGCGGCTTAGCCTTTGGTAACTAACAGCCTTGCGCACAGGATGGATATGGCTCATACCCTGGTAGCCCCAGGTCCCCAACGCGTCCTCCTAGTGTCCGAAGGCGACAAAGCATGCAGCAAATTAAAGATCTCGAGAGCCAGCTGGACCAGCTGGCCAGTGAGAACCGTGCGCTTGTCGAGGCCAAGATGATGGCTGAACAACAACTCGAGACGGCCCACTTTGATCGAAGTCGAAGTGAAGGAACAGATACCATCTCTGCGCAGCTACAAGAACGTGATGCGGAGATCTCGTATCTCAAAGAGCAAGTGGCGTCTTTGATGGCGACACATGAGACACTGCAGCGAGAGCATGAGCAAACCCTGGCCACGGTTCGATCGGACTATGAACATGACCAATTACAGTGGGGAGAGTCCGCACGGGAACTCGAAACCCTTCGTTCGCGACATACAGAATTGTCTCAAGGCATGGAGTCGATTGTCAGACACGAGATAGACACTGCCTTGGCCGAGAAGAATGCTGAAATTGAGCGTTTGCGACAAGATCTTGAAGAGGCACGAGAAAAAGTGCGGGAACTTCAGTCGCAAATCGTGGCTGGAGGTGCAGACGAGGTGTTGACTGTCCGGGATGAGGACTATTTCGACTCGGCTTGTCAACAACTCTGCCAACAAGTTCAAGGATGGGTGTTACGATTCTCCAAATACAGTGATACCCGGTTATGTCGGACTACCAACGAAGTGCGGGACGAAAAGATCGTGGACCGATTTGACAATGCCATTCTTGATGGGTCGGATGTTGACCTGTACTTGGCGGATCGGGTCAAACGCAGAGATGTTTTCATGTCGGTGGTCATGACAATGATCTGGGAGTATGTCTTTACTCGATATCTGTTTGGAATGGATCGAGATCAACGTCAAAAGCTCAAGCAGCTCGAAAAGAACCTGGGAGAAGTGGGACCAGCCAGTGCAGTGCATCAATGGCGGGCGTTGACGTTGACGTTGTTGTCGAAAAGGGAGAGTTTCCAGGCGCAACGCGATAGTGACGCCGAAGCAGTGTCTCTCGAGATATTCTCGACGCTGTCGAGGTTCTTGCCTCCACCACAAAACCTGGAGGGACAAATCGTGGGCAGCTTGCGCAATGTGATGCTTACGGCGGTCAACTTGTCAATTGAGATGCGGTTGCAGCGGGCGGAGTATATCATGTTACCACCACTCCAGCCCGAATATGATACCAATGGGGATCTAGCACGAAAAGTCTACTTCAACGCAAGCTTGATGAATGAGCGGAGTGGCGAAACGACGAGTAACGATGAGCTTGAGAGGAATCAGGCCGTTGTTCGGATGGTGCTTTTCCCACTTGTGGTGAAAAAAGGGGATGACAGCGGAGTCGGAGATGAGGAAATCGTGGTATGCCCTGCGCAGGTTCTGATCGCACGACCAGACAAGGGAAAGAGACCACGGGGCTCAACGAGAGTGGCCAGCGGCGACAGTAAGAGCCTCCGAGCTGTCAGCACGCATAGCCTTGGAGCCATGAGTGGGATCGATGTGAATGAGAATATGATTTGAGAGGATGGAGAAGAAGTGGTGGCTTTTATTTTGGATTTTGATTCTGCATGGCAAGGATTCAAGCATCTTCCGGTCATGGTGTGAGGTTCCCAGCAGCATTAGTTAGATGGGCAGGCACTGCATGGTTTCTGGCTTGGATTATATACCTAACGATGTGACGACTTTCATCATGTATAGTATCAGTATAGTAGGTTGTAGGCTTCTCAAAATGGGATTTAGTTTGAGCTTTGGATGGTATCTCTCTACAAGAACTCTAATAAAGTAGAATAGTGTTCTTGCCTAAGTATGTATAAAGATTATTAGTTGTAAGGTTCTCTCACTAGATATAGAGGTGAATTGCTTATAAAAATTGTGAGAGTTTTGGTGTAGGTAGTTAGCTTGGATTCTGACCACAGCCCAGAGTCGCGTGTGCGCCTGCCCACCACTACGAGTACGAGTAGTTAAGTCAACACGGGAGTTGCTGGTAAAACGTCATAGCTGTATCCACACATGCGCCAAACCGCAGTGGCGACCTGGAACAGCAAACTTGAGGCAGGTACCACCACATTCAACTTTCCTTGTAAAGTACATCATCATCCACCTTCGAGTCACGGTCCTACATCCTACATTCTCTCCTCATCGCATCAATTTCTTCATAACCCACTCACTCACGTGCATAGCATTTCCTTACCTTTCCTTTGCTGTTAATCTCTTGAATTTATTGGCCATTGTGCATTTAGTTACTCCTTGTACACGCACTCTCAGGATACCTTGATCTACCACCATGCAGCCACTCCCTCCTCCCCCTAACCGGGGCCAGTCTCCTCAAGCCGGGCAATCCACCGACACTATAATACCCCCAAATACCGAAGGGAAGAAGAAGAGAAAGCACCGCGCAGGAAAGAAGAGGAGGAATCGCCGCCAATCCTTTGCTGCTCCACCGTCCGAAGCCTCTGCTCGTCCCAGCATCGCAGACACGACCGACGATCCGTTGATTGAAGAATCAGCTCAGTCTTCGTTCTATCAACTTGGTCCTTCGACCCTGAGTCGAGACAGCCTCGATAGTGAAGCGCTGTTGGATCACCGCGAGCAACAGTCCTACCGTCCACGACGAGATAGCCGCCTGAATCCAAACATCTTTTCCCAGTCCTACCGAGGAGGCTCTTTTCCCCGTCCAGATAATAACGCCCGTCGATCCTATCGCAGAGATCCAGATCTACCCAGTCCTGGCCCAAGGGCTGCTCCGAACGAGGACGATGATGATACCTCTGATCGAACTCCCCTGCTACTGGGTGGCTCTCAGCACAGGAGTCCTGTCGACACGGGCTATGGTCTTTTCAGAACGCAATCTCATCATTCTACCCTCTCAACCACCTCCAAGAAACAAAAAAAGCGCACAAACACGACGGTGACCTCCCTCCCACGATCAGACCATACTTACGATGTCAACAACCCTCCCTCCGTTCCAGCTAGTCCCAGCTTCGGGCCTCAATATGACGACGTCATGGTAGACGATGGGAATTTCTTACCTCGATCGGCGGACAGCAGGAGAAATCTCTCTCTTGCTGGAAGAGATATCTTGATCGACATCGACAACAATGGACCCACCGGCTCAAACTCCGCTCCACCTAGTCCCAGACTGCATCCTGAAGGCACGCCGCGTCACCGAGCAATGACCCTACCGGTTGAGGGCGATGTTTGCTTCCCGGGCGATGAAGCTGCCTCTGAGGTTGCTGATGATTACTTGGACCGTCCAAGGCCGAACGGGAGATCGTCTGGTGGCGCCCGTAGGAGACGGCGCGAGCGCGAATGGCCGCAAGTTTGGGTTCTCGACGACTGGGCTCGTCATGAGAAGGAGGCAAGAGCTGGCGAACGGAGAGTCAAGAAAATCAGCGAGCCTGTTTTTGTCAATGGAAGGCTTCGTGCTCCGAAGAACGCCTGGCATCGTGTTGAGGGTGACGTTCAATACCGCTATACTTACTTCAACGAGGAATTTGAGAGCACCATCCATTCCGAGTCCATCTCTGAACTGGTCCAGCCCGGCTCCTCTTTCCGCGAATTGTTTATCCCTGATCCACCCGAGCTCAGCGACTCGAGTAGCAGTGAAGACGAGGATCATGTTGACAAGCAGAAAGATCCCGCTCAAAGTGGTGTGCAAAGCCCTAACAGTCAAGCTGGCCAACTTGAAGGGCCAGCTACCATCTCGACCCTGTCCAACAATCTCAAGGCCAATACTGGTTCCAGTATCAAAGGCTCTGAGAAGACGTCGGGCTCAGCCACCCCACAAAAAAAAGCAGCCTCTCCTCGCCCGACGAAAGCCAAGAAGTATGGTCCTCGTCCAACATTCTGGCTGGATGTTCAAAGCCCGACCGATCAAGAAATGCGGGTTCTATGCAAGGCTTTTGGTATTCATGCACTGACTTCTGAGGATGTCATGTTGCAAGAGGCACGAGAGAAGGTCGAACTCTTTCGAAATTACTACTTCATCAATTATCGAACTTTTGAGCAAGACACCCAAAGTGAGGACTACCTCGAGCCCATCAATATGTACGTCTGTGTCTTCAGATACGGCATCATCACCTTCCACTTTTCTCAGATTCCTCACCCTGCCAACGTACGTCGTCGCATCCGACAACTCTCCGATTATCTGATACTGAGCGCCGATTGGATATCTTACGCCATCATCGACGACATTACTGATGTTTATCAACCATTGATAACGTCAATTGAGGAAGAGGTCGATGACATTGATGACCTTATTCTCAAGTACTTCTCCGCCACCAATGAGCTTGGTGGTGAGAAGAACCCCAACAACGAGAAAGACCCTGATTCGAGCGAGACCTCTAGTGGGATGGAAATGCTCATTCGAATCGGACAATGTCGCAAGAAGGTCATGTCATTGTATCGATTGCTTGGTAACAAAGCAGATGTTATCAAAGGCTTCGCCAAACGTTGCAATGAGCAATGGGAAGTGGCTCCCAAATCCGAGATTGGTTTGTATCTTGGTGATATACAGGATCATATTTTGACTATGACCGGAAACTTGTCACATTATGAGACACTTCTCGGTCGAGCGCACAACAACTATCTTGCCCAGGTCAGCATCAACATGAACGAAAGACAGGAAAAGGTATGCTTCAATCTGACTTCTAGCTGTAGGATGAGTACTAACTTTGATCTTTCAGACAGCAGATGTGCTAGGCAGGTTGACTGTGCTTGGAACGATCGTTCTTCCCATGAATATTATCACGGGAATGTTCGGTGGTAATTTCAAGGTCCCGGGTCAAGATGTCGATAATCTGAACTGGTTTTGGGGTACCACGGCAGGACTGGTCATTTTTGGCATCATCTGTTTCTATTGGTGTAAAAAAGTATACAAGGTCGTATGAGAGAACGATATCTGGTTTTATGACGGAAGTAAGGGCAAGAATTGATTACCAGCGTCTCTGATATCCCAGGAATAGACCGAACGATGGATCTCCAGCTTGTGACAGTTTGGTCATGTACATCTACTAAAGTATATTTTCACTTCATGTTTACCTTTCTGGCGTCTTCGATCGTAGAGTGATGGCTCATCGAACTTAATCATTGACATCTTGTAGTCTTCTGCCGTGACGATTATCTTTTCATGATGGTGTGAGAGTACGGCTTGTGGTGGAATAAACTTCTGCAAAAGTTGAGGGTTGGGTGGGAATAAATATTGAAAGATGTCGAAATCCTAGGCACAACATAAATAACATCAAACTATTGAAATTAGCATCAATTCTGTAACATAGCTAAATACGTAGACTACGAGGTCACTATATCTGTCTCACACCGTAAATAAGAAGGCATATAATATAAAGTCATCACATATATCATCAAGTCCACAGTCATAGTCGTACTTGCCGTCTAAAGAAAAGAATCAACAATGACGACGACGATGAGGGGTCAACCAAAAAGCCACTGGCATCTCCAACTCTGCACAACTCGGGTTGCAAATCAGACTTCAGCATCGGAAGGCGAGGACCGAGGCATCAACGGTTGTATATCTCTACATCTTCTATGCCTCTACGGTTACCTGTACCTGCTCTCCACAGAATCATCTCCCCAGAGATAGTATTCCAGCCCACCAGCAGATACAGCTACAAGCCCAGCTACAAAACGCTCCATCTCCAACGCACCATGTCCTCCTCCACCGACGCCGCCAGCTTCCCACCACCCGCGCTACGCAGTGCCGCCGAAGAAGTAGCATCGCTGCTGCGCGCACGCAACGAGACCATCAGCGTGGCTGAAACCGCCGCGGGGGGACTCGTGTCCGCCGCCCTGCTGGCCTGTCCCGGAGCATCGCGCATCTACCGCGGAGGGCTCACGCTGTATACGTTGGACTCACGCGTGGCGTTTGCTGGCTGGACCAAGGCCGACATCGAGGGCTATGATGGGCCAACGCCGAAACTCGTCGCTGGGCTGGCGAGGAGTGTTCGGGCGACGTTAGGGAGTACATGGGCGGTCGGTGAGGTATGTTGATGTTTTTTATGCAATGCCTTGTCATGGTTTGTGTTGGAGGCAGGTGCCGTGACAAGGGGTGAATTGATGCTAATGGGACATGTCTTGATAGAGTGGTACGGCTGGTCCGACTGCAAGTGGGAAGACGCCCAATAGACAACCGTGAGTTCATCCCGACCTATCCAGTGCAGTGCAGTGCATTTGTCATTTCCCCCACCCCCCCTGCTTTGTCTGTCCGAAACCCACCAGACGAAGTTTCTCTACATTCCATCTCATCTCGCATCATCGTTCAAGCACGGCTGATCTAACATCCTGGCTTCATTTGGGGTCTAAAGGGGCTACGTTGCACTGGCAGTGGTCGGGGAGAAAGGAGAATTGAGCAGGGACTTCGAAACGGGCCTGGGCGCTGATCGCAATGCAAACATGGTGGCATTTGCCGTTGAGGCGTTGTACCTCGTCAAGGAGTTTATCAATGCGGGTGAGGATGAGGCTAATAAGGGTGATGGCCATGGCGACCAGGGTGCCGACAGTAAAATCTGACGGGTCACTTCAGATAGTGGAGCCGTGGTGCATTCTGGACGGTGGGAACGTTTGATCGTGGTTGGGGTTATGGTTGTGCATGACATGGGGATTGGGATCGAGCATCCGTGATTGCTGAGCCCTGGCTCCCATTCTCGAATGTGGTCTGGAAAGATCGAAGCAAAATACCCGAGTTTAAATACTGTCCAATAAACGTGCAGTACGGAAAAGAGATGCTAGGTGCACTGTAGCCTACAGAAAACTAGCCCTCGATCTTGGACTCGGAGATCCGCCGGCGAAGATAGGTTGCGAAGGTAGATGTTGCTTCTCCCACCACAGAACTCATTGAAGCGTGCAAGACGTTCAACCTCAGGCTGTTTGCTCCGTAGAATGCGGACTCTCGGAAGTCAGGGGCTGTTGAGCGGACAAACTCCGCCACCATCACCACGACTGACCACTGGCCTGTGAGTTTAGTGACATGGGATAAAAGTCGTGACGTGATTCAGTCTTTAAAAGGATATTTACTTGGCTGGCCTGAACCACAGTCTGAGTCTGAGCCTGATCTCACAGTGCACCAAAAGCATCAAACGTGGCAGGCGGCACATCAGCCACACGCACGATGGGTTCGCATGATCAGTCACACTGTGGTCTGTCAGAGCCGGGCCAGAGACAGAGACAGAGACATTCTGGAGATGAGACCAAGTAGATCATCTCCGGGAAACCGTTGGGGAAAAGGTGATTGATCGCCATAGAGGCTTGGGGCCAGGGTTGTGTGCGCATGGGAAATCCGAGAAAATAAGAAAACACAAAAGAAATTGTTGTTGACCACTGGACGGCCTTGTCTGCGGATCCAGACTGCTGGATCCGAACTTGACGGTCCGTAGGGGCCGGCTTGCGGTTTTCGGTGTTTTTCTTTTGCAATATTCTGTAACCTCTATAGTCCTGGAGATGATTGGCGGTGTTCCGCCAATTGATGAAAGATGACAAGGAGGGGACGCCTCAGTCGCATCACTATCCTGGGATAACTTGCCCGGCGTTGTCAGACGAAAATTTGAATTATGGGAGGAATGGTTGAGAATTGTTGATCTATTGGACCTGCCCATGCGTCAGGAGCATGCGTTTTCTGACAGATTCGCCATGCAAATCTTTTGCGTGCATGTTATCCGTGCATGATCGGATGGCTGGACGAACGGCTTACTGTGAAATAACTTTAACCGCACACAATGGATGTCAGAGGTATCAAGTCCATCCGAATGTTCGGATCGCCTGCATTCGAGGGGGCACAGCATGGCGAGGTGGAAAATTCTGTCAAGCAGCATGACCATGCTTACTCCATTGCGTGTCGTTATCACGATGTTTTGACAGCTGTCAATGTGTCAGGTTTGCAATGAACAGAGTCGTGTCGACTCGACATTTTTTTCGAAATCGACGGGCTCATCTCGGCCTTAACTTGGAATTGTGCAATGGTCGAACCCTGAGAGTCACTCAAATAATTAGTATTGTACAGGTGACACTCTCCATGCATGTGTGCTGAGGATTCAGTACTGGTTTTGTCGGTCCAAAGGCGTGGGGGAGAGATGTCCACAAGAGGTACTGAGCGCATCCTTATGCAAGGATCTTTCCAGACGCACTGCCCTGATGCAGTAGCAATGTTGTCAGTGCCCCAATATTAAGTACATATTTTGGTATAGAAGAACACCTAGGACAGAATGTTAGCTACACCGGATGAGCTATCCGTCAAATGAGGTGAATTGAAGTACTGGTGCAGATCCCAATGGAAACCAACCATGGTATCAGATGATAGTGAGGCGACGAACGTGGAGAACGCTTATGTTGACTGCCTAAGAGCATTTCATTAAGCGTGTCTCAGAGCCTAGAAGATAGGCATATATCACCCACAGGGATAATGCGGAGTAAAGCCGCGATCATTCCAGGGGTGGCTTTGCCTTTGATGATACCCAGCCATTGGCGTTGCTTGCTTTAATTGGGCTCATTCCAGCCCTGGAGATCAACAGCAACGAGCAACAAGAGTGGGAGGATCAGCTTCAGGTACAAGCTACCAACGACAAGCGTCTCGTCTCCCAGCTCAGCTTTGAATGCGAAAGATATTCCATGGGGTGAGAGTCTCACCGAGGAGATTGCTCACTATTATGGAGCTGTGGTCATGCTCAAACACACATATTGAATTCTCGAGGTAACAGCGACAATCTTCTTGGTTCGTACACTGTCCTCACAGGATACTGAGGAGGCAGCCAATCAGCCCAGGGATTATGGACTTCGCCTCCGACCTCGATTGATCGTCACGCAACCCTTGAACCAGATATTGTTTGATATTCATCATAGCCTATGCATCATATTCCGCCACGAATATTGAGGCTGTGAATTCAAGCAAGACTGCTGGCCTGTGTACTCCAGGATCCCGTGTACCTCCTTGACGTGAGGTGAGGATGTACTCTTGAAACTCAACATTGAGGCGAAGATAAACACCCTGGTCAATGGAGGTGCGCGTGCTAGCTGGAGGCCGCAGCTCGCGAAAGAAAGCATGTACAGCGGAAACGCAAAGCTATTCCCCGATGGAATGGTCGAGATGCTTATCTAGGCCGTGCGATCTCGTAGTGTGTCGCTTGGGGCTGGTTTCATTTGCCTTGATATTGAGGATTCGGAACGTGGGTACAGAGTCTTCAATGGGTGTTGAATGAAGCGTGCGAGCTAAAGGGTGCGCCTTTGCGTGAGGGTCTGACAAGATCGCTTAGACCTTGGGGGGGGGCACGGGCTTCAACCTGACCGACTTTGATCGGAGGAGTTAGTCGCAGTGAAGAGAAGAAGCAACCGGAACAGTAGGATCAGCTCGATATAAGTAAAATTGGAACGTATCGTCAGTCGCAGGTAGCGGACGTAGATTGCACAGTTTAGTTAGAGTGGACTAGAGCATAGTAATGTCCATCAAAGACCAGAACTGTCACTTTCGCGCAATCATTTCATTTACATCCATGGATGCTACGAGGGTCTGTTCACTATTCTTAGCATCTCGACAATTTTGAAAAGTGTAAAAGAGTCATTGTTATGCTAGAACTTTGGGGGTATTGCTAATTGCCGTTGAAGCAAAGGTTCTGGAGGCCGGCAATATGTCTCAACGCAAGTGAATGTGCTCTACGAAGATCGGTATCACAGCTTTGATCCCAGTCGTTTTGAATCGAGCAGATACAGCCAGCCGACTACGTTGATAGATAGAAATTCGCGCGAAAATCAGGACTATCAACGTTCATGACAAAGAAATAGAGTTGGGCCGCTGGGTCTAGATCGAGGAGGGCGGCCCAAAGAAATTGTACCTGATAGATGCCAGGGCCTATCAGGAAAAAAACCCCCTGTTCTCTTTCTGGCCTATTATTGATCCAGAAAAAGACCACCGGAATCTCATCGTTCGATCTCTTTGAAGTCAACGCATGGGTTATAAAGTCTCTTTTCGTCTCTGGAGGTCTAGATCAACAGCCATAGAGCTGCCAGACCTCGTCTAGATGACGCATACGAGGACGGCAGCGAAGGATTCATGGAGACATATCGATAATTAAACATAGGGTTGAACGGCCCGCAATTCCCCTGAGAATGGTTGTCGGGCCAGCGTCTTCGACATCGTCATCGTATATCATCATGTCATTGGCCAATATCTCGCCCGTGCTGCAAATTTCCACGGAGATGCTGAAATGTCCGGGAAGAGGTCGCTCCCAGCTGAACCTCCTGTGTCCTTGCGTGTACTTGATGGGTCGTTTCAATCGCCGTCACTACTGGGAAGGGATAGTGATGTCTACGCCAATGCTGATGGTGATGAGATCCTACGTTTGTAGATGCTTAATAGCCTTGTGTCCACGGAAGTTTTGATGCCCAAATGGGACATTAGACTGGGCTTCGGCCCGGTCACGGGAACACATCAAGTCTCAGGAAATCACCCTCGTCGATCGTTGCTACTGTGTAGGGATGAAGCCGATCTTGATGCCCAAGCTATCCGCACTCCAGACTACGTACGCGTACTTCTACTCCGTATTCCTATGATATGCAATCATAAGGTAGTAACCAGAATTAATGGAAACTCAAAAAATGCCACAATCGCCCGTCGCTTGCGAAGACCATCCGCGGCGTCTGCGGACGCCGGAAACGGTCGATGGCGCAAGCCAGAAACCATCCAGCAATCCCGACTCGGTTTGAACTGGAAGAAAAGGCCACGCTCTGATGAGCGCAACTTTATCGGCCATTATTATTATTGATCATGCCACAACGCATCACCGTGCCGACTACAAATTTAACAATTCGACGCGGCACGCGGCCCAGAGAATGGATGTGGGCTTGGAAAACTTCGCGAAGGGGGTGATGGCGCAGAGTGTACTTATTGAAACGGTCACGATTGCATAAAGTGCGCACACATATCCCTTATTGTCAGTTTTAGTGGTGGGGTACGATCAATTTGGCAAGAACCTGGGATCCGCCTCCTGTCAGTTTGACTTCCTACCCGCAGGTGGGCCTCTGGAATGTTCCAAGGAACAATCTCGAAGGGCTTCTGGCAACCACTAGGTCATTTTCTCAGGTTGCCTGGCACATGAGTGGAGACGAGTAACATGAAGGGTGATGTAGATCGAAGACAACCCACTTGAGGAGTCAAAACGACCTTGTTTCTACGAAAATCCAACATGGATGTCATCCTGTTCTGGAATGCCTGAACGACACGGAAGAGGCTAACAGAATTGGGATGGTCGCATGAAAGGATGGGTCGGAATCCAAGCCTTGCGAAACAAATTGCAGCCTGACGAGGAATTCATGAAAGGGGATGACCCAGGGCAGGGCCGTGAAGCGGATAGACGGAACGAAGTTGGATTCCTAAGGCTCAGGATGATTTTCGAGGCATTCAGGTGAGACAAGCTTGATTCAGTGTGAATTGTGCAGAGAAATCTAGCTCATGCGTTGTTGATCAGGAGCTCAACCATCCAACCCAGCGGGGGAAGGTCTGTGACAATGGTTGCATTTCTGCACGAAGGGAACTCTGGAGTGCATGAACTGCGCAGTAGTCGCTACTAGATATTTTCCGCATCACCTGCTGCAGGCATCGATGTCAATACAGGAGATGCGAATGGTATTTGATGTAACATGTTTAAAGGTCCCAAATACCCTTCAACGCGCAGCATGGTGGATGACGAGAGAAGAATGCCGACCAAATTCTGACCTCTCATCTGAATTGATAATCACTGTGATGCGATAAGTGGGGATGGAGTTTTAGGTGTGCAAGAGTGGACCGGTATCCCGCGGTACCCAGAGTCAACGGTAAAGAGTCAACAATGGTGATCTCGCTCAGGACTCAGGAGATACCCTCATACCTTTTCTTCAGATACTTGGTACCCACGAATACCTGGGTGGGTAGGGTCCCAGTCTCCCAGAGTGTTGGTTAGAGTAACCCTCCTCGGGACTGCCCCACGGGCTGCGAAGGCTGGTTTGGGTGGTTGCGCCGTGTGGCATGCCTCAATTCAGTAGGCGTGCCCCCTGCCAGGAGTGATCGAGTTCGACCCGAAGGACGTTACTCCATAGTAAGGGTACGGCCTCGTACCAAATACCAATTGACCTTGAGTGGTTGACCCATCCCATCGGATGGGGACGCCCACGTGGCGCCTACCGGTGGCGGGCCCTCGGGCCTAGAGAGCCCCGCGCGGGCGGATCACTTGCCATAATGCAGATTCCAGAGTTGGCTCACCACCCAGTCAGCTTCGGGAGGCTGTAATTGTGATGCTCTGTGGCGTTCTGGAGGTATTTCCCAGTGCATCGACTGGAGGCCGTGTAATCTGAAGATCTATTTAGGTACATGAAGGCTCGTCACGGTGGCTGTATAATGCAACCATATTGCTTTCTTCAGCGATGCGCACACCCACATGGTACAGGACGATTTGGCATCCAGCTCAAATTGCGGTGATGAACCTTCCAAGTTGGCATTAACAGATCATCGTTGCGAAGGCGCCGTACAGTAGTCCCTTGGACTAGGATGGGTTGGAAGTTAGGTTGGAGTGTCAGCAAATGGTCAGAGTACGGATGTCCATCGTGTTATTTTGATTGTTAGTGTCATAAGGTTTGGACTATTCCTGACCAGAGGATCGCCAAATCATTGCGGTGACGAGCTAGCAAAATTGTGAAACTGGCCATTTTCCACCCCCACCTTCCCGAGCGAGAAACTTCCCAGCTGCCCAAGTGGAAACGGTGGAAACGGCAGACACCCTTGGGCCTTTGGGCCTGGCAAACTGTGCATCATGGAGCATTCTCGTACGGATACGAGTTTAATGGCAGTGAGTATCGGGATGCTCGTCGAAGCTATGTGGTTGGGTTGGTGACGGAATTAGAAGACCATTAGGGATTACCGAGTACGCAGAGAATCAAGGCTGATCATATCCATCCTGGTGCTTTCCACCTCTTACAAAAGTCCGGAACATCCCATAGTAGTGAACAGTCTCCCTTACGCGATTGGAATGATACTGTACATTACGGATATGGTTGGCGATAGGAGCATTCCGCTTCACCAAATGGTCAGACTTCGGCGAAAGGAGGCGGTCTGCGGTCTCGGTGCCTGTGGGCCACATGTTTCTGCTAATCGCGCAGGTGATCAAGAGCAGAGGTTAATGATTGCTAGTAATATTAACGGCCTTGTCTCGCCATATTCCCCAAATGTATGCACTATCAGCAAAGCCTCCGTGTCAGAAAAAATGCCCTGTCTAGCGTCCTGATTTTGCGATTTCCATCAGCCAATTATATATCTGGGCAGGATTTTTGCCAAATCGAGCAATGTCAGTTGAGGTGTTTCAGAACAGCTAACACTAAAGTTTGCATGGATGGTGGCAAAGTACGAAGGAGTTCTTCACACTTTTGTATAGTTGAACCTGCGGCGGAGATGGCGGTGTGCTTTTGTCCGCGGAATGATTAATGTCACACGCACCGCACCCACATGTTCTGTCGATTATGCAGAAGATGCTGAACTGAGTGTCAGAATCTACGACAGTCCAATTGTCGGAGTGGTGGCTTATCGCATTACGATATTAAGAACAAGGTTACCATGAGACTTGCGATCAACCACGAATACTTGTCCTTCCACCGGGCAACGGTGGAACAAATCAGTCCTCCGTAATGCTGACAGCACTTGAAGGCCCTTGGATGATCTCAAGCTATTCCATTTGCAACAGTAATGATCAGGACAAGGGATCCAGGACTTGCCCCCAGACGAGAACTCTCGAGTGCATCATTGTGCATGGAATTAGGGATCCAATGATGTGATTCGAGACCGAACGTGTCGGGTGCAAGGCAGCTATTTTGAGGAGGGAATACATGGTCCAACATTCATCAGAATGTTGAAAAATCGTTAGTTTTGTTCAATGCTGTTGATGGCAGTATCACCTGTTGAGGGTCTGGGAATACTCGTAGGTGCTTGGAGGTGTTTGCTGAGAGTGGCGTACGAGAAGATGCAAGGTGCACCACTTCCTGGAGGGGCTTTGGGCATGATGATACAATTCAAGGACGAGTGACCATTGGTTGAAATAACAATAGCGAAGCTGAGAGAGGAATTGTGCTCTGTTCTCTGTACAGAGGACTCGTACTCGTACCTCAGTGGTACCCGTACGTCAAATGTGGGCACCTTGTCCTCTAGTGATGGCTTTAGCGGGTGGTTAGCAGGTCTGTGGACAGGGTTCGCTTCCGACTCATTTCAGGTGGAATAAGGTCATGTGGGTGGGACGTCTTTCACTAAAACACAGCCTAAGGAAATGCGGTCTCGATGATCAAAACAATACACTTTGGGTCTCGATTCAAATTGATGGACATCGAGCATCGAAATAGAGGCTGTTTCGGTGATAGTGAATACCATGGGCGTGGGTGATGTGATAGTCGTGGGCGGGATGAATACATCAGGTTGGTAGATTCATCTGTAGTGCCAGTCTGAAGAACAGGGAGTGGGCAGTGGGCACTGTTTCCCTACCGTTCAGTGGAGGCATCGACACAGGTGAGCGTGGACCCACCCGCACGTAGCCTACAGAGTAATTGTACATGAGGGCAAGGCTTTGATCAATTGTCCTTGAAGACGATCGCTTACTACTCTTCTGTCGGCAGGCAATGGGGCTTCAGTCATCAAGGTCGCAACCTTGACCTTGACAGTCGTTCAAGTAGATTGTGTTTTATAACAGCAGCTCTCTAATCAATGGCCACGATTGGAAAGGTTTTGGATATTCTTGACCGACCTGAGTACCACTTCCCCGAATCGAGGTCCCTGGTCACTGGATGTGGTGGTAACAACTCAACAATGGCCTTGGGGTGCATACGGCTACACTGAAATATTGTCCTGGTGCTGTGAAGAGCTGATTCCAGAGAGGTACTCTACCCTCTATGTTCCTTAACCACGTTGTACTGTGGACTTTGCGACGCGAAGTCAGTGCCTCCTTCTAGGCGCCCTTTAAGGCCGTGGACGGAGTATATTCCATGGGTTCGAGCTCTCTCTACCTCGGCACTGTCACTCTGGCGAGAACAGGTACGAGGTACCGAGTGCTCCGTAATCAGTCCGATTTACCTCCAGCTCGTAAGTCCCTCCCCTGGGATTGGACCTGGCGCTCTTTGGTCTGGTTCGCTGGCTTCTGCGACACTAGTTGCAGCTCCTGTGAAAGTCAAGGACGTGGGTCTCACTAATCAATCGTCTGACTAGGTGATTATCTCGTTTGGGCATAATTTGGTGAGAGGATTCAAGACCCGAAGCCAAACATCAAAATGAAGGAGCATCGTTGCCCACCGCTTGGTGCCGGATTGTAACGTACTCTGATCTCTGGTCACTGGTCACCACTTCGTAGTAGTAGTATCTAGGTGGGTAGTTCACGTCGTTCGATCATCGCAAGGCCAACAACGACCTCAGTGCAAGTCTGTGCTTGCATAGCCAAATTCCAACCCCACCTTCAAGCCATCGAGAGCAGTAGTAGTAGACGAATGTGTGCGCTTGCTGTATTCCTACAAGCTCAAGCTCGTCGTTTTCCCTCTTAGTTAAGACTGGACTCCCTAGGGAGATTCATACAGTAATTTCTCTCCAGCTGACCTCAACTTGAACAGAGGCGAATTGGCATCTCCCGCTCGAGGCAGACGGATACTCCCACACCTCGTTGCACCTTCTATTTCGCCTCTCCGAGACTCTTAGCCCGCCGATCCACTGCAACTGCCTCACCATTACATGTTAGTGGGAGTGGCTATTACGAGCTATCATCGCCTCGTCTCGCACGGTGGCCACCAGACCTGACCTGCCCTGACCCGACTGTTCTTAGTTTGATCTCTGTTGATCCCGAATTCCCGGGCAGTATTCCATCATTTCTCAGCATTGACTGGATACCGAAATCTTGGTTGGGGGTCTCTGGCACACCTTGCCGACGCCCTAAACCGCCTACTGCAGTACGAGTCTGGGAGAAAAAGCCCCCCCGGCAAGAGCCCAAGCTCCACAGACAAGGACTGGCACTTGAAGCTGGACCGAGTGCGAGTGCCTCGCCCGGGTCTCCTTACCCTACCTTTTGTCTTCGGACTAGAGTCGAGTCCCAGCTTGTTCCATTTGTTTTCCCTTTGAACTTCTGCCACTAACTGGATGATCAACTCTTGGTCGCCTATCATTATCATTGCCTGTGTTTGGCACCTCTCTGGCTACAGTGATACCCACCGCTACCTCCAGTAGGTACCCCGTCGCCTCACTCCAAGGAAGTCACCCACCGCCTAGCAGTGCCAGGCAGCTTGAACCCACAGCTACCGTCTTCTCCGTCGTCACTGGGACTCCTCCTCGAGTCCTCGTACTTTGACTTCATCCGCCCCCCTCTGGCTTCTGGCTTGATCCGCCAATCCGTCACTGTGCAGCCAGTCAACACCTCCACCGCCGGGCCCTTTGGTTCCAGTAATTGTGTCCCCCCCAAGGTCCCAATCCTTGTTCCGACCTAGCTAGAGGCTAGCCTGAGATCGACCAGCATTATTATTACTATCTGTACCTCCGGACCTGAGTTGCTATCAACTCGAGTCGACACTCATCCTCCCGTCGTTCACGTTTTCAATTCCGCACTGTCTTTCCAACTAGCTCGTCTTTGAGAGCTGCATCATCCCAGGCCCTCTTGTCTTCCTTTTTACACTTCGACTTGATACCACTTGTAACGGCTACAATATTGTCGACGAAGATCATCACCGAAATCAGTCAGTTGGGCATCTATTCATCTTTTATCTTTACCCTTTCCCCACCACTCTCCTCCAAGGCAAGCTTCCGACCGCCTCTGGCTATTTCGACATAGCCTCCAGCATCTCAGTACCCGCTTCAAACGTTGCTGCCCAAACTTGAAGACCTCGACTCCGGTCGCGATCGCTGTGTTTACCCACCGCCGCCGTCTTGGGTTCCGCCAACGTAGACAACCCGCCATTCTGGATTTGACTTCTCGACATCTTTTCCATCACTTTCAATCCACGTCTTCATTTTCGGATCTATTGCCTTCGATTTCTCCAACAACCACTTTCGCATATCTCCAATCCTTGCGCGGTAGACTTGTTTGCTTAATCAATTGCTTGCCCACCACGACCAAAGTCCACCAGTGCCGGGCTCATTTTCAATCTAACCACTTAATCGAATCTGTGTGCGCCGCATCCCTTCCACGTTTGCTTTCTCCCGAAAGCAGAAGCCCGTGAGAAACAGCGCTTTTTGGTTTTCTATCCGCTGGCCACGCGAAACTTCCCCGGATCTTCTGGACTTCAACTGGCCTTTCTTCCTCGATTCCTGGAACCGACAACAAGAAACCCATGCGCATTGGTGATTCCGCCCTCGAGCGAACTGCCATGAGCATTCTGTTTCTTGCGCGACTTTAAGATTGTGTCCCTGGGTCATGGTGCATTCCCCGTACCACGTTCTTCCGGGCATAGTGACGAAGGAGGTACTGATTCGGCTGTTGTGCTCGGAATCAAAGGTTGAGCATGGAAGCAATCGGTGACGTGGAGTTGAAGTACGAAAGATCCAATCCCTACGGTCCACCACCACACCACAACGCCCACCGTATGCCGCCAACCGAGACTCAACCGTTACACAGTTACCCTCCACCTCAAAGCACCAGTATGCCACCACCAGGCCAAGGGTGGACCCCCAACCCTTCACCTTACAGTGGTGAACCTAGCGAACATCGACCACACCCATCCGAAAATGCTCATCAACCTTCCTACCCGCCTCCACCGCCGCCTTATCCTCCTTCGGGTCGAGAAACCCCAGGCTATCCTCCACCTCAAGCCGATCCAGGTTACGGACGCCCAGGAAGTGTCTCAGGTCCTACGAGATCTCCTGCAGAATCTCATCACCCACAGTATCACCCTCCGAGTAGCAATCCCCACGAACATCCCTATTATCCTCCTTCTGCCGACTATAGACAACGGCATGCGTATTCTGGGCCTGAGGCCCAGCCCAACGGAACCCATCAGCAACCCCTTCACGTAGTGACAGCTCATGAAATGATGCCGGGCCAACCTCCCAGCCAATCCAGTCATTATGGGCCTCCCTCGGCGGGACCCCCTTCATCTGCTCCCTACTATTACTCCGAGTTTGGTGGCCAACGCCGGAAGCCTGTCCGTGCCGCACAAGCTTGCGATTCGTGTCGACAGCGAAAGGCAAAATGTGATGAAGGCCGACCGGAATGTCAACACTGTAAGGAGAATGGGCTCAAGTGCTCATATCGAGAAATTCCACCGCAAAAATCGGAAAAGCAAGTGCTCGCAATTACGGCTCAGCTCGATTCTCTGTCAGACAACGTGAAATCAATTGCTGATGCTGGAAGAGCGCAGAACGCAAAGATAGATGCCATTCTCAATTTCCTGTCCCGCAGCCAACCTGAAGCCTTTGCTGGGCTTGAGATGGGAACCCCGGAAGAGCGCAAGGAAAATGTGGTCCGATCTCAGGAAAAGACGGCATCTGCAAGTCAAGCCATCCCTTTCAGTAGAGAGGACAGCTCGGACGTGAGAACCACTCCTCACATGGCGGGCCACTCCGCTCTTTCGGATTTTATAAGTCGTAATGGGGACGAAACAGGAGGGGATGGATTGTCCATGCCTTCTAAGCACACCACTGCAGCACAGTATCTCCTCCAGTGGCCTTCTATTGCTGCGTTAACTCCGCCCGGCATCTCTCCGACATATGCCATGGAGGAAGAGCGGGAAAGAGGACTCCTACGATTATACGGTTGTGGAGAAGGTGAAGACAAAGGCGATGGACATGAGGGTGCACCAAGTCCTTCCGGCAGCTCATCTTCAGATGGACGTCGACTCGACGAAGAAACATCCTCCTCTCCCCATGGTGTTTGGGGCGTCGGTCAATTACATGCACCAGGCATGCCGAATCAGGGTCACCCAGCGCGTGAACACCCAGGTGGAGTCAGTCCGCATGGTGGTCTGATGCTCGATTCGGATGCGGTAGATCGCTACTTTCGGAGTTTCATGGAACACATTCACATTCTCCATCCTTTTCTAGAACCTAAAGTTCTCCGGAACATGATCCACACCTTCAAGCGAAAATATAGCTGGGATTATCGTGCGACACAGCCTGCTGGCGTTGTTGGCGCCAAAAGGAAACGAGAAAACACGGAATCTCCACGCTCGGTGGAAGACCACAACACCCCTAGCCATCTCGGAAGCCGCACCCATACCAAAGCTTACAATCCTGGTATCAGTGCGCCTATGATTGAGCACTCTATTGCGAATGCAATTGTGTTGCTTGTCATTGCACTGGGAAAGGTCACGGCTCATCGAGATCCTCTGCCAGGCGCTGCAGCAACCACCAACATGCGGACCTCGACACCCCACAGCAATATGTACTCGGATCTCCCCATGCCGATGTCTGCGCCAACATCTCCTTTCAATAATCAAGTTGGATTGAATGGCGTTAGTCATCTTGGTGCATCCAGCCCAGCCAACCCTCAGGGAAAGAACATGGATGTCATTCCCGGACTGGCATACTTTGCTAAAGCTGCAGACATTATCGGGGAACATCCAGGAGGAAGTGATGTGTCACATATTCAAGCATATCTGCTGGCAGGTCTGTATATGGGTCAACTTGCTCGCATCTTGCCTAGTTTCTTCTACATCCAGAAGGCATGTGTGGCTACCCAAATTCTTATCGAGTCAACGGCTTATGTACAAAACACCATGAAGCCCTCCCGCCGAAATCTCATCAACTTCGCCTTTTGGTCATGCCTGCAGTTGGAGAGCGATATCGCTGCCGAGTTCCACCTACCTGTCAGTGACATTAGCAAACATGAGCGTGCGCAAACTATCAGTTACCCAACAAATGCCACACTCGGCCCGATCCCGGAGTCTAATACCAGTGACGATATCCTAAAGTACTACTCGTTCCAAGTCAACTTGCGCAAGACCATGAACAGCATTCACGCATCGCTTTACCGTGAGAAGAAGAATACGAATACGAGATCTAGTGATTCGGTGATGCATGCTCTAGATGGGATGTTTGAGGAGGTAAGAACAGATACATGGAGGAAAGCCGGGTTGGATTGGGATGACAACGACCACGAGAGCCCCAACATCAACCTTGCTCGATTAAGAGGGAAATATTATGGCGCCAAGTATATCATTTGGCGACCAGCCCTACAATATGCACTTCTCCTCGCCGCTGGAATGAAGAAAGAGCCGAGCTCGGAATCACCATCTGGAAATGGAGAGCACTCGGAGTTTACATCACCAGCGATGGAAAATGCGTACCCTCCGAATCGCTCATGGAAGGAGGTGCCAGGTCTCGACCAGAATCTCTTAGAAGGTGCTCGAAAGTGCGTCCAGGCTGCTATACGCAGTACTACGGTGTTCGATGCGGTGCCTCGACGACTTGTTGTCACCAATATTTTTGGCACTCTTCATGCGTGAGTATCTCAACTCTCTGTTCTCGGATGCATTTGAACTAACAAGTATCACAGACAGTGGGGGAACATGCTTGTCTTATATGCAACATATACTTCGAAGCATGCATCCCTGAGCTCACTGGTGAACGTAGAGATACTGAAGAAACTACACGATCGTACGGTAAGGATTTTACGAGACCACGAGGCGATTTCACCAGTTCTAGCCAAAGATCTCAAAATCCTGGAATACGTACGACGAAAGGTCTTCCCACCCACGAGCTCATCATACGCACCGGCCAGTACGGCATCCAGCTTTTCCAGTCGATGAGAACAATGGTGGTTTTGACCATCATTATGAGGAGGAACTTTGACTGCATTTTCCTTGTCACGCTATTGTCGTGAATGCCTGAATTTGATGTTATCAGGGCGGGAACGTTCACAGCGACTTAGCATCATTCACAGCGTTAACAAACAAACAACATGGAGTTTATGAAAGTATCACGGCCGAATGGGAGGGATTTGTTCTTTAATTTTTGTCCGCCTTGCAAATGCCTATTCTGCTGTATTCAGAATGGTTACGACACCTCTGATCGCCGGACCAGTGCAAGCCAGCCACGGCGGATTGCTTGTCGGCAGTTATTAATGGGTCGATGAGATATTATCCGACACTAGAAGACTGAACGGAGGTGGAAAGTGCGACAGAACGCTTTTTGAGGACGAGATGAATGGCCGCACTGGAAAGGGTATTGTTGGCGCTGTTTGGATCCTATATACATGGCGATGGCAATCGCGATGGCGATATACTGTCAAAGTCCTTCATTTGAGTATACATATTGCGTGGCTCGAGGGAATGGCGCTGGGGGAGCTTTAATAAGCCACTTGTACAACTACTACTGATCTTTGAGGAGGAAGCTCAGAGGCGAGGGTGTGCTCGCTATGTAGCTTAATGAAGAACTGAAACTGCTTGTATGGCTTGTTTAATTGTCGATTGACAGTCAAGGGTGGTCAAGAGGATGACTCATGTGAAAGTCGAGTCCTCCGTATGCGAAGACTTTGTAGCACGTGATTACGTGTATTTGTTCGCGTCAGTCTTTGACTTCGTCAATTTGCACCAAAGAATCTCACGCGGCGTTTTCATGAGATCAATCAGCCACGCGTTCTCTTTTGCAACCAGCATATCCAATGGTCGAACTGTGCGTCGAAGCCGACTTAACCATCCGCAATGCCTACAAATAAACCAAACATTCCACCCGCTCCGCAACCCACCCGAGTCTTCTTCGATCCCTTCAACTCCTCCTCCACAGGCCATCAACGCGCCGAAAACACACTTTCGGGAAGCACATCATGGCGAGACTCACGCACATACAAGCTTTCTCATCAGTTGAGGGACCGGAGTGGTCGTGGAGGTGATGCCCATCTATCGGATCTTGTTGGTGCTGGAAGCGTCAACTACAGGAAGGATGGGAGGAAGGGCAATGGTGATTGGGAGAAGGGTGCGCCGGGTCTGCGTGAGAGTGGCTGGCAGGATATCAGAGGTCTTATGGCAGGTAGTAGGAAGAGATGTGCTGAGTCCAAGGACGAAGACATGGGCCAATCGAAGAAATTGAAGCAGGACTCTGAGGGCAATAAACCATCCAAGGATTCCACTACCAACACGATTACAGCAACTGAAGAGAAGATATCTCCAGAGAGTTGCCCAGACCAGCTCGTCACGACTACAAAACAGCCGCCACAGATCTTCCGCGGATTAACCATGTATCTCAATGGATCCACGGCTCCATTGGTGTCAGATCACAAGATCAAACAACTCTTCGTCCAGCACGGAGGCAATTCGTCCTTCGCTTTGGGACGGAAAACCGTCACTCATGTGATCATCGGAAGTACATGCGGTGGTGGCCTTGCCGCCACAAAGATCAACAAAGAAATCAACACCGTCAGAGGCAAGGGGATTAAATACGTCACGGCGCAATGGGTACTGAGCAGCATTGAGCAAGGCATTCGACAACCTGAGGCGAGATACGTCCCCGGGAATCTCAACACGAAGATCGCCGGGAATGGACAACGGAGTGTGAGGATGGTTTTCACACCTACGACGAAATGAAGAAAAATAGGCTTCCATTACATTTGGGAGCATTATGTACGAAGGACGAATCAGTCAACGAGTCACGAGCATCAGTCCAGATCAACAGCATGGACTATGTATGTATATACGAGCATGAACGAGACCAATACCACCAATGAAAATAGCACGCAATAAACCACGCATTCTATATCCTGTCAGCCTTGTGCGATGTATCACCCCATCCACGATGAAGAGCCGACTTTACTTAGTACTCAGATTCGGCCACTCTAATGGACACAACCAATCAGCACAGCATCACGATATGGAGCAGTGGGAAAGCAACATACCAAAAGAAGTCCGGGCAGTATTCCTGCGGACGACCTTGACCTCATCACCGACCTTGATCTCGGCGGCGGTCTTGCCCTCCGGGACCTTTGCGAGGAAGCCATATCTTCCAAAGACGGGGCTCCACTTGGCACCGGGGTCGACGCGACGATCCGAGTTCAACTTCTTCAGGATCTTGCCGGCCTCGCTCTCGCCCACCTTGCCGGTGCTGTAATCGACATTGAGGCTGTTGCAGCGCGCGCAGTTCTGCGTCAGCACGATCTTGGCCCCTTGACTCCCGATCTGCAGTTCGCCCCAGAAGTCCTCGTCGAACTCGCCGGCGGCACCCTCGACGATGATGTTGGGCCGGAACTTGGATATGTCCATGGATTCGCCGGCGGGCAGGCGCTGCTGCGCGTTCTCCCAGCTCCGCGTGCTGATGACCAGGTACGGCGCCACGTCGGCGAATGTCAGGCCGGCGTCTTCGCCTTCGTATTGCTTCGCGCTGCCGAGGAGACTGCCGACCACGCTGCTGGTCGTCGACGTGATGCTGCTTAGCCACGACGAACCGCCCGCGCCGGCCGTTGCGCCTGTTCCCTGGCTCTGCTCGTCACGCTGTCGCCCCGACACGCTCGGGGGCATGTTGCCCAGCACCTTCCGCCGATTCTCCCCGATGTACAGCAGCTTGACCTGGTAGCCGAAGCGCGCGCTGAACCACTCGTTATACGTGGCGCCCATGTCGTAGCTGACAGTCGGGCTCGAATGCATGGTGATCTGGAACTCATCGAGGCCGTGCGTGTCCGGCGCGAGGTCGATCTCAAGGGGGGTCGCGTCAGTGATTTTCTGGTCCGGGTTCGCGAACGCGTGGTCTTTGGTGTACGTGACGGTGAATTTCTTCGGGGATGATGGGGAAGAGCTGCCGTCCACGAAGGCGGTCGTGAACAGGCACATCTCGGTGAATTCGGCGATGTGCATGTTCTTGTCTTTGCTGATCGAATACAGCATGAAGCGCCGGTCGTGCGGGAATCCCGTGTACATGGCTGCTTGGCTGGAGAGGGAGATTCCTCGGAGCGACTTTATCGGGTACGTGTAGATCTTGAGTGGACGTTTGGATGTCAGTTGGGGAGAGAACTCAGTTTCATAAATGATGCATTGATCATATATCTTGGGGAGACGATACGATGGGTGTCGGATTGGAGGGTCTCTCTATACGTACCTCCTTCACACGCAATACACCTTCCGCCATCTTGACAGATGCTCCTGTGGATATTTGACTAGGTGGAGGGTTGTACAGGCTGACTCTCTATCGGTGATATCGTCGTGCTGAGGAATGAAATGTTGTGCCGAACAGATGTGCTGCTCTGTCCTATCCTGCTTGCCTGGTCTAGTGCTTTATTTCTCTCCCTGGGCGATATCTTGGTTCCTAAACAACAGAACGAACGAGCAGGTAAATTGATAGTGCGTGTTGCAAAAGACTCGAGCGAGATAATGTATTATCCGAGGGTCGAAATGAGTCGAGTCGAGTCGAATCACCTTGGTCACAAAGTCGCGACTCAATTAACCTCCCAAGTCGGAGTGAAAGGTGTGGTCCAGAGAGCAGCACGGTATCGAGAATCAATCTGATATGTATGTACCAGAATACTTATCTTGCAATAGACGAGCGAATTCTCCAGCACCCACCGTAGAAGCCCGAGGCCACCAACGCCCCCTCAATCTCGAACTCTCCTTTGCCCCGCGTGGCCGTTCCGCCCTTCGAGGTTGAGTGCCGAGAGCCGAATACAACGATATACGTCTCGAGTGAGGAGTGCCAATATCAGCATTGACATCGATATCGTAGTGTATTATATTAAGGCTAGTCCCCAGTTCAGCTATGCAACCATACGTTATATCCTTACATCTCATTATCTATCTGGAGCTGGCACTATGGTAGAAACCCTCCTGATCAACGGCTTAGTTGGGCCAGATGATGAAATATTACTTGTATACCAAGCGAAGCAAGGAAACCAACCGACTATTCATCCTTTATCCATGCAAATTCAAAGCCCTGCCCGAATACTGAGGCGATCCAACCATCCAAGGTCATCCAACTGTGCTCTCTTGCCAATGTTTCTCTCGTTTACCTTGGGCCAATGTGGGGTATATATGCATATGCAAGCAAGTAAATCAATCATCAAAAATCATTGCAGTTCGTCATCATCGTCATTAAGTATCGTTGTTCCGTACGAAAAATCCCAAGCAAAATATGCACCCTGCCTCGTTCGTTTCCGGGTTTCCAGGCTTGTGATGTGTCCCTCAAGCAGACCGTGGAATGAATTCTGGCTTTCTCAATTTGGAAACCAATGGTGGCGGTGCAGGCAAATCATCGGAAACCGGATAAGGAGGCCTTTGAGCACCATTTGATCTGCCTGGTGATGGTCGAAATGCGGGATGGACTGGTTCATTGATGGGTGTTTTCGGAGGTCTGGGTGGTGGTTCTGAAGGATTGTATGCCGAATTCGGCGGTGGTTGGTATGTGTACTTGTCATCGTCTCCAAATCGATATGGTAGATTGCTGGAGACCCGTGATGAATTTGAGTCACCAGAGATGACCGAGAACTTGTCCTGCATGGCTGCCGAGCCCTCCAATGGATATGGTGGATTACCAGGAGTCCTTTGGCGTGTGGTGGGAGTGCGTTGACCGTTATCTTCTGCTGGAAGTTCTACAGCACCTGGATGTACTGGGGCCAAGGGTGGTTGAGGCACGTTCAAAGACTCAGACTCGCGATAGCCCCAGCTTGAGTCACGACTGTGGCTTTCACCAAGTCCACGTCGATCGAATCGTTTCTTCATGAGTTCAATTTTGGCCATCTTAAGAGCACCTTCTTTCATCATCTCTTGAACATCCGTCTTTTGTAAGTATTTTCGTGTATTTGTAGTGACGACGTTGAGAGCAGCCCATTCATTGGTCCCTGCAGAATGAGGTTAGTTAACAAAGATGAGAAGAGTTCACGATTCAACCATCACTTACCGACTTGATTTGCGAGACCAGTATCGACGTTCAAACGAAAGTAGTTCTCGGCTGGAACACCACGTCTTGCCAACTCGGTCTTGAGCATTTTTTGGTGTTCTGCTTCGCAATCTTCGATCTTCTGGATGAGTTTCTGTGGATTTTGACAGATCAGTATCAACATTCAACAAGGAAAAAAGACAACAAAGGTGACCTACTCTTCGACCTTCGGCAAAGGTGCCCATGGAACCACCAAGAAACCCCTCCCACCACTCATGATCAGGCACTGACGAATTCGATGGACGTTTCCCCGTGCCAATACTGACAAAGACGCCAACTTCTCGAGCTGGCCATTCATTCATCGATTCCTCCAAGATCTGAGCGGCTGGATTGTACTTGCCAGCCCCCTCGTCGCTAAAGACACTCTGACCGATTTGTATTGGTTTGAATGCGAGTTGGGTGGCACATGTTGCCCGACCAGCCTGCCAGATAGTGCAATTAAATTCGGGAGCTGGTTCTTTTCTTGAATCGTAGCTTCGTAACAGTATCGACGAACCGGTTCGGGGATTTGTACCTCTGTAGACTGCTGTGACGGCCCTGGACGTTGTTAGCTCAAGGAATGTCGAACAAACTGGAACATGTCCCACTTACGTCTTGGTACGATTTTCGCGTCCGTCATAGAGAGTGGCATTGGAATTACCAAAGCCGGGGAAATTCGGCGAGACAATGGAATTTCTGAGTGTGGAAGGACTTGAGACGGAGGTTGTGCTTCTAATGCTCATCGATCGGCGAACTGCCACATTGCTGGTAGCACTGATGGGGCTGGTGAGGTCTTGGAATTCTCTCCCTCTTCCATCATATCCCTCGTCATCGTAAACGGTATGGCCCGCGACACACTCCCGGATGGCCTCTTCGAGTTTCGAGGCTTTGAACAGAGTGTGTTTGTAAGGAATGCCGGCGAAGGTCTTGTCAGTCTCGAAGACTCTTCTTGTCATTTTGACATAGACATCCATGCAGGTCTCGAGATCCAGGCGTAGCCGTCCCAACATAATGGCAATAAGGCCTCCGGTACCAGTGCCACCGATCAGATCAAAATAATCGCATGGTTTAGGGGTGGCGTCTCTGCTTGGAGGTTTCCCTTCGGATTCGACGTAGAGTCTGTGCATGAGTTCTTGTAGGATTAAGAGCATCGAGTAGCCGCGAACTCCTCCGCCATCTAGATGGGGTTGTCAGTCAAAAGAGAGTCTTGGTGGACAACACGAGGTGGATTGCGACTTACCCAATGACAGGATGCGCAGTGGAGGGCCCTTTGTCGTATCTTTCCGTCGCAGATTGTTATCCATGGCGAGAGATGGCAGTAGTGTGTATAATGGGGAGAAGGGGAAAACGGGAGGCGAAACAGGCAGCTGGATATGTAAGAAAGTCGAGTCGAGATGGTGTGGTACGAACGGGCGCGGTTACACGAGGAAGTTTAAGGGTGCCTTGTTCAGAAAGTGAAGGTTCTTGTTGGCGCCAGGCACGCGGGGATGTCTGTGACCGAATTTGAAAAGGATGACGAGGACCAAGAAAGAAGAGCTGGGTACGTGAGTTGTTAGAAAAGAATAGATGAACTTGAAGGCTTGGTTCAGGTGGAGGAGGGAGGGATGCGG
The DNA here is from genome assembly GCF_035927105.1 of Exophiala bonariae. NCBI lineage: Eukaryota > Fungi > Ascomycota > Eurotiomycetes > Chaetothyriales > Herpotrichiellaceae > Exophiala > Exophiala bonariae. The sequence goes on along the minus strand of NW_027042476.1, from coordinate 3,459,824 downwards.
GCGTGAACTTGTGGATGCGCGTGGAATAAATTGGTATGGCTTAGCAGAAGTTGGTCAGGGCATGCGATCTGATTGAGTGAAATTCGTATGGGATGCCTTCTTAGTATTTCTAGTTCAGGCTACTGAATGGGAGGGGGAGTTTTGTCTCTACAAGAGAAGCACTGGCAAGTGGAAGGGTATGACGACGCCTCGTGCCAAGAAAAGAAAGTGAATGTCTGACGGAGGCTAAAGATGAGGATTGGTGGTTACGTGATGGGAAAACTGGGTGATTGATTCATGTCAGACACAGAATTCCAGACTGCCCCTCAAATAGCAGTCACCTTTAGTCCTGGGCGGGCAGGCGCAGGGCAGGCGCAGGGCAGGGGCACAGGCAGAGCAGGCTTGAAGGCGTCCTCCACGCGAACAACAACCAGCACCATCATCAGAACATACCAACTCAAAGCAAGAAATGATCCCCGTTACAAGTAGATAGTAGAGAGTGATTGATAAACACGGATACCATTCTCTCCGAGTGCAGTCACTTTCCCATCGCCACAAGTTACCAATTGCCACAAAAAAACCAGTCCATCAGCCACAATGACCCAATATATTTGTAGAACATGGACATCTCGATCATCGCTCTCTTAGCGAGCTCCACGATCAACACGGATAAATGTTTTTCGTTTATACGGGACCAACGAAAACCTCCTATCGAAGGTGGCGAAAATGGGTAATGCCTTGCAGTGAGCTCGCTTGTCGTCCTCGTAGCGACTAACCTCCTCAATTGGCCAGACGCGCCATGCAAGGCTCCAGCATTCCAAAAGAACCAAGACTCCCAACAAGGCAGGTTATTGGTTGTTCCGCTGAGCATGACCAGCTGAATAAGGAGTCGACGTCCACTACGACCTGACTACAAGGTACCTCGATCTCCTAGCGATCGGGTCCTCCGTATTCTTCAACCCATCTGTAATCCACTCGAGTGGTCGGTTGTGGCTGAGCAATGCCAACCTGGATACCAATCGTCGTTGCTCTCTCCGCCCAGTCCACGCAAGCCCGCCACGAATCATTCCTGCTATTTAGGCCATCGCTACAGCCGGCAACCAAGTCCGTTACACCCGCTCTGACTTCTGGCCACAACCGAGTCTACTCGTACGGTAGGAACCCTTGGACGGAGCTTCATAGATGACCTCGAGAACAACAAAGACTACCCGAGTCACGAGCGTCAAATAATCATTCGTTTGAAGAGTGTAAATCTTCTTCTATGTTGACACAAGTCCATCTATCTGGACTGTAGCAATTTGTGCTGTTTGTTGAAACACTCGGCATCCTAATGCCTTCATTCATATCGATGCCTCATGGACCTTGAGGTCATCATCACCTGTTGTGCTGTCTCACTGTTGGAGAGGCCAGCAATTAACGCCGATGTTAAGATCGACTTTTGCCTGCCCTCCCATGCTATCGTGGTATCATGTTGAAAAATCACTTTTCTTTCGTCAATTCATCCTTTTCTCCCCACCCATGCCAATAACCATGCGCCAGACACTTCCCATCAGGTTGATTGATGAGAAGCACTTCGAACCCCTGTCCGAAATGATATCGGAGTAATACATAAATTACTTAACATATTGAGCACGGAAGCTCTTGGCCGCGTTGACCATGTTGGTCAAGGCTGCCTTGGTCTCCTTCCACTGTCGGGTCTTCAGCCCACAATCAGGATCAATCCACAATTGCTCAGGCTTCAAGAATGCCAACATCTCCTGGATTCGGTCGTGGATCTCTTGCTCGGATGGAACCCGAGGAGAGTGAATGTCATACACACCAGGTCCAATGTGACGAGGGTAAGCTTCATCCACAAACACCTTGAGTAACTTGGCATCAGACTTGCTGTTCTCAATTGACAACACGTCGGCATCAAGTGCTGCAATCGCATAGAAAAAGTCCTGGAACTCGGAATAACAGAAATGGCTGTGGATCTGTGTTCCATCCTCGACACCCGCTGTTGAAAGGCGGAATGAGTCGACGGCCCACTTCAAGTAGTTGGTCCGTTCAGTACCAGTTCGAAGAGGGAGACCTTCACGAAGAGCGGGCTCATCGACCTGGATGACATAGACACCAGCCTTCTCAAGATCAACAACCTCGTCACGAAGAGCAAGTGCCAGCTGTTGAGCTTGAACAGATTGATGGACATCATCACGAGGGAAAGACCATCTCAGGCAGGTGATGGGACCTGTAAGCATACCCTTCATGGGCTTCTTGGAGATGGATGCAGCATATTTGGACTCCTTGACCGTCATGGCAGCTGGTCGTGAAATGTCGCCCACCACAATGGGTGGTCGCACGCATCGAGAGCCATATGACTGCACCCATCCGTTGGTGGTGAATGCATATCCATTCAGGCGTTCACCGAAATATTGAACCATGTCATTACGTTCGGGCTCACCGTGGACGTAGACATCGAGACCAAGTTCATCTTGGACTTGAATGACATCTTGGATCTCCTTCTCGATGAACTTCTCGTACTCCTCGGCAGTGATCTCACCCTTGGTAAACTTGTTACGTTGGATTCGGATCTCCTTGGTCTGTGGGAAGGAGCCAATGGTTGTGGTGGGGAACAATGGCAAATTGAGACGTTTCTGTTGAGCAGCAATACGAGCAGGGAACTCGGACTTGCGGTTGTGCATCTCTTGGGTCACATTGCTCTGTCTCTCCTTGACGGCCTGGTCATTGGTACGCTTGGATGAGGCACGAGCTTGCATCGACTTGGCGTTGGCCTCAAGAGCCTCTCGGACTGAAGCTGGACCCTCGGTCACCGCCTTGGCAATGGTAGCGATTTCCACGGTCTTCTCGTGAGCAAAGCTGAACCAGTCGGCAATTTCGGGGTCAAGTTTCTTCTCGCTGGTCAGCGTGTGGGGAGTGTGAAGGAGAGAGCTGGAGCTGGCAACGAGGACCCTGTCCTTGCCAAGCTTCTGGATGGCAGATTCGACGATCTCAATGGCCTTCTTGAAGTTGGTCTTCCAGATGTTTCGGCCGTCAACAACACCTGCTGACAGGATTTGTTGGGGGCCCAAGGCAGAAATGACAGTTTCAAGTTGCTCAGGGTTGCGGACCAGATCAATGTGGAGGGCGTAGAGGCTCTTTAGAGAGTCAAGAACATCAATGTTGTGAACGATATCTCCAAAGTATGTGGCCAGGACAATCTTTGAGCCGACCGAGCCGAGCTTCTCATATGCAGGCTTGAATGCGGCCTTGACCTTGGCGGGGAGATCAAAGACCAAGATGGGCTCGTCAATCTGGACGGTCTCAGCACCAGCATCTTTCAATTGTTTGAGAAGGTCGACATAGAGAGGGAGGAGGTCGTCAAGAGCCGAGATGGGGTCAATGGATTGATCACGATCAGCCTTGCCCAAGTGGAGGAATGAGACGGGACCAAGAAGAACAGGGCGGGTGGTGATGCCTGCCTCTTTGGCCTCGAGGAATTCCACGACTGGCTTTGGGTTGGCGGCAAGCTTGAAGACTTGGTTGTCTTGAAGAGTAGGCTTGACGTAGTGGTAGTTGGAATCAAACCATTTTACCATTTCCTGGGAGGATTTGGTCAGCACTACGGCCGGTTTTGGATTGATGGGGGAAAAGGCTTACCAAGGCTGGGACGTCGACAGCAGGCTTTCCATCAGCAGCAGGTCTTTGCAGACCTCGACCCATGGCAAAGTATTCATCGATGGGGTCCAAGTTGTACTTTGTGTATCTTTCTGGAACGACGCCGAAGAGTTGGATCTGGCTCAAGACTTGATCGTAGAAAGCAAAATCATTGCTGGGGATGACATCGATGCCCGCAGCTTTTTGGATTTTCCAATGTTCCAACCTTAATCTCTTACCCTCGTTGAGGAGGTCTTGCTGTGAGAGTTTGCCAGCCCAGTATGCTTCAGTGGCTTTCTTGAGCTCACGATTGGCTCCAATTCGGGGGAACCCGAGAATAGATCTAACGCAAGGAGTCAGTGACGGGGTTGTTGGTGGTGAAATCGGGGCGACTCACGATTGAACCATCTTGTAGAGAGTCCTGGAGCGGAACAGACGGGAAGACAGGTTCGGTGGTACAAAGATGAGAAAGGAAGGGAAAGGAAGGAAGAGCAGAAGGGGTTATAGAGAAGATGGGAATGAGATAGAAAAGGAATCTGTGAGTGAGAAGCGGTGAGAGAGAGAAAACAATCAGAGGAAGGTTGAGACAGAAGATGGAGGTCAAGCATGGAGGGGTCTGGTCTGGACTGGCATTGGAAATTTTATCTTTGGATGGAAATGGCGTGCACCGCTGCATTTGCACCTACTGCACCTGCCACTAACTACTCGTACCAGCGCCAGTGCACGGAGGCAGGTGCTTGGTCCTCCGGTTGTAGTTGCAGTAATACTACTAGTGAGCTAGGTAGGTACCTACTAGGTAAGCCTGAGCCTGAAAGATCCGTGCCCTCTTGATGCCATACTCTAATCATGAAAGGTGGGCTGTTTTTTTGGGTGCTTATTCTTTTATGCTCGGAAAAAGTTCAGGTTGTGGCTTCCTTTCTCCGACCGTACTTCCTACCCCAGTTGGGTCATGCTTGGCAGCTGGCCCCTCCTTCAGTAGAGGTAAGACCGAGTAACTTGATACTTAGAACGCCCATCCTGCAGGCGACTCTGATAGCCTGGACGCCCCTGCATGTCCCCGAACGGCAAGCCTATCATACTCTGAGCAGCCTGCCCGGGTAAGAAAATCTGATCGACTTTTTAGTTTAGTCCCCGACTCTCACCTGTTGTTCCTGCATCGCAATCCTCACGCGAACTGGACTTCGGCATAGCTTCCCGAGCGATTGAATAGTGAATAAATGCAAACATTGACAACACTCTCTTAGTTGTTTGATCTTGATTTCTGTGTGATGTGGCTAGCTGTTCTAATACCTGGCCGTTAAATCCGAGTGCACACCCCGTACAGCAACGCTTGGGACATCCACCATCAGTAGACATCTCACAATCCAAGTAGTGGTATTGCTCCAGCTCTGCCAGCCACTGCGCGCTTGCCAAATTTCTGTTCATACCACTGTCGACCTGAGACCGCCCTTGGAAGCATGGTTGCAATTTCTGCGAGGACAAACCACAGAGCTGGGCTCGAATTGCCATAGCCTAGACCCCACGATCCTGCCAGTATCCAATACCCCGTCCATTCCACCCACTCCATAACATAATGTGGGAATAAGATAGACTTGAACCAACCCTCTGGAGGTGGAATCACATAGACCTTGTCGTAGGTGACTTGTGCTTTGCCCTCGGATTTAGCCTTGCGTTTGGCCGCTCCTCTCCGGAGCTCGAACAGCTTGGTTTCTGCTTTGATGTTGCCAAACATTCCAATCCAGAACAGGGTCATCCCAATGACTGAACCGAATGAAATCAGAGGTTGATGTTGGAAATCCCCCGTGGCCACTGTGTAGACGAGCCAACAAGCGAGGTTGCTAGAATTCGTAAACTGAAAGACACTCATCATAACAGTTATCGACGGATGGATTGGTGACATGCTGGGCGCGAGAAATAGTGGCGCAATAAATGCGCGGTTAAGGTAATGAAGAACATACAAGCACCCCAAAATCTCACTCTGCATAGGAAGTCCAGTGCCGAGAAAGCTCGAGGGAGCATCAAGAGACGGTCTCAACTTCGCGGGCAGAGCATAGAGTATGTAAATGAGGTTCAATGGTCCCACCGATTCGGCTGCCGCCCACGCATATCGACCGGGGAGGTTGAATTTGGAGATGATCGATGTCCTTCCCATCGCTTGGATTTGTCCGAGAGGAGTCCATAGTAGCACAGATATCTGCATTTCCGTCGCTTAGTGGTATATCCAGGAGAAAGTGTCCTCACTTACAAACAGGATTGACCGGAAAAAGTTGAACAGTAGGCCAAACGCTCGCGGAGTGGGAGGAAAGAGCTCTTGGCCCACCGTCATCGTGTTCAGATCGATGGCCATGTTGAAGAATATTTGCTTCTCTCGTGTAGGTGTGTATATAATGGTGGTGCTATGTGAACTGGGAGTAGGGAGGAACTCTTCGAAAGATAAAGATGACGTGAGAAGAAATATATATTTGCGTCATGGAAGAAGATATTGGGCTTTCCCCCGACACTCGTCACCCTCTCTCAATTCTACCATCCCACAACTCCATTGCCGTTCAGCTCAATCAATGTTTGCTCTATACTTCCTCCGTGACTTGTGAGGAATGTGAGTGGGTGCCCTGGTATGCAGGAGACGTCATTTCATTCAATATCCGATTCATAACAATGGATGTTCTTGCACATAGGGCCGCCCCTCAAAGGTCATACTGCTCTACTAGTAGTTAACTCACGCTCGCTATGGTCGACCTGGTTATCCCAATCCAGGCGACCATGCCATACAGACTTACTCGATACCTACCCAGTTTGTCTCTGGGACTTATCACTAAAGGGGTACAGTAGCCGTCGAGAGTGAAATTGCTACAAATGTCTTGTTGGTCTCAGAGGTGCATTGGCTCCCCTTGACCCTAATTTCCTGGCCCCCAGCGCCTCATTCTCTTGGCGATGGTGATACAAGAACAACACCCAGACACTGGAGTTGGGGTTTCTTTTCTCATTCTATTCCATACAATAATGATGCATGGCCTGAGTGTAACAGATATTTGGATCCAATTGAACGCGTGGCTTCGTCGATTCTGCTTTTCAAGGATATGAATCAACAACAGATCAACGCGGCGCATATCATGGTCACCTACAATCATGACAGCCTCGTATCCGGATACCACGTTCATTTCAAGGGATCAAGGTCGTCTCGTCATTTTGGCTTCCTCACCCTTGAAGGGTACAACCCTGGTGCAACCAGTCATTTCTCCAATGGATGAGCCACTGGTTGTGCAAGTTCGCGCCAAGTGAAACTTGAATATCAGTTGAAGACATCTACCATGGTAAGTCGGGGAGAGTATCATGCACTGAGCAGCCCTGGTCCATGTTCACTGCACTGGTCAATGGTCACAGTGAGAAAAGCATCCCCTGTGGGCCATTACCATAACATTGCCATCGCCATGATCAGGTGCAATTGCCACTCTCCCATCCTTTTCTCCATTGACTCTTCTGCAACCGCCTCAGAGAAGGCAACATACACATACACATATAAATCATCACCATGCCACCCAACCTGCAGCCATTCTTCCACCTCACCTTCGCAATACTAACAACCATCATCTCCGCCGCAACAGTGACGCTAACCAACCTCCCGGCGTACCAGTCCCAACGCAGCTGCGCGACACAATGTTTTTACAGCGGGTTCTCGAGCGGCGGGGGCCCGGACCGCCTGGCAAACCAGCTGGATTGTTCCGTCGACCCGATCGAGAACGACTGTTTCTGCCGCGCGGATCTGCAGGACGACGCGGACGCGCTGATCCAGAGCTGTGTGTATGACTTGTGTTCCCGGAACACGATCGACGTTAGCAGTGCCGTGAGCATCTACGATAGCTATTGCACGGCGGCCGGGTTTGAGAGGGCGGTCGAGACGACTTCTGTGGGTGGTGCTGGTGGCGGGAGCTCAGGTATGTGACAGAAGCTCTCCGACTTTGACTTTCCTTCAGTGTGTAGCTGGCATTGAATTGAAAAGAATAGCTGGCTAATGGGTTCGATTGGATTGGGCTCACCAGGAACGGGATCTCCCACATCGAACGGCGCATACCAAACCAACCCTCCGCCGCCATCATCAACCACGGCGTCTTCATCTTCATCCTCATCCAACGACAAATCCACGCCATTTCTGTCGACGTCAGAACTAGTGGGCATCATTGTCGGCGTCTGCGGCTTCATCGCAACCAGCATCGGAGTGTGGTTTTCGTATCGGATGATGAAAAATAAACGGGCCGCTGCGCATGGGCCGCCATCTTATATGGCTGCATCGGCGTCTCAGGCTCAAGGTCATCATCTACCCATGGGACCCGTTGCATATAAATATCCCTTGGCGTCGCAAAACAGCTATCATGGGTTTCGGTGATGTCGCTTGATTACGTTGTTAGCAAGAGAGATTTGACCATCAGTCAGTGTATGATGAAACAGAGTATGACATGACAACAATTCGTTGAGGCGTGAAAAGAAGGTCAATAAATCTTTTTAGTATCTACCTATTATTCTGACTGCTGCATTGGGCATTCATTTCTCTCTATGCTCATGGCCACTGCAGATCTGAGTTCTCCAATATCTGCTGTACAGTCCCAAAAGTAGCCTCGCATCTGAAAGACGACGCCGTAGCCCCCCCACACCAGTGCGCCTACTCGATTGCCTTGAAGATTTCGAGCATCATTTATCCGGGAGGGAGGGCGCTTGCATCAACAACCTCATCAGCATCCCGTTGCAGATCCTCGTCGGGTCCATACAGAGGCGAACGGGGAAGGGCCATGAGACCCGTCCTGGTCGACTCGAGAATACCGAATGGTGCAATTAGTTTGACGAAAGAGTCAATTCGACTTGGCTTGGCGGATCTAATTATGTGGTTAGCAAGTTCACAGCGATGGTGGGCCATCAGTAGAGAGACTTACACTTCGACAATGCAGTTATTGGTGCTGATATCAAGAACCTTACCACCGAATTGATGGGTCAAATGGGTAATAGCCTCAAGATGCTCGTGCTTGTGACGAAGAGCCTGGCTAGCGGCAAGGCCACTTGGATGGTAGCTCGGCTCTTGACCGAGCATCTCACGAGCTCGTTGTAAGAACGACTGATCTTCGCTCTTGCCCTCTTCCAGCTCTTGGAGTCTCTTCTCGGCGTTCTCTTCAATGTTATCAACCTGCTCAGATCCGTATTCGCTCTCGGGGCTTGTGATTTCACGATGATGCTCCATAAGCTCCTCGTAGACCTCGGGACCCAAAATGGAGATCTTGGCCAGCAACAACTCGCGCTGCACGAGAGCAGCTGAGGTGTAGTCGAGAACGGCCCACACAGGCACCAAATCCTCGAGTTGTCGGCGGGCCTGCTCAACGACGCCGTCCTGACCTTGGAGAACGATGGTCATTCGAGACAGGTCGGATACCTCGGTGTTGCAGACGACAAGAGAATCAATGTTGAAACCTCGAGCTGCGAGAATACCTGATACTCGCGATAGCACACCAGGTTCGTTCTGGACCAAGCAGTTCAGAACGTGTTTTTTGGGAGGCGCTTGAGAAGCAACAGGGGTCTCGTAGAGGATGGAGGAGACAGCGGCAGCGGCGCCATACTGGGGCGAAGTGTCGGAGACGGGGAGTGGGAGAGGTGACCGTCGATGAAGGGCTTTGTAGGCCAGAGCAGAGGTGGAATTTGTGGATTTGCAGCGACGGGATGCTGGGGTGATGGAGTCGAGGAATGAGGTGCCGGTTTGCAGGCGTGGAACTGGGGAGCTGGTGCGAGACGCCAGTGACAGAAGACTCCGTCGGCCAGCCATGTTGATGGCGGCGAGTATGTGAGGGTGTGCTAGACCTTGATGCTCTCTTGTAGATTTGGCCTATATTTTAATTTCGCATGGTGACTCACAGTAGAGTTCTTCGACCAAAAGCACTGGCATCAGCAAGAAGAAGTCGGAGTACGGCGAAGCGATAACAAATTTTTGGATTGGGGGGACGCAGGTGCAGGTGCAGTTAGTTGCATTTACAGTAGCAACTTAAGGTCGCTCCTTCCCCAGCAAACCAGCCTGAAGGCTGCGATTTCGGGGGGAGGGGCGCCACCTAGCCGGAGCCTAAAGTGCAAAACTTTTGGTGGTCGATGTCGGGGGTGTCGGAGTCTTCGTACATCTACTGCGAAGCATTCCCCAGATCGGTACGAGTACCTGTACTACTCCGTACTAACCTAAAAGCAGCCTGGCTTCAGTGCCGGAGAAGGTGCTACCTCCCCGGTCTGCCTCGCAGCATCTTGCGGTCGAGATCACCTTCCCTTCGGCATGAGAGTGCCTGGGACCACGTAGCAGTAGGTGAATGACTCTTATTGCTGGTAAGGGGCACAGCTACCTCTTGGAAACACAAATCTAAAAATAACAGCAATCACAACTTTGAGGGGCATAATAAATTAGAATACCCTCAAGTCACGCGAACGAGTCAGGACCCTGAGACGACGATGAGGTTCCAAGCGCACCTGGTCTACGGCTTGGTGATGCAAACAATATCGAAAATGATGATGCAGTCGATATTGAGCATGTCAACCCTGGCGGTCGGTACAATCAGTATGTTGAATTGAGCAACAGATTGCATACAATTGTGCGTATTGAAGGCCTGCAACATTGTTTCCGCGTCGACGAGGATTGGCCTCAAGATAACTAAAATCCCTGTTGTGTCAAGTGCTCCTGCGCCTCGATATCCAAAGCCTTGCCGATGGGTGCTGCTTGACATGATGTGGGGAGCATTCCCCAACATTGTGCAACGACTCCAACAGCCCCAATGGATTCATTGAGGGAACGTGTCAACCTCATCCACGCACTCAACTTTGCGATCGTTGCCATGGATGTTCCTGAAGATATTGTAGGCGAACTGGAGTCTAGCCACCATCCCTCCATCGTCAATTCATTCTCGATTGAGGTTTCGACCGCGGTTCTCACTCCAATATCGGCATCCAAAGACGATATTTATTTTTCAGCTCCGCAGAAAACCCACTCCGATCGCTACGGCGCCTAAACTGCGCGCCACGTACTGTACGTCTAACTGGTACTTCTGATAATGCCATTTGTAGATCTGTTCAACGGTCAGACCGATTACTATGAAGTCGACGACTTCACTGACCCTTGGAAAAGCGACACCAGCGAGATTGTCGTTTTTCAGCCTGGCATTCTTCGGCACACAGAATTCGTCTACCATCTGGTGCCTCTAATGAGCAGAGACGTTCGATTTATCCGGAGGGATTTACGAGGCCACGGGAAGGCCTCTGGTGGCGACAGCAACGGTTATCCCTACACTCTCGACACACTCATCGACGAAATGGCTGATTTTGTCGACAAGGTTGCTGGCCGGCCCGTCCATTGGATAGGTGAGAGCACTGCTGGCATGATAAGCCTGGCATTTGCAGCAAAACACCCGGACAAGCTGAAATCTTTGATTTTGATGTCCTCACCTGTGGTTCTTGGGTAGGGTTACCCTGTCTTACTGACCCCCAACTCCCATCAAAATACTAATAGAATGGTTCATCCCTTAGTGAAGAATTTCACAAGATGGTATCGGAGCCGTACTCAAGTCAGGGTGAAGCGATGAGGAAGCTCGGCTTAGTTGAGTGGCAGAAGAGCCGTCCTGTCTCGAGACTCGGGACGAACCAAGACAAAGTGACTAACGAGATGGGTCGCTTTAGTGGTCCAGAATATCTGAAATGGTACGACCAAATGCTTTTGAAGCACAATGTCGAATCCGTTGCCAAGTATTGTGACTTTGTTGCTGATGTGGATGTCCGCCCGCTTATCGAACTGGTCAAGGTCCCCACGCTCATTGTCTCGCCGAAGAATAGCATGGCTAGTCCCGTGGCTGTGAACGAGGATGTGGCTCGAAAGATTAGCGATAGCCGCCTCGTGATTATCCCGAGTGTAGGTCATATGGTCTATATTGACGAGGCTGAGAAGACTTGTTCGGCAATACTAGACTGGGTCGAAGACCTGCGAAAGAGGTCTTAGGACTGAAGTATCACTGTAGCTAATGCCATCGACTTCGTTACTGCCAAGTCTACACCATAATTGTAGTATAAATCGTTGTCGTGAACCACCTGCATTTCCTGTTTGAGTGTCAGTGTTCGGCTACTTTGCCGATGACCTTCGAACCAGAAAACAGTGGTTTTATAGACAAGGTTGCATGAAATACGACCTATCGAACTATGAGCTGGTGCGGTTGATAGAGACGAACCCATTCGAGGCCGATCTCAAGATCAGAAGTGCAGCGAAAGAAGCCATAATCTTACAAGGAGTAGGAAAGGAAGATACGATCAAAGCGTAATGGGAGGCGCTGTAATTCTCGAGGTTGCTCTAGCAACAGTGTCAGCTTGTAATAGAATTAAATGAATACATTTTTAGCCCTACTGGCCGGCGTAGCTACATGAGGTCCACTCGGCGAGATGTAGATCTATCTACCAAGGGAGACATGAGTCCTCTAGAAGTCAAGTTTTCTAGCCATGACAAGCCCTGGCGCCCTACCAGTGACGCCGCTCTCTAGAGTTCAGAGGTAGTCCTATACTTCCAATACACCCCTATATCTGACCTTGCCATCTCTCAGCTTCTGCATGGCATCTTCCACGCCCTGCTTGCTCATTGGAAACTTCTCAATCGTCGGTTTGACATCATGCTTTCCAGCGAACTCTAGCATCGCTTTGATTGAAGCTGGATGAGCACCACCCGATCCAATCAACTGATACCCGTACAAAACAAAAGCCAATGCAGGAACTGGTATCGCATCGAAGCTGATTGTCAGAGGGAAGATCTTGGCGAAGGGTGCGAGAACTGGAATATACCTGCTTGTCGTCAGTTGATGTTCAGATCAGGAGGCTCAAGATGAGTGCTTACAAAGAAAGATCCGGCAGTACTGAGGTGGTGATCAACAATGCATCCACTGGCTTGATCCCCTCGAACTTGGTCACTCCTTTGGTGGCATAGAACTCTGATGCTCCAAAAGCTTTGGCTTCTTCCCGCTTGGCTTCTGTCCCTGAGAAGACCACAGCCTCAAAACCCATTTTCGACGCAAATTGAATGGCGAGGTGGCCAAGTCCACCAATGCCAACAATGCCGATTCGATCTCCTGCTTTGAAGTTGTGTTCATAGAGTGGTCCCCATACGGCTTTTGGAATCACCCTGTCAGCGCTCTGAAGAAACAATTTTCAAGGGCCCTAAGAACTTACTTGCACCTCCACACATCAAAGGGCCGGCATATTCTGAGCCCACCGAATCGGGAATTTTGAAGAGAGCAGATACATCCCAGGCGATTCCCGTTCCAAAGCATCCTTCATCCCGATTGGCAGTTCCGAATTGTTCGACGTTGACGCATTTGAAATGCTGCCCTGCCACGTTGTTTAGCAAACAAGGCCTGAAGTACCTTGGATCAACATGCCTGTCAAGCAAGGCTTGCAATAGCCGCAAACCTTCTGTATCCATCCCATCCCCACTCGATCACCCACCTTTAGGTCCGACACCTGAGGCACTAGGGACCCTATCTCGGTGATGACTCCGACTCCTTCATGTCCCAGACCTTGATCAGCATGCTTGTAGTGCTCATCGGTTCCACAGACACCACAGTGACTTAGTTTGATTAGTGCCTCCGTTGGTCCGACGTCGCGATGGCCTTTGGCTTCAACGATTTCTCCAGACTTGGAGCCCTTGAACACTGTGAAGTCGATGCCCATCTTGGTGATTTTCCTGGGTGATGTTGATTTTAAGGGATCTTGTTGAATAGCCGACTACAGAAAGAGATGACTGCTTGAAGAGACTCCTGCCTACCTTTATACCTGCCGTCGAAAGTCTCTGACGCTCAGTCCTGGTTGTCGTCAAATATGGAAGCATTTCAACTCTCGATTGATAATCACCGCGCATCAATCAAATGCTCGGACTCAAGGTTCACAAAGAATCCCTATCTAACGGGCAGTGCCCGTGGTCCATATCCGCGTTCATCGTGTCGATGCAGCAGTCCGTAACTCCAAAAAGCGACCGTGGGGAAGCCTAATCATGAAAGTCATCAAGCCATCAGGCAACTGATGACTACGACGACAGAGTTTGATATGCAGTCCGAAACTGTCAGTATTGGGGAAGTTCAAAATTACTTCATTTGGAAAGAGGGTGATGGGCTCTGAGATATCAGGATGGATATTAATCGGTGATTACCTCATTAGCTAAGAGATTACCAAGCACGCGTCCAAGGCTTCAGGGTGACGTAGCGAGGTCGTGTCTTGATCATAGCAACAGAGTGTCCCAATCTCTTCGCCTTGAGCTTGCAACTGTACCTCGTATCCGCAAGAAGCCCGATATCTTGATCATACGCACCTATCATGTCTGAGATAAATACTTCCTCCTGGGGTATCACGAAACTACGTGTTCGACACTGCCTAAACCTCGACATTCGTAGGGCCGGCAACTCGCCCACTTTCCTCCATTTGTATTGTCGACATCCGGAAAGTGCTGGGATCTTGCTTAACAAGGAGAGCTTAAATGAATGCCGAAATCCCTGTCCCCCAGACTGCTATTTCTAACCTGCAGTGTATTGAGGAACACAACGCTGAGCACTTCAAATTCTGGATCGTCTTCTCAATTTTCGATTCTTGCCTTAAAGCCACCGCTGAAACCAATCCAAGGCTTGTTTCTCCGAATCTTCCAGGCAGGCTCTTTCCTGAGGATCGTCCGGATTGCCTCTCACCGAGAACCCATGTCGTCCAGGCTTATAAACTTGGTGCACGATTTCCGGCAACTGTTTTCCAGCCTTTCTTTCTCTCTCATGGATTTCTTCAACCTGACCTTTCAGGGCAATCTTGACGCCCTCGTCTTGCAAACCCCAACCGACGGTAATTGGAACAACAACAGGAGTGAAGTCCTCTTCAAGAACCAGGTTACTTGGGTGCAGAGCGACCACCGCATCCACAAGTGGCACCTTCTTCCCGTCAAGCTCAATCATGTTGCTCTCAAGTGCGGCTCTAATCGCATATTTTCCACCCCAACACATTCCAGTGATTCCAATTTTCTGGTTCCTCGGAGTTGCTCTTCTCAGCTCCCCCAGAAAATCCATGCAGATTTTGTTCGTTGGTCCCTGTTTGTGCCTTGTCATCCACATGACCAAAGATGGTGCCGACGCCAAAAGCCCGGTGTACTTTGCAAAGGTTGACTGCTTGCCTGCATCGACTGGAATCGCCACGTCGGCAAATTTGAGCGTCATAGGGTCGCCCTTGAAGAAATCTGGTAAGTAGACTAGCCACTCCCCACTTTTCGCATACCCATCAGCGATGAGCTTGTTGTTGGGCAACGCCAGGCCAAAGATGTCGGAGTAGATGACTATGATGCCTCTTGGATTGACTCGGTTTCCGATCACATAAGTATTCAGGCCGTGGATCACTTCCTCCTTGCCCTTGGGTAGGCCTTTATGAACCGTGCCCTCAAAGAAAAGTTAGTGGACATTATTCCCGATTTTGAAACAACTAGTTATCTCACCTTGATGCATTCTTCACATCCTGGATCCATTGTGGTGGGGAATTTGGAGGATTTCGGATCCGTTGGCTGTCTGATAGCCAGAAAGAAGGCTGGAGTTTTGGCGTTTTCGACAATTAAACTGGATCAAGTTTTGAATTGAGAAGGAGGTTGTTAGGCGGAGATGGTAGATATGGTTCTATCTAGCTGTTGTTGCATTATATGGTAATTCTCACGACTGCGATGGCCATACGGTCGGCCTGAGTTCGTGCATTCTCGCCTCGCTCTCGCGCACATCTCGGCCTCCACATCTCGCGTTTGATTGGGGCCAAGCGAGGTTTTAGCCAAAGTCTCTCGTACCAGGCACCTATTTCAGTCTACTTCTATAGCCTATGCTGTATTTGGCCCGCACTGAGCATGCTCCGGATGCTTATGTAAAGCATTCAACCCCTGTGCAAATCCAGCGGCCAGAGCAGGTCGGGTTAGCGCGCACCGAAGATGGCGCCTGTTCAGACCGACACCTGGGAACCTCATCGACTTGCCCAGAGAAATACGAGTGATGACCAGTGTCCCCATGATTGGAGGCGATATCATGAAAACTAGTCACCTTGAACAGTCGTATCTGTTGTACCTGCGTCGTCATGTCACAGCTCTCGGAGACGAGCACACCGGCATCAGCCACTGCCACTGCCACCGTGCCCGAAAAATCCGCGAGAATGAGCCCCTCCGACGAGGCTCCGTTGCCCCATGATGCAAACATGGTTGCCACCAAGCCCAGGAGTTGCATTATATGTCGTAGTCGCAAGGTGCGCTGTGACAAACAATCACCATGCTCGAACTGTCGTCGAGCAAATACCCCTTGTGTCTTTCCATCAAACAACCGTCCACCGAGATGGACCCGCCGCTTAGATCGTCTCACGAATAACTTAAGCCACCACCCAAGCCAAGCCCAGGGATCTGGCTCAAATGCTCGGCCATCCATGGATGCCCAACCGGCCTTCCGTGAGCTCACCCAAAGATTGCGCAGCCTTGAAGGTCTCGTCAAAGAATTGAGTGGTCAGCTCGAGCAGGCACAGTCTGCTTTTGCCTCTGCTGAACGGACCGAGTCGTCTGAACTCAACTCTCCTGCAAGATCTGATGAGGCCAGCAGCACAAATACAAGCCATGTTGGCAGACTGCTACAATCTCACAGTGCTGACGACTCTCAGTTGCAGTTTGGCCGGCTTGTCCTTCAGGATTCGAATCGCAATCACTATGTGAGCAGCGGCTTCTGGTCTAGAGTCAATGATGAGGTTAGTACCCCTTTGTGTTCCCTCCCCTATGGTCTACATACGATAGCTCACGCGGTCATTGCAGTTGAACGGCCTGAGGGAAAGTTCGGTCGATTTGGCTGGAGAGGGTTCCGGTAGTTCAGAAGATGAAATTTCGGCTGGTCAATCACCTGCTGCCACGCGCGAACTGGAAAGGACGCCATTAGAGCGTCATGCGTTCTTGTTCCGACACAACCTGAGTACTCCGACACATGACCTACGCGAATTCCACCCGATGCCTTCCCAGATACCGTTCCTCTTAGACACATTCGCCGAGAATGTCAATTTTATGCTACAAATCGTACACGTCCCCACAGTCCGGAAGATGGTCAGAGAAATACCCAACGGCGACCTCACCCGCTTGACTCCTGCCAACCAAGCCCTGATGTTCTCTATTTACTACGCTACTGTAACCGCTATGGAAGAAGACGATGTGAGTTCAACCTTGGCCATCCCAGCTTTCATACGGCAAGACGTGTAACTCGTTTACTATGCTAATCATTTCTGACAGGTAGTGACCAACTTCGGACAATCCAAATCGGACCTCAATCTCAAGTATCGTATTGGTCTAGAGTATGCACTTGCAAAGGCGGATTTCCTCAACAACCCGGAACTCACCATCGTTCAGGCCCTTTCTGTCTTTCTCTGCCTCGTCGGTCGATACGACAGTCCGAAGTATTGTTGGATGATGGCTGGAATCGTGATCAGGATGTCCCAATTCCTTGGCCTGCAGCGGGATGGGACCAATCTGGAAGGTTTGACACCTTTTGAGATCGAGATCCGGCGAAGGGTCTGGTGGGCTGTATGCAATCTCGACTTGAAAGCCTCTGAAGACCAGGGAACCGATTTGGCCATCAAGATTGGCACATTTGATACAAAGTTTCCTCTCAACATCAACGACGCAGATATCGATGTCGATACCAAAGATATGCCAGTAGCACGCGAGGGTGTGACAGACATGACCTTTGCCTACATCTGTGCTGGCCTATGCGATGTGACGAAGCAACTCCTCGCATCCCCCGTCAGCACAGACGCAGCTGGCTTAGAACGGCAAAACCACCTGGTCAATGGAATCTATCGGACATTCGAGGAAGGCTACCTTCGTCATAGCGAGGAGGCTGGCGACATTAACTATTGGGTCTCGGTGACCATCGCGCGACTCGTCATGGCCAAATTGAGACTGATGTCATTTCTCCCCATCCTCTTCTCCGACCAAAGCGAAACCTTTTCAGATGAGCTCAGGACCAATCTCATGATATCGGCCTTAGAAATCATTGAGTACAATCACGCCCTAAATTCGGAAGAACGATGTCGGAAATGGCGCTGGATATTCCAAATCTACTCCCACTGGTATGCCATTGTGTATCTCATGATCGAGCTCTCTCGCCGCCCGTGGTCGCCCACCATTGAACGGGGATGGGTGGCCCTCCATAGCAATTGGCTACTGCCAATTAAGACCGTGTCGAACAAAAAGCTACGCATTTGGGTACCATTTCGCAGGTTGATGGCTACAGTCCGCAAGCATCGTGTGGCTGAGCTTCATCGACTAAAGTCAGACCCTGATGCAGCTGCTGGCTTGGAGCAAGCAGATAGAAATATGCCAGTGCCGACGAGTTCCGGGGTGTTGCCATCCGTGTCCACACCTGAACATTTCAGGGAACACTGGCGTCAATTGGTAGCTGTACCGAAGCAGTCAGCCTCTCATGCCGTCGCTCGCGACTCGTCAACATGCGCAGATTGCACTCATCCGTCAGGCGAGGGCCACCTCACAACTTCCGAACCAGGATATTTCGCATCTGCCACGAATTTCGATCCAATGTATTCTACATCAGACGAGCAAGCAAGAAGACAAATCCAGGCCACCAGCCATCCTAGACACCTGGAAGCAACACACTCAATACACGCGCTCAATCAACCTACGTCCTGGGAACAGGCACGACCTGGACCGTCAAACAACCCGTTCCCAGCAGTATCTTCAGAGTGGCTGAACGTGCTGCCCCTGGACGGGCCGGGCCCAGCAGCTTGGCTGTGGGACACCCCGGAACCCGATCCGACAGTCGACCCCTTCTCTGGAACTGAAGTAAACACTGACATCGAGATGGATTTGAGCGGCAATGTCAACTGGTATAGTTGGGTCGAAGCGGCGGAGGGTTGGGGTTGGGATTCGAATGCGGCTGCAAATGCGGATCCGAGTGGTGGAAATGGTCTGTCATGGTCATGAGCACTGACGAAGGTTGGCGCTGAAGGATGAAATATGTTATGATGCGAAGACGTGGTACAGTATATATTCAACAGGTTCTTTTGATCTCGATGCCAGCTTTTCATACCCCTACGAACTCCCTAATCAGACTTACTACACCTCCTACCTGTCGTTCTCCATGCCCTAATTCGCGGGATCGACGCGCTTGAATATTGATACGATCAAAATGACTTGAGATTCGTTTCGTAACATTGCTCAATGTCGTGATGCAGCATGAAAGATATAGAATGCCAGCGGAAAAAGGTATGGGGCCGCATCTCGGGGGCCTTTCTACCGAGGTGACAAGCGACGATAAGCAACTTTGTTTATTTGACTGCATCTGGCACTGACAGCTTCATCAACAACACACTATATTTCGTTGAGTTGGCCTTGTCTCACTACATGATGGTTGTGAACTGCAAAACATGTGCTCCTTCACCGATAGGCCACGTATGAGAAGTCTGCAATTCATGCAGGAGTCTTCTCCCTCGTGTCAGCATGGCCTCGACCGAACATCGAGCTGATGCGATCGATCCTAGAGCCAGTGTAAGAGACAGTTCTAATTTTCCATAGATCTCGTTTACTAACACGAGCAATACGAAGCTACGATTCTCATCCTATATCGACCCATCCACCGGAGCTAGGTTGAATAGAACCTTCACCCTGCACACCCACGATGTCGACGGAGCCCATGGTGAAGAATCCCATGTTGACCATGCGGATGATACCACCCCTCTACTTTCATACCATGCAAGATACGATGGGGAAGCATCACACCCGCGGTCCCGGTCGAGCAGGTGGATAGATCAGACCCGAGACTATGCGACCAAGACGAGGAAATTCATACTCTCAGACACTGGAAAAGCAATCTTCAAATGCGCAGTTGCATATCTCTTGGGGAGTCTGGCGACTTTCGTCCCTCCCATCAGTCAACTACTGGGGAAACAAGACTCGAAACATATGGTGGCTACTATCACTGTTTACTTTCATCCTGCAAGATCTCTCGGGAGCATGATGGATGCTTTGCTCATAGCCAGCACGGCCTTTCTGTACACGGCCGTGGTTTCGCTGTTGAGCATGACTGTCTCTGCCTTCTTCGCTGACACGGTCCATCTCATCAAAGTCGGCCATGCAATAGTGTTGATTGTCTTTGTTGGAGGCGCGCTCGGACTGGTCGGTTGGGTCAAACTGAAAATGAACGATCCGCTGGTGAATATTGGTTGTTCACTCGCCTCGCTGGCTCTGGTCACCATCCTTACCAAAGAAGGCGCCGTGCAGGCAGGCGACTACTCGGTAGAGAAGATCTTGCAGATTCTCAAGATGGTCGTCAGCGGTGTCATTGCCACAATGCTGGTCTCATTCCTGGTCTTTCCTATCTCCGCCCGTGCCAAGCTCCGCAAGAATCTCCTCGACTCTACGGACGCGCTATCTGACATGCTGGCCTTGATTACTAGTAGTTTTCTGTCCGGGGACGAATCCGAACTTGAGGACAGCGTCCTCTCCAGCGTGACTGATCGCCACAAGAAGCTCTCCGCGACCTTTGGTCAGGGCTTGAAAGAGTCAAAGTACGAACATTACTTACTTGGAACTGAACGGCAAGCATTGATCGAGACAAAGCTGGCACATTGCATTCAAAGAGTCTCGCAAAGTATTGGAGGCTTGAGGAGTGCGGCGGCCATGCAGTTCGTTGTTGTCAAGGAGCCCCCTTTCGGTACCGGGACGCGGTCGGCCAATATGGCCGGCTATTCCCCTGCTGTCTTCAATACCTTCTCCACCGCAGGAAGCAACGTCAATGACCAGAGTGTGCTGGACTACTTTGACCTCAATACGCCCGTCGATGAAATTCCTGCAGAGCGTCCTCCTCATGACCAAAAGCCTTACCGTACCCCTGCCCAGATATTTGAGCTTTTTATCCAAAATCTTGGGCCGTCCATGAGATCTCTTGCATTTACACTGAAGGAGATTTTAGACGATTTCCCTTTTGACGCCTCCAACCACTATGCAGTGGTGACGAACCCAAAGTTCAAGGTCAGCCTCGATCGTGCACTGGATCTGTACAAGAGTACTCGGAAAGAGTCCCTTGGCATCATCTATGGACAGAAGGATATGGACAGAGCCCGCCCGCTTCCCATACAAGCCGACTGGGAAGATGCTGCGGCCTGTTGCGGCCATTTCTCCTTCTCTCTTGTTCAAGTCGCCGAGTCCATCAGGGACTATTTGCTGATACTGGACGAACTGCAGCTTGAAGTCGATGAGAATCCCGTGGGAAGAACTTGGACCTGGTTGAAGTTTTGGCAACCCGCCCATGAAGTGTCACATCTCGATGGCCTCGATCCCGACTTTGTCGAGATACTTGACAGGGCCAATGACCTCAATCTTCAGATCAACGCCGCTTCGCTCAAGGTCCCCAACATGTACGCCCAACCGGTATGGCCTGAGCGATCCAGATTCAAGCAAAAGTTGTTTCAAATTTTCTACGACGCGGCCTTCTTCTTCCGCCGGGACGATATCAAATTCGCAATCAAAGTCGGACTGGGAGCCATGCTATATGCCTCGATAAGCTTCATACCTGCCACCCGGCCATTCTACTCCCACTGGCGTGGAGAATGGGGTTTAGTGACGTACATGTTGGTGTGCAGCATGACGATAGGAGCGTCAAATACCACTGGCTATTCTCGCATCCTCGGAACATGTCTAGGCGCTGTACTCGCCATCGCTGCATGGGAGATATCCCAGGGTGACCCGTTCGCCATGGCGTTCTTTGGCTTCTGCATGGCATACTGGACGGCATACATCATCATCGGGAAGGGCAAAGGGCCCATGGGCCGCTTCATCATGCTCACCTACAACTTGAGCGCGTTATACGCCTACAGCATCAGCGCGCTCGACGACGATGACGACGGCGATGAAGAAGACTCCAAGAACAACCCTCTGATATTTTCTATCGCCGGACACCGGGTCGCCGCCGTGATATCGGGCTGTCTGTGGGGCCTGATCATCACGCGAGTCGTGTGGCCCAGCTCGGCGCGCCAGAAACTGAAAGATGGCATCTCGCTGCTCTGGCTGCGCATGGGACTCATCTGGAAGCGCGACCCCTTGTCGACACTCACCGGCGAGATCTCTACACACCGATACATGCACCTGCGCGAGGAATTCTCTCTGCAGCGCTTCCTCTCGTCGCTGCAAGGGCTGGCGGACGCGTCGAAATCCGAGTTCGAACTGCGCCGGCCGTTTCCCCACGCCACGTACGCGCGCATCCTGCGCTCGACCGAGGAGCTCCTGGGCGCCTTCCACGCCATGAACGAGGTGATCCTCGTCGATCCGCGCGCCACCCCGGGCGAAGAACACCTCTTGCGTGCCACCGCCCAGGAGCGTGCCCAGCTCTGCGGCCGCATCAGCCATCTCTTCAATGTGCTCGCCTCGTCCATGAAGCTCGAGTACGCCATTTCCGGTGACGCGTTGCCGAATATCGAACATACCCGCGACAGATTGCTGGCCAAGGTCTTTGCGTACAGGCGCAGTGATGCAGCCGAGCAGAAGACTACTGACGAGGATTATAGTCTGCTGTATACTTATGCCCTTGTTACGGGGCAGTTGAGTCTGGGGATCCAACGGGTGCTCGCTGATGTGGAGGAGTTGTTTGGGGTCCTGGATGAGGAGGCGTTACGCTTGGATTGATCACTGTGGGTTCGTGAGGCTAGGGTGAGCTTGAGGACATGAGGAGTAGATAAAAATCAAAAAGCGAGCCTAAAATATGATATGTGATTGATAGATATCACTGTATATTTACACTATAGGCGAACGTTCTGGTTCATTCGGGTCTATACATCGTCATCCACGAGGCTAAACTTAACCCTGGTGCTTATAGTACTTTCTCCAGTCATGCACGTCCTTATACCCAAGCACATCTCGGATCTTCTTGTTCGACAGCGGAGCTTCCCATTCTTCGAGTTTTCTTGTGATTGGTGTGTCGGGACATGTCGTCTTGAGAAATTCCTCTGTCGGGATACTGGTGGTGATCGTATCGTTCGTGGCGTTAAATGCCTGAAACCCCAAGCCATTCTTTGCGACGCACAGATCGCAAATCTGACCCAGGTCGCGTGCGTCGATGTAGCTCCATGCATTGCGCTTTCGGGTCTCAGGCTGTCCAACGTGCCGTGGGAAATCTCTCTCGTACTCGTGCGGCTCGATAACGTTGCCGATGATGAGAGCGTAGATGTCCACTCCGAAGCGGCGGGCGAAGGTGCGCCCAATGCGTTCACCGGCGAGCTTGCTGCATGCGTACGTATCCATCGGGTTGCGGTCGTAGGTATCTTCGTCGAGTGGGAAGGAGTGGTAGTCATCGTCCCCTTGGCTGAAACAGACTCCGTAGGTGGTTTCGCTGCTGGCGATGACGATCTTCTTCACGCCCAGCTTGCACGCAGATTCGATCACATTGTAGGTGCTCATCACGTTGCCACGGAAGGTCTCACTGTCTGGCACGATCATGTTACGTGCGTATGCAGCGAAATGAATTACTGCATCTGGTGGCCCGGGGTGTTTAGGAAGGGCGTATTCGTCCATAGAGAACAACGACGACAGGGCATTGAATGTTTGGGCGCCATCTGTCAAGTCTGTTTTCATGGTGTAAACCGTCTTTCCTTCTGGAATATGGTCCTTAGGGAAGTCGATCAGATCTAAATTGAGGACCTGATGTCCCTTCTCCAACAGGTAGGGAATGCAGTGTCGTCCGGCCTTGCCAGAGCCACCGGTGAAGACAATGCGTTTGCCGATAGCGGATGCCATGATGAATATTGGTATCTGCGAAAGATTTGAAGAATATTTCAAGTCTGTACAAATATTGATTTGGTGGAAGGATAAAATAACCAACAGGCTATTTCGTGGGAATGATGACATGGTGATGTCGGAGTATGACCGACGATCAAACCATGCAGGGTCCCCACGACCGAAATAGGAAGCTCGGTTGGCTCAAAACACGGCACTTTTCTTTCGTTGAAGTTTGTTTGCATCGTGGTCACTTCTGCGTCGAAAATTGAAAATGCTCGACTTTTGCTTCAATGCCTGTTGTTGAGGATGGGGACTGAGGAAACTGGACTGAGACGCGGCGCCCGACATGTATGGTCCAGGGGGTCCAGAAGGCCCACCCCAAGAATTGGGAAACGAAGCTTGAGGGCTGAGTACCTGTTGTGATTGCTGATAAGCAGATTGTCTGGAGTCTGAATGATGTCTTTGCTGTCTAGGGTCCCGAGGAACTCGAGGGGGAATGGCAGGGCGAGCAGAAGCGTCTTCCTGGCCATAGAGCATCCTCAGTCGCTCCGTCTCTGCATCAATCTGGGCTCGTCGCCGTCTCTGCTGTTCTTGTTCTTCGGCAGCGAGCAGTTTCTTTGTCTTGCGCTCTTCTTCCTCTTCTCTTCGTCTCAGTAAGCGTTCCTCCTCTTCTGCTTGTCTCTTCAACCGAGCAGTCTCGGCATCAATTTCCCACTGACTCCGAGGATCAGTTGGAGGGACCCGAGGGTTACGAGCCATGCTATTTGATGGGGGAGAACCCGGCAAGGGCCGAGATGAGTCGGTTAGAATGGCAGGCCCTGATGTAGGGCTGGCTGGGTTCGATCTCCGCCCGGTTGTGGTGAGGTTGAAAGTCTCCTTGAGCGAGCCAAAGTATACATCTCGAATAACCATGGCACTCAGCAGTAAGACAACCTCGAATCCTTTTGTGTCCTCGATGTCCACCCTTTGTAGATTGGGTTCATACAGCGTGAGCTCCTTCAAGCCTTTCAAGATGGAGACAGTAATATCGGGTTCTTTGTGCTTCGTTTTACCATCAATATCAGTACTCTTCCCGGAGAGAAAACAGGCGAGATCCTTGGAGAATTTCCCATCCTTCTTCCATCTGAATCCTATTTTGGGGGTAACTTCTGAAGCGGTAGGATCGTGCTGACTTCGGTCGAGAGCGGAAGCCGATGGGGCCCGGAAAGTCTGCTGTGGCATTTCGAACTCCCATGATGCTGCAGAGGTGAAACCCGCGGGCTTGTGTCTTACGGTGATTTGTTGGTCGGGATTGTAGAGTTGAATTGAGAATTGGGAAGGGAGAATAGGTTCGGGAGGAGGAGGTACGGTACCGTTGGCTCTGGCTTGTTCGGAAAGAGAGGGAGGTTGAGTCCATTCTGGTATGAGTAGAACCTCAGCGAAGAGGACTTCAGTACTGAAAGCGTCATAGAGGGCGGCAGCATATCGGTTTTTGGAGGCATGTTGTTCAGGATCTAGATGACGGAGAGTGTACGAAGGTTCGAACTCTGAACCATACTGAGAGTAGAGGAAGGTGGATAACTGCTTGGGTTTGTCCTTGGAGGGTTTGAGAACGAAAGCTGGCCGAGTCAGTCAATTAGTGTCAAGTGAACTCGAAGGGATCACCTACTGGGGAGGTTTTCGTCAAGCATCGTGATATGGGGTTATGGGTCCTGTGCCTGGTCAAGATACCAGTTCATGGAGACAACAAGTCTGATATGAAGAAGCGAAAGACATAAAACAAATCCAATAAGGCCTGCTTCTGAATTGGAGTCTGTCCCAGTCTTACACAGCCACGAATCTGAGGAGTCGAGTGCGTCGAGTGCATAAGGCAACGTGATTCAATGGTGATTCGGGAAACGACTGCGCGAAGAGTCCTGTTGCAGACACAGCCTCGCGTGGTCCTCGTAAGGACCCAAGTGGACGCCCTCGGCGCATGAAGGGTGCCTGGAGTTTAGAGGGGCTTCGCGGACCACTGCAGGCGTCCCGCGCGGCAGTGACGGGGTCACAGGGGCCAAATGGTTCTCCCCCCGCGCCTAAGCCAAGCCCCCAACGCCTGATCGGGCGCCTTTGTTACGCGTCGTAGAAACGCTGACGAGTCACTGCGAATGGGCAGAAGTTCCGACGGATGGATTTGTGACTTACGATGATAGTAACCAAGGACCGATTGCGAAATCCTCTCCATCATTGTTGTATGAACGCCTAGAGGCCATGCATGATTATCGATCGGATCTGGCGACAAGCAGCGATGTCGATCGCTTCTTGAACTCAATAAGCTTCAAGCTCAACCTGGAAGGCTGTGCTTTGCAGCACAAAATGGCGAGATTTACTGACTAAATCGGTGCCCATCTACGCGTCGAGTTTCGTGCCGCTTTTGACAATACCAGTCGCGTCAAGTTTCAATTTTCTTCTCACCTTCTTGGAATATGACGTGTTCAGCAACTTGTTTTCAAACCTTGCAATAAGGTCGCAAGAGGGTTTCGAAGCGAAACATCATCTCTCTATACGCCTCCGGTGGCGTACCTTGACCTGATACCTAAGCCAACAGAACATGTCTTCTCTGGAAGATGCAAAAACTCTGAAGAAGGAACTTGATCCTCATGCAAAGCCTCCTGAGTCTATGAAAAGACTCTTCAAATTTTGGCGAAAGGCTTCAGATCTTGACCTTGAGCATAGCTCTAAACATCTAGTATCTGACGTCTTTCTGGGGAACGCTCAGGTAGATCTGTCAGCTACACGTGTCAAAACGGTTGACAATGTACCCGTGAACTATGAACAGATAATGCAGAGGTTCTGCGCATCTATTCCCGTGGACTTGTATTCACACCATGCTAGCGTTCAGCAACTTCCAAAGGCTGCTTTTGAGGTTTCTTGTATGCCTGGTATGAGCGCCCTTTGGTCGTGTATGTCCTCTATCTGACCACTGAAGGCCTCTACTTATTCCCATCACTTCTTCCACCACCTGTTCAAATCGCCTTGTTGGAAAAGCTTCTTCATCGTGATCTATCGAATCCTGCTCATAAGACCAACTTTGACCTTCATCATATCATTCCAAGCGGGTATCGAGACCCTCCCGTCTCGTTCTTCAGTCAGGCGCAAGATTCTGTGCTCTTTCCTAAAGATCCCATGATTCACAAGCCCCTGACATTGAGACAAATGCTCGACAGTAAGTTACGTTGGGTCACTCTGGGAGGGCAATACGACTGGACGCATAAAGTCTACCCTTCTGAAACCCCGCCGGCATTCCCTGTGGACATAGCGTCTCTGATGAATGGGTTATTTCCTGATGTCAGTCCAGAAGCTGCAATAGTCAACTTCTATAGTCCTGGAGACACACTCAGTGTACATCGCGATGTAAGTGAGGACTGCACAAACAGTCTGATAAGTGTAAGCATCGGCTGCGATGCGTTATTTATCGCAGGAAACGATGATGGAAGTCATACATGCACTATCAGGTTGAAGTCTGGAGATGTACTCCTTATGTCAGGTGAGTCAAGATACGCCTGGCATGCTGTTCCAAAGATTCTTTCTGGCACCTGTCCTTTTTGGTTACAAGATTGGCCCGGAAATTCCCCCAGCAGTCAATATCAGGCTTGGCGGGGGTGGATGAACAACAAACGAATTAATCTCAACGTACGACAAATGACAAATCATGATCCCATCTGAAGGAGACCGTCATTCGAATGGAGATAGGTGAACCCATTGAGCCGGCCTCGGCCAGTTGCCAAACTATGTCAAAAAAGGCAGCTCCGAAGATAGGTGACGCTCCTGGAGATGTGCGCTCTCCAACAGGTCTCCAAGTCTGTAGTCGATATTTCTCCGCAAAGATATCACGACTGACATCCGTGTCTTTCTTGCTCTCCGTCCCGATCGATTACCAGATCGAGTACCAGTATCACAAGTGCACGGCAGGAAAATGGCAACGGACTGGCAGTCTCGAGCAAAGGCGAAACGCGAAGCCATACTGGCTTCCATCCAAGAGAAGTGGCTTCTGAAATCAATCCCTTCAGTAGAGGAGCAAAAGGATGTCACAGGCGCATACATCCAACAATTCCTGAGCTCAGAAGAAGTTGAGATCACCGAAACAGACTCGTTTGGCATTGCTGAGAAGGTGGCCGCCGGAGCATGGACTGCTGTTGCCGTCACCGAAGCGTTTTGTCATCGAGCCTCATTAGCCCATCAGATACTCAACTGTCTCCATGAGACCTTCTTCGATGCAGCACTAGCATCGGCGAAGAAACTTGACGAGTACTTCGCCGAGCACAAGAAAACAATCGGTCCGCTACATGGAGTACCTGTATCGCTCAAAGATCAGTTCCATGTTGAGAACGTTGAGACTACCATGGGATATGTTGGTTGGATTGGCACCTTTGAAGGTGTTGCGGACGACCCACGCAAAGGCAAGTTTGAGAGCGAAATGGTCAGAGAATTAAGGGCATTGGGTGCGGTACTCTACTGTAAGACCAGTGTTCCGCATACCTTGATGAGTGGTGAGACAGTCAACAACATCATTGGGTATACGTGGAACCCCAAGAATCGACACTTGACATCTGGAGGAAGTTCTGGTGGAGAAGGGGCGCTGATCGGATTGAGAGGGTCTCCAGGAGGATTCGGTACCGACAT
Source organism: Exophiala bonariae (assembly GCF_035927105.1). Classification (NCBI taxonomy): domain Eukaryota; kingdom Fungi; phylum Ascomycota; class Eurotiomycetes; order Chaetothyriales; family Herpotrichiellaceae; genus Exophiala; species Exophiala bonariae. Next base: position 3,431,779 of record NW_027042476.1, on the reverse strand, counting down.
TGGCGGGTCAATTCGCATTCCTGCAGCGTTCAATGGCCTGTACGGCATCCGCCCAACATCTGGAAGATTGCCATATGAAGGTATGGCGAATAGCATGGATGGCCAGAACAGCATCCTCTCCGTTGTTGGTCCTCTCGCCACGACGGCTCGCTCAGTCAAACTCCTAACAAAGGCGGTTCTTTCACAAGAGCCCTGGCTACACGACCCGCTCGTCGTCGACCTCCCATGGCGAGACAGCCAAGAGCAAGCAATCTTAGACATTGTCAAGTCCACCGGATCCTCTTCTACCGGCCAGTTGAGCTTCGGCGTGATGAAGTCCGACGGCATTGTCACGCCGCAACCACCCGTGTCGCGCGCCATCGAAATGGTGGCCTCCTTGCTCTCGAAAGCCGGCCACAAGATCATCGAGTGGAAGCCTCCATCCCACGAACGCCTTCTGGCTATCTCCTTCAAAACCTGGATGTACGACGGCGGCAAAGACGTGCACTCGGCCTTCGGGCTATCCGGGGAAGATGTGGCCGTACAAATCAGCGGCGTCTACGGGCCCAACGCACGGGAAGAGTTCACGGCGTCCGCCATCGCCGCCAACAACGTCGCGAAGCGGAAATTCCAAAAGGAATACCTTGACTACTGGAACAGCACGGCCCAAGTGACCGGAACCGACCGCCCCGTTGACGGCATCATCGGTGCCCTCGCGCCTTATCCAGCGGCCCGCCGGGAGAAATATAATTACTACGGCTATAGCGTGTGGGTCAACGGCCTGGATTACACCAGTGTTGTAGTGCCCGTGACAACGGCGGACAAGACCAAAGACGTGTATGCTGAGAACTTCAAGCCACTAAACGAGCAGGACAAGAAGGTCTTCGACGACTATGATGCCGAGTTGTACGATGGTGCACATGTGAGTCTGCAGATTGTAGGGAGACGGTATACTGAGGAGAAGATGCTGGCGATTGCGGAATACGTGGGTCAATTGGTGGGGAAATAGGCTTGTGTAGGCAGGAAGGTGACTCGTTCACAGGATAAGGCATGTGAGGGAATGCGGCTGATCAATTTTTGTCATCGAACATCCCACGTCCGCTGTGAAACCGCAACGGCGCTAATATACAACTGAATACCTGTTTTCCTATGACTTCAAATGACACCAAATCCCAGGCCTGTATGCAGACCGAGCCAAAATCCTCACCAGACGAGGTTCAATCAATCGACCTTCCTCTTCAAATTGCCCAGGTCTATATCCTCAAGATTATTCCACAACTCCACACCCACCAACTCCTTGAGCCTGGCCGCCTCGTTCGCCATTTCCTCTTCATACGCGAGTTGATGCTGGGGATTCTTGCGCTTTCCACTGCCATTACCTTTCTTTTTGATGATGGCTTCTTTCTTCGCTGAATCGATCTTCATGGCGGTCTTTTCGTCGGTAAATATCCCGTGTAGGATCTGGTCGAAGCTGACATTCTCGTTTGATGTGGACTGAAATACCTTCTCTTCATTCTTTTCTCGTTGCGGCGTTGCTTGAATCGTGGTCGGGGGCGTTACTTCTGGACTAGATGAGATGGTGACAGTTGTTCCAGCCGTGGTCTTTGGCTGAGCTGGTTTCTCCACTTGATCCTTGACTTCGGGAGGGTATCGACATTGGCTGGGATACACGCAGTTTTCACACCCACTTCCACTCCCACCGCCGCGGCCCAGTCGAGAACTCTTGAGGATCTTCGCCGCCTTCTTCTTCCACTCGCCCCATTCCCGCCACGCGACATAGTCGAATTCACTGGTGCAGCTTTGCCTTTTCTTTTTCTTACGCAGATTCGGCTGGTTCGCCTCGCCGGAACAGTAATAGTGTCCATCAACGAGACAGCGACGGGTGACGCCGAGTGGGTACCGCGAATGGCAGAGGTGGCAGACCCAGATCCATGCTAAGGGTTGATCTGGAGTAGGTGGCAGAGACATGCGGGTATTGTCGGAATGTATGGATGAGTTCTCATCCAGAGCTTTTGTGTGATCATAGGGTGTGGATGAGGTGACCGCCATGGATTCAGGGATATATGTCGGTGTACGTGGAGATCGAAGGCCCTGATCGCCGCTGAAGCTGGTATATGCTGATGAATCCGATGGCGGGCATATTGCCAGGAAACCTGGTCGTGCTGAGAGCATTTACCGAGGGAAGTGAGGGATCTGCGGACGGAATGATCTCTGGCTTTCGCATGGCGGAGAAACTGATTTCAGTGTTGGCGTGGAAAGGTGGTTATGAAGAGCCGGCAGGCGTTTGCAGATATCCAGACCCATTGTCCCGGTTGTAACAATGACTTATCTGTAGTCATTTCCTGGACTTTGGAAGTGTTACTCTCTGGTATCCTTTGTTGCTGAGGATAAGTCATGCGGCCCAATATTATCTGTGAGCGTGATGTAAAACAAAGGAAATGATGTTCTTTCGAGGTCCTTCTTTAGGTATTGATCCGTGCACAGACGAGGGATGTACTATTTTTGACACCTTTGTTTTGAGGAAGCAAGCAACTTGAAGCTGAAAGTCCCTCTGAGACGTGTGAAGTAGTAGCGGCATCGGGCATGAGAAAATCCGTGAGGATTGCTGAAATAGTCGCTAGGGAGCGACTCGTGATGTGATAAACAATGATTTGCCCAAGTTGAAGAGGGCGATAGGCTGGATTATGGACCCTCACGTGAACATTCATTGTAGTATCCCAACACCATAAGACGAGATCACTTACCTCGCATAGACTAGATATAATAGCCAAAACATCGAAGCATAGACTTGCTAGGGAGCGTAGAGATATTTTGATAGAAGAGAGTTCAAGCTCACGATTGACTCGGCCAAATATCCAGGGACGCAGAACAAGTTCTAATTATAGCATAAAAATGCCATGTTCCTTTTTAGAATGCAGGCCCATCAAAGTACGCCGACAAGGTGGCCGATAATAGCTTGCTTATCCTTTACCCATATCTCAAGGTAGCCAGACTTGCTATTTGTTGGTCTCACCATAAAAATATCTGACCAGCTACCGTGAATCTGGTACGGCATGTTATCAGCGCGGGACTGACCAGTCAAGCTAGTTTCGTTATAAATCTCGACGCAGTCCTCGGATGTGAAACTCTGTTCCGGACCAAAGCTGTCGGAGATAGATTGGAATGGAGGATAAGTTTGGTAACGGATGTTCAGTGGCAGCACAACAAGGCTAATAATAATGCCAATCAGGAGCGTCACGACGGCGCCTACCTTTTGGCGACGTGTAACTACATGACCAGGTTGAAAAATCCGCTTCCAGACAGGCTCCGATGGTGCTGCGGACGGAACCTCTTCAGAATCCGTGCGGCGCGAATCTGAAGCTGCAGACTGTGTCCTTAAATTTTCGGCTTTGTCCAGACGTCTCCGCTTAGGCAGTAGTCGTTTAAGTTCTTTTCGAAAAGGTATTGGCAGGTAAATGATCACAAGAGTCGTCAAACCAAAAACAACCAGGCCAGTATATGCCTCGACAGCGCCCAGCGTACTGGTGATGAGCAAGTCAACGTCAGCCTCGGTAGTGTTTCGACCATCACAACCGCCCACACTGCTATGGAACCAGCATGCCTGCGATGCCCAACCACGAGGATGTTTATCGACAGGTCTCCAGGAGCTGATTGTCGGGCAGTTACCTGCTGTTACTTTCCAGGTACCATAATGAGTAAAATTTCCAGTGTTTTCGCCCCAGGTGAGGCCTGCATTGATTTTGAAGGCTATAATCGCGAGAAACACATAGACAATAATAAAATCCGCAACCGCAACAAGCAATGGCAGACCCGCCAATTGGACTGCTATAGTCATGTTCGACAAAAGCAGTAGTACAAGTGGTGAGGAGGCTGGCGCCTGGCGTCTGGTGAGAGCATTGCGATAGATAGGAACAACTGCCACAGATCGTATGGTGTTGATCACGAGGGCTCCAATGGTACCATACTGACTCCACTTTGAGACCGCGCGTGGTGTTTGACCACCCCTGCGTTCTTGTTCGACAATCTCGCGCTGTTGAAGTGAAGAAGTATCTTTTGGCTGCGTGAAATGCGTGACCTCTTTTGCCGGTGAGATGAGGAGTTCGCCAGTAACAAGTCTCGTTATGATGTCCCCAGAAGCGGTGGTATACGTTTTTTGATTTGCTGCAGTTTGCCGAGTTTTTTTAGACGGTGCACGATTGTCTGTCGGCCTGTGTACGTGTTCGATTTTTTGTTTGTCTGCTTTCTTGGAGAAGTAGAGACTACTTGCAGCAATCACAATGGACAGGGTATAACTGATGAGCATCCACGGCCACGGAGTTGGAAGCTGGTTGGCAGCATAGACGATGGAGACATTGCTGACATGTTGGCCCATATACACACCGTGCACAAGAATTCCCGAAGCTTCGAAAGGAGATTGGGTGGCCATGATGTATCACTATTTCCAAGAACAATGCTGATCATTTTCTGGATGGACAAAGTAGACTATCCTGAAAAGCAACGTAAGTGAGGACATTTGGGCTATTGTTGCCAAAATCTAGATCTCTAGCAGAATCTGGCAATGTCACCACCAAGTTCCTTGGTGCAGCTGACCATCATTCTCTTCCTTATGGCATCTCTTAGCCAGGAAGGAGGCTTTGAGCTCAACCATCAATCACCAATGGGGATGGGTTGCGCAAGGAGGAGAAAGTGCATGACACGAACAAAATTCCATTTTTATTGGTTATTGTCGTATCCAGCAGAGACACCTCGTATGAAAGGCCATGATGCCCTAGATAACGACACGAGGAACATCAGTTCTGAGTGGCTCAGAAATAGTTGTAGGTTTCGTAACTTAGAAGCATCATTGAGCTCCCTGCAGTGGCAGGTGTCTCAAACAGCTTCCAGGGAGACTCGGACAGTATGTGCTGTATACACAAGTTGGGAAGAATGGACTTCATCCACCAGCAGGAGACACAAGTAGCGAGTGTGCGGGGAAACCAACTGATCACATAACATCATCCAACATCATACCAGCGCTAATCCTAGTCTACACGAGCGCTTCCTGCTAGTTCCAGCCAGCCTCGCGAATATCCACAACAAGACTAGCGGCATATAGGACGCCAGAGCATTTCAATCGATGTATAGACACAGGCTTCTCGCTCCGTCAAAGGTATAATGATTCGCCACGATTTGAATCTTAAGGTCTCTTTCATACCTAGAGAGTCCCCGAGAATATAACTACAGGAGTTCACATTATCTAAATCCATCTGCTGCAGTATGTACTACCTCCAGCACTGCCATATGTCTTTCAGTTGTTGGCCTCCATGAATTTAAAGGGTGTAGCCTTTTCGAGCTGATCAGTCATGTCACCCACCCTCTCGGTCCAGTTGACGCCAACCATGGGCAATTGCAGTGTATGACCAGAAGAGCTCAAGTCCAATTGAGTCAGATCGACCCAGAAGAAACTACCATCCGATGCGCTTTCATAGTAGTAAACCTTGTCCTTGGTGTCCGCAATTGTCCTCCACAGAGTTGGCGTGATGTTTGGGGTGTTTATGTTGATCGGTTCCATCGGGACGGACACTGCCCGTATCATCCCATTGGTAGTCGCCAAGGCAGAGACCACTTCTGAGGAGGCGGGTGCGACGCTGACATAGTGTGCAAGACGCGCGAAGCGATCGGCAGGACGATCGGTCCCGGGAAGTGAAGAGTTGGATATTGGTGCCCAGTACTTGTTGATTGCAATCTGATCGTCATAGTTGGGCTCATTTGTCATGACATTGAATTCTTTTCCGTGATGCACGACCAATTTCCCATCCAGCCATTCAAGAATGAGATTGTCGCCGGTAGCATCGCTGACCGAGACGTGCATAAGAGTTGGTACTCCAGGAATCAAAGCTTCGGTGCGGACTTGGAATTTGGCTTGACCTCCTTCAGTGAAGAGATCTCGGGCCGCTTCATCCACGGTGGCATACATGTCGAGAAAGTACTGGGGCCAAATGGCGAGTGACATGGCTGGCATCGACGCGTTTCTTGGGCCGTAATCGCCATCTGCCAGGTACAGCAGATTGACCGTGAGACCCTGGCTATTCATACCATCACAGGTAGATAAATCATACGCAGTGAGGATCACTGAGCCGTACTTGCTTGTCCACGTAGCTGAATTGGTTCCCGCACTACCATTGCGCTGCAAGCCTGCTGGGAAAGCAAACAGGCTTGAGTTGGTTGGGGTCAGCCAGTCCATGGAACGGCCTATCACAGTGCGGTTGCCATCTGCCGGGCCACTGTTATATGTGACACGCGAACAGCCCAGCACACCTTTCGATAAGTAGGATAAGGCTAGCGTGGAAGTGAGAAGAGCTTTGAAAGACATGACGAAGTTGTTTCTGTAGACTGAAGCATGTATTTTTCGGGTTGAGTAACTAGAACGAATGGTTGTATATTTGTATCTTCATCAGGTCCGGTGTGAAACACACGAATTGTTGAGGCCATCAATCGTACGAGTAACTTTCATTGCGGGCAGCAAAGCTATCTGGTTTATACTTCCATAATGCTGCCGCTGGAGTCTGGTAGTACCAATAGTTTGCGAACCTAGAATGTCGATACTCATGATTTGAATATGGCGGTAAAATCAATTATAGTATTCTGGAAAGTTCCAAACCATTGACGTAGGTGGGACATTAGGTTAGAGTCTGAGCGCTATAAGAAAAGAAGGTCATGGTTGGGGCTGCCTGGGATGAGGAGTGATCAAAGCGAGGTGTGGTTAACCAAATATATCGCCCAGGAAGCCTTGGAGCTTTGGGCAAGCTCCATCCACTATTAACTTCAAAAGAGAGAATTTCTCATTCCCACGCTTGGTGGACAACAGCTGACGTTTTCATCTGGACCGATAACTTGATTCGCCTCCAATAATCCCCATGAAGCGCAAAAAGGGATTTCTCGGCCGTAGGCTGAGCGATACGGAGTAGTTCATTGTAGGTGGCCGCCATACGATGCAAACAGCACCGTCATTGTCAAAATGCGTTGGACTAGAAACACAGAGATTACGTACCTCGTACCTAGGTACCTCGTACACAAGTGTGAAGTCACTCTTTTGCGGGGTTTGGGACTCCTGTTCTTGTGTACACAGAATCTTGATAGTTTTCCTTCGAATTAAATACTTCATCATGGGATGGGAGTACGTCCGGTCGAAAGACCCACGATGCTGCGTGCGGAGACCAGGGCCAGTCACGTGATTTGAATTTTCCAGCAGACCTAACCGGATCGATACTAGTAGCCCCAGCCTCGTCAATGTCCACAACAAGACTAGCGCCATATAAGACGTGGCTGGACGTGGTTGGGAGGCGATGTGCAGCCTTGTTCCTCCAAAATAACCCAGGTTGTCTCAAACCACCCAACCACTCGGTCTCACACGTCCACACGTCTTACAGGTTGTATGGTGTACAAGTGGCCCAGCCATCAACAAGATACCTCGTGGGGCTGGGTAGCCAATTTGCCATTTCCCTATGTATACTGCCTCTCTGCATTCTTATTCTACTGAGCTGTTCTTCATTCCACACACAAACACAGACTCGATACAGCCACTTCCAACAATTGGACATACACATTTTTCGAATTGCTTCCCTGTGCTGTGATATACCTTCTTCCAGGCTATACATCCCCATCTAGTCAAAATAGATCCGCCGGTTGCGCGAAGTGGTGTTTTTGCTTTTCCACCATCTCCTCCCCTCACCCCCACCAGCACAACCACAACACTCACAAGCTTGAACTGTCCTATTGCTCCGCGACCCATTTCTCCACGCAGCCACCAATCGCAACCTATCCCCATCAGACAACTGCCCGACAGTTCAGCTCTCTTCAGCGGTCCAGGTCTGAGCCCGCCTCCGCCGAAACGCTTCCGAGTGTTCAATTCCTTCTCGCATTTGAGATCTCGAAGCGTAGCTGCGTTGCCATCGCTCGAACCGTGCCTAATCACAGACACCGCTACCTTTACAGCCGCCCCGCGCAAACTATCCTCTCACTCTCACACGCGGGCCAAATCCGTCCCCATAGCGACACACTCACATCACATCAATCAAAATGGAACGCAACATTGTCATCGCACTGATCGTGATCATCCTCTTCGTCGTGCTGGCACTGGTGGGCTATGCGATTTACGCGGTGCAGAATCGAGTGAGCCTGTTTGCCAAGCAGGAGAAAGAGCTCGACGAAGAGGAGGAATAAGAGTGGTCCGCACTGTGCGGTTCAAGCTCGACGGCGACGATGAAGTGATACCGGATGTTCCGCCTGTCGTGGTGGATACCGGCCAACGCACAATTTCGGGGACGATTCGATTCGAGGATGAAAGACATTCGTGGTTTTGATGGTTAAACCCTTTGAGAAAAAGCTATTTGTGAGCGATTTGATTTGGTGATTGGGGCATATCTGGGATGCGATATGAGTGTACACATGAATGAATATGATCGGACTCTGGGAAATGGGAAATTTGGGCGTTCACCATGAACGATGGTTTGGGATTTGTCTTATATCTTCTGAATATATATCTCAAGAATCCGCCTTGATCGAAAAGACCGAGTACAAATATATAATGTTCAATTAAACGACATGATGCTTCATTAATAGTCCGAGACAATGCTTATATTGCCCTTTTGATTTCTCGTACTCCGACGTCTTTCTTCCATCCCATTAGGTGAGGGACCATTCATGGATACGCCGTTGACCGGAGACTCAACGTAAGACTTGTGGTAATCGGCAATCTTGATGGATGGCCCTTCGGTTGGTGTCGCACTGGATTGCACTGGGGGGATTCGGCGATTTTTATCTTCCTTGATGTAAGACTTCCACTTGGACACAAGCTTATCAAAATCCCATTTGTCCCCTCGAGTATGGATGTTATCGGGTATTTCTACCATATCTTCAACACCATCGGGCGCAGGCAGTTTGTTCAGATTGATCAGTCGGATCTCTTCACGCATTTTGTGTCCAAACGGTTTGCGTTTGGGCGGCCAGAGGGCCATCTCTCGAGGCCATTGGCAGCGACTCAAATATTCCACCTGCTGCTGTAACTGGGTGGCCTCCTGTTTGAGACTTTCGATCCTTTCCTCCAGTTCGGTCGCCTTTTGCTGTTCGGTGCTGTAAGCTCGTAAAAGCTCCACCTGCCACAACAAGTTGCGGATCTCAATGGGATGTGCCATCCAATTCTGGAAACTGGCCTCGAGGTGAGCCATTGTACTCTCCGTCCATTGCGTGGCGCTCTGGGTCAGGAAATCTGCCTCTTCGGCTATATTTGACGTGGTGGGTTGGGCAAGACGTAGGGCCTGCCATTTCCAATAGTCAATGGTACTGGTGAGTTTTTGCCGGAGTGGTGCTAGCTGATCTGGGCCTGGCGGAGAGATCGGAATGCTGGTGGGAGTACTAAATGGACTCGTTTGAAACAAGGTTGCTGGAGGGGACAAAACTTTCAAGCAGAGGCCGGGATATGTTTGACTCTGAACATCGAACTTGAACGGACTCGGTTTCGGAGTCGCATGTTTGGTAGCAGCGCGCAAGGAATCCAAGACCTCACGCAAGGAGAGCTCAAGAGCCCGATTTGTTTCGGCGGTGGTTAGGTCTTGCGAATACATGGTGAAGGTGCGCTTGGTTCCTATAGAAGGACTATGGACAAGGGCGGGTGTGGGCGGAGCATTTGGCATAGGGGAATCGAGAGAGGTAGGATCGTTGATGACGCCAGTGGACAACCAATTGAGTCTGTTGATGCGGGATTGAATGCCTCCTGGAGGAACACGGTTCAAGTTGTCAGTCGACACGGTTGACACGGCTGGCTCTGAGGGAGGTGGGGGACTGTGACGAGGAGAGCGGGTGTCGTCGCGATCTCCAGGAGCGCTGTCTCTCTTTCCGCCTCGGGCAGTGCGTCTTGTGATACCACCTCGCATGCGACGGATCTCATCGACATTGTGGATGCCATCAGGCTTTTTCTTTGAGATGAATTGATCCAGATGACGGCCGAGGGAGGACGATGTGAACTGCTGGTGGCAGTAGGGACACTCTTTATCCTTGGAAGCCGGGAGTTTAGAAGCAGATTGATTACCGCCCGTTGTGCCAGTGGGTTCCTCTCCCGACTCTGGGGAAGTGCTGGATTGTGGTGTGTCAGCCATGATGGCTGTTCGCCAGTCGCCAGTCGCCAGTCGGCTATAGCTGCGATGACAAAGGAGCGGCTAGGTGGACAGTAGAGAACCAAACACCTCAAGTATTCTGTTATTCAGCAAGAAGGCCTAGATGGTTAGTGTTGCTGTCCAAGGACGGATCCGTGCGGCGGCGTCCGGCGGGCGCATTCAAAGCTTAGGTCAATTTGTAAGAGGGGTTGCTGCTCTGATGAATCATCCACCAGAGACATTCAGAGCGGTGGGATGGATGGGATCGAAGAAGAGTAATAATGCGAGAAGCGAGAAATGCGCGGATGGGAATAAACACATGAATAGATGGGAGCCGTGACCTCCGGCCTTAGGCAGATCATTTAAAGTCGTCTTTATTGGAACCCTTCAGAGAAGTTCCTCGTCCAGCAATTCGGACTCGGAAGACATGGGAAGGAGCGTCTCTTTAGTGGCAGCGGGATTATCGGCTCTTTAAGCTTCCGGACCCAGACATCGTCCACTGGCGCCTCGTTCGCCTCCGAGTCCCAGACCCCCAGCTTGCGAATGAGTAATAAATGAGTCCACTGATCGGCCGAAACGGGCGGAATAATCATCACCTAGACACGCTTGATGGGGTCCGAATTAGGCCCATCCCCTACTCGTAAGTAAGATTACGAAGTAACCAGGTCCTGAGTACTTCGTACCTAGAGGCAGAGACATTCGCAGTTGCCTATTCTACAAGCGCCACAATCTATAGTCATTGCCATGGGGAAAGAGCGTGTCTGAATCAGGGGTATTCAAGGTATCTAGGTAGGCACGACTCGAGTTTACACCTTCCACAATAAACACCAAGAGTCCCTCTCGCTCCTTCCCTTAGATACCTGTTGTCAATTATCATGACGTCAACCTACCGAATTCCCATAGCTAACTCAACGAACTGTTGTTTGCTAGAAATCTCCTGGCGACAGAGCACTGGCCCTCCAGCTGCCTCAAAACATCTGTTGACTCATGGATCATGGCCACGCTTGAAAACAAAGACACTGACTTGGTTGCTGTCTTCCGTCCAGGTTTGAGCCTCTGAACCTCGCTATTGAGAATTGCGAGCACACGCTACTTCCAAACACCAAGCATAGAAACTCGTCACAGATGCGGAGTTTCCACGGTAAGGTCGATGACATGCTCTCTCAACCCGGAGAGCAAGGGCATCGAATCCAAGAAATACCATCTGTGAGAATGCGGGGCCCCAACTTACTTTACTCTCAGGCTGGGGTAAACCCGTGCATCTCGGCAACTGCACTTGGTTCGAGCCGAAAATAGGTTGATTGATCCTGATGCATTGCAGACCAAACATGTCACCTCTAAAGATACAGCATATGGTCCCCTTCCAAGTTTGGCTTCATTTGTGCAGGGATGTGCGGTCTCTTGACGTTTACGAGACCCTGAGGTGAACTATGTCTTCGACTCATACGAATTTGCAGTGTTCCGTATGCCTCAAGTCTTATGGCAGGTTGGAGCATCTCAATCGACACCTGTTGATTCGTAAGACCTCTTCAATTCTTTGCGGATCATTGCCGTGGTACTCATTCTACATGACCTGCAGATACCTCTACATGCCCTTTTCTTTGTTCGCAATGCGGAAAAGGGTTTAAACGCAGGTATGCTTCTTCCTCTTATCAGCTGAGACTCCTTGACCAATCGATTCTCTAGCGACGTCCTCAAACGACACTCACGCAATTGTAGCCCGAGATCAACTTCAATCTGCACTCGCTCCGCAAATCCTCGCCGAAGGGCTTGTTTGCGCTGTGCAAGATATAAACGACGATGCAATCTACGATCGCCGTGTGGAACTTGTCTCGCGAACGGAAAAGAGTGCGAATATCTCACTATCCCGCAAATAGTTGGGCAGCCTTGTAAGCCATTGAGCGACTTCTCCGACGCTCGCTCCACAGCCTGGTCACCTGGAAGTTTTGATCGTGGTGGCGATGAGGCCAACGAGGGTGATCTTGGTGTGGAGGTGGGAGCCTTCACGTCTTCTCATGGGGTATCACGGGATGGTGGAACTCTGACGATGGAGGAAGCAAGTGATCATCCTTTTCAAAAGTTTGAAAACCCACACCCGTCGGTCACGACGCATCTCTGGTCATCATCGAAATTGCCAATTTTTGCCCAGGATCCTGCAGTATCTTTCTACTTCTTGGGCCAATTCATCAAGGATGTTGGCTTGGTTCGCTCCTTTGAGTCGGACGCTGTTCTGGAAATGCTGAGGAAGGCAACCTTGAAAAGACTGAAAGAACACTTGCTTATCAATTCTACTGCGGCCAGCCTTGATGAGCCTTCTCACATGCCAGACGACAGCCCCTGGTCTCCCATAATCCTTCCACAGTCTGGCACATCAGCTGGTGGGCCACCAAGTCACAGGTGTATTGACCCACCTGACAAGTTCATTTCAAGTGGCCTTAATATAACTATGGGACGTTCAAGACATTCAATCTCTGACCTGAAGCATCTCACAACTTGGAGCGGTGATGAACTGGCCACAAAAGCATTCGAGTTGGTGAATTGCGTACGGAAGAGCTTTATTGCCAGGTTTCATTCCTTGCAAGAGGCTGAACCATCCTGGTCACCGAAGATAGAGTCTATGTGCGTCGAGTTCTTCTCGCCTCACAAGATTCGTATATTTCTCGAGGCTTACTGGTCCATCTGGTCTCCCAATTGCCCAATCATCCACCGACCAACATTCAATCCCTTGGCCACTCCTGTTACACTCCTTTCAGCGTTAATACTCATGGGAGCCTCTCATTCCCCCAGCGATGGAGACCGCATGGATGCCCGCTTCTGGTACGATCATATCGAAGATATAATCTTCAACGACCCCTACTTCTTGCTCGCGTTAGCCACGCATGGTACACGACAAATGTCGGGCCATTCTAGACGTCGCACCGTGCAAGCCATCCAAGCAGCATATACTGTGTGTATCTGTCAGAACTGGGATGGATCTCTATCTACTCGATTGAGAATTCGCAGACGCCGCTTCAGCGATGTGATAATGGTATTGCATGTCTACATCGTTTTCATCGGTTCACGTGAAAGCTGATAGTCATAAGGCAGCTAGATCTCTGGGATTCTCGACGTCTCGACATTCCGATCTTGCATCCCTGACAGCAGATGCTTTCGAGTGGCAGGCCTTCTTGGAAGTCGAAGAGATGATTCGGTGAACAATTCCTCATCTGTCTCTCCCTATCTCACTCCTCGCTAACTGGATAATTGCCAGGACTCTCCTTTGGGTAGCTCTTCTCGACCAAGCATTCGTCATCTTCAATAATATTCCACCGCGACTTACTCTACGAGAGCTAGAAATGGGCCTCGCCTGCAGTGAAGCATGTTTCCAAGCAGAAACTGCAACAGAATGCTTCAGTTACCTAAAGCAGTGGATCAGCCACGTGGGCATGCCCCGGCCACGCTCCCTCTGCTCATTCATTCAGCTAGTCTGTGCTGGCGAAATGGGCGACAGCGCGCTGGATCGAGCCTCACATGAAGGATTCATGAATCTATGGTGTGTTGTTTCCTGTAAGTCAAGTCATCCAGATCAACCGCGTTTGAGAACACTCAGTTTGCCCTTTGTTTCCCCAGCATCGAATATTGCCTAACCAGACCCGATGCAGCATTCCACATAATGATCTTCCACGCCTCAACGTCACTCCTCCTCCCATCCCACTCACAACTAACCTCCATCCGCACGGGTCTCAACAACTGGAAATCTATTTGGAACGCTCGCACCCTGAACAACGACGAACGATTCTTCGACGTCCCCATCGCCTCACTACAACACCGCCATCACCACAACACATCCGCATCAACAATTCTGTCCACTGCACACCACCACCAACACGTGCCCTCAGACGAGCCGAGCATGTGGAAGCGCTCGGGCTTCTGGCGACACGCACCCGAGTATTGGTTGCTCGCCAGTCTGGGGCTGGATCAGGCTGAACGGGCCATGTCAATGTCCACCACAGCGCACACGGCGCATTCCTCTACTGACATTCGGCGTGCGCTACACGATCGAGATGGAGATGAAGATGCAGATGCACATGTAGAGACAAGCCATGATCCACTGGAGGACATGTCTATGTCGCGCGTCAGGGAGACGATTCGACGGTTCGAGAGTGCGAGGCTGAGGTTGCTTGAATAAGAAACAGAATCAGATTGGTTAGGAATACTACTTGACTATTTAAATATCAATGTGAATATATGACTCCATGCCCTTGTCATGTCAGCTGCAGCCCGGCCACCGTATTGAGACAATATTGCTTCAGTTGTGCAGTACACAGGGCTGAACACGATTAAAAACAGATGGTCCGCCGAGATAAAATCAAAGTTGAAACAACCTCACGACAGTAAAAACAGGCGGAAGTGGTTCATCTACCGCTTTTTTATTGACTGCTATGTTGTCATAGGTAACAGTGTGAACATGATTCATTCGTGGTCCTTTTCTATCACTGGTAACCAACACTAGATGCTTGTTCCGAATGGCTTGAACACAAGAACTGGATATCGTCCCTAGCCAGTATGATTCATTCAGAACGCTCCAAAAAAACACTATATTCATTCATCGCTGTTCTATCCATTATTGTCGTGCGTGTTTCGTGTCATGTGGGTCTTTATCCCATCGTCGCAAAAAAGGCCAACATATCTCTAAATGTACAGTATTGCTTATCCATGTGCAAAATCTTGCGACCTTTTGAAATCAAAAGTACCCCTCATCTGTCTGTGTCCGAGGGTTTCCAACTCTGACGGCGCCCAGTGGCTCGTAGTCTCCTTTCCTCTCTTTCTCTTTTACTTTGTTCTTCAAATCGCTTGCGACTGTTATCGTATTCTTGAATGCTTTCTTCCCGAGTGTTCGTCAGAGGTACATTATCATAGCCAGCCTCAGGCCTTCCTCTTTCCGTGAGGACTTGGGCTGGGCGATCTTCGATGTCTGTCTGATGGAAGCCACGAGTGGCTTGGTTGATCGGTTTCTGATATGGGTTCGTCGACGAACTCTGGAAACGGTCCAATGCTGCTGTTGTGACTACCCCTGGTGTCGGTCCTTCTCCAACTACGATCTGAGGTGTGGCTTTGATCGTTCTGCCGTTGTTGGGGCTGTAAATGTTCGTAGTGGCTTGCGGAACTGGCTGATTGGTCCTCGGAGGACTTTGCCTGAGCCCGGTAGGTGGCGTGGAGGGAATCCGAGCTTGACTCGTGGGGAGGATCGTCTTTTCGGATGAGGTCGTCATCTGCCACTCGTTATCCTCATCAGATAGTGATCGAGAATGTTGGGCTAGGGGTTGCGAATAATGATAATAATCATCAACACTTTCAAGGGAGGCTGTGGGCGAATGTGCAGACACACGTGGTGGGGAGGAAGGTGGGTATGCGCGCTCGGGGGAATGAGAAGATTCATGGTGAAGTAAGGCAAGATGGGAATCACCCTTGACCAGTCCAAGTCTCTCTTCTTCTGTGGCATTTTTCATGGCTTTCTTTTCGTGACCTGAGCTGCTAGTTCGACTTCGAAGACGTGATGTTTGTTCCGAGCTCTCAACATCTGGGGTGCGTGAACCCGGCCGGAGGAAGTTGGTGAAGGAAAATTGTCTGCGAGCCTCTTGCTGCGGTGGTCTAAGGTTTGGCGAAGGAGCAGGCCTGGCTGGAAGAGGTTTGGATCTGGGTGACGGTTGAGATAATGATCCTCCAAACCGACTATCCTGAGCCCTGCGTTCCCCAGGTGCCAGGCCATAAATTCGTTCTTGAGCGTCTTCCAAGCTACCGGGACCATAAGGGGCAATGGGCGAGACCGCGTTGGATGCATGGATTTTGATCTCACTCAAGGCGACTGGATAGACGGGACTTGAAGCGGAATGCTCTCGCTCCTCAGTTCCATCATGCTGATGTGTATGTCGTCCGGATTGAGCACGATTACGCAGATTTTCGAAGAAACCCGGAGTTACCTCTGTGTGTTCGTCATCCGGATTTGGGAAATGCGACATGCCCAAGGGTGGATGGACCGTTCTTCTTCGCACCATTGGAGAATTTGGTGTGCCAGGTTCACCGATGACGGTCTTCCTCCTTCGAAGGCCATCCCATTCCACAATCTCATTCTCACGCAATGGTTCGAGGTTGTCCTTGATGGTATCTTCTCGTAACCGTCTGGCCTCTTCTTGTTCCATCTTTTGTCGCGACACCGAAAATCTTCTGATCAAGGCGGCAGTGCCTCGAATGGCATCTGCTTTCGGTTCTGTTTCTGGCTGTTCCACCTCGGCAATTTCGCGCACCTGATCCAGATCACCTTTGAAGACGGCGGCATCTGGAACATCCTTTGCAGATTTGGACATCTGCAAGAGAATCACGCCTGTACAGATCTGCAGGAAACCCATGATGACAGTGGTGATGGTAACGGCGGTGCCCTTGAAGCCCCGGAAGAGTATGGCCGATGTGATGATGGTGGCAGAGGTGAAGAAGACGTAGTAGGTAGGAGTGACCAGGGCGGCATTGAAAAGGTTGAGGGCTTTCTAGTGAATGTTAGACCCGGGAGATTCAGCTTTCGAGGGCAACTTACATTGAGGTAAACGATCTCGGTCAAGAGGGTTGCGACGACAAAGACCAAAAGAACATAGAGGAACCACTGATTGAACTGAGGCTTGCCGCCCGCCTGTGCAACCACGGCGCTGCCCAAACCCTGAGTGGCAACCACGCTGAGGCCCCCAATGAAGCTGCAAATGCTCAGATAGACCAGCATACTCTTCTTACCATATCTTGGACCGGCCCAGAGCGCAATGAAAGTGCAGGCCAGGATGACTACACCTGCATAACTCAGAAAACCGGGAGCAATGACGAATTTCTGCATCTGTTGAATGTCTGCCACGGCACTTTGCTCGGGAGCGTTGAGCACGATGACAATACTCCCGATGATACAATTGAGACAGCCCACTTTACCCACAAAACTCAGGCGTTCTTTGAGGAAGATGGCGGACAAGATGGTGGTGACCACAACGCTCAAGGCACCGAGAGGAGTGACCAGAATGGCGTCGACAAAAGCATATGCGACAAAATTGCAGATTTCGCCCACAATCATCAAGGACATGCCACCCCACCAATATACATTTTTCAGATAGCCATAGCCTTCACCGGCTTCCTCATTGTATTTTGCATTGGCTTTGAGGAGACCGACCTTTTTGAGGACGAAAGAAATACCGATGAAGAGGCCAGATGCGACGGCGAGGGACAGACCAACAGCTTTAAAAGCGGGTGGTCGTTCAGCAGCGGCGGTCGAGGAGGAGGTGGAATTCGTCTCGTTGCGGGCAACGAGAGTGTGGGCCACCGCCCACAAATGAGGCTGAACGGTATCCATGATCGGGATGATGGTGTGTAGATATGGATGTGTCCTGGTCGACAAGGCCACGGAGAGGAGGGAGTGTTACCGACTGCGTGCCATGTGTGCGAGAAGGTGCTACTGGGGACCTTGTTCTGAACTCTGTAGTCGCGGATCGTGGATTGTGAGGATGGTTGCTCGTTGTCTTGTATGCGGGTTAGGAGATCGGATACGTTGGGTGTAATGAGAGTGAAAGAGATGTCAGACTTTGAGAAGATGGATGTAATGGTGTTGCCGGTAGACTTGATCTAGACAGCAGGCTGAGTGCGAGAGCAAGTGCGAGTTTGTGTGAATGTTAGGAAAGTGATGTGAGTCGGATGGACTTGAAGATGGAGGACGCAAGATGGATCTCAGACACTGACGCAGGTGTGTCTGTAGCGCCCATCAAAAAAGCGGGCTGGTTGTGGAACTCGGTCGGTCCAAAATCTGGTTAGAGGCCCAAGGATTGGTGGAATGGGCAGTGGTGCTACAGGGATCATGCCTAGAAGCCATGCCCGGACCAGGGAGTGTTAGGCTGGATAACCCCACCGACTGCGACTTGATGGGCCCAAGCTCCCCCCAAAGCCCTGGCCGCCTGGGTCAGCACCCAGGCCGTTGCTGGGCACTGGTCCTCCCTAACGTTATCGATATTCGCCATGGAGATGCTGATTTCTGATTTCTGACAGGAACAGGTACTCGTAGATTCAGGTACCGGACTTGGTGGGGTGAACATGTGTACTACATACCAAATTGATTCATTTTGGATGGGACATGAATGTGAAAAGATATTCTGGAGTGTTTCGGCTGTTCTTGCAACCGACAAAACTCTTCGAGACAACTGGAAGCTTCAGCCTCAGCTGAGTCGTAACAAAGACGAACTCTGGCGTCATGTCCAGGCGGTGTTTGGCTAGAATCTTGATGCTCCAACCCTCCAACCCTGTTGCTCGATTCCAGTGGATGGTGTTCTGTTCCAGACGTTGTCTGTCGCGACCCTCTGAGTGGCCTTTGGTTGTTGGACGTGTTGTGTTTCATTTACTCCTCTGGCGATCCTCTTTGAGTGTCTCACACAGCTTGATGTGACGTGAACTCCGTACTCCTGCAGTCTGCATTTACCCACCAGTTTCTTTATAGATAGATCCCCGTGCACATGCTGAGACCCATGATTCTAGAATAATCCCTGATTATGCTCACGCCACAGACGAGTGGACCATGGCTTGTGCCACACTCTACGACTGCTTGTGTTATCTTGGGTGTTCTTGGTTACATGTCAACCTTTCAGTCCTTACTCGACTCCTCATTCATATATTCAACACCGTTGAAACAATTGCCTGTTTCTCGTTCTTCTTGGCTGCAACTTCGAAGACGACAACTTCCTCCTTTCAAGTCAGAGACTATCCACCCTGCGTGATTATCATCAGACCATCGACATACTGATGTGATCGTTCTACGTGCTTCAAATTCATACACCATCAATTCTGTGACTTGGACGCGATAACAACCATTCTCGAGCGTGAGTTCATCGCTAACGTTGAACTCCGAGAAGCCCTTGAAATTGAATCCTTCGAGATAAGACTCTCTTATCTCGACATGCCCAAGATCTTATTCAACGTCGATGGTCTCAGGTGATTGTGATTCTATGCGATCTAACAATCCCGTTTGCACCTACCCCAACACTAATACCTCGTACCAGTTACACAAGTACGTTTCTTATCTCGTGTATGATTATATATCTGCCTCGGTACTTTAGATACTGGTATCACGCGAAACTATGCAATGCAAGTGCCAGGTCCAACGAGGCTTTCTGGCCACGTTCAGCCACGTGGTCGTCCTCCGACATCCATCCCACCGTCAAGTACTTGCCGAGTACTCGGTACACGACAACATCTGCTCGGTGACCACCCAAAGTATCATATTCACAACTCGTTCAGCACCCACGACCTGTGAATAATACATCAAACAAGAAATGATCGCATCCTTCCCAGGGAAATTCAATCCTGAACGGGTCGGCTATGACAATTCATGGTACCCCTCGTTCCTTCCCGCCTCCCCGCCCAACTTGAACAATTTAGCTCTTTCAAGTTCATTTGGCAATTGATAGGCATTCCACCGTTTCTTCTTCGACCACCAATGCGACCACTGAACCGTGACCAACAATTCGTGGAAGTCCGACCGTCTTCTTGCGCTGATAAGCCCAGAAATTCGCAACTCGCTCCCAAGCCAATCATGTCTCATTTCGCCAAAGCCATTCGATAACGACCAGGATTGATGGGTGACACACTGAACCCTTGACCTGCCCAGTTCAGTTGGTGCGCTTTTAACTAACTCTGGGCTCAAAAGCTTGCCTTACCATGGCTAGTCATTGAAGCTTTGATAATCGCCAACTCTAACGACCACTCCTCGTAGGTCAAACTCACCAATGCCGAGCTTCGACATGGGAACAGGCGAGTCGACAAGCACGCTCAACCGTTCAAGGTCATGCTATCTGCCTCGCTTAATCACAAAGCTAGATTGTCAACAAAGAGGGGAAAGCATGCCCTTTAAAAAGGCGTCCTGTTCCCGGCAATCAAAACGTCCACTCATGTAGGTGTCATGCCCTAAGCTTTCTTTTCAAGACCTTCCAACATGGCTGCTGGTAGGAAAGGTTCGGTCACAGTCGTCGATGAAAATGTCGTCGGCGTCACTTCTGTCTTTGCCAAAAGCGGTGAACATGCCGTCCTTGAGGAGGGCGCAACCAGCGACGAGGTAACCTTGGGCGCATTGGGTTACAAACAGGAGTTTAAGAGGTAAAAGAAGCACTTCCCAAGCTATGCCTCACCTTCTAATCGAATCTCTCCACTCCAGAGATTTCACAATCTGGGAATCATTTTCAGTCTCGTTCTCGGTTCTCGGCCTCTTGCCTTCCATCGCATCAACCATTGGATACAGCTTGGGCTATTCCGGCACAGGTGGTGCGATATGGGGCTGGCTCGTCGCGGCCCTCTGCATTCAGGCCACCGCATTCACCATGGCCGAGCTGTGCTCAAGCATGCCCACTGCTGGAGGCTTGTATTATGCCTCGGCAGTACTGGCTCCTGAAGGCTGGGGTCCGATATGCTCTTGGTTTGTTGGATGGTCCAACTTCTGTGGATTTGTGACCGGACCTTGCTCCGTCAATTATGCGCTCGCTGCCATGTTGGTCACGGCCGGCAGCATTGCATACCCTGATTACACCCCAGAGACATGGCATGTCTATCTCACCTTGCTCCTTCTTCTCTTCGTGGACGGCATCGTCACCATGCAGTCCACCTGGTTCATTGGATGGGTCAACAAGGTCGGAACCGTCCTCAATTTGGCTGTCGTCTTCATCTTCCTCATCTGGTTCCCCGTCGGATCCGTCAATCGCCCCAAAACGAACGAGTCGCATGCAGTCTGGACCGAGTTTGATAATGGCACCGAATGGCCAATAGGCTGGGCGGTCATCATGGGTTTTTTAACCACCATATGGACAATGAGTGGTTACGATGCTCCCTTTCACTTGTCTGAAGAGTGTAGCAATGCAAATATTGCGTCCCCTCGCGCAATCGTCATGACTGCTCAATTCGGTCTTTGGCTGGGCTGGGCTATTATCTTTGTCATCGTCTATACAGTCAAGGATATTCCGGACGTCGTCGCGGGAGCATATGGTCAGCCATTTGGAAGTCTATGCCTTCAAGTCCTGGGACAGAAAGCAGGTCTCGCCATGTTCTCTTTGAACATCATCGCCCAGTGGTTTGTTGGAGAAGGTTGCACCATCACAGCAACCCGTGTGGTCTTTGCCTACTCTCGCGATGGAGCGATCCCTGGCTCAAGATGGTGGAGTCAAGTCCATCCAAAAACCAAGACACCTGTATACGCGACTTGGGGTGTCCTGTTTGTCTCAGCATTGCTTGGTTTGCTGATGTTCGCCAGCCCTGTCGCGATTGGAGCAGTCTTCAGTATTGGCGCCATTGCTCAGTATACTGCGTTCACATTCCCCGTTGGCCTCAAATTGTTCTTTGATCATGGCAGGTTTAAGCCAGGTAAGTTGAATTTTGTTCCGTCTTCCGTTATTTATGCTAGGATCGCTAATCATGCTTCTTGCCAGGCCCCTGGAATCTCGGTCGCTGGTCGAGGCCTCTGGGTGCAATCACTGTTGCGTGGTGGTGTCTAATCACCCCTGCTCTCTGCTTTCCAGCCGTCAAAGGCTCCGATTTAGGACCATTAAGCATGAATTGGACTTGTCTGATCTACGGCGGTGCCATGTTTCTTGCCATGTCCTGGTATGCCATCTCAGGCCGCAAGTGGTTCAAAGGGCCAAGGATCAACGTGGCCATTGTCCATGAGGGCCAAGAGCTGCGTCAGACTTCGTCTATTCCAGAGGAAAGTGATATCGACAAGGAGAAGAAGACGTAAGCTGTTCAGGCCACCCTTGGTAGATAATGGGACAGCACGTCTCCGGTTGATATGGGAGAGCTTGAGAGCACTAGGATACTGTAAGCAGACTAGTCAATTTTGGTAACACGTTCATAAGGAGATCTCTGTGAGAACATTGGATTCACAGGGTTTCTTCGCTCAAGCACTATCTATCTTCTGGTACTGCCACACTCGGGCGCAGAATGAATCCCAAGCTTATTACTCACGACGGGCGAGCCAGTCACAAAGTAGACTCGTAAGCTTTTATTGATTTCATATAGGCTTATCTAGGCAATCCTTGGAATTGTACGCGTTTCAAGTTCGATGATGCTCTCGAACCTGGTCTGTGGAACTGGCCAAGAATTCTTCTGCTCCTTGAGTCCCCGGATTCTAATCGATACCGGAAGCACACGCGGGGGCAGCATCGGCATCCCCCAGGGGCCACGGACCCCGACAAGCCAAATGCCTTAACTAAAGACGGGAGTCAGGCAGACCTAAGGCCGCCTAACTTTCTTCGGTCAAGCCCATCACGAGGAAGTGGCAACTATTGGCAATCCAAGTTGGAACGGGGCGAATTATCTCCGATGCCGATTTTTCAGCAATCCATGAACACCAACTCATTCCTTGACCCTGACGTTATCATCTCCATGAGGCCTGAAACGTCTTGGAATGCACACCAGACTGGTACGCGCAATGCGGCACCGACATTCTAGACGACAAGAACGGTAGTAATACTCATGTCTCCTCTTTTCCCCACGCACCAATTCACGTATCTCCTGATAATTGACAATCGAATTCCTCTCATGATCATCGCGACAAAAGGCCAATTAGGCACCCTTACAAATCCCGACTTCCATCATGCCAGAATCGCTACTCTGGATCAATAAGGACGTTGCCTCAGAAGTTCTATCTAGAAGTTCAAAGGCCGAAACCAGGAAGATCCGGAAGCATGTTCAACACGAGCGTCAATTAAAAGCGAAAGCTGCCCAAGAGGTCACCTCAAAGCCCGTCAGTCCACCAAGAAAGACCAGTCGGAGCGAGAGAAGTATCGTTCACTCGGAGCAGGCTCTGGAACAAATCCCTCTTCGCCAACGTGGATTGAAGCTTGACACCAACATTGAAGGCTATAAACAGTCCGATGAATATCGGTCTTGTCAGCTGGCAGCGCTATCGGCATCTCTATCTCCAACAACTCAATCAACCCGGGTATTGCACACAATCACTTCTTTCCCAGGCCTTGACACAGCAGAACTGCGTAGCCTTGCCTTCTTCTGTCAACGGACCGCCCCTGAATGGTCCGGCTGGCGAGATGCCTCTTTCTGGAACAAGCTTATTCTTCAGGCATGTCATCTAAACCGATCCATACTACACGGGGTAGTTGCACTTGGCGCACTCCACGAGTCTTCCGAGATAGATGGAGAGTCAGATGAGAGATCCAGCCTACAGGATATTGCACTCCACCAGAGCAGCAAAGCATCGAGATTGGCGGTTGAAACCGCTGTTTCGGACATCTCGACCTTGATATCCTGCATTATATTCATCTGTATGCAAAACCTACAGGATAGCCACACGGCATATCAACTCTTAAAGACAGGCCACAGTCTTATCAGTGATATTGACAGGCGATTGCTTTCCGGTGAGCTGATTCTCGCTGAAAGTGAGAAAACAGTCTTGAACAGCTTTCTCAGGCCAATCATTGAACGATTACGAATGAGATTCTGCTGCATTGTTGATGTACCTTCGGCGCTTGCAATTAGTGCGGCCTTAAGGAAAAGCAAAATGGAAGTTCCACTCTCGTTACCGAGTATACCGACTGTGTTCTCCAGTCTACTCGAGGCTCGCAACAAGTTGGAGTTGATCATTGAATGGGCCCAGGAAAATGTGGACCCTTCAAAGCTTTCTCTGCAAGGGCATTCCCAGACGCAGAACCTGCTCTCCATGTGGATAGACGCTCTCGATAGAAATAGTGCGTCAACACTGGAACGCTACGACGCACTGATCAGCTCCAAGAAACTTCTCAAATCCGCTGCCCTCGTTGCATCAATTCTCATTGACACACTGGGCACTCACTCCGAATGCAATTATGACGACCATGTTGACAAATTTGCAGAGATTATTCAACTTTACAAGGTCGCCCTGGGGGACCATTACCGTTCTCCAAGAAGAGTGTCATTCGGTATTGACTCCGGTGTGATTGACACTCTCTCGTTTATCGCTGGAAGATGTCGAGATCCGATCATTCGTCGGGAGGCGATTGACTTGCTCATTCAGACCAACAGGATGGAGGGTGACCTTCAAGGCACAACTGGAAGCACCATCCTCTCAAAACTGATAGAGCTTGAGGAAGAAGGACTGGATGTCTCCTGCGCAAGCGATATCCCAGAAACTTCACGGTTGCGTATTTGGGAAGATCATCAGTATTGGGACAAAGGCGAGATTCAAATTTTCTTCGTGCATTGGCCGTATGAACCATCCCTGGGAGCAGAGATCAAGCAGGTCAAAGTACAATTACCCATGAAAGCTTTACGGGGACCGAAAGAACTGGCTGCTCCAAACAGCCCCATCGCGCATCTACCAAATGTGAAGTATGGTCGTGGTGTTGGGGCATTTTTGGATGAGAGCACCCAGACTTACCATCAGATCACCCTGTCTTCATTCTTTATGCCGATGCCAAGGCTATGAGTGATGTGAACATTAATGAGATATGAGGATGGACGAAACGTGGTCCAACGAATATTGACCCACCCCGAGTCGGTGCGGTGATCTTGGTGACTGGATTTCACACATGCGACCACCCGAGACTTATTGAACATGAAATTGTTGAAACTTTCGTTGAAGCTCAAGCATCGATAATGCTCCAGGAGGAGAAGTTGACACTTGTTCCTCGCAGATACTCTATTGGCGAGCCTACCACCTCTGAGAGCCGGACACTGAAATTAGTGCAATATATGAAGTTACGCTGACGAGTCTATGAAGAATACTGGTCCTCGGATTGAGTTTTATACTACGCTTTTACCCATCCACTCTCTAATGTTGCTCCAAGTGATTTCCCATGCACGGCTGGAGGCAACTGCTTAGAAGAGTAATTGAAGTCCTAATGCTTCGCTGTCACTGATTGTTGTTTCAGAATCTAGGCTATGCTAACTAGAGTTCCGTCATTTTCCACCGCAACCCGTGGCGAGGCAGCGCGAGTCTTCCGTCATCCGAAATCCTAATCCTCACGTTTGGGCCAGCTACTCTTCTGGGCCTAGTCCAGCGCTAATTCTTGCGCGGATTCTAGGCCATCCTGAATACACCACTAGGCAGAATATGAGATGGTGTGCAGTGGAGTTGTTGTCTTCTTACCATATGCCAAATGTTATACTGCTCATTTGGGATTCTTCGAGGGCATTGGCTTTTCCCGACATCAAATCCTGTGTTAACAATACGCTGGGAGCTACCTGAAAGCGTACTTCGCATCGACCGGCGAGAGTTGAGACACTCCGTGACATGGCCTTTGCAAGACACTCCTTATGATCAAATGCTAGCCAGTTCCAATCGTGTACTGCGGATTGGGACATTGATAATCATGGAGCGCCCACATTCTCAAGATTGTTTTCCAGCAGGTCGGAACTTTCATTCATATATCGTACTCATCAACTGGTGTACAAGGAGGAGCCTCATCAAAACGACTTCAACATGACCCCGAGCTCCTGGTATCTTCCATCTCATCGTCTCCAGCCGATTGACCTTGACAAGCAATGGCCCGAAGTACCGGTCAGTAATCAAAACCTGACAAACACTGCCGTTGTCATCATTGGTGGTGGCATATCTGGCATGTGCACTGCGATTGATCTCTTGGTAAATCGGAAAATTAAGAACTTTATCATTCTCGAGAAGAGTGGTGGATTTGGAGGCACTTGGTGAGCTGCACATTCAATGCTTGAAGTACGAGGCTGACTGTCCGTCAGGAGAGACAACAAGTTTCCGGGTTGTTGCTGCGATGTTTTCAGTGTACTGTACTCATACTCATTCGCCCAGAACCCCCAGTGGTCGCAACTATATCCCGGTCAGGAGGAGATTCTGGTATGTCTGCCTCCATTTACTTTATCAGACTGGCTTGCTGACTGCCGCTAGGAATACCTTGTAGATGTAGCACAAAAATACGGACTCTACAAATACGCTCGCTTTCACACCTCGGTCGATGCTGCTACCTGGAACGAAAAGACTTTGAAATGGGAAACTACTGTCACAGTCGGTGGAGGCAAGGAAGCCGAGTTCTCCTCCTCCCACACGATCTCAAGTGATTTCTTGGTCGCTGCGACAGGCCAACTCAATAAGCCCAAGGGACTAGAGGTATCTGGTTATGAAGACTATCAAGGCAAGATCATGCACTCAGCACGATGGGATTGGAGCTATGATCTAAAGGGAAAGAAGATCGCCATCATCGGGACAGGTATAGCATTGTACCCTACAACCTCTCATGCAACCCGGCTGACTTCCTCAGGCGCTACCACTGCACAAATCGCCCCAGAAGTCGCCAAGCTTGCCTCTCAACTGACCATATGTCAGAGAACACCTGCTTGGGTTATACCTCGCCATGATGCCAAAATCCCGTCCTGGAAACGACTGGCCTATACATATCTTCCCCCTCTGCGGTGGCGGGGACGAGCCGAGGCAATGGACTTCCGCGAAACGTTCCATTCTGCCGTCACTAAATCTGAGTCTCCATACGCCGAGCTGATGAGGACACTCAACTACAAGTTGCTCCATGACCAACTACCGGATCGACCAGACCTATGGGAGAAATTAACGCCTCAATACCACCCGGGCTGTAAGCGGACCGTCATCAGTGACGATTACTACCCAACCCTGGCGAGAAAGAATGTCAAACTCGAGACAGGCAGGATTGAACGGTTCACAGCAGACGGCATTAAATTCGTGGGAAGAGACTCGGCCGACAGATTCGACCTTATCGTCCTCGCCACGGGGTTCGAAACCTTCTCATTTCTCTCCCCGATCCGCATCACCGGCGAGAACGGTCAGCCCCTCGAAGAGATCTGGGCGAACGCAAGCCACGCATACAAGGGTGTCACGGTCCCCGGCCTACCCAACTTCGGCATGCTCTACGGACCCAACACGAATCTATCACACAATTCCCTCATCCTGGTCATCGAGGCCCAGACACGATACATCTCCGTCCTGATCGAGAAAGTCCTCCACGCAAGACGAAACGGCCAGAGCCTCGCCCTGTCACCCTCCGAAGAGTCTACCATGACCTACTGGCACGGCGTACAACTCGCACTGCAGAAGACCTCTTTCTCGGACCCGAACTGCAACAGTTGGTGGAAGCGCGACGACGGCATCATCACGAACAATTGGGCCGGAACCGCGGTAGATTATCAGAAGAATCTCTCCACGATCGCCTGGGCGGACTATAATTCTACTGGATCTGCGAGCGGCGATGTCGAGAAGTTGAAGGAGAGAGGCGTCGTCACTAGCATCGGGAGAGTCAGGGAGGAGACGAGGCTGAGCCGGACTGCACTGGGCGTCTTTGCGCTGGGTGCGGCGGGATTGCTTCTACACGGAGTTCTTGCGATTTTCTGAGCGATTGGTCTCAATCGAATAGGGTTCTTTTAGACAGACTATCTATCTGGTTGTTCATATGTTGAAGTTGAGGGCTGCCTGCCAGTTGTGCCACGAATTTCCCTGTTGGTTGTGGGTCTCACTAAGCGCGCAATCACTACTGGCCGAGGAGGTCCGTCACCCTCAAAATCCTGTCAACTGCTTGCGATCACAGTCTAGCTACTCATCGACTTTATGTAGTGGCGTCAAGGTCAGCCTGGCACCGGCAATGTCTGCCGTGTTCTGTACCCGAGTCCTTCTGTTGGTTGATTTCTTTCCTTATCACCGCTCGAGGAACGATATAGTCATATCCTTGCACTTTGGCACAGCCATCAACCACCAGCCTCTTCAACCCTTGGCCGGTAAATCTTCTGGTTTCTACCTCAAGAAGCGTGCCGGAGTCCTTGCTTGCAATCTGTTTCCTATGAAATCCTGGTGTGGCGGCCTTGAACACCTTCTGCAGCCAGAATCAGCACAGGCGAATTGCTTCCGTTCAGTAGTGCAATGAGCTATCCCGGGCCCTTTCATGGGAGCTGCGGGATCGATTCTTTACATCTGGGCGCAAGTGTTTTGGACTCAAAAATTTCAACCGACCGCTTGTGCGAATCAGCCGCTCAGGCACGGAAACAGCGCTGACATATCATCGCGGTCACTGTGCAGACTTCCGACCCAGGTATAGAACCCCTTCAGGGGACGTCATTCCCCATGCCCTGAGACATGAGCATGACTTCGACCGCCGGTATTTCGGGATCCCTGTTACGGGAAGAATTAGAATTGGCGCTGGAGTCGATCGCATCGATCGACGATCGGCTCCCGCACCCGACAAGCTAACGGGCTTTGAAGGGGGTCATGCTGTGTAAGGGATACCGCACCTGGATTGAGCTTTTCCAGAATGTGGCAAGCACTGGTGCGGCGAGTATTGTGAAGCAATTAGTGTTAACACCGAGGTCAATCGTCCTCCAAAGAATGGCGGATCGGAGATTCAAGACGAGCCTCAGACTTCGATTTCCATCCCTATCCAACCACGGTTCGCACGCTCTTTACCACTCAATGACATGTTGAGTGCCACGGCGGCCAACCTTCCAATCACCAACAGTGACATACTGGAGGAGAACTTTCTTTTCTTCGGTAAATTCAATCTTCACCTCGCGCACTCTTGCATGATCCAACTCCTGCGCCTGGTCCTCAAGCCTATGTGCCATGGCCGCCGAGTGTGCGTGTTCTTCGATTTCCATCGTCTTGGTTGCAATTCGCCCAGTCAGTATACTGTCCCACAGGCATTCGCGTCTGTCGATTGAGAGAAGGAGATCCAGGGCTCTCCGCCGCCGTTGCGGGTTTCGGCTGCGTGCTGCGACTGTATGTAAGGGTAAGACGATTCCAAGACCGGAGGTACACGACGGTGTTCTGTACACGGTGTTGTTCTCCTCTACGAGGTGTTCGCAGTATGTCAGGATCTTCTCTAGCCGATCCTGAAGATTATCAAAGGCGGTCTCTCTGCTCGCGGGTTTGAGAGGATCGATTTCTAGCCGGATGTCGATGAGGATGTGGTAGAGCCGGAGGATGATGATACCGCTGCTTTCGTTTGCGGATTTTCCCGACTGATACCGCGTGGCAAGAAGGTCTAACGCCTCGCAGCTATCGGTCAGGGCACTGCGTAATTGTTTGCGCCGGGAAGCAAATGCGGTGAGTTCTTCAATCGTCCTTGGAGGGAAACGCTCTGTGGCCTGCAGGAAAGCCTGTAGATTGTGGAAAAGCCGCTCGACGTACCCATGAGCTTCGTCCACCGACATAAAGTAGCTCACAGGCTCCAAATGAGAGATCAATGGATCATGGTGCCACTTCAAGAGCGACTCGTCGTTGATCATGGTTCGCACCTGTCCATAGATGGAGATCAGTAGAGTGCGTAATCTCAACACCGGGACTGGGTATGAAGGACTTCGAGGTCCACTGAAGTGATCCATAGATTCGAAGTCTTGCAGAACTCTTAGCCCTGAGCGTACATGCTGTATAGCTTGAAGCAGGTTCCCCTGGAGGCTGGCAAGATACGTGAATAATATGGATGCAGTCAGTATACAGCAAATTCTCTCTATTGACTGGCCATCAGCGCCTTGCAAAGAGAAGACATCTCCCATGTATCGAATAGCATGATTGCTCTGCTGCATGGCAAACTGCATTCCTCCACTGCTGTCAGCGGCATTTGCGCATCTCGGAGCTCTGTTTTCGAACCACTCGTATGCGGATCCTAAGGCGATGACTAAGTGTCGAACCGAAGGATAGTGAATGGCGGCTTGTAGCACCTCGTTCGACCAGAACAGCATATGAAACTGACCGGCGAGTTGCGTAGACGCTCGACTCTGGAAGAAGGAAAAGCTTCGCTTCTCCGCCACTGATTTGAATAGGTCTGGTCGTTCCATAAGCGCGGTACTACTGGGTGACGGTGTCCGGCTAGGTGGAGGACTGTAGCCGTCGCATTTTCGCCCAGTAGAAGTACATCGAGTACAGTGAGGCTTGGCCTCGTCGCATTTGACCTTGCGTATTCTGCGTGGTTTCGTGTTAGCTTGTGAAAGTCGGCAGTAACGAGGTACGAGGCATCGCTGTCGCAGACATACTTGCAAGTCAAACATCCCGTCTTGGTTTTGGGCAGGAAAGGACGCTTCCTCCTGATTGGATCCATCGCATAGGCTGTTCAAAATATGAGAGAATCCCGCACTTGTGGAGCTCATTCAGTTCTGATCAACGGCTCAATCCTTCATTGCATTAACACTGCTTGAATATATGTGAATCCAGCTTCTCGAGACAAGGAGGCCTAAGTCATCTGATCTTTCCGAGCGGGCCAATTGAACGCCTGTTAATGCTCCGGTGTCGTCTATGATTAGGCCTACCAAGCCCATTCTCCATAGCCTCAAACCCCACAAGAACAGGGTTTGTTAAATGAGGCCACCTGGGGGTGCCTGGAACAACCCCTTGCAGGTGACGTAAAATCTTGGTTAGCCCTCGATTCGACCTACTTATGAATTTGGCCCGCCCATGACACCTTTCCTTTCACGACGCGACCATTTTCGATTTTAACGCAGCTTCTCACCTAGTTTAGGCAGACAGCCGCGTGAATATGGTTGACCCGCGCTGAGCTTGGAAATGTTTGCAATTCCGGATTGAGGATTTCAGGCCCTCACTCACGAACATAAGAAAGCTTCGAGGACGGATCCGGGCTCATCTTCGCCGTCGGTGAACCTCGATTGTTTCAACGTCCAAATCAGGATGCATGAGCTCGAAGCTTGGCATGATCAATACACATTTATCAGCTCGATGAACACAAACGGCAATTTGGCTCTCGTGGGGGCCTAAGGGCTCTAGGGAACGAGGTTGACACTTTTCCAAGGATCAAACAATTATTTCCCTGGGCGTCTGTTGCTCGTTGCGACAACATCGAATCAGCTAGTAATAAACAGCAGTTCCATTGCTCGAGACATATCCAATCATCACAAAATCCTTCATAATCGCAGTCCCGTTGTTGAACATCTTGGCCTGAGTCGGGGTGCATGTCTCCATGATGTCCCAGAAATAGCATTCTGCTGGAGGATGATCTGGCATTGCGCTTTTGATGCTGAAGACCGAGGACGGACCCTTCGTGCTATATGTTGGCAAGCCTACGGTAGGCACTTTCCCGGTCGAGACGTCAACATCTGACATGACGCGGTTGAAAATGTGGTAGGCGGTTTCTGGTTGGTACCAGCTGGCTGAGGCACAGTTAGCAAAAGACAAGAAAATCAAGGATGCATCCAGACTTACCCTCATGCCCGGCTCCATAAACCCTGGAGAAGGACAAATTTCCATACTGGCGGACCGAGCCTCCAGAGTACGTGTCGTTGAGCAGAATGTCGGCATACCCAGCCTTTTTGAAGTCTGCACTGATTTTCGACTCGATCGCAAGACTGATCCGCTCGCCTCCCAACCCTATGTTCTGGTCAGAATGAGCACGATGACTAGAGTGATTTACTTACAGTTACATTGATAGTCACGGTCTCCATACATCATAGCGACTTTCACTCCTCGGTCCAATAGTTCCCCGAGGATAGCAAGATTTCTCCCTCGGATGAAGTCACCAGTGACGGTAAAACCTAAGCATTATCAGCACAGGAAAGCAGCCCAGAATTTGATCCAACGCACCAGTGCTAACAGCAGGCGAGTAGCCGGTGAAATTAAGTGGAACGCCAAGTGCGGTCTGGACCTCTTTGGTATTCAGATACCCAGCGGCATATTTGGGTGGGAAAGAATCTGGAATCGTGGCAGTAATGTCAAAGACATTTCGCTGAGATATAACTTAGCTGTGCATCCCCTGGGCAGCACTCGAGGGTAGGCTATACCTTTGTTCCATCATAATGGCTCCACATACTTGCGAAACAAAAGTCATAAGCGTCCTTACATGCCTTGTTCACAGTCGCATTATTCCCCAAGGCCAATGGGTCGTACTGATCTGCAGCTGTATGGCAAGCTTGCACATGTTCGCGACACTCTGGGAAACTATCGACGGCGAACTGATATTGACTTTCGTTGATAGCTTTGATACCATAGGTATTGTTGAAGGCAAATTCTGGGTAAGTTGGCATTTGTGTCAGGATATCAATGCAGGCATTGACCAGCCCAACCGTTTCTAGGTTCAAGGGAACAGCCGAGCCCTTCTTGATGCTTCCATCCGCTATGCGACGATTTTGTGTGTTGAAGAAATCGGAGAATGTTGGGCCGTAATGTCCTCCATAACTTTCGGACCAAATGCTGAATTTATTCTGCTTTGGTTTGTACTTGGGAAATCTGCGGGAAATCAGACTTGACGATGCGCGCAAGGAGAGGCTCATCGAAGGGCCAAACGGCGGGAATCACTTACTCGTGTATCCAGATCTGCATGAAGTGCCATGCCGCCAGTGCAGCTGTTTGCGTTGTGTTTGCCGTGTTGGAGACCTTCTGGCTTGGAAATATTCCAGCGAGATGAGTGGTGTTCAACTTCGGGTTTCCTTCGGTTGCATTGAATGGGGTGACCAGAAATGGTGAAGCCGTTTCTTCAATGGTACCATTGATCAGAGTATCATAGGAGAAGCCAACTTGGACTGGCTGGTCCAGGTAAAGCATGTTGACCTCATTGTTCCATGACCATGGGTTCGATATGGTGCTTTTAGAATCCTTTCCGATTTTGCAAGGACCATTTTCTCCAACCGCTGCTGTTACTGATGGTGCTCCGGGTCCACCCTGTAGCCACAGGGACAAAGGTGCATTCTCTGGATCTTTCCGGGCTTCAAAGAACCAGAAGAATGTATTTATGGGGTAATCTCGGCCCTCGTCTGAATTGGGAGGTATGTGAACATAACCGGAGTACGATTTGACGCCATTTGTAGTCTCACAAATATTCGCCTGTGTATTGATTGTAAATGATCGAAATTCATTGAGCAAAATTCAGCAACGCTTACCTCCTTATATGACAGAAAAATCTGGAAATTCAGTAAAGATCGCGCCAAAATTTTATTGTTGGATGTTGACGGGACTGAGAGTGACGCTGCCAAAGAGGACAACAGGAAAAGAGGCCCCAAGGCTGAAAATGGTAACCGCATGGTAATAACTTTCTGTGGCTTTTTTGAAGATACCAATCGCCGGGGCCATCTCAGCAGTCATCAAGCGTGTTATATATCTGGGCAACAACTACGATCTGCTTGGCCGGGTCCTCGAAACCATGGCAATTTAAATATCAGGCCCGCAAGAAAGCCCCGAAGATCTTTGGGAGATCTCAACTATACAAGGCCACTATTCCGTGTCTAGGATAGTGAGTCCTCTGAGATCTTCATGGATCTTGCAACAAGTACTCCCGAGATTTGACTCGTCTTCGCAATGATTGGTAGGATCGGAAATCTCACATGACTTGGACATGAAAGCCAGGGGAATGAAGTTGATCGCATGCTGCGTCCACCGCTGGGGGCGGGTGTCTCGTCTCGACCCGCTTTCTGGCGCCTCAGATGTAGGTGGCTGTGCACCATAAGAGCCCCAACAAGATGCCAAGGCAGGGCTGTACTTGGGCTTTCCCTTCTGCTGTACCGAGGACACGAACTCATACCTCGAAAACACGCGTGCACATGCGAATGTCGATATGCTATGGCGCCAGCCTCCTCACCCGGGCTCGTATTCATTGATCTCCGTGATGCCATTCAGCCTCACGCTGATGTATCGTCGATTTTAGGCATGTCGCGTCCACTCCAAAGTCTGCTCGATTGCAGTTTTTCAATGTCTCTAAGATGGAGCCCAGTTCGCCCACGTCAATTGACGAAGGTTGCGTTTACCCACCCCTAAGCGGACCACAAATATCCTGTTGGAATGTTATCGCTTGCCCTTCGGACCTTCATCCATAATCGGTGCCCTCCACAGTCCCCGTGTCACTGGTAATCACGATTCTAGGTAAACAAGTCGAACTGATCTCTCGAGCTACACACAGATCTAAGGAATGCTCCTTCCCTTCAGTTTGGAATGTCACTGGATCATCCCAATGCAAATTAGCCGACCCGGGAGGATGTTGGAGCAAAAAAGCCATCTATGAAATGCAGATAGATGCAGGGACTTGTGAAAGCCTGAACCAAAACGTGGAACACATGGATTGTGACTACCCGTGGGTGACCATGTCTGTTCGGAGGGCCGGGAATGCAAGCCGTAAGACCTTGTGGTTGCTCATCAAGACTCACTCGTGACTCTGATGCTTCACGTGGCGAGGTACCTCCTTCTATTGGCATTGCCACATAGTTATAGATCACGGAGGTCTTGTGCTTAGGCCGCTTCCGACTCATTCGGCTGCGGAACCATCAAAAGACATCTTAGGTCCGGAACACGCGTCGACGTATCAAGAGGGTTGATGGCAACAATCTGCCGTGGGGTTGGCCTGGGGAATTGCCTTCAGGATCCGGGGTAGATATCCATTTATGAACAACGGTCATTTTGATTCCACATCTACGAGACTGTGGGATTGATGGGACGAACGCTAATTGAAGGAAATCCATTATCCAGAATCGGCTAGCGGACTATCAAGCTCTGGAGCAAGGGTTCCGGAGTATACCCAGCATTCTCCCAGTGTTACCTGCTTACCCCAACTTCGTGGAGAATATGCTAAGGCATTCGCCTCCAGCTCACATCCATACCTAGCATACCATATTTGGTCATGCCTCAAATGCAGATGGGTCAGGAGGCTACACGGCAGATTGATCCTGGATTCAAAGCCGGTCACCCCGCACAAGAGTGGGATCTCTGATCAGTCAAATAAATATCTCCCAGGACATCGATTTGAGTCTCAAGCGATCATTCAAACAACAAAAAGATCCGAGGTCGCTAATACCAGCAGCCAAGCTACCTACGAGGCTTAAGTCGACATCTCATTCCAGATACCTCGTACTCATCTCAAAATGGGTCTTGGCATTCTCGATGATCATCACCTTGATCATGTGCCGGGTACAGCCTTGCTTGCTGACATGATCAATGCTCAAGAGCATCAGTTTCATGGTAAGTTTGAAGTTGTGCTATTTATTTCGAGGTACTAATATGGTATTTAGGACGCGACACCTCCGGCCTCAAACATGGTACAGGGCGTAATAAAGATATTGTGCTTGTTCCCCAGCCCAGTGAATCTCCTAGAGACCCCTTGAATTGGTCTATCTGGAAGAAAGACCTCCTGCTGGTCATTATCAGTCTGGACACGGCTGTAGTTGGTGCCTGGTTCGCTCCTCCCAGATTATTGTCCACCAGAAAAATGTTAATATTGCTTCAGGGGCCCAATGATCTCGCCTGGATACGCCGACATGGCCGCTGAATTTAACATCTCCTATAACAAGCTGAATGGTGGCCTTGGCTGGGCCATTTTTGCGATCGGAATATCCTGCTTCATCACCAATGGACTAGCTGTGAAGTACGGTCGTCGTCCGGTGATGATCCTCGGAAATCTTTTACTGTTCATCTCTTCGGTCTGGGCATACTTCGCCCATAGCTACAACTCTCTTCTTGCTAGTCGAATATTTGGTGCCATCGGAATGAGTCCATTTGAAGTATTGACAACTGCAGTCATAGGAGATATCTACTTTGTCCATGAAAGAGGTCTTCGGCTTGCCTTCTGGGGTCTTTGTCTCAGCGTTGGCGTTGGTGGAGGAAGTGTCATCTCGGGTTATATCATACAAGTGAGCATTAAAAGTATTGCACCGTGTTAACTTGAAGTGGGATGCTAATTTCGATAGGACCTGGGCTGGAACTGGACCTACGGGATTTGCGCGATTTTGTATGGGGTATTCATCATTCTGATCTTCCTATGGGTTCCGGAAACTGTCTACAAACGAGACCCGGCCTACAATCTCGACCTGGGAACCGAGGACCACACCTTCGACACGCTCGAAGTTCAAGAGAAAACGTCAGAAAACACCCACGAAATCAAAGCACACGATCAACATGTGGAATCTACAGCAACATCAAACCGAATGACGGTCAATGCAGTCTATACTGGCGCCGACGAAAAACCCTACACGTTTTGGGAAGAGTTGCGCCTGGTCAGAGGTGTGGAGTCTGATGAAAACCTCTTTTGGATCATTGTTCGACCATTTGGAATGCTCCTATTCCCACAGGTGCTCTACGGCTTCATCACCTACGGTTTGTCGACATCCTGGTTAGTTGTCATGATCAGTGTTCTGGCACAACTATTCAGCGCCCCACCATACAATTTCACTGTCTCAGCAATTGGTCTGATCAGCATTGGCCCGTTAATCGCTGCACTTCTAGGATTTGTGGCCGGACCTTTGAATGATTGGACCGTGAAGAAGTTGGCGCGCTGGAACAAAGGCATCTACGAACCTGAATTTCGTCTAGCCCTCAATATCTTGACCCTCATAATTGGCGTTGTTGGTTTCTTTGGTTTCGGGGCTTGCTTGAAGAATGAGACTCCCTGGATCGGTCCCGTCTTTCTCTACAGTCTTATCTGGTTTGCTATGTCTTTTCTGAACATTGGGTAAGCATTTATGCCTCCGTTACATATGCTGCGGGTTAACTGACCATTAAGTGTCTACG
Organism: Exophiala bonariae; assembly: GCF_035927105.1. Lineage (NCBI taxonomy): Eukaryota > Fungi > Ascomycota > Eurotiomycetes > Chaetothyriales > Herpotrichiellaceae > Exophiala > Exophiala bonariae. The sequence goes on along the minus strand of NW_027042476.1, from coordinate 3,395,227 downwards.
GCTACATCACCGAATGTCATCGAAACAAAGCACCGGAAGCCTTTGCTTCGATCAATCTCCGAAATATTTACAGTTTCGGTATGTACCAGCCTTTTGTATACATGAAGTTTGACAATGCGGAACTTCAACTGACCACTATCAAAATAGGCATGAACTACTTCATTTCGGATTGGATATCCGGCTCCGGTGTCATGGAAGTGTTCGGAACAATTGGAGGCTTGCACATCTTCATCTGTCTTCTAACGATCCCTATGTGGATCTATGGGAAACGATGCCGTAGTCTCACAGCACGGAACCGCCTCTTCAAGAAGATTCAGGAGAGTTGAAAGGAATTGAAGTGCGGTTCTCTGGAGAACGGAAGTCCTCGCATCCCAGTCTCGTCGCAAACCTGAAAATTGGACGAAGTGGTTCGAGTTCCAGGGCAAGAGTGGTTAATCAACGAAAGCATATCAAAGTGCAAAGTTGACACTTATCAGCATACTCGACCAATCAATTCGTTCATGCCCTGTCACTCAGCTACTATCTAGGCCATCGATCATACGTATCTACGTAGATACTCAGTCCTTGGTAGTACAGTTTTCATTGACCGATGTCGAGATTTACTTGAAGCCACATCATGTTGATAAGATGCGAGCTCAGTGCTCTTCAGAGTACGAGGGTTTTAACGGCGCACGGGATTTGTATGAGCAATATTGGACATGGAAAGTTTAGATGCTCGACCATGGACTGATTGGGTCTCTTTTTCTCTCTCTGGAACCGAGGAGACGGCAGAGTTGCCGTTGACCTCGGCATACGAAAGCCGCTTGAGTGAGTGTTGCCGCTTTTGAGGACTTCCCGCAATCGCTACCTAGGTAGGTTAGGTACGTACCGAGAGCGTCAATACGGCACTAGTGATACAGGTTTCCCTCATCAAACACGGGTTGGTCTTTCAAAAGACAGCCTTCACCAATTTCTGCACAACTGCCGATGCTCTCAACTCGACTTATCAAAGTTTCTTGGCTATGCATCGTCTCCCTCTCCCTCTCTCCATTCTTCAGCCCAGTTACCCCTTGGGACTTGTCTCAAGACAAACCTTGACTAATTGAACTTGATCCGGGGTCGCATTCCGGGGTTTGTCAAACACGCGTGACTTTCTTCATATCGTGATAGCCTTATCGCCAAAAGGAGAGGTATAAGACCATGGACGTGCCTAACACTCATTCCATTAGATCTACTCACCCAACTAGTTACCCGAGAAGTGGTTTTCCAATATGACTTCACCACAGCAAGATAACACTGCCCCGGAGCTTAAGCTTGACGTCAAGTCAAATGAGCCTAACCAATATGAGGCTTCCATTGAGCCCTCTGAGTCGGCCATAACGGAAGTTCGACTGGGATGGCGTACCTGGACTGTCGTTTTCATCTCTGCTTACCTGGCGTAAGCAAACCACTTCCCGGGGTATGATGAGTCCCAATCTCGAACTGACGTATACTTCTAGACTATTCATGCAGATTTTCACTACTGTGGCTGCTCCTTCCACCATCGCTTTCATCGTACAAGATATCGGAGACCAGCCAATGTCTGCATGGGTGTTACAGGTAAGTTTCAAAATGTCCAAAGGTTCATCACACAAAACTCTGCTGATTACAATTCTTCGCTCCAGGCGCCATTGCTGGTTCAAGCCGTGCTAAATCCAATCATCGGCCGACTTTCTGACGTTCTGGATCGCAAGATGCTTGTAGCCATTTCACCACTCATCGCCTTTGCTGGGTCTGTCATGTCCGCAAAAGCTAATAACATGAACATGCTGATTGCTGGCGGTGTTCTCTACGGAGTCACGCTTGCAACCATCGGAGTTGTCGGAACAATCCCCGCAGAGATTTTGCCTCTGAAATATCGAACGGTAGCGAGTGGTATTACATTCCTCGGAGGCGCCAGTGGTGGACTGTATGTTGAACAAGTTACCAAACTCCTGGTCGTCATAAATTACTGATGGATGAAACAGCGCAGCTGGACTTGTTGCTGGTGCGTTCTGCAGGACCCCGGGCGGATGGCGCAACATGTTCTGGGTGCAGGCAGCGCTACAGATTCTGGTTTCAGCAGCTTTCTTCATCTTTTACTGGCCGCCAAAGTCAAACAGAGAGTTCCCAAAAATGAGACTCTCTCAAATTATATGGGCCTGCGATCCAATCGGTTCGACTTTGTACATTGGGGGAGCTACGTCCGTTCTGATGGCACTCAATTGGGCCTCTGGACTCTATCCATGGTCAAACACACATGTTGCAGTACCTCTCGCCCTTGGCTTAGGTTGTCTCGTCCTGTTTGGTGTCTACGGTATGTTTCCATAACTTCGTTGGAAACGCGACCAAACATGTACCCCTTGCTAACGACCTCACAGAATGGAAAGGTAGAAATGACGGCATCATGGCGCACGTCTTCTTCCAGTCCGGCCGGAATTTCGCACTTGCACTCTTCGCGACCATGGTTGAGGGCTGGATGTACTACAGTGCGGTCAACACAATCTCGAACCAGATGATATTCTACCTGGGCTGGGAAACAGATCCATTCATTATTGGAGTACGACAAATGGCCTACAGCGGTCCCACTCTCATAGCGTCTCTTGTCGTCATCTGGTACTCGACCAAATACAAAGACGTCAAGGGCCCGCTCGTTGTCTGCTTCACTCTTTTCCTCATCACAGCTTGTGTCTTCGCCGCAACCAAGCCTGAATGGAATTACGTCCAGCTCGGCTTGAGTGCAATAGCTGGCGTCGGACAAGCGGGACCACTGTTCCTACTGACAGCCGTCGTCCAGTACGCTGCACCCCACGCTTATCTCTCTACCGCAACAGGAGTCACATACTCAATCCGTGCCATCGGAGGCGCCATCGGGTCCGCGGTGCTGTACACCATTGCTTTTGGCCATGTGGGATCCCACTATGGCGCCGATGTGGCTCAAGCGGCGATTGGAGCAGGATTGTCGCCCGAGAATGTTCCAATCCTCTTAAGCATCATGGCCAATGGCAACGGTCCCCCGACTGAACAGGCACTTGCTGGTGTACTGTCACAGGCGCTGCCATCTGCTTCATTGCCAGTCATTCAGGCCGCCCGAAAAGCAGGACAGAAAGTCTTTGCGAAAGCGTTCGGACTAGCTTGGGCTAGCATCATTCCAATTGCTTTCATATCCATTGTTTGCTGTGCACTACTCCGAGGGGTGAGCAAATTGATGACGGAGAAAGTTGAAGCGCCTTTGGAGAAGCGGGAACAAGATGTGGAGGTCAAGATGTCGTCTGTAGCTTAATCTAGGAAGGCCAAATAGGTGTAACTTGCGGCAGATCTACCTTACAGTCTTTACTTTAGACTAGTAGTAAGGAAGCTAGGGTGTGCTGCGGGAAGATCTTGGGTTTGAAATACAAGCTACGAATCATGGAGCAACAGAGGTCTCCAATTTGGGTCTTACCTCGCCTCGAACAACAGCCTTCGAATGCTGCAGGCAAGTCTATTGAGACAAAAGTAATTTCATTGAGGTTCAAATCACCCTCATCTTAGTTCCGTTTGGCTGACTTAAGTGCATGCTCACACAATCACATTTATTATGCTCGCTCGACTCTGACGGCAAAACATCCTGGCTTCGCATTATGCACATTGATATACGCGGCTTGCTCATCCGCCAACATTCCACCCGCTGTGCTCTCAAAGTCACTGCCCTCAACCACCTCCGCCGCCACCATCATGTGGTTCATGTTGTACGCCCTTACTGACAATTGTCGGCTCAACTGCCGTTCAGGCAAGACTTCGCCTTTAAAGAGACCGCAGTCGTGGGCGTGGACGAAGATCGGCCCTGTGCCACGGTACGGTGTGATGCTGTCGGCTGGGAATGGGTCGTAAGCAATGAGATTCAGGATCTCGCCGGGACTGGCGTCGAGGAGGCAGCGGCGGCAGGGCGGTCGCATGCCTTCTGATGCGGTGAGGGAGATTGGCATTGTGTCTGAAGCAGGAAGAGGGACGGGGAGGGCAACATATTTCAGGGCGACTGGGGCAAGGTTGGCTTGAAGCTGGCTGGGGGCTTCCGTTGACTCGGCACTGGAGGACATAGGCAAAGTCATATTTATGGGAAATGGATAGCTGTGTTATCAAAATTAAGACGTAGACAATAAGGTGGCTTAAAGAGCTCATGTCTTCTTACTTACGGAACAGCAAGTTGCTGAATTATATACCTATACCTGGATGCTTATGATTTCAACGCTCAAAACCCCGAATAACCAACGTGCACCTGTTGCTTGCAGAATAGTCCAATTAAACACGGCCGGCTATGGAGATGGCGTACCCATTCTGACATAAAGTCCTTCCTATTTGTCACTTCTATAGCATCCGACGTAGAGATGTTGCTCAGAATTGTCCAACCACAACAGCTTGTTACAAAGGTGGAGTTCCTCCTTGTCATCGCACCATTCCTATTTGACGCTGCCAAAGTAACGTTTATCATAGTGGTAGACGTGCCAGGAATGGACAGAGGAGAAGAAGGCGGCCGAAAAGCGTCAGAAAATTCGTCTCTGCAATGCCACAGATGACGGAAGTCCGCATGATGGAAGCAGGGATGAAGGGCAAGATTGAACAGGATCTGCTGGATGGCGGACCGGCGTACCTGAAAAGACAAGACACACTCTGGCACGTGGCTGGCCGGACTGTTACCGCCTATTCAGCGTTCAGAAGCCCAATGTGGTGGGGATTCTCTCCATGTGCACCAGATTGGAGAAAACAGTGGACGATCCAGTAATCGTGAAGACGCAATTGAAAACGAGTGTACCAGGGAAAGTACAGTATCAACAATTGGACTACTGTGTTGTCAACACAAATTTCTTCAGAATTGATGGACGGATTTCGCGTGTAGCCCCGGGTCTTGGCCAACTAGAGACATCTACATTGTAGGGGTTTTACTCCAAAGGGAGCAGTATGACCCGGAAGCTGGCCATAATGGCGCTGTGACAAGAGTTTCGGAAGCTATGATTCCTCCTGTCCGTGGTGCCGACGTCCTCCGCGACGCGCGGGAACAGTTTCTATATAGGACGTTTAGGTAGACGCTTACCACGGCCTGTATAGTTATGCCTGTAGGCCTTAGTGGGATCTAGTTACAGTCTTAAGCCACAAGGCGTGCTCTAGCTCGAAATTGAGATTGGCGGATATCCCACTCGGACATCAAGATTGCTTTGTTTGAGCCCTGGAGTCGACCATCTACTGCTAGACCCCCCTTGTTTACATTTCAGATAATCTCATCGACGAGAACCAAAGACTCATCATCTCTGGAGCTGTACCATGGTTGTCAGTCAACATGTTTAGTATGTAACAAAGTGTCTAAGGCTGCAGTCGACCCCGGACGATCTATCATCCACTTAAACAATGTAGTCCCCGCGCAGCTGGATCATAACCAAAAGGTTGATGCTCAGTCCGAGCGAAGCGCATAGTATTCCTATTTGTGTATTAACTTTAGAGACATATATCAACTGAATTTGGTTTTCCGCATCATGGACTGGCATTGAGAAACGCTTATCTGAACCCCCCGTGATTCATAAAACAGCCCTCATGACCTATGCTTCGGGCCCGTTCAGAATTTCATCAATGAGCTTTCCCACCTGCAGACAGGTTTCATCTTTCATATTGGATGTGAAGACTTGAATTGCTGTTGGCGCTTGATCTGTCTCTTGTGGATCATCTATGGTTAAGAGAAAAGCTTGTCAGTCTAATTAATGGGGATTGTGCGAATGATCCTCAACTTACAGGAGCCTACGCGACCATAAGTCTTGGTGTTCGGATCTAGCTCTTTGCTGGCCTTGCCGAATGGAATTATGCATGAAGGGTACTACATTGTGGAGTTAGTGACAGTGTGTAAAACGAAGATAGGGTCATAAGAAGCGGAAAGAAAAAAGACCGAGATGGAAAAGTCGGTCGGTTCGTGCAGCATGGATCATGTTACTTACATCCAAGACATTCAAGAACACGGTATAAGCCGGATACTGGAAAGTATCATGCTTGACAGCTGTGTGTTGAGCTCCGGGACAAATGACAGCATCGAGTTTCAGCTCATTCCACAGCTTCCTCCATGCTTCAGTTATTCGGTGCCTTTCCCTCCCTAGAGCAGCAATCTTATGGAATACATCCATTTTATCGAAATCGGCCCAGAATTCTTCCAAACTATCCCCTCGAAATGGAGCCGCACCAGCCGCCACTGACGGCACGAGAGGCTCTCCAGAACTGGTGATAAACTTGATGCCGTCTGTGATGTCCAGTGTGAACAAGCCCATCGACAGTTCCGCGAGGCTGGCGATGTGAGATGCCTCAGGGCCGATGGGAATCAGGTTGTGCCCGCTCTCCGAAAGAACGGCGCTTGCTTTATCGAGAGTTCTCTTGACCGGTGGATATAATGGAAGCGAAGAGTCGGCGGACAGCACACCAATATTGAGTCTGACCGATGAATCAAGTGGAGGTAATACTTGCCAAGGAATATCAAGAGTTGTCGAATCATGTCGTGCTGGATGAGCAGAGATAATGGCTTCGCTGAGCGATTGCAAAGCAGCAAAGGAATTTGCCATTGGGCCAGCAACGGGTGCTATTGCGGCAAATCCCTCTAGAGCAGGAGACTGTTGTCCTCCAAAGGGAATTCGACCGGAAGTGGGCTTAAAACCATAAATCCCACAGCACAAAGATGGTATACGGATGGAACCCGCAATATCAGTCCCAATTCCAAGAGGTGACCCTCGAAAGGCGATCAAAGAGCCCTCCCCTCCGCTACTGCCTCCAGCGGTCAACGCCGTGTTGTGAGGGTTCAACGTTCGGCCCCATATGTTGTTGTGCGAGTCGGCTGTCATCATTGTTTGTGGTATGTTCGTCTTCACATATAGGACTGCGCCAAGGTTCAGCAGGATATCGACGAGGGGAGAGTTTTGCTCCGCGGGTTTGTTGAGCAAAGAGACAAAGCCGATGCTAGAGTCCAATCCCTTTATCTTGAAGCTGTCCTTGAGGCTGATAGGAAGGCCATGCAACGGACCGGCAGTCTTCCCATTCGACGCAAGATAAGCGTCGAGTTCTTTTGCTCGTGTCAACGCAGCATCGTAGAAGGTTTCAGTAAGGCAATTTGTGAGCTGCTGTGCAATAGCCGCACGTTTGCAAAACGCCGTGGTGACTTCATAAGAAGAAAATGTGCCCTTTGCCAACGCCGAGAGCAACTGAACCGTGCTGTGATCTTCCGTGATCTCCAACTCTCGTATATTCAGGAGACCGCTTCGACGTGGAATGTCTTTGTCGATCAGCCTGGTCGAATTGGCCTCCAGGGGCAAAGTCAACTCCTTCCAGATTGCATCTGGTAGCTGCCACTCATGTGGCACTAGTTTTCTTGATGCATTCTGCTTCTCAGCAACGACCTCTTGCCAGGTTATTGCGGTTGTTCTCAAATCGATTGAACCCATATTTGTTCTGACCTCTAGCTTCTTATGGCCTGTGTCATGACATGGAACTGAGAAGTACTTGTAGGAAATCGTAGAAGTTTAGAGGCACAAGAACGGAGATCTCAACTCTCTGCGAGTATTCAAGATCGATACTAAACAATTCCCGGAAACATAATCAAAAGTGCCGACTTCTGGACCATTGGCTATGCCCTCGATCACGCTCCAGCCCCTGGCCTGCACCCCAAGGTTCAACACTAAACCAAATTGGGCTTGCCGCCAGGCTAAAAACTAGCGATAGATACTGTATCTAATGCATCGGTCTTGTGGATCAATGCATCAGACCGGGTGATGAGTACAACTGAATTGATAAAACACGAAAAGCGACAAAGATAACGCATTTCCGGGTAAGTCATTAGTTTGACAAGGACCATGAAGCTGTCTAAAGCTCAGAGAGTCAGATGACGCAACTTTGATTGATCAAGCCAGATTTCCAATTGCGCACACATGAGCTTGAGTTGTCGGCCATCGCCATCCAATATTTTGTTGTCCTCAATCCATGCGCCACGCAGAAAAAACATAATGGACTCGAATTCTCGCCCTCCCGTGAGATCCTTGATCTCATTCAAGACACCGACCAGAGTTTCCCTGTCCTGGGACCGTGTGGCAGCCGTCCCTAGTATAGCAATTGGGCAAATTAGTAGAGGCGTAATGGGTTCTGCGTTCGAGTGAAACTGATGCAGGTTGGTCATCGCTGCAGTGAACAAGTCGTGCGCATGACTTGCAACTTCCTCCATATTTCGATAGAGAACTCTTAATATGATTAGCTGCGTCGCTAGTAGATATAACCGACACACTCGAGCCAGTAGGCTGTCCACTCCAGGAAATGTACTCTTGTTTCCAGGCCTAAAATCCATCGAATAAGTCAACTGCAATGACTCAAGGCGCTCACTGAGCCTCGAGGCTCTGACTCGTCCAACACTATCAAGTGGCATCAGGTGCAGAAGACATGAGGCTTTGTACAAGACATCGTACATATCACCAGGGAGCTCAAGCCACAAAGATCGCCGGAAGGAGGATATCTCAGGGAATTTCATTGCTGGTGATGACGTGTACAGGTCTGTGAGCGTTTCCATAAATTTATAGCCGTTAAGTAGTTCCGGATGAAAGAGACTGTTTATTGCAATACGAAACGCGAAAGCCTCAAGAACCAACGAACCTAGGATTGTTTTTGGTGGCTTTGTTGGTAGTCTTTTGAAGAAGATGTCTTGTGCTGCCAGTAGGTGAGCACAACTTAGTTGCTGAGATGATGTGTCGAAACGCTATGGATAAAACTCGAGTTTAGTATTCAGTAACACCTGTGGCAACGAGACTATCACCGGCAACCTACCTCAAAAAGATGGAGCATTATCATCACTGCCATAGAAGTAGCCACGACTGCAGGTTCGTTGAGACTTCCGCCTGACATTTCTGCAGCAAGGCTTCGGAGCGCTTCACAGTGGTGCTGGATGGCAACTTGCTGCCATGCAGGCTGTTTTTGTGAGAGAACGATAGAAGAACATGATACCATTGAGTGAAAAACAGCTGGCGATTGCGCAGTGAGAGGTATCGTCAGCGTGATGATACTAGATTCGCGTCCAATATCAAGTGCATGTGCTGGTGGACTGAAGACGAAGAATAAATCGGTTAGTGAGCAAGGTGGAAGGCCTCCGATCGTCCATGGGACTGATCGAGGTGTTGAGCTTAGTGTAATGCTCGATGCGCAGTCCCAATTTGAGATCTCATCTTCACGACATCCTGGTGAAGGAGTGCGTCTTGGTGGTGGAGAGAGCTCAGGACTAGAGCTGCTGGAAACACGACCACCTGCTAGCGATGGCGATGACGATGGCGACAAGGAAGATTGCTTGCTAGTTGATAGATAATCACACCGAGAAACGTCAGATTTTGCACATCTCTGACATACTGGTCGTTCCTCAGTGCATTTCTTCTTGCGTTTTCGGCCTTTCCAATGCCGAAGAATTAGTTCTCGCGATAAGATGAGACTACGGGAGGGTCATACATGGCAGACATCCTTTCACAGAGCGGCTGTATTTGCGCTTGGACTCAGCATCGATCCAGCCGTCGCGATATAATTCGAAAGTGGAAAACATCTTCCGCACGACTCAAGTGCCGCGACCACTCCCGACCTTTACGGAGAGTGTGCGATGACTAAGTGGTCGGAGAGAGCGGCCACGGTGTCAGGAATGGTTGCGTTGGAGACAAGATAAGCCTAGGTAGTTGGTGAAACAATGTAGGGTTATCAGTTCTTGAGACAATGTTTGATTGTTCACGATTGAAGGTCGTCATCTATGATTTAGCCAGGTGTGGATAAGATATTCGCCAGTTGTGAGGCGATTGTCTAGTGCGGCGGCTGTCCATTTCAGGACTAGTCTTACTTTTCCCCGAGCATCTTAAAAGCTTATCTCGTCATATCAAAAACACCCCAGGATGTATTATAAGATAAACGTGGTCAGCAATTACGGTATAATACCGCATTTGGCTTTCCGTACTGCTAAAGTGAAGTGATAAAGCAGCAGCAGACAATATTTAACGCCCCAACCCAGGCTCTTGTTGCTTCTGGCCAATTCTTCTCTGAAGGAGTCAGATGTGAAAATTACCACCACTGATTACGCTGGAAGTGATGGATTTCGTACTACCCAGTCTTGCTACGATAGTATCCAGTGCATGAGTCCATGCATGAGCCATCCTGTCGAAAGCACATCGAGCGTTCGAGCCGGGTGGACAACGCTTCTCTTCCCGCATCGACTCGAGGTTCATCTAGATATTGCTGGCACCCTCATCTTTTACACAAATAATAAACGGCTGTTAGATCCAGTACACAATGGATATCGTCGCCACGTCTTGTCAGAATCTGCTATCATCATAGAAGTTGATAACATCATGGCAGCTGCTGGCGGTCCCTTCCAGCCGCATAAATCCACGATACGAAGTATCCGTCTGATGAGGACGAATCGCCCTCCTTCACAGTAGACATAGGCTCGAGTTGGAAGAATCTCAAAGTCAGGCTGACTTCGCTGGATGTCTCCACAGTCCACAATGGAGAACCATATCTTATTTGAGGTCCTGTAGGATTTTTTGAAGCGTGCCTATCGCGCAAAAGTCGACACATTGCTCCACTGCCGCATTATCCTGGCGTAAGTATTGTGTAAACCCGATTTTCCATTCTAAGTGTGCTCCTAGGAAATCCATCAACATGTCGGCACTAGTCCGCTCATGCCGAAGCTCGGCATCTGAGTGGATGTGCCGATAATGCCTGAACACATCATGCAGTATTTTGTTGTATCTGTTGACCGAAGATTTGATAGAGGGTGCCAGACAGGGCGACTGCAAGCTTGATGGCAGTAACTTTATAGAGGGATCGACTGTCATCAAAACATAGTTTTCAAGGGAGTTGTCCACAAGTGAGGCTTCAATCTCCACGATGTCTCTCTGAAGAATAGCCGCCACACTCACCAGCCTTTGCATAATCTTGAGACTTGAAGAACACGGGGATAAGTGGACTAGTGTACTCATGTGCGCAAGGTAGAACATTGCGCTAAGACCGGAACATGTGCTTTGTATCTTGAGGTAGGCTTTATTTTCGGGGTACGCCGTCTCGCGCCAGATTGCGCGTTCATAAATCCCTCTCAATGTTTCATGTAACCTTGATTTCAATCCAGCGATAGCAGATGGTGTCAAGAGATCAGTTACAAAGAGTCGAAATTGAGTTGTATGATGGCACAGACGCGTTAACGAGGGGTGCGACAGTCGCCTTCTTCTCTCGCCTGGTGAACTTTGTTCATGGAAGTCATTGAGCATTTCAGCAACCACCCCTATCGCCAATGCGACATTTTCAGTTGTAAGTGTCTGGCATTGGTCTTGCAGAGACATGTTGAGGGCTGTCCATGCTGCCATACATAATTGAACATTTCGATCTTCAATATTACGGAAGCCTGCAAAAGCGGTTTCCCATTCGACACGGCATCGGTCACCAAAATTTCTTCTATCATGGAACAGCGAGGGCTCCACTAAGGAACGGTAGGCCAAATACTCCTGAAAGATTGACTGGCGAACTGGCTCGTCGACCAACCCATCGACTCGCGAACTGCGCGACATTGGGACAAGAAGCTCACTGGTGTCAGTCGACTCAATGGATAGGAACAGAGACACGAAACTTACTTCGAATTCGAACTCGGGCCATGTTTTAAAATTGATAGGCCTCCTAATTGTGACCGGAGATGACTGCACCATTGGAGGAAGGTCATCGTCGAGAACTTCGTTAACTGTCACGATCGCTGAAAGGTATTTCACTCCGGTCAGGAATCCGTCATTTTGCACTGAATCCTTTTTCGGATCGACGGCGTTGTTGTGAGCCCAGTGGTCGATTGGAAGAAGAATTTCTGCCATATTCTGCAGTGCTTGTAGAGGTACAAAGACAACAGTACTGAGGGCAGAGGTATTGAATTCCCGAGAGTGATAATTAGCACTTCTTGATCATTGTGATCTGACTTCGTTCCAACGAAGCAGGTCTAGAGCTTAACACTAATTCTTTGTGGCTGCGTCTCGAATTTAGGGGCAGCAACAACCAGGGCATCAGTGGGTGGATATTTTGGTTGTTCTCCGTCAAATCTGAGAACATTTTCAACAAGTCCAGCCTTTTTCGCTTATGTGCCGCGGCTGAATCGAAGATCTCTCCCATCGACAGAAACTAGAGACGCCACTGGTCATCTAGAACGCTGAGAAGTTGAAGCGTAGTAGACTGATTGCAAAGCATGATGGAGCACAGACGAACTTGCGGTCCGGGCGCCAGGCTCTCTCCCGCATCCTCTACAAACAATGCAACCAGATCCAGTCCTGGGCGGCTCGGGGTTTTTATTTACTCAGACTTCGAGTTTCGAGTTTCTACAGGGTCGGATGCTCTGTCTTGCCTTGCGCAACTGGGTGAAAGGGAGTGCGTCAAGTTGTGAGTCCGACTACAAGGCCACCAAGTCTGTTTTCGGTGAGCTGGCTGGTTCGGAATCCAGATTGATTACCACCCTCAAAGCTCACATTCACACTCCGTTTCTCGGCAGCACCGACCTATGCGTTGGGCCTTGGCTTTAATTAGGTGGCCTACGCTGCTTGTGCGATGCTCATTTTTTGGGGCATGAAGACTGCCGTTTTGCAGTGTTTTTCTATGTGCTCGAAGAAGTCTACCTTCCAGGAGACCTCTCTTGAGTGCGATGTCTCTACCAGTAGTGGCCAACATTCTTGAAAAATTTCTCTCTTTGGGATCGGATTCGCTGACGAAAGGTTCAAATCAAGTGTAGTACGATGACATCTGTGTGCGCGCATATTTGAATGTACTCTTATTCTGCAAGACTCTTCAATCGCCACACTGCTCGGGGTGCAAACCCTGCTTTTAGGTTTCTTGTCAACTCGCCAGGTGAAAGGTGATTCCATTTCCGGACGGGAAAAGTTCCCAGCTAGCCATTATGTCCTGAATTCTTTACGACTTTGACCCCAAGCAAGTTGTAAGTCGCGTCCCCCTAAGCAACATTCTTCTGTAGACACACGGTTGGCTAGTTATGCGTAAGAATGAAACTCACTAGGCCTTGCAGTGAATTCAAGGCCATGCTAATTAATTACCGTAGACACGAAAGACCCTTTCATCCAGTCACGTATATAGACTACTCATTTTGAAATCTCTGACCTTGTATTGTTCAACGATTGTTAGGCTGTCCCTGTTTTTACTGGTGCTCCGTATAGGGGATAAGGATACCCTCAGCACTCTTCTGTGTGTTACCGATACCAGTAGCTTTCGTGACCCATATTTTAAGGCACGAAAATGAAATAGTAATTGTGGCCATGTGGCATGTTTAAGTCGCTCTAAATACAATTGAAAGGGATGTACCCAGTCATCGGCAGATTTAATGACACTGTCTTAAGTGATGACCCATACGTAGGTGTCACAGTACTGTTTCTGCAAGTATCATTGACTTTGAAAACTCTCCAATCTACCAAATAAACAGAGTCCTAAGTTTCGGTTGAGAATGGAGCAAGTGTATTATTGACGACGGTGGACCTGGGTCCAGCTTGACTCTTTCAGAAGTCTCTCTTGCCACCACCACGCTCGACCACTGCATCAGGGAGCATTGCATTCTTTCACTCACCATTCAATGCTCAACTTCGCTCTCAAACTTGCATTTGCTTCGCTGGGAGCTGCTCAACTTGTGTCGCTTGTCCTTTGGAGCCCATTGATTCCATGATATCCGCTTGCATGTGCTCTCCGTTCTCCTGCACCTGGAGCATCACATGCTTGTGGGCCTTCCGAGGTTTCAGACTTCTGTCGAACAGCAAATCCATGGACTCGAGTGGCACAGATTTTGTCTCTGGAAGCAAAAAATACACAAAGGGGATGGAGAGGAGTTGCAGACTAGCGAAAAAGAACCAGACCCCGTACTGCATCTGGGCAAACATCTGAGGCGTGAATCGTGCAACAATGAAGTTCCAGAACCAATTATTTCCCGCAGCGAAAGCTTGTGCGAGAGTCCGAACATTCTGGTCGAACATCTCACTATTGACGACCCAAGGGGTTCCGCTCCATGACGGAGTATAGAAAATGGTATAGATGTAGAAGAACACCATAGCTGCGATGCCTCCTCCTGATAAGGTGCCAGATGGGTTGTTTTGGGGTTTCGCTACCGCAATGTAGCCACCTACTACCCAAAGGGAGAGTGAGCCACCAAGGGCACCGATCATAAGTAGCTTACGCCGACCAAATTGATCGATCATGACCATGATCCATACGAATGTGAAAAAGGTTTTCAGGCATCCAAAAATTCCCGTGGTCAGAAGTCCGGTGCTTGTCCCTGTAATGCCAATGCTCCTAAACACAGTGGGCGAGTAATAATTAATTGCATTGATGCCACTCCCATTCTGCCAGAAGAACAGTGCACCACCAAGAAAGAATCGATATGCAATCTTCCGGTTTTGATATACCTCTTTAAAAGGACCGGAAAACTTTATACCGATAGTTCTCTTGAGATGTTCCAGTGCGTCATCTGTCATCTGCACCTCGGTCAGAAGATATGGGTGATCTTTTGGAAGGCCTCGCAGGAAGCACAGCGTTTCAATTGCCTTTTCACGCCTACCGGCTGAAAGAAGCCAACGTGGCGTTTCAGGAAGGAAAAAAGCGCCAATAGCCAGCAGGCCACCAGGTATAAGTTGAACTGCGAAAGGGATGATCCACTGCTGTCTTGAAGGTGCCATGTGCTGGGTAAGGCCGTACTGTAACAACACATCGAGTCAGCAAGTTCAGATAGCGCCCGATGGAGAAGGTCGTTATCTTACGTTAATCCAGAAACCGACGAGTCCTCCACTCTGCCAGCCAATTTCCCACATACCAACCAGGCGACCTCTGATAGCAGGGGGTGATATTTCGGCCAGATAAATTGGGATAAGATTCGAGATGGCACCGACTGCAAGACCTGCAACAACTCGACCACCATACAGAAAACCAAGGCCACTATCAGAATCAGTGGCAAGCATGATACCAGCCCCCAGCATGAAGAGCAATGCAAATATAATTAGGCCAATACGCCGACCAAGAAAGTGACCAGCTGGATATGCTCCAAAAGCTCCGAAGAAGGCCCCTGCTTGGTAGCAGGAAACGATGTTGGCAGAGATGAGGTTGACTTCTGTCTTGCCCATGGTATCGAAGCCCATATCTTTCCTGAATGCAGGTAGAGCCATGGTGCCCCCAATAAAGGCGCTGTCGTAGCCGATGGTTGCGGCTCCTGCTGAAGCGACAGCTGCGACGAGGTAGATCTTCCAGTTGTAGACCTCAGGAGGTGTCGGCCGATCCTCGACCTTTCGCATAAAGTTGCCACCCATGACAGCGGAAAAGAAGAAGAATCTGGTTTCCTTGATTGATTCGAAGATGTAAGCGATATGAAGAGCTACATTTCAAACCACTCAGCACATGGATGGTATATATATGTAAGTCATGAAGACTTCGGAACTTCTCCTCCGGGGACCCCGGCTTGTCCAAATCCCCAACCCAAGAAGCGAGATTGGGGAACACTTGGGAAGTACACAGCGGCTAGAGTCATAGCCGGCATGTTCACAGACCCCGTGGTGCTCCGATTGTGGATCGATGAACCTCCAATAATTCCATAACTCGTGTGGGTTCCTAGGAACTATATCCGGAGAAGATGCAGCCGGCTTTTCAAGCTAACCAGCGTTGATGGATATTGCTGCACGATCTGCCAAGGGGTATCGGGAAATGCAGATGCCAGAATCACTTGCTGACTTCGCTATCACTGTTAACTGTTTACGTACTTCCCACCGGTATGTCAATCTGACAGCTTACATCCAAAGGATGTCTGTGTGTCTATTCACGGAATCATAGATTTAGTTCCTGGCTCAGCCTCCGCCATGCGGCGGCACCTCGTTGCGCATGATCACGAGGTACTGAAGAGTCTGCATCACTCATGGTCCTGGAAAAGAGTTCCATAGACACCCAACCTTCGAATCCTAGCTCTTTGATGAATACCCTCAGCACCTCAACCACTGGTAGGTAGCCACCCTTATCCTGCTCATATAGGAAAAGGCGGGCGTTCCTGCTCCAACTCATTCGTGCTGGCTGTCCATCAACGTGAAAGGGATGGCCTTCCACAAGCGGGCTTTCCAGTCGTTCTCCGTCAGAGGCTTGCAGGTAGAACACTTTGGCTACATCTATCGTCTTGACCAGATTGCTCAGACTTTTCTCCAGATCAGAGTCAGCTGTGGGCCCAACTGTGCCTGAAGTCGTTGTGGGGTCACCCCAGACTCTTCCAGCAATATTGTAAGCATCTAGACAGCATCCAAAATTTGACCTATCCACTCGTCTGACAATGTCCCAGAGGTCTTCCCATTTATTGACATATGTGCCCCAAGCCAAATTCTCATAGGCAAAACGGACTGGAGGCGACTCTTGTAGACCTAAGTCGGCGACTTCAACCATATCCCTAACAATATGGTCTACGTCCCCCGTCACACCTTGACCAGCAGGCATGAAGTTAGAAGGGATCTGTATGAGATCTGTTCCCAGGGCGCGGACGATCTTGAACCAAACTTTCAGCTTCTCAATCTTGGCTTCATGTTCTGATGTGTCGGTCAAACCCTCATAAAAGAGGAATGGCTGCAGACCAATGATTGATAAGTCCAGGGAATCGCAAGCCTTGCGAATGTCCGCTGCTGCACGTATTAGATTGGTTTCACTGGCGTCGCCGTATTTTTGGGCTGCATATTCCAAGTCTTCGTAGAATATTTCCACGCCTTGAAACCCTGCATCTGATGCTTGTTGTAATTTGTGATGAATTTCGTGTACCCAAGCTCGGCCCAATGACATCGACGCTATTGCCGGTCTGTAGGTTTTGGCGACTGTCATCGATGACATTGCTCACGGCGGCCGTGATGATCGTGACTTCGTTTGCGGGATGGCGACGGAAAGCGAAGGAGAAAATGTTAGAAGAACGATCTCCTTCAGGTGTGTTTGTGTGGGGTAGGCCCTAGGAAAGTTGTCAATGAGGTAAGATTGGCAGAGGAGGCTTCGGTAAGGACCTTAACCGAACTTGTGGCCGTCCTTCCAACCGACCTCCAGGCTTCATACGTCAAGGTATTTTGATCCTCGTTTCCTGTAAGAGGTCCCAGGTATAGTTGCGTTGAAATCTTCAATCAGTACAGCGAAGAAAATGGTAGACTTACACTCGCTGCCTAAAGCCTCCCGGCCGCAGAACGCTGTACGCAATAATGGACCTGACGATCTTACGTTCGAACGCTACAAATTGAGAGAACTGGCCGAAGGTTGGCCGTCCTATCGGTAAGTCTGCAATCCTTGCTGGAGACCTACATCAGGAATACTGAGCGGCAACAGTGACGCCTGTGAGTGGGAGAATCTGAAGTCAATCTTCCACCCTGATGCTTATATCTACACAACATGGACGGGGCGAACCCACCATCTGGACTTCATTGCCGCTTCACAAAAAGGAATGGACAATGGGGCATTTATCATGCATAGATGCCATGGAATCAGCACCGACATAAATCCAGAGGCCACTCGAGCAGTAACTAAGATGAAAGCGACGATCACCCAGCGCTTCGATCTTGATGGGGCTGAAGCCGATGCCGAAAGTGATTGTCGCTTTTGTTTCTTCTGGATCAAAGAAAATGGTGAATGGCGTGCCAGATATGTCAGGCATTGGTACGAAAAGGTAAGAGTTGCGTAATTTTGCCTTTCATTATGCATGGCAACTAACCGATACTTAGGATAAATTGATCCCTGTGAATCCTGCAAAAGTGCCGCAATTAGATGAACAACTACTGAAGACTTTCCCTACCGGTTACCGCTATCTGGCTTACTGCCAGGAGAAGACGATGGGGGTGAAAGTTCTGCTTGATATGCCGGGTCACAGGCGAGAGAAAGGTGTAGCAGGGGGCAGCAAGGCTTGTGGAGAAAAGCACGACCTGCTGTACTGGCAGTGCAAGGACTGGGTTGAGGGTAGGCCGGTTGAGATATAGGTGCCATCTATTTTCGGTAGAGGGAACTTTCAGGGTATTTGGTAGTTATGGTCCCCATTTTCTGCGACGTACAACTATTGAAAACTCATCCTTAAGCGTAAAAGGTATTTCCTTACCAAGGTAGATAGTTGGAGTTGGCATTGTGAATCCTGCCCCTGCTATTCAGTCGCCAATGCGGGGCTCACAAGGGTAAGTTCCTATCCGAGCATGATGCATGTGAGGCAAACCTTGATCGCGTGAGATTCAAGCACCCCTGCATTCTACAAGATCATAGATTACAACAAAATTGACGACCGTAACGCACAAATCGACGACTGCAGTCTGTATCGAATTTCGCATCAGTATCCAAGAATTCGTTTTCATAGGAACACAATGGCTACAAGCTCTGAAGATCTGCGTGCGTTCAGTTATTTGGTGGGAATTGGTGTTACACATTCAATAGCACCACCAATGCACGACTACACAGCACAATCACTAGGGTTCAACTGGAAGTTTCTGGCTCAAGAATGTCCGACTGTCGATGATGCAGTCTCTCTATTCCGCAAACCAACTTTTGCTGGCGGGGTGGTGACGATGCCGTACAAATCGACAATCATGAAGCACCTCGATGGTCTTGACGAGTATGCTTTGAAGATTGGCGCATGCAACAACGTCTATCGAGCAGCTGATGGCTCATTGCGAGGAACCAATACCGATTGGCGCGGTATCAAAGGCTGCCTGTTGAGCGTGCCGACAGAGGGTAATGGGAAAGTGGCCTTGATTATTGGTGCCGGAGGAGCATCACGAGCTGCCCTGTTTGCTCTCCATGACCAGCTCGGCTGTAACACCATCTATATCGTCAACAGGGATACCAGTGAATACGAAATGCTCTCCCAGGATGCCCAGATCTATGGCGACAAGTTGAAGCTCATACATGTTCAGACGGTACAACATGCCAAAGACTTGCAGGCGCCAGTTTACATTGTAGGAACAGTGCCTGATTTCGAACCATCGAACCCTGCTGAAATCGAGGTTCGCGACATTGTGAACCAATTTTTGACCAGCGAGACGAAAGGGTTGCTGTTAGACATGTGTTTCAAACCAAGGCGAACAAGATACATCAAATTGGCCGAGCATCATGGCTGGAAAACTGTAGAAGGTACGGAAATAATCGGACACCAGGTCCCCGAGCAGTACCGACTTTGGTGCGGTGAGGATAGTTCCCGTCGGATTGACATGAATATGGTATGGAAGGTCCTCCGCCAGGCTGCGGATGACAGCAAGGCAATCAACTTTTAGCTTTGGAACATGTAGAGAAAGCGACAAAATTTTGCTTTGTTCTACAAACTTTCATATATATCGCGCTTGGTAATTGAAGATTCGCACTCCAATCTTTTGATTATGAGTCAAAAATGTTAACTATTACACTAACCCGCGTATAACCCAGGTGAGATTTGAACTCTCGTTTTAACAGCGAAAAGGTTATGTCTTGACCGCACTACTTCTCATGCAACTTTAGGATCTGGGAGCAAAAAGAATAATCGCCAGCGAGGAGTGAAATACAACCACCTGCAACTGATACAATATAAATAATAGTCCTTCTTGTTCACATCTGCTCATGCTGAACAGCCTTTTGCCTGATCAAATTTCCAAGACCAAAAGTCAACGGCAGCCAGATATCCAAACACGCCTAGTCCACAGATCACGGCTTCGGCTTTATCACTCAGATAGCTATGATGGCGAAATGCTTCTCTCTTGTGCACATTGGAGATGTGTAGCTCAATGAATGGAATCGCTGTGCCTGAAAATGCGTCTCGGATCGCTACCGACGTGTGCGTGAAAGCACCTGGGTTGATGATAATAGCGTTAACTCCTGCAGCGTGGGCAGCATGTATGTGGTCGACGATTGCTCCCTCGTGGTTTGATTGGAAACACGAAATCGACAAGTTCTGATCAGCACCTCGTTTGAGCACTGATTCTTCAACATCCTTCAGAGTTGCGGAGCCATATATGGTGGGCTCGCGAGTGCCCAGAAGATTGAGGTTTGGCCCATTGATTATGAGGACACTTTTCTGAGCCATGTTGAGAGATTGAACTGGTTCAGCTTGCGTAAATTCAGGCTTTCAGAGGTTTCAATTGTAGTGAGATTCTGGACGACTATTGTCAGATGCAATGAGTAGTTTAGCTACGAAGATCGAGTAGTTTTCGCTCCAGGCCCATACAACGAGTTAGCTCTTTGGACTACGGAGCGTTATGAAAATATGCCCATGTTCAATGAGATCCGCTACAGACCCAATATTTTCGGTGTAGACCTTAACCGCATCTTTCATCCGAGGAGAACTCACGGGAGGGTAGTATTCTTCTGACAAACAGCACCGGCCTAAGGCTCTTGGTATTCGTAAATCGGTAAATTGATGTGTCCCTCGTCTCGAGAAAACTATACGCACACGAAGAACCATGATTGGAATCAGAAGTAAACTAGGGAGGATGATTTCATCAAATTCTGTGGTTGTTGCCGGTTGTCCCTCACAGCAACTTGATAGATCTGCGTCCGTGGATACTTGGAACAATGCAGGGTAAAATGTGTCTACAATCTACAGTTTACGCATTGGATTAATAGTAACAGTCCAATCAAGTGCTCACAATTTCACGGAGTCCGATCCCCGACACACCCTTGAATCGAGAAGAATTTTGAGGATATCACTGCAAATTCGGGATTCTCATAGCGGACAGTAGTGTCAAAGCTGGGAATAGTCTCTTAGCTGTTATGCCCTTGCGATCTGCTCCCGGAGTGCTTTCTCAATGACCGTGATTGGGGCGCGCCAACCTGTCCATAGCTCGAACTGTGCATATGCTTGCAATCTCAGTACATCAACGCCGCCGTAAACTGTCCATTGCGGAAGTCGCCCAGCGACTTCCATCAACGCAGTGATCTGTGGCCTGTAAGCCATTTCGATTAATATTCCGGGCCGATTCGCAAAAACATGAGCAGGAATATCTGCTTCCGTGATATCGTCTGCAGGAATGCAGGAGACGATGATGTTTGATGCTGGGGCTTTCGTTAGAGAGTCATAGATTTCCGTGTTCAAAGACGAGAACTCTTTGCACACGACTTCGGCGTTGCTTATGCTTCGATTCACCACGGCAACCCGTTGAACGCCCATATTCTGCAAAGCGAAGAGAGCTGCACGGGCTGCTCCGCCCGAACCAATGACTGTGGCCGTTTCACACTGCACATTGTGACCACTTTGAATGCATTGTAAAATCCCCAGCCAATCGGTATTATCGCCCCTCAGCTTGCGTCCCGATGGACTTTCCACGACAATCACGGTGTTCACAGCGCCCAATTTGGTGGCTGAAGGAGATAAAGAATCAAGCATTGGTTGAATGTTGAGTTTGTGTGGAAATGTCACCGAGGCACCGCCAAAGTCGGGCTGAGCAAGTATTTCATGCACCTTATCGTCCATTTGGGGAGTTTGGAAGATTGAATAGTCGTGTGGGAGGCCCAATTCAGCAAAGGCGGCGTTGTGAATTGTTGGACTTAATGAATGTGCGATGTTGTTGCCGAAGATGAAAAACTTCCGTTTTGGCAGTTGGCCTATGATATGCAAGCCTTGATGAACCTGTGCCACGGACAACTGGCCAGGTGCTGAAGACCGGGGAAGGAGAGGATGTGTAACGAATGAGATTGGACCCATCATGCGTGATAGCTGACCTTCTTGACCCATGGCAATTGCAATCATGGGTTTTGCATAGGCCTTTCTATATCGGCGTAAAAATTCTACAAGGTCGTGGCACTCCTCCATTCGAGACGCCAGAAGGCTGAGTTTGAGGATATCTACGTGTAAAGTCAGTCCCTGAAGTCAAACAGTCCATGAAAACAAACCTCCGAAGCTAGCTGCCGTGATGTATTGCTCAAGTTGATCATCCGCCCACTTCACCTCACCAGTCCAATCATGGATTGAGGCTATAAGTTGACTTTGCCGCTTGGCGTTGACAATGGCTTCTCGCATAGTATCTGGCCAGGAGACTTGAACGTCAATATACTCGCAACCTTCGTCAATAGCCGAGAGGATCATTTCAAGCGCTTCATCCACGGCTTCATCGGGGAATTGGCCACCTTGAGAGACTGTTCGAATAGTGAAGATGACAGGAAGGTCTGAAGCTTTCCGCAACATCTGTAACTGGTTGGTGACGAGATTCGCTTTCGAGGCTTCGTTTGAATTTGGCGACCGTAAGAAGTCTGCTCGAAGCTCCCATATCTGGCCCCCATAACTTATACGTGTTAAATCTTGGGTTGCGACCGTAGAAAGGTCAGGGAAGGTCAAGGAAATAATGAAGGTTTGCAAGTGCTTGTGATATCTTGTAGAGATAAGATCTTCCTCAGTTCCATTACTGAGTATTGAGGTCATTGTGCCCAAAGACTCTGGTGAGTCGTTTATGCCAAAGACAAATAGGACGTTAGAGAGATGCATTGTTATGCTTGAAGACACCGATCGAGAACAGGCACTCCGCTTGCGGCAAAGGACTCACCCGGTATTTCACGTGATCCTCAACGTCGAAATGCTCACCAATTTTAGGTTACATCGGCACCAACCCTCAATCTCTTGTCATTCTGTCGTAGTGGTTCCGCACAGCCCGGCGCATCACGTGTACCGGGGCTGGTCGACCTGTAAAGATCTCATATTGGGCAATACCCTGTTCAACAAGTACATCTAGGCCGTCGACGATGATCCATCCACTTGCAGATCTGGCTTGCATCTGTTTGATCAAAATCGTTTCTAGTGGTCTATACGCGACCTACTCTCTAGTTAGCAAACACCTTGGATGATATTGGAGTTCATACCTCGACAAATACACCTCCTGATCGGCTCTCCAGCCAATGGTCGGGGATATTTATTCTGTGAGGCTCCTGACCTCCAATACTGTGTGCTGGTATGCAGGATATTACGACTGTTGGCTGGCGCATATCTGCAGGCCATGTCGCGCTGAGTGAATCTAGAACACGTAATTTCATTCCTTTCGCATTGTAGTAGGCGGTAAGCTCTCGGGCGCGTTCCTCTGTTCTGTTGAACACGCATATCCGTGTCAAGCCCAACGTGCGACAGGCATATATCGCCGCTCGAGCCATTCCACCTGCGCCTATAACCAGCGCAGTGCTGCTTTCACGTACCAAATTGGCTGGTGAAATGTTCCTCTCAATGCAGACACGGATACCAATATGGTCAGTGTTGAAACCCTCCAATTCGATCTTCTGTACATCAGTTTCGATGTTCTTTCGATGAACAACAATTGTGTTTACTGCTCCGATCTCCAAGGCTTCTGAAGAAATGCTATCCAAGATCTTCAGAGCCTGGGTCTTAAATGGCAGAGACACGGTAATGCCACCACATTGTGCATCTTCTAGCAGAGAGTGAATTACGGCGAAATCGTCGGATTGAAGTAGACCGTACGAATGGGGCAGACCACATGCTGCATAAGCTGCATTGTGAAAAGCGGGAGAGAGACTGTAGTTGACACTCTTGCCAAGAATTGTGAACTTCTTCTCAGGAAGGATGAAACTGGAGTAAACAGCGGCTTGCGCTTGTTTAATAGTCAATCCACTACTGGACGGGGCTTCTTGGACTGATGAGAGCACTGGATTGAAGCAGACCGATGTGCGGCCGGCAGAACCGGTATTGTAACAGATAAGAGGTAGGGTCCATTTCTCTCTCGCCTTTTGGGCCTCATACAAAACCTCAAGATTCTCTAATGGAGTCGTCACTTCGTGGGTGAGACGAATTGCATGGCAATGATACTTACATGCCAGCTCATGATATCGTTCCCATAAATGCCGCCTTCTATCAGCGGCCACAGATTGACTGAAGTGCATAGTAGCGATGATACTTGTGGAGCCTCTCAGGGCGACCAATTTCTCGATGTCCGTAGGACTTGTTCCAAGATCAATGGCTAAGATGTCTGGAGCCGTACGCATACACATCTGAAGAAGGTTGAAGTACTCCTCTTCATTCAGTCCAGCGGATAATGGAACTTCGATCATGACTGGGGCTCTCGTATGTCGACGCAATGTGGCCACTTGCCGAACTATAGCGTCCTGAGGCGAGCTACTAGTGCTTTGAGATGGCTCAACTATCAGGCTGATCAAGTCGGCACCAGCGTCCAATATCTCGTGATCCGCACCGTGAGCTTCCAATGATTGAATTGAAACCTCTAGTGCATAGGTGTAAGCAGGCGAAAATGGATTCAGAGACTTGAGCAGCCTTGGGACTCGTCCATAAATCCGGTTGACAAAGTGAACGAAATCCGTTTCTGCATTCTTGAGCTTAAGGGTTCCACAAGCTTTGGGGTTCTCAAGGAACTCCTTGGTCTCAGTTATATTGAAGAAGTCCACCGTTGAACACGATCGATAGAATGCGTCACAAATCCGGTAAGCCTGGTCTTGCTCTACGAAGCTTCCTGGCATGCCTTGGAGGTATTGCTTGTCCCTCTGAACATAAATGACGGGGTTGGTAGTGCCAAATGATTGCAGGAGTTTTCTTTGTGCCAGACCCCCCAGCCCAGTCAGGCCACCGATCACGTAGTGCTTTTGGTATTGTTCAATAATCCTTCTGGTGACTCGATTCTCGGCCTCACGATAGGCTGAAAGTCCACGACGTGAAACAAAGTCCGAAGGTGCCAATCCCACGTCTCTCTCGAACACAGCACTAAAGTCGACATATTGCCGGCGCAAGGCAACTGACACGATCACTCCCAGAGTATGTTTCCCAGCTCCGGGAAAGCCGACGAGGAGGATTGAGGCGCTAGAATCGTAGCGACATTGGTGCTCTGGCGCAAATGCTGTACTTGGCAATACACAGGGCGTTCTTGTAGGAGATCTACTAGACGGTTCGAGAGAATGCGGACGATTATCCCTTGGGCCAAGAGCACTCCCGCAGTCTCTCAGATTTATCTGCGAGGAATCTTCTGTGATATTGTCAAGTTTCTTTTGCCCCTCGATTTCAGACCCATCATTACTGAAGGCTTGAAAATTTCGCTTCAAAGAGGTCTGAGCTGCTTGACCCTGGCCTGGGTTGGCCATAGGAGTCATTACTCAAAGGTGAGGGAGTTGGATCTTGAGATGTTCTGCTCCAATTTTGATCATGACATAAGAATCATCCAAGCTCGTGAGCGACAAGAAGACGAACGGCTAAGAGCTATGCCGATCACGTGATACGGGCGCGATTCGGGCTGGGCCCGAGCTTGCTCAGTTTTACGGCGCCAAGTTCTGGTAATGGCAGGGTCTTCTTTGGGAAACGAAAACTGGCGAGTCACTGAACTACATAGGCACCTAGGTATGCATGAGTGAATAGCCCTCTGATGCCCATCGGGCTCTTATGCCACAAATTGGGTGCATCTCTTGCCACCAACCTAAATGTCACAACGGGGAACGACAATGAAGCGACAGCGCATCGCTCAAGCATGTCATCAATGTCGGAAGCGCAAGTCAAAATGCGGGGGAGAGTATCCCGCCTGTCTGGTCTGTCTATCAGGCAACCGAACCTGCACCTATGATGAAAGCGGCTTTCGTAAACGTGGGCTGCAGTCTGGCTATGTACGGGGCTTAGAAGCGCTGCTTGGCCTGTCGCTCCAAGATCAGGCAGGACATGAACGCAGAATGCGAGAACTGCTAAGAAGCCCAAGCTCACGTGGCAGGTTGAATGCAGGAGGAATCACCGAATGTGCCGATGTTTGGCGACATTCCATGCTTGCCAGAGAACTTGAACAGATCATTTCCCACTCCGAAGACTCTTTTGGTAGTGCATCCGGCGTACTTTCACCGCTCAGTGATCCTGAGGACATCTGCGAACGACCCATCAGTGGCATCGCGGATAATGATGAGGACGATGAAGATGATATTGGTCCAGATTGTGAACCATCATGTGAAAACCTGCAGAAAGGAGGAGCGTCCTCTCCAGGACCGATGGTTTTGACCCAATTGCAGCTCCCAGAACAAGCACCAGAATTAGTAGACTTCTACTTCTCACATATCCATTGTTGGCTGCCTATGCTCGAGCGGAGGGATATACTTCGAGTGTTACACTCGGAAAAAGATGTCGAAAATAGTGATCCGTGTCTCAAATGTTGCCTTTGGGCAGTCATCATGCTCACTCTCTCTCGAACAAAGTCGATCCCGGAAGCCGATCAAATCTCTAAAAGGATTCTTGTTGCACTATACCTCCATCTCAACAACCGCCTCCAGGAATGGAGACTCGAAGATGTCCAAGCGTTGCTTATTATTGTTCTATTGAAAATTGGTTTGGGTGAACACCAAGCCGCATGGATATTGGTTGGTCAAGCTGCCCGAATGTTGCTTGCTCATGACCACCAACCCTCGCGGTATAATCACACGTTGCTCAGTTGCATCCTCTTAGACAACTTTCTGTCCGCTCTTCTCAATAAGAAGTCATGCTTCCCTCCGGATGCACCGCCCTTTCAACCATTAGATGAAAACTTGTTGGAAGAGTGGGAACCTTGGAATCCACCAGGAGTATGGGAGGGCAGAGAATATCCTGCCAAACGGAGCCCACTCAGAGCCGTGAGCGGATTCAATATGATGTCGCAATTGATGCACAAAATTTCTCGTTTGATTCATGGGCAAGACGACGATATCGACTATCATGCATTTTTAAAGGAGCTGCAAATCTGGAAAGCAAATCTACCTGCATATCAACAGATGCACAGGATACAGGGCTCGAGCCCTGTAGTCTTGAACCTGGAATTGATGTGGAGGTTTATTGTGTGTTCTGTTGTCTTGAGGTTCAACATGGAAGACCCGACTATTGCACAGCTAGCCTTGCAAAATGCACATTCCATATTGGATATCGTCCAAGCAAATATCTGCGATGAAAATGGATCAATCCCCATGCTTCTAGGCTACCTGATACAAGCACAGAATAGCATCGAAACCGCCTTGGAACCGCAAACTCCGGAGTTCGAAGATCTAGTCACGAAGCTACGAGGTCTCCAGTACGATCTTCGAAGGCAATGGGCGCCAACCGACGAATCGGCGGTCCCAGCCATCGTCCATGAAGATCGATACCCTGATGGGATGGCCGAAGCTAGTAGACCTTCAGTTTCCGGGACAGACTTCGAGGGGGTTCAGCCACTCGCTGACCCTCGTCTTTCTGGTTTGATTCAGGACAGAGACAGTAGTGGTGCGCCCTGGACGCAACGAGCAGATCCAATAACGATATCTCGGGGGCAGCACCATCCAAGGAGAATGAATGGTCCACAATGGTCCGTTGAAACTGACGAAAATACTTTCTCGGAAAGACTAGACTTCTTGGGTGTTGCGCAATCTACCCACAGCAATGACTTTGACGCACTCCTGGAAGGCATGTCGTCATTTGTTCCACCAAAGAGGTATGTCCATTTTCATTATGTCTACTGATCTCTTAAATGACTTTTCAAGGTCCACGTTAGAACCAGATTTTGCCCAAAATCTGGGATTTGTGAACGAGGACTTAGACCCAGAATTCCTCACATTTATGCATCCGGAAGCCATGCCAGATCTTAGCTCACTCAGCGCCGAAGTTTTTGACACTAGTGGCCATTTTGAACAGGGCGGGAGGCCATCAAATTCCTGGACGGGATAAACGTGTAGAACCAGATCTGAAACGCGCTCAAATTCCTGCGAATCTTGGAACAATTTCATGATCACTAAAAAGTGATAAAGCTGGGTTTTAGGCCTCTGGAGGCACAACCACAGCCATATGTCCAGCAAACTGAGATATATTATGCACTGCGCTCATATTTAGAAGCGGCGATTCTAAAAGCTTGTGCAAGATAAATGATGGTAAGTTTCACCGCGGTCTACCACACTAAGGTTGGATCCTGCTGACAGTGGCGAAAGAAAATCGAGTGGTGTGTCTCCAAGAGCTCATGAGGCATTGTGAAAACCGGCTTGATTCAAAGTCGTTAATCGCGATGTAATTTACTTGCTCTGTGCTAGTCTTCCACCTATCATTTATGTTTGCCAACTTTATGAGCCGAGTTAGTCATTACAATGAGCCCTGAGTTACCCACAACTTCGCACAACAACATTCAGCATAAGCATCAAAATAGCCTTTATATCAACCGATTGATGATCAAGGATTCCTTTCAAGTAAACTCTGAGGTGGCATAGAATAACGTACGTGAGTTGCAACACGCCTGCCACATGTTAGGTAAGTCTCTGGAACAAGGCTGATGGGTCAAGGTCGGGTAAGAGCTCTGCCGGTTATGTTGTATGAGAATTCTCTCTGAACAACATTCATTTGTTTGATGTTTTCTTCACGCCTTAAGAGTTCGAGAGGCACCCTTGAAATATAAATTCTCGACCTAATCTACAAGCTGTGTTGGAGTCAGTTGGTGCTGACGATGCAATCAAGTGGGGACAGAATGAAGGATTCTGTCCTTGGTTCCCAGGTGGCATCCCTTGCTTCAACCCTTGACGCTTCCTACACGTACGGGACCTCATTGCGCAAAAGTCTTGCAAGTGACCAGAGCTATGGGACATTTCTTCTAGGTTATCCCATATCAAAGTCTCTCGCGCCAATGCTTCAGAACAAGCTGTTCTGTCTAGCAGGACTTTCATGGAAGTATCGACTTCTTGAATCGGCCGACCAGGACGACCTATTACCTCACTTAGCCTCGCAGGATTGTGTTGGCGCGGCCGTCACGATGCCCCATAAAGTCACATTTTTAACCAAGGTTGACGACGTAACTATGGAAGGCCGTGCCATTGGTGCCATCAACACAGTCTTCATCCGCCAATCTCCAATGGGGCATCGCAGATACATTGGTACCAACACAGACTGCATTGGCGTTCGCGAGGCATTTCTACGCAATATATCGCCAGAGGGTCTCGCACGGGGTACATCAAGCCCTGCTCTAGTAATCGGTGGCGGTGGTGCATGTCGTAGCGCTATCTTCGCACTTCATGAATGGTTCAATGTCCAAACAATATACCTAGTCAACAGATTTAAGAGTGAAGTCGACAGCATTATACGAGATTTCTCGCAGATACCGGGGTGGAAGGCCAAACTCCTCCACGTGGACTATGTAGCCCAAGCACAAAAGGCTGACAGTCCATATTTTATTGTCGGAACAGTACCGGACTATCCCCCGTCGACAGTGGAGGAGAATCTAGCTTCTGAGATCGTGAAAGCGTTCCTAATGTCAGGACTGACAACAGAGAAGGGAATGGTGCTGGAAATGTGCTATTTTCCGCGGGTACGAACTACCTTTTTTGAGCTTGCGGAAGCAAATGGCTGGCAAGTCATAGCCGGTACCGAGGCGATGATCTGGCAGGGGGTGGCTCAACAGGTCCTCTGGACAGAGGATCTGTTACCAGCAACGGGTAGCATTGTAGACACTGCTAGCGAGATGATCTCGAAAGAAATTACTGTGTAGTGTCTCAGATATGGCCTTCCATCTGTCCAATTGTCAATTTGGCATGCCTGGCACATGTAATACGAACAAGCAATATCGAACAATATTGTTCAACACATTCACCAGGCTTGGAAGTTGACAAAAACACCTCTCGCATACGTGCACCTAGCAACATGGTAGAAGATGGCCGATATCTTGAGAATACCACTCGAATTAAAACATCTTTGACTGGAAATACGTAGGCTTATCGAACCTAGTTGCATCTCTATCCCGGGCACTATCTCATACCAATGCTCCTGCTATTGGGCCACCCAAAGCGCCGAAAGATGACACCTGACATATAACAGCAATGCATGGATAGATCAGTATCAGCTTTATATTATTGGGATCCTCTGCTATCCAAGGGCAACTACTTGTCCTCTCATGGAGCGGTGGACTGCTCTTGCTGGCAGCGCAATTTTACACCTGATAATATAATTCTCCGGGGCTCATCTAGTTGTCTGCATTAACCATTCATATAGGTCCATGAGATGATGAACCGATAGCCTGACAATGCATATCGAGGCACCCATTTTCGCAAGTTCTGTGACAATAAGGCTTAACGGGACCTGAAGGACCATTTTCAGCCCACGGGCTGCAAAATCTTGAAGACTATTCGCCCATGCCGTGCTAATCCGAAATCAATGGAAATTTCGTTCTTATGAGAGCCTTCTCTTATCGGTGGTTCAAACCTCAACATCACTGATCTATTACTATGACCTTTATCAAGCACGAGGATTGAGTATATTGCTGATCTTAGAAGGCACAAACTAGAAGCTGGCAGCGCTTGTTGAGAATATTGGGGTTGCAAGTGCTTCTGGACTGGGAAGATAGGGTAAAACAAGAAGGACAGTGAATTCAACCTAGCCAAGTAGATGAGCGCAGAACTATCGCCTCATCATCGTCCACCCAACTGCTTCTCCTGAATAACAAAGAGCTCTTGCACAAGGTTCGCCCGTTGCGGGTATCGAGCACATGCGGGCTGACGAGCGTTTGCAATTATTCTCCGCCGAAGCATATTGAAATTAGATAAGAGTTAACGTTTAGTAGGTCAACGGGATGGCATCTCCACCAAGATCCTTTGTCGTCTCATGTTGCAGCTAGTGCCGCCTATCGGAGAATTTGTCGTGATGATTAGTGCGTGCCACCGGAGCCTTGTTCTGATGGACCGCACTATTCCCCAATGCAGGCTAACTTCAAAGAGGAAGTCCAGATTGACCAGGGTATCTGATGATGTCGACATCAGTCCACCATTAGCTCGTTGTTTCGCCTCTCGGGTGGAAGACCTAAGCGATAAGAACCCGGATCTCGACCGAAAAATCCAACTGAGCAATTGACTAGTGTACCCATGTGGTCAGAGTGAGGGTGGTAGTTTTGGGTGTCGACTGGGTGATTTGTATCCATAGTTCCTCCTTGATCATCTCACTACAGTAACTCTCCTTTCCAAGTCCACAGAAGCCATGGGATCTTGAATAGCATTCTCGGAGCACCATGTCCTCCCTAGTTTTATGAAATGTTCTGACTGACGGATGAGCAAATGGAGATAAATTTGACATAGCGGTCGTTAAGTGGAGATGGTTCCCTGCGTTGAGGGAAGATATAAAGACTACATTCCACGCATGTTCTTGGGGTTTGAAGAACCAGCCAACTTTTCACATTCTTTTCCGCCTAGTGCGTCCATTCGTTCCATAGTCAGTGTCATATTCGTATACTCGGATCGTCCAAGCAGGTTCTCGAGACTACCGAGAGAAAGGATTCGCGACTGAAGAAGATCAAATCAGTACTTTCACAATGTTGTTTCGCTCTCTTGTGGTTCTAGGGCTTGCAGCCTCGACGATGGCTGGTGGCTTTTGTGTGGATTTTGGCTCTCAAGGACCCCCAATCTCTCTGTGGAAGTGGATGCCTGAGTCAGAAGCCGGGTCTACAACCATTGAACCTATCCAGTCCACTGCAGAAGCTACGAATACATGGGTGGACTGGGCAAGCTCTCTTACGGCCGCGTCCTCAACCTTCATCTCCCCATCCTCGTCGACTTCTTCAACGTCCAAGTCAGCTGCTTGGATAAAACCGACTCTCCATTCTTCCAGCTCTCCTGTGGCCATATTCGTCTCGCCTGAGCAAACATCAAAGGGAGTGGAGCATCAAGGACTTACAGCAGCACCTACAACCCTAGTTTCCAAATTTGTCCGAACAACCTCGAGCTCTTTCATTGCGAATTTGGCCTCATCCACACCAGGATCTACTCTGACAACCTCGTCACATGCTACATCGGTTCGTGTCGAGCCTACTTCGACCGCTAAATCTGAAGTCTTCTTTGGATTGGGAACACGTTATGGCGATAACTGCAAGGAGGAGGATTGCTGGCAGAAGGGTGCGTGCAGTTTTGTTGACTATGACCTTCCCGTCATGGTAGATGGGTCGACCTGTGTTTCCGAGGACATTTGGAACAACGGCGCAAACTGTGGTGGCTGTATTTCGGTTACCTACAAGAGCAAGACAATCACCGTCATGGTACGTCCAGTCTTCACGGTATTGCTTTGCTTCGGGGCTAATACTAAATCTGGTGCAGGTGACAAATCTGACAGGAGGAAATGCTACACATCTCGATATGACTCCTGATACGTGGGCAAAGTTGACCAATGGATACTCTGGTGGAGGTGTGGATGGCATTGAATGGGAGTGGGTGACCTGCCCAATTGGAGAGACAGAGCCCCTATGGATTCGTATGCATGCCGGCGCCTCGAAATACTGGTTTTCTGCTACGGTTGAAAATGCTCGAGAGCGGACAGCGAAGCTAGACGTCAGTTCTGATGGAGGCAAGACATGGCAAGGCACCACTTTCAACAACTACAACATGTTCGTCCTGGATGGTACCCTTCCTGCTGATACTGCAACAGTGCGAGTCACCAGCGTTACAGGAAGCCAAGTCATCGTGGACAATGTGTCTCTGGTCTCGGAAGCCATCACAAAGGCAGGCGAGAACTACTGACCTCTCTTGGCGTGCCTGCCACGTATCGCACTTGACCTTTCTTGGATTGCTAGAAGCAGCAGTCGCTTTATGGAAATTGGTGGCCTTCAACAGCGGAGCTGATCATCGCCACCGCTTCTTCAATATCTTTCTTTCTTTCCACCTCCTACTTTTGATTCCACTTCTTGCCCACCTCACGTGGGGATGAGATGTATATTATTACTTAGAGCAACATTCTTCTTTTAGTAACGGCTCTCATTATTGATCTCCCACCTATCTATCGAAGTGACGTTTCCTGTAGGATAAAGAAACGTCTACATTTTTGACCATAAGCTTTTAATATTGGAGTTCGACAAGCTAGAGGAAGAGCAATTGCCATATCACTTGCACAGACTATCACAAGCTTCGTCAAGACTGGAAATATAGTGATGGATTTCGCAAGACTGAGCTTGAGATCCAAAGTACAGCCAACACGGCGGACCGTACTCAACTTAGGTGCACCATTTACAGCTTGATGTGACCTCCCTTGCAGCTGTCTCTGCAGCCGCCGCTAAGATGGAGAGAATGTCTCCAAAACTCGACATACTAATGAACGACCATAAATTCAGGAACCCGGCACTTCCTGTGGTTGAATCTAAGACACTTCAATGGGGAACCATTCGGGACGAAGCCTAAGTGTCAACTTTTAATGTCCATGTGATTCACCACACTGCTCCCTAGACCTTAGATTGATTGAGAACCATGACTAACATCAAGTCGGATGCAGCGCATCTACATGGATGCAAAAGCATATGGCGCTACCAGATGGGCAGTGTTGAGATTGCTCAGTTCAACCACGGGGTATCGCGGCTCGGCTTGCCGAGGCAGTGCTAGGTGAGACGCATGCCTACTTCAACCTTAAACATTTGTTGAAATCAGGGCAACAGATCTCACCTAGGACTTACAGGCAGTCCGATCTTCACAGAAGACACCGTCATCTTTCTCACAAAAGAGACGAGCGGAGGTCTAGTGAGTTGACAAGGCTGTGTCCCCTTGTTACGGCTGCATCTGCGTGCTTCTGCGTTGGTCGGAGAACGGGTGCCAGGAAAGTGTGCTCATCAGAGTACAAGTGGGGTGGCTCGTTCGTCTTTAATCAGCGCCTCGGTTGTATGTAGTCCAGGTACAGCCTCCCACCAGGCGGGTTTCCAGACAATACCTACCTAGGTAACTTTTGGGTGTCTATCAAGGCGCTTTTTACTAGCCGCCAGTGCCAAGGCGTACTAGAAATCATCTCTAAAGGAGACTAGTCCATATTTGCCTTAGCACGAACATCATCGAACAAGGCGGCAAGCACCTCTCTGATCTCATCTAGTGGCTTCTGCTACAGTCGCGTGAACTCTGAACATTTGTCTAGGACAAACAGCGGCATCCATCGAGCGAATAAATACCTTGGATCGAAACAGGGCAGTGGCTGATCTTATCTCGGCTGTTGTAGCCACCACAATCGCCCCTTGGTGGGCGCAAATGATCTCCCTACCTCCGGATCGTCAAAATGTCCAGTGCTCAAGCCCGATAGAGAAATTCGCAACCAGCTAGTAAGCAGACGAGTGGCACGATCGCAAGCTCTCTATTTGAGCAAGCAATATGTCATCTTCCAATTTCCATGACTATATTGCTCAAGCGGTCGATGAGCATCTTTCGAAGCGCCCACGCAGGTCATATCCAAAAGCCTGTCAACCATGTCGTCGTCGAAAAGTCCGGTGCGACAATTCCCAGCCGTGTTCAAATTGCATTTCGCATGAGTATCCGGAACTGTGTTTCTACTTGGTAACCGGAGACGAGAGAAAAGTTATCCGGCAGCGTCGACGCCACAACCATGGGCCAAAAGCCGACGCAAGTGATCAAATCGAAGGCCCTATGGGACGGCTATCAAGGCTGCTGGAGTTTGAGAAGAGGTTGCAGACTCTGAAAGACCCGGTATCAGCAGATTCAAGGACCACAGTGGAGTCATATCAATATAGCCGGCCATCAATTGACTCAATGGGGGTAAGTTGTGATGGCGTCACTCTCAATGCAGTGCCACTTTCTCTGGCAGCAAGCCCCGAGAACAACTTTTCGACAGCCCAGCATGCGGGTAATCACTGTACCCAGACTTCTGGCATGAGTGATGTTCTATACATGATAGATACCGGCAGCAATCATCCCTTCGATAGTTTATGGCAGCCAGGATCCTCGGTACAAGAAATTTCGTTGGCTCTCCCAAGTGACGAATTCTTCGCTCGGTAACTTTATATACTCACAATTTTTCATAACAGAGAGGAAGCTAATCCTTGTTTCAGATCCTTAGATACTTTCTATGAAGTATACCAACTTGCAATGCCTTGCTGCCCGATGCTCGAATTTGAAGACGATGCGAGGCGCTTTTGGAAGACACGATCAATTGGCAGCTATGCCGGACCGGAGTTACGGTCGACTGCGTGGCTTGCCTTGCTATTCAGCTGCTTAGCCTTTGGAAACTGTTTTACAAACGAATCGTCGACAGATACACAGTTGCATGCGAACATCTATGGTATGTATTCCGTGATTGAGCCGATAATCTAAGTCTCCGTGGCATTCGCTGAAGCAGCTAAACCTTCTAGTGCGATGCGCTTTCCAACTTCTGCGGCTGGACAATTATCTCCTACAACCTAAAATCGAGCATATCCTGGCACTGTCCACTCTGGGCGGGTGTCTTCGCGGTCAAGCCAACCCCGATGCGTCTTGGTCAATCTTGGGTACGTGATCTAACAATAACGGAAGATCACGAACCTGGCCTGCTAACTAGGTTAAGGTACCACTATTCGCCTGGCACAACGGCTTGAGCTGGACCGTACAAACGTCCCTTCTCCTTCCTCAACACCGTCAGAGAGATATGCCTGGCATCTCTGGTGAGCACTCGTCCTTGATCCCGATGCTCTTGCTTTACCCACAAGCCCTCTTGCCCATAGAATTGCCTTTAACGGAATGTAGGCAAGGTCTTGTGTGGCAAGACACTACTCTGTCACTTACATACGATCGACCATGCGCTTCTTTCAATGGTGGCCATTTCCCTCGCCTTGCTCATTACTCAGGGGAGAACAGCTTATCATTCGTGGAGTGCTGCCACGGCCAGGGGACCATATTAAACGATCTGAGTCATGAACTAACTACTGCCGCGAGGATGTCCCGCATTGTGCCACTCGCCAAATTCCAGATTGCAGAGCAACAGATCATGTTGTATCAAGCATCAACAGAAGAATATCTCCGTCGTCGTTCTGTTTGTCAAACAGATTTGCAAAGAATGCAACATGATACTCTGGAGATTTACACGAACTACTTTGTTGTTCAAATTCGTCGCAAGCGTCAGTTAGCCTGCAGCTCTCAGACCTCAGCACGACAGAATCACATATCAAAAGACCCAGACGATGAGGTTGTCAGACGCTGCAAAATCGTGCTGAAGGCATCTTATAGGCTGAGGCAGATCGCTCCCCGGGCCAGCCGATTGTGGCTAATCATTCATGCTACAGTATCATGTGCGCTGCTTGTGGCAAGGCAAGCCGAGATTTACAACAACGCCACTTGCTCAGCTTTGGTGCGGGAGCTGTGTGGCCCTCACGGATCTTCTCTCTCCCCGCAGTCACATCCGCTTCTGACAAGTTCCATAGAGAAACTCCTCGAATTTGCCGAAAATCTCCCCTCCACACGAGGCCATGTAACATCGACCAGTAGGGCTGTCAGTCCTAGTCGAATTCTATATGGCTAGCAGTTAGCTTCTTAGCATTCCAGCAATATTTGTTTTAATTTACGGAGAGAGGCGTGCGAGCGCACGTCGGTGTAATTCCCGTCCTCTATACTTTCCAGACACAATTCGTATGGTTCTTAAGTTGGCCACATAATGGTTTTAGCCTTTGTATCTCCAACTTAAACCACCCTGCAAGACTCGAATGATCACAAGGAGAAGAGCGCACAGTGCCAAACAAGTGCCGCATAGCATCTGCACCCCAAGATAAGACCCGGTCTTGGCCAGGAGAGCGCCACCAATTGGTGTGCCGATCAAGAGCCCAACAGACTCGATACCCCAACACATACCCAAGCGAGCGCCGATGCTATGGCTATCTTTGTTCATTCTAACGATTGCCACAGGCACCAAGGAAGCAAACCCGCCTGAAAAGAACCCATAGAGTGCGGAAAGCGCGATGATGCCGGACATGGAGTGGACCGCCGCCCAACAGTATGCGAGTACTGCAGTGATTGTTAATGCTGGAATCAGCATGTCGAGTGCACCTGTGTAATCTGCGATGGAGTTGGAGATAATCCGACCGAATGTTGAGGCAGCATTCAGGATAGCCAGAAGATAGAACCCCAGGTTGTCGTCGACGATGTGGGTCTCAATGGCATAGGGCTGTACATATACCAAAAATTCGTAGAAACCAAGGAAACCGGTGAAACATGCTGCACAAAACAGGATATACTGAGGTTCTTTGAAGGCCGACAGCTGGATTAGTGCCCGTTTCTCCTGTGGTCGAAATCGCAGACGCATTACACCGATGGAGATACTGCATGTCGCTAGAGCAAGGAACGCTATCGCACGTGTGGCCCATGGGAACCCAATCTCTCGCTGAAGCTTATGAAACATGATCGGATAGACGACCCCTCCAATGCTACTCCCCGTTGCCGCAATACCATTGGCCAACGATCGTTTCCTCTTGAAGTATTGCGGCAAGAGTGCTAAGGTTGGCGTGAACAGGAATCCAGTTCCAATGCCGACACATATCCCTTGTGTCAGCATGATCTGGTAGAATTGTGTTGATATGCTGCTCATCATAAATCCAAAGACAAGCAGGAATGTGCCTAGCGGTATCATGACTGAGAAATATCCTGCGTCAAAGAGCGGCCCTGTGATAACACTGACGAGCATGAGTAATGCTGATTGAAGTGACCCAATCCAGGCAATAGTCGATGGTGATGTATCGGAGAGCAGATGCTGCTCATAGTAAGTCTGGAAGGCTCCGTAGGCATTTATTATTCCCCTATACCTCGAACTCACTGTGTCAGAATGGCATATTTCAGATATCTTAATCGCGAAGGAGGATTGACCGAGGAAGGGGATTTCAGGGCATATCTTTCTCTTACGTACCATGTATTGAACCAGATGAACCAGGCACCAAAGACTTGTAGCCATGCTGTGACGCCAGTATCAAAAGTGTCAATTCCCTGCTTCATATTATCGCCCACTGGCGCCCCTTCCACATCTGCGGGCGATAAGAGCTCTGATGACATGGCGTGAGTCCTCACAACTTCATCAGGATTTCTGTAGCCCATTTCTAGACTTGTCACAACAAACTATGTAGGACTTCCTCTGGTGGTAGGGCGAGTATTTGGGGTTCACTGAGCCAGGCGCTCGATAATCTTTGGAAACGTGCATTCTATATGTCTCTCTTTCCCATCTTGCCCAGGGATTTAGCCGAGACCATACACGAGTGTGGATAGGTTATTTGTCCTGCCTCGCAGCAATTCTTCATTCGATGGAAGTCATCAGCTGCTCTGCTAGAAATCGGAGGGCGGAGGCTAGGATTACTCAAATGCACGCCAGACCAAATAAAAAAGCTCTGATTGACAACTTGCGGAAACTGAAGCACATTCACATGAAAGCAGAGTTGACTTGGTGCTCCTTTTGACACCTTCCGCGGCTCTAGGCCCAGACGATCAAGCATTCCGTCGCACTTCTGATGCCGACTTTGCATAGTCGAAATCCTCGCTCATGGAAGCGTCTATGTCTGCGTTCTCCTGCACGAGATGGAGAATCACAACGGAGTACTTCGGATTCTACGTTTTGCGTTCGACTCCAAATCTAGATACCAGCGAATTAGCACGAGAGATTTTGGTCCTTATTTCCGTTTTCGCTCCGAGCCATCACAGTGGCAAACTCGAAATAAGCATTAGCAAGGCCGAGACCTAGCTTCTTGGTGATGATGTGCGACCCTTTGTCAGGTCAACCTGCTGCCGCCCTAATCCGAAGAAGCGATTCGTACGATACCACATCAAAGGCATTTGTTCCGCAATCCTCAAGTTATCAATAGAAAAGGAAAATCACTTCAAGGCACTGCCCATGTCGCCAGAGCTGACCAAAACTTCATCCTCAATCATCAACATCGGCACGACAACGGGAGTAATGCCACCCGTGGACACGGAGCATCATTCAGCCTGACGTAAACCATGTGGCCCTTAGACCTCAACGTCATATCCCCATCCCCACTGCCGGGAAAAGCCTGATGTTCATTTTTCAGGTCGACTTTGTTGATGCACGTCAAACTAAGTCCTTGACTCCATGTTGCTTGCTATCGCTATGTAATGGCTTGTTGCCGAATTAGCTCTGATATTTCACATTTTTAAGGCTTCTCCGCAGCAGAGTTGATATCAGACAGGGCGACTAGTGACAATCATTTTTGCTTGAAAACATTCACGGTATCAAGATGTCGCACCTCAAGACCTGGTTTCGTGCGGGAGATTGGAAGGAGGTACGAACAGCAGAGCCTTTCTCCCCTTTGAGGAAGCACGCCTTACTCATGTCAATCAGCGAATTATAACGGCAGATCCTTCTTGGTTCACAGTACCCATGGGAACCGGTAAGTTAGCGACGCGGACGCTGAAAAGCGAGGACTAAAACCATTCCAGGTGTATGCGTGCAACTACTGACGCATTTTCCATACCCGTCTTACTGGCTTTCCAATCTGGCCTATGTCTTCTGGGTACGTGCAGATATTCGATACTCAGTATGGCAAGTTTTAGTCCTGATTAATTTGTTTACAGATCGCCGATATTTGCCTCTTCGCTTTTTTCATGGCCCTGGGCATCCTCCGGGTTTTCATGTTTCCTGCGATTGCAAAGAACATCATCGACGACTTTTCGCAAACAAGCTACCTTGGAGCAATCGTCGTTGCATGGGAGACTATCGTGCTTGGAGTAGCGCAGTTTTACTCCAGTCGCACAGCCGGCATATATGCTGCAGAAGCTATGTTCTGGATAGCTGTCGTTGGAAGTTCATTTGTCGCATTTGGTGGGATCTACTTCATGTATACTCGGCAAAAGGCACATTCTCTCGAGCAGGTGAATGGAGTATGGTTTCTGACCTTCATTCCGTTGATCGTCTGTTCAACTTTGGGTGGTGCAGTGGCACCTCATTTGAGTTATGAAAATGGCATACTGGTGCTGTTTGTATCATTCTTGATGTGGTCGTTGGGAGTGGGCATGTCTTTCATGCTGGTTCCCATCTACATCTGGCGGCTCATGAGTACTCTTCTTCCTCCGCAAGCAGTGATTGTCAGCACTTTTGTCCCCATCGGTCCGTTCGGGATGGGCGCGTACTCTACTCAACAGCTGGCTTCTGGCCTGGCAAGGCGCATTGCACAGCGAAACTTCACACTGACCAACCCACCTCAGCCACCTTCAGATGGAGCTTACATCGCAACTATTGGAGAGGCTATCCAATGGGCGGGTATCATCCTGGCTCTTTTTCAGTTGGCGGTGGCTTCCTTCTTCCTAGTTGAAGGTGTGCTTGCGATATGCACAAGAGCTCCAGGCCCATTCAACGTTGGTAAGTCTGAAAAGGCCACTGTGCGTCTAATCTCTTTCTCACCAACGACTGTAGCTTTCTGGAGCTTCGTCTTCCCATGCGGCGTGTATGCCAATGCTTGGAATCTCATGAGCACCAATCTTCGTAATGAAGGCTTGAAAGGTTGGGCGGCGAGCTGCACAGTCGCAGTTGTATTACTGTGGTTGTTCTGTGCATCGATGAGCTTCTGGAAAGGTATGACCTCTTGAGTCTAAAGTCTTCTCATGTTGACATTCCATAGGTGTTTGGCAAGGCAAGCTCTTCTTCGCGCCAGGTTTGCAGGGTTCGTTGGAGAAACAGGAGATTGAAAAACGCCACATCGATCCTGAGAGACCTTCCAACGAGGATCATAATCCATACGGTTTAGCTTTCCACACTACACATACAGGAGAACAGGTGCATCGAAAAGCAAGGTCGGATGGTAGTTATAAGAAAGTTAGGATAGATGATTAGACAGGATAATAATTACTCACGACCCTGTCAAGGGGGGCAACATATCATTACATTTCAATAACGATGGATGCACCGTATAAGCCGATTGCCAATTCCTGGCATAATTTCAGTCACTCTTGTCGATTTCCTCATCCTTGCGAACTCCTTCGACACTTTTCCCCTCCTCGAACCTCTTCTTAAGGTCAGCTGCAGGTTGGCACGGCACCAAGAGAGCCTGTGGCCCACGACTCTTCAGCTGCTGCTTAGTCCAAGCCTGCATTCTTTCGACTTGGGTCTGAACAAACGCCACAGCAGAAATGAAGGCCTTATCCCACGTCGCTTGGGCACTGGGGCTCAAAGTGATTAGATGTGCTTCGACCTGGCTCAAGAATGTGTAAAAGCCTTGCAGGACAACCAATGTGTCGAAGGACTCAGACCCCGAAAAATGCCCAATGACATCCGCTGGAAAGAGGTTGTCTTTCAGCTTATCGTTGATGTCGTGGCCGAAATCTCCGACCGCGCGATATTTCAATACGTAGGGTTCGAAATGATCCACGCATGAAGTGATGATCCGGTGCATGACCTGCATTCCAATGCTTACTTCCCAATCTCCCTGCGCCACTTGGGGAATGAGATCGTCACAAATACTGCGGAGACTTTTGAATGCGTCGAATATTATGGCCAGCCAAAACTCCAAGTAACGTTCGAGCTGAGGTGGCTTGCTGCGCGAACCTGCAGTATGCGGCTTCTGGGTCTTCTCAACGCATTTGATCGCGGACGTTTGCTGTTCGTGGATGTGCACTTGACCATCATCTTGTTTTTCGACTTTAGTCACTTTGACCGCGCCGGACTTAAATAATGGTTGCTTCGATACTGGATCCCATCGTTCTGTGACCGTTAGCATTTCGAAACGCCCTGGAATAGCATATCGGTCTTTTCCTACCTTGCGTGAGCTCATTAGCAGCTCTGGCTTTCCCGTCCTGTGCGTCAAAATATCCGAAGTGGAATGGCACAAAGACCTGCCCCTCCGCCATCAGCCCGACTCTTGCTTTGAGCTCAACTTTACCTCTTCTTGATTCGACGATAAGCCAATCCCCTTCCTTGATGCCTCGTGATCTTGCATCTTGCTCTGCAAGCTGAATGTAAGGCTCAGGGTCGCCTTCTTGAAGTTCCTTTGTACGACCAGTCTTAGTCCTCGTATGGAAATGTAGTGGACGGCGCCCAGTTGATAGGTGCAGCGGATACTCGTCATTGGTAAGCTCAAACTCGGCGTGATAGTGACACGGCTTCAATATTGCCCGGCCAGCTGGATTGAGAACTTGATACTGGGCCTTTGTGTTTGATGTCATGTTAGAATTCCTCGCCTATACTTCACGCAGGGAGATTCTGACCTTAGTGTAAGGAGCTCCTGTTTCAAGATCATGTCCATAGCTCTCGCAGTACTCAATATCTGTGAAAAACTGACCGTCATCGAACAGTCTCTCCTTGCCAAACGGACTGTAAAGCTGTTAGAATCTAAAAGGTAGCGAAACTAGAAGTTTTATTGGTGGTAATCTTCGTAGTTCCAAAAGTTGAAATAGTCCATTACGTTGTGTTCCTCCCTCCACAACCCGCAATAGGGGAATAAGGACACTTACTATTTCTCGGTGCAAGGCCATTGGATACCAGACCCACCAGTCAATTTCTCATATGTCATTGCAGAGTAATCACAGGGTCGTCCCTTCGAAAGGGCCTTCCAAGCGTCAAAAGCCTCGGATGGCTGGCTCCATTTCAGCAGCGGCTTATTATCCTTGTCGCGAAAGTCCATTCGTCGGGCATAATCAATAAAGATGTCAAAATCCGGCTTGGCTTCACCAGGAGGATTTTGCGCCTTGTGGGAGAGATGCACCGTGCGATCCACATTTGTAAAACATCCTGTCTTCTCTCCTTGAGCAGCGCCAGGAAGCACCACATCGGCGATAGCCGTGGT
The DNA here is from genome assembly GCF_035927105.1 of Exophiala bonariae. Classification (NCBI taxonomy): domain Eukaryota; kingdom Fungi; phylum Ascomycota; class Eurotiomycetes; order Chaetothyriales; family Herpotrichiellaceae; genus Exophiala; species Exophiala bonariae. The sequence continues at coordinate 3,352,823 of NW_027042476.1, read as the reverse complement.
CTCTGTTGGGAATATGTCTTGGACAACCACAAAGAGGCTCTCTTTTGTTAAGGTCTCGCGTACCATTGGTAAGTTTGGTAGACTGACCAGTGGGTTGGTGCCACTGATCCAGAACATCTCGATGGTGCCAGCTTTAATGTACTTCAACATATTCTCAATGTGTGTGGGCTCGTTCCAATGAGGTATAGTATTGTAGTCGATATTCCATAGATCTGCCAGTTCCTGCATATGATTGGGATTTTCCTGGTTGCGGAAGCCGGGGAACTCTCCATCGCAACCCGCTTCACGGTTATTTTGAGCTGTTGGTTGCCCATTCATCTGGAATATCCCGCTGCCCGGTCTACCGATATGCCCCAGAACAAGATTAATATTGTTGATCTGACAAGCTGCTGCCGTGGCTTGATTTGACTGGTAGACACCTTGCAGAGCAGTGGAGAGTAGTGTCTTGGTTTTGCCCAGAATATGCGCAACACGGATGATGTCTTCTGCTGGTACACCTGTGATTTCGGAAACCATGCCTGGGTTGTAGTCTTTCACAGTGGCTTTAAGTTCTTCTACCTGGACAGTATGCTTAGAGACAAACTCTTTGTTGATATAATCATTCTCGAAAAGGAGATGCTGCAACCCGTTAAGCCTTGAACATGTCAGTTACCATTACTTCAGAGATCCGCCAGTTAGCATACAGTGCAACGTTAGTTCCGATCTTTGGGGCCAGATGTATTGTGGCCTTCTTTGCCGAGTCTGACTTTCTTGGATCAATGACAATCACCGTAGGGGCGTCAGGTCCAGCGAGACGATCCAGTATCCGAGACCTATGAGCTTGTTAGTTGGGCCAGTTTCAACTCCGACACTATGTTCGATCGGCAGTGACCAGATCGGAGGTGGAAAGGGTATATTCAAGCATACCAAAGAACAGTCTGAGTTGCGGCCATGTTGTGGCCCACCAGCATGATACAATCGGTAAAATCAATGTCGGTGTAAGAACCTGGTTGTCCGTCGGAACCAAAACTTTCTCGCATTGATGCTGCAGCTGTGGCGGTACACAGGCGAGTATTGCCATCCCTATTGTTGTCAGTTAGCGACGGTATTATAGTGTCGTATAGACTTACATATGCAAGGTATTAAGCCCTGCCTTTCCTACCATGGCGAGAGCGTAGTACTCCTCAAGGAACAACTGACCAGTCGTGTAGAAGCCAATGCCATGATTCGTCAAACGGCTTTGAATATCAAGCGAACGTTCCACAATCAAGGTCATTGCCTCATCCCAGGTCGCTCGTTCAAGCTTCCCGTTCCGCCGGATTTGAGGATAGGTCAGTCGATCTGGATGGTTCAGAGATTTCCATCTATATTGCCGCTTAGACAGAGGGCTTCTTATTCAGAACTCATGACTCACGAATAGAGACCCTTGGGCCCTAGACGTCCCTTGTTTACACGGTCGCTTGCTCTACCTCGAATTCCAACGACCTTCCCATCCTTCACTCCATAGTCACATCCACACCCATTGCTTGAACCAGGTCAGATTCAAGCACCAACGTCCTAAATGGCAAGATATCCTACCTGCACATTACACACGCACCTTGAACCCAACTGGTAGGCTCTTCGATACAATGCTGGTCAACTCTTGTGGGCCAGACATGCTTGTACGGAGTCCGCTCTCCCCAGATATCCTTAACCGCATCCCTTGTGGAGGCCATCTCAAGTCAGCTATAGTCGTCGATGCTCTTGGAGATACGCTGAATGGAAACTAGTGAGGTTAGATTTCAAACAACACTCATGCCCTACGCACTCAGTCTTGGATTTGAGAAGACAGCCCCGACACCACATGTCATCTCAGATTCCCGTTGTATCAGCCGCTTAGGACCGTTAGTGAGGCCATGGCTTCCATGCCGGCTCACTGGACTGTTCCTGCAGTACGCTCGCAATTGATTGGTGGCCTCCGGACCTTTATCCCGCCGGGGAGCTATCTTGAGGTGTTGACCATTCGACATATCCACGAAATCTTCTCCACGCAGCTATGAGGTTAAGCTCTTGTTCCAAGGAAATCCCTACAAGGGTATCTCGGAATACTTCACCGTTCCGTGATTTGACATCACAAGAGGAAAAATGAATGTCAGGATGAAGTCACGGCCGCCAAATCTGGAAATAGCGGGAGCGCAAAATCGTGCCGATCAAAGAACACATCCAGGATAGTGATGTAAGAATCAACAGAAAATCCGCATTTCAGTTCCGATGCACAGAAAATGGCCAATGACTTGCTCCGCTTTGTAAAACAATAACGATGCTGCGAAGTTATGCTTCGGCAGCCCAACCTAGTTGCTAACATCTCAACTCTCCTGCAAAGACATGGTGGAGATTGGAGCTGGGGGCATTGGTGGCCATGGCGATTGAGGTGGATAGCAAACCATGGGGGAAAGTTCGACACCAACGTGACAAACATAACCGCTGCGTCTTTGTAGTTAATAAACGGATTACAAGAAAAAATGCCACTTCAGCGAGCTAGCTCGTGGTCGACATGAACAAACATGATGAGGGCTGTTGCTTGATTGACACCAATAGCAGTTCAAAACACAAGACATGCACTGGAATTGGAAGCAAAGCACACACTGCACCCGTCACCTACGAAGAAGCACTCAGTCGCATCACTTCTCTTGCAGAACAGCACAGAACTCGCTTGATAGCGACTGGAAATGATGAACACGTAGATTCTCGAAAAGTCTTTCCAGCATGTCATGCAGTCCTCCCAAACGATGACTGTGAAAAGGCCATCTTGCCCGTGGTGGCCGCTGTTGGTCAAAGATCTGCTCAATATGTAGCAGCGCCATACTCGATACCTACCCATGATACGTCAGCCATGGATGGATTTGCAGTATCATCAGAATCTACTTTGTCTGCTTCGAGGACAAACCCAGTCAGACTTCGAATCTCTTATATGATCGCCGCTGGCGATGGGCTTGATACGCCGATTCAAAGCAAAGCTGCTACCAAGGATATCACGAATCATCAAACTCACATACAATCAGAATGCATTGAGATCATGACAGGGGCAAGGTTTCCTGAGCTCAGTCATCCGGAGCTGGATTCCGTTGTTAAGATCGAAGACGTTGTCGTCAAGAGAGATCCGAGCGATTGTAATTGCTGTTCAGCTTACATTGAGGTCTCGGCACCGGTCAAGATACACCAGAATAGGAGATTTGCAGGAAGTGATCTGGCAGCTGGAACGCTGATCCTGGAAGCTGGCGAAATGATCGAGCCAAAACATGTCATGAGCCTCGCGAGTGTCGGATATCGTGATGTGAGAGTGACAACAATTAAGGCACGAAAAAAGTCAATCCAACCAGACGCATCTGTACCGAAAACATTAAGGGTCGGAGTGCTTTCGACAGGCTCCGAGTTGACTGATGTGTACGAACATCCACTGGAGAGACGTTCGCGGTCGCACGTAGTGTCTAGTCAGACGATACCTAACTCAAACGGGCCATACATTTTATCTAGCCTACTTCGAGTGAGCACTTCCGCCGATGTACAATATTTCGGCATAGCACAAGATTCAGAAGACGTATTGGAAGGAAAGTTGCGATTCGCAATTGAGGATAGTCAAATGGATGTCATTATCACAACTGGGGGCGTGTCGAGAGGTAAATTCGATTTGATTCGGCCTGTCATAGAGCAAAAACTTCAAGCAAAAGTTGTCTTTCATGGTGTCAAAGTTCGTCCGGGGTTACCAGTCTTGTTTGCACTTCTGGAGCGCGACAGAGGTGTTTCTAGGGGAAACCAGAAAAGGTCGATTGCATTCTTTGGACTCCCGGGCAACCCAATAGCTACTGCTATGGCTCTGAGGTTCTTTGTTGTCCCTTATCTCGCTGCTCTTGGCCACGCTGAATTCAGGGGGCTCAGCCTTCGGTCTGAGGTGCGGCTTCAACAAATAGGTGTTTCAGGACCATGTCATGCCCCGCTGAAAAGGACTCAAGCACGCTCAAAGCCCAAACACCTCACGTGTTTTTGGCTTTCGAGAACGCAACTTCCGAGCAAAGACCAATCCCAGGGAAGGTCCGAGGTTGAAGTACTGGATGATCAAGCTTCATATAAAATGGCAAGCTTGTTGCAGGCGAATTGCTGGATTGAAGTCCCCGCAGGAGTAGAATCGGTCTCCGAAGGCGATATCATGGTAGTGCATCGGCTCTGATGAGCTCTGATGGTTGGCACTGGATATCCCCCCATCGATGTACCCACGTTAGACATCTCAGGTCTGTGCTCGTGTTGTGCATTTCCAAGTTCGATTGGAGAGTAACTCTGATTGCACTGCTTCCCAATCAGCTTTAGTGTCGGTACTCCGAAGCCATGATTCTTTAGCAGGCTTAATAATATGCACCCCATAACAAAATGCATCTTTGCTCACCACGTGAGCTTCAGTTGTTGCATATTCTCGGATCACACGGTTCGGGCCTATTGCAGAGGCTTTCTGGCTCAAGTCTTGCATCCTGGAAAGAGCAGTAGGAGACCAGATTGCAAGCAGGGGCTCATTCCAGCCCTCAAAATTGGAGAAACAAGTAATAGCTTTTTCAACATCTAGATGCTCACTGATCAACGCCAAAAGGGTTTCAACCTCTAGGAGGGGATAATCGCAACCAGTGACTAGCCAATGCGCTTTAGGGTCAAGTTCATGTGCGCGTATCAATCCGGAGGCAGGTCCATGGTCAGGAATCCGATCATATGTGTAATGAACTCGCGTCTGTTCAATGATGGAGTTTGAGAGTAATGTTTCAATTTCTTCATCCTGGCATGCATCGCGAGTTGATATCATGGTATCAAACCTCAGGATGTCTTTGCGGTAATCTTGGCAAATCTGATGCACCTTGATTATCTTCGCGATCATGGGAACAGAAGCTTGCGGCGGGATTGCAGTCTGGAGGCGATACTTGGGCGAGCCCATACGTGAAGACATACCACCTGCAAGCACCAATGATCTGATGTAAACATCTTCAGGCATTGTCCAACACTTTTGTCTCTCTAGTCGCGTCAGTTTGTTGATCGGCTGTTGTGAAGCGGATCAAGGGATCAAGATTCCATGAACTGGGCACACCGAGTTGTGTCGTGAAAGTTGGCGCAAGTTGTTGGAAGGATCAACTGTTTAGGAGAAATAGGCTTGGGATCGGCTTCTCTAGGGTTGAGAATGCCTATAATTGAGACGAATTCTTAATTAACTAACTAGCTAGCGAGGCGGTTTGGAGCCTAAGCTGCCTTGGGGAATTGTTTGGATTGGGCGCGGGTAAAATGCACGGCCACCTAACTAATTAACATCTTTCTTCATGACAAAACCTACGCCTTCAACCACATCCGACTACGATGAAAATTCGGTTATTGACTCAACCAGTAATCGGTCTCGATCAAGAAAGGCACTGGCAAGAAACTCTACAGAAATTAAAATCCACATAGCACGTGTGCAGCGCAGGCTTTCATTTAGATGTTTCCAGGATCACATTGCTAAGAGCCAACTTACCACTACTTCCGCGGGTGGTTTGGATGAAAACGAAAGCCCGTAACGAAAAGTACATCCTTAGCAGTATACAGACCTAGAGGTCTGAATATCAGTTCAAAGGGCAGGTCTATCAAGGCTCACTGATGCCGAGGAGATATGCACGTTGCACGGACATATGTTAACCCTGACCATCGGACCGGTGATGCCATCCGGACAAATGTTATGATTCTACAGCAGTTTTGCCCGAGCTATTGCCACATCCAGGACGAGACTCAACAAAGGCGCCTGAATTTACAATTATGTCTCCATGGCAAAAGATTCTATGGACGTGAGACGGGAGCCATCATGTCGTCAATTGAGGTGAACTTTTCCTCGGTCTCAACGTCATGATGGGGAAGCCGGATGTTGGACGGATGCTGAGAAGTGGAGCGCCCCTGTGGCCATGACTCTCAGTCTGGAAGCTTAGCCAAAGTCTTATATTGTCGTAGGACAGAACAAGTATTGCGAATGTGGCCTTCTTCAACCTAGATGTCAAAGCAATAAACATGTCTCTACCTTACCATCATCAAGACAACGGCGTTGGAGCAGGCCACGACTCGGACAAGACATGGCACGACGACCGACGACCACATGTGTCGATGGAGAAAGTCGATGCACACTCTCCGCCTGAGACATGCCAGCTCGTCCAGCAGTCGGGCGTCGCAAAAGCAAACCTCCCATGGGCCGATCTGATCGTCAAGTCCTTCTTCGGCGGGATATTCATATCGCTCGGGTCACTATTCGATCTCGTCATCGCTGGTGGTGCTCCCGGTCTTAGGGAGTCGAATCCTTCGCTGGCTACAATGCTCGCGGCATTTGTCTTCCCTGTGGGGTTTGTGCTCGTGGTGCTCACGAATGTTGAACTTGTCACGAGCAATATGGCTGTGATGATGTACTCGACACTGTCGCGGAAGACATCTATATATGATCTGCTCAAGAACTGGGTTGTCAGCTATGTCTTTAATCTTGCTGGGTGTCTATTTTTCGCGGGGATCTTGGCTTGGTGGTCGGATACTCTGGAGACTCCTGCGCAGTCAATGTACGCGGTGACCGGGGCGGAGGCGAGAGTCAATGTCAATTGGGGTCACAACTTTACCAGGGGTATTGGTTGCAATTGGCTTGTCGGATTGGCCATCTACCTTGGAACAAGTGGAAAGGACTTGTTGTAAGTATCTCCTTGGACTCACATGTTGGCTCGAGTGACTGACAGCGATGCAGCTCTAAGGTGGTCGGAATTTGGATACCAATCTGGACATTGTAAGTATCATACCCCAGCTTGGTGGTTTCAATGAACATAGATTGCTGATCGTGTTGCCCCACAGTGTTGCACTAGGTTATCAGCATTCCATCGCGAATTTCTTCCTCGTCCCGATCGGAATGTTCTACGGCACAAACTTTGGTGTTGGGAAATTCATCTACCAGTGTGTTATTCCGGTGACATTGGGGAACATCGTCGGCGGCGCTTTATTCACGGGAGCATTCTTGTGGTTCTTGTACGGTCGTGATACAACCCTTGCTGTCGAAACTGGTCAGCCGTTGAGTGGTGAAAAGAAGGCCAACGGTGGTGCTCAGTCACATTGGTGGGGTCCTCGTCGCGATCGTGGTCATACTGATGAGAATGTTACGGCTGGTGAAAATCGGGATGGAGCGGCACGGCGAAGGGTTGGTGGGAATATAGTTTAGTGTGTTACTTGGAGATTGGGGGTCATTAATCATCTTCGTGGTAGGTTGGTATACACTCCCTGTAATGGAACTGGTTTCGAGTACACGGCATTTCTTCAATGATATCACGGTCAACGTAGATTCATACCCTCCAGAATCTACGAATCCGAATGTGAGGTAAGCGAAAGAGTGATCTGAGCTAGACGAAAGACAAAATTTATGTCGTTTAAGGAATTCATGGGCGGATACGAATCATCATGACTAAGAAGGCTTTCTTTGAGTATCTTCTGATACAACCCAAGAGTATCTTAGATCATAAACCATCATTCTAAGCAATTTTAAGTTATGATACCTAGAGAAACATTCATGTCTACCTGATCGGTCCCGGTCCCTCGTTCCAAGAGCTTGAGACTACTAGGACCTCTTACTTCCGATTCGTAGCCAACGCTTTCTGCGTGCCAGGAGTCGAGCAATGATCCGCTTCCTTCCCTTTATGCGTCTCGTCCAAGGCCTTCTTCAGTCTCTCACCAATCTCCTTATCAACACCACCCCACATCTCAATTGTCTTCTCCTGAACTTCTCGCAAAGCTTTCGCGACATGGCCCGAGAGATTATGGATGAAGTCTTTGTCCTCGCCGGACTTCTTGTACATAGCCCAGAGATTGCGAGGCTGGGCGAAGTCTTTTTCGTTGTCGACGGACGATGAGTATGCGTGGACACGGCCAACCCACTCGTCGTGCGCGACGTCACCTGCACTAGTTTTCACAGTGCGGAACGATGACCTAACTGTGGTAGTGAGAATCAATTAGTCATGTTGACAGCAAGACGAAAGAAGGAGCATATCCTCACCATAGTCTGGGTCACTCCCATAATTCCCATCAAATCTCATTGGGCCATCCCGTTGGTAAGGACTGTAGGCATACTTGGGTGCATTTGGTGGTAATTGCTGGTAGTTCGTCCCAACACGATACCTCGCGGCGTCAGGGTACGAGAACATCCGTGCATGAAGCATGGTATCTGCACTAGGACCAATACCAGGAATCATGTTTGAAGGTGAAAAGGCAGCCTGCTCAACCTCCTGGAAATGGTTTTGAGGGTTTCGATTCAGCGTCAGACGTCCGACCGGGACGAGTGGGTAATCACTGTGTGGCCAGACCTGCGTGATATCGAAGATGTTCCAGCGGTAAGACTCAGCGTCTTTGGGATCCATGATTTGCAAGCACATGGTCCAGCTTGGGTAATTACCGGCCTCGATCGAGTTGAACATATCCTTGATATGGTAGTCCGGTTCTTCACCTGCCAGACGAACGGCATCTTCTTGGGTGAGAGTCTTGATGCCATCGTCGGGCTTAAAGTGAATCTTGACGTATTTGAATGTGCCATCTTCTGGCTTTCCAAATTTGAAGGTGTGATTGCCAAAGCCATTGACATTACGCAACGACGCTGGCACTCCTCGCGACCCGAATAGCTGCATAAGACAATGTGCGCCTTCTTGATGATTGTTGTGAAAGTCCCAGAACATAGACGAGTCAGCAACACCAGTCTGTGGATGTCGCTTATGCGAGCGATTCAAGCTGGGAAACTTTGTAGGGTCACGGATGAAGAAGACTGGTAAATCGTTACCTACGAAATCCCAGTTGCCTTCATCGGTCTTGAGCTTTAGAGCAAATCCACGAATGTCGCGAAGAGTGTCAGATGAACCTCGTTCACCAGCCACTGTTGATAGGCGGGCAAGGGCTTCTGTCTTCTTTCCGGGTTTGCTAAGGAAATTGACTGAGCACCAACTCGACACGTCAGCAGTGCATTCGAATTCGCCCCATGCTCCTGCAGCTTTCGCATGAACGACTCTGTTGAAGCCGTTAATTGAGATGTAGATTCCTGAAAGCCTAAACCAACCTTTCAGGAATCCGTTCTCGTGGAAAATGTGCCAAAGTCTCAAGCAACTGGGTATCTTCCAACAAGGCCAAACCACCGCCACGAACTTTCGGTCCACGTAGTACTACTGCTGAGGTCGGATCCTGTACTGGACGGCCTTCAGCGAGCGTATAAACTGGAGCGTCTTCTGATACCTATAGGACATTAGTTGGCTTTAGGTTTACCAAAATCCAGTGATCACTTACGCTACCCATGATGACAAATGAATAAGATATGTTCCGTTGGAGTGGTTTCTAGCCAGTAGCTTTGACAGATAACACTAAGTTTTATATCATACTCGATGTGATGCGTCATGTAGTGGTGAGGTCAGCAATGTGGCTCCGGAAGCATTGTCCGGATGTTATGCGGACGAGCGATACAAAAAGTCTTCACAGGAAGTACAATCCGTCTTTTGCCAAACATCGATGTGCTCATGGATGTCTGTAAACTGGGTTGTGGGTCATGAGTGGTTACATATAGGGGACTTCCCGACACTTGATGGCGATCGTTGATATGGCAGCTCACGGATCATCGCTTCCGGTGAACGACATCTGCCGAGCACGAGGCATACTCTCACAGCACTTGAATGGAAATTCTGCGAAAGCACTGCCTCTCCGCGGCTCGTGATTGTCAGATAGCGTTGAGGATGCTCCTTGCAGACATTTCAAAGCAGGCCTTCACGGACAGCTTCGTGGTTCGGTAGCTTTAGTACAAACAAATTGGTTTCCAAGCACAGTCTCGAACACCTAGTATTTAGATTTTATGTACAGTCGTGAGAGGGACTTTGAAAGAGAGATGTCTGTCGACAAGAGATGAATCAGTCAGGAAACTGGCATCAAGATCGGAGTCGTCTGATGCGACACACTCGTCTCACTTTGTCATTGCTGGGTCGTGAAAGAGCCTAATCGGCCGAGTTGTGCTCCCAAACGAGCTGATAGTCACATGACCAACGTGTTGAAGGCTTGGCGGTAGGGAATGCACTTCAGGAATTGTCCAATTGTCTCTGTTTTCTCTACTCATGGAGGCTGTTCTTCTCTCTATATAAATTACGCGTGGTGACGATCTAGAATGGCCTTTTCCGCATCTCCTGAGACCCTCGTTGAGCTATAATAACTGGTTATTGACCCTGTCCAGCTGAGATTTTTGGTTCTTGTCGAGTTAATAACTGCACTAGTGGTAAATTGCGTTACGGCGAATCATTACGGCGGAGTAGAGAGATCTTGGCAGCAACACAACATGACCTCACTACTTGCGCAGATCTCGCGTCCTACACTCCGCCCTATATATCGTTTCGCGCAATAGGCGCTTTCTCTTGCCCAGACCTTTTTCATTCATGCTTCTTCTGTACAATTGCTATCTCCGTATTTTAGATTACTACGAGATTCGTATATAAAGTGAGCGGTAGATTTGCGATGTATGTCTTGTGACACCGGTGGCAGATTATAATGCGAAGATGCCGGCGGCCAACACCCAGCCGCCGGTGAAGCTCTCTCTTCCCTTGGTGAGTGACAAGATCGTCCTTTCCATTTCTCTCATGACCCATCAGACGTCTCTCTTGGTCTGACAATTCCTTCAAGCAATTCCAACAAGAGATCTATCATCTCCTGCGCTCAGAAGATGCACTGGTGATTCTCGCGCGAGGACTGGGGCTTCTCAAGATCCTGACCAACTTGCTTCACTCTTATGATGCGGCAGGAAACTCTCTGGTCATCATTGTTGGCGCTGAAGATCGCGAAAATGAATGGATTGGCGAAGCTCTCGCCGAGCACTACGCCATATCCAGAAGTCCACTCGCCAAAGGTCTTCGTGTCATCAATACCGACAAAGCTACGGTGGCGGCACGCGAAAAGATCTACGCGGAAGGCGGTATTGTTTCAGTCACCAGTCGGATTCTGATTGTTGATCTTCTCTCGAAACTACTGGATCCGGAGACTGTGACAGGACTGATTGTCTTGCATGCCGAACGGGTGATTGCAACCAGCAGTGAGGCATTCATCGTTAGGATTTTCCGACAGCACAACAAAATCGGTTTCTTGAAAGCATTCAGCGATGCACCTGAGCCTTTGACATCATCATATGCGCCGTTGGCGAGTATGATGCGGAACTTGTTCTTGCGAAAACCCTCGCTTTGGCCGCGATTTCATGTTTCGATTGCACAGAGCCTTGAAGGGAAGAAGAAGGCCGATGTCATCGAGCTTGAAGTGCCCATGACGGAAGCTATGCAGACGATTCAAACAGCAGTGATGGAATGTGTTGAGGCGAGTATTGGAGAACTCAAGAAAGCCAACAGTGGCCTTGAGATGGATGATTGGACGCTCGATTCCGCGCTGCACCAGAACTTTGACGCTATTGTTCGCCGGCAGTTGGATCCAGTGTGGCATCGCGTCAGTTATAGGACCAAACAAATAGCCAACGACCTCACTGTGCTCCGATCGATTCTACACTCACTCCTCAGTTACGACAGTGTTTCGCTCCTCAAATACCTTGACACTGTCCTCGCCACTCATTCCCCACCACCAGGATCAACCCGACAGAACCAATCCCCATGGCTATTTCTAGACGCGGCCTCAACCATCTTCGCAACAGCCAAGGATCGGGTATACAGCGGAAAAGCCGAAGACGGCGGACCACTACCTACCTCGAAACTCCCCGACTCGCTCACACCCGTGCTAGAAGAACAGCCGAAATGGGCCATCCTTGCGGAGATCCTCGAAGAAATCGAACTGGACTCGTACCTCAACCCGACGGTACGAGACGACTCGACCGACGCGGTGCTGATCATGTGTAACGACCAGGGCACATGTCGCCAGGTCCGGGAGTATCTGCAGACGATGCACGTCAAGCCTCTGACACAGGACAGTAACAACGGACTAGCGCCGCACGAGGTTGAAGCGGAGGAAGAGCGAGGGTCCGCGGAATTCATGATGCGGCGGAAACTGCGCGAGTACCTCGGCTGGAGGCGGACGTTCTCGCAAGTGAGCGCGTCGTTGTTCGAAGAGAATCAGAAATCTCTTAGCGAGATCAAAAACCACGCGGGCAGCACGGCCGGCGCCCGGCTGAGCAGCAAAGCACCGGCCAACAAACGACGGCGGGTCCGCGGTGGGGGAACGACAGGGATCAATCCCTCGCGCACAGCCAACGGCGCGGTCGCGATGGTCGAGGATCGTGCAGACGTGGTGGCCGACCTTCTGGCGGAGCTGCGACCGACGGAGAACGAGCGATCACAACGAGAAGAGATCGTGGTGGACGACCTGAAAGACGCGAGCGACGACTATTTCGAGCTGTACAACCCGGATGACCAGATTGTGGTGCATGCGTACGACGGCGACCAGGACGACCAGCTGCTCGAGGAAGTGCGTCCGAAGCATATCATCATGTATTCGCCGGCGCCGGACTTCATCCGTCGCGTCGAGGTGTATCGGTCTAGTCATACGGAGCGGAGCGTGAGGGCTTATTTCATGTACTACGGGGGCAGTGTCGAGGAGCAGCGGTATCTGTCTGCGGTGCGGAGGGAGAAAGATGCATTTACGAAACTCATCCGTGAGCGCGGCAGCATGGCCGTTACACTGACGGACGCTGGGAACATTGATCCGCAGGAAGCATTTCTCCGCACGGTCAACACTCGCATCGCAGGTGGTGGTCGACTGGCAGCGACGGCGGCACCACCAACAGTCGTGGTGGACGTGCGGGAGTTTCGCTCGGCGCTTCCCAGTCTGCTGCACGGCCGCAACATGGCGGTCGTGCCGTGTCAACTGACGGTGGGCGACTACGTGCTCTCGCCGACGATCTGTGTGGAGCGGAAGTCGGTGGGGGATTTGATCTCGTCATTCAAGAACGGGCGGCTGTTCAACCAGGCCGAAACGATGCTGCAGCACTACCAGTACCCGTTCCTGCTGATTGAATTCGACCACAACAAGTCCTTCACGCTCGATCCGTTCGCGGACCTGACGTCTCTGTCGACGCTGAAGATGCCGGGCGCGGACAACAAAGACCTGCAGTCCAAGATCGTGTTGTTGACGCTGGCGTTCCCGCGCCTCAAGGTCATCTGGTCGAGTTCGCCGTACCAGACGGCCGAGATCTTCGAGGAGCTGAAGAAACAGCAGGAGGAGCCGGATCCGATGCGTGCGGTGCAGGTGGGGCTGGGGGACGATGAGGACCCCGAGGAGAAGACGTTCAATACCGGCCCACAGGACATGTTGCGGACGATCCCTGGCGTGTCGAATAAGAATGCCAGTCGGCTGTATTTGGAACGGAGGAATATTATGGATGTGGCGAATATGAGCCTGGAGGAGTTGGATCCTCTGGTGGGAAGGGAGGCGGGCCGCCAGATTGTGCGGTTTTTCACGAGGAGTGTTTTTGATGACGAGGATCAGTGATGGAGAGACGTCAGGATTTGAGCGAGAAAACATGCTCTTGATAAGACATAGGATTGGAAACAAAAACTGGAACCAGTCTCCCAAACTCCGATCATGATTGTACCTATGAATTCATATGAATGCTTCTAGCGAAGAAGGACGTGAAGACGCTAGAAGGATTGAGTCGTCTGCGTTGCCCTGCCCTGCCCTGCCCTGCCCTGCGCTGTCCTACCATTTCCACATGACATGTCGTGACTCGCACACCACACCATCTAATTGTTGTGCGTGTCTCAGTCTCAGTCCCAGCATCAGCATCAGTAGTCGTCTAGATGTCATCGATATCGACATCCTTGTCCGAATCACTATCCCGATCCTCGTCGAACTCGACATTGTCATCAACACCCTCGTGACCATAGGTATCGGTCTCATTGATCTTGGCACTTTCGGGCAATTCTCCATAGGCCTTGAGAGATCTCGCCTCGTCGGCCGAGTACTTGAGGATGACATCGCCCTTTTCGTCCTGGTAGTCTCGCAGCGATAGCAAAATGATGTCGCCCTGGTTGATCCACACCTTTTTCCGCAGCTTTCCTCGGATATGTGCCAGTCGCTTCTCGCCGTCGAAGCACAACGCCTCCAGGCGGCCGTTGCCCAACATTTTTAGGACTTGTGCATATTCTTGTCCCTCTTCTTTGAAGGTCAACTCGCGCTTTTCGTTGTCGTTCTCGTTCTTTCCACGACGTCTGTTTTTACCACCCTGTGCACATGGAAATTTGTGTTAGTTAGTGTGTCACTCATCTGATGTTTGTCTTGCGCTAGGCTAGTTGGACTGGTGGGAGGGAGGAAGGGGGGGGATGTCTGTTTTGGCGGGGTATGGAGTCTGTTGGGCTGTGGGTTGCAGGCTGGATGCGGTGTGAAAATAGGCGGCGGGCTTGACTGACCTTTCCCTTATTCTTAGGCATGTTGGCGGTCTCTCGAGATTGTAATGTGTGTTGTGTGGTGTCTGATGAGGTTGAACTTGAAGTTGAAGTTGGAAGACTCGTTGGTTGTGGGTGGTTTGAAGTCAGGCGATTCAGTGGAATTAATATTGTGAAATTGTGACTGGACGAGGGCAAAGACACGGAAGTTGGTGGGGCAAAATTATGACTCCAAGTTTTGCGACAGAGAAAACCCAAAAGGACATTTTCCCTTTTCCCTCGATTCATCATCCAACAGGCAACAAAGGCATCAATCCCGCGACTGCCACTGCCGCTGCCTCGAACAATGCCCACAGGAAATACCTAGATACCTGATCTTCACTTCTCCTCTTCATCATGCGTCCATGTCTCTCCTCAGACCAGACTATCCCCTGCTCCAAAGGCTGGCGCACAAGGCTCGAGGAAACCTGCTAGTCAAATTCCATCCATCCAAAACCCTTTTTGATGCCGAACGACCACGCTTGTTCGATACCAACAGCGCGTCACATGTGGTTGTCAAGGACACCTTTGAACGCAGGAACAAAGATCATCTCCATTGGCACGTCACTGCCAATGTCAGTGCCAGTGATATCCCTTACGCCATTGTGCGGAACAAGTTGAAGAGGAGATATATCAGCGCGTTTTGCTCAGCCTTGAAAGAGAAGGGCTATCATACCAATGGGAAAGTGCTCAGTGGGGACAATACCAGTCTGGGTCAGAAGCACATGCCTCGAAGAGATCTTCAGGGCACTCTGGAGGTCTTCGTCTTCCATAAAATGGCCCACGAGGTGTCCTTTGAGAGAATGCGAAAAGATGCCAAACTCGTCATCGATGCTGTCTGCTCGAACCAGTCTCCTGTTTCCAAGCCTGAGGTTCAGTCTCGGGCTCAGGCTCAGGCTCAGGCTCAGGCTCAGGCTCAGATTCAACCTCAACTTCAACCCTGGAAGTTTGGCGGAATACTATGGAATCAAGGGAGGAAGAAGAAGAACCAAACAGCCCCATTGGTTAGGAGAGTACAATTGGTTTGAGATATTATATGTGATACCCATGTACAACAACACCAGAGCGACTCTTGCTTTACTCTTGTACAACAGCAGTGTATATTGCGCGCAAGGAGAGGGGGATCTTTGTGGTTAAATTGTATAGATTAGAATGGGGATGGAATGGAATCATCACGCTTGAGGGGCATACGGCATACAGTGGCTGATTCTATAGAATATCAACTGTATTGACTTTGGGCTGCTCGTTATAGAGGACATGCAAGGTTGGAAAGAACCACCTCGTACTCAGATCAGAATGCCTGGCACGTGACCCGACGCGACTTTGGAATGGGACACAGATGGCATTCTGAGACAGCATCCAACATCCAAGTTGTAACAACTGCCCACCACCCTCCAACCTCAATTCTCAGCCGAATTACCCTGCGTTGTCCCCTCACCATCTAGATCTTCCCTCTCAAGATGCTGGTCTCCTTGACCGTAGGCAAGGTTGACGCCGGTGTCGCTGTCCTTCTTACCGAAGACAAAAGATTGGTATGTTTTGGAGTTGAATCCCGTCTCAAAGTCTTATTGTGCTGACAGCAGTCTACAGATAGAATTCCCTTCCATACTATTACCCTCTTCAATCACTTCGGGATCCATTGTCGATATCACCGTCTCTCAAAACCACACCGCCGAGCAGAAATCGCAAGCATCTTTCATCTCGTTACAAAAACAAATCCTCAACACTTATGGCATCAACACTCCCACCACCCCTGTGCTCCGTCTACGAAATGCTACACAGACTTCTCTGGTCCTTGAATGGGACCCGATCCAGCTGGCCACCACCACACTGAGGTCACTTTCTTTATACCGGAATGGAAGCAAGGCGGGCAATATTCCCCGTCCCATGGACATGACCAGCACCAAGATCAGTGGACTAGCTGTGGATTCGGAATACTCGTTTTACATGGTACTGAGAACGAGCGGTGGCACATATACGAGTAACACACTGGATGTCAGGACACATGACATGAACAATCTGACTGGAATTACCATCACCCCGGGAGTTCTGCCCCCTCAGCTGATGGACAGTCTGCAAAGGGCGGTGGAACGGATTGGGGCGAAACTGGTGGATACGGTCAGGATCGATACCACGCATTTCGTGTGCACTGAAGGTCGAGGCCGGGATTGGGAGAAAGCCAACGAGATGAACATCCCCATTGTACGGCCGGAATGGGTTGAAGGGTGTGAGAGAGAAGGCAAGTTAATCGGAGTGCGCGGTTATTATCTTGATGCCGACCCCAAACAAAGGCAGATTGGATCCAATCCATCGTTGCCTGCCAATCGACCTTCGGGGACCACTCCAACGACTACACCTCAACAGTCCAACCTTCCTTCAAGGCCGAATGTTGTACCACCATCAAGTCCCGGTCAGGAGAGTACGGTCAGTGGAGAGCCAGGTCCAGAACTGCCACCGACACCTCCAATCAAAGAGAAAGAGCTTCCACCTGCACCGTCGACTGAAGATGAGGATGAAGGCGATGAGGAGGAGGAGACGGATGAACAGGAGATTCCTCAACGGCCGACGGTAGAATCCAAGGAGAAGGATACGGCCGATTCTTCCGATGAGGAGTCATCTTCATCGCCACCACCAGCACAAAGCAGCAATAATCATCAAAAGCCCAAGGTGGAGGATGGAAAAGAAGGCGCAGATATGGAAGATGTTGCACTATGATGATGAGGATGGTTTGCTTTGGTTATTACTACTATACCCAGATCCAATTAGTGGCCAGAGTGCGAGGAGATAGGTACTGGTCTGAGTGCGAGACGCCATCAGAATGACTGATGAACAGTATTCAGTTCCTCGTACCTTGGCTGAGGACTACGGCTGACCAAATTTTGGTTACAGCAAATAAAGTGGTGGCTTGAGGGGAATTGGGCTGAAAAGACCCACGAGGACCAATTCCTCTGTAACCACAAAGTCCCAAACCCCAAACCACAAACCGCCGCGAAGTCCAACCAGAGCAACTCCAATTCTGGCTCCCGTTCTTCTTTGTTCTTCTCCAAGCGGCCACTCCGGAACTTGAACTTTTTCCTGTTGAGCTTGCCAGTGTCAGCCAGCCAGGCTCAGCTTACCAAAGTTATTGCTATTCTTGCTATTCTCGCCATGCTAAACTTGGCTGCTTCGTTCAGTCTCAGTAGGTACCTTAGGTATCAGGACCAGGACCAGGACCAGTATCAGTACCAAGCCCATACTTTGAGAGCGATATTTGTTCAATCTGAAAGCGCATCATCATCCATTTTGCACCACTTATCAATCACAATAGCAGCAACCGATCCATCAATAATCCTCCTATCCGTACATATTTCAGGCCGGGTCAAGAGTCCGAATCGATTGTCAGTCAGCACTTGGGCTTATCCCAGCCGACCGCATTGACCATTCACGACCCCAGCCTCGCCCAAGCCAAGGCCTGAGTCTGCACGGTTTACCAACTGGCCCAAAATAACCCGAACCAGTCTTTCTTCTCTGCTGCGCATTGAGGCACAGCTGACCTTCTTTTGGGTTTTTGGCTCACCTCGTGTTCACCATCTGGACACTCCCGCATGGCATGGACCAATTCGCTTATGCTCTCCGTCCCTACTCGTACTGATGACCCGGTAATCCCAATCGGAAGCTGACTCTCAGATCAAGCTGTGAGATGTGCAGGCAATCAATCAATCAATCCATTTCTATAAGACTATTGCCCTTGCCCGACCTCCTCCAGATATTTCCCTTTCTCCATACAAACCACTGATCACACATCACAGTTAACAACTTTCTTTATTTCCTTACGTCTTTTTCCTTTTTTTCCTTTCCTTCTTTCTTTTCTTAATCACATTCTTTAACACAGAATCTAATTAACCAAACACCACCAACTTTACTATTCAATTCAGCCCTACGGCAAATCCATCTGATCCACTTTTTCAAGGACACATTCGACAAGTCAAATCGTCAACCAATCAACCATATTAATATACTCACTCTATACTATAATACTGTCTAAACCAAACCCCAACATCAACATCAACAACTATTAAAATGGCCCGATCCACCGCCAATATCTTCGCCGCCGCTGCCATCCTCAGCCTCAGCGCCCTCGCCAATGCCGCCCCACTGGTCGCTCGTGGAACCCCCTCGACAAACGCCTACACCAACACATCCGGCATCGTGAGCAATCCCTCTGCTCCCGCCGCCGTCAGTACGCCCATCAGCACACCCATCAGCGCCCCGGTCGCCCCCGCCGCGCCCTACAACAGCCAAGGCCAGCCCATCGCCACCGTCTACCCGGACTTCACATCTCAATACAACAGCAAAACCGGAGCCGTCGACTTCCACACCTCGACCGGGCTCGTGTCGCGCAGCACCTCCAACGGCGGCGCCGACATCACCACGCTAGTGACCTTCACGCTAGACGCACAGTACGCGTCGAACCAATGCCAACTGGTGTTCGACCTGAACGCACCGGGCTCCAGCGTGAGCGGCTCGTCCAAAGCACAGCTCTTCACGTCGCTCGCGCCCGCCACGGCCGACAGCTCCAGCTGGCCGTCGGGCAACCTGCGCAACCAGAACCTCGGCGCCATCGACGTCGTCGCCCACGGCCGCGCCACCTGGCAGCAGGGCTCCGGCCCCGGCGCCACCGCCGACGGCTTCTTCCCCTGCAGTGCCATCACCGGCCAGATCTACGGCGGCGAGATCGTGCCCCAGGGCGACAATGTCCAGATCTCGTGGCCTGCTGGCCAGGATGGTGTCAAGATCCTCGTTTGGTAAAATTTTTGTGTGCTGTTGATTTATCTGTGTGTGTACGATTATCTACTCTGGCATCTGTTGTTGGCATTTATTTTTGAGCGAGCGAGCATGGCATGGCATAGCATGGCGATCTCTGAGTGTTTTTGGTCTACCAGCGAAGCATTTGATTTGAGCAAGCAGCAAGTTTATCATGATACCTGTATCTGTACCTGTACCACGCGGAAACCATTTGATCTTTGATGTTTTGATATTTTTGGTCTTTATCATACGAGCGAGCAGCCAACTAAATATCCTATGGGATGACGGAATCACGCACCAGAAAATTTGGGAACGAAAAATCTATCATTTATTTATACCTACCTACTTATCCGCCGAGAATTCATATCTTCTCTGGCGTGGAAATCAATGCATTATTGATCTCTATTTCTGATCGTTTGGACTGATGTCTTGAGACTCCGTAGAAGTACCCACCCCTAGGCACACTGTTTCTCTCCTCCTTGCGTTGCGTTGCATGCCTCATCCGTTACTTAGTGTATAATGGGCCGGGGCAGGATACTCGTATCTGTGTCCGCATACAGAACTCGAGGACTGTGGCGAACTACACTACACGTCAGGCTCACATCTTTGATTCCGAACATGACCAATAGTTGGTACATCACTAGCTAGGTTTGGGTCATTGGTATTATTCTCATTGCGTTCTCTGCCTTATTGGGGAGGTTTCTGGGGGTATCTGTGTTCTGGTGCTGTGCTGTGCTGTACTGTACATTTTATCAGGTCGGTACTCGTAGACTTTTGACATTTCTCATGGCATTCGCATATTCGCGTCCGCACTCGCTTCGTATGGCCGTCTCGTCATGATCCAATTGCCAGCCTTTGACATTACCTTCCACCACCGCGGTTTTCTCCTGCATACGTATGTAGGCAGATATCGAGGTGGCCGTACCCAAGAATATCAAAATCACGATGGATCGGACTATGGTTGACATCCAAGGTGCACCAGCCACGAGTCAGGAGTCAGCCGCTTGCTCCAATCCCCACCACTTTGGCTTCCAAGATGTGGTGGACGAGCAGACGCCCGACAAGGATTGGGTGTATCTCTTGTTGGAGTGGCGATTATTCCAATTTACTCTGACAACATGTGTTCCAAATGCTGGTGTCGATGATGGACCAGTCTTGTGCTGTTGTTCAAGCATATAATCGTACATTAACATCATGTGGCCCATTGACCGGTTGCTGTAGCACTTCATGTCCAGACGCCCGTGGATTCAGCGATTCTCTGATATTTCCATCGGGCTTCTGAGGGTGATGTTCAGAAATCTCGGCGACATCTGAGGAAGGGTAGTTGAGCTCCGTGCTGCGATGGAACAAACTCAGCTCTCTTCGTTGATGATGAACAAGACATGTGTTCATGAATCGCCTGGTCTGTACGAATCCCAACCACGTTGCGACCCAGAATCCTGGCGTCTTCGTGGCGTACCTCTGTTCTCCCCATCTGGGTGTTGCGACGTGCTTCGTCGAGGTCCACGCGGAGGGGTGGATTTGAGGGCCGGGTCATTTCGTAGGTCTTGCGTATTCGTGCCGGCCACAGGGCTTGACTTGGGAGGTGGAAGTGTGAATGGCGGTATCTCTCGCTCTCTCCGGGGCTCTGCGAGCATGATTTGCTGTCTGGGAGTAAATGCAATTCGAGACCGATCAGTCTCACCTCCTTCAGGTGAATAAGGTCTCAACTGAGCGTGGTTTTCCCGCGATGTTGGTTTACTCTCCACATGCGCGATCGGGGTGGATCCAGCAGTGTTTGTGTGCAAAGAGCTTTCGTATCCGGTGTCTGGCGATTGAATTTGATATCCTGCTGTTTGCTCTGGTTGTCCTTGCCCTCTCAACGGATCTCGATCCTGATTATGATCTTGTATGTGACTGTTGATTGCCTCAAAAATATAGCCTTGAACATGTGCGAGGATATCGGTTGTTTTCTGCTTGTGGTCTTCAGACTCTTGCTTGAAGATTTCATTTCGGTTCTTCTCTTCCTGTAGAGCTTCCCTCAAAGTGTTGAGGTGTTCGGTCTGTTCAAATATTTGAGCCTCCAGTCTCTTAACCTTTGCCTCGTCTGCAGAGCGCTTCTGACTCATATCAAGAAGTTGGGTATTCAATTGCTCAATCGTCATTTGATCTGTACTGGCCTTTTTCCCAGCATTGCTCAACTGGTTTTCCAGTCTTTTCATCGTTGCTGCATTAGTGGCGGCTTGTTGTTCGAACTGAAGGGATTTGGTTTCGAGATCCATAATCTTCGTCCTACCAGTCTCGGCCTGTTGTTCGGCCTCTTTGATCTTCCGTCCATCTTCCAACAACCGCTTCTTGGCCACAGCACTTGCTTTTTCCGTCATTGCGATGAGTTCTTCAATCTTGATTTCAGATTCCCGAGCTTTGTTTGCAGCCTCATCTCTCGATTTCCTTAACTCGCTGTTGTCCTTCTCCAACTCCACACTCGCCTTCTTCAAGGCTTCACACTTTTTGCGATTCGCCTCGCCTTCTTTGTGTGCTTTTGCTAAAGCATTCTCGTGTTCTTTTCTTTGTTTCTCCCGCTTCGTTCCATCCCCGGCTTTTGCAAGCTTCTTTCTCAAGTCAGCAAGCGTCGTATGCAAGTTGTCGATAGTTCTGGTTTGTCCGTCCTTTTCCTGCTCGTGCGCCTTATTGACCTGTTCGAGAGAAGCGATGTCCTTTTGGAAATCTTTGTTCTCGAAATCCAATTTGCGGATCTGCTTCTTCAGTTCATCAACGACCGCCTCGAATCTGTGAATGTCAGCGATTTGAAATCCAGTATCTCGCTGTGTTTTTTCGATTTGATGGAGACGTGAAGAGACTGTGTGGCCACAAGTCACATCCGGACAGGTCTTGAACAAGTGATGCATTCTTGACCCTGGCCCTTCAGATGCGTGGTCCAAAGTGGCCATTGGTGATCCAGGATCAACGTGAGGGTTGAAGTGGAAGGTGGTATCAATGATTATGGCCAGAGCGATAATAAGGAGGACGGAGAGGTGAGGTCAAGGTAGAGGACAGGTGCTGGATCACGCCGGAGGAGTTCAGTCCCTCGAGGAGCCCAGCTTGCGATTGTGTCTCGGTTCTGCTTCTCGTGAAAGCCAAGGCGAACTGAGGGGTCCAAGAATGAAACTGAACAGCACAAGGTGTTCTTCATAAGCATAAAACCCTGTTTGGAACCATGCTTCGTACTTTATGGTAAGAGTGGTTTAAAGCAAATTCTCATTGTGTAAGAAAGAAAAATCGCAAAAAGGGTTCGGGATGTTTGGAGGGGTAAACAATCGGCGACCAGTAGTAGGCAGCGATTTGAGGGGCGACGACATCATGTCACGCAAAGGACGAGGCTAATGCAAATCCCAAGTGCGTATCCTACCTGCATGTATCCGACTTCCATTTGCACCTGTACACTGCAGCAACTTCAGAGACTCTCATCGAAACGATCAGGCTGAAAAGTAGTGGGAGAATTGGAAATTTGACAGATCACATGTGGCTACCATCGTTGTCCAGTGGGCAGCAGGGATCCAAATGCCATGATTGGATCAAAGCCATGTGCAGATGGTCACCTACTGGGTCATGCAGGTAGCAAGCCATGCAAAGACCCTGTTAAGTTAATCAACGTGTAGCTCAGGATGAATCCTGGTGAATCCCCCCGCTTGTTTCCCAGGTACTGACTGTCAGACGTGGGGGCTGACGAGGCTGAACAGTGCGAACTTGGATGTATGAGGTTAAAGCTGGGGATCAAAGCTAGATGGAAATGACCAACAAAGGGAGACAGCGTCAGGAATCAAACATGATGGAATTGTTCTGATGTTACGACGTTCATGCTCAGCGCCAAAGCCAATGTTGCGTCATGATTGAGGTTAAAGTTATAAATCATCGTGATTGCCAGCGAAGAGAACCATCCTACTACCTAGGTACCTATAATATGTACAAACATCCGATTCTGATCAGCCGCTAGCCGCTTTACCCAACGTCGGCTCACCTTCCACCCAGAGCATTAAAGTACCAACTTAATCCTTAGTCTTCCTCTTAGATACCTACCTTAAGTACTCGTAGGTATAGGATGTCGATATTATTGTAACACTTTACTTAGCGCGCTAGCTACTAGTCCTACGAAGCACTAGCACATACGACACGAGCTAGGTTCGTATAATGATGCTGCTCGTTATGATGCATTGGGATGTGATGATTCACTGGGTCAATGGTGGTGGTCGGACTTACTACCACTACCTGAAATATGACTGAATTATTTGAGGCCTTGTTCATGCTACTGGTTTCCAAGATGGATCTCTGCTTCAGGTGGAGGAAGGAGGGGACGAAGGGGGCAAGCCTGGGACCATGTGGCAGAACGCGCAGATTTGATGTCATTGTGGTCTCAAAATCTTGATATTTTCTTTCAATCGTACATACGCTTGATGTAGTGCCGCTTACATCTCATCTTATCTCGTCACTCCGTCGTCGCTATAGCTCACCATGTTCCTTATAGTTTCCCGGTCATCATAGCGCTGCAAAGAGACGGCAGATCCCTTAGAGACGTCTGCAGCCTTCAGTTCTCATTCACTCGATTACCACTCCAATAAGTCAGTATTTTGTTTCCTGGAATTCACTCAGGTTATCCAAAGCGATCTCTTCCAGGTTTGTGTCAGTGATTATCATCAGAACAGCAAAATTCGTAGACATGATGCTGATGTGCATGTGTGTTACAACATGTGGCAATTAAGTATCGCCAACCCATAGCTAGCCTAAAAGGCGGCATTTTACCAATCGCAACCACTTCATATTCGTGTCCACAGCATTTGTCGCTAGTGTCGCGCAAGCGCAAGTTTCGGCAGGCTCAACGAGAGAAGTGAGTACTTCGGTATCACGAATTTCAAAGCTCTTCTTGTAGCTCTTTAATTTTGTGGTCGCTTTCCTTCAAGAAGTCTTCTTTGCCAACCTGAAGAATGGTCAGCTTGTCTGTGCTTTTATCCTTAGTATTGGCCATACCTCGATTTGCAAAGTTGAAGAACTTTTGCTTAGCAATTCTGAATAATCCAGACTCTGAGCTGATACTCAAACCATTCATGAAGACGTGGCGACGCCACCTGAAGGTACCTCCTAGAATGGGAAAAGCCACAACAACAGGGTCATTCATGGCAGGGGATTGTGGACGAGCCAGGGTAGCAGCCATAATAGTCAAGAAACCTCGCTCATGGCCCGAGGCTACTCAAAACTTCTGTCTTTTCGTCATGGATGAGGGTGTTGATTTCGAACATAGACCCGGTCTTCGCAGGTTGATACATATAGCCGAGGAGAACATATTCAGGAGTGATCCAGAAGATAGCGGTTGCCCGTCAAACGATAGAGCCGCGCTTGATCAATGGGTTAAAGCATTGAAGGATGAAGTTGGTGAGGTTTCGAAAGAATAGTAGACTTTGATACCCCAGCTTTTTGCTTAAATGTTTAGTACAAGACGAAGGCGTATAGATGTCGCACAAGCAACAATAACAGACATTGTGGCATTGCAATGGTACTGATTCTGTTGACCATGATGTCTATCTTCCGTCTACAGAAGATGGGCGGCAGGAAGAATGTTTAAGATACCTTGCCGGGTGCTCGTGGTGAGAAGAGTAAATCTGTGGGCTTTTATTGCCAAGCTTTACAGCATCGAGGTTCAGAGTGTGCGTGATCCTGCCATCCAGCCAGTTTTAATTGTCCAAGATTTTAATGGCAACTTTGCAGTTGACCTACTTCACTGTTTAGTACGCCAATGAAAATTCAGAATTGGCAAATCATTCGCTCTTCAATGCCTATTAACACATCCGAGAGGTTTCTGTCAGCTCTGGTCGGAAGGTTTCCTCTTTTCCAGAATATAACCTTTCGTAACGAGCGGATCTGTTATTATCATTTCTAGACCTGACATGCTGGCCCATTTAGTCTGCAGACCAATTGGAACGTCCATGATCAGCTATTGGTGATAAGACAGAAAAGACAACACTTAAGCAGATCATACTCGGTCAATGTTACGACCTATTGCGATATCTTCGCGCACAAACCTGACGACATCATGCTAGTCTATAGCCCCGGTTCGCTGGCGTAGCAGTATTCATGGATACGACCCCTACGCTACTCTTAGCCAAGCCAGCCATTAAACAATCTTGTCGACGTTTATGAGAGTAACAACTTATGGCGAACTCCACGCATTGGCCAGTTTCGACGGTGCTGTGCCGATCCGGCGCCTCTCAGGCTACCTGATCCGAAGATCTTTACGAAATTTGGTAATGACAGTGGCCAGCATGGACCGGTATGGATCAATCACGTGGTTGACTGAAGCAATAATAGAAACACCAAGGACAAGGTTGAACATAAGGAATGAATACAGGTCTGATAGTGATGTAGAGTTAGACGTGGCATAGTAAGTTTAATCACAATAGGTGGGGGGCAACACTGCTGGAATGGCGTCGATATTCAACCTGGTCGTCCCTTATTCGGCGTTTCGGTCTCGGGGACAGCCCACATCCGGCAATCAGGGAGACCATATATATCAGGATTAAGGTACCAACACCATGTAACTCGGGAACTTGGGTCCTCGTGTACGGATCTGGCCTCCCATTCAAACAATCCTCTCCACCCAATTTACCATGGCCATCAGTCAACGCATTAGACTGGAATATAGTGGCCCGATGGCCGTTATCACTCTGGATTATCCTCAAAAGCTGAATTCTATGACCAAGGACGATTTTTACCAATTAGCATCGTACTTGACCCAAATCGCCGAGCGTGATGACATTTTGATTACGCTGCTGATCGGAAAGGGCAAATATTTCTCGGCGTACGTTCCGACATGATGGCCTGGACGCACCCACATGATCGAAATCCCTTAGGCCAATTGCCTTTGCGCTGACTATATGACAGAGGTGCTGATATCTCAGTATCACGTGTACAGCCACCTGGAACCGATCTGTATCGCCATGGCTTGGCCTTCACTGTTGCAAGCAACCTAAATCTGGCGCGGGCTTTCTACACGCATCCAAAAATTCTGATATCAGCGCTGAACGGACCCGTGGTGGGCATGCCGGCAGCTTTAGTGGCCCATTCGGATTTCATCTATGCTGTCCCAAACACATTCTTGTTGACACCGTTCGCAAGTCTAGGTCTCATTCCGGAAGGGGTCTCTTCGCTAGCTTTCACACAGAGAATGGGAATCACAAAAGCCAAGGAAGCGTTGATCACTGGAAAACGATTGTCCAGTAAAGAGCTTCTCGATTCCGGGTTTATCAATCAAGTATTCGACTGCAGACCAGGAGACGATGTGACTTTCAAAAAACTCGTATTTGAAGAGATCCAAAAATTGTTCCACCCCGACCTGGATACGACTAGTATGCTGAAGACCAAAGAGTTGATCTCACGGAGGATGCGAGAACAATTTGATGCTCAAAATGTGGAAGAAGTGTTTGGAGCACTCAGTCGGAGTGTTGCAGGGATCCCCCAGAAGCAGTTCGAGAAACGGAGGTTGCAAATGGCCAATTCCAAATTGTGAAAGATTGTGCCTCTCACAGGATCAGGGCAAAAGCTGACAAGCTGTGGCATGTTTTATCATCAAAGATGATACTGTTCAATGAGATGTTCCACGGCTCCGCTGGACAGTTTTTTGAGGAGTGATTCATTGCCAGTACCCCATCAAATTTAGATTAGAGTCCGCTAGTAGGCGTCTAAGCCAAAAGATATGGTATGTGATGAGTCAAAGGATCACGCTGGGAAATATTCTGGCCCGTCGCAAATGCGTGCTTGCCTGGCTGAAGATCAGTCAATAGTGCATATAACTCTGGCCGACAAATAGGTATCTTGCCAGCCGCATGGTCCCTCATCATTGCCA
Source organism: Exophiala bonariae (assembly GCF_035927105.1). Lineage (NCBI taxonomy): Eukaryota > Fungi > Ascomycota > Eurotiomycetes > Chaetothyriales > Herpotrichiellaceae > Exophiala > Exophiala bonariae. The sequence continues at coordinate 3,325,769 of NW_027042476.1, read as the reverse complement.
ATGGCCAAACGTGCTACTACACACACACAATTTATTACGCCCGGCGGCTAAGCCGAAAGGGCAACTAATGCTAGTTCTAGTAATACAATGCTCAAGATATACTTTAATCTCCTTGAAGCCCATACAAATGAAATCTCCTTTTCGTTACCACTTCTAGTCGCTTGCTACGCCTTTACGGGTTCTCGTGTGTTAATATTGTTAGCCGCCTACCTTGAAGGCGATTCTCCAAGTGTTCAACGTCCTATCTTCGGCAGCTGAAGTGCGCCTGCTTTCCTGGCACAAGTTGGGTTTTAAGGATCGGAAATGGTGGTGAGAGGGTAGTGGTGAATTCGTCAGGTGGTGTTGTCAAGTCGTCCTGTGGCATGGCAAATCTTATCGTTGCCCGCGCTACTGTGGGGTGTGGGATCCAGAGCTTGTCATCTGTCGGCGTTTTTCCTCCTAGATAGAAAGAAATATTGCTTCTGTGTCTCCCCGTACATTGGAGCATCTCGGTTCAGAACGCTATCCATTGTGTGCATCGGAAGAGAAAATGCTCGACGACACAGTCGCTGACAACATTGGTCTTGGTATATCGCCGAGCCACCGAAGTTCCGAATCACCATTATTGCGGAGTGCGGGGTGTACACCCACAATGTGCAACTGGGTTTCTGGAGAGGTTCGCAAGCCCAGCGTGTTCTGATCAAACATGGAGGCCGACTAGCACCTCTACCCCGCTCCTATGCGATCTTTAATGCCCCGATGAGCTGACCATAATTGTGATATCTCCGTTGAATTGTTTTGACGAAGGTTTCCATCCTCAGAGTAAACTCCATCCACCGAATCGCCATTCCATGGTTATGCTCGCATGTACATTATGTCATCAAAGAAAGGTAAGCTTGGATTGCCCAGTGGAGCACACGGAGGACGAATCCCCTCTACCGCTGCTGATAGGGTCTGATTAAGGTGCGATGCGCTCCGGGATCCGATGGTCGAAGCTGTATCGCATGCGCAGCGGCTGGAATACCATGCATGTGCGTGATGGAAACCTTTCATAATTGGCATTGGACACTTCTAACTTGACCAGACCACGTGCACGCAAGAAGAGATTGATTGCTGCGAGACCATTGCATAGACGAGGTAGCACGAACAATGACCAGATATCTAGTGGTGAATCTTCGGTTGTAGGCAATAGTCTTCGACCGTCTAGAGAGCCGGTCGTCATTGCTTCAAGGTTGGACTCGGCAGTAAGGCAGCTACCGACCTCCTTCCCATCTACCAGCGGCGTTGATTCACGAGGTGGTGGTCATGACATACTGCTATCTGAGAGCGTTGCTTCGCCTTCCCTGCTATCTCAAACGGGGGGCCGTGCCCCGGAAAAGACATATATCGGAAGGGATCATTATGTTGACAACGAGGACGACATCGACGAGGGTAATGCTCGAGCGTTTGAGCCTGCAAATCACCCAGCACATCTTGAGACAAGCATGGCAACACTGCATCTGTGGAAGGCCACCGAAATCCCCCCAAGAGCAGCCCGCCAAAGCCTCCTCAGCTCGGTCATCGAGTATTGCCTGCCATGGACGCCTGTCTTGGAACCGGCCGACCTTGCTGAGCTCTCTCACCTCGATCAGGCGCCTCCATGTTTGCTATTGGCACAAGCCGTGTGGCTTGCTGGAAGTATGGTCAACTCTGCTCCATCTGTGGTGGCGTATGCTACGCCAGATCAATTCTATCATCGCGCCAAAGCCTTATTCTGGTCAGGTCTTGACAAGGACCCCATCACAGCCATCAAGGCTACACTTCTACTCCAGTGGTACAATCCAGAAGCCCCGGAGTATGTTTCCTTCGACAACAGTGAGTTCTGGCTGAAAATAGGGGTGGGCCTTGCGCATCAGATAGGCTTACACCGAGAACCACATCTTGGGAATATGAAAGCATTAAGGCGAAAAATATGGTGGAGCCTTGTCGTGAGGTCCACCCTGCTATGAAACTTTATAAATCACAAACTACATGCTAACCCATCATAGGCCCGTGACTGCCTCGTTTCCGTTGCTCATGGTCGACCCCGCGCCATCAGCATGGAGGACTGTGACGTGCTCCCACCCAGCCCTCGCGACTTCCCAGAAACTTCTGGTGCTTTTGAGCTATTCTCTCAATGGGTCGCAGTGTGTCTCATCTTGGGCGACATATCAGAATCTTGCACTAGAAGATACATGTCGAGGAAAGCACAGACCGATGTTAAAACTTCCTTAATTAGGTGGAACAACAATCTTCCTCCAGAATTCAGGATCTTCGTTATTGATACAACAAAATATCACCCAAACCCTCAGAACTTCGCTGCTCGACAGTTGCACCTACCTTACCTTGCCAGCCTTGTCATCCTAGGGCGCCAGCACCATACCACAGGATCGATCAGCGTGATCTCGACTCTAGCAGCATCCCTAACTGCTCGGATATTCGAAGATTTCTTGGCACGAGATGAGGTCAAGGTTCTAGCCCCAATCTTCACTCGGTATTGCCTGATCTCATCCATGGCTTTTGTAGCGTTGATGTCTTTCACGGATCTTTGGCAGGCTGCTCAGCCAGACCTGGCCATCCTTCAGCAAGCACTGGCAGAACTGTCGAAGAGATGGAGATCGGCAATTGGGGCATCGAGGACACTTTCCAATGCAATCGAGAGGAGAGCAACCCGCCGACGAGGGAACATGACTTCATCGTTCTCTGTCGATAGACTTGAGATTCAGCAATACTTTGAGCACACTGACCTTGACTCGTGCCGCATCTGGAAACCACTCAATATGTCGGCGACGTCTCCCAAGTTCGTCCCCAATGTACCCTTGTCAGGACCATCCCTCCCAGTGGGGACCGAAACAATAGCACACGCCCCTGATAATTTTTACCATGCTTCAATCGACAACATAGCCTTTAATCCCTTTCAATTCGACCATCTTGAGAATTGGATGCTGAACGACGGCGGCTTTTTCGATCCCTATATTAGGCAATCAGAATAAAGGCTACTGACTGATGACACGAACTTTTACTGTGTCTGTCGAAACGAAAGTTGTGGACCTTCTGCGCCTTGTGGCCAGACACAAGTCGTTTTGGGGTGTTGGCCGCTACGGAGCCTAATCCTCCCTGAGCAATATGTTGTTGCCAACATTATATCTTGATACTTTCGTTGATCGCCTCGCCGATGCTCAGTGAAGGGAGACGATGTTCCTTACTTTACAGTCCTCAATGTACGCAGGCACCCTTACAATAGTGATTTATGGCCCCAAAAGTGACATAAGTTCCACGTAGCCGCTGATCAACAGTCACTCATCAAAAGTAAGTCCCAAAACTCAAACCGAGAAGTGCGTAAGGACTAGTCAAGTAGTTTGACCGTTCATCACGAACCTAAACGTCCTCGGGAAAGTCGCCAAGAGACAAGACGCCAGGCGCTGGACAGTCTTCATTATTTCATGTCCGTGAATGTCTCATCATCATTCAAATTCAGATATAGCGGCTGGTCTTGCCGCAGACACATTGTCCACAGGCTGACGACCATCACACCCATGTAGACTTTCGTCATCAAGAACTGTCTATTTTCATCAAGGCTTGATAGCTCCCCATACAGCCTTTCTACTCGACGTAGCGCCACCCCTTCGGCAAACTGTTCGCAACCTCGTGCTCGTCCAATTTCTTGTTCAGACGTCGGACATACCAACTGCAAACCAGGCACCCTATAATGCCAGTAATGCAGCCAGCGAGAATCAAAATACCACCGTTGGTGTAGCGAGGCTCTTGAGAGCGCAGCTGCGCAACGAATTAGTGAACTGGCAAATGCAACTGGTCTCGATCATCACATACAAAGAGATAAGGTGTGAACCAGTGAGACACCGAAGCTATGCAATTGGTGATGGCGACCAACGCGCCTCGCTTGGTACGGGGTCGTGCGACATTGGTGGTCTCCCAGGGAATGTGAATCTGTTCACCATTAGCGGGATAATCCTCAACAGCCTTTTGAGATGGGGATACCATACATTCAAGCCGACAAAAGGGCCGGAGCACATGAGGAACATGCCGAAATAGCGAGCACCGGGATTGAGGGTCGAAATCATGATGATCACGCCGACCATACAACCAATTGTACTCCCTATGATGTGCCAGCAGTGCTCGCCAAATCTTCCAGACGACCAAGAGATGAGCACGGTGGCAATGTACGCAAAGAGGTACGGTGGTGCTTGTATAAGATAAGTCATGAGATTGGAATAGCCCAGTGTCTTGACGATCTGGAGTCGGAAATTAGTGCAAGATTCGTGGTCGTTAAAGCCTCAAAAGCACCTACCGATGGGAAGAAATCTTTGAAAGAAAGGGCGACAATCAATCCGAAATGCAACACCGCGAAGATCCAGGTAAATGGGTCTTTGCAGGCAAGGACTACACCCTCCCAGGCACCGCCCTCGTCATCTTCCGACCGGCCACCAAAAGACACCAGCATACGATGTTGTGCCATCTCGGACTCCTCAGGGGTCAAAAAGCTGGTAGGAGTATTGTGTGGAAAATTGGGTAGACACCAGAATGCTACAATACCGACGAAGATACCAATTATGCCTTCCAAGATGACAAACCACTGCCAGCTGCGGAGATTGGCGACACCCTCCATGTTGTGAAGGATGCCAGCAGCCAGAAGACCAGAGAAGATATTGGAGGCGATGTTGCCGGCATGCCAGATAGCCATTCTCAGGGGCGCTTCTTCTTTCGTATACCACGAAGATGTCATCAAACTAACCATGGGGAGGAATGGTCCTTCTGCGACTCCAACGAGGAATCGGCAGAGCAAGAAAGACCAGCCGGAGCTCATAGCAGCCATGCAGGCAGTGACAGCTGACCAGGCGAGGACATAGCAAGGCATCTGGTTCCGTGGTAAGCCCTTGGCGAGATAAACAGTGGCCGGAAGCTGTGAAATGATGTATCCGACATAGAAGAGCGAGATTCCCGCCGACCACATCGTGTCAGACATGTGTAGGTCATCCTGCATGCCTGCCAAGCGAGCATTGGCGACATTGATTCGATCAAGATATCTACAGACAGGTCAGTGAGTCGTTGATTGCCAGTGTTTGAGGTCCCCGTACCCCATCAACAGCATCAGTGTGACGACCGGCAAAAAGATGTAGTCGAGCTTGAAGAGGAGCTTCTTCTCGATCTTCTTGAGATCTTCCGGAGCCTTGTCTACCAGTAAAGGGTACAGGTGGAGATACTCATTAGGAACTATTTCGGCCTGCTCGGTGAGATCCAGATCTTTGCGATCTTTCTCGACTGACAAGGCCTCCGTTCCCCGTTGATGGATAGCCATGGTTGGTGAGATTTTTTGAGAGGTAGTCATTTAGGCCAAAGGCAGAAGTATTGTGGGTTGCTTGTCTTGAATCACAAACCAGATCGACTGGAGCACACGGTATTCTTATATCCATGCGTATACTCTAGACTAGGATGTGGTTCTCCACGGGCCATGAGGATCTAGAATGGCAGAGCCATGTGAGTTTCTGGCAGGTTGATGAGGTCCGCTCGCCAAGCCCTCGCGGAGAACCAGCTCGGACGTTGTGTCTCGGTGCTTCGTCTCGGTGCTTCGTCTCGGTGGTGCATCGCATGCTCGTACGTACACTGGTCTGAGAACCCAAGATTTGGGAGAAATCCAATTCCCATAGAGAGGAATAGCGTCTCGGAACTTTCTTTAACCGAAAGCCAAGAGGCTCTTCATCTTCTGGCTTGTATTTTCCAACTGTCAGCCAGGGTTGTCGCCTTCTTGTAGACCCTAACTCATCTGATCTCAGAGGTCGTTTCCGCTATCAGTTATCATTCCTTGTACTGGGCCAGGAACAGATCCCCTATTGGACCAACTACAAGCCGGATCATGGCGCTGTCGGCCTGAATATGGATAAGGAGGGTATCGCACACAGAATGGAGTGCAGCTCACATTGATGACAACATCTGTAAATGCTAACATCCGCTCAAAGAGTAGCACCTGGCTCAGGTTGGTTTCAGATTTGTCCTCAACGTGACCGGTGAGCAGGATAAAGAATACGGGGTAGCGGGTGAAGTTTCATTTTGAGTTCAAGATTCAGCTTGCCGAGATCTTGTCGCTGGGCGTTGTTGTGCGGATTTTGCATTTTCTGGGGTAGTGAGGCCCGTCAAGGGGCGCCGGCTTCGAGGGCTCTAAACTTGAAGAAAATGGCACTCAAGGAGTTTCGTAGTTTCGGCGCTTCGGCAGATTCGATCAAAAGCATATTGCAGTTGCATTTCGAGTAAACGTGCCCTCAAGCTCCACTACCTACCTTAAGTACCTTCCACTGCAGTCATGGTGTTGCTAGTCATTTGTGAACGCCGAGACCCAAGATATATGTAAGTAGACTACAGAAATTGTAGGCAACATGTCCAGGAGTCTTTGTGAATGAGCGGCACGAAAACCATGACTTCCAGATACGTTTCTCTTGAGCGCAAAGGAGAGGAGAACAACATTTTTCTCATCACGCTAAGCAAGGCACCTGAAAATAGATTAAACAGTGAAGTCTGTAGAGATCTCATTGCAGCGTATAGGACAGCAGTATGTACGTGGTGTATAGCATTCAGCATTACGACTCACCAATCAATCTAGGAACAAGGGCTTGGACAGAATGTGTCAGGCGCTGTCGTGCTCACCACATCTTCAACCAAATTTTTCTCCACCGGTCTGGATTTAGACGAAAGGGACTCAGATAAATTTGCGTCCTCCGATGGCTTTTACCCACTACTACACACAGTCCTTGACTTTCCGTTCCCCACCATCGTTTGCATTACCGGTCACGTCTTCGGAGGGGCTTGTCTGCTAACCCTTGCACACGACTATCGAGTCATGAACTCACAGCGTGGGTATTGGCAAATGCCACCCGTCAATGTCGGACTACATCATGATGGTATTGGTGGTCTTCCACGCTTAAAGCTGGGGCCCCGGATAGCAAGAAAGGTATTGTTGGAAGCCCACAAGTATACGGGCAAGGAGGCAAAAATGGATGGTATTGTGGATGACGTTGCAGACCCTAGTGTGATGCTGGAGGTGGCTATAACAGTTGCAGAGACATGGAAGGAAAAGGCGAGAATGGGAGTTTATGGTATATTGCGTGATGAGTTATGGGGCAAAGCTCGAAAAAATTACGCACAAAACAGCTTTGTGCATCGCAAGGACACTGCACGGAAGCCAGTTGTGAAATTATAGCTCTGTTTCTACTATCAGCATATGTCTCACTGTCCAGTGTCCGCGATAAATGTACTAACGGTTCACTTTATCTCCTTTCTTCTCTAAGCAGTAGCCTTGCTATCTTCATGTCTACCTGCATCGCCGATAGATTTGTTACCGATCACTTTCCGCTTGCTTAGGGACGACAGAATAACGATAATCCGTCTCCTAAGACTGGCAGGTGGCAATGTAATGGTAGTGCTACTGGTAGTTGCCCCCTGCATTACCACTAAGGATTAAGTGTAATAGGGGTAACTCTTCGACGATGGAAAGGAGATCTCTTTGCTATGAAAAAGCAAATAGAAAGGAGAACAGGCCTACACACAAGCAGAAAGAATAGAGACCATGAACTATCCATTACACCTTGTATTCGTAAACTGCGGCTGACAGGAGCCAACTCAAACAGTTCCCAGCACGGATTGCTACTTTCAATGGCCGTTAGCTTTCTTCACCTGTACCTAACAGAGGAAAAATCACGATCGGTCTAATGAGAAAGCTTAAGAAAATTCTAGAACTACGGCGATACTGGAAAGAACGCTATTCGCGCTTTATTTTGGGTATCTGCCCGTTTACGCGACTGACTCACACCTTTGTTACCCCTGTGTCCAAATCATTATACGTCCGTCTCATGTTTCTCTCCACCTGTGGTTGGAGTGACTACTTTTTCTCTATGCGTATGTCACTTTGCGTGATAGATATGACTGTATGACACTCCTGAAATGGAAATGAAATCTCAGCTAATTGTTTTCCATGATTATGACCCATGAGGTCCTAAAATGCTTGAGAGCTTGCTTCTTGTCCATTTGCGTTCCTTCCCTCCAACTGTATCTAAACTGTTCCATCGTGATACATGGAGCCTTCGATATAGATCAGAGATGTCAAACCTTCCGTGTGTTGAGGATCTCTGGTTTAAAAGGACTTGCAAAAAAGAAATCCAAGGGTACTGGCAAAACCATCCATCACTCAGACCTGAGGCATGAGCATGTGTAGCATTATGGTAGTTGTCATGAATCAGACAAGGCGGAATGCCATGAAGCAATCTATCTTAGACGACCAGGACAACTAAGTTATCTGACCACCCCGTCCACTACAACCCCCGCTCTCACGCTCATAGCCTCGCGATCAGATGCCCACCCTGTTCCACCGGTCCTTTATCCTTTGCTCGCTCCCACCTCTGCACCTCTCTGATTTCACGCCAGTTACTTGGGAACAGCTCCGGACCGAGGATTTTCTTCTGCACCTTCCCCGTTCCTCCTTTCGGCAGTTCTCCAGTGCCGAACACTCTTAGTAGTGTCGGTAATTTATAGCTCGCAAGCTCCTTACGCATATCCTGCCTCAACTTCTCCAACTTTAAATCGTTACCAGGAAGAGAATTCGGTTTTAATGTGAGGATGGCGCCGACACGTTGTCCGAATTCCTCGTCTTCGACCCCAACGATAGCCACTTCGTTTACATAGGGAAGTCCCAAGGCAACGCGCTCGAGATCCAGCGCGGAGATCTTGTAGCCGCCAGACTTGAGAATGTCGACGCTAGCGCGTCCTTCAATGAAATAGAATGGGCCATTGCGGCGCACGATATCGCCGGTCTTAAAGTATCCTTCTTCGTCGTGCGCGGCCAGCGTTGCGGCATCGTCATAAAGGTATCTTTTAGAGTGCTTATTAGTCACTGAATTGAAAAAGGGAAGACTAAAGTGTCGTATAGGGGGTGGGACTTACTTTGCAAACATATATGGTGAGCGCACAAGGAGCTCACCGTGGTCTCCGTCCGACAATTTCAGCTCGACGCCCGGTACTGGGAGGCCGACGCAACCCTCGGGCACTGGTCCGCACTCAGCAGGGACTTTAAGGCAACCTGGAAATTCTGTAGCGCCATATCTTGTTAAGATCGGTCGTCCTCCGCGGATATCCGTCCAGAAATCTTGTACAGGCTGTGGTAAGGCGCTGGAACCACACATGAATGCGCGAAACTGATTGGCAGCCTGAACGAAACGATTCAGATCGTCCGCCGAGAGCTTTGGGGCAAGCTCTCGTTCAAAATACCACTTGAGTCGAAGGAATATGGTCGGTACAGCTGAAAAGGTGGTGAAGCCGCCTGTTAGCCATCGATTCCATATCCATGCCGGATCGAAGCTCCCCCTCTTAAATTCAATGCATGCACCTGCGACCAAGAACGGAAAAAATGAAGTCCCAAGGCCAGTGGTGTGGTGGACGGGAACGATATGGAGGAGAACATCGTGGTGGTCTAAATCGTAACCTTCACCAATAGCTAAGGCGGCTTCGTGGCAGTATGCCCGTCGCATTACAGCCCCCTTTGGGCGACCGGTCGTTCCAGATGTGAAGATCACGAGTCCCGCTCGATTATCATCAAGCCGACGATTTGCCGATAGGACTATTTGTAGAGGTTCATAGGTAGGTGTGGGAGGTAGATGTGGTAGTATTTCCAATGTCGAAACTGGATGTCCCCGTTGCGAGACAAAGCTAGTGATTGACTTGCCCAACTCGACCACCTCGGACGAAACTAGAATCAGTGGCTGTCGTGACTTGGTGACGAAGTATGATGCCTCCTTCACGGGCACTGACACTGTCATGGGAACGAATGCGGCCCCTAGTGCTAACACTGCTAATACTGCGACGGAAAATTCGTAACCTCCTGCGGCGAGGATTCCAATGAAGACCTCTTCGCCTTGCTCAATCTTCAATATGATCTCACTTCCTAGGGCGGTCGCGATGAATGATCGTAGCGTGAGTGCATCAGATAAGATATCTCCATAAGTCTTCTCCAGGCTGAGATTGACATCTCGGATCGCAAGTCGATTCCTCCGTGCGTGTCTAAGCAACTTACTAAACAATGAGCAGTTGGGGAAGACATTAGGACCTTCATGGGAGGGTACAAGCTCTGTCCTGTCGGTGGTATTTGCCGTGGGGTGTAGGATTGCCATTTTGTGTGGCTTTCATGCACGCAAAGGTTGCAATAAGAGGTTTTGAATTCTTCAAATGCTGTGTCGACTTTTGATGATTGGGGTGGAAAGAACTTCGTCAACTCAGAACCCTGCTCGAGTGACTACAAATACGGTTCGCGAAGGAGAACATCTTTCTGTACGTTGTGGTGATCAATCCCTTCGGCAAGGATGAGAAGGACGAATCCGGAAAGTGTTGACTGACATCCAAGCGGGAATTGAGCGTGAAGCACCGAACCAACCACGGCGTTTTGTTCTAAGACTTTTCTTTAGGAGCTTCCGGTGGCTCCCCCAAGCACCTTAGAAACTCATTCCGAAAAGTTAGCATATGCCAAGGGCCGAAGGTCTGATGCTCTCCTAGTTTGTCGGGCAAATAGGCTTGCAAGCCTCATGCGCTTCTCCTCTTGCCACTGATGGAGAATAAGCCGTATCTAGCATATCTGTAAGCTAACTCCGATGTAGTGCGTCTTCTTGGCAGTGTCCCACGGCTGAGACGAAAAGACGATATGCGACCAAACACAGAGCAGAGAAAAGTAGCCACTCCTTCGCAGAGATGTACTTTTTTCCATGAATTGAAATAGAAAGATCTTGGAAACGCACGTTCCTGGGGAAGAAACTTGACTTGAATTTCGCTGGCCAGCTTGCTACGTCCTATGCTTTCAAACCTTCCTAAGTCTCCATTTTCATCATGACTTCCGTCTGCCCTTCATCACTACATATAGAACGCGGCTCGCCATTTACTGACCCGTGTCCCTTGGAGACCTTGTCAGAAGTCCCTTCTGTATCGAAAATAAGCCATTTACACTCTATGAATCTGTCATCGACTACACCACCGTCTCCAGCGACATCCTTGGAAATGTCAGGACTGCAGAAGCGGAAGAGGCGAGCCTTTCTTGCCTGCGAAAGGTGTCGAGCACGAAAAATTAGATGTAATGTGGACAATGGAATCCCTTGTCATAATTGTATAACCGATGACTGCAATTGTACCCCAGCAAGCCCCAGAAAAGTAAAAAGCAGCGCCGCTGGAAGGTCGGCACACCCATCATCAGCGATCGAGAGATACACTATTCTAACGTGAGCGATAGGAATGAGAAATACACAAGATCCCTACCTAAAAATAACACTCCGTGGAGCGTTCACGCTGAAAGTACTTCGATTTTTCAGCATAACACAGTCAGGGCGTCGGCTATGAGAGATACCACTATACGAAAGCTAGCATTACAGCAAAAAAGACGCGCCACCATCGAAGCCGCCGAGCAACATAGCCTGGTTATCATTTACGAACGGCTTGCACTGTGGTTGATGGCATGTCCATTGAGTCTCCGGTACGAGCTGTACAGCCACTTGAACATTCACAGCCATTGGAGCAAAAGATTCAAGAACCCACCGAATCCGGAATATGTTTATGCTACTTTTGCTTATAGTATCGAATGCGTCCGTGAGGAGATAGATCGGCTGGGCGAGAATGCGAAAAAGGAGGCGATGATTTGCGCCGCCGGTTTCGCCAGTGACAAGTCCTCCAGCGTTGGCCGAGCGGGCGATCGTGAGCAATCATGTCACCGGGACGTAACTCCGGTGGTACAGGAGTCTGCTACAGCAAACAACACTGCTACCTTCGGACTGGCGGCAAAGCCCCTGTCCGGAGTTCGCAATCATGGAGACAACTCACCATATGAATGCAGTGTCACGAATACAAGCGATGGCGGTTCTCAACTCAATGCTCCATCAGTAATTCAGCATGTATTGATACCAGCAGAGGCTGATGAGAGCCTCGATCAGGAGAAAGAACAGCAGGAGAATCCGAATGTGGTGAATAGCAATTTAGGGTCTGATGGAAGTTATATCGAGGAAGTGTTCATTGACCTGGAGGATTTCCTTATTTGAGAAGCGTACATAATTACTCCCCGATTCTAGCAGGTTGAAAGAAGGTTGTTCACCCTGTCCAGCAGGGGGTAGCCGTGAAGTGCGGGTTGTGATAACAGCTAGTTGTTCTAAAACCAAAAAAGAGATCAAGTGACCACAGAAATACCGTTCATCACACTCGATTTATATTCTGAATGGCTTCAAACCCTTAAATGCCTCAGCGGTGGAGAGGCTGAGCTTCGTCGAAGTTGTTGTCTGTGCAGCGGCCATTATGGAGATCGCCTTTGAAGGTCTTGCTACGAGGACAAAAGAAGAGTGTTGGTTGAAGAAGCTTCCTATCGAACTCCCCTGCTGTTATCTCACGTTTGTAATTTCAGGCAACTTGTGTCTTGTTGAGTCACGAAGCGTGTCTAATTGCCCCATTGCAGTTGGCATTTCCCGTTGTGTCCTCTGACCAGCTTCCTACCGGAATTGGGCATATCAGGACGAGGAAGTTGTTTGCTGTCAACATTGAAATCCTGGCGATGAAGAAGTGGCTGTCTCAAGAACCAGCCATTTCGTCATTACTGACTGGGACATGCCAGTTCTAAAGGCCTTCACAAAATATCAAGCGTCAGCTTTATGAAAAATTTAGAGGACCGTGCTGGGGGAGGCCAATGCGTTTACTGTGTTGTAGAGTTGCCATGATCAGGAGCCATATACAGACTATGCGCATATGTGATAACTTATACTATCCTCATAAGGCAGATTGTCCTTTTTTCTTTAGCCTTGTCCCAGCGATGTTCGGCTTCAACCTGAGCCAGCATCTTTTCCACTTTGCCTTTATTTATCGGCTATCTCTCCTATTTAGCTAGAGAATAACCTATCTTCCTCCGAAATCCTCCTAGTGCTATCCTTAGTACTATCAATACAGAGCTGCGCGACATGGTTACTATCACACAGCGAATATACATTGAAAGGATGGTTCAGAAGCAAGCACCAAAGCCGCAGCACCGGTCCTTGCCGGACGATGCCGAAAAGTGCTATCGGCTAGATTGTAATTATTGCTCTCCTGTCTGTCAGTTTCTAGCCGATCCACGCCGAGAGGACCAGCCAATCATTGCATTGTGTCTCGCCTCACGCGTGAGGTTTGCACTCGGGTGAGCCGGGGTCGGTTCATCATTTCGGGGTGGTCAGCTTTTTTCCGAACACGAGACGTAGCTTCCGACGAAGCCACCGTGCAGGCTCATAGTATAGTGTTGGTGACAGTTCATGGTCTGTAACAGTCGCCTCGAAAACGTTCGCGCTGTTCACGTCGCTTCTGGGCCCCAGATTTTTTTATTCTTGCCATCCTTGCTCCTCCCTCGAATTCGAAGCTCTATACTGCTGCCCTTGGGTCCTTGGGGTGGTGAATAGTTGAATGCAAAGTCGGCTTTCAACAGTTTCTTGGAGTTGAGCCCGAGTTGACGATCCGGAGTAGGTGGTAAGCAGCCCGGAGTGGACTCCGATGCTGCCTGTGCTCCACCCATGTTGTTTCCATCGTGTGCAGTGTTTGGACGAGACGACTTTTCGTTCTTGGTTGAGTCTAATCTCTTTCGTTCCAACACAAGTGTTTCGTTCGGGAAACCGAGTTTCGGTGGCACTCGTACCCAGGCAAGTTCTCCTCGCCGCGTTTCATTCTCGTCGATGTCGGGTGAGGACAAGAGCGGAGTCGGTAGCTCAAACTGGTAAACACCTGGCGTGTTGCTAACCTCGGTCCGATGAGACAGGGCTAGATGCAGTGATGGTCGTATTGAGAGAAAGCTCGTCCTCAGTGTCAGGCGAGTGGCAATGGGCGGCCGTGGCTTGTTGCAACATAGCCTGCCGTCGAAACATAGCTCTTATTGCTCCCTCATCGGAGACACAGCAGTTAATGGCCTCATTGAGAGACTCTTGGAAATTGGATATCACTGTGCACATATCTGACACGGTACAGTCAGTCAGTTCCACAACGTGGTAGTGGAGCTTTTCAAGCGTTTTCACCATGACCTTCTGCTTGTCTTTCAGAGCACCGTTTTCGTCCTTCTCCGTCTGCAGTGCTTCTCTCACCGTATTCAGGTGCTGTTCACTGTCGAAAGCCTGATCGATATCTTCTGAAGCTGAAGCTCGGACTCCACAGGGCGCTCTTCAACCTGACCCTTGGATTTTTGCAAGTTATCATTCTGCTTTTTCAGTGACTTTACTCGATTTTCCATCTCCTCTTGGTATATTTTTGGCCTCAACCTCGTACTCTTCCAAATCTTCAATGCGAGCTTGCAGCTCCGAGTTGGTGTCTTTCAAGTCTTTGCATACTGCCTCAAATTTGGTCGTGTTGGAAACCAGAAAGCCGGTTTTTTCTTCACATCTTTGAAATTCGCGGAGACGGGCACAAACTCCATGAGTACAATCCGCGTCTGCACAAGACTTTACGAAGTCAAGCATTCTCGGGACTCCTAAAAGAATTCGTGGGTGGAGAAGGGATGGGTAAAGAAGCCCAAAAGAAGGTATGAAGCCGAGCAAATGGTTCACAGCAAGTTCACACTGATGCAGATGACGCTTTATGGCGAAACTGTTGTGGGCTTACGCCGGAGTAGTCTTTCTCTGCTCGGAGCAGGCATGAGATATGTGCAAATTCGCAAGTGTGGGCGGGTTCGCGATGCTGGGAAGAAGTGACATAGCAGAGAAATACGGCTCACGACGCGTTGGAAAGGGCACAGTAGGGTCTTACAAGTAATGTTTGGAGACGCATTCATGTCGCGAGATGCAGGACCGGGGTACCGAGTAATTGGGGAAGAACCAGGTAGCAGACTTATTATTAGCTCGAGACGTGATTGAGGGGATCATTGTTCGTGGCGCTCTCAGGCTCATTTAAAACTGAACGATCCACGGGGTACTCTGGATGTCTTCGGGGGCAGGGTTTCGCCGGTGATCAACAAGGCTGACGATTCGGTGTACTCCACACAGTGACTGAACGAGAAAAGAAGTTCAGGCTTGAAGATGAAGCTCGTTAGGTGGATTAGCAATACGAAATGAACAGACAATTCGAGTAGCGCAAATAGACCTGACTGAGAAGAGGCTTGTTCCTGTCGAGGTTGTTCCCAAAGTCCCAAGCCAAGACTACGAGTAGTTTTCACCAACAGATCTCGGCGTGTCCATCTACACGTGACCCTGTGCCGCTTTTGCTCAGACTGGCTCGCGTCCGGCTCAATGTTGGCTCAGGCTTGGGTGGGCCTGCTCACCTTGCTGACCACTTTGCGGCAGTGGCCCAAACGTCGTCCCTCCTCCAGACCGCCCGATTTCTTTGAAAACGACTTGGTACTCAATCTGCTCTTGAGTTTGATCTCCGTTAAAGAATGCCATGGATAAACTCCCTAATATAGTTTATTCCCATGGTGGCTATTTCGACAGTAGATGCGTCGAGAAGGGTAAAACCGTGTACACCTCCAGGTACAAAAACGAGAATCGCCTGGTTCCCAGCACGCAGCCATCGAAAATGCATTAACACAGAATCATCGACAAGAGGATCCTCGGTTCCAACCAGGAAGAGAGCTGGACACAACCCAGACAGATCATTGTACATTGGTGAGACCTGTCCACATTTGCGGTCCTCGATGGACAGAGTGGTGTCGGCAAGATATGTGCTGTAGAAATGTTCCGCGTCTTCGAGTCCAAAGACTGGGGACGCTTTTGGGGCAAGTTTCAATGAAGGGAGGATGGATAAGTCGAAGCACCCATAGCTCAATATTATGCCCTTGATAAGTGATGCTCTTCCAATTTTCCTTAGGTGTAGTAGAGCTAGCGAAGACAATGTCGCTCCTGCGGACTGGATCATCTTGGCTGGAACATCTCAGTCATTGGGACGCAGGTTCACTTACCTCTCCACCCAAGAACCACAGCTCCGCATTTAGCTAGATACGAAAAGTCAGCACGATAGTGGTACCATTTCAGGAGCACCTACAGTCGCCTGAGAATTCAGAGAAAGCCAACCAGCGACATCCTCGCAGTCATGAAGGGCAGCAGGATATCTGTGCTCTGGTGCAAGTCGATATTCAACAGAGAACACTGTCAGACCAGTGCTATCTGAAATATAACTTAGAAGGGGGTCCTGCCTTCTCATATTTAGTACTTAGCTTGTCATCAGCCGTGGAGCAAATTCAAGGGAGGTGCGGTACTGCTCTCACCCTTTAGCAGTCCCCAGGACCCAACCGCCCCCATGGATATGTAGAAAAATGCCAGGGCGGTGGTCGATGTTCTTAGACTTGATGATTCTACAGGAAATGGACCTGCCAATCTCTCTGGATGGAATGTCGATTTGACTGGCATGCGGAAGCAAGGTATATGGTGGAAAAACCGTCTTTCCAGCCTCTCGCATGGCGCGATATTCCTGCGCTCCAACCTATATATCATTCATTAGCCAAGACCCGTCACTGGCAGCAGGTCCCAATGCTGAGAAGGGGGTTCCTGAGGATTCTTTATTGTATCGGGAGATTCTCAGGATCTCGTGGCTGGGCCTTACCTCCCACCATTTCCGGTCTCTTTGGCTGACCGAAATGAGATATTGGTTGACCTCCTTTGTGCGGTCACTCGCGCTCGAGGGCTCAAAGGCAGCCAAGTTGTATTGGGCGTCAGACGATATTAACTTTCGTGGTCCTTCCATCTCAGTGTTTTATTTGATACTCGCGTCAGCCCCGGAGAAGAAATCACCTCTGCTGTTTCTCGATAGGGAAGATTTTCGAGGTACACATTTATCCGTACAGGTCCGTTGCGAATAGACATCAGCTTGTAAGCTCTCCGATGCATAACGGCACAAAAAACGAGGATTGTTCGCCGAGGACGAATTTTCGGCGAAGTCGCATTGTCTCTAGAGAAGGCGGGAGACAGAGACGTGGAGACTGGAGTCTCCAGTTGAACCAGTAAAGTATTGGTTGAAGCTATGTTAGGGGTCGAAGCCAGAATACCACGAGGAGCAAACGACTTGCCTGCTTCTGTGTAATGGATAGAGTATGTCAACAAGACACCAAGTACTAAGTACCAGCAAACAGCTCGGACGACACTTGCCAAATTATGCCATACTTGGCACGAAATGTAGCTAAGGAAACTTGCTGGACAAAGTAATTGTCTCGTTGACGACAGGGTCTTTCCGTGGTAGTTCTAGCAATTGCAGTCCTTCCTTACTCCTAAATGACATTTGAACGCACAATCTAAAAAGCAACTACTCTTCGATATCGGAGTTGCCAAAGTGAAGTTAGCAATGCTAGGAATTATGTCTTCCACTGCCTCCTGACATTCGAGTTATGGAATACTGTATTTTGATCACTCCTTGATACGTCTTTACCCTATCCGCGACAGTCAATGGCGCCTCTCTATGCCCATCATTTCCATCAATTGCCATGTTCACGACACACGGGAGTCGGATGACCGGCTCCCCACAATCCAACCCTGATAATTACTTTCTAAGGTCTCATCAAGCATCTGCATATACGAGGGGAGCCCGCCTGCCCAGCTGAGAGGTTGCACTTTCTTGCCCGGGATATTGGCACCGCTCCACCAACTGTGGGAAAGGTCAGTAAGGAACCCTCTTTCGACGAGGAGAGACACTTATCTTGCCCTGGGGGAGCAGAGTTGCCTCCCATCGCTCACGGATTTTCTCGACCCAAATATCGGCGGCTTCCTCGGTGGCTTCCAATGTTTCTATGCCGTCGGCGAGCATTCGCTGGACTAGATTCTCGAACCAGCGGCCCTGGAATTGAATGCAGGACGGTCCGTTTCTGAGAAGATAGTGTTAGCCCAGGAGGGGTTGGAGCAAAGGATTCACTTACGAGAATGTCGAAGGTGCTTGTGGTCCAAACAGGAAGAATAGGTTGGGAAAGCCTGGGATCGAAATCCCCATGGATGTTTTGACCCCGTCACTCCAGTATTCCTTCAAAGTCCTCCTACCAATGCCTTGTAGATCAATGTCCATGAAGCCCCCTGTCAAGCCATCGAAGCCAGTGGCGAGTATGATCAAGTCCACATCAACTTGCCCCGCAGCGGTCAAGATGCCTTTTGCGTTGATCTCCTGTATAGGCAGGTCGTTCACGTCAATGATATCGACGTTTGGCTGGCTAAGGACCTCGAAATAGTTCTGTTCTAGCGACGGACGTTTTGCGCCAAACGGGTGCGGTGGAACTTTCGGCGCCAACAGCCGTGCTTTCTGAGGGTCCTTGATGCGTTGAAGGACCATGCGGCGCCAAAAGTCGTAAGCGGCATCGTTGGCCTTTTGGTTCACTGTCAGATCAGCGTAGCCAGCGACCCAGAATTTGAAGCCGCCGTCCTGCACGAGTTGATTCCAAAATTCTTCGCGCTCTTCACTTGTGTCATCAAAGGTGTTGCGGCCGTTTGTCTGGTACGGCACCCCAGCGTCTGTTTTCTCGCACTCTTTGAAAGCCGCCTCATAAACGCCACTATCTTTCTTTTTTTGCTCTTCCACGGGATCTAGACGGCGCTGTCGCATTGGTAGACTCAGGACGATCAGAATAACCCCGACCTCAAATGGACAGCAGCTCACCAGAAATTAGGGGTGCGTTGATACACCGTAAGATGCTTGCAGACCGATCCAGCTTCTTGAATAACCTGAATTCCACTGGCCCCAGTTCCGATGACGGCGATTCGCTTGTCTTTGAGAGCGACATCATAGTGTGGCCAATGCGCGGTGTGAAATATTTCACCTTCAAAGTTGGCGGAACCTTTGAGATACGGCTTGTACCTATATCAGTGTTAGCCATGTTACAGAACGATTGTAAGATATAACTCGAGTTACTCCTTAGCCGCAAATCCCACATTGGCAAACAGCCACTTGCATCGTGTCTCTGCACCATCAGAACAACCTATCCTCCAGCGTTGAAAGTCGGAATCCCAATGTGCGTAAGTAACGTTTTTGTGATATTCAATGGCTTTTCGAAGATCCCATTTTTTCTCCACATGCTGAAAGTACTTTTGCAGTTCGCGGAACCCAGGGAACCGCTCAGAGAAGGTAAAATCCTCCCAGATCTCGCGATCAAAGAACTGGTAAGCTGGTGAGTCGCTGTCGACGCGGGCACCAGGGTCTGCATTATTAGCGTCTTATCAGCCACGAGGAAATGCTTCACCTACACTGATTCCAATGCCTGCAGAATGCCATAGTTAGACGCTTCAGCCAATATCTTACATTGGATGCACGAACCAGACACCTCCAGAGCCCGAACCCCGTTCAAATATCTTGCAATGAAGCCCTAATCTACGCAGCTTTGGAAGCATAGTGAAGCTTCCAAAGCCGGCACCGATAAGGACGGCGTCATACTCGAGTGTCTCCCTTATCGAACCCATGTCTTGTCTTTCCCGGTTTTGGTCTCGTAAAGGAAAACAATCTACGCTTTGAGTACTGCTGTCGAGGTGGCAGCTTGCAGAACAAGTGACAGAGAGCTATCAAACATGCAAGTCAGAAAGGCGGTCCCAAGACCAATCGCCTGTGGATGGCGGCTAGTTGAAGACAAGTTGGTGAGAGTCGTGAAACACGCGCGTCGAAGCCGTGATTCAAGACCAATTTCTCCTGAAGCATGTATCAAACTTCCCCGGTGTGGAGACGGAACCATCACAGGCGAAAAGACTGAACCCTGGAGAGAAGCATTCGGCGATGGTGGTCGTTAACCTTGACCATTTCAGGGGACAACGCTGCCATGCCAATCCAAGGTCCTTTTCCGCGGCTAAATGGTAGGATGAGTCTAGCCGTACATCAACTGTCATTGTTTTCGCCGAAAGGGGATTTGAGTCCCACGAAGAATTGCGAAGAATGGAGCTACGATCAAGATTTACCCGCCTCAGCTACTTCTTGCTCCATTTCGACTCCAAATCCCCAGGCCGGTCTCCGCATTCTAGCAATTACCTGGTCATTCCGCCGGCAAGGCTGATATACATGGCACTAATAACCTCAACCATATTCACATCCCCATCCCCATAGATCAGATTTACTCCTTGGGCGGACAACGCACTCTCATTCCTCAAAGACATCTTCTTCATCTAACACGAGACAATGGCGCACCATTGTAAAACAAATGGTGTTGCTACTTGCGCCACGAAGGTTTCGCCCGACAGCACCTGCAATGGCGTGGATACCAAACCTGACAACATACCCGAGCCAACTGCTCACGCCGGCAATCCACATTCTCTAAGACGCGCGAGCACAATATTGAACCCGCTTCCAGCATACAAACCTAGAAAGCTTCGTGTCGTCACGATAGGTGCAGGTTATTCAGGACTCACGCTGGCTCACAAGTTCCAGCATCAACATACCCAACTCGCCGATGTGATTGATCACACGATCTACGAAGTGAGACCCGAGTTAGGCGGCACTTGGATGGTCAACACCTATCCTGGTGTCGTCTGCGACGTACCATCCCACATATATGTACGTTTTCTGGCATTTAGCTCTTAGTTGCTGTAAGGCTTGACACTAATAGCCTAAAGGCTTTTCCATTCGATCCCAATCCTTGCTGGACACGGTTCTTCTCAACTGGCCCTGAAATCTGGGCATACATGAAGAAAACAGCTCAAAAATGGGGTCTTGAACGTGACGTTAAATACAACCATCGTGTCACTGGCGCCTACTGGCGCGAAGACCGGGGCCAATGGCAGGTAAAGGTCGAGCATAACAACACAATCATAGAGGACTACGCGGACATTTTAATATCGGCACAAGGTTTCTTGAAGTGAGCTGCTCTTCCTAGCGGTAAAATTGCTATCAAACGAATCAACACCCTGATATAGCTGACTTGTGAGTTACAGCACCTGGAACTGGCCATCGATTCCCGGCTTATCGCAATTTAAAGGCAAGAAAGTCCATTCGGCCAGCTGGGATCACGAATACGACTATAGCAACAAAAGAATTGCCGTGATCGGTAACGGATCATCTGGAATTCAGATACTGCCTCAAATGGCCAAGTTACCTGGCACCAAGGTTACAAGCTTTCAACGAGGGCCTACGTGGATAGTCAGCACCATGAACCCCGCGTCCCTGCTTGGAAAAGACGACCAGGCATATAATCCTGAATATACGGACGAAGAGAAGCAAGCCTTTGAAAATGATCCTAAGAAACACCATCAATATCGCAAGCAGATAATACACAGCATCAACGACAGTTTTAAGATGGTATGGGAGCCGTTAAAGACGAATTATCATGATTTGCTGACAAATAGTGCAGTTTTTGAAAGGCTCCGAACTCAACCAACAGATTTATGATCTTGCTTGTCAACAGATGAGGAACAAATTAAAAAATAACTCGGACCTGTGCGACCTACTCATTCCGAAGTGGGAGTTAGGCTGTCGGAGGATCACACCAGGCGAAGGGTATCTGGAAGCCTTCCTGCGCGACAACGTTGAGCTCACTCAAAGCCCAATCACAAGGATCGATGACGACAGCATCCTTACCGCCGATGGGAAGACCTACAAGGTCGACGTTGGTACAGTGCCCCTTCGACACACCTGCTAAGAAGCCAGCGAGCTAATACAGTGGATTAGTTGTTTGCGCAACTGGCTTCGATGTCTCCTATCGCCCTCAGTATCCAGTCATTGGTCGTAACTCGGTGAGTCTCGCAGACAAATGGGCCGAGGAGCCTTCGTCCTACTTGTCACTCGCCTCGACAGATATGCCCAACTACTTCATGTTCACCGGCCCTAACGCACTGATTGGTCATGGCTCTCTGATGGAGAGTCTAGGATGGAGTGCCGAATACATGATCAAGTGGATCTGGAAGATCGCCGCAGAGGACATCAAAGCTATCGTGCCAAAGCAGAGTGCAGTGGACGATTTTATTGTCTATTCGGACCTGATCCACAAGACCTTGACTTGGACCGGCTCGTGCCGGAGCTGGTACAAGAATAATACTGTTGACGGGCGCGTGACGGCAACCTTTGCTGGCAGTGCCTTGTTGTTCAAACGCCTAATCCAGGACCTACGGCCCGAAGACTTTGACATCGAGCCAAGGGGCAGAAACCGTTTTCGATTCTTGGGCAGCGGATTTTTGGAATATGAGCTACAGAAGGGAAATGACCTGGCTTGGTATGTGGAAAAGTGAAACAAGCGTGGAAAGCGTAATTTGAAGCCCTAGGTGGCGAGTGTATGATGCTTGATTCGTTGTTTTTTTTTCTGTAAGAGAGAAAAAGGATGAATACCTGGAACTTATAGAAATAACCGTCATAGTATTGCCATCAGGCAGGGGCAATCTTGCCACCTGGTAGAAACATTGAACCTGGAGAATGACATGGGGACGATTCTAGAGCCTTTGGATAAATCGTGCAGTTCTTTGTGGAGATATCTTCTGCAGCATATGAAGATGATCATTTCGTTATCTCCCCCTATCCTGTGACTAGGAGTGCGTTTCCATAATGCTCAAGAGGGTATCGAATTTAGTCTCGTTTTTCCGGCCAAGCGATCAGTGGCCATATCTGTGCAATCTTTCCCTCCTTGAAGCGAAAGAATACGTGCTCGTAAAAAACCGTGTGATCTATCACCAACTTTTCACCTTGAGAATCGTAGCTCAGCCTGAATCTTGCTGAGACCATGCCGTCGAGTTCGGTCGTGCAGCATTCCACAACCAACATTTCCACATCAAGACGAAAATTAACGAAGTGTCTGACAATATCATTGATCATCTTGCCATATTCTTTACACGTCATTGGCGGTTGTCCATTGTAAATCACGCCATCACAGACAAATTCTGATAACTGTGTGAAATTGCGGTCACTCATGCAAGCTGCATATCTGGAACAAATGGTGCGAAGATCCATTGCTAAAAAACCTACTGGATACCATTCTGTAGAACCACAGAAGACGTCAGGATTTATATTAGCCAGCAAGAGACCATCTTCGTTGAAGAGAACTTCGGCGAAATGACTGGTTAGTCAGACTAATGGAGTTGAACGACTTCGATGGTTTTTCTTCGGGTCGAAACTCTCGTCTACGGAAGGTTGAAGTCGACCACTATGCGGCTACATACGTATGTCAGCGGCCACATACAAACCCAGCCACGTACCTGAATACTGCTCATCACTTACCCTGCAACATTTCCTTCTTTCAATCTCTGGACGGCTTCGTTGAACTTGCTCAAGCCAACCACGGCGGGCTCGAGATGGATCTTTCCTGTGGCCGAACAGTGAGCACCAGTCGTCAACCTATAACCGATCACCCAGGTTACTGTCTCACCTCGTTTCGCAAGGTCGAGTATCTCAGCTATATCCTTCCGACTGCTGGATAAGGTTCCCTTAACTGATTGGTTTCTCAAGCAAAGCCGGGTCGGATCCGTATCAATGTGATATCTGCCCCTTGGAGGGAGTCCGACACTGCTCCAGGATTTAATTCATCTACGCTCCTCATCAAGTGAATGATGTAGTGGGTCCTTGCTTACCACATTACCACCCCACCAACACGTGAACCGAGATAGTCGAGCGAGACCTGATAAGCCTGTACCGCTGGATCAAGTCAGCATCTCAATTAGAAAAGCTGTTCTAGCCTCAAATAAGACATACCACTAACAAAGACGCCGTGAGCACCTCCATTGGTGATTTCTACCACCTTCTTAACTGGGTCCGCTTCCGCCAAAAAGTCGACAAAACATTCAGCACCAAGGCTTAGAGAAAGTGATCGTCGACTTTCACCAGTATCAACTACGACGGGTCGAATGCCCATGGCACAGGCAAGCTGAACGCCTTGGATTCCCGTTCCACCTCCTCCGCCAGGGAAAACGGCCCAGTTTCCAGCTCTAAGGCCGGACTCTTTGAGGGAAGAGTACATGGTCCCTGCAGAGCACATGGCGGGCCCTGCCACGTAGTCAGAAACCCCCTGTGTTTGCTTTAGTCACGGCCAATTAACATTAAGTTTTCAAGATACCTCGGGAATCAACTGAATGCATTACAGTGTATTAGTTTTTGGCCGCATACATCTGCAGTTGTATTTGAGAACATACATGGACAAACCCTTCTGGGACGGTGCAATACTGCTTGTACGTTCCTGTGAGAAATTCTTATATGAGCAACACAGACTACTCACGTAGCGGCAAATCTTTTCAGCATACCGTCCACTGTTCCGCCTGTATAGACCGCCTGTTGGCAGTATGTCTCTTTTCCCGAGAAGCAGTACTCACATAAACCACACGTACTGTGAATGGGACCATATGCTGCTCTTTGGCCGACTTTGCAGCTTTTCACGGCTTCACCAATCTTCACAATCACTCCAGCACCTTCGTGGCCTGCACAAGAAAGACCCATTTCCGACATTTTGGGGAACGCCCAATCGTTCATCATAAAATGCACATCTGTAAGACATAGTCCCGTCACATTGAGCTTGATGAGAACTTCCGAAGGCCCTGCCAACGTTGTGATCAGCAAGCGGAAGTCTTGGGGGGCTGTGAGACTCAAACCGATGATGGGCACTGGGACTTTCTCAACCTCCAGGAAGAAATTGGGTCCTTCATTCTTCTGCTACGTGTGTAAGTCCTCGCCGCCTTCTTCAAAGAGCGCAGCCTCTACGCACCACAACAGCTGCCCAGCATTCCGATGGGACCTCCATAGTACCGAGCTCTCTTTGTATCGATATCCGCGATTTACTCCATCAAAGTCAGGAGTATCGTTCAGAAAGGTAGCAAGTGCTTTAAACAAGCAAAGAGGCAATTACTACTAACAGACTGGCAATTAGTTTGCATATCGCCGTCTGTCAACTACTATTTCCATCACTCAACTAATACGATCGAGAAATGTCTCTTTCGCCGAAATGGATTGACGTTGACTTCAATCACGGCACATTGGAAAGTCAACCTTGCCGTCCTGTTGTAATCGTTCGTAATGTGCACCGAAGGTTTGGGCCGGCAGTACTCGAGTAGGGCGATTAACGGTAGAGCTTCTAGAGCTTTACAAACCATCATCGTGCAAAGCACCGCTATTTAGAAATGCATCCCTTGTTATGGATATTTGACTTCAAATTATGAGATAGTTGACCGAGCGTGTGCAAGTAAAATGGTCAACAAGGATGCCAGGCGACTATGAAGATTTGTCTTTATCCTTCAAGCTCGGTGGCGGAGAGGCTTTCGCATCGCCAGGATCTCCAGGCACAAGGTGCAAGTGTCTCATGCGGTTTGCAGGACCTCTTGTACATCGGTGTGAAAGCCAAGGGCGCGTTTCTTCTCGGCAAACTCACGTTCCATTTTATACGCCAAAGGACTGTCGCTGGCAAACAGAATGTCAAGATCCTCTAAGTGTCGATTCGCTGTTTCGACATAGAAAAGCCAAACGGGGATGATTTGGATGAAGTTCATGACCGCGAACATGACGAACACCCACCATCCCACCGCGTTGATGACGTAGGGGATGACTTCGTTGATGACGGCACCCCAGACGGCAAACGACACCATCGATAACGAGACACCTTTTGCTCGTGTGGCGAGTGGAAAGACTTCTGTCGGGTAGACCCAGCTGTCATGAATGTTAGCGACCAAACCGGTCAAACTTAAAGCCGCAGAGAAGTCCTACCAGCAGGTAATCCAGGTACTGCCGAACCCGCAGGTATACAAGAACACGAATGCCACCACTGCGGCGCCGTAAGCTCTTTTTTTGGACAGTTCGGTCTCTGGTGTATTGATGGCTTCTCTCGCCAGAGGCCCAGCAATGAGCAGAGAACAGCCCATGACCAACAATCCAATCAACATCAGCTTTCGCCTACCGGCTCGCTCTACGAAGTACATGCCGATTGGTACACTGCATGTGTAGGATATGAAGTTGAAGCCAGCCAGCATAGCAGGCAAGTTGCCAGTGACTAGCCAATGTCAACAGATCAGCAAAGTTTCTCTGTAGGTGAAGTTGGCATAGACAAGGATTCAAGGTACTCACATCCACTAAGACCGAATATGATGGGCCCATAGGCTGCAATAGCATCAGGACCACAGAGCTTCTCCATAGCTTGGATACCCATGGCCAGGGCAACGCGACGGCGGGTATGCAGAGCATCCTTTTGCCATATCATGGAAAGAAAACCATGAGCCGATGATGTCGCCTCGATGCGAATCGCTTCTTGAATCTCCGCAAGTTCCTGCTCAATCGCCTGTTCCGAGGGCCGGAGGCGGCAACGGTGAAGTATTTCGCGGGCCTCTTCGAAGCGGCCTGTTTTTGCCAGATAGCGAGGGGTCTCGGGAAAGAAATTGGCCGCAACAACAATCAGTAGTAGAAAAAACATTTGGAAAGCTTGTGGAAACCGCCAGGCGAATGGAAGAGACGTGGTCTTGAGGCAAGCGTACTCCATCCAATAAGTCCTAACAACGGATGTTAGTTGGTACGGGTAAGTCAAAAGGCCAGGCTCATATGTTCTGTCCGGCTTACATAGTCGCACCAGCGACGCACATGGTAAATTGCACCGAAACATATGCGCCCCGTAGGTTGTAGTCTGCGAGTTCCGAGGTCCAAATGGGGGCTATGGTATTGAGGTGACCGCAGCCGATGCCGCTAAGAATCCGTGCACACACCATCCAAGAGAAGTTCTGAGCAGAAGTCAAAAGACACGCGCCCACAATTCCCCAGACGCATCCCAGTTGGATGCTTTTGAGTCGACCAATCTTGTCGGCATAGCTTCCGGCCATAATCGCACCTGTACAATCAAGGCAATGGTATGTCAACACCGGTTCCCGCTCTTCTCGGCTAATGTGGACCCATGGAATCCTCCCCGGTCGCAAGGCAAGCATTTCAGAGGGGAAAAAGGCTCAAAGCACTGGTTTGAGGCAGGTACATACCTACGAGGAAGCCTAGAAACCAAAAACTCACGATCCCTCCGATGCGGGCGGCGTCACGGTTCGTGCCTCCAGCAGAATCCATGTGCTGCAGATAGTCGGGGTTGATATTGACCAGACTCATGACTGCAGCATCGTAGCCAAAGAAAAGCAGACACGTCCCTGCGAGGACAAGGATGGATGCCACCATGGGCTTGCCCGATGATTTTAGGCATCTCGACTTTGAGTAGCCTCCTGGGATGTACTTCGCCCATGCAGGTTCGGCTAATGGGCAAGACACGAAATGAGTAACGTTCAGAAGTATAAGACGAAGCGCTCGTGACAGACAGACAGACGTACCCTGTATGTAATGTTCCATGTCGACCCTTTCGGGCCGGACTTCCCAATTCTCGGATTCCACTTTGTCGTCACCCATACTGCATAAATTGCAAAGTGAATGTGCACAATGAGGCTAGGTGCGAATGGACTGCGAGAAGATAGGTGAGAATGGGTAGGTCTATCAGTGTAGTAGAAAACAGAGTGCGAGACATCGGGATGTGGTTATAGCAAGTGTCTATATAGCCAATGCTCGAGGCCCATGGGACAGGATTAGTCCCACGTAAGTCTGGGGTACAGACGACTCTGCCTGGGGGGAGCCAGAGCTCTCTGGGGAAGTTGTCGCACGAGAAAATGTTGCCCAGTTGTGTAGCTGACAACTTTCGCCGAAATGGATTGCGGAGGTGGCGGCACGTGCTGCTTGTGCACGCTTCGCTACACGCAGTCTGGCTGTGCATAGCCTGGAAGTAGGAATACAAGTAAAGCGTTCGTGACGCGATCCATAATTGTCTGCTGTGTGCATTGTGGGTCCACGGGTTTGGGACAGAGATATACTCTAGCATCCTCATGGCGCCAGACAGGACGTAGGTGAGGTTCTTTCTGGAGCGAATTTCCGGCGAATAAGAAGATTGGTGGCTGACGACGGCAGTTTTCACGAGACACGGAGATTGAGCAAAGTGCTTGTGCGAGACCTGGTGATTCGAAAAAACCTCGTGCAGATACTAAATTACATGCTGGAATGCTACTACGTGAATACCGCGAGTCCGGGTGTTTCTCAATATTGTCATTGGAGCCGCAACCCTCCATCAGGCCCCAGCGCTAGTAGACACAAGGAGATCCAAGACTATGATGAGAGTATGCATACAAATCTTCAAATGCAAGGAGTATCAAAGGACGGAGGGCGAAACGAAAAGGGGAGATTGTCCAATGCTCTATCTGGGCTCTGGGGAACAGCGAGCGACTTCGTATTTAGAATACTTTTGGATCCTGTGTAATTAATCTTACAAGGAGCTGGCTTGATAATCCCCGCTATGGAATCTTTGTTAGTCTCTCTGCACGAACTGAAGAAATATGTTGTAATGCGTTCCTATCTCCTGGTGAGCTGGTGGCGAGTTTTTAACTCGTTCCTGGCTGGTGGTGAGATTCTAACCTCTCACACTCACAATACGAACTGTTGGAGCGAGTTGACCGTATCCGTGACGGTATCAGGCAATTTCCTCCAGCTGACGTCCAAGATCTTGACAACCTTGCTGTTGTCGACTTTGTACAGTCCATCCTCTGGATAACCGCCACCAGGGCTACCTTCGGCAGGCAACAGATCCCGCAGTCGATCATGTTCCTTCCTCATTATGTCCACGAGCTCCCCATTGCAGAAGAAGCCGGCGGAGACTAGAAAGCGTTGATTTGCAGCCTCGGGCTTTTCCAAGGCCAGGACATGGCAGAGCGCGAGATCACGCACATCCACCCAGGTAAAGGTGGCATTGTCCGGGACCTTGTCTTTGTGTTTCCCTTGGACCAAATCACGGATGACTTGGTTGCTGGTGTTGAGGTTGTCCAGACTGCCTAAGTGGCTTATCACAGGTCCCAATACCAGTGGTGGGCACAGCGTCGTTAGTGAAAAATGAGGCGACTCTTGTTGCATGAATTCCCACGCCGCTCTCTCGGCAAATGTCTTACTTGCTCGGTAGCCGTTGGCAATGTTTTCCGAGGTTTGTTGCAGAGTGACGGGATTCCAGTCTTCTTCGGTGTATGTATGCTCCGGCCATGATCCTTTGAAGGGATTCACAATCGAGGCAAAGGAGGAAGTAATGACGACTCGTTTGACCGTGGGCGCATTCTTGACAATCGATTGTAGAACACCAGTTGTACCCTTGATTGCAGGATCGAGAAGATCTCGTTGTACATTGGTGACGTTGAAATGGAACGGACTGGCCGTGTGGATGACTGCGTCGAACGGCGGAGAGGATGTGACAGCGTCATCAAAGGCATCTTCTAGCGCAATGTCTTCCACAATCGCGAAATCCAGTCGATCTGTACCTATGGTTGGGTATGCAGCTCTGATCTTGTTGGCCTTGGCTGCAGAGCGGACAGTCGTCACCACACTGTATCCTCGCTGGATTAGCTGGTCCAATACGTGCGTCGCGATGAAGCCAGAGCCACCTGTAAGGAGAACACGCTTCATAGTGTTTGAAACGTTTTTATTCTGCGGACCGTAGAAACCTTGTCGTTATTTAACTACAATCCAAAGATTTAGGTGCTTCGCGGATGGGATTTTATTCAACGTTCTCACTGTGAGCTGATATCGGTTGCGGCAGTCTATAGGAATACAAGGCAAATATGACCTATAGATGCTCTACCCGCTACAGAATCCGGCCCGCTGAGGCTGCTGCAAGTAATGGACTGAGCTCTTGAGTGGATCCCTAAGCATTTCGGCGAAGCGCTGATATTCCTGACGCCTTCGGCCAACATTGTTAACAGGAGCCATGTATACTGTGGTGTGCGCCTAACGGCTTCCAGTGAATGGGGTGTCGGGTAGTATCTACAATATTCAAAGGCCTTGGAGACAGTGGATAGGTTCTCTTCTATTCTTCTAGCTAAGTCTGTTGCAGCACGGCGACTCATGGGGGTTTTCCTGAAACTACGGCGAGTGCATGCACGAACACTGAGAACGGGGTTGAATTAACGTTCCTAATTGCCATGCTGATAATCGGAGCACGATTGCACTTCCGCCAGATTAGTACCTGTTAACCTGCCGCACTCCTATCTTGGTAATCAATGACGCCAATAGATCGCCTTGTGGTTTGGCTTGAAGATCTCCTTTCAGAACGGCGGAAGCATTTTAATTTCTGCAAACTTTTTGAACACAGCGTGCATAGATTCGATGGAATCTACATGACCATGCCACCCAAACCTGCGGGCCTTGTTCATACTAGATTTCCTGTTAGCATGGCCCTGCTCGGACGTGGCTTATGGTAGTCTCCAACCTCGTTGACCAAGACCATGTTAGCTCGAGCGCAAATTGTAGGAAAGCAAACGTCCTCTCGGGATTCTGTAAAGGCTCGGTGTTGAGTTCATGTTCTTGTTTCAGCTCAGTCCAGGCTTGTCGAGTTGCTGGGTCCTTTGCCCAATCGATGAAGCTGAAAGTCGATCGGAGCTTGCCTTTTGGGCCATATCTAACATACGAAATCAGCAAGCGAAACCTGACGTAAATCTAAGGGTTCCTCAGCGTTGACATACCCTCTCGGAACATATGGCAGCTCTACCTCATGGTAGCTGCCATCTTGTTGAGGGGGAAGCCACTCCAAACCAAACCACGACGCCAGAATCGGCCATAGTTTGGAAAATGTGAACTCTGATCCGTCGGTGATATTGAAAGATTCGCCTGCGGTGTCGTCGGTCAGTACCATCCATTCGTAAAATGTACCGAGAATGACACCCGTCGATATAGGATGATTGTTGTCCCAAGATGCCAAATCACCGGGGTATTTTAGGGGCTTCTTTAGCTTTCGTTGAATGGAAGCATAAACTGCCAGCGGATAGAAGATTGTCATGTCTGTACCAGCAACAGCAGCCAAAATCCATTGTGGCATAGTAACGTTGTAGCTGACCCCAGGGTGTGTTTGGACATATTTCACCAGCAAATCCTCTTGGGTGTAGTAGAAGTTGGGCTCTAATTCCACTCTGGGAGAACCCTCAGTGAGGGGGACATTCACATGTCCTTGGTGAACGCCGTAGTTCTTGCCCCCAGTCTGGAGCACTATTCTTTTAGGGTGAATATCCGCTCGATCCAAGGCGAGGAGGAAGTTCTCAAAGAGCCGTCCTGTGCGGCACCATTAAAAAAGGGCTTTAACGTTTCCCGTAGATAGCTTCTCACCATTGGTTTCAGCCAAGTCATTTGCATCCCCGAACACCGACGACTTGACATCTTGTCTAGAAATCTGAACATAGCCGAAGTAGAATATATGATCACTTGTCAGATAGAATTGTCAATTTCGTCCCTGGTACGAGAATATGAATGGATTGGGGCCGATTTACGCTTGGACTTTGTGCTTCCGCATCGCACTAGCAATGCGGTCTGGCTCCCAGAGCAAATCCACTGCTATGTGTTCGACGTTCTTCGCCTCTGTCTTAGGCGACCTCCTTGACAGAGCATAGACCTTCTCCCATCGATCTGGACTGGAGCTCAGCACGTCGACCACCGGTTGACCAGACTGACCACTTGCGCCAACAACTATAGCTCGAAGGCTCTTCCGAGCAGCATCAATGACTGGCAGTCCGTGGAAGATGCCCTCTGAGCGCACATGATACGTTTTGCTTGCCACATGAGCCATGATGTTTGCTAAACCTGGAGCAAGAAGTCAACGCGCGATTTTGAAATCCTTGAAGTGGTGCTCTAAGTACAAGAAAAGAAGACGGAAATTTTTCTCTGGAGAATGCTAGCATCGAATTGACATTGGTTCAGAATTCCCGGGTAATACTTTGCTATTTTGTTATTTGGCTGTTCGGCGAATTTGAAAACCTAAACTCCATCATGCTCACGGCCTGATCTCTTGAAGATGATTTGTAATCCGTGCCTTCTTTCGCGAGACGGATCGCCTTTGAGTTGTCCCGTTCCACATCTAAAACTGCGAGGAGTTCATGTGGAAGGGTGATCCAATATCTTTCTACACTTATCACGTACTGCACACAGCCGAAAGACGCTCACCATCGCCTACAAAATAAACATCACTGCGAGAACTGATACTGTGGACTCGCGGAGCAGCTGGCAGGTGCGACGCCTTAGCCGCACGTTATGAAAATCAAATTCGATATGTGTCCAGTTTCTCCATCATAGACATGTTTAAATGCTTTGCAATATTATCTGTCTACTCTATGACGAGTCTCGAGAATTGCTGTTGTCTATGTAAGTTTTCGATCTACTTGCCATGAATGGTCTTGGGGCACCGCCTTCATAGATCATCTCTTGTCCTTTATCCGGGTCTCAAACCATTGCTAGATAGTCCTCCGCATGATATTAGTTATTTCATTATCATCGTGTTTACACACATATTCAGAGCTCCTGATACGGACTGCCTGCGTTTTCTTTCCTGTTTTATCTACCCTCATTCGAGATTGTAATCCTCAGGTGTTGCACGCCCTAACCCAAGCACCGTCCACCGGCATTTCAATACCGCTCACGTAACTTGCTCGCTCACTTGCTAACCACACGGCTGCTTCTGCCAACTCTTCGGCAGTGCCCATCCGTCTAAACGGGATCAAGCTGATGAGTTTGTTATAGTCTGCGCCTGCGGCTTTGGCCTTTTCCACCAAGGGGGTGTTGATAAAACCAGGGCAAATCGCGTTGACTCTGATCCCGTCTGTCGCGTACGCCACTGCGTCCGTCCGTGTCAGTCCCAATACTCCAGCTTTCGAGGCCGGGTACGCCCCAGCCGTTGCGTGTGCTGTTAGACCGAATATACTACTGATGTTTACGATGGCTCCTCGCTGGGCCGCTATCCCTTGCGCATGATTGCGAGTTTTGATTGTTGGCTCTTGCTTCAGGAGCTGGCGGATCTGTGCCCTTTCGCAAAGCCATAGGCCTCGAAGATTGATGTTGATAACCCGATCAAACGCCTCCACCTCCAGTTCATGCGTCCGCAGTCGAGGTTTACTTGTCACGCCAGCACTATTGATGCAATAGTGGATTGCTCCAAATCTAGCCACGCCGAGCTCGATCATCTGGTCGACGTCGACCTCTTTGCTCATATCTCCTATGAAAAGAACAGTTTCCACTGAAAGATCGATGTCCTTGAGCTCATCTGAGACCTCCTTCAGGCTCGCTTCAGCCAAATCCGAGAGCACGAGCCTCGTACATCCTTCCTCGACCAGGATCTTGGCACATGCTCGTCCAATTCCGGAGGCAGCTCCAGTGACGAGGCCGACTCTGTTAGCATGGTCAGTATAAGACTCACTGCCCCGTAGGAAAGGGTTTGTACCCGTTCATCAATAGGGGTGCCATTACTGGAACATGTATGTGGTGTAAGTAGTGGTTGGTATTTAGCTCTTCCTTGTCGTAACGATGTGCCTTGGCTGTGACTAGATACACATTTATTTGCTCCTACATGCAGCTTCGCGAAGGCTCTTGAAGCATAAATGTCCATAGCTCCTTGTTAGAGGTGGAGGTATGGTTGGAGGTGGGATTTTTGGCTTTTCGTCCAGCCTTCGTCTAAAAACATTCTTTCGGCGAAATTTGAGCCAGGCGCCAAACAAAATTTGCTCAGGCAACGATTTCGAAATTGCGTTTGGGGTTTGCGGAAAGAAGTATGCCGGCCGGGTGTCTAACCGCCACTGAAAAATATGGTGGGCTAGGGGCCCAGTGTGCCGTAACTAGTTGACCTCGACTGACTGGTAGATCAAGAGAAAACAGACGTGTTGTTCGCCGAAGCTACTAAATCATTTGTGAGCCTACACCGAGCCTCACCATCAGAGCAACTGATTAAAAGCACACATATTCTCTTCGTCATTACAGCTACAACTCCCTGGACGCCAATTTGTAATTGCAATCGTTCGCTGATCGATCGTCCAATACATTGATGAAAGCATGGCGAGGCGTTTTCAGGATGCCGTGGTCTTCATTACTGGGGCTACCTCTGGACTGGGAGCACAGGTCTGCGAGCGATTTTTAGGTGAAGGCGCCAGAGTATTTGTTACGGATCTGGAGGAGCGAAATGCATTGCAGCGATTTGGTCCGAACGCTCACTTCCACCAGTGTGATGTCTCAGGTAAAACATTTTTGTCTCGATAGTCCTTGGACTCGTTCACATCTGTGATACTCGCTGCTGTGCCCTTCCACACCTCTGCTGCTACACGGATCGGTACGATAATTTGGCTTTCTAGCAAACCGCAACACAGCTGACACTGAGACACCACACCTATCCAGATCCAAAATCCTGCTTCGCTGCTATCGATGCTTGCATCGACAAGTTTAAAAGAATCGACGTCCTGTTCCACAATGCAGCAATGCTGAGTCCGATTGTCCCGGTGGCTCAGCACGACGTCGATATTTTCAATAAGGTCATCATGACCAATCTCTGCGGCGCCTTCTATCTCGCCAAAGCTGTCATTCCCCACATGAAGACGACAGGAAAGGGAGTCATCGTGAACACTGCCAGTATTTCCGGCATTGGTGGAGACTATGGTCTCTCTTCCTACAATGCTGCGAAGGCTGGCTTGATCAATCTCACGCGCACCATCGCCCTGGACCATGCACGGGACGGAATTCGCGCATTGACAGTGTGTCCCGGGTTCATGGATACTCCAATGTCGGAAGGGACGTTAAAGAATGAAAAATTGAGGGAAGAACTGTTCGAGAGCATCCCCATGAATCGTGGAGGGCACCCGAACGAGGTAGCCCAACTGGTCCTTTTCTTGGCTTCAGACGAAGCATCTTACATTACTGGACATCGTGAGTGTTTCCTCACTGCTGAAAACAAAGAGAAAGTCTCGTCGTCTGTGGACCACACTGACTGATCACAATCACAGCTTTTATCGTCGACGGTGGATGGATCGCCCGTAACCCAAGCCCAAATTGGTGCAAGTACATTGGTGTAGCCTAGTGGAATGGTACTGAATACCAACGGTTGACCAAGGTGACATCAGGATATCGAACCATGCGGGTTGGGCATGATGGAATGGGTTAGGTCGAAGGCACTATATACAGGGATGCTAGAACTTAGCAAGAGTAATGGTGGCAAATCCATCGTTGCTGAAGAGGTTGCGAAGTATCAATGAGGAAAGGACGAAAGGGCTTCCTCAGGACAGGGACCCTTTGTCCACCATAGGCAACGGTGTAGAAGTCCAAAGCATGGAATTTCCCGGCAGATTGGCCAAGTTGGTAATGCTTGGATCGTCCCACTCGAGACTGTCCAAAGGCATAAATGGGTCGAGAAAGTTTTCTGACGTTAGCATACCGGACATGAATTGCTGGAGCATGCCATATTCCGGCTGGACGTCAGCCATGGAGCTTGCATCTTGCTCGTAGAGAGGCATAGACGTGGCCGCATTGTCATCGTGAGCGACCTCGACGGCGCTGTCCGTCAAATCAGGTGGTTGCTGCTGCTGCTGTGATGGTAGTTGAATGTGGTTCGGACGAAGCTGGGTGGTCCACAGCGTCTGGTTGTTCCCTTCGCTCGAGGAGGAAGCAGAGGGGTGGTCTCCAACCTCCAGCCAATGCAAAAGGTTACTGAACATTCGGTACATCCAGTCCACAAATGGCCAGTAATCACGAAACTCTGCAAGAGCCAGAAGGCACAGCTTGGATTTGTGTTGCAGGACTCGCCTGCGTGCTCCCTGGCCTTGCTCCATGGAAACAACAAGTATTGTGAAGGAGGCAAAAATGACCGCGATTCTATCCGCTCAAAGCCATATTGTTAGCCGCGCTGTGCGCTGTGGTCAAGTTGAACAGATCAAAACAACAGTATGAAAGCCTTACAAATGTACTTGTGCCCTCGGCAGGAGACCTTCACTGAGTAACTCCTCGACGAGACGGGTTACGACGTTAGCCGACGCCAAGGCCGTTGAGAGGGATTCGTTCTTGGTATTTGCATCTAGGAAGCCTTTTCGATGTAGGACAATGCGGCAAAAGCTGGCCGTGTTCGTCAGCCACACTCCAAGTTTTACAGGGTAGAAAACAAGCAAAATCCATTTGCACCGTGAACACATACTGAAGGCCGAACGATAGCATTGCTGCAAATAGCATGGCCTGAGGGTCGAGTGCCCCTTCGTGGTAGCGTAGGGGCGCTGGAAGCTGCTTTTCCCAAGCCGAAAGATCATCGTCGATCGCTCTCTTTGGATCTGTTGACTCAGAGTGACTTTGGGCGGACCGGACGGCTCGAACTGCTCGGCCAACTACCCGAAATCCTTCTCATTAGCTTCGTTGTCTTTGCTTTAGCGGCCAGAGATGCAGTTTTGGAGAGCGCATACTTAACGTCGCTAATTTCGTCATCTCAACACAGTGTCCGGCTCCTTGAGGCGGCGTTCCGTTCTCGTCACATTCAAAATCGACCAGGCACAACGGTTCAATATCGCAGTCGTCGTCGTTGATGATCATGGGCCGGCCCACTGATGCGGCGTCGAAACGATCACGTACCTGGACCACTCATTTAGTGAATCAGAGATTGTGTGGGCAGTTTCGCGGTATTGGTGTGTGGTCTCACATATAAAGTCCACCAAATGCGTTTCCAGAGTTTTCTGTCCTTGAGCGACAGATGGGAGTCTTTGGTCCTATTATGCATTTAGTCAATAATTCCGCCTCTCACGTGGTAGAGACCGTGGGACTTGACCATACGACCGATGCATGCCCGTCACCTGTGCCAGATGGATAGATGCTGCCAGCCAGTGGCTGAAGTCTTTTTTGTCCATGGGGCTCCCCCACCAGAAACACATGAGGTAGAGAACTTGGATGACTGTGACGTGATTCTGTTCGTGATCCGCATCGTACAGCGCCCTGACCCGCTTGTACAGGGTAGATTGAGCTGTTCGGCGACTTGGCCAAAGTGGGATGATGATGCTTTCATCACAACAGGTAGTGGCAGCAAACAACAATGCTTGGAGAAGAATGATGGGCGCCTGGCCCCTCTCAAATTCCTCGAGAAACTGCTCCTTGTCGAGGATCGGCTGTAAAGGATATATCCACATGAAGTAGGTGTCGAGGAGCTTTCTCTGGACATCAGAAGGGGGTAGGGAAAAGGCACCTTTCCTCTGGAGCAATTTCATTTCCTCCTGCTGTATATCGAGATCATCCTGTGCCGTGTTCTGAGGTTGATCTCTCACTGTTGGCGGCACTGCATAATGAATGTTGCGATCGACTGCTCTAGTGCTTAAAGACTGTGGGCTTGCAGCATACCTGAATTTGCTGCTTCGAGCTCTCCGTAGGCTGTCGGACCAAATCGACTCGTCTCCAAAGTACAAGACTCTGTCAGTCATCTCAACAGGGTGGCGAGTTCCGTTCTCGCCTTGCGGCGTCTCCGTTAATCGTACAAGGAGCATCTCTGAGCCTTCCTGGGGGCTGGTACTCTTGGACTGAGGCGAGAATGGGACCTGTCCGCCCGCTGAAGGAAGACTCGAAGCGCCATTCTGTGTGCTGTGGTCGTGATGTTCTGAAAGGTGTGCGGGTGACATTTCTGAAAGTATGGGATAAGTTTGCTGGTCAGGGTTGCCTGTGTCCGGCCGACGTGCTTTGCCCTTTGCACGCTGTGGTGGTTGAGTCTGAGACTGGAAGTCTTCATCCACGGTGATGGGGAATGTGCCAAGGTCGCACTCTCTGTTGGCATCCAAACAGGCTTGACATTGATATGAACCGAAATTTCCAGCTCCTCTGATGCTGCTGTTGGACCGCTCTGGCATCTTGCATCGTATATGGCGAGAATTGCAGTATTTGCACGCCAACTTACGCTTTCGCCGGCGGTATGTACGACTCGAGGTTTGCTCCATTGTTGGAAAGCGGGGTTTTTACGCCAGCAAGAATTCATTCAGCGTGGAGGATGATGTTTCGGACAGTGTATCTTAAATCAACGACAGTATGTGAGATCAAAAGAATGAATGGTTCTAAGAGCTGGTGGGTTAGCCACTGCTCTTACTCATGTCCCCCACGCCCCACAACCTGACTCCCCGCACTCGCAAAGTGATCGTATGCAGTGGGACGTACACTGACGAGCCTTGAGTTGCCAGGCAGTGTATACTTACATGTAAGACGAAGTTATTTGAGGGTCGACACTCATGTCTTCTGGGGCGGAGATTCTGGGACCAGCTCTTCGATGTGGCAGTGGCGAAAGCATGAAGATGCTCAATTTTTACTCCAAATACGTGAAAGAGACACTAGTCGTAGCAATAGTTAGACGGGGATGGAGGCTAAGGTCGATGGATTGAACAATTGCGTAAGATGTGTATGAATGTAAAGTGGGACGCTGTTGGTGGCGATGTGATCTGATTGATTGGGTGGAATCCTCTATCCTCAATGGTCTCATCGTTTTGTAAGGGGTCTCTGCAGGATCTCGTATGAGTGTAATCACTCGGCTTAGCAACTCTGGAATATGCCAACAATGGCGTGCTCTAACTAAACATGAGAATACCTAGAGTCACTTACTTTGATGAGCTAGGTGACTTGTGGTGACGCCCACAATGTCCATGGACAAAATCAAGAACAAGATGGGCCATGGGATTCTCACTGGTCCAGCATTAGCATCGCCGAATTCTGGTGTAGCTATTTCGCCGAAATGTACTGCGGTGACGTGTCACGTGACTCACACTGTAGAGATGTTGAAGGCTTGGCAGTAGGAAATGCACTTCAGGATTGTCGAATTTTCTCTGTTTTCTCTACTTATGTATAGCCTGACGAGGCCTCCTAGCTCGTCTGGAGGACCTCAACGTCCTCCAAAAACCCTTTCAATCACAATTCCAATAATCTTGTCTCGCGGATTAACCAGATTGGGCGTCTGAAAATAACAATATCAGTAGAAACAGATGTTTGCGTCGCATTCACGTCACCTTTCGTGAGAACAGCTGTCACTAGACGCGTAGTGCCAACGAGCGCATTTTGGGACCGGTTTTTGAATCTCCAGGTGCTCGTCTCCTTGATCTCTTTGGGAGCAACAGCGGCGGACTTGTCGAGGTCATGACGAGGTCACGGATAGCACACATCATGCCCCCACGACTTACAGGATGTAATGGCATGGTGATCTTCTACAGGCCAATGAACCAGGACGGAGCTATTACAGGTTCAATCCATTGATTCCTCAACTACTGCCACTCTGTTGGCAATCAGCTCCTTTTCTGCTTCGAGCCATGTAACGAGGCCTTGAAGTCACATCCATACCCAGAACTTCCAGCCTCGAAGATTTAACATTTAAATGTTGTCAGGCTGTCCGGCAGGCTCTAGAGAACGGAAGCCGAAGCGGGTGAAGCTGAATCGTCGTTGTTCACAGTCTTGGAGCTTGCAGGAGCCGGCACAGATCCCTTCTCTGGGTAGGTCGATTTTCCAATTCTACAATCACTTTGCTTACGGTAGACGGTCTAGTCAGAACCGATCTTTGCGTAGATGTTATTCGAGTTGATGGGCTAATCGAAGTCAAGAGGCCCTAAGGTACCCTCTATCCCGCAAAACGATTTATTACAGTCGACCTTAAGGAAGAAGTGTACCGCGAAGTATTCATTGGTTGCTTCGCCAGACTTCTAGAATCCTCGAATTAAGGTTCATCAACCATTTTTTCTGCTGAAGACAGGCGGGCGGCACAGAAGAAGTCCTCTTTAGCTGGCTGAGAGATTGTGGAAACAGGCATCTCAGTGTTGATGCTAGGTTGGGGACTCTTCGTCATGTTCGGCGACCGTCTAATGCCGAGAAATACCCAACTGATTGTGTCTAAAATCATACACCGGTGCTGATACTCAATTGCACTTGGGAGGGTCAGCAGACCGACTACTGCGGTTACTTCGAAGACCACAATGCATGGTCATAAAGTAGCATAGGTAGTGATGAGGTACGCGACCAAATAAAGGACAACAGGATAAGTAAGGTGTAGTCTTGTCCTAAACCTCGAGACGGCTGTGTACAAGGATTTTGGCGTTTTGATCATATACGCATTGTTCACTGATGTTCGCTTCCTCTATCTAGATGCAGGATCGGGTTCAAGGCACCAAGGCGCTACGACCCGCGTTCTACACACTCGACCACGGTCACCGCAAATCTTTGAAAATGAGATGTGCAGCGGAAGTCCCATGAGAAGCCAGAGGGTGATTTGGGATCAGATAGAATTTAGTGCTGACGATAAGGTTGAAGCCGCTTAAGCGAGGCGCTGTGGATTTGGCGGAGACAAACGGTAAAGAAAGAAGACCAAGATATCCTGACTTCAGCTGGGCCTTGGCACGAGGTTTCTGGTTCGCACGAGGTCACTGATGCTTCGGGTCTTCCAATGAGAGATCGATGTCCCCAGAGCCGAGTCCTCCTTAGTGCGGGACTAGCTATACTCTGCATAGCCCTTCACATCCAGTTGACCAGCAGTGACAGCTCCAGGACTTTTGTGGCGGTTGAGGTTGAGCTGTACTGATTCGCTTAGAATGGACCTACCCAAAACGTAGAGCTATGTGCCGTGTGAGAGCCGTCACTGTCTGGGGTAAGTTACTCAGCCCTGACTTAGCACTGCTACACCTCGACTCTAGACGTAATAGTATACGCTTAGACTAGCCAAGACGGACCATTGAGGAAGATAAGACCAGAACTACTGCATTGTATCGGACTCTCCGCGTCGAAGGCCAAGAGATTCTTCTAGAAGGACAGCAGGGACGGCAAATTTTGGGTTTGAGTCTTTCGCTACGTTCTATACCGTTGCACCATCTATAGCACGAAATGCAGAAGCCCTGCCGATAGAGCTTGACAGGCGGTCTATGAGCCCAGACAGGCTTAGGACTGGGCGAAGCGGTTTGGAACTTCAGAATAGATTCCAAACCGCTTCGCCCTGTCCTAAGTCTTGGTTCTAGCAGACTCGTCTCAGAGAATAAGCATAGAAGAATGTCTATAAAGATCCTGCGTCGTCTCGGGTTGAGATTTGGACTTCTATCATCAACAAACACCATCACTATCAATTTCACTTTCACTTTCCATTTCTATTTCCTACCGGCAAATTTTTGAAACCAATCACTCATTCACTTGGTCACTCACCGACTCACTCACTCACTCACACTCACTCAATCAATCACAAAATCAAACCACACAGTCGTTCGATAAATTGATCCAAAAACCCAACAGACAGTCATTTAACAACCAAACACTCAAAATGCATTTCGCTCAGATCTTTGCCGCCACACTCGCTCTCCCAGCCATGTCTCTGGCTGCAGCACTCCCTTATAGCGAAGCCCCTGCCAACGAACTCGTTAAGCGGGTTGGTGAGAGTTGTCAAACCTACTCTTTCCTTGCTGCCGGCAGTTTCGAGGTAACAAACACCTTGGCTACCGATGTCGTCCTTCAACGACAGCTCGATTCGGATGCCACGCGTGCTTGGACTACAATCACTACAAAGAGTGGAGGTTCGACCATCGACAAAATCAAGGGTGGTGAGAAAGTTGTCTTCCAAGTCAACTCTGATGACGGCAAGGGCTTCGTCCGTGTCTGCGACAATGCCACCAAGAAGCAATGCAAGTATCCCAATGGAACAGACAAGAAGTTCGAATTCAGAGCCTCTGGTGAACGATACGCCGCTCAAATCACCGTCGCGCCCAGCAATGCTTGTAAGTATTGACCATGATCAAACTTGATGATTTTATGCAACACCTGCTGACAGTTTTGATAGTATGGGTTGACACTCCCTGTGTTGTTGGTGCTAAAATCTGATTGAGATTCTCTTTCTCAATGGTAATCTAGCGTTTGGCGAGTTCTGAAGTCTGGTATTAGCTTTTCACAAGGGCGTTCATTCTAGGGTGTTGTTTTCTTGCATGCATGGCGATGGTGTAGCTGAGTATTAGATTCTTGTTCACGAATACATAAACTTCTGCTCTTCAAGTTTCAAACTCCACGCACTTCTCTTGAATCCGGGTCGTTGATGGTAAATGCTTGAGGGTAATGGTTCGTTGAACTCCTGGAACGTCTCTAGGTAACCGAACTACTTCTGTGCCAAGACTTGGATTCAGGAAATCTAATTGCCCCGCACCGACGCGACTTCCCCTCTTGCAAGACGCGTTCACGCGTAGTGAAATTTAACTTGGGGGTAAAATATTTCGGTAGGCTAATCAGCAAGTTACCACACTGGTCAAAGCACGATTGCAAAAGAATTTGATACGCGGCGTACGTGACTTCAAACCGTCGCTGCCGGCAAGGTCTTTGGAGATCCAAAGTGATGCCACGCGCCGGCCTAAAACGCAGCAGCAGCAACATCACCGACATTGGATTTACACTCCGACGTGTCTTTGGCAAAGAGAAATTCCGCCCGTTGCAGGAAGACGTCGTTCGGGCCGTTATTGACGACCACGATGTCTTCCTCTGCGCCGCAACCTCTTTTGGAAAATCGATCTGCTACCAACTCCCTGCCGTGTTGTCTCTCGGTGTCACCATCGTCGTCTCGCCACTGTTGGCCTTGATGGAGAACCAGGTCCGTGCTGCAGAAGCACTGGGTATCGCTGTCCAATGCATCAACAGCAAAACCCCATTCAGCGACAAGACAAGAATTGAGACTGATCTTCTCTGTGGCCATCCGGAGACCAAGATGCTGTATGTCACGCCCGAACTATGCGCCACGGATCATTTTCGGAAACTTGCTCTCAAAATCCATCGACAGGGACAACTGGCACGCGTTGCTATCGATGAAGCACACTGTATCAGTGAATGGGGCCATGATTTTCGAAAGTCCTACAAGGAACTCTCGTGGTTCAAGACGACGTTGAATTGTCCCAGTGTCCCAGTTGTAGCGGTGACTGCCACTGCAACAAAGCAAGTCCGTGACGACATTTTCAAGTCCCTGCTCTTGGACCCAGCCAAAACCAGATGCTTTTCTACCTCGACCGCGCGTCCGAACATCCATTACGAAGTCCAGTATTTCTCCGAATCGAGCCCTGTCAACGGCGAGGACGACATGTTCCCATATCTTGTCTCCAGATTGACCTTCATGCATCAAAGACGAGTCACACGGCTCGAATACCTCCGACAGAACCACGCCGACACCACAACCGCCATTCGCCCAATCACAGGCATTATCTACGTACCCAAACGCATCAAAGCCGACAACCTGGCCACAGACCTGACGAAAATCGGCATCCGCGCACAAGCCTACCACGCAGGTCTCGAAGCCAACAAGCGATCAGAAGTGCAGACGAGCTTCCTCCGGCTCGCGACCACGACACCGCCAACTCTTCCCGAAAATGAGTCGACAATCCAATCCTCCTTCAACATCATCTGTGCAACCAACGCATTCGGAATGGGCATCGACGTCTCCAGCACCCGCTTCGTCATCCACTACGGCATGCCGCGGGGCATGGAGCAATTCACGCAGGAGTCCGGGCGTGCCGGTCGCGACGGGAAAGCCGCAATGAGCCTGATCCTGTACACGCGCGAGGAGAAGGACCGATGCGAAGCACTTGTGCGCCTGCAGCCCGGCGGCAAGGAGAAGGACAAGTCCAAGTTCGAGTCGCGCATGAAGTCGCTGCGGAAGATTGAGGAGTTTTGCGAAAATACGGACCTTTGTCGCCATGGGTTGGTCTGTCGCTATTTTGGAGATGAGGGTTCCGGTGGGATGGCGGAGGCCGAGTGTTTCTTCGCGTGTGATGTTTGCAAGGAGGGGAAGGAGGCGTTGAGGAGGAGGAAGGATCGCGGTTTGGCGGACGCGGAGGCTGCCTTCATCTATACCCAGAGAGAGGTTTTCACGGATTATGACTATGATTGATTGCTGATGGAAGGGCATTTTGAGACTATGAGATTATGATGGCACGACTACTACATATGATACCCCGGCAGGTTATGGTTTTTGCTAGTTGCGCAGCTCAATGGGTATGAAGTGGCTGCTGGTTATACAGCTGGACGGTAAAGCAGAGGAAC
The DNA here is from genome assembly GCF_035927105.1 of Exophiala bonariae. Taxonomy (NCBI): domain Eukaryota; kingdom Fungi; phylum Ascomycota; class Eurotiomycetes; order Chaetothyriales; family Herpotrichiellaceae; genus Exophiala; species Exophiala bonariae. The sequence continues at coordinate 3,282,077 of NW_027042476.1, read as the reverse complement.
ACCACCCCAACTAGCTCTTCATGTTGTAAAAGCCACCGCTGAAATCCACCAGCCACGACTTTTCGACCTTGCTAATATCTTTGATGTACACTTTTTCGCCAGTTTCCAGTAGCTCGTGGAAGATCACGTACTGTGCTTTCCGGTTGAACATGAGGCTCGTTGGATGCGCGTACATAGTAACATCACCCGAGACGGATCGAAAACTCCCATCCGGTTGCATCTTTGCAGCATGGGAGAAGAATCCAGAGGTGAGGCATTGGAGTATGGTGGTGGCTTTGTCTGCTGGTGCAGTGGGTGGTTTGGTTGTCAGGTAAGGTGGATTCGATGAGGACGACGATAATGTCTCATCAACTTTGACTCCAAGTCGCTCGAGATACCGGCGGAGTTGGTTCCGAATACTGACTGCCCGGGAGATTGATTTGAAATTGAGGTGATTTTCGTGACACCATTTTGCCTCTTTCCTCCCTTTCGTGATGAATGATTGATAAACATTCAGGAGCGTGAGATGATCGCCTTCTTCAGCTGCAAATTTTCGACGAGATAGGTCCATGGCTTTCTTCTCGCCACTGTGATGAAACCATATGTTTCCTTGAAGAGATGTCATGGCTGAAATGGTAAGTATTTCACTTTGACAATTAAACTTGGAGTCGGATGAGGCCAAGAGGCATTTGGCCATCATGGGTGGAATGGATAGCTCGGCCATGCGAGTTCCGAGCGGAGAAGTGAGCTTCGCATAATCATCCACAGCTCCTAGGGAGTATAGTAGATCAAAGGCGCGGACCATCAATTGAGCAGGTGGTGGTGAGAGGAAATCGAAACGGACCACATTATCAATACCCAAGGCTTTGAGTTGAAGAGCAATTGGTGCAAGATTTGATCGCTGTATTTCCGGGCTTGTCGTTGACTGTAAAGAATTGTATGCTTGTTGTGTATACATACGAAAGCATTTTCCTGGCTGTGTGCGACCCGCACGACCCGCACGCTGGATTGCTGAGGCTTTTGATGTAGGAAAGGGGGTGAGTGTTTCGATGTTTGTGATTGGATTGAAGGTTCGAAGCTTGACGAATCCGCAGTCAATAACATAGACGACCCCTGATATTGTGACGGACGCCTCTGCAATATTGGTACTCAAGATGATCTTTCGAGTGTTCTCAGCCGCTTCAGCAAAGACATACATTTGTTCATCTGTACTCAATCCTGCATAGAGTGGTAATGGCTGTAATGATGGGGCTTGAGGGTGAAGTGTCGAGGCTAGATCTGATAACCTTTCCATTGCGGTCTCAATCTCTTCTCGACCAGTCAGGAAGATCAAGATATCTCCCGGTGGTTCTTGTTGATGAATCGTGAAAGCTGTTTGAACAGCACGCTCGACATAGTCTTCTGTGGGCTGTTCTAGGAACATGATATCGACTGGATATGTTCGGCCCTCGATACTAACGACTCTGGACTGATCCTCGGAAGAGTCTACACCTCGGAAGAAGTCTGCAAACGTCTCCGCGTCCAGAGTTGCACTGCTCACGATGATCCTCAACTCTGGGCGCCGCTTGATGATTTTCTTGAGGAGCCCCAACAGGATATCAGAGCTCAATGACCTCTCATGGGCTTCATCAACCATGATAACGGAATATCTCGATAGAAGAGGGTCTATCAATGCCTCTCGAAGAATCATTCCATCTGTGAGGAATTTTATCCTGGTCTTTGCAGATGTGACATCCTCAAATCGAATGGAATATCCCACTTCATCACCGAGTTGGCATCTGAGCTCTTCGGCGACTCGAGTAGCCACTGTAGTGACAGCGACTCTTCTTGGCTAGGAAACGGTCAAATAAAAACAAAACCCAATGTCTAGAGTTGACTTACCCACCTGAGTTACAGCAATACATTTCCCTCCGGATGTCCAGCCTGCCTGATGAAGGAATTGAGGAAGCTGAGTGGTCTTCCCACTACCTGTTTGACCTACCAGGATTGTCACCTGATGAGTTTCGATGGTATACAGAAGACTCTTCTTGTGTCTAGCGATGGGTAGTAAGGCTGATGGGGTGTAGAGAGCTGGGATGAAGGACAAATCAAAGTCTGCCATGTTGTCGTACGTGTCAACACCATATTTCGACAGGCGACACTCATAAGGAAGATGTTCATTTGCTCGATTGAGTGGACATATCGAAAGGGACGTGTTGGATTCCACGCGTCCTTTGGATCCAAATTAAAGATTTGGTAGCAAGAAAAGGTGACGGGCTGGTGAAGCACGTGGTTTTGGACCCTTGCACAGCCACCGTAAGAGGCTTGGGAAGGTGCGATGGCGACGTGACGCCACAGTCTACGAGTGCGGTGGCTCCTTCCTCGTCAGCCAAGGCGGGGCTCTCAACAGCCTGAACCTGGAACAGGATTGGGGAATGGCCCTCATCTCAAACAATTCATCTGCCTGCAATTAAATCTTTCCAATATACGGATACCACTATCCAACTTGTGTCCTCTCCTCAATCGTCACCTTCCCTTCTCTAATCATGGCGGAACCCCGTGCTCGAACTGTAAATAACACCTCACCTTTCCCTTCTCCATATCATCACTAACACCTCGTCAAACTTAGCCCTCACCAGTCTCACCACTCAAGGCCTCCGACGCACCTCCCGAGTCCCCTACCACAGCTCGAGAACTAGACTTTGATAGTGATCAAGAGACTGGTACTACATCTCAACCATCAAGTGCAAGGATGGACACCATTCCTCGGCCCCCACCCAAAGACGAAACTCCTCCGACGAAGCCTCCAAGACCAACAAATACCCGCGAGCAAGCTGAGATTACACTAAGGGAAGCTTTCCCTTCCATCGACGCCAGCGTCGTCAAGGCCGTCCTAACCGCCAGCGGTGGCAATGTGGAACCGGCTTTCAACGCTCTACTGGGCATGAGTGACCCAGATTCACAAAGAGAACCCGAACCTCCAGCCAAGCCTCCTCGACCAAGTCAGCAACAAGGCCAGACATCTACAAAGTTGAGTCAGATGGAAGCCGACGAGCTATATGCAAGACAACTAGCCGAACATTATGATGGGTCGAGAACAGGTCAACGTAGGGGTTCTGGAGGGAGATTCAATGAACATCTTCAAGGTTCAAGAGCTGGTCGCCCAGGAGCAAACCCCAATCCGGATGATGTCCCTTGGCGGAGTTTTGTAGATGGTAAGTTTTGGAAATCTAGTCAATCACTTCATAGTGATTTCCACTAATCTCAATGACAGATGATCTTCCGGAAATTCGAGACAACATTCGGAAAGGCTTTCAGGAGACACAAAAGACTGTAAACAGTTGGATCAGTGCTTTCAAGAAGAATTTCGATGGAGAAGATGAAGATGATCCACAGTATCGTCCAGCGCAACCTCCTCGTCCAGGTCAACAACAAGGAGCAGGTAATTATCCTGCCTCAGGAGGATACCCGAATCGCCGCAGTGGTGATATGCGACGATCCGCAGACATGCAACGATATGATGCAGATCCTCAGCTTATTGGTGACGATTTTTCGCGACTCGAATTACGAGATGGAGAAGCACCACCACGGACCTCCAGCCGCCCACTAGCGAATCCAAATCTGTTCCGCTCAGGTGCTAATGACCCCGAGCGTCGTCCGTCCCCAGGAGGCAACCGCAAGGTCTCATTCCAAGATGGACCACCAGAAGAGATCCAGGACATGTACTCATCATCCAATACGAAACCATCGGCCATTACAACAGCGTCAGTACCATCGTCTGGTGGGAAAGCGAGTAAATGGCAGCCTCTTTCTACAGTGGACCCGAGTCCTGTTGCGGATAATGATCCATTTAGCCTGGGCGATAGTGACGAGGAAAAAGATGCTAAGCCGATCTCACTCAAGGATGACGAGGTCGTGGCTTCTACCGGTACAAGTACCACTGAAGAGGCTGGTAAGAAGGCCACGACGGAGGAAGATGAGAGAGTTAAGAAAGCCACAGATGAGGCGATTAAGGAGAGTATAGCTAGTGAGACGAAGTAGATTGAGTCAATATGCCTAGCGAGCATGTGCGTATTGAGACAGGAACTTCGTGCGATGTCCTCTACACCAGGAGAACACCTGCCAGGTCAATTCTGCGTATGGATGGGATTGACTACATATCACGGCCAAAGGCGCAAGCATCTTGAGTATTGGACAGGAAAGTCTGGCACCTGCAATTGAACGACATGGTGAAGAAATGGAGGCAAACCATATTTACTTTCCCATGAATGATATCCCATTCAATGTTTATACCCGGCACTTTCTCGCTATATCTTAACATCACCGGCACGTCCTGAACTCCCAATGGCGTCCATCATCCACTCAATGCGTTCCTGGATCAAGGCAGTGCCCGTCTCCATGAACTCGGTCAAGGGCGTCCTTCCAGCCTTCTCCTTGGCATAGTCCTCGTACTTCCACAGCACAATCTGATTAACATTCAACCTCGTCATGCCGGCCTCAACACACTGCTTGAAGATATCGGCCGTGAACTCGTTCGTCCCGTGCATGACCAGGGTGACCTTGCCTAGACTCGCTTCCCGGATGCCCTTCAACCTGGGGAAATCCAACTTGATGTTCTCCACGCCGTTATACGGTCCGTGGACATTGCCGATCGCAGGGGCCAGGAAATCAATGCCCGTGGCGATGAACTGCAGGGCCTCCTCGGGCGTGGTCAGGATGCCCTGGAGATCACCCGTGTCCTGCACACCGGCCTCGCCGCCATTGATACGACCGGGCTCCGCCTCCGTCGCAATGCCCAGGTCGTGGCAGAACTTGACGAGCTCGGTTGTCCTCGCGAGATTCTCCTCTTTCTCGTAGTGGCTCATGTCGACCATGATGCTGTCGAATTTTCCGGTGAGCGCGGCCTTCTTGATCCCCGCCTCGCTCTGCGCGTGGTCCAGGTGCAGCGACATGGGCACCGACGCGCTGCGGCACACGTCGGCCGCCAGGTTGACCAGGTTGTCGTATGCGTATTCCTGCGCCCACGGGAACAGCAGGATCTGGCAGGGTGAGTTCTTGGCCTCCGCGGCTTTTCGGCATGCGATGATCGCTTCGAGGTTGTAGCACACCACGCCGGGGACGCCGTAGTGCCCTTCTTCGGCGGCTTTGAGGATCCGCACCGAGATGTTGTCGCTGAGGGATGGCATTTTGGAGGTTTGGGGTTGGATGGGTAGGGATTTGATGTGATGTGATGGGGACGGATGGGGTTTGGGTAGGTATATGATTGTGAGTGCTGTTTGTTGCAACGAGGTAGGTGTATAGTATTGAAATCAACAGGAATGAATATACAACAAGGTTGGATAGAGAGGGATAAAGAATGCAACTAAACTTCACCTACATACCCAGACAGAAACTGACAACCTAGAGGGGTTTAATCAAGAACGGGCCCAGGATAAAATAAAATAAAACCAAAAACCCGGAATCCCCAATTCGATCAACCCAAAGACCGGTCGGTCATGCACGGCACCTGGTTCCAGGGTTCGAATCGATTTGTTTACAACATGCCACCCGTTCCAAGACCCGTCGCTGGTGGTGGTGGTCACGATGATGTCGTTAGTCGGAGAAGCCACCGAAAACCTCATTCTTGTGTTTGGTGAGGGGTATCCAACGTGCAGCATGGTGAGTGTGGGATGTGTTGGTGGCAACTCTGAAGTGGCGGGGTCTCCCCGATGGGAATTTACCCGGTCCGGCTCTTTTAATGGTCAGGAAATATGTTTTTTTGGTGATGGCGATTGGGATGCTGGTGGTCGGTCATGTCGGAGTGATGCCGATGGATTTGAGACCGGGGATTGCCAACAAAGAGTGAAACCAATCCTCGGCGGTCCATATCATTTCGGAATGAGCCGAGTTGGCAGGATTTGGTGGTTAGGTTACCGACTTGCCTGAGGACAGGGGACTCGGTGCATCACCGAACCTAGAGTCTACGCGATACGCAAAGCCGTGGCTCGAAGTGGAAATATGTTTGGTGCATTTTCCCCCATAGACGGGTTGGTAGCACAATGAGAGAATGATAGCACGTTTCAGGAACATGAGTTACTCTTACTTCCAAGACTTCTCCTCCTCCAAAAACTCCACATACTCCCTAACAGCAGCCTCGAAGCTCTCCGGGGCCTTGAAGCCCAAACTCAGGCCCAAAGAATTGTCAAAATTGTAAGCCCAAGACTTGAGAATCCGGACTAACGCCTCATCATGCTCCTCCTTGACATACTGTAACTTATCCTCACCGCCGACCTTGACGAGCGCATCGAGCATCTCCTGGATCGTGACCGTCAGCCCTGGCGCGTTGACCACGCGTTTATGCTTGGGCAGTGCATCCGACGGCAGGGTCAGTGCGTGGATGAGATTCGCGATCAGGACTTTCGGCGAGCAGACGTTGGACGGGAAGCTGCGGTCCTTGATGGGCACTTTGGCCTCGATGCCGGCAAGCGGTTCGCGGATGATGCCCGAGATGAATGCGCTGGCCGCCGGTGCTGGGGCTCCCGGTCGCACCGAGATGGTTGGGAAGCGCAGCACAATCCCGTCGATCAGTCCGCGGCGCGTCATGTCGTTGACGAGGATCTCGATCATCAGTTTCGCGGACCCGTACGATCCCTCCGGCGTCGGTAAGGTGGATTCGTTGACGATCTTGGGCAGAGGCTGGCCGTAGACGGCCTGGCTGGACGAGTAGATGACGCGGACGCCGGGTTTGGTGTGTCGTAGTTTGTCGAGGATGATTCGTGTGCTTTCGAGGTTGACGCTGATGCCCAGGTCGTAGTTGGCTTCAGAGCCCGCCGACATGATGCCGTGGAAGAGATACACGGCGTCGAGGTCCGATGTGATGACGCTTTGGTCTTTCAGGAGGTCTGCCTTGACCGTGGTGGCATTGTGTGGGTTCTTTGATCCCTTCGGCACCGGTACGTCGACGATGTCTGTCAGGATTACCTGGTGCTCGGGATTTGAGAGCAGCTCTCTTGCCAAATGTTGGCCGAGGAAACCTCCAGCTCCTGTAATGAGAATCTTCATGCTGGAAAATCTTTGGAAGTTGGGTACAATATGTGCTTGTGTTTTGATGCCAAAATATCCTATATCAGGGACAACAAAGCCGTCTGTGATGTTTAGATTAGTCTTCCACTCACAACGATCTTCGATCAACCAAGAAGGTATATTATGTTGAAAAGAACGTGAAACAACAAAAAGCGAGTTTGTGAGAGATCAGATCATCCAAGGTCAAAGGGCTCCCCCGGATTTCCTACCGTGTAAGAATCGTCGAATGATGGCATTCACCAACCTTGAAAAAGAACCAGAGGTCACGCCTCATCATTTCGTCGGCTTGCTCCTCATTCCTTGGAGAAACAGACACAATTACATCTGGGGTCGATCGGCCCTCAAGCCGTGCGTGGTCATGGTGCATGGGGGTTGAGAGAAAGATCCCGTTTAGAGGAGTGGGGGGATATTTTTAAGGGTTGTGTCTCGGTGCATCTCTTCGCGACCTCTCGACGGCCGCCGCCCATGGTTTTGGCTGGGAACAACCGCGTTCTTGGATTTTGTGATGCTATAAACCTGTTGGAAACACGCTTTGATTATCTCCCTGTATACAGTGGCATTTGCTCGCAGATACACTTCCATTCCGAATTTAGGTCCACAGCTTTAGTGCCACCTCATGCTCAGCGCGGAAATTCCAATATCTCAAGTCTGTTCATGGATCATCATCTCCACCAATAATCCGTAGGATCTTTGTCTCTCGTAATCATCTCGACTTTCTCGTCCCTCTGAGTTTGCCATCGTCATCATCATCATAATTCGTCATATCGCATAACCAGCAGGTGCACCAGGCCTGGCAGCGCTTCTCCTCTCGGGATCAAAATCCCGACTTCCCATGCGTGGTAGATGCAGCGTCTCATCGCTCTCACTCCTCTCGGTCTTCACAATGCTGCTGGACGTTCGTATCGTGTTCCACGGCGGTTTCTCGTCCATGTATAGCGATGGGTCTGAGTTGCTGGGTGATTCGAGTCGTGAACCAACCCCTAACCCGTCGTGGTTGAAGCTATCAAATGACTGGGGATTGGATCCAGGTCGATATGCATAAGGATAATTCACGTTCTGTTGGGCCTTGCGCTTGCCGCTTACTATGCTTCCTTGAGAGTTTCGTGGGATGTTGAATGGTGCGACTGATGGTTCCAGCTGTAGACCAACGTGGATGGTCTGTTGTGAGCCCCGAGATTCGAAGTCCGGTCGACTTCGGTGTACTCCTGCTGACCCGGGGGGCATTGGCCAATCTTCGATCCATTGGGAGACCCCTGTGCCTGTGGAATTATGCGGTCGAGTAATTTCGGTGGCAGGTAGTCCTGATGATCTTTCGCTTTGCCCTGCACGGTAGACTTGCATCGGTACCATTTTACCATCCGCACTCTTTCTCATCTGGAAATTCCGGGTTTCTAGGTTGCCGATGTCCTTCAGGAATCCTCTTGATCGGAGTTCTTCATCTGTGCCGGAATGGGCGACACCAATATTGGCCACATTGCCCACGATGAGACTATCGTGGAAATTGGAAGAATCCTCGCTCAGGGCCTTCTTTCTCAGACCTCCATGCGATGGATACCACACCCCATCATCTTTGTTCTTGGCGATACTTCCAATGGATTCCACAAAATATTTTTTGAAGAAAGGTTTGAGGGCTGGTGCGCTCGCGGCCCAAATGGCTACGTATAACTCGACAACTCCCCATATCCAAGTTTCCCAAAGTATCCGCGTGAAATCAAAATCTGTGTTCAGCATTTTGTACAGAAGGACAGTTCGAACGGTGCCAGCAGCGACGGAGAGGAAGCCGAGTGCAAACAAGCCATACAGTGCAAACTTCTGCCGTCGCGGTAGATCAAGATAATAGACGAGGAAGACCGGGAGTAGTGTGCTGTACAAGTCTCCAAGGACACTCAATCCTCCTGAGACGGGCAGCGAAGTACCTTCCGTCCGACAGCGAAACTTGTGGGAAGATGCCCAAAGCCGGTCGAAGCTTTGCCAGTATGCGTAAACAGGGTCGCAAATGAGTAATAATGCCATGCCGAAGCCAGCCATGTAGACAAGATTGTAGACGATGCCCACCCATGTTGCGATGAGAAATATCTTACTGAATTTGACGCTGAGTCGGCGATAGAAGAGTAGAACACTGATTTTGACAAACGTGCTGGCAATAACATAACACCACATGCTGATCCAAACATTCAAGCGATGACCAGGAAACTTTGATATCGGGATGTCCCAGACATGCCGTCCGCTGAAATAAATCTTGTTGCCAATGATTACCAGGACTGACAAAGCAATAGCAGGGACTAGGCCACAAATGACAAGGAGATCGTCCACTCCAGGAGCCCGAGTGATGAAGAGGCGTGAATATATTCTGGCCGCAACGAGGAGGACGCCTATAACGGTGAAGATGATACACACATAGACCAGTGCAGGCCCCCTGTCATCTGGGTTGACAAAGTTGGGAGTCGGCCATGAAGCAATGACTTCTGGCGGGGCTGAGAAGGGAGTCAATATCCCCATGATTGGTAGGACATGCAACTGAGGAAGACTCACGGCGCAAAGTATCAACCATGATTGATAGACCGATGTCACTCGTATATACTCTCCAGGCCACTTGCCCTGGTCAAGCCTCGACCGTTGACCCGAGACGGGCACTATTCTTGGAAAGACATATCAGACAATGAGCTGTGATAGTACCAATAAACTTTGTCCAGGTTGGTTTATTGTATCATGATTTGACAAAAGCGTCCAAATCACCAAAAGTGGTTACGAAGAAGCACGACGTGGGGAAAAGTGAGCCAAAGAAAGTAACGCCGTCGTCAAACGGTATCAGATTTGGAAAGATCAACTGGGTTTGCTGCGCTTTCTGGTCAATGCGTAGAAACGACGGATAGAAGCGAAGAGAGAAAAGGGAAGTGAGACTTAAAAACCGAGCAGGCGAGGTTCTGAAACAGGCCGAAAGGTTGATGGTGGAAGGAAGCTGCAGTCTGATATACCTGCGATAAGTACGGAGGCACGGTTTGAGCACTTTGACATGTGGATGCAGCAAGAGTAAGCATGTCCCACCTTGAGGCATTGGAAGTGCATGATACTCTTCGAGTCGTAGTGTGAGATCCCTGTCACGAGTATTGTGGCAGGACTTGGTGTCAATCGTCGCACTCTGCTCTTGCTTCGATGGCGGATCATGCCCGCATCTGCAAGGGAGGGCCTACTAAGTTTTGACTATCCGTACTTGACAAAACTTACTCGGTTGTTGGTGTACTTTCGTACCCTTCTCCTTGCTGCACTTCGTAGTGGAGTGAAAGGTTGCGATGGACCGTAAAGCACCAAGCCCCCTCCCTCCATGAAGCGGGGGGCCATGGACAAAGTGTCGCGGGTGTTCCTGGGACCTGCATGATGGATTCGGGAAGTGAGCGACGGTGGCCGTTATCCATGATGCTGGAGTTGCATCTCGGGGAAGCGAGGCGGCGGAGGGGCATACAGAACGGGGTAAGCGTCAATCAACCACTTTTTCAAGTCTTGGTAACTATCTACACAGGTATTCAAGGTTCAGGTTGACAAAGTGATCGATCTGGACCACCGGATACTAATGGTGATGGGGAATAGGATGATAAGTGGTTATTGCACAAAGTTTGAAACAACGTGAAGAGAAAGGTGAGGATAACAAAGGCACAGAATGAGTATCAGTGGCAGTGCTCCAGCTAGTTGATGGTTAAGCCCGCCCCTATTCTTCTCTTGTGACGGATGTCGTTTAAGGGGGTTCACTAAGCCAAGCGAGCTGAGCCGACTTGTGCTTTAACTATCTACCTCAGTGGGCTCTCAATCAATGGGGAAACGGAGGGGCATCTGCTTGTGTTTGTTTCTTTTTCGAATAGCCAACATGTACGAGTAGACTGGGAATTCCCAGCTAATTGCGGTGAACTCTGTTGTACTTGAGTTTATCGCTAAAGAAATTGCGCAAGATTCACGTAGGGTCCATCTTGGGTATCCTTTTGACAATATCAAGGGTATGCCTACATGAACAGTATCGTCCTTCTATCCTATCTACCTAGACTCAATAAGAAGCTAGGGAGAAAGGATCAGTGGCGCCGCTACTCACGCCGATCAGCACCAAGAGAGTTTGTCGCGAGGTGCCACTGATGCTTCGACTGGGGCGGAGCTCACATCCTGCATCGAGACTTGGTGTCAGAGCCGAACAACTTAACGATGAAACGTCCTGGAGGAATCAGTTCTCGGTGGGGGCAAAAGTCCAAGTGTATCTACTTCGTATCTTGTACTCCGTACGGATAGATAACTACTAAGTACTTTCATTGACTCGTGATGGTAGGCATCCATGGATGGTCACAAACAAGCCTGTGATACAGATCAAGGATCAGATTTATGTGATTTACGAGTACTTGAAATATCTATGAGTCATCCCAACTTATCGATGCGACTGATTGTTTCTCCGACAACGAGGCTGTGTAAAGTTTACCAAAGCTGATACAGGTGTGCTTTGACCATGTACTCAACAACTGAAACCACCATCAATGCCTTTTACTCGTAGGCGATAGTCAGCCCATTGAATGGCTTAACGAGCATGACGAGGTCCGGCTCGCCACTCCGGAGTAGCGACATGGATCAAACAGATATCGTGCCAGGCTCCCCGCAGCTATTGACCTGGATCAATTTAAAACATCCCTTCAAGTGCGAAGCTATGCGCGAGATAGGTCAATACCTAGGGTACAATATCAAGCAATGATGATGAATGTTGCGGACTAGTAGATACTAACTACTTGTCCCTGTACAAGTCATAAAGTAATATTCATTTTCGCTAGCACACTACTCAAAAGCAATGCCAACTGTCGCGTTTCCTGTCCGATTGTATACAAAAGCTATCAAGTCACTAATACGGTTGTCGAGAGTTTACCCGCCTTACCGCATTCAACTTTTGGCAACCACTCTGTAACATTATCTACAGCTTGGCAATAGGCTGCGATGACCCCACGGTGGTGATCTCATTGTAGAGAAGACTAGAGAATAATGTGTTAGCACGGACGTGTTCCACGCAAGACGATCCGAGGTTTCATAAACATACCTGGTCAAGAAGTCTGCGTAATCCTCACCAGTCACCTGGCCTTCAAAGTATCGAGCAGCAAGATGATACTTGTTACCCTTGGGTGCTTTTGAGGACAGCTCATCGGCTTGTTCCTTCAACACTCGTAAAGCGTAAGCCTTGTCCACGGTCTGACCATCAGCCGTCTTGACACCGTGCTTGACCCATTGCCATAGCTGTGATCGTGAAACCTCAGCGGTTGCAGCATCCTCCATCAAATAGTTGATCGGTACACAGCCGATTCCTCGCAGCCAACCTTCCATATATCCGAGGCCGATGTTAAGATTCTTTCGGATGCCATCTTCGGTAATGGTGCCAGGGACATTCATGTTGAGCAGATCATTGGCGGTGACGTTGACTTCTTCACGACGGATATAGAGCTGATTGGGGGTCGGCATGTGTTTATTGAAGACTTCGGCGGCGATTGATGCAAGAGCAGGGTGGGCAACCCAAGTTCCATCGTGACCAGCTCGGACTTCACGGAGTTTATCTTGTCGTACATTTTCCATGGCCTTCTCATTGGCTTCCGGGTTGTCCTTGATAGGGATTTGGGCTGCCATGCCGCCCATGGCATGAACTCCACGGCGATGGCAGGTCTTGATGAGGAGACGAACATATGCGTCCATGAATGGAACGGTCATGGTTATGGCAGACCGATCTGGAAGAACAAAGTTGGGATGTTGGCGGAATTTCTTGATCACAGAGAAGATGTAATCCCATCGTCCACAATTGAGACCGGAAGAATGATCTCTCAATTCGTAGATGATTTCGTCCATTTCGAAGGCGGCTGTGATGGTTTCAATGAGAACGGTTCCTCGAATGGTGCCACGGGGCATGCCAATATAATCTTGCGACAGGTTGAAAACGTCGTTCCACAGTCTAGCCTCGAGATGAGATTCCATCTTTGGGAGATAGAAATATGGGCCGAAACCTCGCTTGACGAGCTCGAAAGCATTGTGGAAAAAGTATAAACCAAAGTCGAAAAGTGAGCCAGAGATGGGCTCACCATCGACGGTGAAATGCTTCTCATCCAAATGCCAACCTCGAGCACGAGCAATCAAGGTTGGTAGGACTCTATCGGTGCGAAGCTTGTATTCTTTTTCTCCCTGTTTGAAGTCCACTTGTCGGCGAATGGCATCGTACAGATTGACTTGGCCAGCGACCTGGGCATCCCATGTGGGAGCTTGGGAATCTAGAAAAGACAGAGTCAGATTGAACGCATGGGAAAGTCTCGGCTATGATGGGTACCTTCGAAATCGGCCATATAGGTCCACACATTGCTGTTGAGGGCATTGACGACCATTTTACGATCCGTTGGGCCGGTAATCTCAATTCGTCGGTCGATTAGACCAGGAGCTGGAGGGGCACCTCTCCATGCATCATTCTCACGAATATGCTTGGTCTCGGGGAGAAAATCGGGCAGATTGCCCCTGTCAATCTCTTGTTGACGGATCACTCGTCTTTGGAGAAGGGATTTCCTTGTATCGTTGAATGATCTATGGAGGAGGGCGAGGAAAGCAGTGGCTTCGGGAGTAAGGATCTTGCGGAAAGAATCCTTGACCACTCCATTGATGGCGACGCCTTCGTTGATGGTTTCAATAGTGGCCATTGTGATGGTCTCAGCTGATGCAAATATGTATAGGGAAGGGAAAATAGCAAGAGGAGATGGTAAAGTGAGGGCAATGGTGGAAACAAAGCACCGAGGCAGTTGATATATAATTCATAAATACGTCAGAATGTGAAGGTCGGTGGTCCTATCATTCACATGCGTCGATTGCGGTCCCAAGGCCGGCGGAGTTCTCAGGTTCTGAAAGCTCTTTGGCCAATGGCAAATGGTTTACGTCCTTCCGATGGTGGCCATGGGCCAATTGAAGATGAGGGCGAAAGCCGGGACGAGGATGAAGATCAGCTTTTGGCATCATTCATCGCCGTGTGTGGGGTAAGAAACCCTCTCTAAAAAGTGCACGGAAGCCCAGCTCTGAACACCCTTCAACTTACCTTTCTCACTCTCCTTTCCCCCGAAATGCTGCCATCATGACATCGCCTTGAATGCCACTGCTCAATCCCGGCAACGGAACTCGCAGCCGTTGCAAGGTGCAACCAGGCTGATCTTTTCACAAGAGTACGTGCCAGACATGCAAGTTGTAACTCCTCCTCGTCGATCGTTAGAGTCAGACTGCGACTTGTCCGAGTGGAAAAGTTACCGGGCTCGTCAGCCTGAGTTGGCATAGTGTCCCTTATCCACAGGGCCCAGGCTCGAAAATGCCGAGGTCAAACAGCTGGGTCCGGGTAAGTTCCCAGCTTGCCTTATAAGACGGATTCTCCCGTCTCCTTCCGATTCCCTGAATACCCGGACTTAGCCAGACGGCATCAACGTACCACGTACCTCGTACCAGTGGAAGCGTTGAATCTGATCCGACGACTTTCTCAAATAAATGATTCGAGGTCGGTCCAATGATGCAAATCGAGGGAAGAGAAACGGTGAGAGCGACAGCATGTGGATTGGACTCGAATTGTGATACTTGCATTTTCAAAGCCTGCTTGCAAGAGGAAGAATCTAGCATCTTCTAATGTGCACCAATATCTGAGGAGTAAACATGCAGAGCACCAGACAACCCAATTGAGTGCCAGTCCTGTTCGAGTAGGCTTTCCTGGCAAAGTGCTTCACGCTCTAAAGATTATCTTCCATAAACCTGTATTCGGCTGGATTTGGCCATGATTTCTGATTTTGGAAAACCATGAGATTCGTCGTGGTGAGAAGACATTTCTCATGTCGATGTCTTGAATTACGTATCATGCAATATGTGTGCATCCTGACCTGGAGGACGTCGTCACCAAACTGCATCACGTGATATGGTCCTCCGGAGTCCGGATTAACTGAAGTTCCAGTTTCTTTTTTCGTCAATTTGAACTTGAACTTGAACGCCAAGCGGCAGGAGGAACTTCCCCGCGCTTTCTCCAAATTGAATCCACGACAACGTGAGCATAATTTTTGATCCATGTCCAGCGGTTGTGGTCATAGCATATCAGTCTCATCGTGCCATTGAACCGCGTTCCCAGGGCTCCAAACACAAGACACCCAAACCTATACATGGATAATGGGTGACAGTGCAGAATCAGGTCCTCCAGAAATCTTGGAGAATCAGACTGCCAAACTTAAGAGCAGTTCCACAAACATCCGTATTGAAGCCTTGCGAAGACTGCTTCATTCTGTCCAAGCCAGTGGTACGACCATTGACCTCAACTCACCGGCACAAACTGACCTTTGACAGAGGATGAATCCGAGCTGCGCCATACCCTGAATCTCCTGCCTGCCGTCCTCGAGACTTATCCACGCTATGCAGACCGCAAGTCTCGCCGGGCAGTTCAATCATGTCTTCGAGCCTATTTGAATGCTTCCACTTTGGCCGCACCTACATTTAGTGCAATAACAAAATACCTGGTGCAAGAGAGCCAAAAAGCCGTCATAGCCCCAGCGAGTGCATTCGTACTGCTTGAATGGGCCTGCCTTGTTCAGCAAGAATGCGTACGCAATCAAAAACCCTTCGCTACCGTCTATCCCACCGTTTCCGTTGCGGCTGCTCGATTGGTTGATAAATGTGAGGATACAAGTGTCCGCGGTGGCATTCAACATTCTGCGTTGGTCATTGCGAGGAGGGGCCTACGTGATGCCTTCAAATCTACAACCCTAGGTGCTGATGCCTTGGAGCTCACTCTAAAAGCAATTACGGGTGCATCGGACTCGGGTTCTGGATATGCACCTTATGTGGGTATCATTGCTGGCGTTAGCGCACGTATCCCAGAGAGAAAAGAACAACTGAAGGCTCGAAAGGCTGAAGTGTTGGACTTTTATGTCAAGTCAATTGTGGGCTCCAAATCTCCCGTACCTCATCATGAGTCACATGGCCTAGAAGACTTCTTTCAGGAATTTGCGACGATCGAGGACATTACTGGGGTCGTGGTTCCGGCAGTTGAGAAAGCGGTCTTGCGATCTCCAGAGGCGATCCTCCAAGGCCCCCTTGTCGACCTCGCCTCTTGCATCTCTTCTGACATTGATACATCAGGTCTTGTTCTATCAAAGCTTTTGAAGCCCCTCCTATCAGCTCTCAATTCGACAAATGCCACAGTCCGCGATGGTGCCGGTAAGGCTTTGTTGGCCCTTATTGGTAGAGGCGGAGATCTCTCGAATCTTCGAAAAATTGCGATTGAGATTGCGTCAACAATTAAATCATCCAAGCCTGCAAGCTTCGATCTACGTGGCATGCTTGCGGATGTTTTACAAACCATCTCGTCCGAATTGAACACTTCTGCGGCTATCATCCAAGCACTTGTTCCTGCAGCAACAAAGGAAGCAAATGAAGGAGCTTTGAAGAAAGAACTGCTGGCATTAGCACCACATTTGACAACAGTCATCTCAACCTCGAGTATTGACAAGTCAATTTCAGATCCGCTCCTGAAAGGGTGTGTCGAAAAGCGGCCAGTTTTTCGGAAGCTCTGGCTGCTTTGTGTTGCTAGTGTTCTAAAAGGGCTTAACGAAGCACCACCACAAGGTTCTTCAAGAGAATTTCTCAAAGCATCTCTGAAGGCATTGAAAGATGTCCACGACGAGTTTGCCCTGAGTCCTCTTCCTGCTACCCAGAACGGTTCTGTGGCAGCAGCATTTGGTCTTCCTGCTCTCCTGAACTCACCAATCTTACTGCTTGATGAATACAAATCAAAATCTTATGAACAAATGAGGCAACAGCTTCTACATGTTGTTCCAAAGATATCTATCTTGATCAACCCGAAAGTTTATGGCCGTCTGACAACATCAGAGGACACACACTGGACGCTGCTTGCATTGATGACACTCGCCCCAGAGCTTGGCAATGCTGATGATGATTCCAAAACAGCATGGGCAAGAGCAATCTTACATCTCTTGCTGACACCAGAAGTGGATTCAGATGTTCGAAAAGAGACTGGTGCAGGTCTATCGCGCGTTTACCTAGAATACCCTGCTGCGGTAGGCTCAAGCATTGTCCTGGGCATCTGGGATTACCTGCGTGCACGCGCACAGGAAACCACGAGTCATTCGGACAACTTAGAGCTTATCGCTGATCAACGACTCTTACTCGCAGTGAAGTCCATTAGTCCCACGAAAGAAAAATGGACAACAATCGATCATGAGTTTCCAGGAGACACTCTAGATCAACAAGCGATTGCTACTGTTGCCCTTCTCAGGCCCGAATTAATTGCAAACGCGGACTGGATTGCAAACTGCCTTGCCATTGGAATTGATCCTGGCAATCTGGCCGCAGCGAACCAAGAAGCATTTCTCTCAGAGCTCCTCTCACATTTTGAACAGAACAAACTCGCACCGCTCAACAAGTTCGAAGTTGCTGCTTGTGATGCAGCAGCCACGTTGGCTTTTGTCTCCCCGGATTCCTTCACTCCATCTCTGGTTGCCCAGTTTACAAAAGATCTCGAATCATCTCAGTTGGCCGGAATTGGTCCCACAGAGGCATTGATTGCCCGCGCCCCAGAAGGAACAGTAGTGGTCGATGTACTCGGTCAGCAAACGAATGAAGTACTTGACAACAAGAATCAGAAAGACTATGATGTCCTCAAGTGGGAGGAAGAAATACGTGCCCAGCTTTCAAAGAAAAAGGGTGCTCCTCAGAAGAAGTTGACAGCCGACCAGCAGGCTAAGGTTGACTCTCAACTCGCTCTTGAAGTGGAGACCAGGCAGAGAATCCGGGTTATATCTGCAAATCTTAGACGAGGTGCCGGCTTCATTCAAGGTTTGGCTCGTGGTCCCCCAACCGATGCACGGAAGTGGATGACTCCTGCGACCACTTCTATCCTGAATGCACTTGAAGTTGGTGCGTCTCTTATCGTTGACGATGAACTCTTCACATCATACATTGCTTGCGCCACGCAAATCTCAGATCGCTTAGGTACCATGCGTCCGTTTATAGGAATCGCAACCTTGAGGTCTCTCCGCAACGCCAGCGTGCCAGAAAACCTGTCAAGTGAACCTCTCGCAGAGCTTGGCACCAGAGTGTTGTACAGACTCAGATTTGCTGCTGAACAGCGGCCCTTTGATACGGCAACCACGGCTTACGCATTGCCACTAATATTTTCAGTCCTTGAAAGTGGGCGAGTAGGCGAGGTTGAGGACGACGAGGCCGATGCGCAGGTCCTTCTTGCCCTTGAGTTTTTGTCGTTTCAAGTTGGATCTGGTGCCGATGAGTTCCTTCCAAGGGCAGACATTCTTCAACATCTCATCAAAGCCATGCAGAAATATAATCAACACTACCGCATCGTCAAAGACTGCTTGCTCGACTTTAGCCGATCCATTTCGGACAATATTACGGCCAGGGAACGTGGCATCCTTCTTGCCGCCACTACATTACCCGAGACCTCTACACGTTCAGCGGCTCTTCAAGCGATACATTCCGAACTTGATCTTGCGGAGATTGACTTCTCCGTTCATATTTGGATTGCATGTCAAGATGAAGAAGATGAAAACGCCGAATTGGCCCTGGCAATTTGGCAGGATCATGAGTTCACAGTCACCAAGGAAATGATTGACAGCATACCAGAGTTTCTCTTTTCCCCAAGCCAGTCAACCAGAATAGCCTCATCCAAGGCCCTTGCTCAAGCACTTGTTCAGGTTGACACCAAGACGGATGAAATCCTCGAACGGTTGCAAGAGGCTTATCGTACTGAAGCACAGCCTCTTGTTCCAAAACGGAACAAATTTGGAATCGTTCAAAAAGCCGATCTAGTGGATCGATGGGAAAAGAGAAGTGGACTTGCTTTGGCTTTCAAGGAGTTGTCTTCGGTATTGAGTACAGCATCCTTGATGCCTTTCATGACCTTTCTGGTCTCAGAAGGTCCGCTCTCTGATCGTCATACAGTAGTACGGGAAGAAATGGTCAATGCCGGAACTGCGACCGTTGCTAGCCGCGGCAAGGAGCAGCTAGAGCCTCTCATGGGGTTGTTCGAAAAGGTTTTACAGGGTCCAGATCAAGCTACGCAGGAGGCAGACTGGGTCAATGAAGCAGTCATCGTTCTCTATGGGTCACTCGCAAGGCACCTTCCGGATGGTGACAAACGAACGCAGAGCGTGATCAGTAAGCTCCTTGAGACATTAAGCACACCCTCAGAGTCCGTGCAGTATGCTGTTGCAAACTGTCTTCCTCCATTAGTGCGACCGCAAAATCTTGATGCTGGAATATATGTGTCGTCATTGTTACAGCAGCTTCTGCAGTCCAAAAAGTACGCCGAGCGCCGTGGTGCTGCGTACGGACTTGCTGGTATCGTCAAAGGCAAAGGAGTAGCAATTATCCGACAGCTCAGGATCATGTCAGCACTCAGGGCTGCAACTGAAAACAAGAAGAGTGCTGAACAGCGACAGGGAGCATTGATGGCTTACGAATTACTTTCTCTGCTCCTTGGCCGGCTGTTCGAACCATATATCATTGAAGTATTACCGCAATTGCTTGGGCTATTTGGAGATCCTACAGCATCAGTTCGTGAAGCCTGCCTGGATACTGCAAAGACGTGTTTCGCAAGTCTTAGCTCATTCGGCGTGAATCGTGTGCTTCCACAGCTGCTTGAAGGTCTGGATGAAACACAATGGCGAAGCAAGAAGGGTGCTTGTGATCTTCTTGGCGCAATGGCTTACTTGGATCCCCAACAACTTGCCACCAGTCTACCCGATATAATTCCTCCTCTCACCTCAGTGCTCACTGACAGTCACAAGGAAGTGCGCGCTGCAGCAAATAGTAGTCTGAAGAGATTTGGCGAAGTCATCACCAATCCAGAGGTCAAGAGTCTGGTCGATATCCTACTGAAGGCTCTGAGTGATCCGACGAGATACACAGAAGAAGCGTTGGATGGCCTCATCAGAGTTTCATTCATACACTACCTGGATGCTCCATCACTTGCTTTGGTGGTAAGGATCTTGGAAAGAGGTCTTAACGACCGATCAGCGACAAAACGAAAAGCTGCCCAAATCATTGGTAGCTTGGCCCATCTGACAGAAAAGAGGGACATCGTTGTACACTTGCCTATTCTAGTAACTGGATTACGGCTTGCGTCAGTTGATCCTGTACCCGCAACCCGAGCTACAGGCTCCAAGGCGTTGGGTAGTCTTGTTGAAAAGCTTGGTGAAGACGCCTTTCCTGACCTCATACCTAGCCTCATGGCATCACTTCGTACAGATACAGGTGCTGGAGACCGTCTTGGTTCGGCACAAGCCCTCAGTGAAGTGCTTGCCGGTCTTGGAACCGCTCGCCTGGAAGAAACCCTACCCACTATTTTGCAGAACGTTGCGAGCCCAAGAGCCACGGTGAGGGAAGGATTCATGACATTATTCATATTTCTGCCAGCGTGCTTTGGAAATGGTTTCGCCAATTATCTATCCCAAATCATCCCGTCCATTCTTAGTGGATTGGCAGATGATATGGAAGCTATACGTGATACTGCTCTCCGTGCAGGTCGATTGCTCGTCAAGAATTTTGCCACAAAAGCAATTGATCTGCTCTTGCCAGAACTGCAGAGAGGATTGGCAGATGACAGTTATCGCATTCGTCTCAGCTCTGTCGAACTTGTCGGAGATCTACTTTTCAATCTGACTGGTGTCAGCGCCCAAGCAGAGGCAGAAGAGGAAGGTGGTTCTGCTGCTCAAGCTGGGCAATCACTCCTTGAAGTTTTGGGTGAAGACCGCCGGAACAAAGTTCTTTCTTCCCTATACATATGTCGCTGTGATACTTCCGGTATGGTTCGAGCTGCTGCTATCGCAGTCTGGAAGGCATTAGTCGCAACTCCAAGAACACTCCGTGAATTGGTGCCAACACTCAGTCAAATGATCATTGCTCGTCTTGCATCTTCCAACATGGAACACAAGGTTATCGCAGGCAATGCTCTTGGCGAAGTCATCCGAAAAGCTGGAGAAGGTGTATTTGCCTCCCTGCTCCCTTCGCTTGAGGAGGGTTTGCAGATCTCGACCGACCCAGACAAACGACAGGGAATCTGTATTGCCCTACGCGAGATTGTCAATGCAGCACAGCCAGAATCCTTGGAAGAGCATGAGAAGAAACTGATTTCGATCGTACGGTTAGCCTTGACAGACTCCGATCCAGAGGTACGAGAGGCTGCCGCCGAATCTTTTGATTCACTACAACAAACCTTTGGGAAACGTGCCGTCGATCAAGTACTGCCTCATCTTCTCAATCTTCTACGAAGCGAGTCAGATGCAGAGAATGCACTGTCAGCTCTCTTGACGTTGCTTACCGAAACAACAAGAGCAAACGTGATCCTGCCTAACTTGATTCCTACCCTACTCACCAACCCTATCACAGCTTTCAATGCTCGAGCACTAGCCTCATTGGCCAAGGTTGGTAGCTCTAGCATGACTCGACGACTGCCGTCAATACTTAACAGCCTGGCTGACAACATCGTCAAATGTAAAGACGAAGAACTTCTGGACGATTTGGACCAAGCCTTTGAGGCAGTTCTTTCATCGGTTGATGAGTTTGACGGCCTGAACACTGCCATGAGTGTGATGCTCGCAATGATCAAGCACGACGACCACCGAAGACGAGCGGTGGCCGCGAATCATCTTGCCAAGTTCTTTGCGACATCGTCTGTGGATTATTCGCGCTACAACCAAGATCTCATTCGTGCATTGCTTATTTCTTTTGGAGATCGAGATCGAGATGTGGTTCAGGCTGCCTGGTCTGCATTGAGCCAGCTACAAAGCCACCTTCGGAAAGAGGAGATGGAGGCTCTGGTCAATTCTACTCGCCAAGTCTTGCAACAAGCGGGCACTGAAGGCTCAATACTCCCCGGCTTTACGCTTCCAAAGGGCATTCTACCTGTGCTCCAGATTTTCCTTCAAGGACTAATGAATGGCACCTCTGAACAACGTGTACAAGCAGCCATGGGAATTTCCGATATTATTGATCGAAGTGGCCCTGATGCCTTGAAACCATTCGTCACGCAGATTACTGGTCCGCTGATTCGAGTTGTTGGCGAACGCTCCATGGACGTCAAATGTGCTATTCTGGCGACACTCAATCAATTGCTCGAAAAGATACCCACCTTCCTCAGACCATTCTTACCACAGCTGCAGAGAACATTCACCAAATCCATCGCAGATCCAAGCAGTGATCTTTTACGAACTCGTGCCACAAAGGCATTGAGCACCTTGATTACTTTGACACCAAGGGTTGATCCGCTCATTGCCGAATTAGTCACCGGGTCCAAGACGACCGATCCAGGTGTACGTAACGCAATGCTTAAAGCATTGCAAGAAGTAGTCAGCAAGGTTGGGGCTAGCATGAGTGATGCATCAAGGGATTCTATCCTTGGGCTTATGGACGTCCAGTCGGATGCGCCTGGTGACACTATGACGGTGACAATTGCACGCCTTCTTGGAGCCATGATCAAAGTGCTTCCGGCAGACAAGGCAGCACCGTTGATCAAAAGTCGAGTTCTCGCCCTACCAGCTTCCAGTGCTTCAGTTCTTGCCCTTAACTCTGTCCTTTTGGAGAGCCCATCGACACTTGTTGATGGTTACTCTCAGGAAACGCAAGAAGTAATTATTGCCGGGATTTCGGGAAGAAACATCTTCGTCCAACAAAACTCGGTGCTGGGTGCAGGTAAATTCCTGTTGGCGGACACAATAGTCTCCAATACCGAGGCAGTGCAACCGTTATTCGAAGCATTATCCTCAGTTGTCGCTCCAGGCGGTGATATCGACTCGCGTCGTCTAGCACTAGTGGTAATACGGACCGTGGCACGACATCACGGGGACGAAGTGCGGGAGTTCCTATCATTCTTGATCCCACCAGTCTTCTCGTCCGTCCGTGACCCAGTCATCCCCGTCAAACTGGCCGCCGAAGCAGCATTCCTGGAACTCTTTGGCGTCATGGACGAGGAATCAGCCATCTACGACCAGTACATGGCAGGCCCCGGCAAAGGACTGCCGGCCGGGCAACAACGGCCGATGAACGACTATTTCAAGCGGGTTGCTCTGCGGCTGGGGGCGCAGGCACGAGAGAGGAGAGAGGCGGAGGGTGGACAGGGAGGCTTGGGACTGAGTTCGGATGAACAGGAGGATGAGCGCGAGTTGTGGAGCGTGGGCAAAGTGGACCTCAGTGAGGTTTTTGCCGATGAGTGATGCCATCATGATTGATGCATGGATGCATGATTGGCAATGGCTGGAACGTGAGGATAGATGAAATGAGAGGACGAAACCTTTTTAGAGAGAAAAATTCATGCTTGTTTTTTTTCCCAGCTACCTGGGCATATTGTCGATGGTCTCGGAGGACTATGGTGTATGGAGAGATGATCACCAAATGCTATGATACCATTCAGATGCTATATTCGAGGTGCCGTGCCCCTAGTCCACATCAATGGGAAGTGACTATCGGGCCTCCACGTGTTCGAGGTACTACTAAATAAAGCAGGAGAATGATCTCCCGTGCTGCTACCCGTAATCAGGGCGATACATGGCACCTGGGCGAGGTTGGACCTCTCACGTAGACGTTTGGACAGGGGACGTCGGTTCGTCGTGTTGGGGGTGTCGTTCGAGCCACAGTGGTGGAAGGAAGTCTTGATTTCTCGTCACCCTGACGATCGGCTCAAGTCTTCCATCGTCCACACTCGGTATGCAGATAGGGTCTCGGCGATTAGGGCCAGTGAAGAGTGGCGTTTGCTGTGTGTCACTTGGAAGGTGTTCATACGTGTTTATTGTTTATGTCGATGGCTCCGGACCGAGATATCCCATCTATTGTGTCACCGTGCCTAGGGCAATGTGACAGTGCACGAAGGGCAGCTGCATAGAAGATGGTTCGCTGCATCTGCACGATGGGCTGTACCGCGTGGCGTGGCGTGGCGTGGGCTGTGGGAAGCAGAATCAACATGATCAACACATTTCACCACCGTGCTTGAATGATCGCATCAGAACATACTCCTTCAACACAGTACGCAGAGAACGCAGGGTTCACCATCTCAATAAGGACAAATTTGGAATGAATCAACTTGGGGAATGAGTTCATCACCTTGAAACTTGCAAGTTCATTGACGTGCTTCCGTGGTGGGCGGCTCTCTGCCTGCCCTGTTTGGGGATCTCGTGTGACTTGAAAGAAAAAGACGAGAATCGTTTCGGTCAGTCATGGAACATGATTCAGGTGGAAACCACAGTATCCACAACCCATGTGTACGGTGACCTGCAACACGTAGCTGAGATGGAAATGAGATTTGGAATTACAGTTGCCCATGGGCACGGGAGGTTGAGACAGTACCAGTGCTTGGTGTGAGGCTCAAGAGCGTGAAGGGGCAAACGTGGTTAGAATGAGGATTTTTGGATGAGAATTTGATGTCAAAATGTCAAAAAGCTGATCTCAGGGCCGGTCACCAAGTGGCCGTGGCAGACAGACGGCGGCAAGTTACAACCCTGTGTTTGTGTTTGTGCGGGAAGGCCATGTCGGGTCCGCTTGTGTTTGTCTGCTGGACCAGCGAGGATCCGTCTGGCTTGAAGCCATTGCAATCATCAGTGTCTTGAAACTTGACTATGATGGATGGTGATGAAGACGATGTTCGTCGTTCGTTTGGACGTGGGACTTCCGTATGCTGGTTACTGGTGGTTCATGAGGTAGCTCCACATGGCGCTAGAAAAGCGAGACCTTGGGGATTCAAGCAGTGACTTATGGGTAGTACGGGTGCTGGAAGGCTGGTGGGGGAGACTCATGATAAGCAAAGTGGAGGTCGTCTCTAACCTCACCGGTACTCGCTCACCTTGTGTAGCCAGGCAAGATGCCACGTCGACGGAAGATTTCGTATATATAGTTTAGTGAGTAATGATCCTGAGGACGGACTATATTGGTAGTTGAGGTAATGGAAATTCAAAAGGTGCCTGAGATGCCAACGGGTGTATGCATTTCTGCAGTCGAAATGGACGGGCAGAATACTCGTTGTGGTATTGAAGCCGTGGAGGCTCACTAGACGGTCCTTTGTTTTTGCTTCTGGTTATTATTACTGGGACTGGGATTGGGCGTGGATTTACTGCTGAGTCTGTTATCTGTCGTCAGCAGACCCAACAGGAATAGGAGCGAGGAGGGGAAAGGAAGGGAGTTCCGAGAAGCCCCAGATTCCATCCTTCGATTTTCCTTCCATTTGCCTTGTGCACCCCCCAATGGCGCCTAGCTTATAGGCTTGCCGGGTCCCCAAGCCCCTAATAAGAAGTTCATTGGACGGCCCAGTTCCCACAAGTGTCAGTCCTGATAGATAACGGGCAAGCACTGAAGCGAATGATACGGTGGACAAGGACACTCGTCCCGAGGACTCCAGGGCTCTTGAGATGAAAGTGAAGCAATAATCATGGATGCTGGCACTGGCAGTCACTGTCCGTCCCCGTGGATTCCGATGCTTCAAGCCTCAAAGTCTGAATCATGTCATCGCTTCTCCCCTCATTTTCTTGTCTTGTTCTCCCAAATTCGGATCGACCTGCCATGACAATTGGCTTGTCGGCCTTTGGCTCAACTTTGCAAGCCCGGGGTTGCAACCAACACAACTCAATCCCTCTCCATTTCCATTTCCATCACATTTCAATAATTGCTAGTTACCAAGGAGTAGTCATTGCTGTTCTCGTCGCTGCTGCTGCTGCTGCTGCTGCTGCTTCTGCTTCTGCTTCGTGTCTTCAATCTCATCCTAATCCTCCCATCGTCCCTGTCCCTGTCCCTGCATAATTTCTTACCCACTGCCACCCCCAATCTTCACCACTATTTCACTATCCTATCGTCCTATCTAACTTTGCCACCCACCTTTTCGTTCAGACCGCACTCTTCCCGTCACTGTAATTTTCTTCATTCACCCTCGCTACGCTGCTTCTTTTTCCTTCAGTTCCTCATTGCCCTGTCCCGTTTTCACCTTGTTTGTCATCTCTCCTAACGTACACGCTTCAACCCTCTGGCGTTGGCAACTATCGCTCTATCAGTCCCTATCAAACTTGAACCACGCTTCGTTTCCACTCCAGTCGCCCTACCCCACCACCACGCCAGTTCTCTGACTTCCATCTTCAACTTCTGGGATCGCAACTTCTCTA
Source organism: Exophiala bonariae (assembly GCF_035927105.1). Taxonomy (NCBI): domain Eukaryota; kingdom Fungi; phylum Ascomycota; class Eurotiomycetes; order Chaetothyriales; family Herpotrichiellaceae; genus Exophiala; species Exophiala bonariae. The sequence continues at coordinate 3,255,885 of NW_027042476.1, read as the reverse complement.
GACATACCTCGACCTTCTCAACCTCGTATGGAGGTCCATATTCCCTCACCCTCCGTCTTTTTGAAGAAGTCTCCTCCTTCCTCCCATGCCCAAACAGTCGTCGTTCCTCCCAAAAGACCCACTGCCCCCAAGGCAAAGTCCGCTCCCACCACAAAACCTGCCACCAAAGTTCAAGATGGTGCCGTGACAAAACCGAAACAAAGCAAGAGTCGAAATGGTACGCTTTGATACCCTTATCCCACCCAAAATCCCTCCCTGCGCCCATGGCTGACATTCTCTCTTTACAGGTTGTATGACATGCAAGAAGAAGCGTTTAAAATGCGACGAGACCAAACCGTCCTGCGTCCAATGCCAGAAAAGGAGTGTGACTTGCGAAGGTTACAAGAAAGACTACAAGTGGAGGAGCTTCGAGGAAACAACTTTCAATCCTAAACCTGCTGCTGTCAAGAAAAAGCCCGTTCGCTCCAATTCTTTCTCTACCGATAATATTTCCTCTCAGCCTCTCAACATTGTTGATGCTGCACCCACCTCTAACCCTCAACATGGTTCCAACCTCTCTGGTGCCCATCCACCCAATTCGTGGTCCCCCGGCCTGCATTCTGCCTTCGCCAGCGCTGCTCAAGCCTTTCAAGGTCCTTCAACCGCTTCCGCCTCCTCCACAAGCCCTGATCCCCGGGTCCGTTTCCGAGATCAAACCCAACCCTCGCCCCACCTTGATCTTCCACCCGACGATGACTTTATCCCTGCCTTTCACACCAATGACAACTCTCCGACATTGTCCTTCGATGGCACTGTCAATCCATTCAGCCTGTTTCCCACCGAGTCAGCCAGCGAAAGCAATAGTGATCGGCCTTTCAGCTCTGGATCTCCACAGTTGCTAGACCTGCTGCTACCCGGTACCGACTTGAATCAACCGCCGGATCCATCTGAGATGCGTCCCCCAATGTCTCCTTTGCCCTACCAACCAACCACATTTGACATGGACATGAACCAAGTCGATGCAGGTGATGATTTCGATGAAGAGATCATGCGAACCGAGGCATTTCCCCACTCTTCCAGGTTGATTCCCAACGATGGTCCATCTCTCGAATCCAACAATCCCGCCTGGCATCTTCGACCTTCGAGCCCAACACCAAGTGATGCATCATCGACCTCATCGCGGTCTAGCAATCTGACCATGCTTGCTCAGCCCACACTGGATGCGTCTTCTCCCGAGATGCTCATGCTGCGGTTTGACAAGAACACTTGTGGCATACTTTCAGTCAAGGATGGTCCAACCGAGAATCCATGGCGAACTCTCATATGGCCTCTTGCTCGTGAATCCCAGGCATTATACCATGCCATCAGTTCCATGACTGCCTTTCATGGTGCCGTAGATGTCCCTAACCTTCAGCTTCTGGGCATGGCTCATATGACCAAATCCATCAAACGACTGGCAGTCGAAATTCAAAACATGCGCCTCGACTCTGCCCTAGCCACCTCATTGGCCCTTGCCTTTTCCGAGGGTTGGGACTCTCATGTGTCCACTGGAGTACAACATCTACGTGGAGCAAAAATCATGGTGAACAATGCCGTTGTCAAACATCGACATGATATGCAGACGGGTCAGATGACCACGCAAGATGCAGCAAGGCTCAAGTTCCTCTGCAACACCTTCGTGTACATGGACGTGATTGCTCGCCTGACCAGTCTTGAGGAAAGCGTGGAGCTGAATTTCGAGGAGATCTTGGGAACGGTCAACACCCCACTTGGGGAACAAGCTGAGGTCGACCCGTTGATGGGATGTGCCACGACCTTGTTCCCTTTGATTGGCAGAGTGGCGAATCTCATCCAACGCGTACGCAAGATGGAGACCAACAGCCTGAACGTTGTCAGTCAAGCAATGGAGCTCAAAGAACAACTTCAACGGTGGCAAGTGCCCAACACCCGGTCTTTCGAGAGACCAGAGGATCCTTCGTCCGAGGTTCAGCATTCGTGTCAGACAGCAGACGCATATCGGTACGCTATGCTGCTGTACCTTCACCAAGCTGTTCCCGAAATCCCAAGTGATCCACCATCAACACTTGCCAAGAAGGTGTTGGTCCTGCTGGCAAGTGTGCCTCTCAGTTCTCGAACAACCATTGTGCAAATCTTTCCATTATTTGCAGCCAGTTGTGAAATAACCAATCCAGATGATCGAAATTGGGTCATGACCCGTTGGGACTCGATGATGAGCAGACTGAAAATTGGCAATGTGACATCTGGTTGGAATGTAGTCCAAGAAGTTTGGAGTCGGAGAGATGCGTTCGAAGCAGAGAAGGCAAATCGAATCCTGAGGAGATACAACTCGAGGGGTGTTCCTGGTGGAAATTTTGTGCCTCCCATCCTGAGAAACCCTGCTGGATCCAAGAGGAAGGTACAGGGAGTCAGGTTTTCGCGCGAGATGGACGACATGAGCCAGGAGGAAGATGACAACATTTCACCACCGGAATTCTTTGATGATTCTCGTGGTAATGCGGGTCAGCCGGCCAAACGACGTATGACCTTTAACACGGCCCACAGTAGTAGGTCGATGGACGATCTGGATATCTTTGGCCATGGTGACATTGCAGGCTCAATGCCAACATCGATGCCGCCGCTTGCTCGTCGCCATACTGGTGACATCCTCAATGATCAACTTGAGCCCGAATACACTGTGCGTGGAAAGTTGCATTGGCTTGGCGTTATGGCGGATTGGCACTGGGAAGGTATGTTGATTCTTTTGCTTGTTATTGATCTCAACTTTTCCTCGTTGCTGGGGTGTTCCAGTTCCAGTTCCATTTTCCCGTCCAGTATCTCCAGAACATGTCTGTCGCGTTTGGTTCCCGGAAAGACCCGTGGTTTTGCTGTCACTGCAATGGGCGTCGTTGATTCCGGAAAAAGAGTCTGCTTGCTAATGCCGCTTTGGATCTTCAGTTTTTCTCGGTTGATACCTTTACACGCACTCGTTGCTGCAAGGGAGAGTGCTGAAAATTCCGGATGGGCATCGACGAAGACGATATTCTGCTTGGGGAAGCGGGACGATTCTCAAGATGTTGCATCTTATGCGGGTTTTGACGTTGATGCCGACTATCAAAAGTAAGATGTTGGCGGGCACCATTGTTGCGATGGCTAGGCTTGACAATCGATGACGGCGACGAGGAGGAATGTGAATGTTGCGAGTGATGCATAGACTTTGCTCGGTGTGATCCTTCGGCGCTCACACTCTGGTTGGAGTATTTGCGTTGAAGGGTACCGAGGTCCATCCAGCGAAATTCAGTTGATGAATGATCCGGTTCGGAATCCTCGCTGCTGTCGCTAGGGCGTCGATGGTCACTGCTGGGTCGATTCTCCACGCTGGCCAAGTATGTCTGCATACTTTTGGTGTACTCTTCCAGTTCAGCGCTCAAGGGCAATCTCGACATAGGCTTGTAAGACATCACCATCGCGGTCGGTTGTTTACTGCCAGATCCAGGTGCCGAGGTCTTATGACTCCGGTGGTTGGTCATGGGTTGCAGGGGCTCGTTGTTGGTGAGAGTCATGATGACGATGTGATGGTGATGATTATGGTCGCAAAGGGTTCACACTGTCCAGGTACCTTTAGAAGTTCCAGGGAGTTCTTGTCGCGTAGGAGTTGGTGTATGGTATGGCGATGATGGTGTCTGATGATGATTGATGACTATGTGAGGATGGATTGAATACCTTAGAGATCACTGGGGGACCTTTTCGCCCGATACGATGATACAAGCAAGGCGTAACGGCGTTGGGTGGTATAATGATTGTACTGTACGACGAAAAGAGTTACTGCCGTCTTCTTTTGTTGCAAGGACCAGACAGCAGAGAGAGTCTGTTCTGGTATGGTACCTAGGTATCTTTTTTGTCGCTGTGGGTGGCGAAAAAAACAATACAATACAGAGACGTATTTGTGTGTTTTAGGTAGTGAATTCCATTCAACGGTTGTCGATGATGAGTGAGAAAAATGTTTGGAGTCAGCAGAATCACCCGATAAAAGAGATGATGAGAGGGTCTTTTCTGGATTCTTTTCTCTCCAAGGAGGACTTTCTTCGGGATTTTCAAAAAAAGAGAGCCTTTGATACCTGTGGTAGCAAGGGGAATTTCTCTTCTTTACAATCAATGACAAGCGGTCAAGAATACTCAGTCCCGGAAGGTAATGATCTATCTATCGATTGATGGGACAGACTTTTTTTTCTTCTCGCTCTCTCACTCTATCTTGTCAGACGCGACGAGATGGGTGAGGTTGTCTGATTTGATTTGCTTTGATTTGATCGATTCCGTCGGTTCTTCTTGTCCTTTGTGAAAAGAGGAACGAGAAGACTCGGGGAACAGAGCGAGCGGATCGATCTAGGGGAAGCGGAACGTATGAGAGAGTAACGGTGTTTCTCTCCCGGTTCGGTTCTTTCCCTTTCGATGGCAATACCGTTCGTCGTCTTGTTTTCTTTTCGCTTGATCCGGTAAAAATAAATGTAGATATGTTATGAGATACTAACAAGGGTGAAAAGGGGAAAGATTAAAGAGAGCGAAGAGAGAGGGTCGACAAGAGTTGTTGAGGGTGAAGAGAGGCGAGCGAAGAAGACTGTGAATAAATTTGCCGCCTGGGGAAGTCTTCTAGAATGATTCTGTCTCTCAACGAATCCACACGGCGAGCATCAAAGCAGAAGAGTCGAGGTCTGGAGAGCTTCTTTGGTCGCGTGCGGAAGAAGGTCGGAGAATTGAAGCTGGATCCAGGACGATGTGGTGCTTTTGGTGGAGATTTCTCTCTTGGTGCTTTCGGTTTGAGTGTTGATGATGGCGATGATGTGGTGCTTGTGGGAACTTCCCTGGATCAACCAGCGAAGTTGAGTACGGGAGTACAAATCAATATTAAAGCGGAGACCGAAGTCCAAGACGGAAATATGATCAAAAGTGGTGTGTGTTTTAAGTGTCGGACCACAGACTCGGGGAATACAAGACCAAGAGAGGGAGATTGTGAGAGTGAAAGATGGTATTGCGAGTGAGATGGAAAAGTTAGGGTTTCTCAGAAAACCGATGGTGTCATGAGAGGAAAAATTTTCAACCCTCTTTTCCCTCAATCTCTTGCAGGCTTCCTTCTCACCGGGAGGGTCCGATTGTGTAAATTGAGTAAAGATATTATGAAACCCTTGCTTTCTGGGGTTGCTCAGGCGGGACACTTGATGAGAGAAGCGGAGATGGCGGCAGACACGGCTCTCATGATGGAGAAGGAGGATGGGTTTTGATGCTGTAAGTGCTGTGGTTGTAAAAGGATGGCAGACATGGATGATGGAACAAGAGAGTTTTTGTTCGGTGAAGAGGGACGGAGGGGGCACCGGTTGGTTAGTTGGGGACGACAAGACATACGGGTGGGCTGAGCTAGATTCTTTTCAACTTAGGCGTTTTTGTTTTGCCTCCTCAGCTGGAAAACCGACAGAGTTAATAGGCACGGAAATACAGCCTGACTTGATCCTTGACCATTTAGTCCACTTACCAGAGCAGGGAGCTACACTCTCTTGAGTGAGGTTGCATGCATTGATCACGAGTAAAGATGAGCAGTTGAGCAATTCAAGCACACAATTGCCATCAGATTTGGATCCACGCATGGACATACTCTGTCGGATCGTGGGTTAGCTGTTTGGGTCACTCAAGCGATAACAGTTCAGAAGCACTGCAGGATTTTGGTGAGTGCCAGTCTGCCAGGCAGGTGCAGTGGCTGAGCAGGAAGAAGTTCTAGAAATGGAAGGGCCGAGGGAGACAAACAATGGTCAACCCAATGGCGGGGGTTGTGAGAGTGGAGACTGGACTCGAGGGCTGAAGGGCAGGTCATTGGTGGTGACAATCACCAACGACGTCATAGGTGCATGTACGGAAGGAGCGATGGAGAGATACATGGGCAGTAGCGAGGCAAGGTGCAATGAGAAGTCATCCTTCATTGGAGGAGAGACAGGAATAGGTAGAGTAACAGTTAATGGCAAATCCCTCGAAAAGTGTGGGGTTCCATGATGGTTCAAGGTTCCGTGCACGACAATGGAGTAGGAGAAGGGAATTGTTTGCATTTAAATGCAGTCTTCTCCCGTGAGCGGGTCGCCTTACGGATACTCGAGAACTCGTAAAGAGAGAGAGAGAGAGACACCGAGTCTGGGCACGTGTGATGACAACAAGGGCAAGAACCAGTGGGAGGCGCTGGCAGACAGGAAGGCGCGACTGTCTACAAATCAGCACCGAGGTGGTTGGAAGTGACTCTAGCAACCTGCCCGAAAAGGGTAGAGAAAGCGGGCTCTCAACATCCTCATCGTCTCGAGGGAGCATGGTGGTGAAGACGTGATGGGACAATGATGAGACGGGATAGGATTTCTCAATTAGGTTTAGTTCACATGTTGTGAGGGGCTTATCCATGCTCATATTCGATTCTGTGAGTTGTGAGTACTCGTACATGCCTCTGCGTCGTAGAAATTTCGGCAATAGCAGAGCTTAGGTAAATGATTGAGTAATATAGTGGGGGTCAAGGTGATAGAGAGGAAGATACAAGGTACCCAGTATCTTGTAGAGAGAAGGATAGATGCCTCCGGGGTACTCGAGAACCGAGGGAGGCTCCTTCCCGAACAAACAACGAAAACGTCACGGGAGCCTTGCATATTCCGATTGGTTCATCAGACCTCCAACTTTTCCCTCAGTCATTCAAGCTTGTGAGGGGCTGCAACGACTGAGGTTTGGGCACCTCTATTTTCTATGTATCTACCCCTCCCCCTCATGGACTACGAGAACGGTATCAGTGCTACAACTCAATGCTTGGGTATCGACCAGCCCAGATATCACAAGCAGCAAGAGAGGAGTCTCCAATCATTCTTGATTACATGCTGGACATGGTACAATCATCCAACGAAGTGCTTACTTAACCCATCAGTAATTCAGCCTCAAATAAAATTCGTGGAGAACCACCAGCCTGGACATGCCATTCTCTTATCTCTACTCCAAGATTCATGCTTACTGACACCTCGCGGTGCCCTTCCCTCTAATCAAATAGTCCCTCGAATACCAATACCTCACAACTTCACCCTTTCCCCGATCTGGAATTTGTTGCCCTCTCTACCAGAAGTGATTGCTCGGAACGGATAGCTGAACGTTACCGTGGTCACTTGCTGTTGTTCAAGAATGGTCCAGTCTGCTTTCCAGATTGTCTGGTTATCTCCTTTGATACCAGCAGCGGCAATCCAATCAGCACCTAATCAGCGGCACGAACACGCGTAGATCGCGTCTCGTCTCGTCTGCTCTGGTCTCTGCCACATGCAAGCTTACCCACGGCGGCCGGGCAACACCTGCGATGCTGAATCGCTTAACTCTCGGTAGGTGGAGGGGAGATAAACCTCAATAAGTATAACTTGACGTGCCTTGGGTCGTGCGGCTCCTCAGTTTACTGTCTCTTTCCTTCTTCTACTCTATCCTTCTTGACTACCTTTGCTTCGAAGCCGTGCCTTAGACAACCACGATCAGCACATTTACTCAACCGCAACAGCATCGGTATGTCAGCCTCACGAATAGATGCACTGACACCGCTTTCCACCCTTCAGCCTGATCAGCACCACATGACTAACGCGAGATCCCCTAACCAGACAATCAATAAACCAAATCTTATACAATGGCTCTCCAATTCAAGCATTTCGCGAAAGCTCAAAAAGAGTTCAAGCCCCCTCTGATCGCCAACGAGAACGCATATCTAGGCGATGTCGTCAGCAGCACCGATAGCGAAAAGCCCATCAGCTGTGGTTTCTACAGACTCGAGAAGGGCACCCCGCTTGTCTACACCTATACCTACCACGAGACCAAGATCATCGTCGAGGGTGAATTCGATATCAGCGACGAGTCGGGCCAGAAAGTCCATGTAGGTCCACTCTCACGTGCTCTTTCTTTCCTTCTGCGAAAATCACACCGCGTCTATGGTTGAAGGTGGCCACTGATATCACTTGCTAGGCCACTGCCGGAGATGTTTTCTACTTTCCCAAGGGTAGCGTCATCACTTTTACGACCGACTCCTATGGTCTGGCCTTTTACACCGGCCAGAGAGCTCAGGGCGCTGCCTAAATTTGTATATGGGTTTGACAAGTGCTTAGAGCATAGCAAGCCTGCAGGAATATAAAAGATTTACACTTCCCAAACTGTCTCCATTTAATTTACCACGTGCGCTGTCTATAATCGTTCTAATGTTCTATTCACAAGGCTTCACTGGCAGGTAAACAATCCTTGATGAATTTCTCCAAATCATCAATCTCCTTCATGTCCGCAGAGTGGCCAAGGCCCCTAGTCCGTTGCGTCAGCCCGTGTATCAGAAAGGACGTTCTGAAACTATGCATTGTCCACATACCTGTACACTTTGAAGTCGACCTTGTGACCCAGCTCCTTCTGTAAAACCTCCGACGTCTGTTGACCCCAAGCAAACTTGACCACCTGATCAACGTCACCGTGTGCCATGAAAAAGGGTGTGTCCTTGTTAGCCTCCGAGGCTTCTTTGACAAAGTCCTTGATCTTGTCCCCGAGAACCAGGTAACAACTCAGACCGAACACGCCGCCGAGTTTGTGGGGTGTGGTGAGGCCGGTGAAGAGTGAAATCGCGCCGCCTTGCGAGAAGCCACCGAGGATAATGCGGTTCGAAGGGATGCCTGCGGCGACTTCGTCCGTAATGAACTTGGTGAAGACGCCTCGACTGCGCAGGATGCCCACTTCGTCGTGTGCTTGTTTTAGATCGTCAAAGTTTGTCTGTCAGCGGTAGAAGGTGTTAATGAACGAGTTTAGGAGGGGCCTGCAAGACCGAGGGGTGAACGCGAGGGTCGGGTCTGCAAACTTCGTCGCGGCGTCTTACGATATCGTACCATCCTGGCATGTGCATGCCCATGTTCTATGAGATCGTTAGAGACCCCAATCATCATATACATAGAGATTATGCGTACCACTGTGATAGGGATATTGGGTGCATTTGGAAAAATGAATTTCACATCTTCGAACTTCCCTCTCCTGCGCCAGGACTCGGCGAGGGATACCCTATTCGAAGGGATGATGGATCAGTTCTCACCTCCTTCTCAAGGATAGAGACGAGGAAATTACAGGCACCTACCAGCCAGCACCGCTATAGTGATCGAACCAGTCAATATGCAGTATTCAGATGCTGATTTCACAATGTTTACCTATCACCCAAGCCATGCGCCATGATGACCGTTGCCGTGTGCTTCTTGATCGCCGGAACGACGAGAGCAGCTTTGTTAGCCATGGTGATGGTCGGATTTTGAGTCGAATACCAGGAAAACAGTGCAAGAAACGCAAACCCGACTATAGACCAAAAAAATGCAGGGTGTAATTGATTCAACATGGATGTCTGGAAAATAAGTCGCAATTGCGGGCAGCGATATTTGGAGCAGGCCGGGCTTGAAACCAGGGGAAAGGCCAACAACCCCGCCGAGGTTGTCGAGATGGCCGTGATTATGTAAATGATTCTTGTAGCCAGCAGCTAGAGAAGCTAGCTTGCTACTATATGAGCCTCCTGGGTGAAAGCTGAGCTCGTAGTAAGCCACTAAGACTACTAGTCATCTTCCAAGATCCCTCAAATCGGAGGCTCGGCACTCAAAACCTTGCCAAGACTTATATAGCACAATCACCACTGGCGAACTTCTACTCCGCCAGTCTGAGCCATTGAACAGTTTGAACGTTCCATCATCAACGCCGCAAAGCAAGGACGGAGGAACAAGTGAGTGTTGACTGTCACCGAACCCCCAATCTCTTCATTCATCGATTCGTCACATCGTGCAGCGGAGTATCCTAGCTGACAACCCCAACAACAGTCCACGACCCAGCTTCTTCCAGTCCCCGACATTCAATCGTCCTTCAGCCTTCTTCACCCCGGTGGAGCTCTGAACGTTGTTTCCCCGCCATCATGGATCAAGAGAAGTTAAAGCGCATGCAGGCGCAGGTTAGAATCGGTAGGTTCCCGTCTCGGTTGGATTTGAAGGTTGATTTGTGCGGAGAGTGAGAGAAAACGGAACTAACGATCGTGTGCCATGCAGGGTATGTACAAATTCGCATCCTTCCATTGTCGGACCCCCCAAAAAGCGAGTCTACGATATGATACCCTGGCTTTGCTTCTGGCCATCGAGCGCGAATCGGAGCAGTGACTAATAGACTACCCCGAATCAAAACAGAGGCAAAGGCACACCCCGAAGAAAAACCAAGAAGGTCCACAAATCTGCCGGCACAGACGACAAGAAGCTGCAGACGTCACTGAAGAAGCTGAATGTCCAGCCCATCCAGGCCATCGAGGAGGTCAACATGTTCAAGGAGGACGGAAACGTCATCCATTTCGCCGCACCCAAGGGTAAGATTCCTTTCTTTCCTTTCTATTCCCCGTGGAAGAGCACGAGAAATCCCAGATGATGGGGAACAAAAGGACATATCAGATGATACACCATACAGAGAATTTGAACCGAGTGATATAGAGCTGACACGGAGATTTCTCCCCAACAATAGTGCACGCCGCCGTTCCCTCCAACACCTTCGCGATCTACGGCAACGGCGAAGACAAGGAGTTGACGGAGCTGGTGCCCGGCATTCTGAACCAACTCGGCCCGGATTCACTCGCTTCGCTGCGCCGCCTCGCCGAGTCGTACCAGAGCCTACAGAAGAAGGAGGGCGGGGACAAGAAGGACGGAGATGACGACGACGACGAGATCCCCGATCTGGTCGAGGGCGAGAACTTCGAGGGCAAGGTCGAGTAAACCAAAAAGCTTTTGAAAAAACCCCCCCCCCAAACCTTGCCTTCCCGCAAATCAGTTCCACTCTTGAGACCCCCGGGGGCAGAGAAAGAATACATTTGGATGTTAGGAAGTCCTAGTTCTAGTCCACGGGCCCAACTTCATTCATGTTTTCTTTTTTTCCACACTTTCTCCATCTTTGCCTTGCCCTGTATGTATGCGATGGCAAGGTAGTCGTGTAAAGTGGTATCATCATAAAACACAAATCCATATGGGAAGAATACGTGGGTCAGGAAAAAGCATCTTTCTCTGTTCTTTCTCAGCCAAACCAAAAGATTCACATTCGAGAAGCATTTGGATGAAATCATAAACTTCCCAATTCTGGAATTGTACGGTTTGCATTGTGCAAAAGAAACCCTACACAACAGTTTTCTAGGTGTCTCTCTGCAATTCAATGACGTCTGTCTCTCCTTCTCAACCGTCCTTCAACCCGCAAAAGTCCGTCTTGAGGAAGTAATCCACATTATGCCAGAAGGACCAATACCAACCATTGGCTGGATCCCAAGAGCCATCCTCCTTGAGCAGAGGTCCTTCGCCGATGATTCCAGCATTCCCTGCCGTACCTTTATTTGCACCCACAAACCATGAGACAATCGGGATGCTCCTAAGGACCCGTTCGCCAAATGACGGTTGTGGTGGCAAGGCTTCTGATATCGGCCGTAGAACTGCTTTCTTCACTTTGATGTGCGTCATGTACTCCGACTGGGTTAGGTCTTCAACTTTCCGGGCTGGGAGTGAGGGCACCGAACGGGACCGTAAGTTGGAACTGCCTGTTGGTGATTGTGGGGGGGGTGAGAAAGCTGTGGCTGTTGCTGAAGATGCTGTGGTCGAGGTTGTAGAAAGGTCGTCAAATGATCCAGGTTGCCGAAATTGAAGGTCCGGTAACGTTTGTGATTTGGGAAGAGTCTGATAGGCACGTTCGAAACCTGCCAGTGCAGACTGGGAGCCCGCGTGCATGTTTGCGGATCGGCTGGCACTCAGTGTTCGAGCCTTTCGACTGGTATCGGGTCTGATCAGGCTTGCGCTGTCTTGACCTTCTGGTCCTACAGGCATCGCAGCATCTGCAACTGGTCCTCTCCCACTCCACATCTCACAATGAACAAGATATCCATCAATCTCAACTGGACTATAGTGTATTGCTCGCTCAGCCGCTTGGTACGAGTCAAACGTGACCTTGATCCAGTGCTGGCCTCCCATGTACACCCTACTCTTCTTTATCGCTTCGCGACTCAGATTGTTCCGCACAACGATCGATGATCGGGAGAATGCCAAAGGGGAGTTGGAGGAGAGAAAGAGGTTTGGGTCTTCGCGGGAATAGTCTTCGCATATGACGCCGGGCGACACAATCTTTTCGAATTTGGAGAGGACTTTCCATTCGGAGGTTTTGCCTGCATAGCCATACAGGAGACATTCGGTAGGGACAAGTTCGGGTTCTATGGTGTCGGCGGAAGGGGTGTTGAGTGTACTCTTAGTCCGCTCGGCTTCTCGCTCTTGCTCCTTTGCAAATAGTTTCCCAAAATCCGACACTGCTGAGCTCTCTTTCTGTCGCACCGGTGTGGTTCCTGTTCGTGTTCTTGATGCTCGTGAGCCGGTAGCTCTGGTGCTCCGATTCCGACCAAAAGGTCCAGACTCTTCAGGTTGTCGAGCACTTCGTGCTGAACTAGAGGAATCAGAATCATCGTCCTCTGAATGAAGATTTGTAGAATCCATGGCGAAAAGTCGAACTTACTCTGGATAGCGGTAGCCCCATGGCAGAGCATCACCTTTTTGATCCCGCGCTCGCTCTTCTGGAAGCACCGAGTGGATTTCCATGCCTCCTGTTGGCGCTCAGCCTACCGACCCAATAGAAGCAATTCAAACGCAATTTGAGTGGTGGAGGTGAGGCGCAAACGAGCAACAGTAGTGGTTTTTCTTTGGGTGCGACAATGCGCGATTGACGATCGTTTGGAGAGTTGAGATATTGTCGAAGTCGGCGGGCGCAAATAAACAACCGTGGGTTTCAAATGTTCCCACCTCAGACACACTGCAGGCCAAATAAACAGACGCCTTGTAGATTTAATCAACTTTCATATTGGAGAAACGCGTTTCCACGGGCTTACCCGATATGGTTAGAAGAATGGTCTTAGTATGGTTAGTGCCTCAAATCACCCACGCCGCTCTAGAAACTCTGCGGGTCCAAGATGCCCCCTGGTTTACACGAAGCCTTATTGTAATCAGGTATGAGGGAGTTCCTCTCCAGGCAACCTGGACTCAGACACGACTTGATTTTGAGTCAGCTGCCTACCTTGCGCTGTTGAATGCTATACCTCCGTTCCTTTCGGCATCAGCTTGCATATCTTTACAATCGCCTGAATGCGAAGAGTGATTAACCCCTTTTCGAATGAGAAACAGTGAGTTGTGAGTTAGTGCTATGAAGTGAGATTTCTGAGAGACTACTTCTATCTCAGGTAACCTCCTCAGACCCCAGGCATTCACCACACAAGGTAAACAAATATTGCTTTTTCTCGGATTCAAGTGGGATACAGCCATTCATTCACACCGTCGAAGTCGAGCTCCGGAAAGCGATGAGGTGATCCAGCTCCGAACAAAGCTTGCCAATCAGTGCCAGATACCCCTACACTTCCCAGACTGACATTATCGCCAACCCACATAACACTGGGATCGGCATCATCGGTGCTCCTTTGCTCAATCTGATTGCTGTTTGGTCGGCTCACAGGCATATGGCCCATGCTCGACGATGCCTGTGATTGTCGTTTGAACTGTACAAGCAAGTCTTTGTATACATGCAGAATAGCTTCTGCACTAGGCCAGTACGCTGACACTTTTGAGATCACCGGTAGTAGACGTTGCAGGCGCGTTTGGGCCTGGATGGCCAGAACAGCTGCTCTGGTTCTTGCGGCTATTCGTGCCTCGTGCCCAAATTGAATGGCGGCCGCCAGCAAGGAGGTCAGAGCTGTGAACCAGCACCGAGATATCATCTGCGCTGATATTATGTCATCAAAAAGCTTTGAGATGGCCGTTGCAGCTGTCTGGCAGGTATCATCAGAATTGTGCTGTTGGACAGAATCAGCACGGGGGAATAACTCTCCTGGTAATCGATGAAGATGTAGTAGCGCCAGGTTGTAATGAAGTTGAAGCTGCCACGCCCAGAATGCATTGTTTTTTGAGCTGTCTACCGGCTCTATCAAAGCTGCAGGGAGGCCCAGATACCACGAGACAAGCCTCTGATCGACGTTCTCTTGTGAGACATGAAATAGTTCCGGAGCAGCAGAATATCTCCGGACTGCACCAGGACTTGACAATTTGATGATGGAAACAATTATGTTGCAAAGCTCGATGTTTTGGATGCAATAGTCAATATCGACCTTCTCATTAACCTGACCATTTTGTTCAATAAGGTCGTCCCTTCGTAATGGGGATTGGTCAACCTCATCTAAGTCTATCATGGATGGTCTTCCATGATGCAGACTTGACAATATCTCGACTTGAAATAATGTCCACCAAATTCTTCGATAGATCCTTCGATCTTCCTTGGGCATCAATATTGGGAGATCAGTGGACAGATCACGATGCATTCCCAACCCAAATGCGATACGACAGGCGACACCAGCCCAATAGTATACGTTTGAGCAAATGTCGTCCGCTCCCTCAAGATAGAACATGAAAAGCAAAGCTGCTTGCACGGCATGCATGCGATCGTTCTCATAGTGCAAGTCGAATAATGCCTTGGCTCTCCGGAAGATCACCTTTTTGACCTGGGATCTCCTGGAGACAATATTGGGATGCTCACTCACATGAGCTCCGGCAAGAAGAATGGCCTGGAACAACAAGAGCGGTGGAGGATTGTCCGTACTATTGTATTGGCTTCGAAATTCCCACTCATCAACGATGGGAAATCCAGGATGGATTTTGTTGAAGAAAGATTCCACGAGTTCGTCTCTTACCTCATGGGCAGGCAAAGCGCTGATGTCGTCAACGAACGAGGTTGAATACCATTGAATCAGCGGCATTTTTGGAGCCGGCTTCCACGGCAGGGTAGGTCGCACCGATGGGAAAGGGAGATGGAGAGAAGTGTTGAAGCCTTCCTCCTCTACCAGTTTCGCGAGATTGGATACCGAAGTCCCAATGTAAGCTATGCGAGTGTAACCTTTGTCGCGGAAGACCTCCCAGTTTGACATATTGATCTGGTGGAAGAAGCGGGAAAGGGCAGTTTTTGCCAGTGTGTCTTCGAACACGTCGCCCTCAACCGGGACGTCCAGTCTTAGTGATTGATCTCGATCCCTTCCCTCCGTGATAGAGAAGTCACCATAGTCAAGCCGCTGTGGAGCAATTTTGCCATGTGGACTCTGAGGTTCCAATGTCCCTCTTGATGCACTCGAGGCAGCTATCGGGCTGTCTATTGACCTTCCTGAATGATGTCGCTTCTTCTGTCTCCTTTTCACTTTGTGCTGCTCTGCCAGAACGAAGCTGATGGTTCGTCAGGTCTCTCAACCATTATCTAGGCTGCATCCATGGGTTTGACTGGTCATCAGCGGCAACACTTACCTGCACTCAAGGCCGGCGTGGCGGCATGCAACACACGGCGGACCTTGATCGAGGTCGCAACGGACTTTGCGTCGATAACACACATCACAGGCCATTTACTCGAAGCGATCTGTTGAGCCCTAATCTGCAAAGGATGCTCATAGTACTCATGGAGGCAGAATGATATCTGGGTGAGTGTTATTTATCCCTTGAACTTCGCAATTCCGGGGAAGGATTGCCGAGTATGGCCAGCTTCCTTCGACGCAATACGCGACAATCGTTTTTCAGAAATTTTGCAACCAGACAATGCATTGCTTGCTCTAACCTGAAGCTCAACCTCGAGGCTAATCTAAGTTGTCCCTCCCAGGTGAGGATAGGGACTGGCGCGCATGCTTCAGATTCGGCACAGCATGACCAGAAGCCCACGTATCTAACAAATCCCCAGCTACAGCCATTTTGGTCTTAGGGTTATCAGTAATACCAATCACGATTTAAACTTACCTTGAGGGGAGGGGTTCGTGAATGACCTACGCCTAAGACTGGTGGTGATAATGCCTAGACGTACTCGGGGGCACCGAGAGTCGCATTTCTCCAGAGTCTCCTCGGATGGCCCGAGAGGGATCATCGCGCTACTCCGACCATGGCGCCCGAGACATCAATTTGGCCCACGAATCATGAAGTTTCGATAGCAGGATACCTTTCCTCCCTAGTTCTCTATGAGATGGGTCATGGGGTTCAGGATCCTGAAGCATATGCCTTAAAAGCTTCTAGGATGCGACGGTAGGTAAAGCACGGAACGTGATTCAAAACGAATGCATTTCACGAGATACGCAAGTCATGGATTGGCATAAAGTTGCAGTAAAGGCTCAAAGCAGAGCCCTCGACGCCATTCCTCAGTCTTGGAGGCTACCGTCCGAAGTGTTGCCTACCCAGCCAAAAATCAGCGTGATCGATATTCCTCGAACATGCGGCCTACTCAGCGCTCGCCAACTTGAGATCACTGAACTAACAGCAACCGAATTGCTTGCTCAGATTGCAGCAGGAAAAGTATCTAGCGTTGAGGCCACTGAGGCTTTCTGCACTCGAGCGGCTATTGCTCATCAGCTAGTAAGTATACTTCAGATTGTATGAGGGCCGGAGTATTGAGGGCATTACACAGACCAATTGTTTGACCTCGTTCTTCCCTACAAGTGCTTTGGAGGTCGCAAAGGGCCTAGATGATCATTATTCGCGGACAGGTAAGACAGTCGGGCCACTGCATGGATTGCCAATTGCGATCAAGGTAGGTTTGAAGTCTCTAGGTTGTTTTTAGGTCATCATTTGACAAGGCGATCAGGATCAATACAATGTCAAAGGAGAAGTTTCCACTTTGGGGTACATGATAAACCACGATAATGTTGCAACGGAGGATGCAGCTATCGTACGTACCATTCGAAATTCCGGAGCTGTCATATTTGGAAAGACCACCATGCCACAGACCGGAATGGCCGTTGAAACGACGAGTAAGCTTTGGGGGACAACAAAGAACCCCTACAATGCCCAACTGGTGTCTGGTGGCTCTTCTGGTGGAGATGGTGCACTCGTGGCCATGAAAGGATGCCCCGTATGTCCGTCCTCGGATATCGGTGGCTCAATCCGAGTACCTGCAGCTTTCAACGGACTGTACTCGATCAGACCCAGTGGAGACAGAATCTCAAAGACAGGCGTGATTGCCACCCTTGGTGGACAGATATCGATCAAAACTTCTTGCGGCCCAGTCTGTCATAGCCTCGCCGACGTGAAGCTTCTTGCAAAAGTAGTGAATGCATGGCCTGAGATGCAGTTTGAACCAGGAGTTGTGCCTATGCCTTGGAGGGAGTTATCTCCACCGACCAGAAAATTGAGCTTTGGGCTTCTTGACTTCGATGGTGTCTGCATGCCTCACCCACCAATCATACGTGGCTTGAAAGAGACAGCATCGAAACTGATAGCCGCTGGCCATGAAGGTAAGCAAGATCTGTGATCAGTTGTCCCGCTTCTGTGTAGTTTGCTGCTGACCAAGAAAATAGTGGTACCTGTCCAGCTGCCCTTCGACTGCTGGAGGGTCGCCCTGACTACTTGGGGAATATACTTTCAGACGGGTGCTGTGGAGTTGAAAGAACGGCTTGCAGCAGGAGGAGAGGAAATGCTCCCATCCCTAGCATACCATCTCAAAGCCTTCGATATCAAGCCATTATCAGCAGCCGAGGCATTTGCTCTCAATCGCGACATGATGGAGTACAAAACTCTCATGAGCACCTACTGGAATTTATCACCAGGTTCCTCGCGACCTTTGGACGGGATCATCGCTCCAGTCCACCCGTCCGCGAGCTATCCTCATAATTTCCCGTCCTGGTGGGGTTACACTTCGCTTTGGAACATATTGGACTATCCTTCCTTAACTCTACCACTGAAGGGATTCAAGATTTCGCCTGAAGTAGACGCAAAGGATATGAATTACCGACCCTTAGACAACCCGTTCGACAAGCCAACCTATGATATGTGTAAGTCGCCCCGATACGATATATCCAGAAGTCCAGTGAAACATGCTGATACCTTGACTAGATGACCCACAGACCTTTCAAGCTCAACCAGTTTGCATTCAATTGGTCGGGCGACCGTTTCAAGACGAGGAAATCACCGCCGTTGCTGAAGTCGTAGATGCTGTCGTCAATGGATGAAAGAAGTCTTCAGGAACTTGCGTTGATCATAATGCAGGTGTAACGTACACTGCTGAGATAGACTCGGATAGATTAATGTTATTGCTCGACTAACTGTGTCCTCCGTCAACGCCCACCCTGAGTCAAATGTGACACGCTACTTGCTACCTAGCCATCCAGCCACCATCTACGACTATCGTCTGGCCCGTAAGATACGTACTCGCCTGACTGGCCAGGAACACGGTGACTCCCTTGAACTCATTCGGCTCGCCCCATCGCCCAGCAGGGATGCGCGTTGTGATCGACTCGTAGTATGTGGTGTCTTCGTTCGACCGGGTGTCGAGATTCATGTCGGTGGCAATATACCTGCGGATGAAGGTCAGTCAAGTATACATAAAAGACACAATCAGAGCCACTCACCCCGGAGCAACAGCATTAACCCTGATACCCTTCCCAGCCCACTCATTGCTCAACGCCTTGGTCAACATGTGCACCCCACCTTTACTGCACGCATACGCGGCCATATTGATGCCGCCCTGGAACGACGCAAGACTGGCCGTGTTGATAATACACCCTTTGGTCCCCTTCTCAAGCCAATACTTGCCCGTGTCCTTGCACAGCTTGAACGTCGCCTTGAGATTCGTCTGCAGCACCTCGTCGTACATGTCGTCGGGGAACTCGGCGGCCGCAATGCGCCGCTGGATCCCGGCGACGTTGACCAGGATCGAGAAGTCTGGGTGCTCGCTGCTAATACGGCCGATCAGGCCGTCGAGTTGCGATGCAATGCTGAGGTCCGCGGTGTAAACGGTGGTTTTGCGGCCGAGAGCCTCGATCGCCCGCTTCGTCTCTTGTTGTGATTCATTTCTCTGCCAGACCGGAAGTTGACATGTTAGCCATCACCCATCAAACCATTGGCCTCCTCGGGTGCTCCCACACAGTATTGATTTCGCTCCTTGTGATATGAAGTACGAGATCCTTACCAATATCAATATAATGTCCGCTCCGGCCTCGGCAAGTCCTATCGCCATGGCTTGACCAATTCCCCGGGCGCCACCGGTGACTACTGCCGTTTGGCCCTTAAGACTGAATAGATCACTCATTATGTCGCTTTTGGTATTGGGTTTCGATGCGCTTGCAATACTCAAATGTCCTAAGCAGACTTATGACGGAGGCTATTTGGGTTTGCTTCTTGTGATGTCACCAGAATGTTTGTTGTATCGATTAAAATTCTTGTCGTGTTCCCCTTGCGGCTGGGACAGATGGCTTTTCTTAAGTAGTGTCCAACAATGATTTAGACTTTCCACTCATCGGGACCACATTTCTACATTGCTTGCAGGCGACCTGCAAGTACTCGGCCGCCGACGTCGATTATGGAAGCTGAGATATCAAATAGCTCGGCGAGGTTCCCGTTCTACGTCGGCTCCGACGCCGATTACCGATCAATTGGAGTCTGAACTGGGTGGCTTCCGCATCCGTAATTATGAATCCATGGAGTAAAATGTATATATCTATGGAAAGCCGAAGTACTGAGTAAAGTACAAGATCGAGACATCACTGAGAGTGAACCGCGCACGAAAGGAGACCCCCTGGGCCAGGGGTGCAATGTCGGCATCAACACACGGCCATTGAAGATTCGACAAGATGTGTCACTCCGGGGCCTACAAATGTACAATGAAACTCCTAAGGGTCTTTGCTGCCTCCCTGATCGGTGCCGAAGCTCCCCAAGTCCACCCCTTCTTTCAAATACTCCAATCCTTCAACTCAGTACTACTAGACCCGGAACCTGAATCCCCTTTGAGCACCCACGGCAGGGATACCCGATTCTGCTGTATCTGTATGTTCGTTGATTGCGTCCGCAACGTGAATGCCTTGATCGAGCTTCTTGTTCAAGCGAACGAGAATCATTCGCAAACAAGTCGCCGCGAGAACCACCAAAAGTGCAGCAGCGGTGTTGACTGAATAAGCAACCTTGAACCTCGGTCCTGCTGACACAGGATACATGTAGCTAGTCCAGATGCTGGCTGTTTGTGAGGAACCACTAACGAAGGCGATCGCGGCAGCTCGCTTGGCCGGTGGACGAGGAATAGAATTGGAGATCCATGCCAGGATCACGACGTAGCCAGTATAGATTCCTGGTATTATGATCATGAGCGCAAAATAGCGAGGGCCCAGGCCGGTCGTCGTGGCGAGAATGATATTGCCTATGGCAGTAAAGACGCATGGGATTGTGACATGCAGATATCTTTCGCCACTGCGATCAGCGTGCCATGCGTTTGCGAGGGATGTGATGGTACACAAGACGTATGGTGGAACTGTCAGAAGGAGTGTCGGGATCCTCGAGTACCCGAGAGTGCCCACGACAGTGGGAAACACCAATGTGACTCCCCCAGAGATGGTAATGCCGATCAACATCACGACCTGTTTGATAGTCAGCCATCGTTGTCCGGGCAGGGAGGTAACTACTCACAAAAGTATAAGTCTTGATGTCTTTCAGAGCAAGAGCCAATCCGTGCCAAAGGCTTTGTTGTTTGCTGTCAACCCAGTCATCTTCTCCGACATCTTCTTCCAAACGCCAAACCGCAAGCTGGAGCTCTTCTTGCGACAACCATTTGGTTGTTCTTGGGAAATTAGGAAGAATAAAATAACCTCCCAGAGCAATTACAACAGTAATAGCCCCTTCGAGAATAAATAGCCAGCGCCAAGCCAGGAGCCCATGTACCCCATCCATTCCATCCACGATACCAGCAGCGATCAAACCCGAGAATGCTCCAGAAATGAGAGCCCCTGAGTACAAAATGGCGGTGCGGAAGCCCAACTCGGCCCGTGTGTACCAACACGAAAGGAAAAAGATAACCCCTGTGGAGGCACATTTTGGTCAGCGCTATCTCTTTGGTAGCACATAATTAAACATGAAATAAAATAGGTACAAACCTGGGAAGAAGGCTGCTTCAATGATACCCAGAAACAAACGGCACACCAATAACCCGGCAAAATTTTGTGTCGCACCCGTGAGCCCCGAGATCACACCCCAAATCGTCATGGCTGTGGGAAGATAGATCGCTGGCTTGCCAATCTTGTTGAGGAAGATATTTGACGGAACCTGCATTACCGTATATCCTGCGAACAAAATACTGACAGCAGTCTATGGCTTTTGTTAGCATTTGGCCGAGAATGCTGCGCAATCGCATGGGTGGGATATACCAGATATTGTGTACTTGACAAGTGTAGCTCTTTCTCCATCCCTGCTAAGCGTGCAGCGGCAATGTTGTTGCGATCCAAGTAATTCATAATGTACATAATAACAATCATAGGCATTAAACGCATATCGATTTTCTTTCGTAAAGCATCTTCTGCTTTTCGTCGCTCTTCTGGGCTCATTTGCCGTATATACTCTGGAGCGCGCAGAATGCGGCTCTGACCTTGAGCGACGGAGTCCACATTTGATGACAAAATCTGGATCTCCTTGTCATCTGCTTTGGTGGGAGGGGTGTCGGAAGCCATGAGTAAGAGTTTTGTTTGAAGGGGTTGAGTATTATGTTTTGAGAGCGGTAGGTGACTTGATCACTCAAGGGAAGAGCAATCTGAACCTGAGATGTAGTGCACCTTCAGCGTTGAAGATTGACTAATAGGGTGATCATGAAAAGGGCCGTGATAGGCATAATATATACTTCCATGCCTTTGTTCAATCTCAGATCTGCAACTTGCTTATCAAGTACGAAGTCGGACACTGCAGTTGTTTCTCCACTTTGGACGATCCAAGTCAGGGAATGCGGAGGTACAATGTTAGTTAGTGTTGATAAGAATATCATCCTCGAATATGGATAAGCTCATCGGCCCCCCCGAGCGGATAGTCCTTTCATTCCACCATTCCAAGTAAATAGTGACTATTCGGTGCTCGGGTGGTCCGGACTGCGGCACAGCGGCCTCCTGGAAATGTAAAAGGACGGAGCCGTTATCCTTGAGCCAACAAGTATACGAAGAAACGTAACTGCTGAGGTGGGCGTGTGATGTGATTGATACCATTGATCCAGAAAACAAGGGGATGCGCTATCATTCATTGTAGTGATGGGACAGTTCCAATTCCTGATCGTTAGTTCATCATGAAATACTGGTTGCACCAGAACTTTTAGGGATGTCAGTGAAACTTTATTTCAATCCTGGAAAATGCCTGCATATTGAGACTCGTCAGAGGGTGCTCTACTCTCCAAGATTTGACATATTTCTTGTAGCTCGTCTTGGTTGTCATCTTCATCAAGGATCTTGATGGAGCCTATCGGAATGTTCACTCTCTGGAGTAGTGGAAAGCTCGCCACAATCGCCTTTAGGAAAAACACATCCATGTTTATGGAGCCATGGAAGCCAAAAGCAACACTTGTTGGTGGTAGTGAAAAGGTGAGTTCTTTGACAAGACTATTCCTTTGAATGCTCTGATCGCTGTTGGCCAATGCACCGCCAGGATGATACAAGGTCTCCCACATGTCGTCATCAAACCAGTGATCCAGATTGAGATCAGCCAAAGCAATTCTTATGGTCACAGGGACTGTTAACGTCGTGAGGGAGGGGAAGCAAGCAAGAAAGTAGGGAAGATGAGCAATGCAATCATCATCCTTTGCCCTTCCGAGTTCGAGACGTGTTATTGACTTCGCAGATACCTGTATGTCCTTGCAGATGTAGAAAGAGTGATAGCTGAGAAAGTCGGGGATAATCAATGTCCCAAGGGAGGCGGGCAGACTGCTGAGAAATTCGTCCCACCAACGCACATGTAAGTGCACATATATGCACATTTTCAAGGACAATTGCAAAACTTCAAGGCGCTTCGGCCAACACCCTGTAGGAAAATGACACTCAGCACCGTCTCCAGCGGCATCGGTTGGCAATCTAAGTTCGATCAAATGCTCCAAGCGACTAACGGAATCAAGAATGCGATTCAGCTTGATCTGGTACCCGTCGTGAGACAAATCTAGAACTCGCAAGTTCAACGATTTGGACAGTGGAGCGAGTGACCCAATCCTGGTAAAGTGTTAGAAAGCCAACGTAAATCACCTCAAAGGTCCTGGAAAAGAGCTTATCAAACCCAAATGTGATTGCTGGTGCGGCAAAGTACTCCAACGAGTGACTCGTCCTTCCTATTAGCCGAGCAGTAAGACTTTTGGAGCTTTCGTAAGCGATTTTGCTGAGATCAAGATGCTTGACATAAGTTTCGAGACCGACTCGCTTTGTTTTTGCAGTCACGGTTGTGCAGATGGTTCTCGTGAAGGCATCAAAGTTTCCAGGGACGATTAGCGGCTGTTCGTACAAATGTCTAGTGAAAATAGAACACCAAGACTTGGACACCAAGGTCCCGGCGGCCAAGGTGGACTGGCTTTTGGCATGCTGAGCTGTCTTGACGAAGTGGCATATTAAATCTAGAACCTCGATGGGGAGGGGGACCTCATCACCACGGTATTGTGGATTGCCGACTTTCATCTCTTGAGACTGGAGCTCTATGCCTATGTGGCTGACGGCATAATGCGAGGTACTATATGGTCTCCCCTGAGTAAAATTTGCTCCTTTGCCATCATTGTTCGTTGCCAGATCGAAATAAATACAGGGTGGCAATCAAAAGGTAAGAAGATTTTGAGGTTCAAGTTTGAGCAAACGACGGGAGGCATGCTGACGTAATGGTTCGCATTTACGGTCCTTAAAAACAATTCCAACCACCATTTGAGTTGTCACTTCATTTTGTTCGACGTTCACTTACATAGCATCACAAACGTTGGTTTGGAGAAGGTAGGTAAAACAGGTGAGTGTCTTGTATTGATTGTGCCGTCGTATGGCCAGTCCACTCCAAATGGCTGCAGCGTTTCACTGAGACGTGATTGTACGCGCAGAAAAGAGGAGAAGAATGAACTGGATCGTCACGTTGAAAGAGTTGGCTTTACCAAAACACTTGCCAGCGATGAACCGATTCTCTATGTCTTGTTGTTGACAAGCTATGTTGCTAGCTACCTGTGTATCAGGTTGATCTTCTCCTCTTTTCTCTCTGCGCAACACCTGTTCTGCACCTCCAGCGCTCCTTCCTTGAAGTCGTGTTGCTAGTCGCACCTTCCCTTGGGTTTCTTCACTGTGACTGACTTCGGCAACTGCAACTGCCTGCACTGCCATCTTTGCTTCCCTCCTCCTCTCCTTTACCCATTTTCTCCCTTTCATTTCCTCCGCTGCAGGCTTTGTGCCATCGTCTTCCTGCGCAGGAAGCAATCTGCCGTTCTCCCCTGCCTTGCTCCTTCTCGGACTCCAGTCCTGTTTTGAACCTGACCATCTCATCCCGTTCTGTGCTCACCACTGACTCTCTTCTTTCCCAAACTTGGCCTCATCAAATGTTCATCTGCTTACACCTTCTACTCTGGTAACAAAACTCCCCTCTTGTCTCATCATTGGAACTGACACTGGTAGAACGAACTCTGTCAGATCACGTCGTTCATCCCATTTGTTTTGCCTTGTCTTGAATCTGGTCGGATCAGAAAAGCCATGTTGTGAGATTCGCCGATCTTGATCTAGACCACCTCCGACCGGCTCAGACCTTGCCTCATTTTTATGTCTTCGCCCGATTTCGCAAACATGTTGGGTGCAAGAGCAAGAGCCGCCGAGTACAAGGCTTTCAAAGCTGCCACTGCGAGACAAGCTTCCCGTGACGCCGAAGAACAAAATTTGCCTCCTAAGCCTTCTCCCATTTCCCTCAGTGCGTTCACCAAGAATCCCCTCCCAAATCGCAACAAGGGCAATAAGACCTGGGTCCCGCTGATCCTTGAAGATCCCGCTAATGTCGATATTGATCCTCACATCGACGATATTGACTCGGTTCATCCCGAGCACGACGGCATGTCTACACCTACTCCAAGTCGCCAGGCATCACACGCCTCGAGTCAAAGCATTAGCTCGACATCGAGACCACAAGTCCCTCCTGTCAGAGACCTACCTTCTGCTCACATCAATGTTCATGATGCTAGTACTTGGGCGACTCGCAGATCTCACCTTAAGCATCAAGAGTACTCTGCTCCATTATTGATTCCCATACCTCAACGACCATTGCCTCATCTTATCGTCCAACAATCTCAGCCGGGTTTTCCAGCCAACCTGCAAGGTCTCCCAGGTAATTCAGGTCTGTTCAGTTTGTACCCATATCCCCATCAATTGTGGTCAAGTGGCTTACACAGCTTCGCCACCCCAGCTCAGGTTCCCATCTATCCGTCGAGCTTCGCTCCCCAGCACAATGCCTTCATGGTCCCCGATGATATCAGTCCCGCAAAACAAGAAAACAAGTTGGCCAACTTGTCCCGAACGTACAATGACTCCCCTATAAGCTTTGGGCCTATCAAACAACCTTTTCCGGCCACACCTATTCTTGATAATGAGCCAGTCTTCCCACAATACACTTCCGTCCAGTATGATAGTGCACCTCCTGGTTGGAATCACCCACAACATAATATCAACGAGACCGGCCGTCCCTCGCAATCATCATCTTTTCAACATAATGTTGCAGAGTCATTTACTCCGCTGCATGAGCCAGCCTCCAACGTGCCAGCATTCCCCGGATTTTGTCCTGCAAGTATATCTCCAGAAGAGCCTTATGATCGTGAGAGCAATATGCAGAACTTCGTAGCCGCGCAACAAGCGTTGGCAAGAACTGGTAAGACTGTTCTTCACAATCCAAACTTACACCGCAACACATCCGAGGGGTACCACATTGATACTTTGAACACGGACAAACTGAACACTGCGTCCGAGAAGAATCCACCAAATGAGCCTCGGAAGATGAGCATAATCCAAAAGCCATTACCTTTCGTGAAGCCACCTCCTGGACTCGAATCGCAGCATCCAGCCGAGTTCTCGATTCCTTCTCCGAAGTCACCTACGACCACATCCAAGGTCCCCAGTAAAGGTGGGATATTTTCGAATGGAGACAGCATTCCAAAAGTATTCGACATTGACTCATCTGATTGGCTTGATTTGCGACCTGTGACAAAATTGGAACGAACATGGATGAACAGAATGATTAGATCATGCTCCAGAGTTGAAGATATCGACGAGGATCGGGGCCTGAATGTCCAATTTCCTGCCATTCGATGCGATAATCTCGACATTCAGGGTGATGATAAGAGTCCTAGCACCAGAATGGCTAGGAAGGCACTCAATCGAATTGCCAACGACTACTTTGTCCGCAGACTCTCACAGCTGACCACAAATGACGGTTCTATCTCCAGCAGTGATTCAGCCAGGGCGAAGATTGAAACGGCGTCAATTGGCGCAATTGGAGACATATTAGTTAACATCAGATCGTCCAGTGATTTGCATGGAAGTGACAAGGATGATATTGGATACTTTTGCAAATACAAACCGGCACCAGAATATGCAATTGAGAGGGGACGCATGATGGCTGGTAACGCAGGCAGTTCAAGCTTCTTTGAGGAGGACACCGGTGGTTTCTACAACGCTCCTAGCCGAATTGCACGGGACCCTAGATTTCGCCCGGCGAGTAAGGAGGGGTTGAAAAGCAAAGTGGATGACGAATGGAAACTTCGACATGATATTTATGGCCGAAGAAGATTGTGAGAAAGCAATGGAATTTGAACAGAAAGACAATTGATCGACGGATGAATGTCGCGCTGGAAATGCACGACTCAATTGAAGGTCCGTTCTTGACAGCGATGAACGGAGAAGACATATGCTCCCACTAGGTCAAAGATATGTTAGATAATAAGCCTAAAAAGCTTAGTTATTCAGTGAAGATAAAGCTTGGTGTCCTAGACTCAATCCTTGAATCCGCACTCGAGTTGTGGACACGAGGGATATGGACAAGAATCATGACCCTAACACGGGTGACTTGATTGCGCGTAGCCCAAGATTGGGATAGCACGTGTGCCTTATGATCGATCGGTATTCGTGGCTCATTTCAGGGGGGGTTGTATTCTCTCCGTCATGCTCTCTATACGATCATGGCCACCCAGAATTCCAAGTCCTGCAATCTGAGATCATAGCCTAGAGCCTGACTGGCCAAATCTGTGGCCAACGAACCATACCCTAGATGCGCTTACCAAGAAGCACTACAGTAGATATTCTTATAGTTGGCGACTTTCTTCTTCTTGTCTATGTAGACACCGATCTGGGATGATTCGTATTAGAGAGTTATATCAACCGGATAGTAAGCGGGAGAAGCGGAGGCCTCTGGTTAGAGACCACTGTGAGACGCAATTGACTTACATGAACCGGAACATGAGCGACATCGGGCTTGTCGACACGAGTATCCACGACCGTCAGATCTCCTCGGACACGCTGCTCCTTGTCATTGTCCCAATCCAAGACCTGGTCGAAATCAGTGGTGTAGTAGAACTTGATAGGTCTGGTGCCAGGATCAGTGGTCTTCACTCCACGGCAGCCGAAAATGAAATCGATGGGGTTGGGCATGAGATGACCGATGACTCGGCAGCCGGGGCTGATGTAGTTTTCATTATCTGGCATGAACTCCTTGGTGACCCAGGCAATTTCGGCGATGCCGCAGCGTGGGTTGTGCAGGTGCATCCACTCAGTTGAGTCATTCCAGAGTCTGAGGCGGAGGGGGTCATTGATCTTGTCGAGCTCCGCGGGGGTGGGGTTCGCTTCAATGACGTTGAAGATCATGGACAGAGAGATAACGAGTAGTGTGATAGAAGCCATCTTGAAGACGAGGCTTGGGACGGACCACGTAAATGTTCTCTGTATTTATTTGAAAGGGTGGAAGTGGAAGAAGAGGGAGTTTAGACAGGAGTAGTATTGAGTACTTGATGCCATGGACGAAAGACAAATTTAAATCTTTCACACTTTCACCTCACAGTAGAATGGTCGATGACAGCCACTGTCATGAGTTGCAATCTCAGTCACATGTGCAGGAGGTAGTCATATCAGTACTGCCTGTAACCTATCTTGCAGTGAATACTCTTGCCTTGGAAGCAAGCAAATGGGAGCTTCTTTCACGCTAACCCATCTCATTATACAGCGAGAACGTGTCTAGAGACGTGTAAATTCCTCACCTTGATAGTCACCTGAGTCGAAACTTGTCTTGCATGCTTGAGCATGGAGTGGCTGCTAACAAGGAGGTCAGCCTCGTGGAGGATGCATACTTGAAGTCCAAAGTTGATCGGATCCCGGAGAATCCACTCTCCGTCCGGATGTTGCCAAGACCAATGCTTTTCATTAAGGCAGCATGACGAATTTCTCCAAAAAGTCATCGATGACCACCTGATTCCACGCAGGCAAATGCCGCCCGCGTCAACGTTCCATTTCTCAAATTTGGGTTGTCGCCATCACTCATCTTTCGTCGACCTTCCCACACAGACTCAAGCCTACAAGAACGCCTGCTGGTACTCACTAAGGCATTTCCAGAGCTCCTCAGCTCCCAACTCCCTTCTCCCTTCCCCATCTCTCCTTCAGCCATGGCGGCAAGCTTCCTGCGGCCACAGCTGGTCCGCACCTCCAAAGCTGCCCTAAACTGCGCTGCATGCGCCAGAAGTCGCACCTCCCAACTCTCCAGATCTCGCTTCTCTAGTCGACTCTATCCCTCAATAGCAAGGTCTTATGCCACAGTAAATCCAGGCGAGCCGAAGCCTCCGCGGAAGAATTCCAGAGACGATAAATCGCCTGCCGACCAATCCTCCAAATCTCCTGGACCTGAACCAGACAAGAACGAGAATGGAGAATCAACGAGCTCTCAGCCGGAATCGGCAGACTTTTCGCCCCTTACTGCTGAAGAATCCAAGCAGATAGATGACATTGCCAACATGATCAAAAGTGGCTTACCCAAGTCTCAACGGAAGGCGGTTGATGAAGCCATTGCCTTGATAAAGAAAGGTGGAATGCCAATCGAGTTACGAGAGATTCTGGATGCCCAACAAAAAGATCCGAATCGACGCATCGATCTTGCTACAACCGTGCGGTTAGTGGGTGTCTTCACCAAGATGTCCCGAATGAACATTGCGGAAGTACGGGCGAAGTATGGCAAGGATGTTGACCAAAACAAAGCCGAACCTGAGAAAGAAGAGACTGAAGAACCACGTCTCTTTGAACAATCCAATAAACAACAAGATCGTGAGCAAGGTCGCGAGAAGGGTAAAAAGAAATCCGACGGTCCAAAACCGTACACCTTCGATCTCAAGATGGATACAGGTACCATTATCATGTCATCGTTGGTGTCATACTACATCTATTCGACCCTCTTCCCTGGAGAATCCTCAAGAGATATTACATGGCAAGAATTCAGAACCACTTTCTTCGACAAAGGTCTTGTTGAGAAATTGACCGTCATCAATCGCAATCGTGTTCGGGTTGAATTACATCGGGAGGCTCTCAAGAACATGTATCCCCAGTCACCCGCGGTTGACCCCAAGTTTCACTACTACTTCTCCATCGGCTCCGTTGAGGCTTTCGAGCGAAGACTGGACGAAGCACATGCGGAACTTGGCATCTCAAGCAGTGAGAGAATTCCTGTTGCGTACTCCGACGAAATGCCATTGAGTGCAGCCATCTTTTCCTTCGGACCTACAATCCTATTCGTTGGTGCCTTGTTCTGGCTATCTCGCCGAGCAGCATCCGGTGCTGGTGGTCAAAGTGGCATCTTTGGTATCGGCAAATCAAGAGCGAAGAGATTCAATCACGAAACCGACATCAAAACTAAATTCGCGGATGTTGCTGGTATGGATGAAGCCAAATTAGAGATCATGGAATTCGTGTCTTTCTTGAAGGATCCTTCAAAATACCAGAGTCTCGGTGCCAAAATTCCTCGAGGTGCAATTCTTTCAGGGCCTCCAGGTACTGGTAAGACTTTATTGGCAAAGGCGACTGCTGGTGAATCCGGTGTACCGTTCTTCTCTGTTTCCGGTTCGGAATTCGTGGAAATGTTTGTTGGTGTCGGTCCATCTCGTGTGCGAGATCTATTCAGCAATGCTCGAAAGAATACTCCTTGTATCATCTTCATCGACGAAATTGATGCCATCGGAAAGGCAAGAGCTAAGTCAAATTTCGGAGGTGGCAACGATGAACGTGAATCTACTCTCAATCAAATTCTGACAGAGATGGATGGTTTCAACACATCAGAACAGGTTGTTGTCCTTGCAGGTACCAATAGGCCCGATGTTCTGGACAAAGCCTTGATGCGCCCCGGTCGTTTTGATCGACACATCTCGATTGATAGGCCTACCATGGATGGTCGAAAGCAGATCTTCAAGGTACATCTGAAGAAGATTGTCACCAGTGTCGACATCGAATATCTTACCGGCCGCCTTTCAGCGCTAACACCTGGATTCTCTGGTGCTGATATTGCCAACTGTGTCAATGAAGCAGCTCTGATTGCCGCTCGTGCCAATGCTACAACAGTTGCAATGACACATTTTGAGCAAGCAATTGAACGTGTCATTGGTGGTCTGGAGAAGAAGTCTTTGGTGCTCTCACCAGAAGAGAAGAAGACTGTTGCATACCATGAAGCTGGTCACGCTATCTGCGGTTGGTTTTTGAAATATGCCGATCCTCTACTGAAGGTCTCTATCATTCCACGAGGTCAAGGAGCATTGGGTTATGCTCAATATCTTCCTGCCGGTGGAAATGATGCATATCTCATGAACGTCAAGCAACTAATGGACCGAATGGCCATGACTCTTGGTGGACGTGTCAGTGAGGAGATTTGGTTTGACTCCGTCACGAGTGGTGCATCAGATGATTTCAACAAGGTCACCCGTATGGCTACTGCAATGGTCACTGAATGGGGTATGTCGGAGAAGATTGGTTATCTCAACTACAAAGATGATGAGCAGCGTCTACACAAGCCTTTCTCCGAGGAGACGGCGCGAAACATTGATGCTGAAGTTCGTCGTATTGTCGATGAGGCATACAAACAATGTCGAGACCTACTTCTGGAAAAGAAAGACCAGTTACAGGCTGTGGCTGAGGAGCTATTGAAGAAAGAGATGCTGGTGCGTGACGATCTGGTTCGGATCCTCGGTAAGAGGCCTTTCGAAGATGCTGGAGAGTTCCACAAGTACTTCGATAATACTGAGGGAAAAAGTGCACCGTAAGTTCTACCTGAACCCCATTACTCCGTCTACTTATGACTAACCTGATCATAGACCTCCTCCGCCTACAGAAGAACCGGGCCCATCCGGTGCTATTCCTGAAACACCTTCTCCAGCCTTCAAGCGACACGAGCTATGATTTTCGCCTCTTAGGTTGAAACTTGGTTTCCAGTCGCTGGACTCTTGGGATTGAAATGGCATGTACTGCGATTTTTCTGTACAGTTCGCATACCGCATTGGCCAAATTGCATAGCGCAGGCGTTTTCAAGCATCCAAATCTTGTCATTCTTGTCTGGTCAAAATACTCGGATTGGCATAGGTTACCAGAGAAAAAGGTGGGCGAGATTGAGCTGCTTCGTCCCAGGAAGGCCCGTCATTGAGGTGTTTGCATCATACGAGCAGACACGGCAGCCTCAATGGTTTCCACAACCTTTAGAAATGAGGGGACTTCAGGTATTTTCTTTGCTGACTGTCAAGACTCAAAGTGGCAGCTTGGCAGGCCAGGACAAGCTCAACCAGCATCTCATCTCGCATCCTTCCAATCTTTTCATGAACGCAATATCACACTATTACACTATTTGTCGGAAGGACAACCTGACCCTGTGTGTTCAAGCTGAAGGTGGAGAGAAGGCTTCATATATTTGACGAGGGGAGAACATTGAGGACTCGGGCATGTGATGGGGAGAGGGAGATTCCTTCACTTCTCGGGGTGTCTGTATATAATACCTACCTATTGACTTTGCAATTCTCCTTCTCTCACACCGCACATTCGAACCATCTTCACCACACATCCACCAACGAGAAAAGAATTGTACTTGTAGAAAAACCCAAGGGAGGAGGAAGACCGATGGTTTGATAATAAGTTAACTTTGAGCTTTGACCTGTGGGGTGGGAGAACCATATTGGCAGTGGATTGACTGCACTGCGACTGACAGATTACCTGCAAAACTTTGCTGTGATGGGAAGGGAAATAGGCATGGTGGAAAGCGATTGCATGATGCACTGCAAAGATGGAGCACCAAAGATGTAAATAGACACCTGAACAATCAAGACTCGCCACTTTATACCCAAAGCCCGATCACTTGTTCTTCTACCAACACATCTAAAAAGCCCACCGGTAGCTACTGACAAAAAGTGCTCTTCTCTTCTATGGTCGATGGCACTTCTTCCATCAGATAGTCCAAGTCAAATCCTCGTTCAGTCTGCTGCACCGCCCGGACCAAATGAACCACGTCACTGCTTCAAATTCTTCGCGACACCGGGCCATTTAGCCTCAAAAGCCTTGACCGTATCAAGCACGCTCTGTTCAAAGCCGATAAACCGCTCGATGCCCAACGCCGCCAACGCCTTGGTGCTGACCAGACTGCTCTCGCCCTTGACAAAGTCATAGTCTGGGGTATATCCCTTGCCAGGCTCGCCGACAATGATGTCGCGCTCGGGGAACTTCTCACGCAGGATATCTGCGACGGCCTGTGGCGGCGCCTTGCCGTTGGCGAGCAGGTAGCGTTGGCCGTTGCTCAGGGCGTGGTGCTCGGCGGCCCAGACGTGCATGCGCGCCACATCCCGCACGTCGATATAGCCAGCGCCGCCGATCTGCGGGGGCATGGCGCCGCCGTTGGGCAGCTCGTTGGCGTAGATGCGCCAGATGGGCAGCAGCGTCTCGTTCAGCTTGTCCGGGGTGGCTGGGAACGAGACGGGCGGGCCGGTGACCACGGCCGGGTTGATGGCGGCGACGGACCATGAGGGCTTATTGGCCGAAACCCAGTCCCACAGGGCGCGCTCCGCGGCGGCTTTGGACGCGCCGTACGCGACGGGTGCGGTGAAGGTCTCGCGCGCGACCGACTCGCCCGTCGTGTTCCAGTCGGCCTCGGTGTAGTCGTGGTCCGGGGCGTTTTTCCAGCGGTCGACGACGGCGGCGACGGACGAGGTGACGACGAAGGATTCGAGCTGTGGGCCCGCGTGGATCCTGGCGCTGTTGAGGATCGACAGGTTGCCGCCGATGGCCGGCCCGAAGAAGGCGTCGACGCTCGTCAGCGTGAAGTCCACGGGGGACGCGGTGTGGATGATGTGGTGGACCGCGCGCACGGCTTCGTCGAAGGCACCCGGGGCCGTGATGTCGGGCACGACCACGTGTTGGTAGAATGGCTCATAGCCCTTGAAGGCGCCGGACAGCAGGTGGTCGCGCGCCGAGAGCGACCGCGACGTGCCCCGTACCGTGTAGCCTTTCCGCAGGAACTGCACGCCGATGTGGCTGGCTATGTAGCCGTTGATCCCCGTGATGAGGATGATCTTACTGTTGGTTTCATGCGGCATTGGGGATGTGGGCCGGGAGCGTGATCGTGACCGTTGCCTTTCCAGGGCGAGGTATAGATGACTGAGGCGCTTGGAGGTCTCTATTTTGGCGGTATTGACGGGGTTTGTTGGGTGTATTTATATAAATATCTCTGATGAGGTTCCTCACCCCCACTATAAGAGTGGGGATCGGGGCGAGGACGGCGGGCTGGTGGGCTGGCTCGCGAGACGTGCACCTGTTTAGGTCGCCTACTGCTTAAAGACTCTGCCGTGTCGTCGAATGGCACTTTTATTGGTGCGATGTCGTCAAGATTCCGCTGAAATTCATACCGGTTGGCCCAAAATATTCTCAGGGGGCAATTGTGCTGAGAAATGCAATGTTTTGGTGATAGTGTAATCTTTTGATTACCTAGGTATGTCGACTTCCAGAATTGAACAGTATATCCGCGGGATAGTATATCATATAGTTATGTTGCATTCAAACACTGGTAGAATGATTTTCAAAGTATGAGAAGCTTAGAAGAACCCAGAGCACCCTATCGTGAGATATAAGAGTGGATTTGCCCCGGTGTCAACGCTTTTCCTTCTTTTTCGGTTATGGAGGCTGTGCATAGTGAATAAGCTGAGGGACATCTGTCAGGCCCAATCAAGGGATTCGTTCACACGCCCCTGCCGAGCCTTGTTCCGTAGTCCGCCTCGAACGTTCTGCATGCACAGCCTTGAACTTCTTGACATTTTCTCGGCGATTTGAGGAACGAGAGCGAAACGTCGCACCACGATCGGAGGTTGATGTCCGTATCGTATGGGAAGGAGATTGTGCCCTTGAAAAAGGTGACAATCATTGCTATGTTATTCGATGCCTGTAGTCGACCAAGTAAACTATATATCTATGCTCGCTCTGAAAATCCCCAAACTCCCTGCAAAAGGAATAAGCAACTCAAACCTCAGACAAAGGGTAATGCTTGGCCATCCTTATATCAATATAATTCCATAGTTAACAATCTTAATAGCCAGCAGCCGCAATCTCCTTCTCAGTCCACTCCCATAATTGTTTTCCAACATCAGCGTCAGAAGCCCACTTGTTATTCCTCGCTTTCCCGACAGGTGTGTAATAAGCACCATTGACAAGCTCCGACTTCTCAGCACCCGCAGCAAGGTACAACTGGTTGAAAGCACCGGTTGGGACGTCGACAAACATCAAGGGGCCGACGAGAGCCTTTCCGTACTTCAAGAGGGGATTGGACTCGGTGCTTGCACCCCATAGATCGCTCTTGATCATGCCTGGATGAAGCGAGACGCTCGTGAATGCCGGATAGCGACGGGCGAGCTCGGCTGCGAACATGACGTTGGCGGCTTTGGAAGCGCCGTAACGCGTCCAAGGACTTGTGGCGGTCAGTTTTTCGGTAGAGACGATTGTTGAAATGTTGGGCGCCATGTTATGGGCTTCGGAGGCTAAAGAGACGATGCGCACGTCTGAGTTGTGCTGTTTCGCGGTCTGCTCCAGGACTGGGAGTAGGAGTTTGGTGAGGAGGAAGTGGCCGACGTGGTTGGTTCCAAGTTGAACGTCTTGGCCCGTTGGTGTTTTACCGGCTGGGACTGCCATGATGCCGGCATTGAGGACTAGAATGTCGAGTCGGTCGCTTTTGCTAAGGACCTGGTCGGCGGCCGATTTGATGGAAGGGAACGATGTGAGATCGAGCGGAAGAAATTCGATGTCGACGTCTTTGACGCCTTGAGACTTGATCGAGGCAATAGCTTCGAGTGCTTTGGACTCGGTTCGGGCACCCATATATATTTTCTGTGGGTTGTGTTTGGCTAGCTGGAGGATGGTTTCCTTGCCAATCCCATTGTTGCCTCCAGTGACGAGGATGACTTTACCCGCAAGAGGTTTGATGCCCGTTGCCGGGGTGAAAGCTGGACCGGAGGAGAATGGCCACATTGCTGCTAGAGTTGGGAGATATACTTGTATTCCTAATAATGGACGGAAGATATATGGCAAGATGAGGCCGATGGTGAAAACTATGAGATCACGGTATTTTGTGAAGGAGTTTTCTTGCCTAGATGGATGGTGGGTGCTTGTGTTTGAGATAAGAGCTTGACCCCCTTCTGGCAGCCCCTTGATACTCTTATGTAGAGTTCCGGCCTCATTCTGATTTACTGCGCTGTCGCCTGGTGACGGCATTGACATATCAACCTCCATCCGTCTATACGAAAAATCGACCGTTTTGGATTGACGGAGCTAATTAGTTCATTTAACGGCCGTGCAGTGGCTGAAGTCATTGGAGTCATTGGAGTCGTTAGGCCACCATGCGGAGAGTGTGAATAGAGAAGTCCCGCTGTTCCGTGTTCGAGCGATGAGCTTACTGTATCAAGCTTAGTCTCAACGTTGCATCGCCGTATATGAGATTAAGCTAAGCTTTATAGAGCCGAATACTGCTACGGTTCGCTTCTCTGCGCATCGTCTCTAATAGTGGTAGGCGTAGTCTGCTTCAACGAGGACGTTTTACGCCCGTACGAGCAATTGTCCGCCCTGATTCCACCCCCATACTCAAGCACTTGGTTCGCTGGCGTTGCGCACGTTACTCATCAATACTTTCCTCGATCGTTCTTCGAGATAATCATTCAATTCAATGTAGTTCTACACTCATAAGTTCTACAGGTGCCTGGTTTCTAACCTCTTTCGTCATCAAATAACATGGCTCATATCTTGATCGACGAGCCAGGATCATGTGTTGAGGTTCAAACTGCTAACGCCTATCGCTATGCACAAAACAAAACGTGTCGCTGCTCATGCTCAGTAGGAAAAGCCCTCGACATGCAGGTAAATTCCTTGAGCACCGGTCCCTTTATGAACACCACGCTCATCACTCAACGCGACAACTCCGCGACGAACATCATCTTGTAATCCTTGGGGACCACAAACCACTACTGCACTTTCTCCCTCGGCCTCCTCAAGAACCTTGCGCATGATGTTTCGCGTTTTGGGGCGACCCGAGACTAGTCTGAGTTTGGTGGATGCTGAACGTGTACCCGTGGCGGGCACAATGCCATCTTTCTCATCAAAGGACGACATTGAGTCGTTGCTGGAAGTAGGTCGGACACAGCAACATGGCTTGGGCCCACCGTCTTCATTGACTTCGGCCTTACAGCAACATCCACTGCTCACATGACCAGAAATATCAGCTTTCGAGGTCAATGATTGTAGCTCGATCTTTTCATCCACGAGTTGTTGGCTCTTGCTCTCGTTTTGGGAGTCTGCAGAAGGGTTCATTTCTGCAATTCCATGCTTGGGTGGTTCGCAGCGATCATCAGGATTCGATGCATCTAATTCCTCATCGCAAGTGACATAAATACTGATGTCGAGCTGTTTTTGTGAGTGGCCTTGGGTCCTTTGAATTTCCACAACATCAGAAATGGCCTTTTCCAGCTGGTCCTGGAACCAGCAGAGCCGATCTCGTGCCTTGATAACCCATACAAACCTGATAGTTTTTGTCACACTCCCGCTTGACCCTGAGACGTGAGCTTTCCAACGCTCAATGATATCGCGCATCAAAGGCACGGTGAATGTAGCTCCGGTACTGCCAGCGAGGAAGATAACACTATCAAATTGGCGAAGTGGCCTGATTTTGCCATACGGGCCCTCAACGCCAACCAGCTTTTGATGGCTCAGTCCTCCATCATTGTTGGCAACTCGTCTGTAAAAGAGGGACCGTCGGCTGTCTGGACGTTCTAAACTCCGAGAGGCAAACCGATGAAATCGTTTTGTGCCACCTCTACGAGCTTGAACAAGAAATTCCAATTTGTCGTCAGATGGAAGAGAAGCAATACTGAATGGGTGGCTTTGTAGGGGGACTACCGTATGACAAGAAAGGAAGACATGCTGGCCGGGAGTCCATCTCAAGACCGGTTTGTCAATGGTGATACGAGTAACATCGCCAGGTAGTGGAGTGAGAGTGGCACGATTGGCCCATAGCCAATGTCTCCCTGGTGATTTTCGATGGAGGAAGGATAAGTTGGCGAAGGCAGTGACGGCGAGTCTAGCCACTCGGTCGAAGAAGAAGATTCCTACGCAGAACCAAATATAGGTTTGGCCATAGGTGACGTGGGTGTAAATGGCACCTAGTAAGCCAGCAAACAGCACCACATGAGAAATGATGAAGACTTCATAGTTGAAACGTCGTATGGGTGCGAATGAAAAAGCCACCAGTGCGGTTAAGATGCACCAAGACGCGAAGCCAGTCTGGGTCAACCGGTCTTTGGACATTTTAACTTTGATGTAGTCGTATCGGGCCCAACTTCGAAACCAAAACATTAGATGGAAGGTGGCAGTGAGCCAGAGAATCCGAGCGACCCAACGATGTAACCAATTGAGGCGCTCGTAACTCATCCCCGTCAGATAACCAATGATATTCTGCTTGCCAGCGAGCAGGAAAACTAGCGGTAGTTGAGCCTGAGCAATACAACCACATCGATAGGCAATGTTTTCCCAACTCCATTGGTCCTCGGTCTCGTACATGTAGAAACACATGACGACCACAGTAATGAGATAGGAAAGAACAACCGCGACCTTGCCGGCCAGAGGCGAGCGAAGCTTCAGCCATCCTAGATGGTAGGTTGGTAGAGAGGCTGAGTAGATTTCACGGGTGGTGGCGGCTAGGGTGGCGTAGAGGGATGCTGGAAAGAGTTTTGGTCTGGCGTTGAGACTTTGTTGGCGTTGCCAGAGTAGAATGATGTCGAGAAGGTTGATCAGTGCAGCAAAAGCAATGACGGCGCCGATTGCGGCCCAATACATTTTTTGCATGTAGAAGTAACCTGGGACACCGGAAGAGGTTCCCATACTCCCCATGTCCATCCCGCCATGGCCATCATGGCGAAGTTCGAGGACCATTGTGGTGCGATGTGAAACTGAATTGTTGGTCAGTGGACTGGGTTGTGGAATGTAGCGACACAGGTGTAACTCGGGAGAGGATGCCAAGAAGTGTTGAGGTCGCTCAGGAGGATGCCCTTGGGCATTTCTATATCGGATGTAAATTCAGTGGACTTTTGAGACGTCTAAGTGAGAAATGTGAGGATTAATGCCAAATAATTAGGTGCTGTGATCCTAAGTACCCCCGTACCAAGAAAAGGATGATACAGTCAAGCCCCAGCAGGCTAGGGATGGAAGGGTTCAAAGCCGAGAGATCTGGAATTATTCAAACGTCACCGTGAGGCTCCCTGTGACGAGGCATGTCCGGTTTAATTACTTGGAAGGAAGGCGGGTTTGAATAAGTGAGCAAGATTCTGTAGCAGTCGAGCGTTTGGTCTCTGATAATACTCGGCGGCTTTGGTGGTGGTGGGCTAAAAAGAGTACCGCGTACTCCGTAGTTGTAAGAAAATCATGCTCAAGATGGGATCAGCAGAAAAATAGAGTGGGGCTCAGGTCCGATCTGACCAGGGCTGAGGGCACTTGCCCCGTGAGAATGAGGACAGTGGGGCGCGGAGGCACCTTGTGTCCAATTGACTTTGAGTCTGGACGCCACCCGACACGCTAGGGCTTGGAAACTTGCTCAACCAGAAGGAACGACTTCGAGTTCTTTCACCACGCCTAGGCTGGGCAGTCATGCTCGTACAACAAACTGCTCTTCGTCCTGACAATAACATCTCCGACTTTCCTTGTCTTATATCACCATTTACGGAAGTGTTGGTTTCTAACTTACGGCGCAAACAAAGCAAGAGCCTCATCGATTGGTATACAAAGGCTAGGACCATCCCATCTCGCTCAAATCTTGATATCATTTGTACCCGAATCACCAAAGTTCTCGCCTTGGCCACAACCTCGAGTTCACCAATATCAATATCAATTTTGACTCGATTCACATATCACCATGTCTCTCTTTACAAGACATGATGGTCATGATGATATGGACTCTTCGTCCTCGTCGATGCACATGATCATGACCTTCACCAACTCTCACAATACTCCTCTCTACGCCGATGGATGGACTCCTCAGACAGCAGGTGCTTATGCAGGCACCTGCATCTTTTTGGTCCTCCTCGCCATGATACTACGGTCTCTCTTCGCTGTCAAGACCATCTGCGAACACCGTTGGTCTGCCGCAGCACGTAACAGACGTTTCATTCGCATCAAGGGACAATCCACCGAGGCAGGTCGAATTGACAATGACCCCGATGCCAAGGTCGGTTCTTTGGTCACGGCGCAAGGAGTCGAGGAGCAAGTCAAGGTCGTTCAAGCCAAATCGGGTCACGTCCTCCCATTCCGATTGTCGGTTGATCTACCTCGAGCCATTTTGACTACTATCATTGCCGGTGTTGGCTATCTACTGTAAGTGGTGATCCAATTCCAGCTATTCATGCCTACTAACTTATCAACCAGGATGTTGGCTGTCATGACGATGAACGTGGGCTATTTTCTGTCAGTATTAGCAGGTGTTTTCATTGCTGAGTTGGCGGTGGGACGATACGTTCACAGTGAGGAGCACGACCATTAAACGATTCATGACAATTTTCTGTATGACTATCCAGCTAGATTGATGCGACCAGGGCGTTGTTTCGTGCTACATACTTTTGATAACGACAAGAATAGAAACCATTTCTGTGGGACCTTGCCTGTCTACGAACTCTTGCGTAGTTCTCGTATTGGTTCTTAGGCCTGTACTTCGTAATTGTTGGCTGAGCCCATAAGTTTGATATTCCAGCCCATCGTAAGGATAGCAAACGGGTATCAGATTTCTGCTCCTTGTTGAGAATACAATCGTCCCTAGTTGTGACCACAGTTTCGCATACCTGCTCACAATCACCGACAAATAGTGAGGTACGTTTGACCTGTAAGCGACTCGAAATAGGCATTCGAAGCCCGATACTCGACACTCCACACAGAATGAGAATAGGCCGATAACAACCGAACTCCAACCAAGGCTGACCTCCGCTGGCAGTCACCGTCTCCACATTATTCTGCTCACTTTCAAAAATGAGCAAGTTTTTCTTAATCTTCTCAACCACAATGCATCAATGGCTTTTCAGTTCTGCCACCATCATTCGACCCAGACGAGCTAGACAGGGAGCAAAGTCGAATAAGCTCCGCTAAGCAGGCTAAGCATCATCCGCTACAACTAACAAGCCCCCTTTAGCTATTGCTTGGTCCCTGGCTTCCCTGGCCGGCATCACTGTCAGTCAACGTTTCGTTTCCCCCTCTCGTGCAGGACTTTTTATATGCATAGGTAGGTCTCCGGTGGTTCTTTCACTCGCTGCTGATCGATCAAAATCCTCACACTTCCTCTGCTCCTGTGTCTCATATCCAAACCCTCAACTTCTTTCCGTCCAAAGAGCACCGTCCCCAACCCGTCAAACCACCCTCACAACCACCCACCATGATTCCCCAATCACTACTCAGCCTGTTGGCCCTCCCACTCCTCGCCTCCGCACATTTCCACATGCTATACCCCAGCCCACGCAGCGACGACGACGACACCGAGCCCACATTCCCATGCGGCGGCTTTCCCGTGTCTGACAACCGCACGACCGTTTCCTCGACCGCCTTCCCTTTGGCATTGGAGATGGGCCACGACCGCACCGTCATCCAGGTGCTCCTCGGCATTGGCAATGACGTCGGCGACAGCTTCAACATCACCCTCGAGCAGACCTTCCAGCAGCAGGGCGAAGGCGCGTTCTGTCTGCCGACTGTCACCATCCCGAAAGACTTGAATCTCACGGATGGCACGAACGCCACGCTACAAGTCATCACGGATGGTGAAGGAGGTGGTGGTCTCTATATCGTGAGTTCTCAGTCGTGACGATATCGAACACTTGTTTCTGACTCCTGTCCCAGTGCGCAGACCTGACTTTCACCTCGTCGCCGACAGTGCAGATGGTGCCCAGCTCATGCACAAACGGCACGGGCGTGACTGCTTTCCCACTCTCCTCCAATGTCAACGCCAACCAGACCAACGGAGATGGATCGCCACAGTCGGGCTCCGGGTCAAGTTCGGGCTCAGGCTCGTCTTCATCCAGCTCGGCCAGCGGCTCTGCGACCGCTACCGCATCCGGTGCAACGACTTCTCAGTCAAACAATGCTGCTCTGTTCACTGCAGGCTGGATTGTGCTTGGAGCCGCTGTTTTGGGAGCGGCGGCTTTAATGTAAATTACGTAGTCACTGGTACTTCCTCTCAGTCTGCGTGGGAACCGGGAGTGTTTGATTGCTCTGACCTTGAACATTCCAGTAGTGGGAACCATGACCATAACTTCAATCGGCAGGAGATTGTTTGTATGAATCATAGTCTGTATGCATCAATTATAACTCTCTACGGCCATGTGTCTATCTTATTCCACTCGCCGAGACTTTCACTCGGTTGAGGTCCATCTGGACCCCCCTTCTCGCCAGAGAGCGTCCAGATTTGCCTTGTGCTATTTTCAGGGTCGGTCAGGTCCACCACTTCCACCTGCTCGGGAGTGATGACTGCCACGCGAAAGTTCTTGCGCGCCAGTGGCTCGTCGGACAAGTGCCCTGCTTTCTGGCCCAGTCCTTCGCCGGCCTTTTCATCCTTTCCTTCGGATAATGGCTGGCCAGGAGGAGGGTTCTTGAAAGAGCCACGCATCTGCGGGGATAAATTTTCGAAATTGTTCTCAACCTCACGTTTCCATGACCACTCCTTTTCCTGGGGTGAGTGGTCGGATTGGTCCTTCAGACGCATGTATCGTCCCAACTCTGCTTTGACTGTCACCGTACCGGAGTTTTGAGCCTCATCTCCCCCTTCAATGTCATCGGCGGCAATGAACCAGCATTTCCCTCGAATTCGCCATTGGGTTTTAGTGTCCTTGACCCAGTATACAGCCTCTACGGGACCGCCGCCACCAGTGCCTGAGCGGGATTGCTCCAAGGTCCCTTTTCCCTTGCCGGTAGCAAATATGTCATATACCTTGCTCATACGAGCATCAGTAGTGAAGGTTGGACAGTCCGACTCGTAGATGGGAGGGTTCTTGGGGAGTTTGTTATGCTCATTTTCGGGAAGGGTGGCCCAAAATCCGCGATGGATACAGTAGCGGAGACTCGGGAGACCAGCGGTGGTTACAGTACCAAGAACAAACTCGGCACTCGCACCACCAGCTTTATCAATGTGCGATTGGAAGAGTTCCTTCCAAGGGGCAGTGGTATTTTGGGTGGGATGTGCAGCGTGGGACATTGTGGATGTGAACCGAGTGAGACGACGGAGAGTGTGGGAGGCCAGTTTGGAAGGGGATAGTACCTGAGCAATTACAGTAGATACAGATTGGCGTCTTCAGGATTGAAATATGACTTCTACGGTGGGATTCATTTTAATGGCTTCATGACGCGGTGACAGGACGATTTTGTCGTGAAGGACATCATCAAAGCGCAGATGACGTGGGGATGTATTCTGCCGTTTTAAGGGATGACCGCCTTTACTGATGCTGGCTGACCGCCTTCCTCTGAGTGGTGTGCAAGAGCCATCTCGATGGTTGCCCCAGGAGACTACCCCGGTCGTGTTGATCCGCTCCGAAAGCGAAAGTGGCACTCATTCTCGATCCTGTGTTGGTGGTTCTTCTGAATCCCAATAATCTTTCAGCTTTTATTGTCTTAACTTGTACTGGTGTTGGTCAAATTCTAGCTAGAGTCGATCTCGCCGCTACCAGTAGTACATACCAACTACATAACTAGTCCCTCGACTAGTCTTCTGCATCTCTTCATTCGAGAGTGCACTTGATTCTTCCAACAACCAACCCACACTCACTTGACACTCGCTCTACACAGCGCACCTGCGCACCCTGCTTCATTGGCAACCATATTACTATGGCTGTCAGCAATCCTCTCTCTCCAAAGTCTCAACAAGACCTCAACATGGCTATGCCTATCCCTCCACCGCTTCTTCACACCCGTTCAGGGAATGAGAGGTTTGACCGCCCTCAAACACCCACCTCACCAGGTCATGGCTTCACCAGTCCTGTTCAGACACCTCAAGGCAGTCCAAGCAAGAAACAATTGCCTCCAGGTGCAAATGATCTGCCTAACGTCTTTGACAATGCCATGAAACTCGCTGCTCCAATGTCTCCGACCAAGAGCCAGCCTCAATCCCCCTCCAAATTCGAGAATGTCAACAAAGATCCCTTTGCAGACCAGACCGCTCAACACTATGGCCGATCCGAGAGTCCAACTCGTCAGTCAAACAAGGAAAACGCCCCATCTAGTCCAGGAAAGTATGGAGTCGATGCACATCAAAACCATGCTGCCATGTCCCGACATGGACAATATCACAAGTCGGAGAAATCCAAGACAATCACCAAAGGTTTGACCACCGAAGAACTTCAAAAGTTGCAACTTCCAAAGGTCAAGCGACTGGCCAATGTCACTCAATTGTGTAAGTTGCGTTGATGTTTCCCACTTCTATGCCAACTAACCATCCATCCTAGACTTCCTCGATCATTATTTTGATCTCCTCTCCTATGTCCACAATCGTCAATCAAGAGAAGCCAATTTCAAGTCTACATTTCCTGCACCACCAGAAACTCCTCAACAAGAATACGATGCTGCACTTCACAAGTACCTTGGTCGTGAGCGAGCCAATCTGCGAAAGCGAAGAACTCGTCTCAGACATGGTGATTTCCAAATCTTGACTCAGGTTGGCCAGGGTGGTTATGGTCAAGTTTATCTTGCTCAGAAGAAGGATACTAGAGAAGTCTGCGCTCTCAAGGTCATGAGAAAGAAACTGCTCTTCAAACTGGACGAAGTACGACATATTCTGACCGAGCGTGACATCTTGACTGCTGCCAAGTCCGACTGGTTGGTCAA
This sequence comes from Exophiala bonariae, assembly GCF_035927105.1. NCBI lineage: Eukaryota > Fungi > Ascomycota > Eurotiomycetes > Chaetothyriales > Herpotrichiellaceae > Exophiala > Exophiala bonariae. Next base: position 3,211,718 of record NW_027042476.1, on the reverse strand, counting down.
ACTACTCTACTCTTTTCAGGACGATGAACAGATTTATCTGGCCATGGAATACGTGCCGGGTGGTGATTTCCGAACTCTTCTCAATAATACTGGTGTACTCCACAACAGACATGCGCGCTTCTACATCGCTGAAATGTTTTCATGCGTCGATGCCCTCCACACTCTGGGTTACATTCATCGAGATTTGAAACCAGAGAACTTCTTGATTGATGCTACTGGCCACGTCAAGTTGACTGATTTTGGTTTGGCTGCTGGAATGTTGAGTCCAATCAAGATTGAGAGCATGAGAATCAAACTTGAAGAGGTTGGAAATACCGCAGTTCCCTTTGGGATGCAGCCCATTGAAGATCGATCAGCAGATCAACGAAGAGAAGGTTATCGTTCACTACGGAAGAGAGATGTCAACTATGCTAAGTCCATTGTTGGCTCACCTGACTACATGGCTCCAGAGGTCCTCAAAGGTGATCAGTACGACTTTACCGTTGATTACTGGTCCCTGGGTTGCATGCTTTTCGAAGCTCTCGCTGGGTACCCTCCATTTGCAGGTGCCACTGTTGATGAAACTTGGCAGAATTTGAAGAGATGGCAACGAGTTCTTCGAAAACCCATCTATGACGATCCAAACTACTTCTTGAGCAAGCGGACCTGGGATCTCATCACTCGTCTTGTTGCTGCCAAGGATCATCGCTTCAAGAACATCTCCGAGATTCATAAGCATGATTACTTTGCCGAGGTTGACTTCAGCAGTCTGCGAGATCAGAAAGCTCCATTTGTTCCTGAGCTTGACTCGGAGACTGATGCAGGGTATTTTGATGACTTTGGCAATGAGGCTGACATGGCCAAGTACAAGGAGGTTCATGATAAGCAGAGAGCTTTGGAAGACATGGCGGATCGAGATGAGAAGATGAATAAGGGTTTGTTTGTTGGATTTACTTTCAGGTCAGTCCTTGTCCACATTTTTGGGGGTACAACTCTAACATCCATTGCAGACATCGAAAACTCGAGAACGAAGGAGGTAGTCCTCGGAAGCGAATCGAGACCGATGGAACATTCGGAACTATCTTCTAGTGAGAGCGTGCTGACTCGTGGATGTCGTGGGTCTTATTTTTGATCTTTTCTTGGTCAATGAAATGACTTGAGGAAGTGTATGGAGTACAATGACGCCAATGATGGAGTGCAAGGAACTCTTGTTCCGAGGAGCATATCTAATGAGTTGGGAGCAAAGCAAATTGGCGTTGGTATCACAGGTGGATAACAGGATTGTGCTTGTGCTCGGGATAATGGCTGTGACGGGGATAGTAGACGAGCGAACGAGGGACATTGCATTCATTGTATTGTATGATTTTGTTTATTGGGGTGGGTGCCATTCGAGTAGAGTTCACTGTGGTAAACGGAGTGTTAGATCGAAAGAAGAGCATGCAACACTTGATCCACGAAAAGGTCACAGGAGACGTAATGTTTCTGCAGCATTATTGATGTTCAATCCAAGCAATTGGGGACCTGCCCACCTATCTTCCTCTCCATTTGGCATTGGCATACACGGTTCTAGTTAGTCCATCTGAAATGGGAGCTCCAGTGTTCAAACCAAAAACCTGACCCTACTTGTAACCAACAGGGACACGACTCATGTTCTTAGTTTGAGGTATATACGGTTTGAAGTCACGGTTCATTTCCCAGACGAATCTATATGTACCGTTCAGATGCTAGGTGGGAAAACTAGTAGCGACATACCCAAGGTCACGTGTATGTCCACCATAGGACATGATATCCGCTCATTCGGACGAGGGAGCTCCCAGATCAGTCTCCATCGGAATCGGAAGACCAATCTAGGTTAGACAGAGACAGTGCCCGCTGTTCCGCCGGGGAGCGATGAGTCGAGAGGAGATGGATCGGACGGAGGCGGAGGAAAGCACTCGGCAATGCTACAGCCACAGCCACAGCCTCGTCCTCGTCCTCGTTCGTTCGGTCGGTCGGTCGCTAGATCCCGGAACAGGAGGGGATGCCAGAGGTCCAGAGCTCCGCGGTCTTGGTCGCCCTCTTCCCGGCCTGTGTCAACTCAGGATACGGGAAGGGAAGGGAAGTCGTGCTCACCACTAGCCTTAGAGTGGGTAGTGGTCGCAGCATAATGTCGTTAAGCATCGAGTACGAGTCCAGCGCCATCCACAGGAGGGAACGCTCTCGACGTCAGCCAATCAAGGTCTCGTCCGCCTGGCTGGGGTCCTGCACATCACATCACAATTGATCCATCGTTTCCCTGAGTCCACCCACCAGGAGCAACATGGGCTTTTGTGTGGTGCTGCGCAATGCAGTGCACTGCATGATGCAGCCTTGCGTGAGCGCCCGGAACTCTGAGAGGTGCAAGCCAGCCTCCCGAATTGATCGAAAGGGCCGAGATCCAGCCTTGTGAACGTCTTCGACGTCTTCGTCGTGCATCTATTGATGGATACGAGCATTGACTACCACGTGTGCATGTACGTAGAGTTTGATATCGCTGAAAGTTCGGACATTTGGGAAACATCAACCACAATGAGAAGATTGTGCCGCAAGGTCTTATCTTGGTTTGTTTTCTCGCAGATAATCTGGAATCATCATGAGGTCTGAGATAGAGAGACCCGGAGTGGTATGGGGTTAATTCGGCGATGGTGGTGGTGGTGGTGGAAGGTGGAAGGTGGTGAAGATGACGCGGTAAAACATTTGTGCGGGTCACCAGTGTGCAGGTGGTTCAGGCCAAGGATCACACTCACAGGAACCCCCGAGTTTCGGCCTTTTGATGCCTAAACAGTCCATTTGTTTACCCCGAAATGGGGAATAGTGCAACGGGAAGCTTTGCGCAAGCGGCTGTTCCGCCGCGGAACTGATAGTGAAACCAACGGAAAATTGAGTCCAGACAGGAAATATTGCACCTCTCATACCACCCTTCTTTTTACCCTTTTCTGATACCGAACGAGCGCCGTTATGGAGTTTCATCTGCGGTAGCGGTTCATGCATGTCCTAATGGGTTGGCCCTGGTCTAGTCCGGTCAGGCGTGGCCAGGGTCTAGAGGAACAGGGCATCACGAGTGGTTGTACGATTGCCCATGAAGGAGAGGAGAAGAGCTGTTGGGCAAGGATTGAATTGTAGCTAGTATTCTATGTGTCTCTGTGTCTATGTACCTGGCCTGTTCAATGGTCAGTGGCAATTGCCGTACAACATCAAGGCCGTGCAGTTTTCAGCATTTATTGGAGCATCGGGATCGCCAAAGAGCTCGAGTGGGGCAAACAAAGGAAAGATGGAAGAGTCTGAAGCATCTCATTGCTCAGGCTCCGCAGAGAAGAGGGGGAATTGGGACTGGCAGTGCCAAAACCAGCATGGGACTCGGACTGACTGCCCGTGGATAGTAACAGTGGAATGAGTGTGGTGCACTCAGGCTGCAATGAGGGAGTTGATGTTTTTTTTTTGTGAGCGAACACAAGTATAAGAGTTGGCGTTCGTCCGAAGATGAGATTGATTATTCCATTGATTGTTTGCAGTTTGAACCTTGAAATATCCATCCAGTTTCAATTCTGAGTAAGGTACGTACATCCCAGTCCACGTCTGTCCATCAATCCCCCCGTGGTTCCTTACTTGTTCGGGTCATGTTCTCCGGTATCTCTGGTCGTTCCCTCAGGTACCTCCCTGGGTATCGGTGTGCAGTGGTCAACGACGCAGAGTCACCAGCAGAAGAATACCAAAGCTATCTTTTTTCCCTCCTCAGCCCACTTTACCCTCAGCCCATCCCAAAAAACTACCCCTCATCTCCACGTCTGGCACGTCCTACACAATCCGTCATCATCATTCTAGCGACGCACGCCCCTCTCCACCTTGGCCTCCACACACACCCCGGTCGACCCTTTATACGGGTTGTCCTCGAGCTACCCCTGCTCTTACCATTCCCCGCTAACATGTCACCCGCAGATACCCCAGGCTCAAAGCTCTGCCGGATTATAGACACCATCCAGTCCAAACTGACCTGACCTCGACAGTCTTCTCTTCAAATAAATAATTCCTCATACCGCACATTCTCACACCTCATCGACCTCTTCTCATCCATCTCAACATATCAACCAGTCTTTCAAAATGGTATTTGCCCGTGTTGCTTCGCGCTCTCTGCGCCCTTCCACCTTGTCCTCGTTTGCTTCTGTTTCCCCACAGTGTGCTCGTCGCGCCGCACAGCCAGCCATTCATTCAACAATTGCAAAACGTACACTGACAGCTTCTGCTTCTCGTCAGGGCAAAGTTCTTCTCGTTCTATACGATGTGAGTCCATTCCATCCATGTGCTTTCTATTCCGTCACTCAACCACCTCTCTAACACTTCCTTTCTTCTTAGGGCTTTGAGCATGCCAAAGATCAACCTCGCCTTCTCGGTACCACAGAGAACGAACTAGGCATTCGAAAATGGCTCGAAGACCAAGGACACACTCTCGTTACCACTTCAGACAAGGAGGGCGAGAACTCCGAGTTTGACAAGCACTTGGTCGACGCTGAGGTCATCATTACCACTCCGTAAGAAGCCAAACATCTCCCCTGTCCACTCCACAAGCATGTGCTAATCCCCATCTCTTTCTCCAGTTTCCACCCTGGTTACCTGACCGCAGAGCGTCTCGCCAAGGCCAAGAACCTCAAGATCGCCGTCACTGCTGGTATTGGTTCCGATCACGTCGATCTCAATGCTGCCAACAAGACCAACGGTGGTATCACCGTCGCCGAAGTCACTGGCTCCAACGTCGTCTCGGTTGCCGAGCACGTCATCATGACCATTCTTACTCTTGTCCGCAACTTCGTTCCTGCCCATGAGCAGATCGAGCGAGGTGAGTGGAACGTCGCCGCTGTGGCCAAGAACGAGTTCGATCTTGAGAACAAGGTCGTCGGTACCGTTGCTGTCGGTCGTATTGGAGAGCGTGTTCTCCGACGTCTCAAGCCCTTCGACTGCAAGGAACTCCTGTACTTCGATTACCAGCCCCTTAAGCCCGAGGTGGAGAAGGAGATTGGCTGCCGAAGAGTCGAGGACTTTGATGAGTTCTTGGGACAGTGTGATGTTGTCACCATTAACTGCCCACTCCACGAGAAGACCCGAGGTCTCTTCAACAAGGAAGTCCTCAGCAAGATGAAGAAGGGTATGTTCCAACCCGTCTCCACTACAATAATACTTGACATGACTAACAATTCTCTCTTACAGGTGCTTGGCTCGTCAACACCGCCCGTGGCGCCATCGTCGTCAAGGAGGATGTTGCTGAAGCTCTCAAGAGCGGTCAACTCAACGGCTACGGCGGTGACGTCTGGTTCCCTCAACCCGCACCCAAGGACCACCCACTCCGAACTGCCAAGAACCCATGGGGAGGCGGCAATGCCATGGTCCCCCACATGTCCGGTACCTCGATCGATGCTCAAGAACGATACGCCGCAGGCACAAAGGCCATCTTGGAGAGCTACTTCTCCGGCCGGGAAGATTACAGACCTGAGGATCTGATCGTCCACAAGGGTGACTATGCCACCAAGGCCTACGGTCAAAGAAACAAGCAGTAGATCACTCGAGAGAGGTGATTTACTGTTTTTGAGTGTCATGATGTCTGTGGATGATGTTTGTGATCGGTGACAATGACGGTGACGCATGATGATTGACCAAAAAGATGCATTTTTAAAACCCCCCAACACAAGCAAAGAGGTCGTCCGCGTTTGTCTCCTCGTACAGAGGAATGACATGAGCAGGCCAATCCTTGACTCGAGGGGTCCCCTCATCCCTCTCGAGCAAGATATCTATCCATCACATGGGTATACATACAATACCAAGTATAAATTTATTCATAGGTAGCCCGAACAAATGCGACTTTTTTTTTCTCACACAACATCTATTTGATGCGTTCTTTTATTTCGGATGGTCCAAGTCCATCGATCCTAAGTGAGCAGAATACTGTCCTCTAGCAGAATTTCATCTCATCTGATGTGCTCCCGAGGAAAGTAGAACCAGCAAAAAAGTTGAGCTGATGAGCATGTGCCCCGAAACAAAATCTCGCCCAAGGTGAGGGGGAGGTGCGGGGAAAATCTCAGCTGCCAGCCCACCCCTGCAGAAACCCCACAATACCTACGAGTAGGTAGGTAGTCACCAAGGGCTCTTGCATAGCCTTGGCGGGTGCTCTGTTGAAGAAGCCGGGGATAGAGCATTTCATTCACATGTCAAACTGGGTCGTGCTGGAGGCCAGAACTCACTGACCAAATTAACTTGGCTAGACATTTTTCAATCTTCGGTCTGCATTGCAATGTGTTTCGTGACGCGTCCATGCGCAGATGACCTGCTAGGTCCCTAGGTAGGTGCTTCAATACTCGTAGGTACAGACATACGAGTGGGTCCCCTACCCTAGATATCTCCCGAGAGGTACTACTCTGAGACCACGACAGTCCAGTCCATGGGGGCCGGCCAGATCCACCGGCGACGCCTACCCCGGGGTAAATGTGGATTGAGATCCAATTGATACTTCATACGCACTCGTAGCGCGACACGGAGTCTGGGGCTACTAGTTACCTCGAGTGAGCCGTTGGATGGGAAATGGGCGTGAGATGGGCGAGGGGGACGGGGAGGGTGAATGTTTACGCGGCCTGGCCTGGCATGGCCTGGCATTCTATGCACTACACAACACAGCACTGCACTGTACGGCACCAGTACGGAGATCGGATCCACCTGGGTAGATACGATAGTCGTGGAATGTGTAGGTCAGGCGATTGGTCTCGCGTCGCGGTCGTCGTCGTCGTCATCGTCGTCACGAAACAGACCGGTAGTTCGCTAGCTAGTGTACGAGACTCTCTCTCTCGGTCTATACCTAAACCACTTGGGATGGCTCTCTCGTGGAGACGAACACATATCTGTGATTCGAGACCAGGCAGGGGCGTGTGGTACTTGACGAGGCTAGGTGGGATAGGGACAATGTTAGTGCTGGAAGGTGGGTCGAGTGTTGTTGAGTTGGGCTTATTTATTACTTGGGCCTCAATATCTCTCTGTGTTCCTCTCTCTCGATTTGTATGACAACACTAGTTAGTGCTTGAGGAGCTCCCCTTGAATTGGGCATGGCTATCTCTCTTTGTTCTGGAAATGACTACACCTATCTCCAAGTGTGTGAAGAAGAAAACTCAACAACGGCGTCGAGAGCGCTCCGTTTCCCACCTCAACTCAGGATCGTGCTATATCTCGTCGACACGTCCCTCCAAGGGACACAATTGGGCAGGGTGCTCGCTGAACAGAGGTCTGTCTCGTTTTATCTCGAAAGCCATGTCATACCTTTCCTTCGGACATCTTTCATCAGATTCCCTTTCTTTCACCTTCCCTAGATTCTCCTCAAAATTCAATCACAACAAGTTCCATCCTTTCATTCTGTCCAATAATCCATCTCTCGTCTCCTGCTATCCGACCCATGCCACCGACGATCTTGGTCAGAGAATCGTCTAGCGGCACCCATCTGGCGGTATTGGCATCACCATCACCATCACCACCACCACCACCATCAACATCTCCATCCGGATCTTCAACTTTGACCCTGATGATGATTCTATTCTCCACGCTCTGACTCGTGAAGCACGTCTCGACCAAGCTCAACCTCACATGAGCGTCACGGTCAAGCACATCCATGATAGGGAGGAACCAATTCTCGCCGTCGTCGACATCGGCGCTCTCCATGCTGCAATGTCCACGGTAGGGAGGTAGATTTCCATCCCATTCGCGAACCAGACGGGGACCCATGCCGTGGAATGGGAATGTTGTGGTTTTCGCACACCATAGTCTCTCGGCCGGGTCGAAATACCCCTGGCCTGCCACGGCGGCGTTTTCGCGCACGATGAGAGAGAGACTGTCCGAGTCGATGTCGATGGACATAAGCGACACGCTTGCGTGTTGCCGTATTCCCATGTAGTCCATGTCGGTGAATGAGAATCGAGAAACGATGTATGGCCCGTCTTTCTCGGGTGGGCGGAGTTTGCCGGATGGGTCGGTGGATGGTTGATAGCCTGAGGGGGCCGATATGTCCCACACAGAGAGGGATTCAATAGGTAGCTCCTCATCCCCAGTGTACATACTTCTATTAGGTTGCCAGAAATACACCGCATAATGGTTAGAATTGTGTGTCGAGAAAAATCGATCATGGTAATTGGGTGGAAGACCCAAGAAATGCATTTTCCATTCCGACCGCCATGTGATAGTCCAATCATCACCTGTTTTCTTCACATCGAAGCAATTGGCGAAATGTCGATTAACCTGTTCCATGGCATTGAGATTGTGAAAGGGGTCCTTCTCTGCCCATTCGACCACCAGAGTTGCATCTTTCAAACGAATGTTGCGGATTATTTTCCCTCGGATGTCAAACGGAATCGGATATCTGTCACCGGTCGCAACATCGATGAGCGAGAGGATATGTGGGAAACCATCATCGTCAATGCATTGAGCAGGGGCATAAACCAGCAGTCCATCATCATATGTCCATAATGTCGGCCTGAATAGATACGGCTTGGACCCCATTTTATGTAGATGTATAGCTGCTGTTTCGTAGTACAGACGACCTCCTGGTTGTGATTCATGGTAATCCCATTGACCGACAGGAAACCAGTCACCTAATTGCTCGAGTGGTGCCATGGGATACTTGCTGATCTTTCTGGCATTGCCTTTCGAGAGATGCTTGTAGCGAACAGCCACGGAATTAAATAGGGTCTTCCAATCGACTTTGGGTTGATGTTCCGAAGCATGAAAATGAAGGTTCTCCGGTGCCAAAGATCGAACTTCCCTCGCATTAGGATACTTCTGTAGCATGACCCTCAGATACTCAGGCTTTGAAAAAGCCGTGCGCCATGATGAAGAGACTCTTTGGCAGCTCAAAACATCCCATGCCTCCAAACCGACCAAAATGAGTAGGAAAACATCCTGAGGGAGATCTGGCACTGAAGTCGTGGGTGGTGATGAATCATCCGAGGAGGTCTTTCCATCGGAAATGACAACCAGATGCTGGGGCTCAAGGCGTTTGGTCGCCATCTTTAGAGACAGTGGTAGCTGTAAGCAGCTTTCGGTTGATTGAACTTGAGCAGCCATGGTACGGTAATCGAGCAACGCATCGAGAAGCTCAAATCACAGATCATTGCTGGAGACAAGGAGAATCAGCCCATGTAAGAGAAAGAGTAACAAGTCATCGAGCCCAAAACCCAATATCCGCGTCTCCGAACACCCTTGCTTAAGGAAGCAAAATGAACATAGACATGGGGTAAAGTGTGCATTCTTTTGAACGTTAAAGAACCTTGCTTGGCCAGAGCTTTATCAGTCCAAGGGAGGAGAGATGAGGGGCTGCAAGCACCAATTCCCGAGTCGCCGTCCCACCGTGAGTAATCAAAGCACGTGATGAGACAGTGTGAATATGGTCGAGTGCTGATACCACAGACGCAACACTTTCAAGTCGTGTTCAATCCGTCTCTCTCTCTCTCTTAAGATGGCAATCCATAACGAATGCCTTAGGACCAAAGGCTGGTAGAGCCATCGATCACGAAACCCGGCCCGGGCGGGGAGGTTGCATTCCGGTCGAATGGTGACCAGCCCAAACGCATTCGAGCGGTCATCAGTGTCACTTTCAACGGTTCCAGGTGTAATACTTACCCGTACCGCAGTGAAATCCACCGATGAGTTCTCCGTCGGTCCCTCGTAAACCTTCGGATACATGCGGGCAGAGAGGGCGATTGCGGGGAGTAATATTTGATGATTGAGATCGAGGGCAAATTTATTTTTTCGCAAGGCCCCAAGCTTCTTTTTCCCAGATCTAGACTTGTACCAAGGCGCACGAGGTCGCTTTCCCATTATTGGCATTAATCACAATTCCTCTCCATAATTCTCGGTGTAGTGTCGTTTGTTCGTATCCGCATGTGGTGACTCAGATATTCATATTCCTTTCTGCTGCCACTTCCCCCTCCATAAGCCCTTCGATTTCTCCCAGACCAATTTCACTTCCCAAATCTTCCACTCCACCCACCTTCTTTCAATATGGGCGACAACAGCATGTCTTCCACTACCATCCCTATCAATGACTCGTCCTCACCTTCCACGGTTTCCTTTACCGTCAAGGCCGGCCTGGCCCAGATGCTCAAGGGTGGCGTGATCATGGATGTGGTCAACGCAGAACAAGCTCGTATCGCCGAAGAGGCCGGTGCTTGTGCCGTCATGGCGCTCGAGAGAGTACCTGCCGATATCCGGAAAGATGGTGGTGTTGCAAGAATGTCGGATCCACAACTCATCAAGGAAATCCAAGCTGCAGTGACAATTCCTGTCATGGCCAAGGCAAGAATAGGACACTTTGTGGAATGCCAGATCCTCGAGGCACTTGGTGTCGACTATATCGACGAAAGCGAGGTTCTCACGCCTGCCGATAACAAGTACCACGTCGAAAAGAGTCCTTTCAAGGTTCCCTTTGTCTGTGGTTGCCGAAACCTGGGCGAAGCGCTCCGACGGATTAGTGAAGGGGCTGCCATGATCAGAACGAAAGGCGAAGCAGGTACCGGAGATGTCGTGGAAGCCGTCAAACACATGCGGACTGTCAAGGCAGACATTGGAAGGGCACAAGCAGCTTTAGCCGAAGGAGAGGGTGCCCTAAGAGCCCTTGCAAGAGAATTCGAAGTCGATCCAGTTCTACTCAAGCAGACTGCCGAGCTTGGTCGATTACCAGTGGTGAATTTCGCTGCTGGTGGAATTGCGACACCCGCAGATGCTGCCCTGATGATGCAGTTGGGATGTGACGGTGTCTTTGTTGGAAGTGGTATCTTCAAGTCAGGAAATGCCGCCAAGAGAGCCAAAGCCATTGTTCAGGCAACCACCCATTACCAGGATGCAAAGGTCCTCGCCGAATGCAGTGCAGGACTGGGAGAGGCCATGGTTGGTATCAACTGTGGTACTATGGCTGCAGAAGACAAGCTGGCAGGACGTGGCTGGTAGAGTATTCGGCAAGCATTTAAATATTGGCGTCTTCGGGAGGGTCCAAACCCCAAGGTGGAGTTGTAGAGTATATTTATGAAACGGCACAAGTTGCTTGACAACTCAACTTGAATGGCAAACCAGTGTGCGGTCGTGATGATCGCTAGACATCACCAGCAAAACCTTTCTGCTCAGAGTACAAGCTCTTCTAAAACCGCTTCCATTTCTTCCTTCGCCAATGGCACACCTAGTACTTCTGTGCCACTTGCATCGCGCCGGCTAGTAATCATTTGGTGATCATGGAATTCTTTCAACAGGAATTGAAAATTCATGCTGCTTGAGCAGATGAATTCCTCCGAAGCTTTCTGATATAAAGTGCGATACTCGATACCAACTTCTTCTGCGTCTTCCTTCTGTGACTTTTTGGTTGGACGTCTATCTTCCTCGTCATCATAACCGCCCTCGATGCCATCCGAGAGGATAGCCAGGATCTCAGACAAGAGCACTCGATAGAGATTTCGTGCATTTTCTGGCAAGGATTTGAGTACAAACCCAATACCGTCCTTGCCACCAGTACGGAGTTTCTTGCGGCCAAGTAGTTCATGTACTTCGTCAACCACGTTAATCTCTGCTGTATAGGGTGCAAATGTTGTGCAATCGTGAAAGACAAATTTAAACTGGTCCAGTAGAGAAGAATTCCACAATGTTGGAAAAGTGGGAGAATCAGCAGTCGCGAGAAACGCGATAAGCGGATGTGCTGCAAGACGAGCCAAAACAGATTGTGCGGATGAACGTCGAAGGGGATGGGCATCGATTGAATTGACCATGAGTATAAGGTGGCCCCGAGGGGGATGTTCTTCCATATACGAGAACAAGGTGTCGACCATTTCTTGGGGTTGTCCCACCAGTCTCAAAGGTCGTTGTTCCTCATCCAGGAGCGCAGAAGCGATTGCGTTGACGACTCCTCTCACATTCAATTTTGGTGTATAGCCATTCACAACGACGATCCTTGGTGGCATTGAGGAATGTTTATCAAGCCACTCTGCAAAGTTATTGACAATTTTTCTCTTACTGCCATAGCCATACAGGCATAGTCCGAAGCCTTGGGAGAACTCAAATTGCCATTGAGGAAAGGATCTTGCGTGAAGTTTCATCAATTGTGACCTTTGTGGCTCATGGTGATCTTGATAGGTCTGAACATGTTGGTGATATTGATCATAAGTCAGAGATTTGACCGAATTGAATTTATTACTCGAGATTTGTGGAGGACCACTTCGATTTTGAAAGAAATATCGTTCTTCGGGAGGAATATCTCCCTCAGGAGTGGGGGATCTCTTGTTCTTTGCACCTTTTGGCCTTCCTCGTCTGTTCGGGGTCTTGACAGGCATGTCAGCAGGGTTGTCTGAAGGCTCTTCGACTCCTCGTTCAGGTCCAGTCTCATCGTTCTCACCATCCTCCTCATTCTCATCCTCAAGAATGGCTCTGGCCAATGCACCTTGTCCGTCCCAATCGTCCTCATCTTGTGACTGGGACAGCAATTGAGCACTCTTCCTCTTCGCAGATCGATCTGCTTTTTTTGATTTGGAGGGTGTTCGAGATATGGTCGAGTTCTTCTTGGGAGTTGCAAAAAGGGTTCGTCCATTAGGCTTCGGAGTTGGGCTGTTGTGATCCTTGATGGTGTCCTCCTCATCCAAGATGGCTTTGGCACTGGACCTGGCCCTTTTGGGAGTCGAAGTTGCGGCAGGCTTCCTGGCGGATCTCTTGTCATCATTTGACTGGGATTCGACCTCTGTATCGTGCACTCCATTTGTAAGTGGAGTGTCAATGGTTTCCCTGCGGCGTTTAGTAGGAGTGCCTGCGGGCTGAACGATGGTATCAGGGGCCTTTCGTTTAGCCATCGTCAAGGTGATGCAATGAATTTAAGAGTGATCTGTCAATTAGGAATTCACCCCATGTACATCAGAACCAGATTTAGATTGGGGAACATGTAGGTGCAGCGCGTCGCGACTTTCGCCCTTTTCAACTCCGAAGATCCGGCACTATGATTGGCTGCGCACTTGACCGCAAAGTTTGTAGCAAAAGTCGAAGCGAAGAGCCGCTCTCCTCAAATTCTGATGCTTGCCGTCGTGACTCACGCCGATCCCACCGAGAGCATCTACCTAACTGCAATGTATATATGAATGCCGTGGGAACGAAAACAAACCTTTTCACTCTTGCTCTGTAGGTTACCACTCACTTCGACGGGACCCAGGACTCTCAGTTCTACCGATATCGGTCTTGACACAGCTGGCTCTAATCAACCTTCATTCGGTTCTCGCAAACGTTGAACTGCTTAAGGGGTTGTTTGAGTACTCAGTGCATCCTTTGGACCTTCCAGGTATATATCTGAGGAGTAAAGACGCGGCATCTGCCTAGAGGCCTCCTCGTCTCTTCCTTGGCAGATAAGGCAGACCCAGCACATATCATAAAGCTGATACACAATTTTCAATCTATCAACCTCCATCATGGCGTCCGTAACAGCCCCTTCAGCTCGCTCCATGGTCAGGACCTTCGTCCGCCACTATTCGGCACCAATCGACTCATCGATACCAGCGTCCAAAGTTAAATATATCCCAACATCAGGCACATACCCCAAGGGATTCAAAGTCTCAGGCACATATGTAGGCGTCAAAGCCGCCAACAAGTCGAATCCCGACCTGGCATTCATCGTCTCTGACCGACCCGCCTTCGGAGCTGCCGTCTTCACCACCAACAAATTCCAAGCCGCTCCAGTCCAAGTAAGCCGAACAGTCCTGGAGAAACGAGGTGGGGCAGGCCTGCGGAGCATCATCATCAATTCCGGGTGTGCCAATGCCGTTACGGGCGTGGGAGGGCTCGAAGATGCTCAATCCATGTCGGACACAGCGACGGCGCAGTTCCAGCAGTCGTCCCAAGCAGAAGACGGGTTCGGCGCCAACAGCCTCGTCATGTCGACGGGCGTCATCGGCCAGCGCCTGCCCATCCAGAAGATCCTGTCCAAGATCCCCTCCGCTTACGCCAATATCGACGACACCCATAATGCGTGGCTCGCCACCGCCAAAGCAATCTGCACCACTGACACATTCCCCAAGCTCCTCTCCACGACTTTCACCCTCCCGTCGCACCCAGAGACCGAATACCGCCTCGCAGGCATGACGAAAGGTGCGGGCATGATCCACCCAAACATGGCCACCTTGCTGGGCATCTTGACCACCGACGCCGCCATCTCAGCCCCAGCCCTGAAATCCCTCCTCACGTCGGCGGTCGAGAAATCCTTCAACTCCATCTCCATCGACGGCGACACCTCCACCAACGACACGGTCGCCATCCTCGCCAACGGCGCCGGAACCCCATCTGCCACCACAGCCCCAATCCCCGACGACGCCACATCACCCGACTATGCCGCGATGGCATCGATCCTGACATCTTTCGCCCAGCGCCTCTCGCAACTCGTCGTGCGCGACGGCGAAGGCGCCACGAAATTCGTGCAGGTGAGCGTGCGCAACGCCGCCACCGCGGCCGACGCACGCCTCATCGCCTCGACCATCGCACGCTCCCCGCTCGTCAAAACAGCCCTGTACGGCAAAGACGCCAACTGGGGCCGCATCCTCTGCGCCATCGGGTACACGCCGAACCTGAGCTCCGCCGACGCCGTCGTCCCTTCCAAGACCAACGTCAGCTTCGTGCCCGCCGCGACGTCAAAGTCCAAGGACGAGGGCGTCTTGAAGCTGCTCGTCAACGGCGAGCCCGAGGCCGTGGATGAAGACCGTGCCGCGAGATTGCTCGAGGATGAGGACCTCGAGATCGAGGTCGATTTGGGTACCGGCTCCGAAGACGCCCAGTATTGGTTCTGCGATTTCAGTCATGAGTATGTCACTATCAATGGTGATTATCGAACCTGAGAATGTGAGGGGCCATGGAAGTGTTTGGATGGAGCCTAGACAGAGGAATCGCTTAGTCTATCTGTATATACAGTCCTACTGGAAGAAATCGTATAATTAAATACGTATCCGTGTCTACAGGTGTTACTTGCCAGGTACTTCTCCTTATTCCTAAGAATGAGTTGAATGAAAGCACCGACCGATGTGATGAGAACACATGAACCACCACAAAGAACATCATCATACAGCTCAACATCATTGCCTATCTAGCTGCTAATGTACAGAGATTTATAGCATTTGCATCTGATCTGCCGACCCCCCACGTGTTTGATTTTTCAAGATTTGCCAGCGTCCTTTTTCAAATTCTTGAAAATCTGACCAGAGGTAAGCCGGGCCCACTTCCTTCCCCAATTCCCCCAAACGCTATGCATAATCAGAGCATACGTAACTTTTTGGTGCATGTTAAATGTCGTAGGAACGAACGACTGCTTCTCCTTCAAAGATGTGGTCTTCGTCTAAGCGATCAGACCCTTGAGGTTGGCACCAAAGTCGCCTTCTTTGGCGGCAATCTCGAAATACCCGTAGATGATGGTCACGGCTAACAAAATACCGGTACCACTTCCGAATGCACCCAACATATCGCTTGCAACGGACAGGGCGCCAATGCATGCTCCACCAAAAGCAGCAGCTGTTGGGATGACACGCTTCAATTCCTTGTACATGCTCTGTTCACGATGACCAGCCATGACCAAACCTTGCTCCTTGAGAGTCTTGGCAACATCGCGAGGGGCGGAGCCGGAGACCTCAATCCAGGTCTTCGAGAACACGGCGCAGGTAATGATGATGAATCCGATATAGATGGCCGTATGGATGGGGTCAAGAAGAGCCTCGGCGAAGCTGTGAGGTGGAGACATGTAGTAGGCGATACCACCGGAAGCGTAAAGCTGAGACGAACCTTCCTTGGGCTCCCAAGTTCCGACGAGCTTGACCAAGAGGTTGTCAGAGAAGCGAGTATAGAGCATTTGACTGATCATGAAGATGTTGGAGGCCAAAGCGGACTGCAGCATAATAGGCATGTTGGAGGTGTAGAAGAGACGGATGGGATATGATCCTCGCATGCCACGTTGACGCGATGACTTGACCGGAATCTCGACACGGAAACCCTGAAGATAGATGACGGCGGCGAAAACGACCAAGGTAGCCAACAAGTTCATGACATTGGGAAGATGTTGTCGGTAGAAAGCCTCACGTAGAGCTCGAGTCTTGTCAGGCCAAGTGACGAGAAGATGGAACAATGCAATGACAGCACCCTCGAACTCTTTTCCACGACCAGTATCAATGGTTGTGGGGGAGAATGCCTTCCAAACAATGGATTCACAAATGTTGGTGGCGATGAACAGAGAGATTCCGGAACCGAGACCATAACCCTTCTGTAGCAGTTCATCAAGGAGAATGACGACGAGACCAGCAAGGACGAGCTGGACAATCAAGAGGAGGCAGATACCAGCTCCGAGATCGCTAGGTTGACCATAAAGACCGGTGAGGACGAAAACGCAGGCTTGACCGAAGGACAGAATAATGGCGAAGAGCTTCTGCGCAGTTTGGTACAATTCGCGGTCGGACTTGAGATCGAGGTTGACATCGATAAGATGCGTTCCAGCAAGAAGCTATTGACATTAGATTTGACACTTTGATCGTGTGCGACATGCCATAGGTCAAAACATACCTGGAAAACCATACCAGAGGAAATGATGGGAGTGGTGCCCAATTCCATCAACGTTCCTCTGTTACTGGCCAACATCATACGTAGCCAGTAAATTGGATCGGACGTGTCAGAGGACACAATACCATAAAGAGGCATTTGGCTCATGACCAAAAAGATGAGGAGTGTGCACTGTGTCGCATTGTCAGCCATCCATGCTCTTCCTGGTCGATGCTAGATTTGTGGCTTCCTTACTCCTGTCCACATCAACTTCTGATTGAAGGCGATCTTTGATTCAGGTGCAGCCACCTCCGGAAGGAGGGGCGTGAAGGGTTTAATGAGATCGAGGAAACGGACTAGTAGTGGGAAAGCCACAATGTCAGTATTTTGGATCGTGGGCTGTGGAAAGTGCGGAGATGATGGACTCACGACCGCTCATGGTTGCTGTTGTGCAACAAGGTTCGGGAGAAGGAAAATGAGAACCCTATGTACAGTAGGGTCGAAGAACAGAAATGGAAGGTAAGGGAAGGAGAACAGAATCAAGGGAAATGGAAATTATAGAGAGGGACGGGTCCCCTGACGGATGAAAGCTGCTTGATGGCTAAGGACACAGTTTGAGAGCAGCTTTAATCTGTGGTGGTAGTAGCACCGGATAATAATAAAGTGGCTTCAGTTACGGTGCTGGAGTGGTGGCCGCCATTTCTAAGAGATTGCCAAGGCTGCAGTAGGAGCTGGGGCTGATCTAGTCCTGTTGCGGTAGACCTGATGGCTGCCCTTACGTCATCGGCCATCCTTCCAAAAGAGGTGGCCATTCACTGCTTCGAGATGCTGCTTTAACACGCTATTTTACCTAGGTAGTTAAAGACATGACTTCGATCATAATCGGGCATTAGAATAAACATGAGACCAGGTACACTGTATCCCTATCGGCGTTGGGCACGTCACTAATAGACCATGAACCCCCCCGTCTCCATTAACACCAGAAACAGAACCACTAGCTTTCCTCGTAGGATGACATTTTCAATTATTAGCTATTTCATTGTCTCGTTGGGGCTCTGGAGGCCTCTATTGGCATTTCTCATGATCACATGCTCAGTCAGTACTCTTACATCAATCCTCACTTCTATTCTCACTTTTGCCCAACTACACCTCACGACTAGCCTTTCTCGCCTCACTCTTCTTGGCCAATCGCTCACGCGCCGCGGCCGACCGCTCTGCAGGCAAGCCCGCAGAGCTGGCCTCCATGGCAGTGCGCAGCTTGTTGGCCGCGTAGACCTTTGGATGGGTGATTGCCTTCTTGAAGTCGGAATCCTCAGCCGAGTTCGCAATCTCTTCACCTTGTTTCATTACACCGTCCCAATCCACCTCCCTCTCACGCGCCATGAATGCATCCGTGATCTGTTGGCCTGAGGCCAGGGGAGGAACACCGCCACGGCTCGGGTCGAGGGAGACAAAGTTGTCCAAGCCTCTATAGTAGCGTGCGAGGGGTGAGTCGGGCTTTGCTGATGGTGGGAGAGGAGGTGCGACGAGTGGGACGCGATCGCGGTGTTGATTCTTGTCGATGATGGCTTGCACATCGGGGTGGTAGACTGGAGTGGGTTGAACGTGAGGAGGTGCGGATGACTGGATGGGTGCGTTGGCGTCGTGATTACCACGAGTATCAGGCCTAGGAGCAAATCTAGCGGATCCATTCATTTGCTCATGCAGCTCAGCTCTCTCCTTGCGTAGGTTTTCGTTCTCGGTCTGCAAGCGCGCAACGATCTCATTCAATTGCTGGTTCTTCATGTCGGCTTGATAGGCAAACTCCTTCATTTGCTGGCCATATTTGATCAATCGTCGCATCTCCTTCTCAGTCTGCTTCTGGTAAGCCTGGAAAGCGGCTGCAGAAATGCCGCTAGCTGAGCTGGTGGCGGCAGAAGTTGCGTTGGCGGTCAGGACAGTCCTCGCTGCTTGATCATTGTTCGTAGCAGCAACTGGAACCGTGGATTGAGCGGGGTCGAGTGTGCCAGTAGCAGCGGGAATGTCGTTGAATGTCAAGCCATTGGTTATGTGTTGTCCATTGTTCATGACTCCGGTCGTAGCGGAAGATTCTGGTCGATATGTGACAGTTCCTGGTGGAGGCAACTTTCCAGAAGACTTGATGTCACGGGAGGCAACTAAGAAGAAGTTAGAAATTGAAGCACTTGCTAGGCTGATAGTAGACTTACTGCTTTCGTCAGGGCTGAGACTTTTGAAGGTAACATTGACGTCTCTCAACGACTGTGCGCGTGGAGTAGCTTGACCTGGAATTCGTAAGATCGATTTGGTGGGTGAGATGAGAGCTTGCTCTGCTTGACTTAGGGGAAAGATTGGGCGGAAAGGAACCTTAGCGGCCATAGACTTTCTCGTCATGTTACCCGATTCGTTGGGGGATCGTCCTAAGTGGTTGGTCTTTTGTTTCTTGGTTGGTGTTCGTTTGTTGTTAGGTTTACCTGGCTTGTCACCTTTTGTTGATGATTTCGCAGTGGTGGTCTTCTTGTGAGCTTCAGAGTCGAAAACAGAGGCGTTCTCCTTGTTTGATTCTTCGCGGTCAAACGGAGTTTCTGGAGAGCCAAAGAGAACACCTTTGAGTGCACGAAATGCGAAAACTGGTGCTGGCGTGACTGGGTCTTCAGCGATATTGCTGTCGGAAGACATGATGAGAAGGCAAAAGGCGAAGAGAATAACTTGTGGACACCGGGGAAACAAACAGGGGAGTGTGAACGCTGTAACCTAGCAGGCAGTAGTTGCGGTGGGGAGCACTGAGGCCCACTGCGCGCTTTCGACGATGTTGTAAGTCTTTGTACAGGCGTGTGCACAATATATCTTTTGGACACTGATGACCTGAGCAGCAGAAACGCGTTCAAGATGCAATATTTATACCCTTCTATTCTAGGACTAGCGCAGACTGTCAAGAACGGTCCGGCCCGAGTGCCTACTCTGATTGGTCACTCCGAAGACTCCCCAAATCACCAATGATGTCATTAGAACATTTGGTGTTCTAGTGATAGATGGGGTGCAAATACTTCATTGTGAGTTTCTATCTATGCGTGAGAGTAATATCGGCGACTAACTAGCTAGTAACTCGCATTAACCACCAAATCGTGTGGAGTGGAATAAAGGACCGCTAAGCAGACGGAAGGTAATCGGGAGTACTGGGCTCCGAAAGACAGCTTTCTTGTCCTTACGTACAAGGCTGGACAATAAGCTGTCCGATTTCGTGCTGAGATTTCGTGCTGATCACTGTGAAGGATATCGCGGGGCACAAGCCCAGAATTCTACCTTGTGTCATGAAAGCAATCCAAAGAGAAGTTTAGTTCTCGTCCAGTATTCCTGCGCAGCTCGATCGTGTCCTCCCGCAGAGTGAGATGCGCTTCCGACGGTGTCGGTGGTTGAACCGAGCGCCGCTCGAAGGTATGCCTCATCAAAATCGTTCATCATGTACGCCGTATTGTGCTCTGGGTTAAATACTCGAGCCTGCACCTGAATTTTGATCTTCTCCACAGCAGTTGCCGACCAGATATCAGTCCCACCAATCTCGAACATGATTTCGCAAAGCCGCCGTAGAGTCACGAAGGCTCTTGGGGATGGCATATCTTCTGGCAATCTTTCTTTGGACGACTTCACAGATCGTTTCTTGCGTTCACTCGCCTCGGAGAGTCGATTGACGACTTCAATCGCCACCAGATCATGTAATTGGGGGATGGCTGCGTGTATCTTCTCAAAGGTCATATGGTCCGGAAATGCGTCCTGCAAAGCTGCTACAGACATCCGTATGGAGCGCAAGAGAGCCACAGATCGACTGATATCTGGATTTTCGGTGCCGATTTGAGTAGCGGCATCAATAATGCCCGCTTCAAGTGATGATAAGCCTGCGCGAAGCGAGTCCTGCAAAAACTTGACATAGCCTTCTGCATCGGTCTTGCCGAGTTGTTTTGAGAGGTCCAGTGCTTCCTCCTCATCTTCTTCGTCCGGCTCTTCCATCAGGTCCCGCCATGATGTCGTCGAAAGCGCAGTGAACGAGGCCTCCGTAGCCTTTATGGACGCAATCCACCGTCCTAATGATTTCTGCGCTCTGTTTAACGATGAATGGTGGCCCGTGTGCCGGCTCTTCACTTGCTTGATCAATCGTGAGCCTCGAGTGTTCGCACTTGCTTTTGCGGTATCTTCATCCCACAGAGACTTTACCTCGGGGGTATCAGGCATTCTTTTGGTCAGACTTGCAGTTATGTCTTGTAATTGTCTCACCTGAGTTGAACAAATGATTTGGAGCTTTTCGTTCACAATTTGCCGTATCTGCTGGTGCATGTTGGCTGCCCCAGGAGTTGAGAAGTATGAAGGAAGAAGAGCAGTGTAAAGGTCCTGACGCAAGTTCAAGATGGGAGCCGTGTCATTTGATGTGTTCAGATGTGTTTTCAAACTGGTGACCAAGACTCGACTTGCTTCATCTGACCAATTTTCCAGCTTTGCCCTGGCATCGTCCGCGGACAGAGTACTCTTCTTGAAGTATGGAACGAATGATTGAATATCACTTGATATGAGTGAAACAGTTCTGTCAAGGTCGAGCGATTCTAGGTTTCTGAGAGTCTGATCTGTGAGAATAGCACGCTTTTGCATGTTGGTCATCGCCTCCGCTAGAGGGCGCCCTACCAACGCTTTAAAAGTCTGTAAGGACACCAACTGATACCTCAGAGCCTCTTGAATATGACGGCTATCATCCGAAGCGCGTTGGAGCATCCTTCGAATCTTGTCGAGTCGCAGCTGGTGTAAATGACTCAGAGCATCTTCCGAAGAGACACTGGTGATTAGGCAGTAGGAGCAAATGGCCTCGACTAGCTCGAGAAGATTTGAAACGGGAGTCGTAAATCTTGCGTCTATCTGTCGCAGAAGTTGACGTCTCAAATGAGCGACCTTGTTGCGCAGAAGATCAAGACTCGGTGCTGGCAGCTGATGCTCGGATAAGGACTTCAGCAATAGGCGAGACACAACCATTAGCTGTGAACAGTGGAGGAATCTCGTCTCTCGTAGAATGCTGGCTATCGTTGTGCAACATCTCTGCAACAATCGTAGTTCTGCGAGGACGATTTTTTTCTCGTCGTGAGATTTGGTACCTGTGTCGTGATTAGGGGGTCTGCAGTTGTGGCCCATTATTGACATATGTTCTTCCGCTGTTTTTGTTTTCGAGTCAAGAACCACAATTGATTCCGCTGTAGCTAAGAGCTCCCGATAGCTCCCACTAATATAAGAATTAGCACACAACTGAGACTAACCTCTGGGTTCCTGGAGGGCAGTAGCTAGGCTTTTCCAGGAGTCATAGAGCAAAGGTGGGAAGTATTGACCCACCCAACAAGTGTTCGCAATTTTTCTTTATCGCGGGTCGCACTTGACTTCAATTGTTTCTCAATTACTCTCGTAGTCGGAATACGATACTCCTCGAAGGCTTGCTGCCATGTTGTGATAGTGCCCACGGACTCCATCATGGAGGTCCTCTCAAGCAACACTCCTGACAACTTTCGACTCTGGAACACCAGAGGATTGGGTCTTTCTAAGGTTTCAAAGAAATCGAGCAGATATTCCAGACCTGTGGTCTCAGGACCGTCTTGTTACCACGGCTTTCTTCAACGCCCGAAGTCTCAATTGTCTCTGCTGGTGAATTACACGACTTGGAAGACAAGGTGTCATTTGAATGATATTGAGGCTCAAAATTCGTTGCGGTCTCCGCTCCTATACTTCACCGGGGATTTCGTATACTCGTAGTACGAGACGCGTTTCATCTTCAATCACATCCTCCAGGAAAAACATTATCTATCTACATAGAATAAACTTTCAAATCCAAAAAAAAGAGACTACCAGACCCCCCTTTCGGGGGATCTGAAACTGTGAAATCCACTTATTAAGGGGATGCTATCTCTCTTTTCTCGAGAGTCGAACCCAGATTTTTTAAGATCACAATCTCCGAAGTTGGATCAAGCATTAATTGCACACTTCCGTCTGTTACTGGGTATTAGGCCCATTATTCAAGACATGATTTCAGTAGGCTGCTCCTGCCGCGGTCTCGAGAGGATTTTGGAGGGAATTTCAGTCTTTGCAATATATCTGTTCTTGGTTCACGTGCTGGTACGACGCCTTAAGGGTCTGGTTGGTGCCTGGAATTGAAGGTGAAGCGGTAAGGATTGAGTACGTCGAGAGTGAATGGAGAATGTGTTAGGCTGTAGTATTAGATGTACATTGGTGGTAGGTTGCTGATAGATACATACTGTTTGCCGTGCTCTTGCCCTTCCTTCTACTTACACGGTGTCCATCTTCCGGCGTCTTCAAGATCTTAAGCCTGAACTGCATAGTTTTTTATGAAACAGAGGCTCCAACCACGTACGTCTTCAGCTGTAGGAGGCATTAATATGCAAAGCTTGGAAATCATTATCAGCTTCAATGGCGTCCAACACAGGCTGTAACTGCTCGGCCTGCTCATCCGTGAGCGGCACCACCGTATCTTCTTTCGGGACATAGATGACACTGGATTTCTCCACGCGAATCTTGAGGGATTCTTGTAGCCGCGCAGAAATGGCTGCGAGCTCGGTCGCCGGCGTCTCGACCACGAGTTTGTTCTCCTCCTCCACAATATCAATTGCGCCAGCCTCGATAGCCTCTTCCAGCGCTTCATCAATCCCGACTTTGTCCTGCTCTTCGAATTCTATGCGACCCCTCCGCTCAAAGAGATACGCTGTAGGCCCGGCACTGCCACCGGCCTTGTTGATGATCAAAAGGATGTTTTGGAGGACTCGTTTTTTATTGTCGGCTTCGCATTCGATTACGGCTGCGACGCCATATGGGAGGAGTGCTTCAATGGTGACCGGCTCCAGGGGCATGTTGGAAAGTGATTTACCCTGGCCCCTTAGGATGGCGACTTCGATCATGTCTTTAGCGAGTTGGTTTTTCTTTGCGGCTGCGATGGCAAAGGCAAGAGAAGGATTCGCCTTGGGGTCGGCACCTCCAACTGCATCAGGTTAATTGATGATATCGTCTACCAGACACTCGTATACCTACGCTTCGACATAAGAGCGATCTGTCGCATGTGGAACGTCCTCTCCTTGGATTTGGTGAGATCATTTGCTCCCTTGTCATGTTTGATCTTAGACCACCTGTTGTGGCCCGAGGCGCACAGGCGAGAGCTCGAAAAGTGCCTGCATTGAGCAAGACAGCTCCTCGGCGACGCCCGTATTCCTAGACAGAGAGACGGGCCCATACAAGATCGCTGAATGTCTACCGAGTGTGAGTGTCAAGGCAATGTGGACTAGTGGTAGTAACGTTTGGTGAAAACAATACGGCGGAGCACAAAGCCTGAAGCCGAGCAACATTTGTCCTCTCATTGAGCCACTATCTCTTGGTGTCTGGGGACTATGTTGACAATCCAAGAGGAAACATCTACTGATGTTGTTCTACTAATAACGAAACACATCTACTCTATCCAGTAGCCTCTGGGAGAATCTTGTTTTCATATGTCAATCAAACGCTGTGGCTCTGGTGGAGGAGGTGCAGCCTGTGCAATAGCCCTCATCACTCTTCCAAAATATTGCGCCACAAATCCCTCCGTGTAGAAGCTGTGATCAGAGCTATGATCCGCAACAAGATTGTGCGCCAGCTCGTGACAGAGAATCACCCACCAATAAACAAATGCCTCGGCATAGTCTGTGCCTCTCCCCGTAGCAGTGCGTTCGTGAAGATCATGATAATATCGATAGTTGCAGAAGATACTTCCATTGCGGTTGAAAGCAATGGTTTTGCCCGCAGGCTCCATGAAGATGTTGAGCGTTCGTGGATTGAGATTGAAGATATCACCCACTGCATTCAAGAGGGTGGCAAATGCTGTAAGACCAACTGAATGCTCGCGTAGGAAGGCGGATGCCTCGTTTGCAGATCCCATATACATCTGAATACCATGCTTAATGTCTGCTACGAAGACAAGTTCGTGAGCAGGATGCTCATCGCAGTAAGACTTGGTTTCTGTTAGCACATTCGTCTCGCCACGACTAAAAATATCCGATGAGTTGTGAGGACGAGTTTTCTTGACCGCATTTAGAAGATTTTCGCGTAAACGATGGGGTGCGACAACACCATCCTCCTGGGGCTTAGGACCCTGCTGGTTGTATTGATATGGTGGCGGTGGCCCACTCTTCGAGTCAGCGAGTTGTTGGCCACGACCAGTCTCGTTATCATTCCCCAACATCGATTGAACATGGCGGTTGCCCCAACCGAATTGCTTTGAAAGATTGGAAATTATTCCTCGACCTGATCGACTGTCATCACCACTAGCAACCACAGCCTTATTGCTAGACTCTGCATGCTGATTTGGAGATTCTGGGAAGCCACCGGGCAGCTCGTGTCGTTGATGTTGCGAAGAATTCTGGTGAGAAGCTGCGTATGCCTTCTCTTCTTCCTCAATCTGTTTTCGTTGCTCTTCGAGTTGCTGTTGGCGTTTATTCTCAGCCAGTCGTGCTTCGGCTGCCTTCTGGCGTAGGATGCGGGACACGTTAAAGCCACGTGCTCTTAGTTCAAGCAAGTCCGTCTTTAGTAACATCTCAAATGTAATGGCGGAGTGGATCTTGGGTCTTGTCAGTAGTATATGGATGAGTGATTGGCTGACCTGGTATAGATCAGGCTTCGCAGTAATCCAGAGCGTGAATTGCCGATTTGTTCCACTCAGAACGGCCGACCTCTTCTCAGTGTGGCTGATGTTGCGGTCACGTAAAGATCGTCGGAGAGATATGGTTGAGACCAATTGAACTGTGAGGTTATTTCCCAACCATTTCGCATCATGCTTGATCGTGTCCGGTGATTGCTCATGGAGGAATAGAGTCGAACGTTCAAGAATTTGTTTCCGCAATCTATCTGCGGGTACCTGGTCTGGTGCCCGGGGTCCATGTTTCGAAAACTCTTCAACCAAGGAGCTCAACAATGGTGAGCCTAAACTGTAGTAGAATTCCTCAAGAATCTCTTCTTGTGGCGCCGCGAGTATGTCTGTCTTGAATAGGTTGTAAGCCACATATTCATCGACGATGATAGCATCCTGTGCACTACATAGTTGGTATTCACGAATGCCTTGGAGATCCTCGTCGTCCAAGGCCTCCTGGTCTTCATCTCGTGCTGCAGACTTGTCAATAGACGCCTGTGCAGCGGGAATTTCTCTGCTTGCAAGCAAGAATGGCGCCCGCTTCATCTCTGCAAAAAGCTCCTTATTCTTCTTCAAGATCTTCATGCTGTCAGCCATGCTACGCAAAAGAGCCAGATATTTTTCGGCATTGCGAAAGCTTGCGGAAATACGCGCTGGTTCTCTGACCAGTATCTGCGCAATCTCTACCTTGGATGGCTCTTGTTTGGAGCCACACTTAACCAGGAAAGAATTTGCTTCAACTCCAAAATCGACGAAATGGAAGATTTCGCCAAAAACATCGCTTTCGCCAAGGAAACAGTTCCTAGGAGAAGTGTGAAGTTTGGGGGCGGCTTTTTCTTTCCCTTTGGAGAAGATTGGTATGAAATTCATTTCGTTCAATCGAGGCATGTTCGCAGCAGTGATCTCCCCAAGGCGGGTGGCAAAGTAAGTGAACAGGATTCGGGCATCCGCATACCTTGTTGGAGGGCGCTTGCTCAGAATATTGATGCAGAGCTCTATTGGGGGATTCTGGCGGATCCCGAATTTCATGGCATGAGGCACCCAATCGCGCTTCAGAATGTCGAATCCAAGCAGTGCTGCACCATCATCAATGAAGCACTGAGAGGGCGTGGCTAGTTTGCTTGAGTTGTTCTCAAGTGGGAGGAATGGTACTGTGATCTTAGCATAGTCATATGCACCGTATCCAGAGGAGTGATGGTGTGACAGGAAGTAAGCCAGAGCCCTGTCTCTCAAATCAAGGTCTGGTTGAGGCATCTTCCCTGCACTTGCCAGAATGGAAAGGAGTTCTTCGACGGTCGGAACTGTTCGTAGACCAAGAATACTCAGGAACCTGCCTTCCGGACTGCCGCTGCGAAAAAGCCCAGGCCAGGATAGGCAGGGTAGGTTTAAATCTCGGAGCTCAGGTCGGGGTTCGAACAGCTCTGCAACTTTGTATAGCTTTGCTGGAACCTCTTCTTCTTTGCCTTTAATCTGCCGTGGGCAAATAGGAGTGTTTATCAATTTCTGCATTTCAGAACCGGGGATGTCATCGCGCACAGAAGCAAGATATTGTATCAGATCCACATGACTACCTCTTGAGTCTTTTGCTAGAAGACGCTCAAACACCATCCCCAGCTCCACAGTTTTACGCACACCAATGGCGATAAGGAATTTGTCCTTGACGTTGGAAAGCCCCTTTATGGTTGCCAGGTCGTCAAAAAGCTTGACATTCGGGAAATAAGAGTCACCTGGTTTTTTCATTCCGAACTTTGTTGGTACAATGGTGTGCTTGCTAAGAAGGTCAACCAGAGACGACTTGGAAGATTGACTCAGCGAGTCCCAATGCTTGGAAAGGAGGGGAAGAAGTTGTGTACTGAAATCCGACGATCGAGTGACATCTTGATGTTCTGGCAGAATTTGACGATTGCCTGCTTCCGCGATCAACCACCGCATCCAAGGAACGATCTGAAGTTCTTCCCAACCTATGCTCTCCAATTCGTGCTTGCTCATACTCTTTGTGAATTTGAACGGCATCACAGAAGGTGGTACAGGGAAATCAACTGGTGTTCGACTAGGATTTAGAAAGTGCTTTATATCTCCAAGTTGCAAAATTTGGCCCCGGTCAGTCTCAGGCTCATCGTCATTCACCACTGCGACAGCCAAGAGATTGGCGATGGTGACTTTCTCAAGTTGTCCACACGTTGATTGTTTTGTCAGCCATCCAAGAAATTCGCCGACTTGAATGGTTGATAGAGGACTTGACTCAAGGGCAAGATTGATATCAGAAACCGTCACTTCGGTGATCAAGCCAAAGTCCACAAGTTTTGCCACCAGCTTACTGGCTTCTGTTGCTAGTCTTTCTGGAAGAATTGGAATTCCCGCCATGAAAGTTAGGTCTTTGGGAGCGATTCGCACATCATTAGTGGGCAGGACTCCACAAGTAGAGACAACCTCAATTGACGCCTTCTTACTGCAAGTCCAGAAGGCGTCCTCAAGCAGCTGACCAATCGCAGCAGATGGCGTTGACTCCTTGTAAGTGAAATTCTTGAATATCGTTATCGCCTCGTCTAGAAAAGGATTCACATCGGCCATGCGGATCTTCGTACGGCCGCTCGCCTGTCGCCGGATCTTTTCTTGCAACTCTTGCATCTCTGTAGACCATGCTATCCTGCATACAATGCCTGCAGCCCTGAGCATTTCCATGTTCCATGTCCTTACATATCTCGCATTCAAATCAATCGACTCACGTTCGACTGTAGGTATAACAGAAGGAGCCGAAATATGAGCACTAAGACCGGTGGTTTGATGAGTGGGAAAGCCGATAAAGATCTTGCCCCCTTTTGTTGGTAGGACGGTCCCAAAGACATCGCCAGCTGCCGATGCCTTGGCTAAACTCGAATCTTCAATATAAGGGGCTGTCAAAACGGCGAGTTTTGTGTACTTTGGAGGAGGCTTCTTTGTGGCACGTTCCAACTCGTCGTTGAATTTCTGCCCAGTGAAGGTTTTGATTGTCGCAGTGTTGACGTTCAAGAAGACAGTGGCTGAAAACTTTGTGGCGAGAACATCCGAGTCATTCGCCATGGGTGTGGCTGGTCTCGAGGATGGATTAGTTTCGTCCGGCACGACGCCAGCCAGACGGGAGAAGAATTTCCGCAATGAGGGAGCAGCATCCTGGGCATGGGACCGCAAACCAGTGTCTTTGGAGGCTTTCCATCCTATTATAGCCATCCATTGCCCATCTATTTGTGCAATCTCCTTTGAAACCTTTGTTACTTTCATGAAACCCTCGCTGGTCTTTGGCTCAATATCTCGTGGAATGCCCAATTCGTAGCTAGGAGATGTCTTCTTCATCAGGGTCAGTACGTTCCAGTTGTCTATCCACAACTCTATGTTTTCCAGACCGACAAAGGTTAAACTGTTTGCGAGGAATTGCGCTAAAGGAAGAAGAGGTGGTACAGGTGAAGTATTGTCTCGATAGTCGAGGACAAAGTTGGTATCTCGAGAAGTTTCTGCCTCGCTGAGTTGCAGGCGTCGTGTAAATAAAGAGTTGTTCTTCCAGTAGAAAGCCATAGCCTCTGCACCCGAGGATATGAAAGGCTCCTCACAGTCGGCAAACGTAGAGTAGAAACCCACGCCAAAGGCACCAATTTTCGTCTCATCTGGATTTCCTTCGGCTATCCTCTTGAGCCGATTCCAATCATTTTCGTTGAAGGGCTGTCCATTGTTCGTCACTACCAAACGTCTCAGTGTATGGTTCTGAACGGTGTGCTTGAGGAGGGCTGAGTCGGAAGAGGCACCAGCGGGCAATGGAACCGTGGTGGATGGCACGGTTTCGAATTTGATGGTGATTTTGGTGGCGGAAGCATCGGCTGCATTCTGGAGGAGTTCTCTCAAGACGGTCCATTCGCCAGAATATCGAGCCAGTACCTTGTCTATTAGGGCTCTAGTGTTGACAGTAACAGCCTCTTCATCGTTGCCGGAACGTAGCGTCCGTGCGCGAAGGGCGTTGAAATCCATATTGATGATAAAGTTGAAGTGTGTTCCATTAACAGAATGAATGGGATAACATGTTTATATGTGGTGAGGATGAGGCGAACCCGAGGCGGCTTCGAGGAGGTGCCAGTCCGTTCAAGTCGCAGGCAACTTTCTGAGACGACTCGGGGAACGGAGTTTACAAAAGTGATTCGCCAGGTGACGCACGACAGTATGTAACTAGTGGCAACTGCGACTGGAGACTGATCTTATCTAATCAAACGCTCCTTACTTGCAACGCGAAACCATGTGATCGCGTGTCCCAAGTCACGTGGATCGATAAAGGCATACTTGGTCTTCACCCTTTGAAGAACTTCTTCTCACTAATTAGTCTGCTTCCACACTATCATCATGTCATTATGGGATATAATCCATTTTTGCCCACGGCAGGCGCAAAGATCAACACATTGTGTGTTCCCGCCGGCCTCGTCCATCCCGACCGCTTTCAGGAGTTCATCAAGATATTGCGGAGTGCTTCAATAGTCAAGCTCAGAGTGACCGATACCAGTAATCGCCAACGTAGGTTGACGCGCAATTTCTAACACCAATGATACTCCGTTACTAACTGTATCCGCAACTCAGTGACCCAGGATGGAACGTTATTCTTTGATTTGGCTGCAACCCAGGATGGCTCAAGGGCGGATATGTTTCCCCTGGAACCTAATGGAAAAACTCAAGTTTTGCTCGGCTTGGTAGACGGCAGACGGCTTGAACGGTCGCTTGAAGTTGGCGAGTCTGCATCAAATGGTACCGATGCGGCTTTAGAAATTGTTCGGTCTCAATTTTCTGAATTATTGCCCGATGCGCCTGGGCTTGTTGTGCGTCAATTGGTTGTCTTCCAAGGCGATGTTACGCCGCCTAGTGAACCAGAGATTCTGTTCATACCTGAAAATGACGGCGACGAGGCGGTCTTTGATACCATGGTCCAACTAGCGCAACGGTGGACCAGGGGGGTGTCGAATCTCTTAAAATCTCTAAAGGACAAGCCAATTAGTATGGTCCCAGTAGGAAGCTCTCAAGGCTTTCCACGTATGTCCAAATCTCTTGTTCCAACCATGCCAGAGGGCTCTTCTACACATACTACAGCCAAGTCCTCCAGTCCAATATCAGCCTTCAATGAACCTGAGGCTCAAAGTGACACCTCAAGAGGTCGATTCAGCATTGTACAAGGCATATACAATCTCCAAAGTGGCCTCTGGCTTGATGCGTTGACGTCTTTGTCGGATGGGGCTGCTCTTGCACTTGAGAACCAAGACCATCTCTGGCATGGAAAGGCTCTAGAATGTTTGTTGGTCTCAATGCTCCTCTTGTCCTGGTCAAACAAAAATTATACCATTCCCCAGATATGTCGCACACTTCCAAACAGGAGTGGGATTTTTGGTGCAGATTCGACAAGTCAAGCGGCAGGTTCGTTGAAAAGTTTGGCTCAGCTCATCCCACCACTCGTCGAAACTATATTGGAGTTATATGCCAAAATTTCAAATCTTGATCTAGGCGGTTCCTTGCAAGATTTGTTGAGAGAGTCCCGTGTCAGGCATGTGAACTTGCTTGTCATCATCAAAGGCGAGGGATGTGTTCTGAATAGAATTATTCTTGACCATCTGGTTTCGCCCCGTGACCGAAATATCGATGCACCTGTACAGTCAGAAGGAGAATTTGTCTCCATCTCTCGGGCAGGCCTTGCAAACAATCTGATCGAAGCACTTCAAACTTCCCAGTCAAGCAATAATTTGTCACATTACACGAGTATGCTAGTTGCTGTGGCTAGTAGCCTTTCCATCTTGGGGCTTGAGCGAAAGCATGCATTTTATCTCAAGCAGCTCATGCAACAATTTGCTCCAAAACTTGTGGAAGCACGTAAGCTCGGCGCTTCTGAAGTTGGCGTGCACCCAGCTGCAGGGCTTCCTCCACTCAGCAATGCTCAACAAGGCGTCATTCCAGAGATGGTTATTGGCACGAGAGTTATGTTGAGCCTGGCGGCTAGTGCGTATGGCGTTGCGCTACCATCTGTTCCATCACCCTCGGACAAGAGACCTGCAGATGTCAACAATATCCGAGAAAAGTTGGCCATATGGGCTACCGAGCAGACCTCCGGTGACGTCCTACTCAAGATCGAAATGCTTCGAGTTTGTGTGAGCGTTTGTGAAGCTCTGCCTGACATACCGGCAGGTCTTCACTTCACCTCCAATATACTTCGCACAGCAAAGCAAACATTGACGATGTCCACGCAGTCGAAGCCCCAGGTTCCCATTATTTCCACCGATGAACAAGTACGCTTAATGGAGAGCATGCGACAAGCAGTGTCCGCAGCCTCGCGGCTTGGTGCAGACGGGTATCGCGCGGAATACTGGGATGATTTTCTTGTGCGAGATGTGCGAATATTCGAAAAGGATGGGTTTTCCACACTTATCGCGCACAAACCGAGTGATTTATCAATTCGAGCAAGTGGAATGTCCGATGCAGTGCGAGATCCTTTCATCTACAATCCTTTTTCCAAGGATAAATCAATAACCAGCGCACCTGTACTTGTTGCAGGTGAACTGGCGACGTTCGCAGTTGTCCTACAAAATCCTCTCGAAATGGAGGTGGATATTGAGGAAATTTCGCTGATCACCAATGGTTCGGCTTTCCAGGCCTCCCCACACGGCATTGTCCTTGGGCCTTTCTCTATCCAAACATTCACCTTCAACGGCCGGGCTACCGCCGATGGTGAGCTGGAAGTGATTGGATGTCGGGCGAGAGTACGGAATTGCTATGAACAAGAATTCCTCACTTTCGTGAAGGACTGGAAGGTGCCATTCAAACCCAAGCAGAAAGCTGTCACGAAAGGTCGCTTCCGCGCTCATCTGAGAGAGGTGATTGATGAAGTACCACCAACTGGGACTGGTATAGTGTTCGAGCCACCAGAGCCGACAACTTTAAGATTGAAGGTTATAAATGCCCAACCCAGGCTAATAGTCAAATCCAGCACACTAGAACAGCCATCGATAATGCTGCTCGAAGGAGAATGCCGCTCATTTACTGTCACTCTGTCAAATACTAGTGCAACGGTCGCTGCAGATCTTCTTCTCATGACCACGGAGGATTCTGTGATGAAGCAGCTTAAGGAGGCCTTGTCAAACAAAGATTTGAATCCGGTGGAGATCTTCGAGGTACAGTCGCAAATAGCGACCAAGCCAGCAATCTCTGTGAAAAAGATCGATGCCACCAACCCAAATACTCTTCTTCCACCGAATCAAGATATTACTTACAACGTTGAGGTCTGGGGACGAGCAGGACTAGTGAGTGCCGCAGTACATGCGGATTACGCTTTCCTGGGCTCTCAATCATCCGAAGTCAAGGAGACTTTTTACACCCGACAGATCAGATTTCCTCTTGCCATCACTGTCAATGGTAGTATTGAAATCCCCCGTTGCAACATTTTGTCCATTCAGAGTGATTTTGCTTGGAGTTCAGACTACCGACCGAATTCGTTGGAGGTTGACCACGACAACACTGCCTCCTCCCTACCTCGACAACAATCTATAATGCATCACTGGCTACAGGAGCAGTCAGACGCCAGTGACTATTGCATGATGTCACTAGACTTACGCAATGTCTGGCCCCAACCACTGGATATCACCCTGCAAGCTAGAAAGCTACATACCGCCGAAGAAGAACTTGGCGAATCATCCTGGAAGCATGGTTATACGGTTCATGAGACCCTACAGCCAGGTGTCGTGACCAGGGTTGTGTTGCTGCTGCCACGGATATTTGTGGAAGATCCATACATCCCTATCCCAAGCCTCGACACACAGAAACAATTCGTCGTATCAACCGTCAAAATGAGCCCAGAGGCAGAAGCCTCAAGTAGGGAATCCTTCTGGTATCGAGAGTCGCTCCTGAAGTGCTTACGAGGGACATGGATTGAAGGCAGCTCTGGACGACAGGGAGAGATTGATCTTAGGAAGGGTATAAGACTCAGTCCACGTATGGTGGAAGCTTTGAAGATGGACCACGTCGCTATTGACTATGATATCGCTCCCTGCTCGAGCAGTAAGGTGTCTGATGACGGACAGGCTGACCTGGTAAAGCAGGCCGGGAAGTCGCACTTTATCATTCGAAACGAGGCTTTTGCGACGTTGAAAGTACGGGTGCGCAACCACACGCAGGACACTTTACACCTTCTTCTCCGACTCCAACCGTCTCTTAGACATCAACCCCACAACATCGCACTCGACCTTTCAAAGCGATTTGCATGGTCGGGCGTGCTGCAGCGAGCACTGCGTCCAGCTATAGAGCCGGGTGGCATGTGTGAAACGGAGCTAGGAATAATTCCACTGGTAGAAGGCAATTATGATATCTATGCTTCTGTGGAGGAAATCAAAGCCCGCGGAAAAGGAACGTTGAAGAAGACGCTGGAGGGGATTGGTGGTGGTGCGGAGCGAAGGATATGGCGAGCAAGATCTCCGTGTCTTATTGACGCAGTGGGTGTATGATGATGAGCTGTGCTCACGCTCAAATTAAAGTCCTTTCAAAGGACTTTCAGAACAAGATCGATGATCTGCAGGAAGACATCTCGATCAACATCAGCCTTGGCCAATCCGAGTCCAAGCATGAGAGAGCGAGACTCGTCAGGCGTTTTGGTAGTGATGGCACTGGCAATCTGTGAAGCGTAGAGCTGACCCACAGTCTCACGATCCGATCCACCGGCGCCGAGAAGCGTGCGTGGCTGGAAACGGGCTGATGGAAGCAGGGCATCATTGTCAGAACTGATGGTTTGGAAATATGGATCCGAGTGTGTCGGATTGTCACTCAACAGTGGCACGGTAATCTGGCTTCCGTTTTAGCATAGAAACGAGATTTCATAAGTTTTGGAGCAAGCATACCCACTGGGCCAATCTACCGTTTTGCGTAATCGTTATCATGATTTTGTCTGCAAAAGATATTGCCATGACGTCTGTCTTAACTCCATTGACTTCACCCGCAACCTGCTTGGATGGGGCTGGGAAGGGTATCGTGACTTTTGTATCGTCCATTGTGAGAGTATTATAGTCCTGGGGGAGACCCATGCTACACTCTTCAGTTGGGTTATATAGACGACCTAGAAATCGTATTTAGCAATTTCTACTGAATTGAAAGCCGGGTCCAACATTCCGTTGGTGGAAAGTCGAACGCTCACACGTGATTGATATGCCACTCACCGCCCTCGAGTATGCCCTTCAATATTGTTTCATACCGCCTATTTTCTGCCGCAATAACTTTTTCGAGTCCTTGCAACGCATTGGAACATTTTTCGGCCGCAAGACTGTTGAGTGCGTGAATGAAGAGGGCAGTATATACTCAAAGATGCCTCGATTTGTTCCTCGCCAACGGAAACACAAGGTCCTTGCGCGAGAGAAAAGCGAGAAGGCACCTCAAATCGAGTCGAATCAGGAACAAATCATCCCTCTAACACAAAGCGAGAAAGAGGCAAAGAGACAGAAATTGAGAGATGAGCTGAAGGCTCAGCAGCCAAAAGTATCGGCCAAAAAGCAGAAGAGATTGGATAAATACATCGAGAATAAGTTGAGAAAGGATGAGACAATCGACTTGCTCCGAAAGTTGGAGCAGGAGAAGGAGAAATATGACGCCGTGGTAGACTCTTCTCAGAATTTGGGAAAAAGAACTTTTAGCGAGTTTGTGAAGGGACAGACGAACGGCAACACTGAAAAGAACAAGAGAAAGCGCACGCAAAAGGACGATCAAGACTCTGATATAGAGAGCGAAGATTCATTCGAAGCAGAGAACAAGGATGCCTTTACACATATGCCAGATGAAGATCATGAACCCATGCCTGCCCCCGTCATCACCAATGCGATTCGCGGTAGTGGACTCGCACGGCCTTTGGAACTTGACGAGAGTGGTTTGCCCGTGATTCAATCGAGGAAGAGGGGGAAGCAGCGTGTCAAAGGCACTCCTGTTGCGGAGGAACTGCCCTGGCATGGGTTTGATTCGAACTCAGCTGATGCAGAAGACTCTCTAGATGGCGAGGGGAATCTAGAAGACTCTGAATCTTCAGATGGCGATGATTCTGCCACCAGCGAATTGGGAACGAGTGACGAAGATGACGATTTAGCGTCTGAAGACAGTGATTCGGATTCGGAGTTATCATCTTCAGACGAGTCTGCAGGGGAGAAACCAAAGACCAGAAAATCGGCATTCAAGACGTGGGCAACACAGCAGGTCAACAATTCTATAGGACATGTCCCATCCTACACCCCTGGTGAGGGCGAGCTGCTGCCAAAGCCAGCAGTCAAAGAGTTGGCGACTCCGATGAAAGTAGTCAGTGATACCCCCACTGAGGCTTCCGAGTCAACGCCAAACCGAAAGGCATATGCAGTGCACATCGATCGTGCGGATGAGATTCAGCAATCGAGGATACAGCTACCAATCCTCCAGCGAGAGCAAGAAATAATGGAGGCTATCCACAATAATTCGGTTGTGCTAGTGAAAGGCGATACTGGTAGCGGCAAGACGACACAAGTACCACAGTTTCTATTCGAAGCCGGGTATGGCTCCAAAGATGGATCGACTCCCGGAATGATTGGAATCACTCAGCCTCGACGAGTAGCTGCAGTGAGTATGGCCAAACGCGTTGGCGTTGAATTGGGTGACCATGGGAAGAAAGTGGCGTATCAAATTCGATTCGACAGCAATGTCTCTTCCAACACCGCAGTCAAATTCATGACCGATGGAATATTGCTCCGGGAATTATCTCAAGACTTGCTTCTCAGAAGATACTCTGCGATTGTCATTGATGAAGCCCACGAGAGAAGTGTCAATACCGATATCTTGATTGGTATGCTGAGCAAGATTGTGCCTGCTCGATTGAGAAAGACCAAGTTCAATCCAGATCCACAACCACTCAAGCTCATCATAATGTCTGCTACTCTCAACATAGGAGATTTTCTACATGAGAAACTTTTCTCTCCCTCTGAAAGACCCCCGGTGGTTGAAGCAGAAGGCAGGCAACATCGTGTTACTACGCATTTTGCATTGCGTTCCAGGCCAGATTATGTCGAAGAAGTGATTGAGAAGGTTGGACGTGCCCATCGAAAACTTCCTCATGGAGGCATACTGGTCTTCTTAACGGGTCAAAACGAGATAAGGCAGGTTGGTGATCGCTTGAGGACTGCCTTAGCACCTCGGGACAGACACAACCCTCGACAAAATGCACCACAAGTGACGATAGCGGCAAGTGAAGCCCCACTTGAGGTTGAAGATATGGATATTGGCGACTTCAAGGCACAAGATGACCACGATGATTTTGATCTCGACATCTTGACACATTCAGAAGATGAGGCAGAGGCACATGAATTTGACATTTCGGATGATGAAGATAAAGGCAACATTGGTAAACCCAACCCTGTGTCCACATTGACTAAAGAACCTTACACCTCCGTCCATGTTCTACCACTCTATTCACAGCTCCCGACGAATGAACAACTCAAGGTATTCGAGCCACCTCCACCAGGCTCTCGACTGATCGTGCTCGCAACCAATGTTGCTGAGACCAGCTTGACCATACCCGGAATCCGCTACGTGTTTGACTCGGGTCGAAGCAAAGAACGGAAGTACAACCTAGACTCGGGAGTCCAGAGCTTCGAAGTCGATTGGATCAGCAAGGCCAGCGCTGAACAGCGAGCCGGTCGCGCAGGTCGAACGGGGCCTGGCCACTGTTGGAGACTTTACGCCTCCGCGGTATATGAGCAATTCTTTCCCGACCACGCAGAACCAGAAATCCTCCGAGCACCTGCTGAGAGTGTCGTCCTGCAACTCAAAGGGTTCGCCTACCCAAAACCGATCGTGGACTTTCCATTTCCAACTCCACCTGCATCATTCACCTTGAACAAAGCCGAGCAGCTGCTGCGAAATCTTGGAGCCTTGACGACCAACGGAGTCATCACCAAACTGGGCAAGCAATTGTCCGTGTATCCCCTCTCACCTCGACTGGGCAAAATCATGGCCGCTGGGGTCGACGAGCCCGCTCTGATCTGGCAGGTCCTCGCACTAGTGGCCGGTCTCGCCGTGCCCGAAATCTTCATCACAGAAGCGCAGCTCGATCTGGACCCGTCCCAACCCGCACCCAACGGAGGGGAATTATACACTCGAGCGGACCAACTTGACGACGATGCGCGCGACCGGAGAAAGCAAGAATACGGCCGGGCCAGAGCAACACTCAGCCGGCACGACAAGACGTCGGACGCGATGAAACTCTTCACCGCAGTGTCCATGTACCTGGATGCCACGGACAAGAACCAGTTCTGCAGCGACTACTTCCTGCGGCCGAAAGCCATGGCGGAAATCAGTCAACTGCGCTCGCAACTCGAATCGCTCGTGCGCGCGAACCACCGCACAACCATCAGCTCTGAGATCATCACACAGTCACGCGGCTCGAAACTCTCCTCCTCGCGCGTCAAGCAGCTCAACATCATCGCCGCAAGCGGCCACATCGACCGCGTCGCCATCCGCTACGACCGCCTGCCCACCCCGCCAGACATGCCTGTGAAGCCCCGCCGCGCAATCGACATCCCCTACCTGCCCCTCGTCCCACTCACAGACAAGACCTCCGCCTCCCTCACCGAGAAAGCAGTCTACATCCACCCATCATCGGTCCTGTCGCGCCTCCCCATCAAAGACCTGCCGGAATACATCGTGTACAGCCACCTGCAGCGGGCGCAAGCACACACGATTCAAACCGATGGCATATCGCCCAAAACGCGCATGTTCCCGCTCACGCCGATCGACAGCGCGCGCCTCTCGCTGCTCGCCCGCGACACCGCGCTCGTCGAGTACGGCAAGCCCGTCGCCAGGAGCAAAGTCGAAGATCTCGCGGGCCTGCCGAAGCGGAGGGAGTGCTGGGTTGTTGCGGAGCTGAAGGTTGGAGCCGGCGAGCGCGGCGGCGGGTTGGGCTTTGGCTGGCCTTTGCCGCCCGTCAAGGTCCGGCAGGTGCTGGACGTGAAAAGTAAAGGCGGCTGGAGGGTCGAGGAGGTGTTGAGTTGAGCCGAGTCTTGGCAATCGACGAGACGTGGAGGTTCTGCGACATCTTTCGTTAGTCAGTCGCAAGCTATTAGTCTCCCGTCCAGATCAAGTGAGTAACTGTTTTGGTCACCTGGCTTTCTTGCAGCGTGTTCGGCACAAACCAATATACGCCTTGTGTAAAGCCAGTATCACGTTGGTGACTGCTACAGGCTGCAATTCTGATGACTGAATAGTTCTTATCATTTGATGACTGACACGAATGAGCGACTTGTAAAGCTCCCACTATGCTGACTGATGTTGTTATGAGACCTGGTTTCTCACTGCTACCGGGACATTTCATTCTTGGTAAGAAGAACCAGTCCGACTCCGACCAGCATAAGGACTGTCCACACAATGCCTAGATCCATTGCAACCTATTTCCGTCCCACATCACTCAGCTCCTTTCTAACTCCTTTGCGTCACCACCGTACCCGAACAGGGATGAGTTTGTCCATCATGTTGGCTTCTCCATATCTTCCTCTCCGCAGTGGACGGTGGTGCACATGGCTTCCAAAGACTTGATCGCGCGTTCAACTCTTGCATAGGCTCCATCAAGTTCCTTCTGCAACTCATTCACTGTCAAGTTGCAAGAAGTCTTGAGCCACCATGGAGCAACATTTTCAATGACACGCATGACAAGGCAGACTTGATGGAAGATCAAGTCACCGAATGGAAGGACCTCATCTCGTTGGAGTTCACCCAAGTAGTCACGGTCACCTTCAACTCCTTTGCAGCAAAATCCGGCATGGCCAAGCGCTGCGGGTAAAGCCTCGAGTGCTCTCAATGCTGCAATGAAGGTCTCATACGAATGCTTGGGCCAGTCATAGGCATCATTGACCAGAGTATTGGCAAACTCTTCATAGATTGGATACATGCCGGAAAACTCCAAGTCAAGTATAGCTGAAACATTGAGTTTTCCATCATCGTCTTCAGTGACCAGAACGTTCCTGGGTGACAGGTCATAATGGGTAAACATCATCTTCTCGCCAGTTTCTGCTTGATCAGGAAAGGCTTTGGAGCAATCAGCCATGCGGCGCTTCTCTGGTGGGACAGCGATGTCCAATTGTGGGAGGGTGTCTCTCATGAACTTGTGGACAAGGTCTGTCATTGGCTTGCGAATGTAGTCATAGATTTCGGAATCTTCGAGTTTGCGGAGGGCAGATTTCAATCGATGAGTCACATACTCGAGGTGAGTGGTGAGTGGCTGAGATGGTTGGACGTGACCGGTAAGGCGTCCATAGATGTAGACGTCGGTACCTGGGAGGATGGAGCGAGCATACAAGGTTGCAGCAGGTGGAGCAGCCTTGGCTTGTGGAATGAGGATCATGTTGCCAACGGCTTTGCCTCGAGGCATGGTCTTGCGCCATTCAGCGACATAGGCAGCGATTTGCATCATCAGTGCTGTGCCTTGATCTCCTTCAAGGTCTTCTGTGTAGATGATGCGTCCTGGTACACGGCTAAGAAGCATCCAACCTTGCTTCATGTCCAAGTCTTTGTCTTGGTCAGAGATTGTGACGTTTCTCAAGGCTTCGATTGGTAGGTGGTCATGTTCTTCAAGAGAGACAGAACCCTCAGGGTCGCTTCTGGTTTGAACCCTCATACCGTCTTCAGACCAAGACAGAACACGAGGAACGTTCATGGAGGGACAATATTTCTCCAAGAGTAAGAGGCTGGCAATCTCATTCTGGATTTTACGAGCATCAAACCCACGACCGATTACTTTGAGGGCGTAGGAAGTAGTAGCTGGAGTACGTCTGGATGTGATTCGTTCGAGTGGTTCATCTTCTCCGGTGTCGGATGCGTCAGAACAGACCAGAGACTCTTCACCAGAACGCAATTTGGTATGAATGTCGACATAGTAGATGCGATTGTTGAAAGATTTCCCCGAGGGGAGTTGGTCGATGGTGATCTCGTCTGGATCGACATCGTCAAGGCTCTTTGCAACAATTGATTTGATCTTTACATCAGAAAAGTAGACTTTGTAGTTTGGATT
Source organism: Exophiala bonariae (assembly GCF_035927105.1). NCBI lineage: Eukaryota > Fungi > Ascomycota > Eurotiomycetes > Chaetothyriales > Herpotrichiellaceae > Exophiala > Exophiala bonariae. The sequence goes on along the minus strand of NW_027042476.1, from coordinate 3,171,444 downwards.
GCTTCGAGGGGTCGGCATCTTGGCCAATTGTAAAGATTGAATGATCACTCGAAGTCTCGCTGGGCAGGTTCGAGTTAGCCCAGGAGGAAGCCACAATAAGGATTGGAGATTCTATACCTTGTTGAACTGGAAGGCTGATGGGTCGAGAGATGAGTTCGATGACTGAGGCTTGAGAGAATAGATATCTGGAGGTGTAAGCTTGTGCTTTCGTATGGGAAGATGTGAGCTTTGAGTGACGGGAGGGACGGGCCAGGGGTTGCTTCGGAAGAGAGAAGATGGGCGGTTTTTATAGCTGAGCAGAGGAAGCTTACGTTTGCTTTCGACCTGAGTGATGTGAACCCAGAAGGACCTCTTGAAGAAACCTGTGATGTGCTGTACGACTCTGTATGAGCCTTGACGTCTTCAAGACTGGGAGTTGTTGTTGTTGTTTTGCGTGCAAGTCACAAAGGAAAGAGCCTGAGAGAAGCCAGGGAAACAAGACAAGAGCGGCAAGTTGGCCGGACAGGCAGTCACGACCAATCAACTCAGGGTGGCGACTTTAGCAGTGACTGAAGGGTCTTCGCCGACACGCTGAGCAATCTTGGTCTTGGTGGTGGGCAGGGTGTGGATTGTGCGATGAGCTGATTCTGGTTGTATAGCCGAGCTGGGTATGACACTCCTGGATTCAGGCTTGGGAAAGGACTTGAGGCACCTCTCAATCCCCCGTTTGGATCTCTGACAAGTCCAACTCCAGTCTTCTATCGTTGTTTGTCACTATAACGTCCACATGATCCCAGTTGGGATCAAGTCACCGTCGTCGTGACTTGCCAACCTTTGAACCTCAGGCTGGACCGACAAACAAACCTGCATCTGCTGATCCAACCCTGCACAAACCATACCTACAGCTGTGCTTACCTGGTCTCACACACATTCAGGCATGAACATTCGCTACACTGGTCCAGTATTGCCTTTGCCTGTGAGAAACCAGATTCAGGTGGCGCTTGTTCAATTGATGACGCTCTCATTGGGGGGCTTCCACCATATTGGCCCGTGGACACGAGTTCCTGGCAGATCAGCAGAGCAGTGTCTCGAGTCCCCAGGCTGTGCCTCAGGAGGCTATGGCTCGGAGGCGACCGCCTTGGACAAACAGGAGAAGAAACCTTGATGCTTCTGACCACTGCACGGTTTTCAGACAAAGCCGGATTAACATATATCCGCAAGATATGTATGAAGCACGAGCCAAACCTGCTCCATCCATGAAAAGGACTGGTGTTTCTCCTAGTGATGTTGCCGGTGGTTTATCAAAGGATCATTGGGCCTACTTCACAATTGCCTGGCATGCGAGATGTGGCAAGTTGTCGTTTTCTCAGGAATGGGCCATTGATTGGAAGAACTCTTCTCAACCTTGCGAGGACGGAAATGGCACGCCAACGGACCGATACTTGATCCAGCGATCAAAGCAGCGTGCTTGTCCATGAATGGTGTTGATCATCCGACCAGAAATGACATGCATTGCACTCATTGTGTCAGCCTCAGTGCTGGAGTCCATTTATTCAATCGTGGCCTTGACAATGGCAAAGAGGCGAAAGAATGCGCACCGCCGACATCTCTCGGCATGAAAATGACGTTTCAAATGTTTGTACGACGTTGGAAGGTCCCAGGCAATGGCATTAATCACCCGATGATCCTCCTATGTAACAATCTTGGTTGGTTGATGGAGCCTTTTCACTATATCACGTGCCATATCTATTCCATATTTCATGGCTTGGGTTCAGGCCGGGGAAGTTGATTCGTCACAGCGTTCGCCTCGACCTGAACAACTGAACAGGCACACTCGGATTGTTTGGTGGTGGAATGATTCAATGGAATGAGGCCATTAGGGAGAGAGCTTGTGTTCTCAGGGGAGACGAATGGGGGCATAGCAAGATCTGCACGGCTGGGACAGTTCTTGGCAGGCAGACTTGCGCCAAGCTTTCAACCGAGAGACATCAAAAAGAGTGTCCAAAATAGAACTCTCAGGCTGGGTTTACAGTACAAGCCTGCCTAGTTAAGGGTTCACACCACTCACTGAGCTACCCAGGTACCCTTATCATTCGGTGCCCGGGCACGCATTCATGGCCTAAGCACCCCTAGGGATACGGATCTGCTCACCAGCAACCATTACTACTGCACGCTTGAGACTCAATCCAGAATCCTTGCACTGAGAGTATCTTTTGTTCATGCGACGGGACACTGCAACATTTCCGTGCGAAGTCCTTATCTGGGTTCTCATCGACGAAGCACTTCACGGTTTATTTGAATCAGTCATCAATAATCACAGAGACGGAACCATCTTCCCCTCGCATTTGATTACACTGCGGATCTATCCAGGGTGATGAGGTAGTCTCCCATGCGCTGCTGCCCAGGCCCAGTTCCAGCCTTGGCTCTCGTCTAGCTGCATTTAGGCCCCCTATGCCGCATCTCACAAGACTTTTCAGTGGAAATTATACCATTTCAAATGTCATTAAGCGAACCAATGATGCTCTATCTAGCTTTACTATACGTTACCTCATTCGTGGTTGGAATGACCGCCATCTGCCCTTTTTTCTCCTCTTCAGCCTGATCCCGAAGCCCTGTTCTATAAACAATCCTTCGCGCCATCACTCTCTACCCCTTGCAGCCACGGCTAATATTGCATCTGGTTTCGGTTCGCTATCCCACAGACAAGCTTTCCCAGACTTTCTAATGTCTCCACTATCATGCTTTCCAAACACGCCGGTTGGAGCTGCCTCTAGCCTAAGCAGTAGTAAACAACAACGGTCTTCCAACTCCGTACCTCGAATGTGTTCATCACCCGCTACGTTTGATGCGAAACTGGTCTCGCTGGACTTCGGTGTACACACGTGTATAGTGTCAACCCTTTTCGAGCACGACGCCTGGAAACGAAAGACAGTATCTCAACATTGATGCACAAGTAACACCTCAAGCTGTCAACGAACACAACCAGGACTGGTTTTGAGCCGCAGCTATGGTCTCAGTACTACTCGTACGAGTACGTACGGACGTGATCTCTGGAAAGTCCCAGATACCTGCGGGTGACCCCTGCCTTGCAACCAAACTAGCCCCTACGGCTGAGCTGTCAGATTAATTTCAGTAGCCGTTGGGCTGGACAGCAGAGTGGTTTATCCCGATGCAACTGTCCCGGTCACGCAAATCCGGAGGTTGTTCCTAGGAGTAAGTCCTTGAGAGAGGGTCGCGAATTTCTTTCCATACTACTTTCTTCTTCCCAGCTATTCTCTTGTAGAGGCCCAACAGTCGTTCGTTTTACAACATTCTTTTGATCTGGCTGTCATTCTTTTACTTCCGCCTGTCTGCGCCTGGCATTGATCCTTTCGTTTTTTAAAACCATCTCGAAATCTTTTCTACGCTGGTCGTTCTTCTGTTGATCAGACCATCACCATGTCCATCTGTCAAAATGGCGCTCCGCCTGTAAGTTATTTTTATTTCATGCGGTGTGGTATTTGTAGTCCGGAAACGATGACTGCAACATTTTTTTCCTTCGGGGAAAGCATTTCAAACATGCGATACTGAGACTGATTTCTGTTCTGTTTAGATGATGCTGCCGTGGAAAAATGTTACAGTTAGCACAGACCAGTCGGCCATCACGAGAGGCATTCAAATCTCCATGGGCACCCCACCACAAATAGTATCACTCAGACCAAGCACATCAGATGATGCATTATACGTGGTGAACAAAGCGCAATGTGCCCCTGAATACAACTCAACGTGTATCGGCTCCTATGGTGGTGTCTTTGACTTTAGCACGTCCAACACCTTCAGCCAAGTTTCCGAAGCACAATGGAATGGGACGATCTCATCAGCATCAGAAGACTTGTCTTTCGTTCACTTCAACGATGTACTGGGTTTTGGAAATGCGACCGTGTATGGATTTCCAACTATTTACGATGAACCAGGATATGGTGGACAAGGTGTTTTGCCTTTGGGTTCCGAATCTGATTTCCTCAAGATTGCTGTCGAGTCAGGCATGATTCCATCAACCGTCTTCGGTTTATGGACGGGAAGTCGGTCGACCAGCAACCCTGTCGATGGGTCACTTGTCCTAGGTGGCTATGACAAAACTCGATACAAGGGAGAATTCACGACATTCGACTCGGAACCCAAGTGTGAATTTTGTGTCATCATCACCGATTTGATGTACGAAACCGAAGACAAATCCGTATCCTTGTTCTCCAACGCTTCTCAAACTCTCCAAGTTGCCCTCCAGCCATCAACCCGAGTCTTGTATGTGCCACAAAATGTCTGGGAGAATTTCCGCGATGCCTCTGGTGGTATCTACGACGCTGGATATCTCAACTACTATGCAGGAAACCCTCCCAAGGGCAACATCAGCATCACTCTCCAGAACGGCTACAAGACCACCATTCCCTCTGAGGAACTGTTCTACTACCCCCGTGGGTATGACGATAACGGGAAATACGACGTCAAGAACAATACCTACCAGATCGGTCTCTTCATGAATCAAACCAACGATGGATATGTGATGGATTGGGGTGTTCCATTCTTGACCATGAACTATATCATTGCCGACTACACACGCAAGCAATTCAAGATGGCAGAGGCAATTCGAACAGATTTCTCGAACCAAGGCGGTGGTTACGTTCTTACAGCCTCATGCGACCCTACTACAGCAGCCACTGCGACCGCAACAGGTTCCAACGTGCCAGCAGCAACATCCTCAGTCGCCCCTGCGACCGAAGTCAAAGCCGACCATACAAAGGCCATCATCGGAGGTGTCGTAGGTGGAATTCTGGGTCTGATTGCGCTTGTCGGAGGTCTGGGATTCCTCTTCTGGCGTCATCGCAAGAGACAGCAACATCAAGCTGTTCCAGGCAACGGCGATAACAACTTCAATCCCGCATACGGTGCAGCCAATCCTCAAACGCCTGCCATGTCCCACGCCAACACCGTCACGGGACGATACTCGCACTGGACAGCCATGAGCCCAACCGAGCATGGCACTTCTGAATTGGGTGACACACAGAAAGTCGGGCCAAACGTGTCGGTGAACCAATGGCTATCGAGCCAGGATAGCGATGTAAGTCCCACGAGAAATCTGAGATGTTATCATGTGAAAGAAACTAACAATTCTCCACAACAGACCCAAACAGTGACTTCCGATCCATTCTCTCCAAACATGAACCGCAACACACAGTACACTGCTCCATACACGCCGCAACCACCAGCAGCACCAAACATGGATCGTCCGTTCGAGATGCCCGCCAACACCTGGGACACGAAGTAAATGCATTCTCCGGGTAAATCAGTAAATGGGCAATGCTGGAAGATGGAGTCGAGAGTGGCCTTCATGATCAGCAAACACAGTGCCCGATGTCACGGGCACATTCACAACCTTTCCGTTTAATTCACTAAGGAAGCGAAGACAATAGGGATCCACCACTCGACCCTCGTCCCACACCCCACCTCGCCGATATTCCCAACCCATCTTTGTCATGACTTCACGACGCGCATATACCAAGTTCTCGACAATGCCACCTACCCACCTATCTTGTTTCGACCAGTCTGTCCGGAAGGCTCTCCCTGCTTGTTTTTGCACCGATCTCACCGCCATCTACGGCTACCCACCATCCCACATCCCACATCCCACTACCACTTGTTGTCAGATATTGAACTGGATAAAAGGAAAGAGATAGACGGGGAAGCGATCTCGGTCTATTAAGGATTCGCGTCCCATCTGATCTGAAGAAAAGGGCGGCCCTACAACCCAGCATGGGACCCCGACCATTGTCTCTCAGAGGCTCCTGTTTCGACTATTAGTTACTTATGGCCCACCCTTACAGTTATGTTATGTTTATTTTTTATTGTATACCTTAGCTCCGTATATAGCACTCTGCAGAAGCGCTATGAGACGTTGTATTTCTACACATGTACTCGGCCCAAATATAAATCTGTGTCAACGGCTAAGCGATGCACTGCCACTCATGTCCATGTGTAGTACGTAGCCACATGCGTATAATTCTCGAATGTTTTCGTCTCTATCGTCACTACCATCATCATCCTCGATTCGAGACAGCTACCTCCCCCTCGCCCTTGCCCTCTCTTCTACTCAGCCTCACTTCCCCCGCCTCTCCCTTAACCTCAACCTCCCCGGCATGGCGCCCGCGGGATTCGCGGCACCACTGAGGACCTGGTAAGCATAATGGCCCTCGATAGTCATACGCTCGACGCCGGGCCGTCCATCGGCGAACTCGTCGACGGTCTCTACGGAGGTCCACGAGTCGATTTTCCGCCCGTCAAACTCGGCCGTGAAGTCGACCTCACCGACCACGCAGGCCAGCACGATCTTGATCTCCATCATGGCGAGTTCCTGGCCGATGCAGTTGCGGGGCCCCTTTTCGAAGGGCCGCCAGGCGTCCTTCCCGGCCGGCGTGAAGAGTTTGGCGTCGGGAAACGGCGTTTCTGATGGGAGGAAGCGCTCGGGGATGAATTTGACGGGCTCCGGGAAGTACGCTTCGTTGCGGTGGATCAGGTGTGCGATGGGCCAGATGTCGAAGCCGCGCATCGGGTAGGATTGGTTGGTTTTCGGGTCCGGGAGGAAGAAGTCTTTCACGCCGTCTTCGGAGAGGATCGCGCGCAGCGTCGAGGCCGGCGGGAACAAGCGCAGGGTTTCTTTGATGATGGCGCCCAGATACTCGAGTTTGTTGATTGAATGCGGTTGTGTTCGGATCTCGGCCGCGATGGATTCGGGCGTGCAGTTCGTCCCGTACACGGATTCGAGCTCCGCCGTGGCTTTCTTCTGGACTTGCGGGTGCAGGTGCAGGAGGTATAGTGTGTAGGAGATGGTGGCGGAGGTGGTGTCGTGGCCTGCGAAGATGAAGGTCTTGAGGGTGTCGACTAGTGTTGCTCGGAACGAGGTGGAGAAGTCGCGGCTTTGAGCTTTGCCGGTCAGGTTGGTGAGGTGGTCGTTTTCATACGCGTCGAGCGCGAGGTCGAGGACGCTGCGGCTTCGAGATTTCGTGGATGATGGCTTCTTTTTGTCGCCGTTGGTCTGCCCTGGGAGATTGCGTGCAGCGATCCTTTTGTCGACTTCTTGGCCGATCAGTGAGTTGAGTTTGCGGGTGTTGAACCATAGTAATATCGGCCGGATTGGATTGAGATCCTCGAAACGGCTTACGCTCGTGATAGGTAGTAAATTGATCTGGTTACGGAATGTCTCGACGATGGGATGAGGACTGGTCTGAGAATTGAAGTCGGTGTCCATGGTGATCTTCCCGATGATGTCGATGGCATATCGTGTTGCCAACCTGTCCATTTGGAACAATTCATTGGTGTCCGCCTTCTTCCGACAGGCGTTGACAAAGACAAGGCTCGAGTCGAGCATGTATGGCACCAGGGACATCAAGTGACTCGCGGAGAAGCCAGGGTTGAAGATGGACCGAAGCATTTTCCACTTCTGTCCTTCAATGCACACCATGTTATCCTTCCCGAGAAGTCTATCAACGTAGCCGGATGTGAGGAGGGACTTTGGTAACGATTGACCGGTGGTGATGTACTTGGAAGCCAATTCTGGGTCGGCAATGAACACCCACTGTGGTCCAAATGGCCACCAATCGATATAGAACACATCTGTAGTAGCAAAAAGTTAGGACCAAGAGCTTGTCACGGATACAAGCAGATATATTATGAGCATCCTTAAAAGAGTGGCTGATTCATGGATTTTTGTACAGGACATCCTAGCATTCAATATGAAAAAGATTAGAACCCACCTCCAAGGTTATGCTTTTTCTGAATATAATGAATCCAATTTTGAACGTGAACTTTGGGAGGAAACAGCGATTGACATTGGCCTGCTAGCTGAAGATGACCCCAAATTCTGCTCGATGGTGGTTGAGGCTATATAAATCAGTGTTCTTGTTAGCGACCATTACCGACGACTTATCTCTCGAAGGGCCGTTGAGAGCAGAGACGGGAGAGTAATACCAGTCCATCGAGCCTTCGCCTTTTCGTGAGTAGCAAATTGATGAAATATGCGACACCAGCTCCGGCCAGCGCCAGGACGGCCAAGACAGATCTCCACATTGCGTCTCGAGGGTTGTTGGTAAGAGAACGTGAGAAGAACGAGCGCAAGGCAAGGAAGTAAAGGACCAGAACGAGCAACGCAGGACGTAACGATAGTCTACTGGGAATTCATCCAAGTAAATAACCAAAACGGCTTTAAGAGACCCGCATCATCCCACGGACGAGGAATAGCAATGAGTTGACCTGCAGATGGTAAGCTCGTACGGTAAGAGTTCTATCCCCAGCCAGTAAGACTTGGTGGGTTTGACATGGCGCAAAGAGAAAAACATCGTTAGAGGATTGGGGTGAAGCGAATCCGAACTTGCGAATACCTTACAGCGTTGTCCTAGACTCTCCTCTAGCGCCTCGAAAGCGAAACCGAGCAGGCGGTATGAATGCCTGGTAGGTACCAGAGAACGAGGGGCCGGCCAGGGATTACTATTCGTACCTTGCTGACTTAAAAAGTCCCATCTTCTGACGAGACTGGATTCGTTCGGGGTCATCCGAAATTGTTTACGAGGAGTCGTACTTTGATCCACATGTAGCTTAGTCATTTGGTGAATGGGATCATCGTTCGACTTCCAACATTCAGATAACTCCTTCAAGTCTGGTTGAACAGTTTAGGGTAAGCTAATAACACCCGGTGATTCGCCATATACCTACTTCATAGGTAGTCAGGAACTAAGGCGCCCATCGGGCACCGGCAAGATGGATCTCGACCCGCATGCTGACCATGAAGTTACGTATTCGTACCTTAGAACTTCAGGCATCCAACAATGAGATATTCGCCAATCCCAATGTCTATCCTCGTCGCGAGTCAAGGAGCGAAGAACACCAACTTATGTAGGTTCTGCTTCCAAAAGCTCCCTTGGTACGAGGACGTCTCAGGGACTCAGCGTTAGATACGTGGGGAGATAGAGAAGCGCATGTTTTATATCGTTCTGAGCCAATGAACCGACGAACCAACCCGTAGTAGCTACTACCCAGGTACTAGTATGGCTTGAATGTGACTCGTAACTTTATGGGAGGAGAGATGAACGACACAAGACAAACATGTTGATAATGTTCCATTCGAGGGCATTTAGATGCAGTGATTGCCTGAAGCAGGGGACCATGGGTTATGACTTTCATTCAATTGTGGTAGCAAGCTGTATCTCATCTGGACCCAAGTTAACAACGGAAAGTTCTGCTGCAGTAACTGGGTCCAATGATCTGATATGGAAAAGAACGCTTAATCAATTGTCCCATGACTCTAAATTCGAGGTTGGACCTTCATCGGACAAGGTGTGTACAAATGATGATCTGCCTCAATACTAATCAACCAGTCATGATCACGAAACCTTCGTATGCTGTGAAAGGCTGTAGGCATTTATCAGTCACCTCCAGCTCCAGTCTAAAATCCCGACCCTGCCATTTCGAAAAAAGACCTGCGCCGGACTCCAACCTTGATCTCGTAACTGAGAAACTGTGGGTCAGGTCAAGAGTCGGTCGTAACATTGACATCATCAACCACAAGACCGGAAAGAGCAGCTTCATCATAATCGTCGAAATGGAGGTCAGCGTCACGAGCACGTTGTTGCCATTTGACACTGTCGGCCCAGGCGGTACGTGAACTTTCTCTGACACGGTCGAGACGGGTGGTGAGCTCTTTTAGGGCGATCTCAAAGGTAGCTCGTTCATTGTCAAAGGCATTGACCTTGGTCTGAAGTTCGGTAATGTATTGACAAGTTCGCTGAAGAATAGCTCCCTTGTTCTTCTCGGTACCTGGGACAATCTTGGCGATGTTCTCAATACCCTCATTGATGACTTCACGGCGGCGTCTTTCAACTGCAAACCATTAGCATATGTAGTTTCAAGAAGAAATACTCTATTGTTACCTTCTTTGTGGTTGTCCTTGCGTTGTTGGTGCCACTCCTGGGTTCCGACTGGTGGCTTGTTGGCATTGTTGGCTGAACGAGCATCGATCAAAGCTTGAGGGCCAGAAGCAAAGTTGGTTGATGGACTGCCTTCGTCGAAACCGCTTGGCAGGGCAGCAGTGGCATCGAACGAACCTGGCTCCGGATAGGTGGACTGTCCCATTGGGGTGGCAAGGGCAGCTTGAGCTGTGCGAGTGCTGTCATCGGCTTCTGGAAGGGAGGCACCTTCAATACCCTGGAGAAGTGCAGCATAGCTGGGTTCATGGTCGCCATTGGTGCTCTGTGTCTTCACATTGCGTCCAGCTTCTTGATCGCCAACTGCCCGCTTGCGCTTGTTGTTAGCATTCGCGTTCTGCGTAGGCAGCTGGGTGACTTGAGTAGCCATGAGAATTGTGTAACGATGGGCGAACGGTGGAAAGTAATCAAGGTTCTGTTATGTGATGAAAGCTGTAGAGCCTCGCGCGGGAAGGCAACCTGTGGCTGAGATCAGAATCGCGTCGGGGTATGGTGACCGGACTTTTCGGCTGAGCGAACCTGCAGAAGGAGGCGACGAGGTTGACTTGGAACTTGCTTTTCAATGACGTTAGCCATGATCATGAAGACTGTTCACAACAGCACGTAGATCAGTGTGTAATGGGGCATAGGCAAGAATCATGATGGTGTGCAGCCAACAGTCAGTCACATGAGAATGGTGGATGGCTGGGATACAGGAAGTGCTGCTCCTCCATTGTCCGCTCTCGCTGGGAGCTAGGCGGCAAGATGGAGGGGCGGTGATGGTGTGCAGCGTCAGGCAAAGCACTGGCGGACTGCGATGAGCGCGAACAATTGCTTGAGCATGGCAGCGAGGACGAAATTGTCGATGCGCGTACCCGTCTCGCAATGATGAGACTCGATGAACAGAACGCGCAGCCCGTGACTGATGATCAGGTGGCATCAGGTGACTTGTGGGAGATGAACTTACTTGAAGAAACGTGATCTGGCGATGGTGAAAACCAGTCGCGACTGGGTTACACGACGCGGTGATTTGACGCCCGCTGACTGAGGCAAGGAACTGAAAGGATAAAGGCGCACACGACTGGAGTGTTTGTTTTGTGTAATTATCACGAATGATTGCAAGCGCTGCGAGTATCTGGGAACTCGAGTATCCTTTGGGAGGAGGGACGATGGAGGGAAGAGAGAGTCACGGGATGAGATGAAGGATCATGTGAGCTTGGGCTGGGTAAAAGCACGCTAAACCAGATTGCGTTAAACGTCGTCGGATGACCTTCCGTTTCTGCCGTGGCAGATTCACCAACCAAACCCTGCCTGCAGTGGCTGGGTGGGCAGCCGGCTGGCATGTGATGAAAACTGCCCAAGTCACACTGAGGGTCAGGGTGTTCACGGGCCTTTGTCTTCTCACATCCTGGATGAAGATATCTCGTGACTCCTTGCTGACCCTCCATCACCATCACATCAGCTGTCAGTTGACACGGAATTTGCTCCTTGTCTCAGCTTCAACCAAAGACATAGCTGAGAATCTAGGCAGCCCTTTCCAGGTTGTCCCGGTCGAGCTTCTCCAGAGCCTTGCTTGGCCCCCATTTTGCATTTCTAGAAATGCTCACTTCCAACACCCTTTCTGTGTCGGGGGAGTTTTCGCTCCCACAAGCACTCCATACCCCACATCATCTCTGCATGTCCGGCCGTTCCATCCCTGTAGAAAGCAGCTCCGATGTCGTGTTATCTTTGATATCGTTCTTTTGTGCCTCTGAGACAGGCTCTGTCTGGTCCGCAGGTTTGAGAACAATGGAATATAAGGGATCGCGCTCAGTATCCACCAGCAAGACCCCTTCCTGTGCTCTACCCAGTATATCCCATATCCTGATCTTCCTCCCCGCCGTCATACCCATGACACAGCTGCTGCCAGCATATCTAACATCTCCCAACCGCGGATCTGTGCCTTCTTCGCCCACCCGGTTTGCACATATCACCAGGGCTTCTGCTATCGAGCCCGGAGACTCGAACAGCGGACTAAGCCTGTTGATCCAGTAATTCATGGTATCTTGATCTGGTACCGTCACCTGACTCGACAATTCATCAGCACTCAGCCTTGTAAGCCAAGCCATGCTGATGACGACAATCTTTGCACGTGCTTCCCGCGCGTGATTCCCAAATTCATATGCCGTCCAGGGCGCCTCGAATTTGTAGGGGTTGATATCCATGCAGATGCCCGCTACCGCTTTCATCTGCTGACCATTGCCACCCACGGGGAGGACTCCCGCCCAGAAGCCTTGCCCTTCTTGTGCCCACGTCTCGTCGGTATAGTACAAGAATGACTTACGGTAATGGGCAACCACATCTCCAGTTGAGCTGACGAATACCAACGAGTTATATGCAATACTTCCTTCCTCCGCCGTAATGTGTCGGTCAAAGACGGTGTTGAAGTTCCCCCCTTCGGCGGCTTCCGGATAACCAACAGCCACTGTACATTTCAGGCGCTTTGCAGTACGAGCTGCCCATTTGGTGGATGGGCCTGCTGCGGTCGGTTCAAGGAACGGAGCGATGGCTTGAAGCGATGGATGATTATACCCTGTAAATCTGTCAATCTCCATGCCTCTAACCTTGACCACGAGGCCATGATTCAATGAACCTCCAGCCATCCTTATGTTTTGTGGCTCCGCTTCTCCGCTAGTATATATATGTATGCTCTTTTGGCGTGAGGAGAGAATTACCTGTAAACGCAAGCTCGGGTAACACCAGTAGATCGATTCCTGTGAGTAATCCCTCTCTCTCCTCTCGCATGAGCAGACTCTCAGCACGGCTAAAATTGGCCGCGATTTCACCCAGTTTGGGAGCAAATTGAAGTGTTGCGATCTTCATCTTGATGGGTAGGTCGTTGAGTCTGATCAATAATGCCAATTGTGTTGTGGCTGATGCTCTGGTCTCTCACATCACTTCGAACTCCCTTCACGGACTCCCGGTAAGTTGTCCAGAGACACAAGTCATAAATTCAGGGTGAGATGCATAAGAAATTGCTATGATCCATGTAGCAAATAATGAGGGAGATTACTTTGAGTGGCACGTTGGCTTCCAACTTGGAATTCTTCAAGTTCGAAGTCATGCTTATCAGATACGGCGGAGCAAAACTACCTAGACGATGGGCCGGAACCCTTCTTCGAGCCTAAGTTCTCTTCCTGAGTAACAAACCAGTCATGCTCGTGGTATTAGATTTACATAAACTCGTCACTCTTGTTCAATCCCCTACGATGATCGGGATTGAATCGGCAAGATTTCCCGAGAGAGTGGCGCGAAATCACCTACACTTCCAAAGTTCCTCAAGGTTCGAAACCGTATCCAAAATTCTGCATCGTGTTACTGTCGTTCGGAAGCAGGTTGAACATCACTATTGGCGAAATTAGCCACCATAGAATAATCGGGAGAGGCTTTCGACCTCCCGATGTTCTGACAAAGCCATGAAATATTACTCACTTTCTTGAAAGCCATCATAGTTGGCATTCATGTCCTCAAACCCTCTGAACGGCCATATATTGCTGGGAAAAGTCCCTGGCGGGCATGGAATTGATCGAGTATCGAAAATCTCCCCTTGTGTCACTAGCCCTGTGGGGTCGAGAAAGTCGTATGCTTCAGATGGATATGATCGCTGATCTTGAGGAGGATTCGTTGGACCAAGACTTTGTAACTGACCATTTGAATCATTGTGTGAGGGCAACATGGGGAGCTCGGATTCAATACCGCCCAATTGTTGTGTTTCATTTGTCATTACGCTTGGAATATCGTTTGGTTCCGCCTTCAACGCATTCTCCATCTCGCGGTGAAGTGTGATTTGGAGAAGCTCACTCAACAACTTTTCAGTGTGTTGGGCTATCCTGTTCTTGCCACCCGACTGTTTCGTGGCGCGAAGAATTCTAACAATCCCGGCCTTGGCTTGTTGTGACATCGAACTGAGGGGCTGACTGGCTGGAGCCATACTCAAGATAACACCTGCCGTAAACAAATGCATAAAAAAGAATGAAATGCAGAATTGTGACTCCAATCGTCGGACTTGGATCTGAGAGAGGACAAGAGCGGCTTTGACGGCGGTATCCAAAGAAGAGCGAAGCGATTCCAGCACAATGCGATTGGGCTTGGACTGACCAAGAGATGAAATCTTGTACTCTAGCAGTGGCCGATGAGCCAGTATAACAGCACCGTTCCAGAGGACTTGTAGCATAGTCGCCTGTAGCAAGAGCTTTCTCCATTCATTGCCACCATTTGCGCTATCTTCTGCGTGTTTCCATGGGTCTGCGTGTTTCCAGTTATCCCACTCGAATAATGGTGGCAGTCTCGATCTGAACTGTGTGAGAAACCCCTGGACATCATGAGCTGTCTGAATTAGTGAGTCTACATGACCTGGAGCATGTTCACTTTGCTGGAGTACTCGGAATCTGTCTAGTGCGTGACGAATGATCCGATAAAGCCGCGCTTTCAATACATGAAAGCTCATGGCTGTTGGGTGCTTTCCTCGACCATAGATGGGATGATGAATGATTGATGGATCGGAAACCGTTTCTTCCATGTCCAAGAGCTCATGCACACCGGAAGTGGAAGGGTCAATCAATCCTGGCCTTCCATACACCACCAAGCCGAATGTGTCAGCAACCATACAATGGTTCCAGCACCTACTGCGTACTTGTTGGAGAGCAGGATCAATATTCGGTCCTTTCGTGTACTGCAATCCGATGGCATAGGCGACACTGACACCCATGGTTGCTATCGTCCAGGCAAGGTTGGGAGAATCATGGTAAACGTGAAGGGTGGATAAAAGAACGCATGTTTGTACGGCTTCGAGCTTCGAATCTTCCACGATGTCCATGATATGATGACGAAGTTCCGCTGATATCTCTCGTAACAACTTCTCCGGATCAATGGTGAGCATACGGAAGTGGCGGAATGCCGACCATGAAGCATCCGGCAGGCCGGTCTGTAGTCCAACCAATGCAACCGTAAGGACGGTGATGACAGTGCTTAAATCTTGACGTTTCCAAGCACCTCTTGTCCGTAAGACTCGAGCCGCCATCTGACGAAAGTCGTTTTCGTTGAAGAGACAGATATACCAATGATAGGAATGGAAGTATTTGTTGATCAATTCTTCCATGATGATATCCGGGGGCAGTTGCATGAGGTGTAGACCCCAAGGCCGGTCGTGACTGGGCGCATGTCCTTCATCTCCTGGAATGAGGGATGACTTGGTGAGATCAGTACCGCTCACGTTGCCAATGACAGTTCTGGCAAATTCGATACTGGAGGTTGAAGTACCAAATCCTCGAATTTCAGCCGAATCAGAAAACTTGCGCGGCGATGCCTCGATATGCGAGACGGATTGCTCAGGTTCCGTGGACCTCAGGACGTCTTGGATAGATGGACTCGAAAGCTTGGGGACGGCTTCAGGCACTGGGTCTGAGCTCTGGGTCCGCCTTCGTTTGGAACCTGCAGTGTTGTTGGGCAAGGAAGTCGTGCAATTGGTACCAGATCGGGTACATAGAGTACAAGGTCTAAAAGGATCGCACTGGAGACAATCAGTGTCTCGAAGTGCTGTGAAATCAAAATCTTTTGTTTGAATATCGAACCTTTAACTTCTGTTTGTGACACCGATTACAGGCTTTTACAACCCGCCCACCACGGAAAGAATTATCCGACTGCATCTGTTAATGCGCGCAGGGACATTGAACGAGTTCAATCTCGGAAGAATCAATGTCGCACTATGCCGGTCGTTGTCGCACTTGGTAGTTAGTGAGTTGCCTCATTAATAGACAGCGATTAGGAGAAATTAACGGCGCTCAAGAAGAGGCAACGTGACATGGCAGTTTTCAGTCACTCAGGATCGCAAGCCACCGGGCCCAACACAGCAGCACGTCGGCATATTGGATAGTGTTGATCATAAGTTTGGAGGCTTCCCCAGAAGTTATGTAAATAGCAATACCTCGTACCCCGCTCCGCTTCCTCCGAGTGAAAAAGGGGGGAGGATCTCACTTTCTTGGGGTTGGTTACCCCCTGGAACCCTTAGTCTTAAGAGTCTCTAAGCTGTCGCGTCTAGGCGAAAGTCGTTCGAAAAGCCATCTGCCGGTTTTAGAAGTACCTACGAGTAGGTGTTACGTGGTGCAATCATACCTCAGCAGCGAGTGAGGTAACTTAATGACCATCCTTCTCTCATCAAGGCTCGTCCAACTTACTCATTCGTAAACCGCACTGCTTTGGGCTGTGACTAGGATAAGAGGATAAGTGGCAAAGTTGGGCAACGTTTTCGGGCTGGGTATGGCCACATTGGTCATGGTGTAGCCTAGGGCAGGGTGCGAATCCAGCAAAGTCTCGCTTGAGAACAATGGCCAACCCTCATGAAATACGGAGGTTGCCTTGGTTAGTGATAGTCGGTGGCACTCAGGCTCATGGATATTTTCAAAGAAGAAGCGAATCCCAGAATCAAAAATTCCGTGTATCCTCGGATCTAAGGTATACCTGCGAATGCTTATTCCTTAGGTAACTTCTCCCAGGATGAACGTTGTAGCGACAAGTTACACGACTCTCCTCTGGAGATGGAGAGATGGAGAGACATGGGGAAGTGAGCCCATGTGTACATATGCTGGACGAGGGGATACATCACCCCCAGCCTGACAGGACCAGATCTCACCGAGATTGAAATTGCAATACATCCACTTGATCATGCTGTATTTAAAAACCCATATCATTCATTAGACCACTATTTACCAATAAAAACAATCATATTGCATTATTGATGAGATGCAGCGGAAACACACCAAGCCCGTCACACCAGGGCACGCAAGATGACGCCATGCCATTAACCTCGGCAGGTTGAGGCCTGGGACGAATTGCAAAAGCTAAGGCGGGTGCTGCCCACAAGACGACTCTACTCGTAACTACTCTAGTGACTCGTAACTACCTCGTGCCTCGAAAAAAAGGCAGCTCCAAATTATGCAGCCGCAGCTTCTCCAAAGACAGAAGGTGGGGCGAGTGACAAAACTTCCTCTGCCCGTGCCAAACGAAAAAAGATAGCGCTTTTGTACCTTTTCCCGACTTCCCATCTTCTTTTTACTTCTACCATGTCAAGCAATCTCACCTTGGCCGGAAGCCTGATGCAGGCTGCATCTCTGTTCTACTTCTCTCTCGAGTCTTCCCTTTAACTCCAGCGAACATCTCTCTTCTACACCACTTTCTTCGTAACCCCCTCACCTGAAGTCCCCCGACAGAGCGAAACGAAAAACCCCCAGAACCTTAAAAGTATACAGCACGCGAGTTTCAATCCTCCTTCGAAATGGTTCGAAATATTGTGGTCCTCGGAGGCCTGTCACATCCAGGCCTCACCGAGACCATTTGTGAGATTCTTGGTATTCCAGAAGGCCAGGCCCTCTTTTCAAAATTTGCCGTAGGCGAAACTCGCGTCGAGATTGGTGAATCGGTTAGAGGAAAAGATGTCTATATCATTCAATCTGGAGGTGGAAAGGTCAACGATCACTTAGTCGAACTTCTCATCGCCATTTCTGCCTGCAAAACCGCTTCGGCCAAGAAAGTCACCGCGGTTCTGCCTCTATTCCCCTACTCTCGCCAATCAGACATCCCCTACAACAAAACCGGTGCTCCTCTTGTCAAGGGATCCAGCTCCTCTTCCAAATACGAACCGAATGGCTACACTTTTGATAGCACTCCTTCAACTCCACATCCAGATAGAAAGGAAAGTCAAGGCCTTGCCAACGGTCATCCACTCCATAAAGCCATTTCCAAGTCCGATCTCGACGCAGCCGAGAACAATCCCACCCATCAAGCGAGATTTAGCCATTATCGTGACTCTAGCTCCCACTCAAGCACAAAATCGGAATACTTTCCGGGAGCTCGAAAGCGCGGTGACTCATCAGCTTCTACAAATGGTGTTGCGAATCATGACTTTGCGGTGACTTCGCCCAAACCAGAACATCCTCAACAGACGTTCAAACCTCAGCCTGGTTACAGACAATGGGTCGCCCAAGCAGGAACTTTGGTAGCAGATTTATTGACCTGCGCTGGTGCTGATCATGTCATCACCATGGATTTGCATGACCCTCAATATCAAGGTTTCTTCGATATCCCCGTCGACAATCTTTATGGCCGCCCCTTGCTCAAGAAATACATTCAGCAAAACATCCCGGATTATCGCAATGGAATTGTTGTTAGTCCAGATGCAGGTGGAGCGAAAAGAGCCACTGCAATTGCCGACTCCTTGGGTATCGACTTTGCCCTCATCCACAAGGAACGTCGCCCTACCAAGATCACGGATCGTCACAATGCAACCATGATGCTTGTGGGAGATGTTGCTGGGAAAGTCGCTATTCTCATTGATGATCTCGCAGATACTAGCAATACTATCACGAGAGCCGCAAAACTTCTTAAAAAGGAAGGTGCTTCCAAGGTTTATGCTTTGGTCACCCATGGCGTACTCAGCGGTGATGCTATCGAGAGGATCAACGCAAGCGCTTTGGATAAGGTGATTGTGACCAACACAGTGGACCAGACGGAGCATCGTAAGCGATGTCCAAAACTCGAAGTTCTCGAAGTTGGACACGTCTTTGCTGAGGTGAGTTGGCTGGAGCCACCATTGTCATCACAGAATACTAACCATTATTGATGATAGGCCATTAGACGAGTCCATTATGGCGAGAGTATCAGCGTCTTGTTCCAGTATGACTAGTGGGTACAGCCAGATGGAGAGACCGACTTGTGAAATCGACACTGGAGGCAAGATTTTGGGATTCCACGACCTCTCCCCGATGGCCATGCAGGCCATCTACTGTTCCAAAACCATCAGGGCCGAACATTGGGCCACAGACCGCTATTTCCTTTGCAGCTTCATATTGCTGCCCGTCTCCTGCTCGCTAATCGTGAATGTGGTTTTACTCAAAACGATTAAACCCAAAAAAACGTCATAAAACCCAGAAGTGCCTGAACCAAGTGCTGGAAGGGCTTCCAGAGGAGTTGAATGCATTTGGGCTGGGACGGCTGTCTATGTTGTTTCAATAGTGTTTCTTTGGCTTTCTCAAGACAACTGTTGCTGGGAGATTTGTTTCCTTTTGCTCCAAAAAAGGCTAATGCAAGAACTCTGAATTGGTTCGTGCCGTGCTCTTTTGGATCATCTTGAGACCACGAAAGTGGATCCTTCCTGGTTTTATCCACAGTAATCAACGGCGCTATCCAAGGTAAGCATTGCGTGCAACTGTAGACCCGTCCGTCCCACAACAGCTTTTCACCAGTAGCACCACATACCGGTAGTACTGACACCATTATTGAGGTACACCTTACTCCTCGAAGGCTAGCATTTAGCATGGCAATATGGAGGAAACTAGTCCACCTGTCTAATACCGAATATATATACGCCGTCGGTCAAGCTGAGTTTTCACGTAAATCTCAAAATAAATTAGTTTCTAGCTCCCGCATCCCAAGCGAATATGGAATAACAGAGGCTGGTTGTACCTATGTAGACAGATATATTCAAGGTCTTCCAACAAACATAGTCATGTGACAAACCAAAGAATCAATCACCATACCATGCCATGTTTCTCCCAGTCCTGTAGCGGCGGGCGAACCTCCTCGGACATGAGGCCGTTGCGCATCACGCTCGGGTATTGCAGGGAGTCCAGATTCTCGTCGTCCGTCACAGCGACGACGGAAGGTTGGTCGCCCCACGCCAGGCGCTCCGAGAACATGCGTTTCCGCAATATAGGTTCACCTGCTGGTGGTGGTGGTGGTGGTGGTGGTGGCGGTGGATGCTGGCTAGGGCGGGGCAACAACGCCGCGCTGCTATCGCCGGGGTATAGATCTACACTGGTACTCGCACTTTCCGCATCGGCCTCCGTCCACATCAGCGAGTACGAGACGACGCACTCGTTGTCCGGGTAGTACTGGATGTCCTCGAGCTTCATGTTGACGGCGGAGGGGTGCAGGTCGAGGCGGCCGACCTGGCGGGCCGCGTTGGCTTTGATCTCGATGGTGCGGGCGGCCAGGACGGCCGAGAGCTGCGAGTCCCAGAACCCTTCTTTGCGGTTGCAGATGCGCAGCAGGTGCAGCGCCTTGTCCCGCAGCGGGATGTCATTGCAGCGCGTCGCGATCACGAACAGGATCGGCACCACTCCCAGGCCCATGGAGAAGCTCGGTGGCATTAGTCGGGGTGGTGATGGCGAGCGGGAAGGGGGGCCGGTTTGGTCGTGTGCGGGTCGCCCCATTGTGTCGCTTGTGTCGAAGGGGCTCGTCAGTGCTATGAACTTCTCGCATAGCTCGACCGCTGCACGTACGCTGGGCAGTTGGGCGTCGAACGCTTCGAGTTCGTTCCCTTGACTGACCATGTTGAAATAGACGTTTAGGAAGATCCTGTGGATGCTGAGGATCAACCCCGTAGGACTGCTTTCGAGATTGCGGTGCCGTTGTTGTGTCAACATCGCCTGGTAGGCCTGCTCGCTAATCGCGAAAGAACTTGTAAGGGCGTCGAATTTGTGCATCAGTTCCAGATTGATTTCCGGCGTCATAATTCCCTGTCTTGCAACCCTCTCCGCTTTCTCATAGAAGTGAAAGAACCCGGACATGTTGTATTCGACGTAGCTCAATGCTTCTTCGACGCTGTTGAAGATAGGCGGGCAGGTCGACGTCGGGGGATCCAGGAGCGGTCGTTCTCCCTGGAAATTCCAGTCGCCAATCTCCAGGATTTGCCGCCAGAAGGAGAAGAAAAACCGCGTCAACTCAGGACGAGAAATGTACATGTCCTTGTCGCTTGTCTGAGTTGTTGGGTGAGGGCTTTCTTGGGACTCCGCCAAGATCTTGATACCACTGACAGCATGGCTGAAGGCCGAATGGTAATGGCCTTGAAGTGATTCGAATGCAGCGAACAGACCACAGGTGATGAGAGAGCAATCGAAGAAATGCTTGCCTCGATTTCGATTGACGTCCATGACTTCTCGAATCGCCCTGCCATAGTGATTCAAAGCAAAGTCAAGGGTGTTGCTTTGCGTGTTGGGCGACATGCGACCCGATCGAGTGAAATGTTCATGCATGGTACTCAACGCCACCAGGGCGTGCTTCACCGCGGCCTCTTGATGAATAACTGGTAAGACACCATGCAGCCAGAACATCGGTTGCACACCACCGGCCAACTCCCATGCACCTCGCTCCTGAAAGTAAGACAGAGCACGGCGTTCAGCATGACCCAAGTCAGGAACTAAGGAGAGCCGTGATGGAGGGGACGGAGTCCGACTCGGTGTATTGGTACCAGTGTTTGTTTTAGAAGATGATCTGCTCTTAGTACCACCACTGTACACCACGAATTTGATCGGGTTTGCAGAAGTTGAGCCGGGTGTGCTGCTTCTTGCGTATCCTTCACACGTGCGGCCACCTTTAATGCAGCGTTGGCATTCTGGTTGACCCTCGTCACATTTGACTCGTCTTCGTCTGTGGTGCGCCAGTTAGAGCTCTGACATAATGTGGATGTTTCGTAGGTTGCAAAAGTGCGTCTGCTCGAGAACGGCTAGACCATGCGAGCAGACGACGTAGTCAGGGCCCACTAGTGCGACCTTGGGAACTTACTTGCATGTCAAACACCCTGTTCGTACTTTCTCGGTCCCAATACGGATCATGGTCTTTCACTTCACAAGTGTAAGGAACGCTTGCGAGGCACTTGTCTCCTCGGACTCAAGATATGGTTCGCTGGCTGTTGCCTATCAAGAATCCTGTGCTCTAGATCTGTGGTTTCGGCAGCAATCTTCGACGACAGATAACCAAGGACCTATCGGGATGGCAGAACTCTATCGTTTCAGCGCAGAGTCCGGTCTAGCGTGCCGTACACAGGAACGATTTATTCCACGCCTAGACTCAAATGACCATAGGTGGATGGCATTGATATGTGCGATTGATTATAGTTCAAATGAAGCCTCAAAATGCCTGCGAGAACTTGAAGTCTTCGCTGGTCAGGACACAACAAACGCGATCATCCCTAAGCCGTCTTCATGAAGAGTTTCTTCAGGGGCAGATAATTGAGAGGCCTGAACAGCAGCCTTTCCACTCTCAAGAGTGGTTCAGGCTCTGCCACGCTCTGAGCGATGCCATTTATGGTGAAGCATGGTTAGGCTACAGCAATCTGCTGTGAGGTTGAAAGACTATTGGGGCCAACATACTAAGAGAAAACCCTTTGAAAGGAGGAAGTGTTGTACAATGTCCCTGATCTGCGAATTGAGATCTAGCCTATTCTGGTTACTGTATACGAGCAGAAATTGACTAATCTCGTAACAGGATAGCGCTCTTCAGGCGAGCTTCCAAGGTTGTCTTCTTTGTCTGCACTCGTACCCAGCTGCAAGGTCGCCTTACTGATAGATAGGAGGACATTCAACTGGCGAATGCATTTCTCGCCATTGGCTGGACGCTGCAACCAATGCCGGCTGGCCAGTTGACAATTGCCGGAGCACTTCAACCGCTGCTTTGGCTACAGCACTAGTGGATTCAAGCTGTGATAGATGGGAGATTGAATAGCTGAGCAAGTCCTGACAATTGGTAGCACCAGTAAAAGAATGTACCTGAATGTCGCGCAATAGGCACGCAGCCGCTGCATAAGTATGAATGGTGGGATTCCTGGAAAGAGCTCAAAGTCAGTATAAACAGAGACACATAATCAAGCTATGATCATACCATTGCCGGCGTTTCGCTAGAGGAATGGTCCATTCGCGTTGAATTGAAAGTATTTGCTTAGCCGAGCTGAGGCAGATTGCTCTTGGCCCACCATGCTTATCTCGATCGACGAGCCAGCTACTTTGTAGCGTACGATTAATGACCATTCTGTGGTATAAAAGAACCAGCGTGAGATAGACTCTTTGCCAGGGAACCCAAGGATGAATCCGATCTCGTCGTTTGGTGTAACTAGTCTGAGGCTCGTCTGGCTGCAAGTGAGGGGGGAGCTTCCCAATGATCTGTGCTAGTCGGTCATCTGCGTCTCGTACTATATCCACCACGGGACTTTCCAGAGAATGCAGAGCTCTGCGAAACATGTAATGGACCGAGGATACCCTGACCATAAAAATGTGATAATCTACAGGTGAGCATGGAGCTATGCCATCAGGACCTTTGACAGCCATGGCTGGCTCGAACTCTGGCTCTGGCAGAGGCATATTAAAGTCATTATCCGCAACGCATGGTGGATGCCATGGTACCGACAGCCTATTCACACGTCAAATCTTTAATCGCTATGTGCAGCATCGAGACAGGCCATACCATTCGCAAATTATCAAGGTCCACCACAACCTACGGCACTGCTCGGGGTTAAGATTGAACAAGCCGATGGTCCTTGGTTGGTCCATACCCAGACCCTGCGCAATTCGGATAGCGCATGACCATAGAGTTTTGTACAATTTGTACTCCCCAAGATCATTGAAGCAGATACCCAAGACAGCTATAGTCTGAACTGCACGGATATCATCCCCTCTGAGGAAGCCTGAAACATTGAGGTAATGTATAGAAGTGTCGAACCACACACGTAGAAGGGAGTCGGTGTCTTCTGGTATGAGTGTCAGCTATGGCCATAATGCGACGATATCAAGCGGTTGAGGACCTATAGGCAATCTTATATGTTTTATCTCGTTTTCATCGATTGTAAGCAAAGCAGCCTGTTACACCTTAAGGCCGCCGCTCGTCAGAATAGGATATGATTATTCTCACCGCAAGAACGGCAAAGTAGAGAGCCAGCCAAGAAGGATGAGCATGTCCGTCGAGCATACCAGCGTCGAATTGCTCCCAGAAAAGCTCGTGCTCTTGATCGAACTCTGGATATTGTACGGCATAGTGGACCCATGAATTCCAGGTCTTATCATAGTCGATAAGTATCTTACTTGAATCTCGCACTGGAAATAGGATACATCGAGAGTCAAAATCACTGCGGACAATTGTCTGTTGTACTGTCTCAAATAGATACCGTTCAAACATATCGCAATTATGGTCGACATCCAAATCGAATTCTGCAGTATGTGGATCTCCTGGGACGCGACGCCGTGCACCATTTTTCAGGCGTATGTTCTCCGCAAGGAGCTCATCGTATGTCGGTACATGGGCGTCGGCTTGCACCCTATCATAATAAACTGCTGATTTTGAAGGAGTCAATTTTGAGAGTGCTTACGTGGTAACAGCACCGCGGACTAGGACTGTCTCCCGGCTGCAGGCCTCAGGGATGCCTTTCTTGACACATTTTTGACAGGGTATTTTCTGATCACACTTGATCTTGAGTCGATAGCACCGCGTGCAACTGCGTGGGGCACGTTGTGTTGAGCGCAGAGAAAGAGTGGGAGCGTCGCTCACGATCTGAGGACTATCTCCATCGCTCCCCATACTCGGAAAATAAGGGATGTCGGCTGAATGCTTATCTCCACAAAGGTTTGGTAAACACAGTCAGATTGAGAAAATTATCAGGTCTATCAAGGGTTATGGCGAACGGGGAAATCCTCTTCCCACGTGACGCTCTGGGAGAATCCCTAGGCTTTCCAAGTACGAAGAGATAATGGGTTATCTGAAATGTTAACGGAGATGTCATTGGGTATCACTATCAGGGCCGGTCAAAATATCCAAACCCTATCTGAAGTGTGGGAGTTCTCCACAGATTGAGGGTCGGCAGGACCCCATCAGCAAACTCGCCCGAGCTCACCCGTGATGAGACCTCCCTTTCATCAATTCTCAAT
Source organism: Exophiala bonariae (assembly GCF_035927105.1). Classification (NCBI taxonomy): domain Eukaryota; kingdom Fungi; phylum Ascomycota; class Eurotiomycetes; order Chaetothyriales; family Herpotrichiellaceae; genus Exophiala; species Exophiala bonariae. The sequence goes on along the minus strand of NW_027042476.1, from coordinate 3,146,756 downwards.
GCCCTTTACTATCATGGCTTGTCCACCTCTAGATCCCATTGAAAGCCTCCTGTTACAGGCTCGGTAAACGCGCCCTGCCATTGATTCCCGTCATGGTGTGCCAACTTATCTTTCATGGTACCGTCATTCACTGTGAGGAATGTTTCGAGCCGAGAATTCTCAAAGATTGCGTCGTGATCGTGGCACGTGATGGCTGCATATCACATATCAAGCCTGATGTTCCAGAGAGCCAGGTGCAAGGCTTTCTTTCTACACTTCAGCTGCCGGAAGTCTCCCAAGTTCGGTCTCTTCAGCAGACCGAGTTTCTAATCCCAGGCGTCATCGACACGCACAACCACGCGCCTCAATGGTCTCAAAGGGGACTTGGTGGAGGCCTTCATATCCTTGAGTGGCTAAGCGAGGTCACTTTCCCCAACGAGGCCAAATTTCAAGACCCAGAACATGCACGAAAAATCTACTCTTCCTGCGTTGATGGGTTCATCAAGCAAGGAGTCACCACGGCGTCTTATTATGGATCTTTACACTGTGAGGCCACTAAGATTCTGGCCGAAATCTGTCTCGCCAAGGGTCAACGGGCACTAATCGGCAAGTGTAATATGAATCGAAATGCACCAGACTACTACCGAGATAAGGACGCCGACGAGTCCTTAAAAGTCACTCAGGATATAATCAATTATATCTATACACTCGATGAGAGTGGAAGTCTGATCAAACCTATCTTGACTCCACGCTTTGCGATCTGTTGCGATAATGAATTGTTAACAGGTTTAGGGTCTATTGCTACCCAAAACCCTGACATACCTATCCAGACCCATTTCAATGAGGCTCAACAAGAAATCGATGCTACGTTAAGCTTATTTCCAGGTTTCCAGAATGAGGCTGATCTCTACGAGTCCTTCGCTCTACTTACAAACCGTACTATTCTGGCTCACTGCACCATCATGACGGATTACGAGATCGACAAGCTTCAACAAGCGGATTGCGGCGTAGCTCACTGTCCTATCGCAAACACTACCGTCGGTGGCGGCTTTATGGCCGCTCCTATACGAAAACTCTTGAACAAGGGCATTAAAGTCGGCTTAGGCACTGATAGTGGCGGTGGATTTTCATCGAGCATCCTCGATGCGATACGTCAGGCGATTATCGTCTCCAACGCCAGACAAGTCATGACGAGTGAACCAGCAGCACTCTCTATCTGGGAGTGCTTCTACCTAGCCACCTTGGGTGGTGCCAGAGTATGCAGTCTCGAGGAAAGGATCGGGAACTTTCAAGTAGGCGAGGAATTTGATGCTCTTGTAGTGCAAACGGAGGCTTGTGGTGTGATGACCATGCTTCAAGATGAGGACAGTCCCAAAACGATGTTTGAAAAGTTTTTGATTAGTGGCGACGACCGGAACATTGCTGAAGTCTACGTTCGTGGCCGGCAATTGAAGAAGATTTCATAACATTCAAACCGTGACAAGATAGCGCAGGGTGGGCGACTCAAATTCAAGTGTCCGGAAGAACCTGGTGGCTACTTTGTATTTTGCAATGATTGCTGCTATTAGCGTGTAAGATGGGAGCTCAATCATGTCGTGTTTTATACCCTGGTGAAATCACAGCTGACAACCAAAAATAATTTTAGGGATGTCAAGATTTATCTAATAATCAGTCCTATATCCATCTCGACCTTACTAGTATATGCGTCTCACAGAATCCCCCACCAAAATATCTCTAAATGGCACTGCTGATAAGTGCATCATAGACATATGGCTTTCTATACCTCGCTGTTCACCCATAACACTGTCGGAAGCCAGTACATCTGGACACTTGATTGCTGCTATTGTAATCATGATAGAAATAATTGACCAAGTGTCTTCGCAGGAGACCACACGATACTACAATAACAAACTCATTTCGAGCTCATCTGCCTTCTAAGTTGTCGCCAAACTGGCACTCTGCTGTATTCTAGATGGGAACCGCATCTGATTTTGCCTGCTTGGTCTCCCCAGGAGTAGTCTCGTCCATGACCTTGCCAGTGATGACGCTGCTATCTGCAAAAGCTGCTGTACCCTCGAATTTCAAGGCGATTTCTTCGAGAGGAATACCCTTTGTTTCCACCCAGGTGAAATAGATAATAACCAGGAATACGATGTTGTAAGAAGCATTGATCAGATAAAATTTCCATCCCAGGTCGGCCATAGCATAAGAGAGGGAGAACGAAGCCATGAGTCTAGTCATGCGGTCAGTAAATAATTTGTGGCTAGATTAGCCCGCTATTTCTCACCCAAACCCACTGTCCAGCAGCCGGAAAATAGCGATTCCGGTAGTGCGCAGCTTATATTGCGAAATTTCAGTAGGATAAAGACTGGTCAGCGGCGTAATGGAAAATGCGTAAAATCCTTGGAACAAAAAGATGAAGGCGATAGTGCCGTAGATACCAGATTTGTTTGTACTTTCTCCGAATGCTACATAGATTAGTATAGATATTGCTTGAGGTGTAAGAGACTTACTTTTGATCATTCCACCCACACAATAAAGCGACACAATCATTCCTGCTACACTACCGAGAGCTTGTTTTCGTCGACCGATGAAATCAAGCATATAGCTACCAATACAAGCGACAACAAATGACCAACAACTCAAGATAACATTGATCTGCGTCTTTGTCTTAACGTCGGTGATACCAGCTTGAGTGAGAATCTTATCTAGATAAAACCTATTGCGCTGTATTAGTCCCATATTCGGCTTTGACGGAAAGATATATATCACTTACGAAACAACAAAATTGCCAAAAGAATTGATCATAACACCAAAGGTACAGAGTATCACTAGTCGCTTCATGTTCGCTGGTGTCGATACAATCTCTCTCCAAGGATTATGTCGGGAGGTAGCTTTTTCGGCGGCTAAAGCACTCTCGATTTCTGCAAATGTAGCCAAAGCGATTTCTGATTCAGGATTTCCGCCCCCTTGAGTGATAATCAATACTTCCTTGGCATGCTCATACTGACCCTTAGACACTAGCCAGCGAGGCGACTCTGGAATGAAAGGGAGAAGACACAAGGCAAGTAAGCTCGGCATGACTTGTAGTATCGAGGGGAGTCTCCAAGACCACGTTGATTGGATATTCTGGCTACCATAGTTGATAATGGCTGATACGAGACTGCCGACGTAAAAGCAAGAGAAGAAAAACCCTAGGATTCGTCCACGAGTAACAGCAGGTAGAAGTTCACCTAACAATGCAGGTGCTGCCGCACTAGAAAGCTGTGAACCGAGTCCCACAATTATTCGCGACACGATAAACATGCCTATATTCTGCGCGGCGCTCTGAAGCGCGATACCAACAAAGCAAATAAGGGCGGAGAATAGGATCGCCCTTTTTCGGCCAAAGGTATCCGGAAGGATTTGCAAGAATGGAGTCGCTAAGATCGCTCCCATCCAAGAGGCGGCATTGTTAAGTCCATTAGTCGCGGTATTGAGGTGGAAATATTCCGTATAGGAAGGCAAGATTTGTAGTCCATTCATCACCGAAGAGTCGTAACCGAGGGTCTAATTCATAATGGTTAGTATATATCGCGGCTCCGAGAAGAAATAGGGTTTTAATGGTAGATACTTACAGCAGAATTAATGACGGCCACGGCTATGACCACTACTGTGAACACCTTAGTGTTTTTGCTGACCAGGTGTGAGACATATTGAGGCTGGAATTCTGCCATTTGCGACAGGGAGTTTGCTACAAATTCTGAGGAAAGAAAGCACACGAGAACTGACGTGAGAAATACTCCTCCACGTATGCAGGCATCATTAAATATAAACCCCGTTGGTACCGCCAAAACATGTTTATGAATCTCGAAGCTTGTTATGGTATACCGGCTGTTCAATAGCACCCAGGGCAGTTTATCAGAGCAACGAAAGATAATAGTTTTTCGAAGATCAAATTAAACTCGTGTGATTGGATAGAGAGTCAACTCAACCGAACTCGCCCGTGATGGAGTAATAGCGTTTATAAGATAAAGACTTCAAAGGGTCATGGTAAGCCAATGGTGACCAACCCTTTTATGGAGCTCGTTGCGAAACCCAGCCGATACTCGACCGCGTCGCAGCCAACCGACAGCCAATTTTACTGAGTAATGAAGAGGGGAAACTCCGATGAAGCCCTGAACCGATTGAGTTTTGACAGATAGAAAGTATTTACAGGACGGCTACTGTCCTGATAGGACTTCCTCGATGAATTTGTGGCTTTTGACTATCTTAGACCTTTCTTCGTCTCGCTTTCTTTCTGAGTTTGTCATCCCTAAACCTTGTCCGTTTCACAACAGCGTACTCCCGTATTTGCATAGCCTGAGATGCCTGGTAAGGTCAAGACCTGGCCTGCATGGCGGGAGTACCCTTCCTATCAGGACTCTTGTCAACCCAAAGACCAAGACTATGTCCAATCCAAGAAATCTGTCCTCCAGGAATATGGCGCTGATGCGCTCAAGTCAAGCTGGCTACAGGTGTGCCACGACCTCGAAGATATTTCGATGGACATTGCAAACAAGCAAAGCAGCTGTATACCCATATTCCACGCCAAGGATATCCTCGATGAAGGGTTCTCCCAAGACCAAGTACAACAGATCAAGCGCTATGGTTGTTTTATTGTTCGTCAAATCATCCCACAAGAAAGCGCGGCTCGACATTATCAGGAGCTAAAGACCTATATCACGGAAAATCAAGCTCAAATTCAGGCCTGGCCTACTAGTTCCCCAAGTATGCTTCTCCTATATGATTCACCAACCCAGATTGCGGTACGAACACATCCTAGCCATCTCAAACTACAGCAGACATTAAATAAACTCTGGCATGACGATACGGGAAAGACAATCTCAACACCGTTATTGTATAGTGACGGAGTTCGTGATCGCCCTCCTAATCAGACATTCCTTGGCCTTGGCCCTCACATCGACGCGGGAAGCCTTTGTCGCTGGGCGGATTCAGATTATCGAAAAGTCTACAAGAGGATATTCTCAGGCAAACCGAGAGAACATGACGCCTTTGACCTCAGTGTACGAAAACACGCCAATCAGTTTCTTTATCCAGGGCCTGCTCATTCAACAGTGTTCCGGTCTTTCCAAGGATGGACCGCTCTAACCAAGGCAGCACCAGGACAGGGGACCATACTACTCTATCCCAACGTCTCTACCGTGATTGCATATATCCTACTCCGGCCATTTTTTCAACCTCCAACCGATGCGGAAGATATCCTAGACGCCAGCAAGTGGAGATTCGATGCAGAAGGCAGTTATTTCCCTGGAACTTTCAAGGAACAGAGTCAATATATCAGTAGGACATCTCATCCGCACCTACGACTAGAAGATTGCCTTGTTCATATACCATCTATCCAACCAGGTGATTCCGTTTGGTGGCATGCAGATGTGAGTTAAGACCTATATATAGGGAACAGGAAATCTAACACTGAACAGCTCTGTCACGCAGTCGATCCTGACCACGATGGTGACGAAAATGCTTCCGTCATCTACATTGGCTCCTGTCCAAGTACGCCTGTCAACCAAGCTTACATTAAAACCCAGCTTCAAGCCACGCTAGCTGGGAAGCCGCCTCCCGACTACGCCGAAGGCCTAGACACGGACGAGACACAATTCAAGGGATATGTGGGACACCAGGGTCTCTCGGAGGAGGCTCGGGGAGCACTGGGCTATGGCCTCTAAGGGTACCAGACCTAGGTTGACAAGGATCTTGCCACCAGAGGTGCAGTGCTCGCCGATGATATAGATCCCCCTTCGATACTGTCCAACTATAAAATCTCCAAAAGTACTTACTGAACGCTCGAGCAATAATTCCAAACAAGCTCCGTCCTCCTGTAGAGCGCCGTATCTCTCTGCTCGGTTCGTCAGTACATTACTGACGATAATTTTGAGGACGGAGCGGGATCGATGTGCCAGGATTTATTTTATTCCCACCACGTTACCGATGCTTTTTGGGAGAAGTTTCAAACACAGGTCAGCCGAATGATAATTACATATGAACTGCGTTGGCTGTGACCGCATGTAGCCGACTGCAGCCAGGCACCAGGATTACGGCTATCTCAAGAGGGCTGAGGACTCCCGAGCTGGCGAATATAGTCCGTCTGCAAGCGGAGACGATACACAGGCCCATCAGGAGCGGATATGCAAGGACAGTATCCGTAAGCAAACCCTAGTGATGTTAAGCTTTGGGGCCTGAAGCCAGAACTGTACCAAACTCCCGTCCGTTGTGTGATGAGTCTAGTTCGAAAACGGGGGAGCCTTACCACTGATGCCTGGTTTCCAGTCGTTTCAATAATATTATTCGCAGCGTTAATACCGAGTTTGACCAGGAAGTAGCAAAATTAAGCAAGCAAAGTGAAGCCGATGCTTGCGTAACGACACCACAGAGCTCGTTCGCTTCGACTGCTCCAGCCCCCAAATGTCGCATTGCCCGGGGTCGGATTGGTGCTGGGCGATCACCGCCTCGTATCGGCTAGCCGTGTTTGTCGAAGTCTAAGCACCAGATCAAGTTGAACCGTACGAGTACGAATAATAGTGCTAGGATAGCTTGTAGGTGCGACGTTCACAAGCCATGTTGGGAAATATCAACCTGGAAAATTTACTTGTTTGATACTAGATAAGATGTACTAGGTGAGGCGCGTCGATGGAGATACTCCATATGCCATGCTGCTCCCCTGATGCTCAGCCTTGATCGTATGCTGTTTCAGGCAGCATCGTTTCGTTAAACAAGATGGGTTGAATATACGATTGTGAATTGCTGGGCAAACGTCCTGAGTAGGAGGTATATGAGTGGCGATGAATCCTACCTCTACTCTAGCAAGATTCTTGCAGAAACAACAGTCAACCACATTTCACAATTCCTAGATCACTGGACCTTGACACCAACATCCAAAATCATATCATCAAGACATCAATACTCCAAAGTTGCGCCTCCATCGAAATGGTTATCAAATGCGAAGCCTCTGATGCCCCCGACGCCCTCTGGGTATACTGCCCATCGTTCGAAGCGGCCATCCTGTTCTCAGTCCTCTTCGGTTTAACGACAATCGCACACATCACACAGGCCATCATCTACCGCAAAAGGTTCGCCTTCGTTCTGATCATGGGCGCCATATGGGAATGTGGGGGCTACGTCTTCCGCACATTGGCTGTGACACAACAGAAGAACTCGGCCTTTCAAATTGTGCAACAGCTGCTCATTCTCCTAGCGCCTCTCTGGATCAACGCGTACATCTACATGTTGTTGGGTCGCATGATTCATTTCTTCCTGGTGGACGATCGAGTCTTTGGACTGCGCGCTCGACGCATCACCAAGTGTTTTGTGTGGTTCGATGTCATCGCATTCTTGATTCAAGCTTCGGGTGGCCTGATGGTGACTCCTGAGGCATCTGTAAAAACACAGAAGTTGGGGTTGAATATTTATACTGCAGGTGTGGGTGTGCAGTTGTTTTTCCTGGCCATCTTTACGTCTCTTGCCGTCGGGTTTCAGCGAAGACTCAAACAACAGACACTGTCATTGGCCACCCGGCAAAGCGACTCCGATTCAGAATCTCAACTGCAAAATGATATGCCGCGTGAGATCCCGAGCCCAGCGCTGGCCAAGAAGTTATTGATCCTGATGTACGTCGTCATGGGATTGGTCATTCTGAGAAACGTCTATCGCCTGATCGAGTTCTCCACTGGTGTCGACTCCACCATTACTAAGCACGAATGGTACCAATACGTGTGGGATGCCGCTCCCATGTTCCTTGCTTCGTTGGTGCTGAACATCGTCTATCCTGGCAAGATTTTGCAAGGTCCAGGGGCAGATTTCAGACAGGAGGACAAGGCAATCAAGATGGCCAAGAAGGAGAAGAAAGCGGACAAGAAGAGAGAAAAGCAGGAACGCAAACTTGGGAAGTACACTGGTCTGTAGGATCAAGCTTGAGAGTTCTTGGACACATGTGCCGGCTTGTTGTACTATGAATACCGCATTGTCGACCTCATGCTGACCCGACCTTCTCAGAAGATCGTTGATGGTGGAAATGGTCCGTTTTGAAAAGATTTGTATTCCATGCAAGCGTGGCGTTGGTTGAAGGTCGAACAATGGTCAGAGTAGTGGACAATAATAAAGAGGCATGTAAGATAGAAAGGAGCAGTGTTTGTTCCATTCAATGATTGTGCATTTTTGACTAGACATAGTTTCTGGATCCAATATAAAGGCATTGGGGTTAAATGCGGAAAAGACTTTCGGCTTGCATTCCACCAATGGGTCCCGCAAAACCATGTATTGTGGTGCCATGATCGTTGTCCCTGGTGGCTTTGAACCAGAACAGGATACCTTTTTCAAGCCAGCAAAGACGTACCTCGAGTAGATTCGTGCGGTAGAAGCCAAATGCAGGGGTGCACACGCAGAGTCAAACGCTTGGAAACTGTAACCAGGAAGGGACTGTGATGACGCTGTCATTGTTTGAAGGGCAGATCTAACCCTGCTGGTGCCACCCTGATGATTGACTCTGGTATCGATGACAGCTTCACCACTCCTAAAAGGTTTGCTTGGATGTCAGTGGATGTCATCGACAACTTCCCAGCATGCACGGATTCCACTGCTTTTCGGGATTGGACTCCGAAAGGCTCGAGATGAACAGGATGCTGATTCTGTTGTTCCATGTAACCCACAACGATCTTATGCCAGATCGAAGTTATCGCCTGCTGTCTACCAAACGCCGTTGCTACCCTCAAAAATCATATGGCATATATTAAAACACGCTGATATAGTTTCCTATTCTCTCCTTTTGGTTTTGGGCAATGCATTCAGCGATCCAGGTGATGTTCCGGATTTCCTGGTGATGTATTAGAGTGCGCTTGCCAAAGCCAATAGTGGAACTTACCTGTTCTCTTAGCTTGACCCAGGCATATATAACTGCATGAGTAAATTGCTGTGTGAAGACGAGTTTGGATAATTCCATTTCCTTCTGGTAGAACAAGTCTTCAAGAGACTTGGATTCCCCGCCTATGCCACCAGACATGTTACCGCCCCCGGCACCGCTGCTCTGGTTGAAACCAACTTCATCAAAGAATCGCTTGTAATCACCAACACCGCTGACAGCAAGACCCACACCTTCCAGGTCTTCAGCACGGGAGAGCATCAACATTCCTTCAGGGTAAAGTTTTCCCAATTCAGGGTACAGCTTTCTTCGCTGCTCCTTGTTGAGTTCTGTGCCGAAGGAATTGATAGTGATGTTAATTGCTCGTCGATCAGCTTCGAATTCGAGAATTTCAGACATGATTTCCCCCGTCGGAGTCATCGCCATCTCTGGGTCATTGTTGACAAAGTGGTGAAAATCTTCCAGGTAGTTCTTGTAAAGCGTGTTTCGAACAATCTCAATATTTAGCTCGTCCAAATCTTGATGGCTCAAACTGCCTTTGAAGTATGGAGCCAGCGGCGTCTCGATCAATACTGAGTTGTACAATTCCTCGATATTGGTGGCTACACAAAGCACAGGCATAGTCTCAAACCAACCCAAAGGGTGGCATCTCTCTAACAGCTCCTTGGTGTCCCGTTCGTGCAACGTTCCGGTGATGAGAAGGGCGACATTGTCAATCATGTACGAATACGTGAGATACTCCATGAACTTGGATAGAGAGCCAGTCGCTTGTCCCTGGAGATATCTGAAGTCGGAGACTAACTTTTCGGTGGTCTTATTGGCGAGTGCAGATGTGGAGGGGTTGGGAGGTAGTGTTGATAGAGCATCACCATATGCAGGACCAAGCTGGAGTTTTACATCGTCGATCGTTTCGCACTGAATGAGCTGGGACTTTATTAGAGGGAAGCCGGTATAGATGTCCGTGGAGACATACATTGCTGTAGTTTGAGCCAGTCAACAGGCTGTTGCGGTACCCGCGCACGATACCTTCCAGGTAGCCACCATTGACGTTAAACAAAAGTCCTGGAGGTCATGTTAGCGACAGCAGTTGTTTCGAGGAGTAGCGGATGGCATACCCTCCATATTGCAGACCGGGCTGCTTTCCTGGACACAGACCAAAGGTTGACGCAAAACTGAACTATTCAGGGAGTTTCAGGTGTTTGGGGAGGCTTGCAATCGTCAAGTTGAGGATGTTTATTTGAGTGCAGGCAGGCGAATAGATCAACCGGAGCTGCATCCAACCCAGTTGGAGAGGGCTATCTTCGCCGCTCTGTCAGGTCACGTGGCAAGTCTGACACGTGATTGAATCGAATTCCTTGGCAATTGCGGGTCCAGAATTTGCAGCTGCAATTTTTTGGAGAATCGCTGAAACTTCTCAAGTCCTCTTGTCAGTGGTTCAAAAGTTATTCTTTTTCCAGGACAGAGGTCGCTGCTATCTGTAGCGTATGAGTATTTGATATAACCTCTATCTCTTACTTCGCATCCATTGGCGTGCTATAGCGCATTATTTGCCAGCATGACTCTCCTTATCCTCACCGAAACCTCCGCCGGTTACGCTCTGCTCAAAGCAAAAGACAAAAAGCTTCTCAAACGAGATGACCTTGCCTCAGACCTCGTCGGTGTCGAAAACGTTACCTCGCTACTCAAACTGAAAGAATTCCAAAAGTTTGACAGTGCGGCTGCGGCTCTGGAAGAAGCTGCTGCCATTGTAGAAGGAAAAGTCACACCAAAGCTCGCTTCACTTCTTGATACACTCAAAGATGAGAAGAAAATCTCACTCGCTGTGGCCGATCCAAAGTTGGGAAATGCTATTGGAAAGCTACCTGGCTTGGACATAAAGGCTGTTGCTGACTCCACCACTGCTGACCTGTACCGAGCTATTCGAGAACACCTACCCTCGCTGATACCTGGCCTGCTGCCCGATGATGTGAAGACGATGTCCTTGGGTCTTTCGCATTCACTTGCAAGACACAAGTTGAAGTTTTCGCCAGACAAGATCGATGTCATGATTGTCCAAGCCATCGGGTTACTGGATGATCTAGACAAGGAACTTAACACATACGCAATGAGAGTCAAAGAGTGGTACGGATGGCATTTCCCCGAAATGGCCAAAATCCTTAACGACAACCTCGCATATGCAAAAGTGGTATTGAAAATGGGCATGCGCACAAATTGGGAGTCGAGCGACCTGGCTGAAATCCTGCCTGAGGAGATAGAGGCCGCTGTCAAAGCTGCTGCAGATCGATCAATGGGAACTGAAATTACCGAAGAGGACCTTGAGAACATTCAGAGTCTTGCCGAACAAGTGGTGCAATTTACTGAATATCGAACTCAACTGGCAAGTTATCTTTCGGCAAGGATGGCAGCCATTGCCCCCAACTTAACGGCACTTGTCGGCGACTTGGTCGGAGCACGATTGATCGCTCATGCGGGTAGTCTGATGAACCTCTCCAAGAGTCCGGCTAGTACCATTCAAATTCTTGGAGCTGAAAAAGCCCTTTTCCGTGCTCTCAAGACAAAACACGACACCCCGAAATACGGTCTACTCTATCACGCATCACTGATCGGTCAAGCATCGGGGAAGAACAAGGGCAAAATGGCTCGTGTGCTTGCTGCCAAAGCTGCATTGGGTTTGAGAGTGGATGCTTTACAAGATTGGGGCGAAGATGAAGCCGATATTCCTGAAGACGAGAAAGCTGCACTTGGTCTAGGTGCGAGAGCACACCTCGAACGAAAACTGGCAGCACTAGAAGGCAAGCCTCTCAAGCCAAGAGGGGTGGGCATCGCACCGAATGGAATTCCAATTACACAACAACCCAAATGGGAAATAAAGGAGGCCCGAAAGTATAACCCGGATGCTGATGGGCTTGCTGGTGATGAGGCACCGGCGAAGAAGGAAAAGAAGTCGAAGAAGGACAAACTTATCGAAGAAATTCCAGAAGTGAAAATGAAGGATCAAGAAGATAGTGATCCAGAGGCAGAGTCTCAACCAGATGAATCCATCGACTCCGAGGAGACTGCTGCGATTGTCCCAGCCAGCGTCAATGGCGTCAATGGCGACTCTGAGAAGCTATCCAAGAAGGCTTCGAAAGACAAGAAGAACGCTGCCAAGTCCGAGAAGAAATCATCGAAGAAGTCGGTGGAGGAGCTTGCTGCGCTTGCTGGACTCAGTGTCTCCAGATACGAGCGAAAACTTGCACGAGGTGAGATTGCATTCTCAGAGGATGGTACGCCATCATCTATATCAAAGAAAGAGATCAAGAAGGAGAAGAAGAAGGCGAGCAAAGCCGAGGTCAATGGTGAACTCGACGGCACTAAGAAGCGCAAGCGGTCTGAGGATGATGCCGAGCCTACCAAGTCGGAAAAGAAAAAGAAACGGAAAGAGAAGGCATAGTCGTGTCAATGTCGTGCTCCTATCGTTTTGATATTTCCTGATCTTTCTTGCATGGCGCCTGGCTGGAGTTTCCTGGTGGAGAACTGGACTTGGGGGATGACTTGTTGAACCGGACGAAAATGTACAAATTCAGTGGTTACTGAGAGAGCGGCTCATAGTTGGCTTACTTCGCACATGAGCGTGGTATTGCTATCAGCTAGATACGAGTAAGTAATTTACGTCTACAAAGCATCCTGAGATTCGTGCATTGTGAGGCTATTCTTTACTTTCCAGCCCAATTCGTTCATTCTCCATCTACATCATTCTCCATCTACACACATAGGGGATTGTAGACATGGTGGACACCGCTGTAACAATCATCAATCTGGTACTTCTTTAGGCGCTCACCGCCCAGAGCCGGCGGGGCGAGGGAATATATTCTGCCGGTAGTATATTTCTTTCCCTCGCACCCAGCACCAGAGTTAGTTCAACTGAGCAATAGTAGACAAATTCACGACCGGTGCCAACTGCGCATGCTACGAATGCCTAGTCCATAGGTGCAATTGTTCTGCACTCGAGTGTTTGACTCAACACATACACATAATATAGTGACGGTCGCTCTATAAACCTCGCCATCTCGCCAGACCGTCGAAATGAAAGTTCGTGCCTCACCCCACCCACCTTTCTATCAAGACATATGCTGAACGTCGCTAGGTGCTCGATCCTCAAGCAGCATTGCTCACTACACCAGAAGTGCATCAGTTCCTGAGCAGTAATCCTCCTCGACCGAAGCAGCAGAAGATTGGCACCTACAAACCAGTTGACCTAAACAACTACAATGTCGTTCGGGATGATGTACGTGGCCGGTCTGCCGCACCACAAGACAAATTCTGATATGCGTGCTTCCTAGTTTCAACACTACGTTACAACGACGGTCCCATACATCTCCGCGATCTCCAATCCTGAGGCTTTTATCCAAAGCATTGTACCCAAACTCCGTCGACTAGGTTTGACCAAGACCGAAGCCCTGATGCTCATCAACCTGGGCGTGGGAACACAAAGAAGCGGAAGCCAGCAGCTGAATTCTGGTGCGGCTGCTCCGTCTGTCAATGGAGATGGCATGGCACACGACGAAGATATGGCTGAAGAGGAACCGGAGCAAGATGATCGACAACTACTCTCACTTGTGATCGAGGAGCTGGATGAGAGATTTCCTGGTGATGAAGGGTCGGCCAAAATCGACAACATTCTGCAGGTCATGAAAGATTCTTACAACACTGCAAGAACGATCAATGGAGTTGCGCATCCGTCGAATGGGACATCGAAAACATGACCCTCTCTCTCTGACTACATGAAATACCACGCCCCAGCAGGCATTTATGGATCTCGGGATCGTGATCAAATGCCGATTTCCAAACAACCGTTTGAGAGACCATGCCTGCAACCACAAAGGGTGTGTTACGTTTCACGCGCGACCTCACTCCTAAGTTTTCATGGCCAAGAAAGACATTCGATCGTGGAGATCCAGAAAATTGTTCGGAAGAATTGCTGTCAGATGGCGCCACACCTCCCAAGTGGGATTTAGTTCGAGTTACACGAGCAGAATCCTTCGAACTTCCAAGCTGACATTGACAACTGCATGTGTGATTAGTTGAGTTGTCAAGTCACGAGAAATAATTTGGGACGCTGGTCTCTGGAGTCTGGACGAATATGAGCAGCCCCCTTGGCCCAGGCCCCAGCAACCAAAGCAATGCGAGTGTGAAAGGAGGAGATCCAGACTGTCATTGGGTAAGATCAAGACCTCTTTCAGGCAAACACGTGATGAATCAAATCCTCTGAAGGAATAAGCATCATCCATGCTGTCATGGAAAATGTTCGCCTCGTTCATGCAGCTCGAAAATGTTACACAACTGAATGATGTTGCCCTGCAGCTGATCGAAACTCCAAAAGTTACCTATTTTTAGGTCCTCACTGGAATTGCGAACATGACTGACCGTGCTTAAGAAGAAAGTCAAACCGTGTTCAGCCCCCAGTTGTGGGGAGCTGGTTCGAGGAGGAAGCGAGAAACGGTACGGGAAGAGGAATAGTTAATACGCATTGACCCCTTTTTGAACCGCGAAGGATTGCTATCACACGCGTCTAACTAACTAAACAGTCCCTTGGGGTGTTTTTTTAATCACACAAGCTATGAATTTTCCTGATCCTACCACATATGGAGTGTGTCGGAGGTCTCTCGATGTCTTTGACCTTATTGACGAAATTTCATATAAACATGCTCCTATGCGTCTGAGTAAATTATGGAGACTGTTACCACCCGTACCGTGCGAATGTGTTCAAAGATATCCGACCTCTGGCTTCCAGTTAAGGCTACAAGTGCAAGTATGACACATACAACAAGAATTTCTGCAATTAGATAATCTTAAAGACATCTCAACGACCCATGTCAGACCCTGTCCCTTATCCATCTAGGGCGTGCGAAGTGGCTCAATCTCCACTAATTCCGTTTCAAAATGGTGGAACGCTCTCGCCTGAGAATAAGCCTGACCCTGCCCTAGCGCTTCAGCCGCATAATTCTTCTAGTCCTCATCTAGGACTAGTTGTAGTGAGAGCTCGTGCAAGCATTGGCGGATAGATTCGTGTCTAAGCCTTGTGAATCCGTCAATTCGTGTCGACCAGTTGGATTAAACTACGAGGTAACTTCTCTGGGTATCACTCCATCTCGTAAGGCCTGTACTCGTAAGCCAGGGGTGGTCGCAACTTGGAAGGACGGGAGGAATGTGCCACTGGGGTTCTCTGATCATCAGCCCAAACGTTTGACTTTTGTCGATACGGCAATAAACCGCCCCTTCTCGACCGCTAATGAGACCCCTTAGGCCAGCATCCTAACGGGTCTGGGGGTCCGAGGGTCTTGATGGTCTTGATGCGCATATTGCCCGCTCTGATCAAGAGTACGAAGTTAGTCCCTTCCGAAATTGTAGTCAGGGCACCTTCTGATATAACACCTGCCTTGTGCTCTAAGGGCCCTCTAGAGTGAACAATTCTTCCTTCTTCTTTGCATATTCAGAACCTACTTGGACACTGTCTTTTCAGGCCTATCCATCCCACGTTCCTTCGAACTTTGTCTTCGTCTCCTCTCATTAAACACACCAGAACTCAATTCACTTTCTCTCATTCCGATCATTCTCAAGCATAATGGCTCAACCACAATACGGTCAAGGCCCGCAATATGGTCAAGGTCCTCAATACCAACAAGGGGGCCAGCAGCAACCTCAGCAATATCATCAAGGTCAACAGCCTCCCCACTCGGAGAAACAACACGCCAATGCCACTGCTGCCTACGCACATGCCCACGGCGCACAGGGCAAATGGTCGTTCGGACTTTTTGACTGCTGCTCACCATTCGGCACTTGTGAGTACTTCTTTTTGAAAGAGCCTTGGAGATAAGACCACTAACCCTTGATCAACTAGGCTGTTTCGCAACATGGTGTCCCTGCATGCTGTATCAGGTAAATCACGATCTCGAGCGTGGTGACCAAGACTCAAGTGGTTTTGGTGGACAGGTAAGATCTTTGGTCTCAAACTTAGCTCCTCTCTCGTCTAACAGATTTAGTGCTTTGCCTGGTATTGTCTCGCTGCCCTAGGGGCCAACGGAATTTTACAGTGCATTAACCGAACTTCTCTACGTGAGAAGCATGGCATCGACGGCAGCAGCTGTGGCGATTTTTGCGCGTCGTGCTGCTGTGCATGCTGTACTCTCATCCAAGAGAACAAGGAAATCAAGGTCAGAACGACAGGCATCAATCCCAAGACCAAGCAAGCATATTCGAGCCCCGGCCAGATGAGCTATCCATAATCTGATGGAGCTTAATATGAGGAGAGGTTCTTCTGGTAGCCTCTGTCAAAGACCTCAATCTCCGGCGCAAATGGGTGTGGATTCCCCACGGACATGTATCACTTTATGACAAAGTCATTAGTCCAGATGAAAAATTATGTTTTTGGCTTTGGGGCGTTGATATCGGTCGATACCCAATGCAGGGTTCAAGGTTATTCAAAGTCCTTTTTTTTTTTTAGATGTCTTTCAATGGAACATTGTTTACCACTATCTGTCTTGTATCCCACCTTGCTCATGAGCATCTCGTGACGGTACACATTGAACCGGCTCAGCCATGAGTCCCTTCGCACCAAAACCCAAGGCTCCGCCTCGTCGCAGCTATCAAAGATGAGGTGCCCTCCATCTGTAAGAAGCCCGTTCAAACCTCTGCACCTATGTAACACTGCCCCACCGTCCTTGTCGTCCTTCCTCCACTGCAACATATCTCCCGATTACCAAACGCTGGAATGAACGGCTCCTGAGCCCCTGTCGCCCAGGAGATGCCACAACGATCAGAACGAGAAGGACTATGAGTGTGGATATATATACAAAGAGTCACGAAGACAGAGATGTCGTTGGAATAATCCTCGGTGCCCCATATCGCAAGCGATTCCTTCGTGCATTGGCATTATTGAGAATGAGTGTCCCTGGCTGAGGGTCTCGTCAAGTCGTTTGCATGGGGCGGCGATGGCGTCTTATCATCGAGTCTGGAGTCTCTTGGACCCTGTGGGCGGAATTCCGTGTTTTGTCACCACGACTACGGTCGCCACGCTGCGTTCCCTTCCCCCATCTCTGAACAAACTCGTACTTACGAGTATGTAGAAGCTGTTCGGCGCTCACTACCACTGCACTTGGTGATCCCCGGCGCCGCTTGAAAATCCATCACCCCAAGCAAGACCCGCCCTCCTCTCACCATCTTCTCATCATCTCCTCGCCGTCCTACTCGTCCTTTTCGCACCGTCCTTGGCTGGCTGTATCTTAGGCATTCGCTGAGCCGGGTGCGTCATTGTGTTGTTCTCGATCCTGCTGCTGCCGATCCCTTCGCTGGGCTTTTGTGAGGAGGAAGGATTAATAATTTGGATTTTGGAAATCGGAGGGTGCTGTTGCAGAGTCGCGACGTTTGAAATGTCCTGTGCATCAAATTGGCCGACCAGTGCTTTGGAGATTCACGTGTAAAAAAGCACGGCTTTATATATACGTGCGTTTAATACTTCGTGTTCAATAATTATCTTATCGACATGGAATGCTCTAGCTTTGAGAATAATGCGCCCTGACGAGCCTCTGTCCACACTCCAGTGGAAGTTTTGAGACACTACCCCTGGCCCGGGACCGATGCGACCGACAAGCGACAAGCGCTACACGGCGACGTCCACAAAACGCTTCCATGGCCCTTTGCGACCATTCTCAGGCTTTGGCGCACTGTGCGGCGCCTTCCATCGGCCGGACCACAAATCGATTTCGGACAGGTGAACAATCTATGTTACGGTCAGTGAATGTGGCATTTCCAAACGGGGATGAGCAAAACCAGTTCACCTTTGTCTTATTGAGTAGCTTCCACGCAATGATCGGCACAATGAAAATCGGGATTCCAATGTAGCTCGCGATGAAATCCGACGTTGACCACTGTCCTTTTAAGAACACAGAGAATCCGTTGATCAGCGTGATGAACAGGGATCCGACAAAACCCACCCACGCTGTATACGGCTGGAATGGTCCTTTCCACGGAAGGGTCTCGCGACTGACGCCTTGTGACTTGAGGGCCCCGTAGAACCGGATGTAGCACACACAGAGAGTGCCCCACGCGACGAGGCCGGCGACGGTGGACAGATTGAGAAGCCAGGTGAATGCCTGAGCGGCACCGCCGGAGCCGAGACTGAGATATGCGAGTGGGCCAAACAGCCAGGCAGCGATGACCGCGATATAAGGTACACCTTGTGCCGTTGTTCGTCCAAAGATCTGAGGTAATTGGTGATCCGTTGTCATGGCCACCATCATTCTCGAACCAACCCAGCAGTATGAATTGCCAGCTGACCAGGCGGACACGAGAATACACGCATTTACTATCGATGGTAATGCACGGATTTTCGCTTGCACTATGGCGATGACAAAGGGCGAGCTGTTGGCATTGCCGCTGCCAGAAACTAGACTGGGGTTATCCGAAGCCACGATTAGGCCGATAAGAAAGGCGCCGAGGATGTAGAAGAATCCGATTCGATAGGTAACGCGACTTGCAGCACGGGGAATGGCGTGATGTGGATTAATAGACTCCGCGGCAGAGATAACCACGGTCTCAATACCGATGAAACTGAAGGAGGCGTTGACCAAAGCGGCGAGGAATCCAAGGAAGTGACCAGTCGAGCCCGTGATTCCATTATAGTCCGTCCATGGACCTGGGTTCTTCCAGAACCGGAAACCAATTGGGTCGTGGCTGGGTGCGCCGCCAGCGGTGATGACGATGGAGACGATCGCCAGGCCGATGAAGCATAAAACCTTGATGGCGCCAGTCACGACTTCGACCTCGCCATACCATCGTACATTGACTAAATTGGCAGCCAGGATGAGGACGAGTCCGACGGTGATAACCACCGCAGGAGTGATATCTGTCCAGAAAGAAACTACAACCGCGGCTGCTGAAACCTCCGAGGCAATGGCAATTGTATAGCAGTAACCATAGGAAATAGCAAGAGAAAATCCCACCGATGGGTCGATAAATCGGGTTGCCCAGTGAGGGAATGACCCAGCAGTTGGGTACTGGCGAATAGATCAGTAAAAGCTCTGTTCCGCATCCGATCATGCCGTTCAGCGTACCAAGGTAGCCAACTCAGAAATACTTTGCATGACACACCACAGCACCACTCCGACAAGTATATATGCCAACAACAATCCAGCGGGACCTGCTTTCGCATAGGCCGCACCAGACCCAATGAACAGACCAGTACCGATGCCACTGCAAAATCCGATCATGGTGACTTGATAGTTTCGAAGACGTCTTTGCGTTCCTCCATGACCACCAACATTGAGCTGCGGTTCATCTTCATTGCCGTGTTGTGGAGCCGTGTGCGCATCTAAGGACTTGGTGAAGCCTTCGTCACTGTCGTTAGAATGAGCCATAATTTGTCCTTGGACCGCGCTGATGTACAGACAACCAGGCCAATGGACCTGCTACTTGCACGAATGTCCACCATCGTTGCGTCTTCCTGCCTTATATACATCTCCAACCGGCAGCGGGGCCATGAAAATTCCTGTTAGACACGATTGCGACATGCATTGAGTTTGATCGCCATCACGATCAGGTTCGTATTCTTACGAATGTGGAGTTCTCGCAAGGCATGCTTTCGGCCAAATTTTCCACACGGTGTTGGGCCTTGGCATGCCCACCTACCAGATCCCTGCCTGCTACCCTCTCCATCCTAGCAACCTACCACAGCCAATACCCATTTTATTCTGTGCATAATACGCCTCATGTCTGATCCTTGAGTGGACCAACGACGGGATAAAGTCCAGTGCCAACGTTGAATATCGCGCACAAAGGCTTCGGTAGCTTAGGGAAAGCTTGTCTGGAAAAAGCAGGGATGAGTCTCCGGCCTCCTTTCCGAGCCATACGGAGTCGTCTAGAGAGTGACGAAGACTCTGTGCTTGCGGTACAGCTGGACGGGCTCCAATGGTTTGATATGTGGCATGATATACTCAGTAGGCAATTTGTGTGGGATGAAGTGAAAATAGCTTGAAGGATGACTGTGTATATATGTTGTATGTACCTCGTACCTAAGGAAGTCCTCGGCATTGAAGCCGATAATGGCCGTAGTGGAAGCCCCATGGGCAATAGCCTCGCACGTGCTCGAGCCATCTTTAGTCACGTGATGTACCGGATTCAAATTCAACACTAGCCTTAAAGCGTAGAATCTGCGGCGCTGCTTTGAAGTAGCTCCATAATGGACAACTGGTGACAACCGGGCGAGCGCCAACCCGACTCGCACTGACTCGCGCGCTGTCCTCACCCTTATCAGTGAACATGCTGATAAGTTGCAGGTGGGGTTGAGTACTTCGATTCTCCCAAACTTGAACCACTCGCAAGAAGTAAACAACATTCATATAGTCATAGCGGTCGTTGTTATCATCATGGGTAACTCACAGTCCTCAGCATCCGACAGGCAATCTCAAGCTGAGGTCGAGAAGATCCTCGTCCAGCAACTCCAGAATCTCCGCACCGGCCGCGGTATCAGGCAACGAGAAGTCGACGATGACTATCTGCAGGTTGATACCGAAAAGGGCATTCCTCTCACCTACTCGACCGATCCCACCCTCTCCGTAAAGACCGCTGAAGCATGGGAAAAGGAGCTCCTGTCCGACCCCAAGAACCGATTCGCCCTCAATGCCCTCCTCTCCAACGACATTCGCACCATCGTTGCCAACAAGGTTGCAACCAAGTCTGACACCCAGACCTTTAATGTCAAGATACCCTTCGAGGGGTCACCAGTCACAAATCAGAGGTCTTCAGGAAGATGCTGGTTGTTCGCGACTACCAATGTGCTGAGAGTGCCCATCATGAAGAAGTACAATCTCAAGGAGTTTGAGCTCAGCCAGGCATATCTCTTCTTCTGGGATAAGCTGGAGAAAGCCAACTGGTTCCTTGAGCAGATCATCGATACTGCGGACCAAGATCTGGATAGCCGGCTGATCCAAGAACTCCTCGGAGCCCCCGTAAACGACGGCGGACAGTGGGATATGGCTGCTAACTTGGTCACTAAATATGGTTTGGTATGTCCTTATCTATAACATCACGTTGTGTTCACCACTGACTGCTACAGGTCCCTCAAAAGCTCTATCCCGACTCATATAACGCCATGAATTCAGGACCTCTTAACTCAATCCTAACCACCAAGCTACGTGAAGATGCTTTGGCACTACGAGCCCTTGTGAACAAACCATCGGTCAAGAAATCATCCATTATTGCCACAAAAGCCAAATTTATCCAAGAGGTTCATCTGGTTTTGACTCTCCTGCTCGGACCACCACCCAAACCTGATGAGAAATTCACCTGGGAATACTACGATGCCAATGAGAAATATTACAGTGTTTCCAAGACGCCGCTCGAACTTGCCAAGGACATCTCTAGCCCTAGCGTCGTTCGTTCCCTCAACGCCAACGTCAGCGAGCTTTTCAGTCTCGTCAACGATCCACGAAATAAATATAACCAGCTCTTGACGGTCAATCGCCTTGGCAACGTCGTGGGAGGACGTCCAATCACGTATGTTAATGTTGACATGGCCACGATCAAGAAAGCCACGATTGCCATGCTTCGCGCAGGCCTTCCAGTCTTCTTCGGTAGCGATGTTGGTAAATTCTCCAACTCACAGTCCGGAATCATGGATACAGCGCTTTACGACTACGGCCTGGCGTTCAACATCAGCCTGAATCTGAGTAAATCTCAACGGTTGAAGGCACGTGAGTCAGCCATGACGCACGCAATGGTCCTAACGGCCGTGCAAGTCGAGGAGGGCAAATCTGTCCGTTGGCGAGTCCAGAACTCCTGGGGCGAGAGTGCCGGAGAGAAAGGGTTCTTTGTCATGACGGATAAATGGATGGATGAATTCGTCTATCAAGTTGTCGTGGACCCGGGCTTTGTCAGCAAGGAGATCAAGGATATTCTCAAGTCTGAGCCTTTGGAGTTACCGCTCTGGGATCCTATGGGTGCGTTGGCTTAGACTTGTTCTGAAATGGAACATGTAGAGGAGATACAGAGAGCTATCAGATATTACGTGGACTACGATTGTTTTAGGTGACCATTTGGGCGATAATTGTGCAATTTGAGCGTTGGAGTGGTGTGTACGTCAACGAATTGAAGTTCATGAATTTCTGGCCATTCTTCTCTCAGCATTCGAACTGGCTTGTTGAACATCACATTGAAACTAGTATTGCCCTACCTGTGACTCCGTCATCCAGGATCCAGTAAGGCCCCATGGACACTCAGACTATGATTTTGACCTCTTTCTTTGACAAGGCTGATGTCCCCTGAAGCTTGCCACCACATACTAGATACAAAGCAGTCCTCGACCCTCACAAGCTGTCTGTCTCCCCTCGTCGCTCGCTTGAATTGCCATATATAGAAATATGGTCTCTAACAGATTCCCCTCATAGTCGAGTAACATCACAAGAGCACCTTGTTGGTCCGCCGAGGAGGGTGATATCCTCCTGGCCCACTTCAGCGTGAGCGTTGAACTGAATAGTGGACATAGAAAGGTGAGAAGGGGAGCATCTCTAGAATGGCGATGCTCATACTCTGCTACCAATGACCCTCTATCCGGCGTTAAGGGAGACTTGCCTCCGAGCATGAAGGGACAGACGGACAAAGCGCACAATGCCAGAAAGAATCTGCGTCCTCTTTCAACGCCTTGCACCAAAGACCAAAAACGCATTTCTTGGTGCTTCAAAAAGAGGAGACAAGCGACGCGCGACAAAGCACTTGAGCGACAATGGAAGAATTGGTGTTGAGCGAGCACGCAGCGAAAGGTATAAATTGAGGTCTACCACGATGAACGGGAATGTCTGGTCCTCATACCAAACCTACACAGCTATCCAGTCAATATCTACTGCTCCAAAGTAACCAAAAACCTCTGAATCAGTAGGAACATTCAAGCTCGCGAGGACACTAACACCACGGTCTCTTAAGAAGGACTCTTCTTTTTGCAAAGATGGCTGAAGACATGTGTATTTCACCACTTACACCGACCAGCTTTCTTCCCAAGGACACTCCACTCGTTGAAGAAACCCAGTCGCCAGTTTCGCCTCGTCTCAGCGTGGAAGACTTGGCTTCACTACTCAGGGAGATCCCTGGATGGTCTAGCTGTGCTGGTTGTGTGGTGGCCGAGTCCCTCGAAGAGGAGTGTGCGAAGCCTTTGGACATGGTATCGAAGTTGAACCTGGCTTGCGACGACCACACTCCCACAGATTCGGGTGTCAGTCTGGATGTGAATGTCAATGGGACTGAAAGTGAGAACAGTGAGCCTCTAGTATGTCGACGATCATCGAGTATCTATTCTGACGACCCTGTGCTGCAAGAGATTGAAATTGCTGACGAGATCCAGGGCCCTTCCACTTCTGCGAAGCCGCGACTCAGAATTGATACCAAGGCCGGTTGTGAGCTGAATGCCTGGGCTATCAGAGCGCGATACTATCCAACTGAGAGTTGCAATGAAGACTCGAGTTGGCCCATTTCGGATTCAGGTTCTTCTATCGAGGAGTACTTCGAACCACCTCTCAAGGAGGGTTCTGAGGAACCTTCCGAGGACGAGAACTCTGATGATGGGGATTCTGATGGCGAGAACTCCGGTGATGGGGAGTCTGATGATGAAGACTACCTTGCAACTCCAGTGAAAAGAAAGTTGGCCTGGCAAAGATGGTTCGCTGCATCAAAGCCTCACGTGCCACGGGGCCAGTGGTGGGGTGTTGTGTGGGAACAAGAAGTGCAAAAGATCAAAATGAGAGAGATTCGCAACCGGGGCTATTGGCTGTCACCTGTGAGCGGAGAACCTGCACGCTTCTGTGAGAGCCCCGAGAGTTATTATGATGAAGAAGACTCGGATGAGGGGAGTTCCAGTGGTGATGAGGATAGTAGCGACGATGAGGAAGATGTTGAATCTCCCCGCAAGGCTCTGGAGAGCAGGATTTACACTTGGGCAGAAAATGTCGACAGTCTCAGTACACTGCGCTCCCAATTTTGTGAGAGCCCCAAGGACTATGATCAAAGTGATGCCCCTCCTAACACTCCTGCAGAAAATGGCGCCGAAGTCCCATGCTACAATACCGTCACAGAAGCAGACCTCCAATCTTTCCGCGAAGAGTATGCACGACTCCTGGCTGCGCCTAAGAGCGAGGCTGAGGAGGGATCCATGTCTCCAAAGAAGTCAGCGGGGATTTCTCCTATCGAAGCTTTTGTTGACAGTCCAGCGTTTATAATCAGTCCTACCGATATCTTCGAATCATTCCACGAGTTGGCCCACGCCAATCGTGAATTCAACTTTGTCTTCCGCGACTTGAAGCAGTCGTTCCCCATCGAGGATGATGCCGTCTCACCAACAACTGCTCTCCCTCGACTTCTAGCCGATCACCGCGCTCCGTTGGAGACAAAGTTGGTTAAGAATAAGCCCCCATGTTTCAAGTTGTGGAGCCGAGTCAAAAAGGCCATCAAATCCTACTACAAGTTGAAGAAGTCGTCTCGACCTTGAAGTAGCAGTCCGGGTGAATGGCCTGTGTGAGAGGAGCCGGACTTATCCAAGTCGCTCATCTTATGTATTGAAGTTGTGAGCTGCGGCGGGCTCATTCATGATACTCGACCTGCTAACGAGTACCCTAGAAAGCTGATACTCATTAATATTGCAAGCAGAGACTTACACACTCGATGGCAGACGTCTTGATAAATGATTATCGATTGATATCGCCGATACCTGATATGCGAATTTAAGATGCAGAATCCCTTCCAGAAAACATACCATCCCCTGCTCGCAGGAGTGAAGACTTCGGAAACCTTTGGCTAATACCTGGACTCAGTACGTATGCCGCGTATCTTGTGCTTCGTAGCTACCTCAATAGATTTCTCCACCCGTGACTGTATAGACTTAACTCGAACTCGTAGTTTCTAGACATCAAAAGTGGTATCGCTCCCGGGGTTGTAACTTGTAAGGCGTGCACTGCACTGGACGCCGCTGATTAATAGTTGAAGCTTGCAGGCACCAAGCGCCTAAGCGACTGGAGTTCTGAAGCGGAATTAGAACCGATCCCCGGGCCCCCAACCAAACGGATCATCACAAGAATGCTTGAACCTCAAGATTCCGGACGATGAGGAGGTGGGGATCGAGTTGGATAGGTGGCGAATTGCCCAAAAAGGAGCCTTGAACGCTAGTCTCGTACCTGGATGATGTACGAAATTTCAAAGTTCAAATCCAAACTTGACCTTTCATCTATTCTCCTCTTACAACACTCTCCTCCATGCATGTGGTTGGGTTGAGAGGAGCGTGGGGATGAGCTGCCTATAACGACACAATTTTCCTAATCATAATTATGAGCCCGTCAACCAGCATGACCAAAGAGGTCGCCGTCCAACAACCTACGGTTGACCTGGAGAACCGCGCCCAGGATGTCGAGCTCAGGTCTCTCGAGCCCACGACCGACTCGGACGGTGCACCACTGGAACCCGTCGTGACAGATCCCCATGGTAGTCGACCAGCCTGCTTCAGCAGCCTCCTTCAGGAAGTTCTCTTCGTCCTGACCACGACCGTCGCCGTGGGACAAAGCTCAATCTTCACGGGAGCCTTACTCTGCATGACCAACTTCATCGGCAAAGATTTGAACATGACGGCCGCCGAAGTCACCTGGATCAGTGCGGCACAGACACTTGCGGCGGGGACGTTTCTTTTGTTCTTCGGCCGGGTAGCTGATCTCTTTGGCCGACGGCTCCTGTTCTTGGTGAGTATTGGATTCTTCAGCATTTGTCTACTGGTTGCTGGGTTCGCCACCAACGCCATCTATATGGACGTCTTCTGCGGCCTTGCGGGATTGAGCTCGGCCGCGTCAGTCCCACCGGCCATTGGTAAATTGGGAGCTGTTTACGAAAAGCCGTCACGTCGGAAGAATCGTGCATTCGCCTGCTTTAGTGGAGGGAATCCGGTTGGTTTCGTGCTTGGGGCATTCATCGCGGGCGTGACGATGCAGATCACGACGTGGAGAGCCGTCTTTTGGGTCATGTCCGTCATGTATGCTTTCTTCTTTGTGGCCGCTTGGTGGACAACGCCCCCGGATACGGAGCAGAAGTTGGGAGGGTTCAACGTCGAGACATTTGTCAAATTCGATCTACTTGGGGCATTTCTGGCTGTCGTCGGTATAGCCATGTTTACAGCAGCGTTGACCATGGGAGGTGAAGCCTCGGGTGGATGGGGCACACCCTATGTGATCGCATTGCTGGTGGTAGGATTGGCCTTGACGGGAGGCTTCATCTACTGGCAGAGTGTCTTTAGATATCCTCTGATGCCGCTGGGCGTCTGGCGGGATCGCAACTTCAGCTTGGTGGTGATTATTTTGTGTTTGGGATTCTACGGCTTTTCGGGCAATATGTTCTGGGCATCTCTTGCCTGGCAACGCATCGAAGGAGTGTCTCCGTTGATGAATGCAGTCCGATTGCTACCAGCTGGAATTGGAGGCATTTTGGTCAACGTCCTGGCCGCCATGATCATGCACCGGGTCAGCAACAAGTCGATCATGATTGTTGGTGCCGCGGCGCATGTTATCTCATGTGCGTTGTACAGTGCGACAGCCCGGAACATTTCATACTGGGCGTTGTTTTTCCCAGCACAGCTGTTTGCGGTGGTCTCTCAGGATCTCGAGTTCACGGTGACGAATATGTATGTGATGTCGAGTCTTCCATCGGATCAACAATCGGTGGCGGGGGGGTTGTTCAACACCGTGATCCGATTGGGAGCGACGGTGGGGATTGGAATACAGACCAGTATCTACAACAGTGCAGGAGGTGAAGAGCACAATCGATGGAGACCGTACCAGGCTACATTTTGGGTGTCACTTGTTGGCGGTGTGTTGGCATTGGGCTTTGTTCCATTTTTGACGCTTGGTCGCCAGGGAGGTCGAAAGCATCAGGATTGATGTTGATGTCAATCATCAGTTCAGTGATACACTTGTTACATACTACCAGGGACTATGAATAACATTCACGGATGCTCTGTGAACGTATTTCCAGTGGGCGAAAGCCACATCATTAATACTCCGTATTCAGCCCCACAACCATGTCTGTTCAATCTTTGTTCTCAAGCCTGAGTTCCCCGCCTTTTTCTTGTTTGTTTCCACTTCCCTTTAAGGTTTCATTCTATTTGTCGTGTTTCACTGGCACGCGTCGCAGAGTCCAAGCCAAACGGTCAACTCAAACATCGAATGGCATCAGCATCACAACCTTGGGGAACAGGACGATAATCCATCAGTCTGATGTATGGCCGGATCGATGTTCTTATCATTGTCCATAACAATGGAAGATTGAATTGGGGCAGTGCTTGAATCGTGTCCATAACCGGCAAGCCCAGCAAGCCCAGCAAGCCCCGACCCTCCTTTCTCTTGACCCTGAACCATTTCCTTTGTTTCACATTTGCTGCCACACCTCGTCAACCAATGACCGACATCACCTGCTTCGTTTCTGACTCCAGTCTCAAGCGAACAACCAACTCCCGACCCCCCTGCTTCTATCACTATCCCGAGAATCCATTTGACAGTTATCTATTTTCGAACCTTGTCCAACAGTCAGATTTACTACTGCGTTGACTCGACCGTGGCGTGAACTTCGCTGACATTGTACCGTCTTCGCTGCGAAACGACCACTCCTACCCGAATATCTGCTCCGGCTCTTTGTCCTCCAGCTTTCGCTTTCTTCGTTATGAACAAGTGTTTATCCCTGCGGCGCACGCAAGATTTAACCGTCACCCACCAGGTCTAAGTCGCAAGCAACACAGTCACCGCCGGGATCAAGATGTGGAGGAGAAATACCGACCCCGAGCCCCAGATGGGCTATCATGCCTATCCAGAGCCAACGATGGATGATCGTTATCTCGAGACCATCCACGAGGTGGAATCTCTATATAGTCGAAACAGTCGCAGGAGTAGTGTACACCAGGCCCTTCCAGAACTACCTTTGTAAGACCTCTGCTCAGTCTTTCACAAGTCCCGATGGCTAATGCTCTTGTTTGTATCGCAGTCGTGCCGTTCCGCCTATGTATGAGCGTGATTCGGTCTATTCCAACGAACCCGTTTCCCCCATCGCTTCCCACTTCTACCAACAGCCCGCGGCCAACCGAAACATCAGTGAACGGCCAATCTCAGAACCCGAAGCCGTCTCGCCCGTCAGCAGCAGAGAAACGCTTCATGCCCATACCGAGTCAAACACCTCCGTAATCTCTCCGATCGAACCCAATTTCCCCGCTGCTACACAGAAACCACCGCCGGAATCTGCGAAACCGAGTCAGATCCCCAAGAGACTTCCACTCCCAATCGCTACCAACGTTTCCCCTGCAGAGTCGGGTGTCAAGAAGCGCTGGTCACATAAAGCAACCAAGAGTGGGGAAACCCGATGGGATGCATATTCAGGCGAACCCACGGATGGTCAAAAGGGCCACCCCTCCAGCTATAAATCTGGAGCGCCCCAACCAGAACAGTCATTCCCTCAGTTGAAAGAAAGGACGAGGCAGATTCTCGCAGGCCTTAAGGAACGGGAAGCTGTCAAGAAATCAAACTGGGCGCAATCCACCCCTGCCGAAGATCCCCTGGACAATCCAGTGGAACGACCAGCCTGGAAAGGTGCGAGTGGACGGACGACACTAGTGGAGCCTGTTAAGAACACTCCCAGTGCACGAACCAAGCCTTTATTGTTGCTTCAACGTAAGAAGGTTGAACGAAATGTCCCCAGCCCTGTGCTTGATGAGGTGTCTGAGCCCTCCCAGTCACCTAGGCCGCCAATGTCAGCCTCCGGCCCATCTCTTGCCACTATCCGATCTGTTGACTCTGCGGATTCTCTCAAGCCCGTGGCTCCATTGAAAGGAAGAAATACACCACGTGTATTATCACCAACCGAGGGTGAACATCAGACTCGAGCTCTTGAAAGCCCTTTCCAAAGTCCTGGACCTCCTCCGCGGAATATGTATGATGCTATGCCCAGTCCGGCTCCCAGCACAATTCAAGAATATGGTGCTGACAGTCCGACTCTTGGGTCGGTCGCTTCGTTTGATCCAGCTCGACCGAATTCGAGTTCGGAATCTCTCCATGAAAATGCACCACCAAAACCCCTACAGCGCGAAGCGGAGACGGCGTCCAGTTGGAACACATATGCGACGAGTAATGTGGATGAATATTCGGGTGCCCCTCCGAGTCCGATAGCACGACAGCAGTTCAACAGCAGCCCCGTCTCCTTTAATGACTCATCCACAGTTCCTCCCCCGATTATGCTGCGCAAACGTGTAGCTGCTAACAATAGCGCCCGAAGTCATGATGCCTACAGTGGTGTTTCACCGTTTGGAAACATCGGTGTACGAAAATCGAGTTCGAATATTCTTCGCAAGGCTGTGGGAGCGGAAAAGGGACGATCGGCCAGCTTGATGAGTGGAGCATCTATAAGCAAATCTCTCCCCCCAACACCCGTTGAGACATCAGCGGCAGACAAAGCCGGGACACTGGAAGCACGAATGGAGGATTTGGCCCGACGAAAGAGAAACACAAATAAAATCATTGCCGAATTACGCGAATCGTTGAAAAAGTATGCCATCGTATATGATGCGCGGAAACGAAAGGAAGTGGACAAAATGATCATCAACCTCGAACTGGAATTACAAGATATCACCAATGAAGAACACGAAACGGGGTTGAGATTACACCGCGTACAGAGGCGGAAGGACAAAGACGACTTCTACGAGCAGCCGACCGGATTATGGATCAAGAGAGTCACAACCTGAGCTCCCCCGGCTTTTCCTTTTCGACTACAGTTTAATTCCTAGCGATTGACCATTGGAAAGATGCAATCGCCCACGACCTACCACGAACATTTGTTTTATCTCTCATTCTTTTCCGAATTTTCACACTAAAGTACAGCGACGCGATGCAAGGCAATGATTTCACAGCGATCGACAAACACAATCACGAAATCGGGGTTTTTCTTTCTTCTTTTTCTCTCTTCTACTTCCTTCAACAAACTGGATTCGAAAAGTAGTGCCAAAGCAGCGAGGGCGTTGGAGGATTGAACAGTCAAATTGGACCAGATTGGATTAAAGGGAATTGGAGATATCGGAATGGTTGGAGAGTGTATTGGATGGGTACATGTTTTCTCTCAGCAGGCCAGTTCTCTTTTTGTCCTCGTGAGCTCGGATATACCATGGAGGATGGAGTCGGATATGTGTACAATTGGAGGTCTCTCAGATCCTGAGAGCATAAATGGTGAAGATGCATATGATTGTCTCTGGGTATACCCCCATTGACCAAGTCAGATGGATCAATATTACATAAGTTGAAGTCCGTCGACTCGGGCACCACGTATCTGGAAATGAACACAATCAATGAGCGTGCTCTAGCGTATTTCCTGCCTATGAACACGTGAAGACGAACTTGAAGATGGAACACTGGATGGCTGAGTCAGCCACCCTATGCCAAGCAATATCGGTTTTTTGGTGGAGTCGAAAGGCAGTGGCGGTGGATGAGGGACTTTGCGAGTCACTGCGCTGGACTTGAAGTTGGACCCTGGAACAGTAAGGCTGGCTGCACTTATCTTTCTCACTGCCACTCAACTCCATCTATCTCTCGTCTTCCGCAGATACTTCGACAATCACACTCTCCAGGCCCATTATTCCAGTACTCAGCAGTCAACAAATCATCATGGGTGGTGCAAGTCGTGAAGGTACGCCCCTCCCCTCTCCGCCTTTTCCCTCGATCGATACTCACCACCAGGACACTGCAGGCGGCAAAGTCAAGCCACTGAAGGCACCCAAGAAGGAGAAGAAAGACATGGATGAAGATGAAATCGCATTCAAGGCCAAGAAGCAAGCCGGTACATAACATCCCCCAGAAGACACCAACTTTGCGCTTGGGAGACTGGAGACTGACACCGCCTTCTTTGTTTTCTTAGACGATAAAGCCCGCAAAGAGATGGCTGACAAGGCCAAGGGAAAAGGACCACTAAACGCCGGCCAGCAGGGCATCAAGAAGAGCGGAAAGAAATAGATGCATATTCTCTTTGCCATGTCTGTGCCCGTGCCTGTTAATGAGAACTTTATGATGCAAGCAATGGCGCCTCGAAATTGGATGGATGCATGGATGCGTGGGTTGATTGATGGTGTTTGCTACGATCCGGGGAATGGAGAGATCGATTCTCAACTGAGCTGACGACCGACTATTGATCTCAATTGAATGCAATGCAATGGAACCGAATTAACCTCATCTGATCTGATCTGATCTGGTATGATACGATATGCCATGACATCCCATACCATAACGTGGATGAGTGATGGCTAGGTATTCAATTACTTCCTATGCGGCTACCAACTGATTGACTTCTTTATTTCATTCTGGTCTGATTTGACCTTGAAGATGTTATGCAGTGTTCCACATCGTTTGCCTCTGCTCTTTGTCCTTGCCTTGTATGTTTCTAATGATTTTGTTCCTTTTTCCTACAAGTGTCTCTTCAGTTTCCATGGTCTGAGGTTGACATCACCAGGACTTGATGCGAATAGAGAGCGTGTGACTGCTAACTTTGATTCAAGTCGCGGCTGGCAGTCACCATTGCTAACCACCACGATTTACCACCAACTGCGGAGCAGTGTCTAATGTCATCTGGTCCCTCTTCTCTCGCACACTAGACATTCACTCCAACATCACACTCCCAATTTGTCCCCTCGACGCACATTCTCAATTCCCTGCTTTCTGCTCTGACCCTTCTCTACTGCTGAACTCACGGCTATCACTTATTTGCGCTCTCAGCATAGGAAGGATTCAACCTGTCTCAAGCACCCTTCGTCTTTCTCCTCCTACAGTCCCCCTCCCCTTCGTCTACGCCAACGCATCAACCACCATGGAAGACACCTTTGGCGAAGCTGCTCCCGAACAACGTGAGGATCGTGGTCCCAGAATCCCACCTGCGAAATTGGCAGAGTAAGCTCAGAACCTCCTTGATCTTTATGAATCTCCTCTCTGACAAGCCCTGGTCTTGCAGTCTCAACGACACCGCTCCCTACATCTCCCTCTTCTACAAGCAAGACAGAAACTCTGCTTTGCAATGTGTAGAGCACAAATTTTCCCGCGATGTCGCCATGGTCTTCTGTGATCGTATTCGTCATGATCTCATGGACAACAGCAGTTGCAAGTCTTTCACCGTTACCGGCATCAACTTGAAAGGCCTCAAATATGTCCTCAATTGGATCAAGGCATCCGTTGAAGAGAAGAAGACTGCCGAGTTTGAGAAGGTCGATCCCTCTTCCTACTCGCTACTCTCCCAGATTCAGTGATCTAGACTAACTCCTACCCATTTCCTCCAGTTCGATCAAGATGATCCAGACATCTTCATCAAATATGTCAACGCCATCATCGCCGCCAACTACCTCGGCATCCCCGCCCGCGATTTCGCCAACAGCATGACCAAGGTCATGCTCGGTGTTGCCCGCAAAGTTCAAATGACCTGGGACCAAGTCGAATATTTCCTCTACGACCCAGCCTTGAACAACTGCAGCGATGAGGTCCGTGGCATCGCCACCGCCAGCATCTTCTACGCATGGTGGAACGCCAAGCTCACAGACGAAGATACTCCTGAAGACATGATGTATCTCTCCTGGCTGCGTGACCAAGACAAAGATCTCGACGACGCCCTGCACGACTGGTGTGTCCACAACCAAGAGGACGTGGAGAAGCGTAAGGCTGAGAAGCGTGCCAAGAGAGCCGAAGAAGCTGCTGGTGTTGATGGCGGTGCCGGCGAAGGCTGGGGTGACAATGCTGCCGCCACTGGAGCTGAGGCTTCCGCAGGTGCTGGTTGGGATACGGGAGACAGCGGTGCCGCGGCTGCGACGGGCGAGTCTTCATGGGATCAACCCACCAACGAAGAATCAACAGGTTGGGAAGACGGCACGCCAGCAGAAGCACGAAATCTCTCAAATGCGACAAACACTTTCAACGCCAATGGCGCCGCTGCTATCGATAGTGCAGACCGTACTTGGGATTCCTCTGATCATGGCGCTGTCACTCGCGAAGGAACACCAGGTGTCTACGACTCCGCATCGACGGTCAGCAGTATTCATGACGGTGGTGGCGGCGGTAGTGACGGAAAATCTCGCCTACCAGCTTTTGAGGACGATCGCGGCGCTGCTGCGGGTGGCGGTGATTGGGCTGATGAGGTCAATCAGAGTGCGGGTTGGTGAGGAAGCATTTGAAGATGTCTTTGCTCCGCGAAAAGGCTTGACTTGATTAAAGCAACGCACGTATGCATACCGTGCATCACAGTCCAGTGCAATACGGCAAGAAACAAGAAAAGTGTTGTCGAGTCTTCCAAGGCTCCCACAACCAGACACTCAGGGATGTCGGATGTACATGTCGAGAGACTTGCTTGCCTCTTTTTGTTCCTGTGGGAGGAAAATTGGCAACGCGAATGCTCATATGGAGAATTCGGGCACTGCACTAATCACTACTACGTAAATTCGTAGCTCTCAGATACTCTACCAAAGGCTCATACTGGCAACACATGGAATCGAGTCTCAAGACGCGTCTCTAGCTGCTACAAGGAGGTGAATCCTGTTCCAAAAACTTCCAGTCTTTGGTTTTGTTCCCACCCGCCCGCATTCTTCGTTGGCCCCCTCACAGTAAAGGAAATTGAGATTTTACTTAGTCTCAGACCTATGAGAAAGAGACAGGCACTGCGTGGAGCTTTCCTGCACTCCTAAAGGGGTGAATACCTTTGTCCTACTCGTTCAAGCCTAGTTTTACACCTGTGAGTGGCGAACGATACCGTCTTGCGCCCGTTCTGATATCTAACCTTGAGTCTGGTGTGAGCACCAAGGATTACGAAAGCCCCCCAAAGTGCCATTATGGACGGTGAGACAATTGAGTATTACCTCAGACTCCGGTCCTTTGTTAACCCCACCAAGGAAGAGTATTGATCGTGGGGTTCACGAGGCTGGCAGATCCACCGTTGCTGTTGATCCACTCCACGGTGGTGTCTTGCATGCTCCGCCACAGCCGGTCAGCGATCCAAACAGCGCCTCCCTCGAACGCAGACTCCAAAGCACCCGTGGTCCGATCGGCACCTCGTGTATATAAGATATTCCCATTGTGCATGCCAAACTCTCGAGTCCCACTCACCGGGTGGGTCCCTGTCCCACCCGAAAAGAGCGTTTCGATGGTTGAAAACCGCCAGCGAAGGGTGGAAAACTCGGAGACAACCACCGCGGCATTGTCTGGACCAAAAGCATCGATTTTGATAGCTGCACCCAGTGGACTATTTGTCGCCCACTTGGCATCGAGTGAAGCGTCGAATGGCGAGAAAATGGCCCACGTCGTGTTGATGAAGGTGTTGATGTTCTTGCGGAATAAGGAAAGGAAATCGGCCGCCCCCATGCGTTGGCCATTTCGGACGGGAAATTGATCGATCACAACACTGTACGTGTCGAGGTTGATCAGATTGCCCGACGCATTCTCGATCTTCTGCCACTTT
Source organism: Exophiala bonariae (assembly GCF_035927105.1). Taxonomy (NCBI): domain Eukaryota; kingdom Fungi; phylum Ascomycota; class Eurotiomycetes; order Chaetothyriales; family Herpotrichiellaceae; genus Exophiala; species Exophiala bonariae. The sequence continues at coordinate 3,112,378 of NW_027042476.1, read as the reverse complement.
ATCCCTCGAGCATTGAGGTTACTGAGGATGGCACCGGGAACCTCAAAGTTGACCAGATCTAGCCAATTGTTTGCGATGGATGGGGGTGCCATCTTATATCATTGGTGTGATTGAGAATCGATAACTCTGGCGCCTTGAGGCATAAACGTCGATAACCAGACAACTAAATGGAGAATAAACTTATACGACGTTTTACGGACCTTTCGCTCATAGATTCCTGCTAGTAGAAGCCATGGGGAAATCGTAATCTACTACACAGAGAAGTAGCAGATAATACCTTTATCTTGAACGTCAGCCCCGAAGCCTAGGCTAGAATCACAAGTAGCGCACCGTTAACCAGATGCAGGGTCGTTTAAGGTCTAGAATCGCAAAGAGCCCATGTCAGGATGTCATAGAATACGAGAGGGCTTGCAAAAAGGCACACTAGCATTTTCAAGAGCTGAAAAAATACCGATGCTAGGCTTTTGAGCTATGGTATGTAGCCCTTCAGCCGCACCTACTAAATCCAGCCACTCGGTAAAGGTACTCAGGTCGCTCCAACTTCTCAAACTATGGTAACTCTGATATACGCGAGTAGGCCTTGATATCGGTTGAGTGTAATCCTGTCAAGTTTGAACTGAGTCGGCTGTGAGCTAAGTTTGATAGGGGAAAGGGTTCCGAAGATGACCCCTGGGTATGAAGATCCATCCACTCTGTCAACAATTCCACTACGATCCTGTGCGAGAGTGAAAGGTATAGAGTGATATGGATGTGGACTGGTATGTGCGGACGTTTCTAACCGAAGCCAGGAGCTTTTCTCGGTCGGTTTGTGGGTTCTACGTGGCTTTTTTGCGAGCGAAAGGTTGTCCAACAAAATGCCTTGGGGACGGATGCAGCTGCAACGATAGGTGGACAAATGAGCATAGTGAGCAGCAGAAACAGAAATTGTCGAATGAGGTCAGAACACGAAACCTGAGCTGCACAGAGGCGCCACATTGAATGGATCGCAGGATAGGATGCAGCCCCAAGTGCTCGTATCTACTCGCTGCCTCGTAGAATTGCGCCAGGAGTCTCAGCCTGATCAGAATCCCCCACCGCGGCGGGCTCGCTTGCTTTGGGGGATCATGCACGCTGTAGTTTTTTCGGGCCGCGCGCTTGTTGTCGGTTCTTAGGATCGTGAGGCATTAGCCGTAATATGCATAAGGAGGAATGTGTGTATTGGTTGGTAATTAAGAGAGAGTGTCGCATGATTAGGTGAATAGATGAGTACCCTCTAGGTAGGTCAAATGGACGTGGCAAGGCCCAGCAATGCCTCAATTGAGGTTCTTATATGTAGATACTGTGACTGTAATGTGATGTACCTGTCATTGCACTTGTGGTCAAGCAATGCACCTCAGCGGCTCACTTTGCGTGATGAAAGTGGGCTCGCTCCCATTCCTGGGCGAAATTGACAATGGACAGTGTACAGTTCGGTGATATATTTACTCATGAGCCTGTCGATTCCCTGATGACGAGTGCCCGAGATAGAAGGACGCCGGAGAACAGACGTGGCGTTGCATCGAAGGACCATTGACAATCAACCAGTCTTCATCTAGCCACCGAAAGGTAGACATCTATAGTGCAGTGTTTTTATTTTTGTTTTTATGTATTATAATGAGTATCTAGACTCCCGAAACATTTGTCGTTTTGTCCCGTTCTGCCCAGCCCATTAGGTTTCATACCTAAGACCATTCCATTCTCTCTTTCCACTAGTGTTCAATACCGTGCGGAAAACATTACAAGGAACATAAAGCTCTCCCAAATGTATATATGCCTGATACATGCGCTCTAAGCCGAAAAAAGTCCTCGGAAACCAAACACACCGTTGCGCTCACCACAGATGATGATCTCTAGTGTTTCTTCAAGCCCAACACGGAGGTCAAGCTCGTGAGGGTGTTGAGGACAGTCTGAACGAGGTCGACGACGGAAGAGACATCGACAGTGTCGGTGAGGCCGGTGACGGTGTCGAGCAGACCGGTGACGGTGCCGACGAGCGAGCTGAGATCTGCATCGACCGAGACGTTCGCGTCGACGTCGACGGTCTGGCGCTTGGTGAGACTGGCAAGGTCGCCGAGGTCGAGTCCACCGAGCTGCGTGAGGATGTCGTTCAGGGTCGAGGTGATGGTTGTTAGGGTGCTTTCGACGTCTGTGACGGTGCCGGCAACAAGACCATTGACGAGGGCTTCCACGGAGCTGACTTCGGAGGTCAATGTGGGGAGGAGGCCGGTCACAGTGGAGAGCAGGTCGCCGACTAGATCGGTCACAGGGTTGAGGACAGAGCCGAGATCGAGCCCGAGTTGGCGCTTACCAAGGTCGATGGTTGGCAGGGCTGGGATGGCGGGGAGAGCAGGGACGACGTCGGTGATGTCGTCTAGGTCCAGGTCGAGGCCTTCAACATTGACTCCGGTGGTGACATCAAGGCTGACGTCTCGCTTTGCTGCGGAAGCTGTGCATCGTATGTTAGTCTTTTGATCATAGGAAATGGGCGGCAACTGGAGAAGACGTACTTGCAAGAGGGGCGGCCAGCGTTGAAGCGGCGAAGATGCTTGAGATGATGATTGAGGCACGCATTTTGATTGTTAGTTTGGGTTTGGGGTTGGTTGTTGGGAGTAGTAGTGTTTGAGTTTGATAGTAAATGAATGTGGGGGGATTTCAAATGAGTGGACTGGAACTGATTGTTCTGAGTAGTGATTGTTGGCTGATGCTGATGAGAAGAAAAGATGTAGAGAGGGAGGACGACCTTGATGGTCTTATATAGATTTCCATGATATACTTCATATCAACTTCAACTCATGTAGGCCAGCAGGATGTGCTGCAGCAGAACACAATTTACGATGGATGCCGTTCAAACTGCAATCATGTTTCGCACCATCCTCAACAAAGTAATGGATGAACACTCACATCTCAGTTGGTAAGGATATGGAGCATTGCTAGGGAGTAAGAGAGTTACGTCTTGAAGATCGGTGATGGCATCATTTGGTTAGCTGTTTTGCAGGTTCAGTGTCGATGTCGTCCCGGATGCCTGGAGTGAAATTCACTTCTGGAAGATCGCTACCAGGTTCGGTCGTGACAAGGTCAAATGGTGTGCAAAGACCTAGAGTTTGCAATTTTGAACATAGCCCAATGCAGGAGGATCGACGGAGAATTTGAACGCTCTGGGAATCTCATGACCCAGCGACAGGGGTCCATTCGGATGGCGCCGTGGGCCCGTTGAGAATGTCCCAGGATCATGGGTGTTTTTGTGGGAGCCTCTGTGGACTTGCTCTGTTCAACCCGAATTTGATCTCGGCGAGTTCGGGCTTGAGCGGTCATCTTGTGCTGGAGAGTTCGAGGGGTAAGGCTATGGCTTGCCTTAGTTTCTGGGGTTAGGAGCCAGCAGTTCGTAAGAGTTGTAGCACATCCAGCCACAATCTCGATCACCCGCGTTCATATCACGACCTCAACACTAAATTGCCTACCGTTCTCTCGCCATCTGAAGTCAATCAGGTTACTCTATCGATGTTACTCACCTTCGTCAAGCAGATTATTTTTGCCCTTGAAATCTAACATTTGACTCTCCTGTCGATCCCAAAGGCGACCAAAGAGCCTTTGACGAATGTTATGATGGTTTGTGGAGAGACAGGGTGTCTCCCCTGTGGATTGACACCTTGTGACATAGCATTGGTATCCGGACCGTATCGAGGAGGATGCAGAAAGCTTGGACATCAATGCAGCTAGTGAAGACAAACAGTACTCCGTACTTGTCTTCTTCTGTCTTTCCCCACCTGAAGAAACATAGACAAAGTTGGCTCTTTCGGACGGGTCCGTTGTTGACCAATGCGACGAACTGCTTGTTAAGTGTCAGGCAGCATAGGCATGAACAAGCGGTATGAGTTTACTGTTCGGGTGATGGCAATCTCGATTAAAAGGACTCTAGCCTCACCAAGCCCATGTAAGCTGGGCTGGAAACTCGCTCGGCGGATTTGTATCCAGCCCAACACTGGGACGGAACCACTTTTAAGTGTTGCGACATATCGTTTTCGGATGTTTTATGTCAATCAGACCTTAGATGAAACTGGACAGATATGTAGGAGGATGTGCACGGTGCATCGATGGGGTCGGGATATAAATCCGAGGGATATGATATTCAGCGGAGTATTCAAACCATGATGCAGCTATCACCAACACTTGTATGCTTCGCAGTAGCAGTCGAATTACGCGTCTCAGTGTCCCATCGCCTTTTTGTCGCATCCGAGATTTCCACTTCCCTAATCCACTTTGGCTAATTTCCTATTGTTTATCATGAATGCTACTCCTCCTATATTCCTCGCAGTGCGAGTGGTCCTTGTATCAGTGTGATACTAGTCCAAGCACTGGCAGCAATGAAGAATTATTGCTTCAAAGGAAGGACTCGTATCCATACCACAGCTCATCCTTTGAACCTGTTGTTTGGAGGTGCAGTACCCCTCCGAGGCAAACAAGCACTTCGTACCTTATCAACAAGATTGGATCGGGACTAGCACGTACGGTTAAAGGCGATATCTTGCCCAATGTCTTACTTACCTTTTGGCCTAGTTGAGCCGAATTACCGCTGTCCCCGAGCCGAATAGAAAATTGATCTTTCTTTCGCCTCTGCAATCAAGTCGCTGGGATCTCTTGCTTGTTTTTTCCATTGTCTGTCTATCTTTCTCAGTTTGGTGATTATTCAAGTATCCGTACCTCGTCCATCTTTTGCATTTTCAATAGCACATTCGTTTTCTTGTTGATCTTGTATCTGCAATGGTTTCGACATCGGCGATCTTCGCCATTCTCTCGCTGTCATTGGCCTCGTTCACTCAGGCCCAAACATGTACCCCTTGCGAAGATGTACACTTCTTCTTGGCTCGTGGTAATAATGAGCCTTACCCAGGACGACAGGGGGATCTAGTTGCGGCTACTTGTGATGGTCTTTCCAGTTGTGGTTATGAAAATCTCATCTATTCCGCTCTCTTCACCGATTTGTCTTGCCAGACAACCTACGATGGTGTACTAGCCGGATTCAAACAATTGACCTCATATGCGGAACGCTGCCCCAAGTCGAAGCTCATCCTTGCTGGATATTCCCAAGGAGGTCAGATCGTCGCCGATATTCTAGGTGGTGGTGGTGGTGTCTCCTTCAATGGTTGCATCCAGCCCTCGACCCCTGCCCTAGACCCAACGACGAGTCCTGGAAACAGACGTGAGTTACTGACTTCTTCCATGTCACTCTTGAATAGAGCACTCGTTTACTGGAGGCTTGACTAACACAAATGTACAGTTTCTGCTGTCATCATCTTCGGTAATACTCGCCATACCGCGAACCAGCCGTATAATTTCGGCAATGGTTCTAGTTTTGATGGTCTTTTCCCCAGAACGGACGCTGCTATGTTGACCGCTCTTGACAAATACACTCCTGTTCTGCGCGATTGGTGTCTCGAAGTGAGTCGCAGTCCCTGCCATCAATCTTATGCTCAATCTGCTGACACATTCTCCATAGCCCGACCCAATTTGCGCTGGCAACAAGAGTGATGCTCTAGTCTCGACCCATCTTGGCTATTATCAGCACTATTCGAATGAAGCAGCCGACTGGATCAAATCTGTGGCTGGTTTGAAAGACAAATCGGATCACCAAACCGTCATTCCAACCTACGTTAGTGGCACTGTCCAGGACTATGCAACCGTCGCAAACTTCACTCCTTCAGGAAGTGTGATACCTGCTGCTACCACAGTTCCCGTTGTTGAATGTGGTGACCTACCAGCAAACTCCACCAGCACTTCTAGCAATCTCTCAACCAGCCGTTCCGTGACCACTGCAAGCAGCACTGCTGCACCTTCAACAACCTCGAGCAGTGTGCTTCCGGCATCGACAACTGCTGCACCTACTAGCAGCGCTACCGGAGCTACTGGATCCAACGGTAGCTCAACCAGCTATGCTGCGAATATGGGCTTGGTTGTGTTCCTTACCCTGCTTGTTTCCATCTTAGCCTAAAGACTTAATGCGAGAACTAGATGCTTAGATTAATATAATAATGTAATATTGACGCCATTGACCAGCTATATGGACAGGGGAGTTCAATCATCTGTGCGATATTTCAAAATTCATCTTGACACTACATACCAATGTAACAGGTTTCCCCAGATTGGGAACTTTAATCTAAATTTCGGGTTGGGACCAGGGGACGACAGCTGTTCATCAGGCTACCCTTGGAAAACCCCAACTAAACCCATGAATTCCTGGGGGACATTTCATCATCTACTAATTTTTAGTGAATTAAATTTCCCGACAACTCGTCCTGGTCAGCTACTCGATACGGTCGCGAATCCACCAACACAAACCTGAAAAGATCCCTTCTCGGTCTAAGTGGGCTGTAGTGAGAAGATCTGCGCACAGCTATTGAGATGATTAAGTGATGTGTGGGTGCCAGATTGCATGCCTGGTTAAAGGGAACGACTGAAATGTGTCATGTACCAGACCACCTCGACTTGGAACTCCAGATGTTGATCATATGAGCACACAGAAATGGAGGGCGAAGGAAAATGGAAGGATGACTGAGATGAAAGCTGCTTTTGAATTTCTGAAGTCGAAGTCAACGAGGAAGATACCTGAGTTTTGGTGCTCAGTTGCTCTTTCCTCAGCACGACTTGTGGTTTCGCACCTTCCAACAATCAGTCACTGCAATTGCTTGCGTGCATTGCAGTGACTGCCAGTTCTGCTCTCCGTCTACCTTTCTCTCAGATTCACAATCTGCACTTCTGTTGAATTTCATCCCATCACCTTGCAGTTTTCAATCGAGGTGGTACGTACGATTTCTGAACGTTCCCAATCTCTTGAAACCAAAGCCATCTGTCATCATCATGCTCGTCTCTAGCAGCGTGCTTTCGGCACTGCCTCTTCTCGCTTTGAACCTGTTTGTTCATTTCATTTTGTCAAGTGCTGGTGTTCATGGCCGTCAATCTTGTGACCAGGGTCATTTTATCTGCTCGCCGCCTGGAATATTCCCTCATGATGGCCATTTCATCGAGACCCATCTCGCTGACCTCTACATGAACCTGCTTACAACTGTGAAGCCTCAAGACGGCACTCCACCGGTGCTTTTCGACACTGCAGAGTCCAGGTTTCCAAAGTCACTACAAACCCTCGAGCTTCCACAGACCATTTGCTGCAAGATTCTCCTCTCCCAGTTCCCCTGAACACGATGATCTGACCTAGTACAGGTGCTGAGACGACTGATTGCTTGCTTCTGACCACCTGGAAAGTCCCGTTGTGCTGGGTACGTGCTGTCTTTCCTTCTGCCGCTATTTGGCACTGAACACGCCTTCAATTTTAGGACCGTTTCACCACAAATTACTGGCTTTCAGACAAGTCGTACGGTTCTATGACCACAGGCGTCTACCATTGTGCATCCGGTGGCTCGGCCAACCTCTTTACGGGTGATTTCAATCTTCCAAATGGACAAACCGGAAATCTCTATGCACAGAACAAGACTGAACAACCAAACCTGTCCACACTCCATCTGCCAACTCCTTACACAAGCAGTGGTGTAGGATCTGCTATTCCTGCTACAGCAGTGGGCACAGATGCATCATATTCTACTCAGAGCACTACAGCCATTGGCTATGGACAGCCACAGAATATCACCCAGGCCCCCACTGGTGCACCGACCGCTGGTGGTGGCTTCCCCATTGTCACAAACATTATCAATTTAACTCCCACAATCACTCCTCCGATAGTCAGTGGGTTGGGAGCACATGTCGAGGACCTCAGCGGGCAGAAGATTCTATTAGTTCTGGCAATTGTGATCGGTAGTGTTGTCGTGCTACTCTGAAGGCAACGATAGCCGTTAGGACTGAAGGTACAGAGGGTAGGAATGGATTTAACAATGGAGGTATGTTGCTGAAAAACAATCATGAAAATCCAGGAGCTACGGAACAATGGATCTGAGGGTTTTCCAATCTGAGGACCAGAATGCTCAGGAGGGGACTGAACTAAAGCTGTACTTTACCGTTAGACATCGGCATAAGTTAGTGATGGACTAAATATAAATTCAAATCACATCCGAATCCTGACAGCTTTTCAGTTTTTTTGTAACATACCATACATCCCTCTCGTTGCCATGAGTCAGGGCTTGATAATGCCTCGATCATAAGCGAACAAATATTCAAACATCACTACCATTTGACATGAGAAGCACTTGTGTTAAAATTCTTTGGGAGTCTAGTATCGGGGACAAGAAGCATTGCCCTTCGATGTTCTATTCATGTCATTCATCGTTAACAGCTACAAGACGAGTTTACTCCCAAATGCTGTCGTCTACCTAGTCAGCGGATCGCTCGAATTCCATATCAACTCATCAAGGCTTTCGTTGCGGACGACCCCACTGTACTTCCGTCGTAGCCTTAGGATGAATTTTCATCGGCAAGATAGTACTCGACACCCAGTACCCTGTGGTCATCGTCCATTTGACATTCTTTCGTCAACCCGTACAAGGCCCGGATTTGAAGAAAACAAAAAGACTTTTTCCCTTTTTGGCTCCTCCCTGCCGGTACATTACATCTCGAAAGGCTGGCAGTTCATCTCATGCCTCGTTCATTCGGTCGTTCACTCGCCCACTCAGTAAATTGTTCACGACACATCCATCGCCTGCAGCGGGACTTGGACGGTCGAGACCATCTGCTGGACCCCTGGATGCGGGCTTGGAATGCCGTTTCGAGTCTCCACTTCACTGCCCTTGGGGTTCCCGCCTCCATTTCCATTCGCGTTGATGTGTGCATTGATCTGCTCGGATGTCAATTGTGCCCCTTGGAGGTCATTCGAGCTGACTCGACGCGTCACGTTGATGGTATCTGCCATGGGTGGACTGGATTGAGGGATAGGTAGGGTCGATTTGGCGGCGAGGGGTCTGTATGCCGCGTTGTTGATCGAATTGAGAGTGCCGTTGGTTGCTTGCGGGGTTATTGGTCGTTTTCCTGCCGGGGAAGAAGTCGTCTCCTTGCCTTTGCGATACCTAAGCTGCACGACTAGGGACTCCTGCGTGTTGTCGTCGTCACCGCCAATGATGTCGTCCGCGTCCAAGCCCTCATCGCTCATCGCGTCATCTTCGTCTTCGTCCTCGCCGTCAAAGTCGGGTTCCGACTCGTCTGGCTCGTTCTCGTTCCCGCTCCATTCCTTGCCAGAGGATTGATCTTCGTCGCTGTCGGACCCGGCTCCATCATTGAAGCGCTCTCGCGCGGGGCGGACGGGTCTGCCAGACCTTGACAGACGGTGCCCTCTTCCGGTCGGTGCTGTTGTCGGCATGTCTTCGCTTGTTTCTGTCATGTGTCCCTCGCCTGTAATCTTCTCCAGCTCTTTGCGCTGATCAATCAACATGCTCTCGCCGTACATACCGCCCAGTCTGGACTTGACTTGTCTCCCACTTGCGGTGACTGTCGGGCCGGCTTCAAACGGTGTAGAGAATCCTGAGTCTCTGGCTGATCGTCTGCTAGACATCTCGTCCGAGCCATCTTCCTCATCCGAAAACGTGTATTTCATTCTCTTGCCTCGTGTTCGCCCCTCGTAGAGTGAGAATCCGGGTTCGGGTCGTGAAAAGGCGGCCTTTCGTGCTAGGCGGTAGTCGCGACGCTTTCGTTTCTAGATCGTTTGTCAGTGACTTGCAAGATACGGGAAGATCATTACTCTGGCTAACCTCATCTCCAGCTTCAAACCTGGGAATTGCTGACCGCAGCTTGTCGCTGATGACCTTGGACGTCTGAGTATGCTCCTCGCCAAATTTGTCCGCCAGCGCAACTACTTCAGGTATTGAGCCTGCAATGCTGAACCAGGTATTGGATTTCGATGTCTTCCCATCATTCTCCCGGTATATTCTGAAGTGCGAGTCCTCAAGTCCCTCAATAAGCCAGTATTTGCGACGGTATTGGTCTGAAAACCATGGCTGCACGCTTCGAGGTTGGTTCCGGTCATCGTCGCGGCGGGGTTGCTTGTAGGATTCTTTGATTATAGCCTGCACCACTTCTGACTGATTCAACGACCAGAGGGCGAGGGCTTTGAGTAGATTCAACTATGTTGCGGTCAGTGCTTGTAGATTTCGCGGCTTTCGAGGGTACTGACGCGCTCTTCAGGTGTCATGTTGTTGAAGCTTTTACCACCGTGTATGGGATTTGTTCCTTGCCACGCAGCCAGCCACTGGTGCTGGTTTGAAGAGATGGCATCCTCGAGTGCTCGTCCATGGTGACCGCGTCTGACATAGAAAAGTTAACGACTGTTTCGCGCAGCTGGGAAGTATTGGTGGGGGCCACAAACTCAACATCCTTTTTTCGGTTCAGTACCAATCCCAACAACGCGCAAAGGAGTCTTTCAGCGTGCTCGTCCGGTAGCTCACCCTGAACCCCTCTTTCAATATCTTGGGGGCCATAATGTGGTAAGGACTTGGGAAACGCGTCGCTGAAACGGCTTCTGAACATGACGAGGAACGCGATCGACCCATTGTCGGCTAGTATATAGTCGTGAGGTGGTGACGGAGCGCGTTTGGGAGGTTCTGGTATGGGGTCGTCTTTAGGTGCGGGCTTGAAATAGCGATTTAGTCCCTTAGGAGCAGTCATTTTGAGTACCATCTCTTCGTCATCGCTAGAGGGAGCCGAAGACAAAGAGGATGAGTCTGAGTCCGCCATGGTCAGGGAAATAAAAAGTTACGAGTAGAACAGGATGTTGGGGTGGGCGTAAGTTGAGGAAGGAAGGTGGAATTTAGATGGAAATTACGCAGCAGTGGAGGTGACAATAAAGGCCAATGCGGAAATGGGAAGCGGTCTGCCAGCGAGCTAAATAATTGCTAGCAGAAGATCCTCATACGTCAACTTGGCACAGGGAGACATGGCCGCGCTTTGGTGTACAGAATCTATGCCAGCATTTTCGACCTGTCTTCCCAATATCTGGTTCATAGCTGACGCTCACCATCCACATAAAGCTGAGGCCTCCCTGACTTCTTCCACCTGGATGTTCAGGATCCATTCCAGTATTCGTATAATCTTTGTGGGTTTGTTGGACAGCCCTGCTGGGGTTCCGCATGTAGCATATGCCAAGCACAACTCAAGATGCAGCATACTCCATACTCCAAAACAGGCTGGCAACCAACCAGACATAGCATCTCTTTCCGTACCTGGCTGTAATCTGTAAAGCATACCACGACTGTGACCGCTGCGGTCGAAAGAGAACGGGCACTGGTGTTGAACATTCGGAACATCGATTTCAAGCTTGTACCTGTGGAAAATTGGAACCCAAAGATTCTTCTGCGCGGCGTTCTCCGAGCAGCGCAATGCAGTATTCTGTCATCCCAATGCCTGAATCCGATGAGTTACTGCCAAAAATCCGAAAAAACATTGTTGTACACGTATCAGTTGTTCTGAACTTGCGGCGTTACCTCCGGGCTGAAGGTCAAGGACCACAATGGTAGCATGACTGACACCTCACACCAAGGAAACTGATAACCCAGTATCGTGCAGGTCCTGCCTAAAATCGTGCTTGTGCAAGCTCCTGGGATGATATTGTCATCGTGCCTTGGAGTCTCGACTGACTTTCGACTGTGACAATGGCCCTCTCAGGAGTCACAACGATTCGTTGCAATGACATGAGTTCCAATGGGCTTCTCAGATGTTTTCGGAGCCAAAAAATCTCTGGTTAGAAGTCTCCTCGAGGTGAGTATATTCGGTGGCATTGGTGATTATCAGACCAAGTTCCCTCTTCTCTGGAGATCAGCCAATGAGATGCCCGGGTCTGCCGATCCCGTTTCACTCAACCACCGCCTGGAAGAAAAATCTCGCGGTTTGTCCAACGATATTGTTGCCGACACAGTTTCAGCAACATATGATGTGATAAAAGGACCTACCTATCGAATATGTGAACAAATCATGAGCCTGGCTCTGAAGTAGTGACAATGAAGTATCTGTGTTGAGTAGTTTTATTAGCGGAGATCAAAGGCTAATGGGATACTGGTAGTATTGGAGCATTCCTCATAACGGAAACTTGATTGTATATCATGCAGAGTCGGACGGTGGCAGTGGCGGATGAGGTTGGAAAGTGGAAGCTGATGTTCTGCGTGCCAAGGTATGGGAAACTGCTCGTGATTCTTGGGGACAAAAGTGATGCCGCCCTATACTCTGCCTGTCTCGCTAGACTAAATTGACTAGCGCCTTGGCTGGCATTGTGCAACCTAAAACTGTCCTCCGTCGGTCCCTAAGTGCGGAGGTACTCGGAAACCTTATGTAGGCGTGGTGAATACGAAACGAGGCCTGTAATCCCGGAGGACTATCTTCGACGAGGCTGAAAGCAAAAGGTCGTACAAGGATGAAAAAGTTCTCATTTACCATGATTTCAGAAACCTTTTTGAACATGGTAGTATGATTCAAAATTTTCATGCGAGATAAAAGATCGAGATCCAAGCTACCATTTAAATTCTATCTACGATGCGATAGACTAACACCGCACATCAACCGCGAATCTGTGTATCATCCCATGGAAATTCCCCATGGCATATGAATCATTTTAGCAGAGGTTACTTCGAGTCAGAATAGTATTGTAGTTTTCAAGTAGATAAATATCCGCAGTTTCGCCGACATACCTCACCGACACAAAATTGAAGACAACTAAACACTCCTTGAAATAAGTTGTTGTTACTTGCACTCAATAGCGAACTCTCTATTTGATATTGAGACTTGTTCTTCTCGTACTAAAACGCTATCCTAGTATAAGGGTCAAGATAGAAATCGTATAATTCATCCACTCTTCCATTATTCAACGTCAAGTTCCCGCGTCGATAATGGCTCCTATGGTTTGCAGACTCAGATATCGCAAAGGTGAACCTCTTGGCCTTGCAATCTATCCTGCAACGACCTTCAGTTCACTCCCGCTTGAAATTCGGAACAGGATCTATGGTCTACTTTTGATCAGCTCCGAGCCAATCGTCGTCTACACAAAATCCTCAATTTTTCTAGCAGACCCTGAAGGGTACTATCCCGAACATCGCGAGCAGCCGCCCTCAAAAAATGTCGCCGCTGTGACATTTGGATTACTTCGAGTGAATAGGATGATTTCCATCGAAGCCGCAGCTGTCTTCTATCAACATAATGTCTTCAAATTTTGCGGATCACTGCAGTTCCCCTTGGTAGATCCCTGGGACCCCCTCTACTCCTTTCTCTGTACTGTCGGAGCCAGAAATCGATCATACATCCAATATCTTGAGGCCGAAATTTCCAGGCCTAAGGCAGTTTCAAAGGATTCTTATGGGACAGTCTGGTCGTTTGTAGGTGGCTCATCCTGGCTGCGTAAAGTACATGCACGAGACCAGCATGCTCGCTTCCCACCCCCTGAGCATGATCAGCAGTATGTAGGGCTGTTAGTCGACTACATATCTCCTGCTATTGACGGTGTATTCCGGATTCTCGGATCTGAAAAATCAAAACTACAACTTTCACTGCTACTGGAATTCGCAGACCTGCCCGAAACTATGTATGATACTGATGGCCACTTATCTAGGTGGAGTGGGCATCTTCCTGATTATATTGAGCAGACGACAAGGCGTTTTACGACTTATCCTAATGAGGATGGAGGTAGGTTTAACGTGGTATGGAAAGCGATGTTCTTCAAGTCGGAATTTGCGTCGAAGGCCAGGGAAATTGAGAACGATGGTTGGGAAGTATTGGAGATGCTGGACACTATTGGACCTCTTGAGGAGAACGACTTCGGGCGAAGGGGCCGAACGACCCATGTTACATTTCGAAGGAAAAGCATAGCAAATTCCGGAGCTCGTTAGGCGCAATGTTTTCGCTGTAGCAACTTGCGTTGGTACTGGCTAGGTAGGAGGCATTAGCTGTGGTTATATTCGCGAATGTAGGGAGATCTTTGACTTGATGAAATGAGACGATGCTTTTTGAGATCCTCCCAGGATCTATGGAGAAGATCGTCCATTTTCCACTCTGGTGAATTCGGAGAAGGAGATCATCGAGGTTGGAACGATGCGTTCTCTTATCTGGTCGCATTGCTCTTTGTGCAAATATTGCCAAATAAAAGAGCTCCTTTTGCTGTGTTTCGGACACCAGCATATTTTTAATACTCACCATAAAGGCAGATGCATGATGAGAAAAAGATTTTGAGATGCCGTCTTCTGCTAGATATACTATGATCTGGTAGAGTAGATTTGGAAGATGGCGGGAGACACAAAGCAGTAGCCAGTCCATTTTGATGTCGAACTTCATGTCGATTAAGCAAGAAAACGTTTCTATATCCGTTGCCACCATAATGAATCTTATTACCCCCGAAGCTCAGAGCGAGACCATTGACGGAGAGTCCCTTGTCAGTGCGAGCTGAACAGGCCGTTGCTGAAGGCTGTGTGACTCCGGTTCAGGCACTGACAAGAAAAAGACGTGGACTTACACCACAGTCAAGCCCACCTAGGTAGTACCCAAGTAAACAAGATACCTAGGTAGTTCGCCTAACAAAGGATATTATTACGAGCATCAAAAGTCTGAGGCCTGAGGTCGGCTTGAGTCACATGACTCTTCATGTCGCCAAGAGTTTTTCAAACTAAGCCCTATCGGGATTTTCGCACACTCTGCAACCAACGTGCGATCACAGAAACCACGAACTTTCCCACTCAGGCCTCACCCTCTATCTTCAGACTCCAACACTTGAAGGTGATCTCTGCCAGCCATGGGTCGAGTCATCCGAAATCAGCGAAAGGGTCGCGGCTCTATATTCAGTCAGTCACCTCCTCCCACGAGAATCCAGAAATCAATCTATCCTGGAAGATTCCGAAAACTGCGCCATCGCCCATTTTTCTTGAAGATCTGATTGAGAACTATACTGACTCTTCTCCCTAGCCGCACACACCAGATTGAACAAGGCTCCTGCGAAATTCAGACAACTCGATTATGCCGAAGCACACGGGGTACAGCTCCCATCCATCGATTCCTAGCCCAAAACGACCCCATTCTCGAACGACCTCATTTTTCAGATTTAAAGAGAGAGAACTAACAACATCATTTCCATAGTACATCCGAGGCATTGTAAAGGAGATTATCCACGATCCCGGCCGTGGCGCCCCTCTTGCACGAGTTCAATTCCGCAATCCCGTAAGAGTCCCGATGTGTTCATGGTTGTATCGAAATACTCACATCAGACGATCTACAGTACAAGTTCAAGGACCGAACCGAGACTTTCATCGCCAACGAAGGCCTGTACACTGGTCAATTCATCTACGCTGGAAAGAACGCCGCGTTGACTGTCGGAAACGTCATCCCAGTTGGTCAACTCCCCGAAGGTACCGTGGTTTCGAACGTGGAAGAGAAGACAGGTGATCGAGGTGCTTTGGGCCGAACATCTGGCAACTATGTCACCGTGATTGGACACAACCCTGATGAGGGCAAGACCCGAGTCAAACTACCCAGTGGTGCCAAGAAGGTCATCCTCAGCTCAGCCAGAGGCATGGTCGGTATCGTTGCAGGTGGTGGCCGTACTGATAAGCCTATGTTGAGTACGTGTTGAGAATCAAGAAATGGTGGATCGATCATGCTGACAAAATCTACAGAGGCATCTCGCGCAAAGCATAAGTTCGCCGTCAAGCGAAACTCGTGGCCCAAGACTCGTGGTGTTGCTATGAACCCTGTCGACCATCCTCACGGTGGTGGTAACCATCAACATATTGGTAAAGCATCAACCATTTCCAGATACGCTGCACAAGGTCAAAAGGCTGGTCTTATTGCAGCCAGAAGAACTGGTCTCCTCCGAGGTACCCAGAAGACAAAGGATTAGATACTTGGCTTGTATTAGTGGAGATGCAAAAAACGGCGTGGTTGTGTTACCGGCTTTTACACTTGAGATTGTGACCGCGACATTTCAAGTTTGTGGGGAAGATCCTGGTTTCTCATTGTGGAAAAGCCGCCTAGAAGCAGCTGGGCTTATGGCAAGACTTTTCAGCATAGTGCAGGGCCTGGAAGGATCAACGATCAGCACCAATTACGAATAGTTGAGAACGAAATGAAGATGGTGTCAAATCCTCCTGAACGGAAATTTCACTGTGAGAATCGCAGTAAAAACTATATCCGGCGCTCGCTCCAGATGTGTCATTACTTCGTAGAAAACAATGTCATGCAACAGTGATAGAGTTGATGCGCATTTGATAGACAAGCATCGAATGGGGCAGTAGTTAGCACTCGCAAGCCGAGAGACAAACGTGCAATCTCTGCATGTGCAAGGTACCGAGCGTGGCGCCACCTGGAACGTGGATTGGATTTTTCTAGGGAACACAGCCTAAAGAATGCGGCGTGTAAAGCCCCGGATGAGGATGAAGGCCATGGAGCAGATCTTCCAGGTGTCAGTAAAAATGGCTCGTCCCAATCAAGGCGTGTCATTGAATGATGGTGGCGTTTTGGTTTCAGAGGAGAGGCCCGCAGAGAGGGTTTGAGGTCAGGGGTTAGGGAGGGGAACCAGTGGTCACTGGTCACTGACGCTGGAAAGCAAAGCCTGTTGTAGGCAGGGCAGTGAACAAAAACTCATTGCGACTTGCTTAAGACGAACCCGTTTGGAGTTTCCTCCGTATAACTGCCCGTGCCCTGTGCTTGAGTTTTGTGCCTGACCCTGTGCCGCGTCACAACTCGACTGGACACGACTCTTACACGTTCCAAAGTGACCGCTGTTTCCAACAGTTATTGTTTCTCCAAGTCATTCATCCACCGTGAGTGTCTTCAACGTTCGTTTCTCGCCCGCCTAAGTCTATTCATATCGAGTAAGCCTGGGCGCATTCTATCGTTTTATCGTCCCTGGAACACTGCGACTGTCAGCTTGCTTTTGTTTTTGTCCCGCTCGCTCTGGTTCGCCACGGACTACTAGCATTCCAGAGAGAACACCGCGGCTCCGGCCACTCCGTCACTCGCTCACCTGTTCCAAATACAACCCACCATCGCTTTTCTCTTATCTCTCAATCCCTAGCTCTCTACGAGTACTTCGCAACTACACCCAAACCACCCTCACACTCAAGGATCAACATGAACGTCAACAAGAAGCTCGATCGTTTCAAGCAATGGGCCGGCGAGCGCATGGGCTCTGAAATCAAGACCAATGTGTCTGACGATTTCAAGGCGATGGAATTGGAGATGACCCTGCGCCAGGATGGTAAGCTCCATGACTAAAGATCAACGTCTGTTGCACAACTGAGAGACTTACCATCTACTTCCAGGTCTTGATAAGATGCAGCGTTCCACAAACGCCTATGTCAAGGCCGTTTCCAAAAGATCCGAGATCGAAGGCAAGGAGAAAATATTACCGATTGCCCATATGGGTGGAACAATGATAGCACATGGTGATGAATTTGACATCGATTCGGAAATTGGTCAATGCCTGGCTAGTAAGCTACACCAGACCAGCCAGGAATCCCTCTCATACTGATCGTTCACCAGTGTTTGGTCGGACCCAAGAACGACTTGCTCGTGTCCAAGAATCATACATTACGAGTGCCACAAACACCTGGCTAGAGTCTCTGGAAAGATCACTGGTCCAGATGAAGGAGTATCAAGCATCGCGTAAGAGACTTGAAACCAGGAGATTGGCCTATGACACCTCCCTCGCCAAGATGCAGAAGGCCAAGAAGGAGGATTTCAGGGTAGAAGAAGAGCTCCGAAGCCAAAAGGCCAAATACGAAGAATCGGCAGACGACGTATTGCGTCGGATGGAGGAGATTCGGGACACCGACCCAGAATGCGTGGCTGATCTTGGAGCATTTCTCGATGCAGAATTGGCATATCACGATAAATGTCGAGAGGCTCTGGTTCAGTTGAAGAACGAATGGCCGGCGAGGTTTGTTCACTGTCATGAATTTCCCCGACGATTTCTAACCCATTTGCTTCAGGTCGCAACATTCTCGTGGTGGCCGTCCTACGCCAAGATCTAGGTCCAATACTGTCCGATCCCACACGCAGTACGTTGAACCGGCAGAAGAGCCTGTCGTTGAGGCTCGGCCTACAATTCGATCAAGTCGCGCACCGTCCTCCCGCTATGCAGATTCAGGCGCCGACTTTCCACCAAGCATTGCAACAAATCGCCCCAATCTAGGACGATCAACCACATTCGACCACTCCTCGACCCCAATAAGAGATCTGTCCCCTGGAACCATGCCACGTATTACCCGTGTACCTAGCGACTCCCTGATGATACGAACGGCTCGGTCTAATTTGCGCAACGTTGAAGAAAACGATGTGTTTGCAGATGATTCGGGATCTTACACGAACAGTAGTCCCGATCATGGCTATGGAGATCAATCTGTCTCTCCGGCTACTTCACACGGCAGTGGATCATTCGCCCACACGCCGGGCAAGAAGAGTGCTGCACCACCGCCCCCTCCTTCGAGAGCGAAGAAGCCTCCCCCACCACCTGTTCCCGCGAAACGATCCGTAATTACATAAATCATGCTGGCCATGAGCTGCCTTCTTTTTTCCTCCTTACAGGGTCCAGCGGGATTCTCACTCATTTACTGGGCAAGTTTGGCGTTTGGTTCCCATGGTTTAGTTCTTGGCTACGGGAAGGTGAAATCCAACAATATCAATTGAGAACGTAACAAGGTGACCCCGCCGGAGTGCAGGATGCAAGTATTGCTATGTAGAATCAGTATCGAATACATGAGAATTGACTCTATTGTTACGGAACCCCTGGTGACACACTCGTAGTGTGGCAGGAGCGTGGGATCTTCGATTGGGTTAGACTGCGGCTAGCGAGAAACTAGTACGAAATGGTCTTGTCACGTGACGCGAGCCAAGAGATTTTTAGCAGCATCTTTCAGGCAGGCGCAGGGCAGCGCAGTTGGTTTTCCCGTGTGACTTCCTCGTTGCGTTCGGAACATCGTGAAGGGCCCCTCCAGAAATCATCATCAACGCGTCGTGATCATCTCCTTCCATCTCAACCGACCCATCGCCAGGTCCGAGTCCTACTGTCCATGACTTGAGGAGTGCGCCCAACTACCATTGACCACTCCTTGTCCCCTCTTTAGCCACTTCACCACTTCACGCCTAACCCAACCTCAACCCAATAACTCCTTGCGAGTTTCCTCGCTCAGGCTTGCGCTTTGCGCCAAGTTCATCGCATTGCTTCACAAGGCTATCCCAATCCCTGTCCATCAGCATCAATACTTCCCCAGTCACGTCTTTTTGCATGCTATCAACCACCATCCACTGGTTGGCTTGAACCAGAGCCACCCAAACTTATCTTGGACACGTCGGCCTTTTAACTTCTCATGGCTTCAGTCCAACCCGCGCCTGCCATGCAGGCCAACATGCCTCCTGGGTTACCACATAACCTTTCCCAGGCCCAAGTCCAGGAAGTATATCAGGTACATAAATTATTCTTTCCCACTCCATTCCCACTTCTTCGTCCCTCCCCCCTTCAACCATTCTACTTGCGACTAACAAATGTTAGAAATTTCAACGCATGAAAGCCCAAAATGTTCCCGAGACCGACCCCGAGTACCTCAAAGCTCATCGATTCCTCACTATGGTGCAGCAACAACAGAACTTTCGTCGCAAACAACAGATGCAGGCACAGCAAATGCAACAGGCCCAGCAACATCAACAACAACAGCAGCAGGTTCAACAACATCAACAACAACAGCCTCAACAACCGCAACCGCAGCAGGTCAAGCAACAACCTGTGCCCCAACCGTTGCAGCAAGTCAACGGATCGGCCGCCAGTCCATCTACGAATGGAGCTATCAAGACTGATACCGAGTCTTCTAATCCCGTCGCAAATGGGGTCGGTGCGGTAACAGGAAATGGTGCACCTCCAACCACAAATGGCCAGTCGCAACCCTCACAAGCGCAGCGCGTTGTTGCGCAAGCCAATGGTAGCTTTACCCCAGAACAGCTCAATCTGCTAAGAACTCAGATTTACGCGTTTAAGATGCTGTCGAAGAATCTAGCTCTACCGCCAAAGTTACAACAGCAGCTGTTTCCTTCTGGAAAACCACCACCAACCACGGGTGCTGATGCAGTTACGGCTGTGAGTAAAGCACTGGATGGGATCGCAGATTCCAAAGCAGTTGTTGATGGTGAGCCATTTCAGCATAAGACGTTCTTTTCATCATACGAATCGCCCTACGATCTATTAGCCAAGGTGATCACGTTTTCAGATCATTCGCAACGAGCAAAAAGACAACATATCCCGAGTCTTTTGCCTCTGGGGCTTGATCCTGAGCAGGTCCGTGAAGAACAGGAGCGACTGTTGTACAATCGTGTACAGGCTCGAAAAGCCGAACTGGCGGCACTCCCTGCAAACATTACTTCTTGGGATACCAACAAATCTACCGATCCTTCCCCTGACGATACTTTGAAGCTCAAAGCATTGATAGAATTCAAGAAGCTCAATTTACTTCAGCGTCAACGTGAATTGCGCCGTGAGATTCAGCAAGAATTATATGTCTACGACAATCTCGCGATGACAGCAAACAGAAGCTTACACCGCAGAATGAAGAAACAATCACTTCGAGAGGCTCGCATTACCGAAAAGCTCGAAAAGCAACAGAGAGATGCTCGGGAGAACAAAGAGAAGACAAGACAGACAAATTACCTGACATCTATCGTTGCTCATGGACAAGATCTTCGCAATAATGCAACCTCTCAACATAGCCGTACGCTGAAACTAGGCCGGATGATGGTCACTCACCATCAACATATGGAACGTGAAGAGCAGAAGCGTATTGAACGAACCGCCAAGCAACGATTGCAGGCATTGAAGGCCGACGATGAAGAGACTTACTTGAAGCTTCTTGGGCAAGCCAAGGACTCACGTATCACACATCTTCTCAAGCAGACCGATGGCTTCTTGACACAACTGGCAGCCTCAGTCAAACAGCAGCAGCGGAGTAACAAAGAGAAATGGGGCGAAGATGAATATTCGGATGAAGACATCTTGGAGGAGGGCGGCTCCGAAGACGAGGAGGGTCAAGGTCCTAAAGTTGATTACTACGCCGTTGCTCACCGTATCAAGGAAGAGATTACGGTGCAGCCAAGCATTCTCGTGGGCGGAACACTGAAAGAGTACCAATTGAAGGGCTTGCAGTGGATGATCTCGCTCTTCAATAACAATCTCAATGGTATTCTTGCAGATGAAATGGGTCTGGGCAAAACAATCCAGTCGATCAGTCTGATTACCTACCTCATTGAGCGAAAACGCCAGCCTGGGCCTTTCCTGGTCATCGTACCTCTCAGCACATTGACCAATTGGAATCTGGAATTTGAGAAATGGGCACCATCCATCAACCGAATTGTCTACAAAGGACCACCCAACACGAGAAAACAACAGCAAATGAGAATTCGACAAGGCAATTTCCAGGTTCTACTTACAACCTACGAATACATTATCAAGGACCGACCAATTCTTAGTAAGATCAAGTGGGTGCACATGATTGTCGATGAAGGCCATCGTATGAAGAATGCCGAGTCGAAACTTAGCTACACCATTACCCAGTACTATACTACCCGCTACCGCCTCATTCTTACCGGAACTCCACTACAGAACAATCTTCCTGAGTTGTGGGCTCTGCTCAATTTCGTACTGCCAACGATCTTCAAGTCGGTCAAGTCATTTGACGAATGGTTCAATACTCCCTTCGCGAACACGGGCAGTCAAGACCGGATTGATCTCTCGGAAGAAGAGTCACTTTTGATTATCCGTCGCCTGCATAAGGTGTTGAGACCTTTCCTCCTTCGTCGTCTGAAGAAAGACGTCGAGAAAGATCTACCTGACAAACAGGAAAGAGTAATCAAATGCCGTTTCTCAGCTCTTCAAGCCAAACTCAACCACCAATTGATGACACAAAATCGATTGGTGGTTGCCGATGGCAAGGGAGGTAAGACCAGCATGCGTGGTCTCTCCAATATGCTAATGCAGCTGCGAAAACTTTGCAATCATCCTTATGTTTTTGAGCCTGTGGAAGACCAGATGAATCCAGGCAAAGGAACAAACGACTCGATTTGGCGTACTTCCGGAAAGTTTGAGCTCCTCGACAGAGTCCTGCCAAAATTCCAAGCCACTGGCCATCGAGTATTGATGTTCTTTCAAATGACACAGATCATGAACATCATGGAAGACTTCTTACGATTGCGCGGCATCACATATCTCCGTCTTGATGGTGCAACCAAGGCTGAGGACCGTGCTGAACTGTTGCGATTGTACAATGAGCCCAACTCACCATATTTCTGCTTTTTGCTCTCCACTCGTGCTGGTGGTCTAGGTTTGAACTTGCAAACAGCAGATACCGTCATCATCTACGATTCGGATTGGAATCCTCATCAAGATTTGCAAGCACAAGATCGTGCCCATCGTATCGGTCAGAAGAATGAAGTCCGAATTCTCCGTCTTATTACATCCAACTCTGTAGAGGAAAAGATTCTGGAAAGAGCACAGTTCAAATTGGACATGGACGGCAAGGTCATCCAGGCTGGTAAATTCGACAACAAGTCGACGGCTGAAGAAAGAGAAGCATTCTTGAAGACGCTCCTTGAGACTGCAGAAGCTGCTGAACAACCGGGTCATGATACCGAAGAAATGGACGATGATGACCTCAACGAGATGATGGCTCGTTCAGAAGAGGAGCTTATTCTTTTCAAGAAGATGGACAAAGAGCGAAATGAGAATGGAGAGTACGGGCCTGGCCGACCACTTCCACGTTTGATGGGTGAAAGCGAACTGCCAGAACTTTACATGGCGGAAGACAATCCTGCGCAGGAAGTGGAAGAAGAGTATGCGGGTCGTGGGGCACGTGTGAAGACACAGGTCAAGTATGATGATGGTCTTACTGAAGAACAATGGCTTGCCGCCGTGGATGATTCGGACGATTCCATTGGAGAGGCGGCCAAGCGAAAACAGGCACGGATCGACAAGCGACGAACCAACAAGGCCAAGCGTGAGCGAGATGCAAACGGTGGTGAATCTTCACCGGAACCAGAAAAGGAAAGCTCAGAGGAACCGGAGCCTGAACCACAACCCAAAAAGAAGGGTGGACGAAAATCGGCAGGGCTGAAACGCAAAGGTGAAGAACTCGAGGAAGAAACACCAGCGAAACGCAAGCGCGGCCGTCAGCCCAACAAGGTGCCAGATAATTTAAGCCCTGGAGATCGAACCATACTACAGAAAGCATTGAAGACAGTATTTGAGTCGATCAAAGCACTTGAAGTTCCCGACTCTGATCCTGAAGAGCAATCAGAGGATGAAAGTGATGATGAGCCTCCAACACGGCTGATCATCGGACCATTCCTTGAGCTTCCACCGAAAAAGCTATATCCGGAATATTACCACATCATTGTGGATCCGATTGCGATGGATATGATCGAAAAACGAATCAACACCCATGCATACACGAGGTTCCAAGATCTGCAACGGGACATTGGGCTGTTGGCAAAGAATGCCAAAACCTTCAATGAAGACGGCAGCATGTTATACAATGATGCCAATACAATCGAGGTAAGTCGTCATTTGAGGTGTGTTTGGGCAGGAAGATGACTAACATTGAGATTCAGAATCACTGCAATGAGATGGTTAGTAAGACTCTTAGCGATCACCCGAATCTGGGGCGCATAGGAGAACGAATGGGGTTCGATGGCGAGTCAACAGCAGCAGCGTCAAGTGTTGGAACACCACGGGGATCTGTCGCTCCAGTGGGAGGAACAAAATTGAGATTGACATTGGGAGGCAGCAATGGAATAGCAACCAATGGAACCACCAGTGGGGCAGCCAGTGGGACGGAATGATATTGATAAACATGGATGTGTACTATTGTACCAATAACGGCTCATGACTGGGATCGGGGATTTCATCTCAGGCATTGATTGACAAAAGAAAAGCATGTCGCCCTCGGATGTGCTATGGAGCAGAATGGGACTCTGCTCCTGCTCCTGGGTGGTTGTCATCACCGCCATGCCCAGACAGCTTCAGGGCAATCATGTATTAGTGTGAGATAGCTTTGTTGGTTTCGTTTCTAGAATGCTTCGATGCATTAGTATAGTCGTTCGAGGGCAATGGTTATTCAGCAGGCTCAATACTATTATTGATCAGAGCTATCATACGCTCCGAGGTGCATATTTTCCCAAAGATAAGGCCCGGGAAGTAAAAGGGGGAGCTGACTGTAGAGCCCTCGATAGTACACAATAGAGTTATACGCCACAGCAGTAACAAGCACGGATTGTCCCGTTAGGGAAGCAGCCACCCTCGTTTCACCTTCCAGTTTTACAGTATCCCTACTACTTACTACTGACACGTGCCACGTTCCTCCCGAATCCTCCTCTTACAGACTTTCAAACTCCGCAGCCTGCACACAACATCTGTACTTTTACCTTCCTGCACACCTATCCCTGGAGCCTTGACACACGGATTCGACTCGATCACTTCTCTGTTCCCAACCCGACCTGACGATTGAGTGCCATGTCACTTTGTAAACCCTGTCGCGAATGATTCTTCCACTCTCTCTCAACCTGAGCCAACATGGCCTCCTCCAGTCTCTTTGGCGCAACCGTCAATCTCTTGCGTGAGCGTGCCCCTCGTCTCCTTATCACACGCGCAAGTTGCTCACAATTCCCTAGGTCGCCAGGTAGAAGACGTTGATCCAGATGGCAAGTACAACTCCAATACCACCATGAGTCCCCCTTCTGACATCGCACCCGAACAGAACCCTCCGAGGCCGGTCAGAAAGAGATCTTCTCATCATGGGCTCTCTTCATTCTTATCATGCTTCTGATTGCCGCTCTCTTCACAAGTTATATTCTACAACAAAAGAGAATACAGGCCGTACATGAAACGGTCATATCCATATTCGCCGGCATGGTTGTAGGTCTCGTCATCCGACTGTCGCCAGGGACTGCAATTCAAGATACTGTCAGCTTTGACTACCAGTTCTTCTTCAACCTCCTCCTTCCTCCAATCATTCTGGCCTCGGGCTACGAACTGCATCAGGTCCGTCATTCACAGTCTCGATTCCCACATCTTCACGTGCTAATCCTGCGACCCAGGCAAACTTCTTTCGAAACATTGGCACCATTCTGACCTTTGCATTCGCGGGTACCTTCATTTCAGCCATCTCCCTCGGTCTGATTCTCTGGTTGTGGACGAGAATACCTTTCGATGGACTCACAATCACGTGGGTCGAGGCCATTTCCGTTGGTGCAACTCTCTCCGCAACCGATCCCGTCACCATTCTAGCTATTTTCAATCTCTACAAAGTCGAGCCGAAACTCTACACCATCATATTTGGAGAATCCATTCTAAACGATGCTATTGCAATTGTCCTTTTTGAGACCGCTCAGAGATACAAGGATGGAGGTGTGGCTGGAAATCTCGGAATTGTCAGCTTGTTTGAGGCTATTGGCTTCTTCTTGTTGGTTTTCTTTACCAGCCTGGTTATTGGTGTCATTGTTGGTGTCGGCACTGCGCTCATCTTGAAGTACACTTTGATACGCCGCTTTCCCAAAATCGAAAGCTGTTTGGTCATTCTGATCGCATACGCTTGCTATTTCTTTTCAAATGGCGTACACATGTCTGGTAATGATCATCAATCTTCGTTCGCTCTCCTGATCACATCAGCTAACGTGCATCTTCAGGAATCGTCTCCCTCCTTTTCTGCGGAATCACCCTAAAGCATTACGCATACTACAACATGTCTCGAAGAACACAACTCACCACAAAATTCATCTTCCAAATTCTAGCACAATTGTCCGAAAATTTCATCTTCATCTACCTCGGCCTTACCCTGTTTACCGAAACAGATCTTGTCTTCAAACCTCTGTTCATCTTAGTTACCGTGGTCGGCATCTGTGCGGCTCGATGGTTGGCTGTCTTCCCTCTATCCAAGGCCATCAATTACATCATTAGGCTACGAGCTAAACGACGAGGTCATGATGTTGCTGAAGAACTCCCCTGGCACTATCAAGCCATGTTATTCTGGGCTGGTCTTCGTGGTGCTGTGGGTGTCGCTTTGGCTGCTGGTCTTCAGGGTAATGAAGGTCCAGCTCTTCGCGCGACTGTCCTTGTCGTGGTGGTGTTAACGGTCATCATCTTTGGTGGTACAACAGCCCGTATGCTCGAAATCCTTGGAATTCGTACCGGTATCGTGGAAGAAATTGATTCTGATGATGAATTTGACATTGAAACTGCCAATGGTGGTACATATTACAAACGTTCAGGCACAGGTTTTGGCCACACTCCACGCCCATCGAATATCGGCTTGGACTTTGTGGACAACAACAGGGGGGGCGTGAATGGGTCTGCCGGAGGTGGAAATCATGCAAGAGGCGACAGGGGCTACAGCAGTAGTAACGGCCGATCACCACCCTTGGGGAAAGCAAGAACGACCAATCACCGCAAAAATTCGACCATCAGTCAGCGTGAGCGTGATTTTGTTTCACAGCAAGGACAACTCCTCTCCAGCAGTCGTAGTGGATCTCCCTCAGACGACGAGTCTGACGCTGTTGATCTTGATCTCCCTCCGGCGGCTCCACGGAGAAATCCTTCACCTCTATCAATGCCAGGCAGTGGGCACCTAGCCCCTGGATCGTTGGACAATAGGACACGATCGGCTCCCAACATCTTACATGATACTCTAAGGCCAAATGGCAATGGTGATGATGAAATCCTCCCGACACACACAGGGGCAGGTGCCTCCAGCCACACAGGACGGATAAGAGATCTACTTCGTGGAGCGACTGCGGATCATACCGCATGGTTCAAGCAACTCGATGAAGATTTCATCAAGCCTCATCTGCTCCTCGATCAGCATCAAGGTCAGGGTCCACCCCCTGGTTGATATCGAAGAGTGATCACCTACCCATATGGGTTTTGTCTTCTAACCACATGTCTGCGGGTTGTTTGATGTTTATGAGCTTACATTAGGGACGTACGTATATATACATAGTTGTATTCATGGGTGGGTTGGGATGAAATGGAATTGTAACGATATTGTTTTAAACTAGAAGGAATGGGAATGCTATGTCATGCCATGCCATGCCATGCCAGGATGGCGTGTAGAATGTATGACAGCGAAGCCACTTAGGCTTCATAAAATCATAAGAGACTTTGCGGCGTGATTTCCTTCTTTGATCTTCCGGAGACTCATGCTCCCTCTGTACATGTTGTAGTAGCTATGGATAGTGTGTGCACGCTTGATTGACATCTGCTGCTGCGATAGCCATCGATTTCGGCACACAGCAGCATCACAAGATCTCTATCGATGCCTCAAACGGCCCATTCACAGCGAAAAGCACTCTCGCTCTTGTCACAGTTGGCTCAAAGACCGCGCCTGGAACGCACTGGCTGCTTAGACAATCCGACCTCAGGGGTCCTCCAGGGTTTTCCCAGGATGACAGCCAGAGATAGTATCGATCGCATATTGTTCCCCACCAACACCCTCGCTGACACAGACACCGACCGACGCCGGATCAGGCATAATGATCAATGCAAGTCCCCCAAACGCTAGGCCAGATGTAGGGATCGATACGAGGAACCAGTCGCGGTACTTCGTTTCAGCCGCCTCGACCCAGATTCCACGGCAGGGGGATTGCAGGTGGCTTACTCAACTCATGCCTTTCACCTGCTGCTTGTAGCTACCGCTGGCGCTGTATCGGTAACAATATGCTAGAGTCGGAACGGAGAGAATTACAATAGTTGTCGCCTACGGACTGTTACCCGTTGTGCCTACCTGGGTATAATACAACTAGATTTTACCTTGGATTGATCATTTTCGACTTGAAGGAATACCTAGGCTGTTCTCGCCCAAGTCAAACAACTACTAGTCCCCGCCCTCCCGCCCAGAGAACAGCCGATCTACCACGCATCTGTTCCTCCTCCTAGCAGGACTTGGTCTTCTGTCATCTTCAACACCACGTCTACATACATACATACACACACACAGCTCAGGTAATGCCACAAGACGCTGAAGCAGAAACCAGCCCTCTCCTCCAACAACAAAACATCCCAACAACGACCACAATGATCCCCGCCCACTCCCACTCTAGCAACGGGACCGTGAAGACGTGGCCGCTCGCGCTACTCCGGCTCGAAGGCGCCGCGATCTTCGGCGCGACCATCTACGCGTACCGCCAGACGGGCGGCTCGTGGCTGACGTTCGGCGCCTGGCTTCTGCTGCCGGACCTGGGCATGGCCGGCTACCTGGCCAACACGCGCGTCGGCGCCGCGCTCTACAACGCCGTGCATACCGAGACGCCGGGCATTCTGATGTTGTGTGCCGCTTGGGTCGTGCAACGGGGTGAGCAGAGTGGGGGATCCGGACCCGGATCCCCAGGGGGAGCTGGCAATCTGGGGTTGGGTCTCGCGAGGGTCGCGCTCACGTGGCTGGCGCATGTCGGCATGGATCGCATGTTGGGCTTTGGCCTCAAGTATGCTACTGGGTTTGGCCATACGCATTTGGGGGTCCTGGACTAATTGGTTGCGTTGGAGGGTGGAGTTGGATTGGGTTGGACTTGAAGTATGGGGGTTATGTTGCAGGATGGAGGCCGTGTGCATCGTGACAGGTCGTGGCGATGCTATGACTTGGCCGATCCACATGGATGGATTGGCCGTGAGGATCTGGCTACAGAAAATAGACCCACGGTTCTCCGAAAGAGCTGTCCAGATTCAACAACCCCCAATGAGACAGGGTGCGAAGGCGAGTCCGTGCCACGAAGCGATGATGGAAAGAGCTCTGCAGGGAATGCATGAGATTGGCGTGAGAGGCGGCATGGAAGATGTGGGAGGAGATCTGCTTCAAAAACCAAGCAGATCAAATATGATGTAGGATTCATATCGAACATCAGCATACACCAGAAGTCTTCTCATATGTATAGCTTTCACCATTCCGCAATGCAACAATTCTGATTAAAACAATGACTCTGGGTATCTTATCTTGCAGGGGGTGATCGGTTATAAAGAACACGAACAACAATGACAACACCACGCATCGTGTGATCGTGACCCGAATGGAGACTCTCCCGACCTTGCTAAACCAGAGGGGCTAATTGAACAAGACAGGCTCTCCGGTTTCCAACAACTCCGTCTCTTTCTCGCCAATCCTTTCCAAACAGGTTGAACAATGCTGCATCCTGAATCCGCAATGTAAGTATGTATTCCACACTCATATAAGCAAGCCCATCCTGAGAGCCAATCTTGCTCCCTCACTTTAAGTCAAAAAGACCGAATGTGGTCAATCGCTGAAGCTTTCGAATCAAAGTCCAAGTCTTACTTCTCCTCCACCTCAGGGTGATCATCTAGTGTAGGACTAACCACTATAGAAGGCGGTGGTTGTGCAAACACTGGGCTTAATGTCCCTCCTGATGACCTTTTGTCGTCATTCACAGAATCCCCATTATAAGTAGCGGTCACCGGTGAATCAACATCCGATTTGGTAGGGGACTGCACAGAGTCCCTAACTCCATTGCTGCTCTGTTGTGCCGTCCGTCTTCTCATCCTTCTATTCTTTCTTTCTTCATCGGCACCATCACGGCGTCTTCTTACGTCCAATTCATCACCAGTGGCAGGAGCGGAACTTCGCATTTCCTGGAGTGCTCTTAATGCTCGGTCTGCAACATCTTCACTTTCACTGATATCTCCTTTGCCGCTGGTGCCATCTTCAGCACTGAGATTGTCCTCATTGGCTTTTTCTCCGAGACTCGCCAAACCACGGCTCTCTTCAACATCATCTTTGATGGGTGCATCAGGAAGTTGTTGGCCGCTAGCAACTCTTTGATCATGTTTTTCCTTAAGACGCATCCGGCGCCTTCTATCACGTTGATCTTTGACTTGTGGAGCAGCCGCTCGAAGCTTCTCAAGAAGAGTTTCCATGGCGCCATTAGCTGGCGGACTGCCTGGTGTTTCCGCACCACTTGGTGTTCCACTTGCGGTGGTACTGGCAAGATTTCGTTTTCTGGCAAGACTGACCTCGATCCGTTTCTTGTTCTCTTCGATGGTCATGTTCTTTTCTCGGGATTTCTTCCACTCAGTGACAAACCCTCCTAATTTACTGAAGAATTCTCTTCTGGCATTCTCATCTTGATTGTCTTCGCCGAAGTAAGTCATAATATCATCATAGGTCCTAGAGGTTTCCTCCAGATAGAGTTGCATCTGATCTGCCTTGCGTCTTGCCTCTTTCATTGATCTTTGCACGACTTGAGCGACACGATCTTGTGGGTGGAACTTCTTAGGGTCACTCAAATTGCCAGCATCTAGTGAAGCTTGAACG
This sequence comes from Exophiala bonariae, assembly GCF_035927105.1. Lineage (NCBI taxonomy): Eukaryota > Fungi > Ascomycota > Eurotiomycetes > Chaetothyriales > Herpotrichiellaceae > Exophiala > Exophiala bonariae. The sequence goes on along the minus strand of NW_027042476.1, from coordinate 3,082,118 downwards.
TTCTTGATGTTGTCAATATATTTCTTCGCATCTTGTCGTAATTGATCCACGTTCAGTTTGGAAGCAGCAACCACACCCCCAATGTCATCCACGAAAACCTCCCATTCAGAATATTGGTTGCGGACGATACGTTCGATGAGATCTGCGAAGGTGGTCTCGTTTTTGTCATCCTTGACCATCCCAAGTCTCGCCAATGAGCTCAGCTTGAAACCGGAAGCCTGCTTGTTCGAATCATTCATGTAGTTTCCGATGTCGAGGATGAGTGCTAGAACACTCATCAATGAAGTCGAGTCACGGATCGCCTCAGATACATTGACAACATCCTTCAGTTTATTGGATATTTCATCGTACTCAGTTTCATATGTTCTTGTGAGGGTTAGGGCACGCATTCTTGCTTTCCAATAATGGTGTAATTCGTAAGCGGTTTGAAGGTAGATCTGATCCTCTCTCGTCAATTCGTTGGGATCTTGTTCACGCTTTGACGTGATAGCATCTGGACCAGTCCAGTCTTTGCTGTATGGCGCCATCAATTTCGCAAGATTTTCTGGTATCGTGCAAAGGTCTTCTCGTTGTAAGAAATCCATGACAACAACATTATCCAGAACTTCTTTGTCACAATGAACAATCTTTCGGACGACTTCATCAGCCGAGGAGTTCTTAAATTTAGCCATCGAAACATGAAAGTTTCTCATCATATCACTGCTGATGAGTTGTTTCTTGTCGTTCTTGCCTTTACTTGCTCCACCACCAAGTATCTTAATCTCCTTGGCAATGAACAATTTCTCGACTTCATCCAGAACACCTTTACGCTGCAGCTCACGGTACTTCTCTTCCTTTGCTTCAGCATTGGCAGTCTCAGCCCACACAGTGACTTGCGGAGTGTCGACTTTGTCCCAATGGAATGCCTTGAGCTTCTTCTTTGGACGCATCATTGGATTCTTGAGCATCGGCACGGGGCCGATAGGAGATTGTGGCAAGAAGTGGCCATGTTGAGCGCCTGGAAGAGGCGGGGCACCAGGTGGAGGAGGCGGTGGTGGTGGCATAGGTGATAATGGGCTCATAGGTAGTGAACCAGGAGGTGGGGGTGGAGGAGGTGGAGGTCCTCCAGAGAACCCCGGAATCAAAGGAGACATAGGCATGCCAGGAGGTGGAGGCGGTGGAGGAGGCGGTGGACCACCAAAGCCAGGGATTAGACTGGGTGTTGACGGGATGGAAGAAGGCGGTGGCGGCGGTGGCGGAGGGGGTGGTGGTCCGGTAAACTTGGCTTCAGTTGTAGTCTCATCGAGAGGAGTTCTAGGAGATTCGGACTCGAGGCTTGGGTGTGTAGGCCCTGTAGTAACGCCAGCATCTTCACCTTCCTCAGCTGTCCCATCACTATCATCATCAATCTTTTTGACCTTAGCGGCAAGCTCGCCGAGCAGGCTGGACTGTTGATCTGCAGAGATCTTGGGCCGTGAGAACTCGACCAACCTTGGTTTCTCAAAAACGACATCATCATCTTCCTCCTCAGATTCATAGTCTTGATCAGCCTCTTCGCTAATAGCAAGAGCTCCCAGAGCAGCTCTACGGGGACCCTTTGTAGCGTTACTACGATGGACGCTTCCCATGACGCTGTTGGTGAGATGACGTTTTGTCTTTTCTTGGAAGTCGGCATCAATACCTTCATCCATCTGTTCTCGAAGTTCTCGTAGTCGATCCGATGGGCCTGTTTGACCCCAGACCTTTCCTTCAAGCTTGAATTGTGTTTTGGTCCTTTCAAGGTTCCGCTCAAGGCGTTCCATGAGCTTTTCTCTATCCAGGATGCCTTGCATCTGGGCAGGATCTTGAGCTGCAGGTCCCTCTTTGGCAGTCCGGGACGCAGCGACATCTTGAGCATCCCGTAGCATGAGGTATAACTCTCTGGTTTCGAGCTCATTTCTTTGCAATTCTTGGGCCCGGATTCTTTGGAGCTCGGCAACTTCAGACTTGAGCGACTCTGCTTGCCTGGATTGCATTTCAATAATGCCAGATTGCTCGATGATCTGTTTCTGTAATTTTCTGACCAAGCCATCGGCACCAAGAGCGATCTGTGCTGACATTTCATCTCGTTCAGCAATGGCAGCTTCTGCGATTTGCCTTGACTCGGTAGCCTCGTCAAAAGCAATTCGAGCTTCATCATCAGTGTGTAATCTGTCGAGCAAACTTTGTACTGTGAAATTCAGGCTTTGCTTGAGATCCATATCTGGAAGCCTTCTATCCATAGCCACATAGCTAAGCATAGAATCCACCAATTGAAACATTCTCAGACGTTCCTCTGAGTTGTTCTCACGTAGCAAAAGCATGTGTTGCATGGCCGAGATGAAGTAGTCCTGAGTCCGTGTGCCTTGAACTCTGGTCATGATAGCATCTGTGATTTGCATAGGATCCGTCATGTCTTTGACCTCTCCTTCAATGCTGTCGACCATGCTACTACCTTCTCGTTGCAGCAAGTCTTCATAATCGATGGCCTCATTTTCTCGAAACTTTGCGATTTGCTTGTCGATTACGTCGTACTGGAAAGATTCCATCTTTACCAGGATACGCTTGATACCACAGGCGATAAATTGAGCTCGAATATGGCATCTTAGCTGGAGATCTCTTTCAGGAGCATCGACCAGCATATTGATCAACACCATGGTGGCCACGGCATATTCCATCAAAAGATTTTCCATGCCAATACCTCCACTTCGAACTTCTTCACTTGCGCCAACAAGACTGCCCATCTTGCCACGTCCATCGATAGTGACTTCAACAATTCTCATCCACGCATCAAATCGACCATTCTCGTTTGCCATGTTCTTGAAATGATCCATGGATTGCAGTACCTTGAGATGGCCCTGTCCTTGATCCCAATGACATAAGAACGTGAGCACTTCGCTAACCAATTTTCTCGTGGTGAGACGAGGAGATATCAGACATGTAGCCAACGCTACAGGTATTTGCTCATGGGTTAAAGCATCGTCTGCTCCATACTTGTTGTTCATCAACGCTTTCAGACATTTCACAATGTCATATTCCCTATCGAGATCCTTATCGGTAGTCGTAGTATTGTTCGCAGGTGTAGGACCATTGGCTTGACGTCGATTGATTTTCATCAAGACATTCGTTAACGCAATTTGACCTTGAGCCTCAATGAATATTTTGACCCAACTGATGGGTTGAGTTCGAAGACTGACGCTCAAACTTTGTAGCTGTTTGGAGGTGATTGTATTGTCCAATATTCTCTTAACATACCACTCAGGTGTTCCGTCAACATCACGCGGGACTGGTCCATCGATAGTACCTGTCGTTCTAGCTTGCTGTCTTCGCTTTTGCTCGCCTTGCCATTCGGTTAGTCTGTCTTGATGAACGAGCGTCCACTTCTTTGCTGGAGCGTATGCCATCATTTGCCGTTTGGCCTGGTCTGGGAGATTTTGCCAACCGCGCTTATGCATGAGCTGCAGGAATAATTTTTCGATCTCAGCATCGTCTTTCGGTTTGGGCAGATAAAATCCGGCGGGTGTAAAGGAGGTGGTAGAATTGAATGGCGAGGCCTGTTGAGTGGGCCAACCAGAATGAGAGCTGATTTTGGAAAGTCTCGAGTGCGTGGGTGATATGACTGTCATTGAACCGTCGGAGTCCTGGCGAGATGGCATGGCGGTGCGTGCCGAACTCTCGGAGGAAAACAGACTAGAGCCTCTGGTAGCGGAGGAAGCTGTTGAGCGTATACTGGCACCATCAAACGACTTTCGTTGACCTCCATAGGAGTCTGTGGTTGAAACCGAATCATAGGGATTATGTTGTGGACCCTCTCTACTGCTGGGACGACCCCATTGTTGATACTTTGTACCTCGATCCCCAACTTGACTGGTGGCCATGGTGAGGCCGGACAGTGTTGTTGAATTGGTTGAATTCTGAGGGGCCGGCCTGGGACCCGTAGGATGTGATGCGCCATTGGTAGGGCCACTGAAAGCAGGATATTGATGAAAGTCGCTTCCTCTTGCTAATTGATGTGGTTGAGGTTCTTTTCGACCAGGAATGTCACCTTCTCGGGGAAGATATTCAACGGAAATTGGGGCCTGGTGGCCAGAGGTGGAGGAGTACGGGATTGAAGTGATGACACCGGCGGTCATAGAAAGGCCAGCACTGTCTGGTTCCTGACCATCGATTGAAGCAACTGAATCTCTTTTGGAATGCCGCGAACCATATGAACCATTGAGAGTGAGGCTTGGGGTTTCGGGGCCATCGTAACGACTATCAGATTTGTTGTCTCGATGGCGCCTGCTGAAAAAACCTTTGCCTGCGGACGACTGTCTGGTCGTTTTGTCGTTCTGGCTTACTGGGGGCATCCTCGGTTGGGCGCTGGTAGACAGACTGAAATCATGTGTATGTAGATCGTTTGCCCCAGAAGGGGTACCCTCCTCTTGAAAGTCTGCGGTGCCCTCGTTACAAAGTCAGATGATGACGGGGTCTGTGATATCCGTAACTATCCTTGCATGATGCCCACCGGTTCCTGATACACCAAGTTTCGGGTTTGGAAAGTGAAAGCTGAAATTCACGTGGTTTCGTGTTGGGCAGATGTCGGGAATGATGGTGTGGAAAGCGCAAGCGCAGGTGCAGGTGCAGGTACAGGCGTGCAATTGTAGTGGGAGTCAGGGTGCAACTTCCAATTTGTTCAATGTTGGCGGTAGACGAAGAACAGCCAGCAGAACAAAGAGCTGTCTCATTGAAAGCGGGCAGATGAGGTGGACAAAAAGAACCAAGTGTGTGACGCACAGACTCTTCTCAAAGGAGTTGCAGGACAATCGTGAACAAGTTTGAAAGAAGCAAGAGCCAGTGGCACTGGCACTGGCATGGACTGCAGTTACAGGACGGAGTACGGAGTAGTAAGTAGTGGGAGTGGACAGACCAGACCAGACTAGAGGGTTTGTTGTAGAGGCTTGATTTGGCCATGAATGATCAATGAGGGTGCATCGACTAAATCCTTATGGGTCGTCCAGGGGCCGAGGGGGCTACATGGTGTACCTAAGCACCTGCCAAAGCCTTGCGTATACCGCTCATCCCGCCTAGCCAGAGGGAGCAACCAACTTTCTCTAGGTGTCCCATCGGGTGGTTCTCCGTCCACACACCCTCACCTTTCCGGTGCTTGGTCAAGCCCAATATCATGGGATGCACCGACAAAAGGCAATCGTGGTGTTGGACCAATTGACAATCACAGCCTTCTTGTTGCCCTCGTTAGTACGAATTGGGCTCAAGGAGCAGATTGGCAGTCCACTCAGGTTACCCAAAAGTGCCCAGCGAGCCGCCTCTGCTAACCAGCTACAGGCCTAACGCCCTCCGGCACATCTGATCTTGGTGAGTTGACTACACCATTTCTAGGTTTATGTTGGTCCACCACCCCCTTCTTTTCTCCACGCAATTCAAAGTCCCTGGCTCCGGATGGGGTGATGTTGATATTAATGCAATTCCAGAAGCCATGCTTACCTTGCCTCAATGCTACTCGGTAGGGAGTATGCATGGTTTGACTTTGGTTGGCACTCACTTGGTAACGATTTGAATGTGCCTGGCAATTGCTCATCTGGCAACTCCTAATACATTGACAGATCTTCATCTGCTATGGAGCAAAGATAGTATGTATCATCCAATATACTCGGTACCAATTGACAATAGTATCTATCATTATTATTATTGTGGACAGACTCGGACTCCACGTGAGAACCCGTCAAAGCCACTTTTGGCTGATAGCACGAGCCTGCCCGGGCCCAATTGTCCGCTAAGCGACGCCTTAGCCGATGGCGAGACCTCACCAGCTGCCAAACTGATACCCAAACCACCTTTCCCTTTCCCTTCAATCTGTCCAGCTTGACCCTCACAAGCCAATTTCTGAACTCAATTCCATCCACCACACTCCCACATTATCCTTACTCCGTAATTGCATATCTATATCTATCCCATCCCTCCCCCGCCTGTTCAACGCCGCCACTATGGCGGCATAATGCGTTTCTCACGCCGCTCCATTCCGGGCACCATCTCGTCGACGGAGGACACCCCTCCTGTCTCCGTCACCACCACCACTACCACCACATCTAGGGACGGGAACATGGGTTCCTCGGGATTTTCAAACTTCGCAAAGGTATGAACAAGGCCATACTTTCGATCAAGACAATGAAACGCTATCGACGACGAATGTCCAACTGCTAACCAACTCAACCAACAGACCATCCTCCTCCCCATGTTCGTCTCACTAGTGCTGTACCTCCTAATCTTCCACGCGCTACTACCTTTGTACCGACGACACCGGGCACGCTATTCACAATACCTACCACTACAAGCCGCCTCCAACACGATATCCTCACACCTCCCAGAGTTCCTACAAGGCCTCTCTCTCCGAGACCGGCTCTCGCACGCATTCATCCGTGTTTTCCTGCCCTCGACATGGGCGATCCGCAACCGCTTCACAGCGCGCCGTGACAGCGTGATCAGCGCAGACGGGGAGCTGTTCGACGAGGAATCTGGCGAGGCGATGGTCGGATTCGACGTGCAGGAGCGCAACCGGCGGCGTGACGGTATGGAGCGGCAGGTTTCGAACATGGATGCCGCGACCAGGACGGTCGCTCGCGGGAGCACCAGGCCGATGGGCCCGCCGCCGCCGCTGTCATCCTCAGCACCTCATGCTGCTGGACGAGGGGATGTCGACTCCAACCGCCGTCTGAGCCGTGAGTTGGAAGAAGGCTTCTGCGATGACAGTGACGACGACGAGGCCGAAGAGGTAAACACCACGCAGATTAGAGTCGGTCGGCCCCGACCCACCGACACCGCACGGCGAGACTATATCGCTGCCATTTCCATCTCGTCCTAGAAATTCAAGAGAAATGAAATGAAATGTACTGTCCTATGAATGTGTATGCGTGCCTCGATTGAATCTACCCGGAACACCATCTCAATCCACGTTCAGCTTTCACTCTTCCTCTCTCTCTCAATGCTGTTCATGACCATGAGCTTACTTACGTCCGATATGATAAATCATCAGATCAGGGCAACAAAGGCAGCCACAAGTCTATGACTAGAGCGATAGAACCTGCAGAGTCGCATGCACCACCAGAGCCACCAGCCGCGCGTCGACATCCATCCGCTGCCGCTGATGGTTGGTATATATGTGACGTTGACGACGAGCATACCCGGAAAACCCACGAGGCTCGCGCGTGTACGTGTATAAATGCCCCGAGCTACCTACAGTACCTACCTGGGTATGTATGTATGTATTTGTACATGTAATGTCTCCACATATCGCACGCATCAAACGAGAGTGAACCGAGACGCATTTCTACGTCGTCTGAGGAAGAACAATCCTTCGTTCCTCAAACAAATCACATTACGTTACAAGTACACGGAGCACTTATGTATGCACACTCAAACTACAGACTCAACACCGGCGAGATTGAGAAGGGAAATACAAGAATTCGAATAGTATGGGTGTTTCTAGCTTTCAAACAATTCAAAATTCAAGATAGAGAGAAAAATCACTAGTGTAGGTGGTTGGAAAACGAGATCGCATCTATATGTACAGTTGGTCCAGCGGCGCCCATGGAAAGTTGGGGCCTTGAGATACTCTTCCCAAGAGAGAGAAAAAGAGATCAAGAGAGATATGCTTGTTTGCCATCGCCGTGCCCCCGTCGGGCACACGCCAGCAATTGGGCTTTTGTTCCTCAACCATGCAAGAACCCAGAGAGATAACAGATCCATAGGAAAAAAAGATGATGCTTCTTTCTGCCCTTAGTGTTGACACCTGTGGCAAAAGGAAATAAAAGGCACGTCAGGAGGGAAACCTGGAAAGCCATTACACGGGAACAGTGACGTTCATGGTCGTGTCGTTGTCGTGTGACCCTTTCCAGAAAGAAATGGTCCCATATATATCCATCCCAGGTAAGCAGCTGCACTGTGTGATTTCGTAGCGTTGTTGAGCCCACCCTTCCAATCAAGGGTGTCCGCCTGTATGGGAGTTCTTCTCCAAAAACAAGGCTATAGCTCTCATTCATCATAAGGCTCGTTTTAATCCCCTTTCGCTGTCAATTCCCCCCACATTGCCCCTTGTAGAATAAAGCAAAAGCGCTGGCTTCTTTTGTTGTTGGTAATCATCAGCTTCGTTGAATAATGGTTTTAGATCTACATATTTTGCAACATCGAAGGTTGGACAAGTTGGCTGGGTGCCATGGAGTGTGACATGGTATGCATAACAAGTGTGGATGGTGGTGGCATTGACATGGCCATCATGCCAGATACACTGGATGGTCGAGTAACTTCATCGGGCGAAGAAAGTTCGTCCATCGAACCAAACTCATTCTCCTCGTTTTCAAGTTCCTCTTCACTGTTGACTTGAAGTGGTTGACCATCTTGCTGAGATTCATGAGTACGACGATGCCTGCAGATGAAAGTTAGTATAGATTTTGTAGTCAAGCTTGGATGTAACTTACTGTGCAAGGTTGTCAGATCGAGAGAAAGCCTTGTTACAATATGGGCACACGTAGGGTCGTTCTTGTGTGTGGGTACGAACGTGTCTAGAACCATGGGTGTCAGTAAGCGCCAACCGAAATTAAGGGACCAACTACATACCTCTTCAGATGTTCAAGACGCTTGAAAAGCCGACCACAACTTGGGATTGGGCACGAGTGTGACTTATAGGGCACACCAAGCTCCATCATGGTTGCACTTCGTGCTCTTCGGATCGGGCCTGGCCTTTCTAGTCTCACAGCGGGGCTTCCGTGTAATGACCCGGGGTGCATTTGGTCGGCAATCAGATTGGGCATGCCCTCATTTGAAGTCACCATACCGAGGGAATGTGATGGGTCCTCTTCAAGACTGCCCAGAGGTGTCGAATGCCGTGAGTAATCATGCATGTGGTCACGGTGTACCAGAGAAGACGCATAGCTGTGTGCCAGCCCAGGAGGAGATTGACCAGCAGATTCGTCACCCTCGGCAATTGGAAGTACAGAACTAGACATCGACCGCCGTAGGTCGCTTGGACGTTGAGGCATATGTGCCTTCATTCCATGTGTAACTTGGGCCACGGCGTTTGCGGCCACGGCGTTCATGATGGAAGACGGAATAGAAGACCTCCGCCTGCGTGCTTTGTAGGTAGGAGAACCCTCAATCACAGAGTAGACGTTGGCGGGAGGGAATGCTCGAGGTGCAGCAGCATAAGATGGGCCAGAAAGTGTCGAAGGTGGGAGGGAAGCCATGGGGTTATAGGCTTGCATGGATTGCATCTCAGGAATTGCAGAGTAAAGTCCAGTGTCCTCATTTGCAATGTATGCAGGCTCAGCACCATGGGGGACTTGATGTTGAGGTGGAGTAATGGGTTCGTATGACAAGCCACGGGTGCTGTAGTCCTCAAAGTGCGAGGAGACGAACGATGGAGCAGGAGAATACTCCATATATGCTGGCATAGATGTGTGACGCATATGAGTTCGGTCGTACGAGAGTCCACTACGGTCGAATGCTGCTTGAGAGTAGTCTGGCTCTCGTGACATGGCAACGGTTGACATGGACGTTGGCATGCTTGTTTGTAAGCCCAGATTTGCATACATGTGCTGAGTAGGTTCCTGTGAACGAGGCATTTGAGGGTGAGGTGGCACCATCTGTGGTGGAGGCATAGAATCTGTTGCGCGAAGAACAGGAGAGGTGGACTGGGAATATGCGTTTGCATTGGCAGTGGCAAATGAAGAGGAACTGGCTTGCTGAGCCTTTGTGAGTTGCTCGAAGAGTGACTGCGAAGAGTCGAACTCGAATGAAAGGGCAGGCTCTGCGACCGCTTTGGTGGTGGCCTCTTGATTCATCTTTTCACGCTTGAGATCTCTCTCGAGCGCGTCAAGAAACAGACGATCATGGGGAACGCTATACCAGTAAAAGACCTTTTGCTTCTTTTGTGTGCGAATACAGTTGTTCTTGTAAAGGAAATCGAGGAAAGGGCTTTTAGGTTCTTCTAGTGATGCATCCGTGCCCGATTTCAGGTTGCGCAGGTCAGAGAAGATACCTTCCTCGAATTTCTTTGGGTTCTTTACTGGTCGACCGAATGCTTGAAAGCGAAAGGATAGACATCTCACGATATCTGTGCCCGAAACGTGGAAGAGGTTGTTCCACAACACGCAAGAAACGTATTCGCCCGTGGGAAGTAGAAACCTCCGAATTAAAGAATCTGGACTCCAGTCCACTGGTGCAGATATAAGGAAGTATTTGAGGTTATCGACTTGCTGCAGAGCGACTTGCGCATCCTGAGGCAAGCTTTGTTGGGCCTCGTTTGAGAGCATAAAGGTCTCTGGTTTCTGAGGTTGTGCCATTGGAGCACCACTTGAGGGATACATGGTAGGAGAGAGTCGATCGACACAGTCGACGAGGGTAGAGGTTGTGGAGATGTTCGCAGTGCTTCACACAGTATAGTGACTCGTGAACGGTTATTGCATGCAATGTCTTGAAGTATATGATTGCAATGTCTTGGAATATTCCCTCGATTATAGTGAAGGTGGTCTGATTGTGCAGACAACGTATAGCAGGGGAATTTCTGCGGAGAGGGTGATTGAACTGCAAAAGACCGTGAAGAGACGGGCGAGGTTGTTGATGTGTATAGCGAATGTACCGATGATGTAAATGGAGTTGGAGCGAGAGACCAGCTTTCGCGAACGTCCAGACGTGGTGAAGCTCCTGTCTCGAATGGAGGGAAGCGAGAACAGGTGAAACGAAAGTGGATAAGGAGAGAAACTAGTCTCTCAAAAAGATCCTCGAGAACAACGCCGAGGATTAGGAAGTGAAAGTCGACGGGGAGGAGGAGGGAAGTGGTGAGCTATAGCAACAAAAACAGATGAAACAGATGGGATGGGGGGAGGAGGATGGGAAGATGTACATAAAAGTCGAGAGGTGAGACCGGACCAGACCAGCGAGGGAAGCGAGGGAAAAGTCGAAGAGGGCAACTTTTAGATTTGATGGACTTTTGGCTTGGACTTTGGACTTGGGCTGGCAATCACTACGGAGCAATGCTACTGCTACTCCCACTACGCTGGCAGTCTACGAGTACGAGTCCAGGTCAGGTCTTAGTTAGTACGGGTAATCGGACCTAAGGTTACTCGTAGTATCCCGTAGGACGACCAAGACCGCCTAGCCCAGGTCTCCTGGCTGTGAAAACCACGACTCGGTGGGCGAACTAAATGTGTGCTAAGGCGGACCTGGACATGGGTTAACAGTCAAGTAGCATTTGACCATCCATCAACAGAAGGTCAACTACGAAGTAGATGTTGGCTCTGGACCGCTGAACGTGAATAGGCAATGCCCAATAAACATGGTCTGTGCCTGAATTGGGATCTTCGCCCGTCATGGTTTAACTGGCTCCGATGGGGAACCAGGAACCTTGGGACCGCTTTTGCCGCTTACTTGTCCAAGTTGACTCCAATTAACCGTGGTACCTAGGCTGTTGGGCCCCTGATGGACCAGCAGCTTCGGGGATAGCCGCCTTGTTAGCCCCCCCTTGAGCCTGGAGTTCTGCCAGTGCCATGTCCCACTCTCCAACTTGGTCTAGAAAGAAAAAGGCTACGAGCCTCTCCACTGGGCACGACTCCCCCGATTCCCAAGCTGTAGGCTTCCGGTTCTACCGCTGGGCATGGTGGATTCTACAATGGTGGGCACCAATCCCACCCCCAAAAATTGACTGCTCGTCTCGACAGGGCTCCTCTGCTCGGGAGTAGGCAAATCCGTGAATCCCATGGAAGTTGGAACTCACACACAAGATCTTTAGGGATAGTGATCGCATCTTGACACACTATCTGCCTCTGATTATGGAGTTGTTATTGAACGATTTTTGCGCGTCACTCTCGGCTTGATCAAGGGTCCCCCCAAAATATTCCTAACGAATATCCGGACACGTCGGCGAAGGACAAGAACAGCCGGACCCTCGTGTGTCTCCCTAACCGAGACAAGCAATGGCATTTCGCGAGACTTAGCACTTGGTAGCAGATTTGTTCATGTTGGTAGGCTGCCAACATGGAAATGGCAGGTGGATTGGAACCAAGCCGACGTAAAGTCACCACCATGGAAAACAAACTAGGGTGTGACTCCACAGCCAGTTGTAGAGACAGATTGCTATTTTGAACCCTCAACGGCACCAAGGGCTGAATGTTTTTCTACCAGAGACATGGCTTTACTGTCGGCGTGCCGCTGGAAAGCATGAAAGCGATGAAGACGTGCAGTAGCTCGGTGGCAGACATGATGAAACGAGTGGCTAAGAACGCACGGGGAAATGAACGAATAGAGTGTGTACACCCTAGATGGCGGTTGTGTTTGATCGCTGGACAGCCTACGAGTGGGAAGGAGCCCTTGGGGCCTTGGCCCACCCTGGCGCCAAAATGCCACCTGGGCAGCAGCCAGGGCAGCCAGGGCCAGCCGCTTGTTGATTGAGAAACACCTTTCAAACAGACGCCGCATGTGCAACTCGAGTTTCATCCTACTTCAGTCTCCAGCCCGTCCACTGGCTGATAGGGCTTACCCTTGTCGGCATAGCCAGTCAACTCTTCTACTCCCTATTTGTACTGCAGAATGTTGAACTTGAGGCTGGCTATCCAGCTCTTGAGTCTTGACTTTGGGGCAAATGGTTGCAATGTGTTTACAAGCCTTGAGTGTCCACCACAGGCGAAATGCAGCTTTGTCTTCCGAAAAGAACATGGGTTTGCCCCTTTCTTTCTTTCCCTTCTGCATCAACCAGGATTACTCTCCGATGTCTTTGATGACACCTGCCCCGCCTCTGCATAAGCGTGATTGTTCACCTACTCATTCATGCAATGCAGGTGCAGAGGTAGCTTTTCACGTTACTCAATCAGTGCCACTGCCACATGACAGCACGGATACTTGGTCGGTTTTCTGCCTCCAAGATCCCTTGATTCTGACTTTTTCGGAATACGAGATAGGGGAGTGTGTGGTCACATTCTTCGTAAAAGCCGGTTCACCCGCACAGCTTCCCCTGGGGAAAAGGAGAATTATTCATCTATCCAATGTGATTGGCGTCAATTACTGGCCAGTCTAAGCAAATGAGCGTTGACTATATCAAATACACGTGATGGGCGACGGATCCAGGGAAGGAAGGCGTCGAATTCTGATCATCAGAACCACTCGTCTCGTTTTCTTCTTCAAAGCTCCTGTCACAACAAACAAACCCCCCACAGTCTTCATTCCGCGATTGACCCTTTCGTAAAATGCTCTCCTCATCACTCCCTCGCGTCTTTTAGCCTCCCGCTTTCATGTCCTTCACGGCCATCAGAGAGCCTCACTAGCAAGGATGACTGAGATAAAAAAGGCGCTGAAGCTCAGACTGGCGCGTTCGCTTATATTAATGGTTTCAGATCGAGTCAACAGTGAGGGGCCGTCGAGAACGGGTCCTTTCTACCTGCCTAGCCGTCCGTGCACAACGGACAATTCGGCGGTCTAAATCGTACCGTACCTTCTTCGTATCTCCAGAAAATCTGAGCGCACGCACCACTTCGCAGATGGCGCTACGTTTCAGGTTTATTCTCCTTATGCAACCACATTGGCCACTAGAGGTTTGGAGATAACGCCTTCCCCTTCGACAACCTCTGGTCACTGCACCTCATCGTTGTGCTTTTTCTCCGTCACAACATTGATTGGATCAACAACCTCGTCAATCACCTGCACGCACTGTGGAAACGCACATCATTGATGCATGCATGATCCTGATAATGATGTGCTTGGCGAATCTGCTCGATGAATCCTTTCAGCCGCAAGCTTCAATTGAGGCTCGGAGGCTCACTGTGACCATGCACACGGGTAGCTCAGTGTATAGTAAAAGCGTCTCGACATCCTTCTGAAAATCCTCGATTCTCAACCTATGCGTTTCCATGATAGATTCGGTCAAAGGTCTCACCCGAAATGTGTTTGAGACATATCGATGTGCTTACCGCCTAAGCTTGCTCAATTTGGCAAAGTGGCGTAATCGTAGAGAGGACATGAACGGCCCTTGCGAATCTCGGTTGTTGAACATGCCGTGGTATGGAGAGACAGGGCGTTGTCACAGAGGCACCAAAAAAGCCAAAATTCCTAGCATCACTTACTCTTCTGAGCATCTAGATGAGCTCAGCCACCACGGAAAGGCCAAATCCGTATATCGTGAAACAGTTGCGATGGAGTAGAGCCGTTGGGTACCTGTTAGCCACGCTTGCTCGAAGCACGTATCCTAGTGAGGTGTAATCGGGTTGCCGTACGGAGTTGCGAGGTCCGGACTGCAGTAGAGCCCAAGGCTGAAGCGATGGTGCAACACGAAAGAACATTCTTACCCCAACTCTGCGAGGCGAGAGGGAGTGTTTCAACTTTTCTCACGGTTGAGATCCCAGTAGCCGGTCTTTCAGTCTCTGTTAACGTTGATATCACCATGACAAATGCGCTTCCTTCCGATTGTGGGACGGACCCAAGACTTGAAAGTTGGCATTGGGTGTTGACTAGACTCCATCTGCACAGTCAACGTGAATTGCTCCAGATGACATGATAGACTGCCGTACGGAGATGGAAGTCCTGCGTCCTGACTTCTCGCCACCCTGTGATAATCCCCGTCCATCTTGAAACACGTCCTCTGCATCGCTCCACATCATACATGTGACCCAAAAAAAAGCTGAAAAGGAGAACACATGACTGAGCTGAGTTTCTGCAAGTCCGTCACACTTCCACCTGGATGATGCTTGCTTGTTCAAACTTACACTTCCAAGTCTTGCACGTGTGGAGGCACTAAAAAGACGTCATTGTTTTGCGGCAGCATGGCGTCCGGAGTTATGATTGTACAGGGCGGTCTTCACAAAGTCTCGTCGTTTTCGGAGTCGAGAGCGAGGGAGCCCCAGACATACATCAACCCCGTCTCGAGCAACTGTTGAATTGATAGAGAAATAGTATACTTGGACCGTTATCGTCGGCCTCGTTTTCGACTCTTCCCAATTTGGCCAGATCCCCGGATGTCCAGAACATCATTCTTGCTGAGCTTCAGGGTTCCCCCTCGAAACCTGCCCACCGCAGGTACATCAACACCACGGTCGCGGCGAACTCCGCTCGATTTGTTCTTCCCTGTAGCCTTTTCAAGAACGATTCCACTCTCCTTGGCCTCCCTTCTTCGTAGCGCTTCCTGAGAGACCGCCTTGGCTGCAATTCCTCTTCTGTGGGACAAAGGCATCTTCTGCTGGGTGAAGAGTGAATCTTTTGATCCCAATGCTTGCATCCGCATATCGACTGCTTTATGACGGTGAGTGCCTGGAAGTGATGAGGCTTTAGCCTGTTCCAATAGATGAGACTCTTTCAGTAGTCTTTGAAGATCAAGATCGTGTTTGAGATTTATTGCCTCAGATTCGTCATCATCTTGCTCGCTTCGCTTGCCGGGGATGGCACCTTTCGCGCCCTGCTTCTTTTGACTGGGCGGTTTCGAAGTCTTGGGCGGCAGGTTAATATGAGACACGATGACAAGAGTACATGAGAAGATGCTTACCATGAATTCTTTATACCGCTGACGTTGTTGCTCGTCGTCTGCTGCATCATCCAGCTGAGCCACTTTGTGCTCAACGATTTGGACAGTAGATACTGCTGTTATTGGATCTGATAGTCCCTCCCAATCAGATTCCTCATCTGATGGTTGTGCTGATGGTTCTTCATCTTCAGATGCACTGAGTGTGTCGGTTTCAGTAAATGGAAGTGGCTCAAAGGCAGATTCAAAGTAGCGTCGGAAGACATCGTTGTTTCCGGAAGGTGAATCATCGCCAGATTCCTCTTGTTTTGGAGACTTTGGTGGTGTTTGACGTGGCGCGATGACCAACTCTCTTTTCCGCTTTCCCAACATCTCCTCTTCACGGAAATCAATATTCAAATAGCTGTATTCACAATGAGACCTTTAAATTTGAATCTGCTAGGCTTTCCCGACTGCGGTTGTCATGGTAAAGATTGAAGATAGAATCAGGGAGACGAGGCGTTGGTTCACAAATTTTTGATGCCAAGAAAAGAATAGCCGTCTGACCACGTCATTATTGAGCCCAAGCATCAGCCAAAGTTGGTGGCAGTTGCACGCTCTTTGCTTCGATGGAGATCCAGATTTACGTGTCACTGACACTTCATTTTTGGCGGAACAACTTCATCCGAAGGGCCAACTTGCTCAGCATCAAAAAAACAAATCACGACCTCAATCCCTTTGTAGTCTCAATTAAATCGAGTGTCAAAATCTCTGCACAGTCCACCATTTGCAATGACCAGATTCCGACCATGTATCGACCTACATGCCGGTCAGGTCAAACAAATTGTGGGAGGTACACTGAGTACGATTGAATCAGAATTAAAAACAAATCATGTATCCGAAAACCCAGCCGCACACTTCGCAACACTTTATCGCGAGGCAAACCTCCTAGGTGCCCATGTCATCATGTTAGGACCCGGAAATGATGCGGCAGCCAAAGAAGCATTAGCAGCCTGGCCAGATCATCTACAGGTAGGTGGTGGTATCACGGACGCCAATGCAAAGGAATGGATAGCCGCCGGAGCTGAAAAGGTATGTTCGGGCTCATACATCTACCCCTGATCTTCGATAGACATGTGTTTATGAGTTTGCTACACGGTAGGTCATCATCACCTCCTTCCTTTTCCCCAATGGTCGATTTTCCTTGGAACGACTACAATCGGTACTGTCTGCTTTAGACAACGACAAATCCAAGCTTGTGATCGATCTCAGCTGCAGACGAAAAGGGGAAACCTGGTTTGTTGCAATGAACAAGTGGCAAACAATAACAGAGATGGAGATCACCAAAGGTGGGCGAAGAACGGTTTCCGTGGATTGTCAAATATTCTACTAATCATCATGCAGACAGTATCAAGCTACTCGAGCCATACTGTTCCGAGTTCCTGATACATGCTGCCGACAATGAAGGTCTTCAGCAGGGTATTGATACTGAGCTCGTCACAAAACTATCTCAATGGTGCAGCATCCCGATCACGTATGCCGGTGGGGCTCGCAGTATTGAAGACCTCGACCTGGTCAAGTCATGTAGTGGTGGAAACGTGGATTTGACGATAGGCAGTGCTTTGGACATCTTTGGTGGCTCAGGTTCGAAATTCGAGGACTGCGTGCAATGGAATTTTGCACATGGAAGCTTGAACATGACGGTATGTGCCCAAAACCGCTCGACATATTGGTTCGACCTTACGCTAACTCCTTATCAAGATATAGCTCTAATCATTGTGGTGGCAATAATCTGTTGCTGTCTACTTCCTTGTCCCACCAGGCAGTGACGGCTTTGTCGAATTCCGTTCGAGTCTCTGGATCCCAAGGCCCTTTGACATTTCCGTCCCACTCGCATTCTTGCCGTCGTCGATACCCGAGCCCGATTGGTGGAAGGTCATGACCATCGAGTCTCCTTTCAATGACATACCCTGCGATAAGATCCTCCACAAACTCCGTTCTGTTGTTGATAAGTTGATCTCTACCCCATCGACACCATCGAGCAACCTTTTTCTGCCCTGCCATGTTCCATCTCCGCCGAATTTGCATCAACTTGCTGGCGTTCTTGACGTCCTTCAGAAGATGATCCCATGCCACTAGGGTCACATACGACCCATCACTATTTAGGAGGGCTTGGGTGCCGTAAACCGGGACCAGACTTTTTGAATCATCATGTGGGCCTGAGGTGAAGGCCCGATGTGTCGGAAACTCGGTGATGTCGTGTGCTGCTCGTATGAGCATCAATTGATTGATGAGGCGTCTGAGATCGGCCTGCGCCCACAAAACTCGATGTCAGCATCTTTCAAGCAAAAGGGTTTGTGAAGACTCTGAACGTACACTTCTTGTCTCGGCGGCAATCTTGGTCAACACCCAGTCATAATTGAATTCCAAAGTTTGAGGGACTTCGGCCCATCGGACCCATTTTCCTGCGTGTTCTGGGCCATTCTTTTCACCCCGAGGCTTCATTGTCCATGTCCCATTGTTGGCCATCTTGTAGATGACCTCGTTCTCTTCATCGATGTGGTAGGGGAAGACCATCTTTGGGTCAATCGTTAGGTAGGTTTGTGGTGAGATTTCCTCTTGTGCACAAGACGGATCTGCCTTTCGGAACGGATTGTTGATTTCAATCGGTGGAGGGCGCCGCCGTTGCGACCTTTGGTCTTTCGCTTGGTTGAGACCCATCTTGAGGATAGTGGATGCGATTGTGTGCGTGCTATTGTATGGACAAATCTTGAGGTGAGGGTCTTATTGAGAGAAGGAACAGAAAGACAAAAGATACAACCGTGTTGGATTTTATTGCAGTTCCTTCGCATGCCATGATTCACGCTCCATCACAGCAGGGCGCCCAAATATTCACGATGTGCTAGTTCTCGCTTCAATGACAACGTTTGGAAGACCTGCTTCGCGAGCACTTCACAGGCCGTGAGTGACGTGATGATCGAGTAAGCGACGCCTTACCACGACAAAGCCCAGTCGTTGTCATCGCGACCGAACTGCCTGTGGTAGATCTTTGCACGGCCAGGGGCTTCTTCGTCTGTCAATGTGCGTCCTCCATACCTGTGCCGGACAGTGTTTGTCGCTAGTCCAGCCTGAGACCATACCTACCTAGATGCCCAGGCCTGTGGCATGACTGCGGAATGATAGTAGTATCTGACACGCCATGAGGTTACTGAAAAGGTTATATTATATATGATAGTCGATCACCCGGGTCGAAGACGTGTCAGGTGCAACGTTCATTTATAAGAAGGAAGTGTAAGGTTTCGCTGGCCGGGAGTTCTTATTCCTTAGGTGCTGTGAGCACTCCCAGTCAGATAAGAGCTTGTTTGCACGATGAGGTCGACGTAAGAATGGACCACTGTTCGAGAAACATTCAAGGTACGCAAGAGGATCAATGTTGGCATATGAACACTGAAAAATCAACTACACGGGACAAGAATATTGTTTATCAATGATCTTATTGATTGACTACCTCATCTAAGAGGTAACTGGAGCTACCTGAGCAAGGAATAAGAAATACATTCATGAAGCTCATAAGAGGCCTGCAGGATGTGCTGAAAAGGTTGCACATTGCAACATCCACCATAACCATCGTTCACTCCATATCTGCGGTTTCTAGACTGAAGGAGTTGGACATAGGAATCGTTAAGTTTGTTGGAATTGCTTAGTGGGTAGCAGCTTGCTTGTTGCCCTCAGCAGATGCCTGTTGATACCGGTTAGTTCACATGACATTGGCTTGAGAAGTCAACGGTAACTTACGGAAGACTTGCTCTCATCGAGCTTGTCACCAGCAGCATCCTTTGCGGCAGAGGCACGAGTTCCTAGGGAAGCATCGGAGTCCTTTGCAACGTTCTTGTTGGCCTCCTTGGAGGCACCTGAGGTAGCCTCGTTGAACTTGTCACCGACGAAGCTAAATATGTAGATTAGCAGGAAGATCTGGAGGATGAGGTGAGGCGATGACATACTTGGCAGCGTTCTTGATGGAGTCAGCCATTGTGAATTGGTTTGGGTTGTTTGGATTTGATTTGGAAAGATTTTGGATATTGAGATTGGAGTTTGAGAGTCTTGGATGAGGAGAAGAAATGAGCAAGGGAAGTCGGAAGAACTGAGAGATACTTATAGGAATAACAAACGGTTCGCGACTGCCTGGTTTGGTGACTTCGACTACACCCTGCCTTTTTCTGTGAATGATGAAATAGTACCCCTCCACGGTGATTTCTACTGTTTCACCCCACCAACGCGTTCCTTCACTTACATGTGAGAGTACTGAGCCGAGGGAAACCGGTAGCCGCTAGTACTGCAAGTTGAGCTCGTTACTATGAACCATTATGACGTTTTTGTGAGCAGGTGACAGTCGTTCGCATGTAAAACATGGCAAGGGGAGATGGAACAAGAAATGACCACATAGGAGGCTGACATCATGGCAGATGGGGCCGTCTTCTCCAGCCAATCAAGAATAAGTGGCGGTGCAAAACCCAACGGCAGGTGGCGGTACGTGGAAGTCTCTTCCGACCACAGACATCCCTTTTTATATGACGTCGGAACAGCACCCAACGTCTCACAACATGAAGCTGATCCATGTCCTTCACTTGAGCATACGGAGTACGAGGTGCATGGCAATTGGCATGATCATAAGAACGCGTGAGATAATGTGACGCGGGTTGAGTTAATGGTTTCAACCCACCGAGTTAATTTCGATATTGCCTTACGAGTAACTGCCCAGTCAATCTGCGTCACGTAGATCGGTGAGCTGGTGCCCAGTCGTTGCATACTTGGAGCCTCGATGGTTTTATCGATGATGCCATTTATGTCATCCCTCTCAAATTCATCACATGTCACTGGATTCCTTGACGCAGATAGATCTAGTAGGTACTCGTCCCCAGGTGGGATGCAAGGAGAAACTCAGCATGCTGCTTGTACAGCAAGAAATCCAGTGTGGTTCTGATGGCATCGCCATGATAACCTGCCTGAGCTCTCTAATTACGCGTTTGTGCGGATCGTGAGTAACAATGTCAGTTCTTCTTGTTTTGTACATGTGCCAGGGAGTGAAGCATCAGAAAAATGCTGCAACGTAGTTATTGCACACGCAGACCCTGGGTACAGCCTTGCCAGGTGCCAGGCCGTATGCTGCTGAGACACTTATGATTTTGAATTCTCATAGTAAGCATGCCTCCACTGCGATCCAAAATATCATTATCTTGCAGAAATTCTATCTCCGATGGCGCAGGCATCGGTGGATCATTAACAAGGCACTACCTGGGTACTTGGCATTGATCGGTAGGTTCGATGAAAGCATAGCAAATTCGATTATAGCTATGGCGCAGCGATTCAATATCGATCCTTTTGCACCTGAGAATCGATTTGAAGATGGAGATGCCTGATTCATTATCACCATTGAAGGAAGCCTTCTTCATTTCCCATGTACGCATATCTCGTAGAGAATCAAGTCTCCGAAAGACCTTTCCCATCCTTCCTGGGACTATGAGTTGTAAACCGTAGATAGTAACCATCAGGGTCCACCAATCGAAAGTCTCGCAACCCCCAAGGCTGAGAGTGGATGTCGGCGGCGAGCTTCCATGATTTGCTTACGATGAAATCGCGTTCCTTCTCAAGGTCATCCACTTCAATCACAATTTCGACACCCTTATCAGGCTGGCGATAGCGGGCCTTTTCCTCAATCGTCTCCGATGATGGTACTTCGATGGCACCAATGAAGATTGAATCTCGACCGAGATAGGCATATTCCCCCTTGCGCTGCAGCAAGGTGAATCCTAGGATGTTGGAGTAAAAGTCAATTGACCTTTGGAGATCGGACGGGAATATCTCAATTCTTAGAGAAGCGGGCATATCGAATACCATGCATGTCCGTTCGTTGGTGGGTAAGGTTGAGGATTCTGTGTTCTCTACAGCGTTCTTCTCCGTCAAGACCCAGAAATGGTCGGGTTTAAATCAACCTCGGTTGCATCTGGGATGGAACACATGAATTTAAGTTCAGCCTGATCGGATCTTGGCGAGCGACTAATATCTGTTCTTGATCGTGCCAGACCTTATGTTCTTTCCTTTACGGATCGATACGTCCATGCTCACAACGGTATATCTCAAGATGGTCATTCAGATTCCTCGTCAACCGTTAATGTGGACGTTTTCCCCAGCACGGATACAAAGCCTGCCATCTTGCTTTCAGAAATGAAGGTTGCGTGACAGGATTGCGATATCATCCGCGCGCTCCAAATATGTCAACTACAAAGCAAGATCTACCGACTACTCGTTACAACCCACATCTGGGTCATAGTGAGCGACAGCAAGAATCTCCACCATCTTCCAGTATCTACTCGTGCACATCTTTCGCAGGCTACGCCCCCACACAGTCATAATCAAGAAGATGAAGGTACATACAAGGTAGAGAAAGGCAGATCCGATCATAGTAGTCTGAAAGCCACTCGCTGTAGCCACGGTTTGATCCCATAGGCCATTCTATAGCGCATGGTATTGCGGACGATCATCACCAGAATCAATTTCTCGCCACAAATGTCTTTGAAGCAGTCAACATTGTATGCCAATGCCGTTGTTGCGCCAACTACCATACCGAAGCTGAGGAACAGGAGCGCGAACATCTCTCCTATGCAATGTACCTGGTGAAAAGGTTAGTTCTCCATGATAACCCCGTACATGATTAGCGTGGATGAGTAGACATACCTGATGGGCAGCGCCAAAGGCCCATAGAAATGAACCACCCGCAGAGGCTATGCGAGAATCCGAAGTCTTTGCTCTGGCCCTCGCATACCCGCCATCCTTTTCGCCAGCCAGATATTCAATCTGTCACCAGCCTATTCAGCACAGTTCCATCCCACAAGGGATACGAACACCACTAGATTTGTTAGCTATTTCTGCAAAGTGGAATCAAGTGGAAGGAGCCAGCTTGCGAGCAATGTATGAGAGCCCGACCATGTCCGAAGCCTCCAAGAACAAAGCCGACAGTGGCATTGCCACTCTGGTACAAGCATAATGATGCTCCATACAGAAATTCAGCCCAGACGACATTCGGAAAGAGATAACATATCTGCAGAGGTCGGTACGTCATGACCCCCATTCGTTTTATGCTCGATCGGCTGGGAAGCAAGCAGAAAATTGGCAGACTTGTCAAATATGTACGGCGTTTTGTGAAGGCATTTGCCTCGACCGTGAACTAATCTTCTCTGGAAGCTGCTTTTTTGATTGTGGCATACTGCTTCTTGGGCTTTTTCGTCCTTGGAAACCAACTTGGGCGGATCATCACTGACACTTTCAACAACCGATCGAAAGTAAATTGTTTCTTCCATGCCGAAGAATATGATGACGGTGGTCACAGAAACGACGATTGTTTCAAACCAGATGGCGGCCTTCCACTCGAGATGCTTAGTGATGAATTCAGCGAGTAATGGAGCTAGCGCATGGGATCCAAAGAGGACGAATGTGTAGAATCTCATATCTTTGCCACGTTCATGGGCGAAGAGCAGATCTGGGACGGAACCTTTGGCAGTGATTCAACCGGTGCGACAATGAGGCCGATAAGGACCCGATGTGCCCATCAAATGACTTTGGAGGTCGTGTTGGTAAAATAAACCTAAATCATCAAGCCTTAAATTGTGAAAATATGAAATGAGTTTTCATACTGTGAGTACAAACTGAAATCACAAACAGTTTCCTTAACTTAGCTATTCGGTTGGATGTGTTCGACCAAACTCAGTTATCAGACAAACTTTGAGCCCCCCAGGAACCTCATGTGTGTTGAACTTGGCGTAGTTCTCGGAAATGCTCTCAAAGTTATCCTCATGTGTGAACATGAAGGATGGATCGTACTCATTGTTGACAGTGATATCAAGCAAATATGGAAAGTACTGGAATCGGTTAGAAATTGAAGCTTCGCGTGGGAATTGAGTTCCGTACCTTTTGAGCATATAGTTGTCCTCCTCTGAGAGTTATTGCCTTTTCCATCAGAGCTCCGATCGGAAACTGGTTCGTGGTGAAGAAAAAGTCGCCGATCAAAGCAATATTGCCGCCTTTGCGAGTTGCTTTGATGATGGCACTAACTGTGTCGCTACTGTCGCCTTCAATGAATATACCTCGCATTACTTTGTGAGCGACCGAATTCGTACTCCTGAACCCGCTGGCTTCAATGCCCCTGTCAAGTCCGTGGGATTCGATGCCGAGAATATAATCAGCCACGTTTTTGTGGGCAGACACATCCACTGGAATAGAGCCATATTTTTCGGCCAAAGCGAGTCTCTGTGGATCCTTGTCAATCGCATAAACCTTCTTTGCACCGCGGAAAAGTGCGAGTCGCTGAATAGACAGTCCAACCGCACCACATCCCCAAACTCCAACTACATCTCCTTTGCGAACCTCAGCAAGTTCATTTCCATGCCAGGCCGTTGGCGTCACATCACACAATCCGAGAAGCTTCTTCGCAGGGACATTTTTGGGAGCCTTCACGCAGACAAGATCCGCATTAGGGACTCGACACCATTCTGCCTGGTCGCCAGGATATCCCCCTGTAAGCATAGAGTACCCAAATATGCCCGAAAGTCGGTGACCATAAAGTTGCTCCATATCTTGGGATGGATTTGTCTTGTCGCATAACGAGTACTCCTTGTTTTTACAATAGAAGCAATCACCACAGGCAATGACGGGGAGGATGATGACTCTGTCTCCAGGTTTCAAGTTTTTCACTTCCGGACCGATTTCTTCGACGATGCCAATTGCTTCGTGGCCCAAGATGAGACCCTTCTCCATTGCCATTTTCATGTCAGGGTTATACATGTGGAGATCTGAACCGCAGATTGTGCAATGCGTGATATGCACAATGGCATCTTTAGGCGCCGTAAGCATCGGCTTCGGTACAGTACCTAGTTGAATATCCTTTGGGCCCATCCATTGGGCCGCTTTCATGGTATGGTGAGGATGAGGTTTGTACTGGGTAGTATAGACCGGGCTATTTGAATTAGAAGGTGGCTTGCTTCGTTGGCAGCTGGGCACTCACGGCTGAACTTCCGCCATTATGCTATCACCGTGTATCTTGTGCGGAGCTCTGCTAGTTGCAATGTTTTGCAAATTGATGAAAAGTATCGTTTTGTCTCACGACGGGAAATATATGGCGATTTCGTTGGCAAGGCGTCTGCAGGCATCGCCAGACAGGAGGTTGGTATAGGATAGTTATACATGTCAGCCCGGAAAACTTGCTCCTAAGTCACGTCACTATGCATCACAATCTGCATGTAAAGTCGTCGTTGTTCGGAGTGCCAATCCGGGAGTATAACAACTCGGAGTGTTCCTGACTACCGCTAGATCAGCGGTGGATGTGGACTCGAACTCGAGGAACAGATCAACGGAAAAGGAAACGCGAGGCTCCGCGGACCCATGGACCCTCGGACTCGCGTGAGCGCTGCCTCTATCGTTGCTACCCATGGGAAGTGACTGCCGCCTCCCGTCACTTGTAGTAGTCAGAACTAGGTCAAGCTCGTACAAGCGACAATGGATTCTTACCAAATTATAAGTCCTCCAAGCATGTAGACTGTCCGTGCTCAACGTTCTTCGCGGGGGCTGGAGGTGCCACACGTGGAGCAAGATCGACATCTGGCATTCGCTCAGACATGATCACTTTGTTCTACCTAGTCTTTATTGATAAAAGGGTTTTCCAGTGTACAGAATAATATAAAGAAGTTCCCGTTGGAAGGTATTCAACTTGAACATCTGCTCTCAGTGCAATCGTGAAATGTCCTTACTTCGGCCTTGAGCTTGGCATGCTCTCCACAGATGATCTTCGTTTTCGATTTGCCTTTCTGGGTAATTTCGTCTTGGCGAACTCATGGGGTTGAGTCTGAGTCAAGCGTCCTTCTTCTCATGCAAGGCTGCCCAGTGCGGACTGGTAATTAGGTAAAGCAGGATACCAGGGTAAGACTCTTTGATCGGCCGCACCACATGCTTCGCCTACCCTGGCATGCATTTGTACCAGCTCCGATTATTACAAACACATCTGGGAACGAAGCGCAGGCTGTGACAGCCTCCAAGCTACTTCCACAATAGGATTGCTAGTTCGGTGGTGTATCAAGCTGGCTGCCACATCGAACGGGAAATCATTTCTGTACGGGGTCAAATCGACATGTTCCACTGTCAAGGCATTGTGGGATGATTTGAATCTGTAGGTAGACTCCACAATCTACCAGTAACAGACCGCAGCCAACGGCATGGCCTGAAGGAATATTAATACGACCGACAAGTTGAGTTCTTCATTTTTTTGTTCTGCCGACCAAGACCAGTTCCGATAAACTGCTCTTTTCTTGCTTTTGCAGAGGCTGTAGGTTCAGACGGTACGATAAGAGAGTCTGGCGGCCGCCACCATGACCATTATTGATACCATTTCCGCAGCCGATGCAGGCCCATACGACTATGTCATCGTTGGTGGTGGTACTGCAGGATGTGTCGTGGCAAGCCGTCTCTCCGAGTACCTACCTGGCAAGAAAATCTTGATGATCGAAGCAGGACCTAGTGATGTTGGGGATCGCCGTGCACTGGTTTTGAAAGAGCGTAATGATATGTTGGGAACGGATGTCGACTTTGGGTATACCACTGTTGAACAGCCAAAAGGTACTTCACCCCGTCGTGGCTATGTAAGGGTTCCTTGCTAATTTTCAAATCTGCAGGCAATAGTCATATTGAACACTCAAGAGCAAAGATCCTTGGCGGCTGCTCCAGTCACAACGACATGGTGTCCTTAAGAACACCCGAATACGATACATACACATGGGAGAGACTGGGCTGCAAGGGCTGGTCCTTTGAGATGTTCCAGCGCTTGCAGAATCAGCTTCGTTTGACAACATATCCAGCCGCTCATCCTCGCGACAGGAATCAATTGCACAAAGATTGGATCAAGTCCGCGCATCGAGGATTGGACTTACCATTTTCGTCAGACCTGAACGAAACGATTTCGTCATCTACTGGGTTGACCGATGCTGTTGCCTGGACTCCCCTATCATACAATCCGGATAATGGCTGGCGTAGTAGCGCGAGCATCGCTTACATTCATCCAATCCTTCGGGGTGAGGAGAAGCGGCCCAATCTGAAGATACTGACCAAGGCTTGGGTCTCCCGGATCAATGTCTGTGGTGATGTGGCCACCAGCATCGATCTTACAACGCATGATGGCTCACAACACACAATCAAATACACGAGGGAAATAGTTCTCTGCGCCGGAACTTTCGACACTCCAAGACTGATGCTGCTGTCGGGGCTAGGGAATCGTGAACATCTTGAACCTTTGAACATCCCAGTCGTTAAAAATATCCCAGGTGTGGGTGAGAATCTCCAGGATCATCCTTGTACGGTTGTGGTGTACGACCTCCATGACAGGGTACCACAAGAGACAGCCACTCATTCCGATGCATTGATTTTCTTTCGTCAAAAACCATTTAATTGGGCTGGGGACGATGGGAGAATTCCAGATACGCTAATTCATCCATGGGCGCTGGATTTTTGTGACGATACCTCCCGGATTGGGTACGACCGACCTAGACATCCATTCTGTTTCCTCCCTGTGTGCCTACGGCCTCAAGCAAAAGGTCGGGTGTACTTGAAATCGAATAATCCGAAAGAGAAGCCAGCACTTGATTTCAAGTATTTTGAGGATGCTGAAGGTTATGATGCTGGTATTCTCGTTGGTGGCATCAAAGCAGTGCGAAAAATGGCGCAAGCCGAACCTCTCAGAAGTTGGATTCGGCGTGAGGTTGCGCCCGGTCCTGAAATCACTTCAGATGAAGACCTGGACAGATATGCACGTGCTGTTGCACATACGATCTATCACCCCGCGTGTACCGCTAAGATGGGTGATATCAACACCGACCCGATGGCTGTGGTTGATCCAGAGCTGAAAGTCCGAGGCTTCAAGAACCTTCGAATAGCGGACGCGAGTGTGTTTCCTACGATGATCACCGTGAACTTGATGTTGACAGTCCTAGCGGTTGGCGAAAGGGCAGCCGAGCTTATTGCTGAAGAGGCAGGATGGACGCGTCTGAAGCCCCGAATGTAGGAATGGAGAGCTCCTGGCTGAGGAAGCTGATAAGAATCCCATACTCCTAAGTTCTTGGGACTGTAAGGGTCTTGTGGATTGCTGGTTGTGAATGCCTTTCACTTCCTGACGACTAGGTAGTGATGAATGTCTTCGAACGTAAGGCCCTTGTTTCGACCTGAAGGCTGCAGATTGGAACACAGCTTCAACTTGAAGCTGGAACGTGGAGATTCACACTAGATCAAAACAGGTTAGATGACTGGATTAAATTCCCAACTTAAGGCTTGGCATGCCCGCTTCCTTGTACCTTGACTTCATTCCTCTCACTCACCGATCTCTCCCTCTCTCTCCCACTACTACCGATCTTTCACAACTTGAATCCAATCATTTCATGATTACATATCATGTCGTTTGCTCTGTTTCCAAACGACTAACCAGCAAGAGAGATGCCCTCCGCCAACAAGTTGGGCTGGCTCAAAGTCTCGGCGCTAATGCCACCTGGATTCTCTTATCATCCTTTCTCAATCATATGATGCCCATTCCCCTTATCACCGATCTCAACCCGATGATCAAACTCATCAAAATCTAACGCCACAGAGTTGCTCACTACAGACTCTTAAGATCAAATGATCTCAATGACTGGTACCTTACAACTACCTTCTCCAAATGGCCGCACGCAAGGAACTGGTGAACTGCTTCAACTGCTCAGCGTCAGGACAAGTCTGTGACCGAACTCGTCATCGCTGTTTGATGTGTCTGCAGACGACCAAAGTCTGCCGAGGATATCCTCGAGATCTTCAATGGCTTAGTGGGGTCAAATCTCGGGGAAAGGAGAAGGGAAAAGCTCTCAGTGTTGAGACTTCGAGAGGACAATGGCAATCCACCACGCCTATCAATCATGCCTTTGTCTTCAAGCAAGGGAAACCGCGAAAAAAGCGTCGGCAGAATTTCAAGGAGCCCAGCACAACAAGTTTTCTCCAAACTTCATCTCCAAAATCTCCGGCCATCACCGAAAGCAATGATTGGTGTAACCTTGCTAGAGCTGGAGTCGATGATATCTTTTCGATTGAGCTTTCCAATACCATCTGGGATGGACCAGATAGTGTTTCCGAAGATTTCTGCGACATACCTGGGACTTCTATTGACTGGGCTTCTCTCACATTATCTTCTCCCTGTACTACTGTCAACAACACTATGTCTCTGATGGTACAGTCTTTCCCCCGGTATCAAGAGGACAATCAAGACGAAAGTGAGACCTCATATGATTCTCAATACTCAGACTTGACTTCGCAACTCTTGTTGCCCTCACTAGAGTCATCAACACTCCTCACATGGTACGCAGAAGAACTTTGCACCGTACCATTGACTTCTGACTTCCAAGAAAATCCTCTCCGGTGCGAGAGAGTCTCACTGAATGGCCCAAAATATCTTTTACACGCAGTGTTAGCAATCTCAATGCAACATGTCTATCGTGCGAATGATCAGTGTCTGGATGAATCAGTTGCGCAGACGATCATTTCGTACAAGAACTCTGCCACACAGCTATGCCAGAAAGCGCTCATTGATGCCCGTGGGAGACTTAACACTTCTGTGATTGACGCAATACTTGTCCTTTTCACACTGGACACCCTAGAATCTGCAGAAGGGCCATGGAAAGAGCGTCTGTCGGCCGCTTTATGCAAGATTGCGGCGCTCAATGACATTCTTGGTATCGCCTCATCTTCAGCACGATTTCGGGCTCAGCTTGGTCTGTTCATTTGGTGGGATTGCAGTGTCGCATTGGTCGCTCGCTCTGAGCCTGTTTTCCCTTCACAATACTATGATGCAATCTTGGCTCATGACGACTCTGCAACCTGGAGCATTTTTACCCTTTCTGGAGTACCTCGGGAACTCTTCAAGTATACTCGAGAACTTGCCTCAATGGCCGCTGAGAAAGAGCAGACCGTCGGCCTCAAATATGTGAAGTTCGATCTGAGCCGAGTTACAGAAATAAGCCATTGCATTCGAGCTTATTCTGTTGGTCGAACTGAATATCCAGGTGCGGCCGACAATGACGAGCTCGTTCAACATTGGCATGATATCTGCAACGCAGGCAATGCATGGAAGTATGCACTCTTACTATATGTCTCCCGGGTTTTTAATTGGAATCGAACCACAGACTCACACCTGGCAGAGGTCACCTCATTTTCAAGATTGGTCTTGGATAGCGTCCGGTGTTGTCGAGCAGACTCGCCATTACAGAAACAACTCTTGTTTCCTGTGTTTTTGGCTGGTTCAGAATGTGTGGACCGATATGGCCAAGATTTTGTCACATTGTTCTGTGAAGAGTGGTATCGAAAATGCAGGTACACCATGTTTCGCGAGGCTTTGGTGCTTCTGCGGCAGATCTGGGCCCGGCGAGAACAAGAGATAAATCCCTTTGGGATTTGGTGGGGATTATTTGTCGGTAACAGGCACACAGACGCTCCAGAATTCTTGTTCGGTTGAGCGAAAGGAGAAAGCTCCGTGATCTACACGTTGAGCTATATATAAAAAAAGATACATCCAGGCGGAGGTCATCACATCAATGAAGGCTGTCCAGGTGCCGGAAAGACACATTTTGCGGCTGAGATCGACAAAGTCATCGCCGACCATGACACCCATCTCGGTCCCATTCTCCACGCCTGTCCATCGAATGAGAATGTCAACAGTCTAGCAAAGAAGCTGGGCAGACGCTTGGGACGCTCTCGCCGAGTGATCCGCTTACACTCCCCTGGAACAGAGCAGCAGCTGACAAGACATGCCCTCAGAGACATGATTCCAGAGCGTGGAGGTCGAAAGCCGCAAGCAGGATTGCTCGTGGATCCCAGCGATTTGGAAATCATTCTGCGTCGCGCTTATGATGAGCATCACACCCAGAAATTTGCAGGCGTAAATGACAAGCGCGTTGCGGATGTCAATCAATCTCTTGCCTACCATCTGGCTCGCTACGTTGGCGTGATTTATGACGAAGATTTGACGGCCCCGAATGCGGAGGAAATTTTTGAGGATTTTCGTCATCAATTCTGCCAGGACTACACCGCACTGGTAATTTGGACAGAGCCGCGAAAGATCAGTTCAAGGCACATGAGAAAGCCATTATTTACCAGCTTTTACGAGTATCGCACGCTATTGTCATGACCACTCATACCGCAGCATCGCGCGTCGTTGTCGAAGCTTTGAAAGACCACGTCTTGGGAATCATCGTCGATACTTTCTCCATATCTCGCTCAGGTGACCGCACTTTCGACGGCATGTGACAACATGATGCTGGGCAAGGTCCATGGCATTGAGCGCCTGCATGCCGGTACTGTTGACTCACTCATTGGACAAGATTTCAACCATGTCATTTTGGTTATGCCTATGCAGAGAGAAGGACCCGGATTCTTGGCAGACGGCCATCGCATGTGCATGGCCACCAGTCGGGCAAGAGACTCACTCACAGTCTTTGCCACTCTTGAGGAATCCACCAAGATGAAGAAACCTCCAACCAGATTGTGCAAGTTCTTCGACCTGCTGGATAAGTACGGTGGTTTCAGCACCAAGCGGAAGTTCTCGATCCGACGCAACGCACTTGCACCAATCGAACCTAAGTTATGTATTTCTCTGTCGACACCGGCTGCATCTCGCATCAAACAACACAACTGGAACGAGGTCAGGGAGGGGATCTGGAAGTGGAGACCAAAGTGCTGAGTGTGCCGCCGAAAACAGAGGTGAAGGTGTTCATAGGAAAGAGAGTATTCATGGAGCTGGCCAATCTTGACAGCCAGGTGACCAACAAGAGCAAGCCTGGAATCTATGCCACAACTACCTAGGTAGATAGGCTTACAATTGACCATCGAATAATGCGCCTCGGCCGTTCCAACCCGCACTAGCAAATTCTCCACCCCCAGATCTTTTGATATGCCTATTTAGGCAATCTTCATGTCCCAAGAATTTGTGGATCTGTACATCCCGTCTCAATCTTTACTGTTCTTGTTTCTCCACTTCCATAATCGGTTGCCTGTCTTTATGTTCCTCGTCTTTTTCCTTGTTTGACCCATGTAGTCTGCTGTGTCGTATCAAAGATTTGACATAGAACGACGCCGGGGTGCTTTGAAACCCGCGGCTTCATCTTCGGACTTGTGCTGGTAGAGAAATTAAGCATTGACCAGCACCGAAGCACACCTATGATGACAAGACTACTGTCAAGATTTGAGCAACGGTGTCATTTAGTTCGCGATGTTAACATAAGTATCTTTGAGGATGTCCCTAAGGAATATAGCAATAAAATTATTAGCTATATCATAGAATTAGACTAGATCTTCAAGATTGAGAATGCCCCTATCGCGATTCCGACGTCGAATTGCCTGTTTCCTCAACTTTTGATACATTCCACCTTCTAAGCAGTATAAACCAGCCGAGCAATTCTAGTTATACCGCCACGACTTTCAATGGGTCTGCGGCATTCAAGACAGAATCTCGAGAGTTCGCGCTCGTAGAGAAGCCAGCGGAATTCCTCCAGCCCCGTTGATTAGACTATACAATATCCTTTTGATTGAAGCTGGTTTCCATACAGCTCGATTGTGGCACAGTACAACCGTGGACAGTCACGTACACAGTATTGGCACTCCCGCATGCTTTGCAGAATAAGCAATCAATGTGTCAAACCTCAGCCCAGGAACTTTTTGAGCGTGTTCTCGAGCTTTGACAAGGCTAAAGGCTTTGGAACGAACGCGTCTGTCCCTGCTGACATACACAGAGCTTGCGCATCTGGACCGACCTCTGCCGTGACCATGACGATGGGGCATCTGGTCCGAGGAAGTAGCCCTGATTGCTCCATCTCTCGAATCCGCTTAGTGGCCGTAATGCCGTCCATGCGTGGCATTGACAGATCCATCAGTATCAGAGCAATATCTTGACTATGTTCGACGAGTTTATCGATTGCATCCTGACCATCATCTGCCACGATAGAATTGTGCCCGAGCATCCTCAGCATTTTGACACCTAGTCTTTGGTTGATTTTATTGTCTTCGACAAGGAGTACGGTCGGACCATACAGAGGCACCGTCTCGCTCGGTTGACGCGGTGCCGCGTTGGGTACAATATCGACCAGCGGTGCAAATCGAACCGATCGACCAATTGACGATCGACCCGTACGGACGGCCAATGTCAAACTCTCAACAATTCGATGCCAAACAAATGGCCTCTTGACCGGTATGATATGTGGCAGAGGAATGGGTCCGAACGAATCTTCCAAAAGTGCCTGCGAATCATATGATACAAGGACGAATTGGTTTCGGAGCTTGACTATCTGGTGTAGTAATTTGGTGTGTGCCCTTAGAAATGTTAAATCGGTCCATATGTATCTCCAGGAGTCCGGTATTTCGTCTCCTAGATCAGGTAGAATCAAGTCGAATCCGTAGGTTTTCCATGCCAGCTGGAACCCTTCGGCGAATCGAAAATTGTGGTTTAGAAGCAGGGCCAATTGACCGTTCGATCCTAGTGAGCCGAGACTGTCCTCGGCACTCGTTGGAAATGAGGCAGGGATCCTGACAGTAAAGGTGCTGCCACATTTCTCCGTTCCCACATTTTCCGTTTGTTGGCAGTTGCTCTCTACCGTAATGGTTCCCTCTATTTTCTGTAATAGTTGCCTAATAATAGCGAGGCCGAGACCATTTCCTCTCTGAGCCCCTCTAATCTGGGCTTGTTTAAATGGCTCAAAAAGATGCGGTAAAAAGGACTCAGGGATACCAAACCCAGAGTCCCTGATTGTAACCACTAAATTATCGTTCTTAGTTGCTATTAAGAGCATCACATACCCTGATTGAGTAAACTTCATAGCATTAGTGAGTAGATTCATCAAGATTCGCTGGAGATATATCTCGTCCAAGAAAAGGGATTGTGGAACATCAGGAGCCACGACAATCATTAGTTCCATATTAACTTCATCGTCCTTACCAGGTAAAATATTAAGGATAGATTCACAGACTTTTCTCAAGTCTAGACTAGTCGGTCGATATATAGCTTCCCCCTTCTCTAAGCGTGACCAGTCAAGAACGTTAGCCGTAATCATAGAAAGCGATCTAGTAGCTTGTTGTATCGCGAGAAGAAGTAGTCGCCCCTCGTCGTTCAATGTCGTTCGAGAGAGGAGGTCGCTATAGCCCTGTAACTGATGTAGAGGAGTTCGAATTTCATGACTTGCACTGGCGATAAACTCGCTTCTTGCTGCCGCAGCAGCCTCGGCATGTTCTTTTTGTGCAATAGCCGCCCACAGTTTCCTCCTCGTTTGGACGATTTCAACCAGCTTATTTCGATCCAGTGTGGCAGAATGTGCGAGTAGGCCATTCGCAAGCATACATGTCAGAACGGCAATGCTGGTTACGGCTACTGCCAGATTAGGAGGGTATCCTTGTTCTGTTGTCTCGTCCGCTTCAGACCAGAAAGTCACCGCCCATATTCCAGTAAAATGCATACCGGCAACACCGGCCGCAACGACGGCCGAGAAAATGAGCTGCTGTGAGAGATCGACTTCGACGTGAGGAATCAAGATGCAGCCCAGTGTGCATACAATCCAGCTGATTATTTCAGAGAGAAGTACTGCCATGGGTTGCAGTGTGACATGGCCCTTAGGTATCTTCAGAGCGAAGATGCCTACGTAGTG
Source organism: Exophiala bonariae (assembly GCF_035927105.1). Taxonomy (NCBI): domain Eukaryota; kingdom Fungi; phylum Ascomycota; class Eurotiomycetes; order Chaetothyriales; family Herpotrichiellaceae; genus Exophiala; species Exophiala bonariae. The sequence continues at coordinate 3,047,915 of NW_027042476.1, read as the reverse complement.
CATACTCGAATTTGCTAGGCTCCAAGTGAACCCCTTCGCAACGTTTTTCCATGTCGCACCACGGTACAGCACATGTACGACTCCGATGAGAACGTTGGTGGTTGAGCTGGCAATACTCTTGGGGAGTTTGACGCTCATAAATCCTGGAAGATTCAAACTACTTCCATCTGAGTAACTTGTTGAAGAGGAGCGACGAGATCGTTCTCGGTCACCCGAACTCCTAGGGTGGCTTTCGGTATCGCCAACAGACTCGTCTACGATGGAAGATTCATTGACATCGTAGGAAGAGGGTGGCTTCCACGTCCCATTTAGCTGTGATAGTAGCCGTTGAGGCGAATGGAGAGATTCTGTGGAAGTGTCATTTGGAAACATACCACCTGCGAAATGGTCTTCCGAAGGGCCCAAGGTCCTGCTTGCTCCGCTGTCGTCTATAGCCAGGGATGGACGTATAGACCCATTTGTGTGCTCTGTCAAAGTGAATTCATCCGGTTCAAACTCCACCGAGGCTCGCGTTTCAAGGAGAGCCTCCGTGCTACCAGTGAGATTTTTTGCCACTTCTTTTCTGCTCTCGCGCTTGATCGTCCTCGGCTTCCTCTTCCTGAAAAAGCGTAGATATCCATCGCGCATCAGGACCCAAGCGAAGGCGAGGAACGTGAAGGTCACGGCTAGAATAGCACTTAGGACAGTCAACGGGACATTCAGCCGGACTAGAAGAGGAAGCTCGCACGCCAACATGGCGATGAAGTGTAGACTCCAGATTGAACAGAAGCCAAAAGTCAAGCTCCCCAATATGGTCCAGACCAAAACACCTGAAAAGTATCGAGAAGACCGTGCTTGACACAGCATCTGGGTGGTCGTGAAGGCACCCAGGAAAGAAACGGCGACAGACGCTGTAATCAACCCTCCATTCCAATGGATCTCAAGTTGGCGGAAGGCCAGACCTTGCTGGGCCTGGTTCATGGTCGGTTCCAGTCCGTTGGTCATGGGTCGGATATGAGGACCTGAGGTATCGGTATCCTCCTCAAGCCTGTCACGACGGTATAATCTTTTTGAGATGGTGAATATTCGGAACGAGTGCCCCCAGATCCGTGAACGAAGCCTCACTTGTCTACTGGCGGGGGCGGTGTGATGTTGGAAAGGGAAATCTGCATCGAGTACCTTACGAGGCAGGGAATGGGTAGTAGGAAAGGGCGTAGTGCTGGAAAGGGGGACTTGCGTCGCATACCTTTGAAGGCAGGAAGAGAGTGCTGGCGAAGGGTCCGGGTCGCAGCTTCACAGAGAGGGCCTCGACCTTCTGCGATGAATGTTTTCTGAGCTCATTCATAGTACCATTGATGGGGGAGTGTGGAGAAGCGGGAGCCGGCGGTGGCCCGAAGTGGCATCTCATCGGAAATGCTCACGAACTGCTGAGTCATGAAGAAGCGAAGGAATAGTCACCCAATAGTCACCACAAAACGCGATCGAGTGTGATGGAAGAGGGAAGGCGATACCAAAAAGAAGGACGCTAGGTTTCGTACTTACGAATTCGCCGCACTCATCCCTGTGGTCTCACCCAACTCCTCGCCCCTCGCTTGAATCCAGAAACCAATCAGATCGCTTCAGCGTTGGGTGCACCTTGAGCTCATTCTCAATGGGACCAAGTGCTCCTTTACTCTCAAACAGCTACCATAAATAGCGGAAAGAACTCCTACCATTTTCAAAGGCGTTTTTGCGTTGAAGGCGGCCGCCATTCCCAATTCATCCACTGACATGCTGTTAAATAAGCACGGCGTACGCCGAAACTGCAAAACAATCAGTTTCCAAAACCAACTAATCTCTTCAATGGTCGTATTGATAATTTCTCCCTCAGCACTTCTGAAAGTCCTGGCAGGGTTATAGCTAAGTACGACTTTGCTGCTCATATGTCCGAGGACACGATACTTGATATTTCAGGGAGTGGATATCATGGCTCACGAGTCAATGCCCCAACCAGAGCAGTCACAGGCTATGATTGGAAAGGAGAGGAGGTAGAGTGGACTCGAGCAAAGTCAGGATATGGGGCTATTCAGTTTCATGAGGATGATCTGGATGATGCTCAACGGGAAACCGATTCCCATGTCAACATTCCCAGCGACAGCTCCTTCAGGAGTCTGCGCAGTCGAGCTGATCATGTCGAATAGCAAGACTACGGATCTCGTCCCTTTCATTGCGCGTCCAACTCCTGATACTACCAAGGTTGTCGGTGCTAGAGCCGCTCTGGTACTTTCCACATTCACCTATTTGGCATACGCGAATGAAAAGCTGGCAGATCCAGGTGGCCCGACTCTTGTTGACGTTGGACCTGGCTTCGACCCGACGACAGTACCAAGGACAGAGGACTTTCATTGTTTGATCCGTCGACCAGATTTTGGCTTATCGACTTATGATGTTCACAGGGACGGATCTGGTGTGGTGTTATCTTCCACCCAAAGCCGTATCCTAAACTTTCGCACTGGATACAGAATGTGGGCATTCGACCGACCTCGCGAATTGAGCGCAGAATCAATGATGACAGGATTCTTGGAACGAGAAAATATACCGTATGATATCCTGACTGATCATGATCTTCACGAGCAAGGCCTTGATGTACTGAAACACTACAATACTCTCATGACTGGCTGTCAACTGGAGTACCTTACTTTACAATCTTACGATGCATATCAAGACTATGCAGCACAAGGTGGTAATCTGATGTACCTCAGTGGCAAGGGATTTTACTGGGTAGCGGGCGTTGATGCTAACCGACCCTAACGTCTTGAAATACGACGTGGTGATCAAGGAGTTCGCACATAAAATGCCTGGAGGTGAGCGATTTTTATCGGTCAATGGTATGCAAGCCGGGTTGTGGAGATCACGCGCTTGTTCCTCTCATGGCCTCTTTGGTGTCGCCTTCAATGCCGAAGGCACTGGCCCTGGTGTCCCCTACAAACGAACCGAATCCAGTTTCGCCCCAGAGCTTACATGGATGTTTAATGATATTGAAGTTGACCTGATAGGTAAATTTGGTCTCGGCGGAGGTGCAAATGGGGATGAGATCGACTCATACGATATCGCCTCCGGCAGTCCTGCAGATGCCGTCGTGGTTGCCACGAGCATTGGCTACCCGGATACTTTTAGTATCGGCACAGAACGTACCATGTTTCCGATACTAAAACCCTAGGTACACAGACTGATGAGATTCGATCTTTTATCGTGTATTACAAGACGGACGCTGGAGGTGCCGTGTTTTCTGTGGGAAGCATCAACTGGTTCTGCTCGCTTGGGTATGACGACTACCAGAATAATATTGCACAACCTACAGAAGAGGTGATGGGGAAAAGTGAGGTTTGAGTGACTAGTTGAAGATTGGTCTAGTTAGAACTTAGGTCGGAGGATTCGTCTTCTGGCAATGTGAGATGCCTCGACAAACCAGCGAATGACCTCTGCAAGACTTCAGCACTGTTCGCCGCGACCCAGAATACCACATCGTAGCTTTTCTCATGTTTCAGAGCAAAAAAAAAAGAGCCGTTTGTGTCTTACCAGCCCCAGCACAACCCCAAAGGATAACGCGACGTTGAACAGTTATGTTCGGTTCTGTGAGGATTCTCTCATTCAAATCAAGTTCCTTATCGCGGCCAGTGAAGAAATTGTTTAACTTCAGCGGGACCTGGAAAATTCGCTTCGAAAATTTCTTACTATCATCCTGCTTCACCATCAATCCGTCGAGTTGGCCACTTATTACTCCAATACTCCTGTGAAGCACAAGATTGTTGCGCCGGCAGACTTGTTCGGCGACCCCGAGAACGGCGATAGAGCTTCGCAACGATGGATGATGGATCGACCATTCCCTGGAAATTTTGACCTTCATATTAGGATGGATGGGATCTTCCATATATCCAAAGGGTCTTCCATGGCGGCGACGAGGAAGCGCCCGTATTCTGAAGGCTTCAGCTGCCACTTGGCATTTCGCCCTTTCTGTACGTGGTGCGACAGGATAGAGAGAATTACTGGATTCTGAAAGGACGGCATATGTTCTATGCTTCAAGGGATCAAGGGACTCATTCTTGTAAGTCAGCTGAAGCTATTACATCGAGGGGCCTGCTGTTCGCTTTCGGCTCGCTGCCGCCTTAAAGCTGGCTGCCACATGGGGTAATGGGAAAACATCGAGTTTCATTTCCACCATTCCGGCGCTTCGGTAGGAAAGGATCACGAGATTTCGCACTTTGATTGTACTTTCAGTGCAGCTGCATCACTTCTCTTACTTGGGTCACCAGTTTGTGCTTTTAACACCATCTTGTACTCTCCCCTGGCATTGCACTAAATTTAGTGTAATCACGGAACGGTCCGAAAACTGCGGGGTAGTGGGTAGGTATGAATAGGACTTCATGTTAGCAGAACCATTTGTCCTCTTGCCTCCATCACTGGGTTGCTCCAGTTTTCCCTTCGAAGATTTGCCATGGCAACTTCAAAATCCCACACTGAGGCCAGGGAGCTGTCGAAAAAGCGAAAGACAGAATCTGAGCCTGTTGACGGGGAAGGAGATTATGCTCAGCCTGGCCAAGCCAATCTCTCTCATGACGACATAGTGGCGGGGAGTGCCACCGACGGAACCCCACTGCTCGCAGTTTCTAACTCGTCACAGTCGAGCCACGGGGGTGGGAGTGTTCATAATGGTGGCCGTCGCGACGATGATCACCGCAATCAACAAGCTCTCAGATCTAACAAGCTCGATCAGTTCTGTGAAAGGTTAGATATTGGTAGGGCCAGAGGCTATTTATGCTCTTATTTAAATCACTCCAGGCCCGAAAAGCAGACTTGACTAATGCGCAACTAGTGCCGCCGAAAGAATCCACAAAATATGCAGGCTTCAAGCCTAAAAAGGGTGGCGATTGGGCAAGGATCCTCTCGTCAATCCGGAAGCATCAAGTGTTGTCGTACGCACTCAAGGCTCTAGCAGTAGTTCTGGTGATCTTACAGTTGGGCCTGGGCATTACCATTTCGGTACTCACGAGCCTTGAAGGAAATCATGTCAAAACAGTAGTGATCATTCTCGGCGCCACCAATAGCTTCGTTGGTGGACTTGCAGCTATCTTGCAATATTGGGGTCAGCCAACACGGGAGAGCAGGTACTATGCCAGCCTCAAGCTGGTCCAAAGCGATGTTGAGGCGCTCATTGGCGAGTTCAAGGACCCAAACACAAATAAATATCCATATGAAGAAGGAAAATTGGTGATGGCCAAGTACGCACAAGCAAACAAGGATGCTTGGTCCAATGACCCCATGATTTGGATACAGAATACGAAGCCTCGCGGCCAGGATGACCGGCGCTCCGGAATATGAGAGACTGCAATTTGAGCTTTCTGAGGCGTACAGATTGCAGATATAATGATTGATGAGATTCTGTGAGGTTGTGAGTAAGCATTTGGACTGGACCAGACAATCAGAAATGCAAAATGTTATTCAAATGTTGCAAGTCCTACTTTAGATCAAGTACGCCAGCTGCTAACCGTCGTGTTAGCAATCCATCGACACACCAAATTAAAAGGGAGGAAAACCCGAGTGGTCTCTTCGAGTGTGTCATCATTGACGAAGCTCACCCGGTGAAGGATCATTCCTCCAATGCACATACCGTGTGTAGGTGGTTAAGGCCCGAGTTTTCTATTCTGTCCAAAGCAACACCAGACATCAACTCAGTGCGGAATGTGGCCCGATATGTCCCATTCGTCCAGCCTCGCGATCCATCGCTTGTCTGTGACTCCATCAATGCGAACGAATTTGTGGAGCGGCATCTTCGCCATTTCTCCGGACTGTGCCAATTCTCCAGCAGTGAACTCACAAGTGCCTTGATTGAGTGTTGGCATGTCATCTCCGATGCGCTTTCTATCCAACATAACTCTGTCGGATCATGCAATCCTCCAGAACTTGCGCAGTCTCTGTCCTATAATTGCCTTGGTCAGTAAGATTGTTGTTGAAAAACCCGATAAGATGGTTATCCTTGCGTCCATCCCCGCCCTGTACGTTCTTTTGTTCGCGATATTGGATGTCTTGCAAATCCCGACGGCCGTTTATCACGCTCATCTGAAACCGTGGGTGAAGGATGATCTCTAGAGGCAGTGCAACACCTATGGTGCTGACCGGATCGTACGCAATTATGTCCTGTGGACTCAACCTCCGACATAAATGTCACTGAGGCGCATTCCTGGACCCTCCCGCTTTGGCGTCGATCGGCGAAACAACCAGGCGCGAGAATTCACCGTGTTGGCCAAACCAAGACAGTCGAGTTAATCCCTTTCGCCACGAAGAGCACATTTAATGGCCGACAAGTGCTCAACAACCTCAAGAAAGCAGTACCTGGCCTCCTAGCATCGCTCAATAGCAATCTCTTCGGCCAGGATATTGCATGTGACGACGAGGATGCCGGTGATGACTGGGCTAATGATCTACAATTGGGTGATTGGGTTGAATTGGGAGGTGTCCTTGTCCCGGCCGACGACCCTGGCATACGAGCCGATGCGGAGGTCGAGGTGCTCACTGGCTGAATGTGGTGCAGAAGCTTCTTGCGGATCAGTTGGGTACTTACCCTTGTTGCCCGGGCCTCTGTCAAAGATGACAATGACCTTGCCCAGTGAACAGTTGCAAATGGTACTAGCAAAGAAGCGAGATATCAATTGGTCTTCCAGGATCTGTCTATCGTTGGTGGCTTCTTGGTCCACAATTAACGACAGTCGTTCTGTACCCAGTGGAGCTCTAGGAATAAGTTAACGAAGAAAATGAACATGGCGGTGGCAATAATCAGCGAGATTTCTATTGATAATTAATCACTTTACAAAGGCATTGATATCGATTACGAAATTAAGTGAATATCATGGTCGTGTAAGTACCTCAGTAGGGTAGCCTAAAATAAATGACGCGATATACCAAGATTATGATTTTTGGGTGACTGATAAGGTTTTGCTCTAGTCTCAGACTAGATTAGTCTTATTTCTTAATTTAGGTTTAGCTATCTTTTTCATATATCTCCCTCCATTTTTCAACGGAGCCGATTGCAAAAAAACGTAGGGTATAACGCCCGCGGAGAGGCTCGAACTCTCAACCTTGAGATCTCACTATTTAGAGCAAGTAAAAGTCTCACCTGTGTTTTGCTTAGTAATCAATTATTAATACTATATTATGGCTGAACATACGCGCTGACCAATTGTGCCACGCGGGCATTCAATAACTGAAGTCATTGAAGTAGAATATGTTTACAAATTCTGTGGCATATTTTACACAAAATGTGGGACATATTTCTCATATTATGTAAATACTAAATGGCGCTATTCCGAATATAGTTATCACAGGCGGCACCAGCAGGAAAGTGGGGTTGGTCTTCTAGCGGCGTCCCCCGCTCCTCGCATTGAAAGGTATTCGAAGTAGACGGCAACAGGTGCATTCATCACAAGAAGTCATATGAAGTACGAAATAGTTGACGAGTACTTTCAAGTAGATGCGAGGCTCCACTGCATATGATCTTTTGCTGGGCATGAAATGAGATAATGAACCAGCATCTCTGAGTAAATCCCACAACTTCCTTTCATAATATCCCTTCATTTGCCAATACGAAGTGCAACCTTGGAAGTAGGCACTTAGCTCACTAGGAATTGGGACGAATTCATCACAATCAGTGACTGGCCGTGCTACTCCTGAAGCTCATCTTCAGTTGCGGTCGGGGCAGGTGAAGGAGACTTGACTTGACCAAACACCTCACCGCTACCACCACCCTCTTGTTTCATACCGGCAAATGATCCTCCCACGGTCGGCGCTGGCGCTGGCGCTGGCGATGGCGATCCGATAACCCGAACCGTAGTACTGCTTCCAGCGTCCGCTTTACCATCAAGTGCACTCTTCTTCCTCTCTTAATCTTGCTGACTTCGCTTAGCCGCCTTCCAGTGGTTGGTGAACATGCCCTCCCAGGAGATACTTGGCTTGTCAACCTCTGTTGGTGATCCGAAGCACTCTGTCACGATTCCCGGGTCATCTTTTAAGTCTTGGTCCTCCTCTATCTCGATATGAGAACTACTAGTCTTGCTCATGAGGTTCTCCGCGTGCTTAACGAGCCATGCTGTCTCATCGTCTGGTGCTTGTTTGTGGAGCATGTTGGAAAGGTCAAGACACTCAGTTGCATACTCAGATTTGTCAACGGCATTCTCTGAGAATATTGCTAGAGCGGCGTTGACCATGGCTCGGAGGTAAAGTCCCATTTTGACTTGGCGTCGAAGATCCAGCTAATAAATATTTGTTAGCCTTGACGAAGCAGTTATCATTGACCACACGGTACTTACACACAGCGTCAGCCCATCTTCAATTGAACCATGCATGAAAAGCTCACCAGCTTCTTCGTACTGAGCCCAATACTGCTGCTGCAATGACTCCATGATTCACCTGTTCTGAAATAGTTAGTACGTATCCTGAACAGTGGGATGTCGACTTACCAAATTGTTAGACAATGGCGCTGAGTACTGATGGAGTGTCGACTCTGAAAAGGTTCCTCTGTCAGCCTGATTCCAACAATATTCTACTGACTTTAATTACTATGAAATCAATTTTTTGTCTATCTGCTCGGACGTGGCTCTGGATGATGAAGAAGGATCAGGCTCCTCACCTAGGTAGTTTGCTGGCGTGGAGACCGCTCTCGGATGCGCACATGATGTTATGATTGACATTTGGGAAGCCACCAGGTAAGTTTACTGATCTTGGTATCTGTTCCGTATGATGTGTCAGATCGGAATGTCCGCTCTGAAATTTTCAAATCTTTGTACTACGAAAACAGTTTCTCTCATAAGCTATGAGTCATGAAGTCCTATGATTGAGGACTTTATTGGAGAATCTTGGTGAGTCGACTCCCCCATGGATCTGAAATTCAAACAACCAAACTGGATCTTAACCATGTTTGTACTGCGAGGAGGCAAAGTAGATACTGCCTCTCCCTAGGGTAGTCGTGGGAGAAGGAGCAAGAATTTTGCCCAGGTTTTAATCCACACTGGCAGGCACCCAGTGTATAAGCGTGGATCACGAACGGTATTCCTTCCTTGACGCCCGCCATGCTCAACGATTACAGGATAGAGTATCAGCTGAAAAACGCAGTTGGGCGATGGCCGGTGGCAAGCAGCATGCCGTAGCCTGGTGTCGTTGCCAATGAGGGCTCCGTTCTCCGATCTCAGAAAGTTTCTAGAATGCAGGCACGAAGTACTCAGCTCACTTCTCGGCAGTACCAATGTTTGGTATCGCTGATTGCGACAAAGAATACAGAGAGAATCACATGTGTTGTCCCATATGATGGCTCCATTTCCTTTCATCAATTGGCTGCCAGTGACGGCCACAGACTTATGACGGATACCATCACGGGTAGGTGATAACTCTGATGATGGCAAGGCTACAAGCGACAAGCAGCTCGTGGAAGATCCGTGCTTGCTAAGTGATATGTGAACACCAGATGAATCCCTCCGTATCGAATCTTATAACACAACTCCTCCGCAGCATTCTTTTTGATGGCAGAACTAAACAACAGTATGACAACAGCATGGCCATATACAGTGTATGCAACTACAATGGCTGTTCTGCGTCTTTTTCTAATGCCAGAGCTCTCGAAGCGCACCAGAAATCAGAGCATCAAGAACTTTTTCCTTTCGTTTGTGGCAAACCCAACTGTGACTTCCGTACAGACACCGGAAACAACCTTACTGCGCATTGGCGGAACAAACATGGTGTGATCTAATACCCTTGCGAATTTGATGGCTGTAACCAGAATTTTCCTGTGAGTTGTTGCCCTTGAAGCCTTCCCATGCCCAGAATCACCCAATATGAGACAAGGTACGAGTAAATAGGCTCCCTTGGACCTCAGGGGCCGGGAGCCTACTATATATACCTAGCCATAGGTGGTAGAATGCCCCCTCGGTCCTCAGATAGAGTCCCTTGGGGGGTGGGGGTGCACCTGTCCTAACTGATAACTTATATCAATTACTCTCAGGCGGCTTAGATTGTTAACATGTGTGGTTAGAAATTCGACAACTATGAGCGCCATATGCGTCTCATACATAGCACGCGACTTCCATGTACATTTGATGGCTGCTCGTGCCTCTTTTCTGCTCAAGATGCTCTGGATAGGCATAGTCTTGTTCATACTACAGCCCGGCCTTTTATGTATGTGGAGCACACCTGTGGTCAATGCTTTCCTTCAATGGCCCAGCTACACTCACACGAAATCAATGCTCACGGCCGCAGTATGTGTAAGGTTTGCCAGCGGACCCTGACCAATCTATTTCTTTTGCAATTACATGTCGACAGTCTTCCAAGTTCGTTGAAGCCGACATGTGGAAGTTGTGGTGTCACAACACTCAAAGGGCATTTCTCAAAGACTCATCAGGCTGGGAGCATCCCACTACAGGCAGAACCGGTATCAACAGGAACAGGCAACAAACAACGCCTCGTTATCCAGAATGTCCTTGTCATTTCAGTCCCTGCCGCTACAACATCGCCAACACCTGGAATTCATGTGACACCACAAGGAATGGCGGGCGACACAAACCAGCCAGCAAGTGGAAGTAGTCTTGCATCACAAGGAATGGCCGACGACACAAATGAATTCAAACCCTTCTTCGCCCATACGCCACTGATTCGTCGTAAGAAGACAGTATCAATGAAACAGCTACCATCGACCGCATCAATGGCGGAAGCTACTGCACTTGCTGCGTGGTCCAATGCGTTTATGCTTTGCCATTTATCAAATACATCATTGATGCATCGGAGAAGACTGTTGAGATGCTCGAGAAGCTTTCCCGGGCCACTTCCCTTCGTAAGGTTGTTGCAGAACTACGAAGCCGTGTGTCATCCACATCAGAAATTGTTGATACAATTACGCTGAAACACGAAGATCAATCCTATTCATATCGATTGAAGCATCTCAATATCAAGCCAGTTCACGGCTGTCGCCTTGCACACTTTCTATGGCACTTGGCAGAGAAGGTAGATTCACCGCCCTCAACGATGTCTGCCATGGATCGATTGTGGATACTACGTGGGGCTTTGTCGGTTGTTTCCAATGAGTCTTTGGCACAGCCTGAACAGTCTTCTGTGACATTGATTTCTATATCGTCTCCAATTCTTGAACGAGATGAGCGGAAGCGGCTGAATTGTTCTCTAATGCTACAGGGACAAGGGCATATCCCTGGCCAAACTCGCTCGGCAGATTCTAAGTGGGCGACGAAATGGAAACTTGATGTAAAAACAATCCTGAGATGCAAGCCGAGCGGAAACTTCAACGATCAACATATCAGCTGGTATCATGAAGATAGTAGTGACGTACCATCTTTCTACCTCGCAGCAGATGATCATGCAAAGGTGATGAAGCTTGCAAAGGCTGCAGCCCTAAGAGCGTGCGCTTGGCAAGGCCTTTCGTAAGAATGTATTACATTTGCTTCTCAAGCCTGTACGACTGACCCTCTGGCCTCTTTGCGGGACTCTTCTCTGTGTCAGTTCTCGAAGAATAGGACTCGAAATCGAGCAGTCTTGACCTTTGAGCCAGGGACTTGGCTTCGGAATCGTGCACTTCGCAAACTTTCGACCATCAACTTTGATAGTCCTACGACTGATGAGGTGTGGTGGATTGTTGATTCCATCCTTCAGGGCCTCAACCATGGTCTTTCTGTAGAGAAAGCTTGGAGAGATGGTGCAGAGATGGGAGCAACACTATGGGACCGCGCAGCGGATCAAATTCCCTGTGATCCAATTGTATCATGCATGCACGGAACGGGTGGTAGATATGCCTTGCATGTCTGTCCGGGATGCTGGTGCATGAGAGCATGTAATGATTTCTGTGAATCACGATATCACAAAGACCCAGTCTGTTCTTATTGTGACAGACGAAAGCAACTGATAACATTCGAAATGCCGTTGAATTTGACAAGCTACATGCGTACTTCTGCCATACACTTGTTGGAGGCAAACAACAAGACCCACAAGCTTGGCTGGACGAAGTCTGAGATGCAAGCCACAGTCGAATCATTGATGAAAAAGACTAGACCGTTTTTCTTGGATGACACTACTGTTCGAGATGCATATATCGACCAAGAACTGACACGAGACGGTTGCGCAATTCATCTGTCCGCTTCAGAAGCTCGTGCCAACCCACTGACCATATCCTGGGATGCATTTTGCCGAATGTTTCCTGGTGGGGATGGGAAGACATCATATCACCACCAAGATAACATGGTTCCTTGCTCTCTTGCAATCAATCTACTGCTGCGTCATTATGAAAAGGTATTACTGAGAGCAATCAATGCCATGGTGATTGCTGTCCATGATACACCAGACGATAGGTCGCTCTATGAACGAGGATTGATGCTGTTCAGAACCTGTTTGAAAAACAGCTACGCAATGGGAACATTCGCTGATGGTTGACTTGGACGACGAATAAACAAACCGCAGCCATCAAATATGCCTGCGATCATGGATGCACTACGGACGGGTAAGGCACTGCCAACAATCACAAAACCATCAACGCTGTATCGCATCCTCAGAGATCCTAACCACGAGGTGATGACCTACGGTCGGCCGGAAGGCTGGCAGTTTCACGAGCGAACTTACATAATGAGTAATATTCGTGCTGCGGCCCGTCAATGTGGTCTTGAAACCCCCGAACACTCACAGTTGTGGTTAAAGAATGGCGTTTTCCACCCATTTGCCATGGATTGCGGTCTGCCCGATGATTTCGATCACGGGAATGCGTACGACTTCTTTGTTGCCAAGCTGAAACGAATGAGAGGAACATGCGACTGGCGAGAGATAGACAACCCAAACCGAGAGACAGCTGAGGTTGGGGAGTTGATGGTCGCTGTGGCCTATTTATGGTTTCGAAATATTAGGTCGGACCTTGACAACGGAATTCCTATTGATCGCTGTGGTCGTGACGAAATCGGTTTGATCCCGCATCCAACACTTCGATGGCTGCTTTCCTCTTCAATCGGACATCGTCGTCACGGCGAAGCCATGGCCCTTGGTATCTCCAACTTGGACCCTACCGGAGGTAGTCCCTGTGTCTTCGACTACTCCAAGTGCAATATATGTTGGGAGACCCAAGGTTGCAATGCCATGAAACATGACTTCGATGAGAAATATTATCCTGTGATGTTCGGAATGCTCGCTAAAGTCAGAAGCACCTCCATCAATGGAGTTGATCCTACACTTACCATCAGCGAGCTCACCGAAGGCAAATTGCTTCCGGAACATTTTCCGACGTTCGAACCAGATGATGAGTCAGGAGTTCCAGACAAGATGGAGGACGAATCCAGCTATTTGAACGAGGTTGCCGATTCGGAGCCCGCCTTTGTAGCGATATAAGGACAAGATGAAGATCATTTTGATCGCGAGGTGGTTAGCGGTTCCGGTCTGCTTGATGACGACGTGCGAACGGAAGACTTCGGATTTGTTCCTGGCTGGGTGGACCTTCGAGACTATGGCATCGATGAGGCTGGTCGGCAGTTGATCTTAGATGATATTGCAGATTCTCCTGAGCGTCCGCTTGACGTTCAAGCCTATCAGGCATTGACGGACGATGGAATTGCACAAATCGACCCTGATGAGCCTAGTGCGGCAGGATTCCAATTGGTCCTCGATGTGCTTCAACAGTACTATGAGTCCAACCGTGATAGCATGTTTGCTATATTGCAAACAGCGTCCTTCAGCACATTGGTATGTCCATGGCATACGATGTCACGACTAGCTCTGAGAATGAGTTGATGAGTACGCTTCATTCAGCGTTGGCTTCGGTACAGAGCCCTCCACATTCACAATCCCCCCCTTGCCAGAAAACCCGTCCCCACTGGAAAGCCCGACGAAGGGCAATGTGCAGAGCTCTGTCATCAACGACCCTCCCTCCCGTGGCTTGAAGGCAGAAGGGCCAGCCAAGCGTGTTGTCATAAAAGACTCCTCATACCATGGGTCACCAACCGGTTCGGGTCGGAAGCGGCCTACTTTGCCCTCGATATTGAGTCTGGAAGGGCCAGCCAGTTCCAGAGCGGTTTCGAGTGTTCTGCACGGACTGGTTCCACCGTCGCCACATCGTTCGGGCTTTGGATTACGCCGTGGGCTTTTCCCGTCACAGTCACTGACACCGGCGAGCGCCTTAACTCGACCACAAGGAAAGAAGACGGACAAAGATGAAGACGAAACATCGGAAGGTAATGGAGAGGCAGACTTGGAATAGTTACATGAGTAGCAACGGCCGTACTGGCTTGGAGAGGTTATTCCAAGCGTCCACTCATTTCTGAACGAATTTTTTTGGCTTGTCTCTCACAAGTACACGCATTTTCCATAGGGAATTGAAAACTTTTGCTCTTCAAGATACAAGTGCTTACTATTTATTGTTGACATTCACAAGTGTAAGTTTCCACTCACCGAGTGCATGACAGAATCCGTGGATCACGAACCTGATTTCCCACCCTGTCGCTCGCCGTACTCAACAATTCAATACAGGGTAAAGTATCAGCCAAAAGACGTAGTTGGATGATCAACGAATTTTGATATCTACTGGGAAAGAGGTACTCAGTGATTAGTAGCCTCAACTTTAAGAAACTGCAAGGAGATATCACTTGCGATCTCCAACAACGTCAATAAATGTGGCTGGAGAGATTTGTGTATGCTTGCATGTACTGATGGCCGGTGTGACGCTGTTGTCTTGAAGCATGAATGATGCGAAGTGATACGTCGGGCCGAATATTTTGTAAAGACAGACAACGGCGGAATTTCGTACTCAACTTCTCAAACTTTTGTTCTCCTTTCCATCAAAGAACACTCTTCTCTCAAGACCCAATAATGCACGTAAAATGTTAACCAGCGGAGATGTGGTTTGGAGGACCGACTCAAACTATAGACAAGGTTCTCCCAACCTCTCGGGAACCATATTCGCTCAGGTGAACGACCTCCTACTTGAGAGTCCTAATCTGAACTCAACACACCTCTTTCGTGCGGACATTCTATTCGATAGCTCGGGACATCTGAAGACTGCGTTGGAGAAGGAAAAAGCCTTCGTTGTTCGCACAAATGGTACAACCCATGGTACGGTTGGCGATGTGGAGGAAACGACCAATCCTTTGCCGCAACATGCAGCTGCCCCAGTCATTGATGGCGCCATCCTCAAACGAAGCGTCTTGCGAAGATTGATACCCAGGAACGCGCAGCTCGACCCTCCGTTGGAGCAATGGTGCTACCTGTATGATCTTTCGCCAGCTTCCACCATCACAGGTCACATTGTCGTCTATGTCCCCCAAGTGGAATCCGAGAATGCTATGCCTTGGTATCATCCTACTATCAAAGCCATGGCTTATCTCTATGAGACGACCGAGGCCGGACCATCACTGTCAATTCATTTCCTGTCATTCACACCTGACGCCGAGGTACCGCTCCGTCTTCACCGGACGTTCATATCGCTCTTGCAAACATTCCTTCGACTGGCAAAAGGTCCGACACCAGACACAAAACCTATTAACGGACAGGTAGAAGATGGACAAGGATTCTCCCTGGCGCCATCCGCAATAAAAGACACAATTCTCCCCCAACATACCGTTCAGGATACCTACAGCCGGTTGAAGCAGAAATATGCCCCTGACCTCATATCACGCTGGGTCGAGCAGACTGAACCCTCCAAGCACGTCTTCGAAGACGTTTCTATCGCCGCATTCCTGATCGAACTCTGGCGACAAATGTATGAAACCCCGTCCGACTTCCCAGGCTTCATTGACGTTGCATGTGGCAACGGCGTCCTCAGTTACATTTTGATTCAAGAAGGATATCCTGGACGTGGATTTGATGCTCGAAGGCGAAAGACATGGGAAGTGCTAGGCATGGATGACCACCTGGACGAAATGATTTGTGTCCCACAACCATTCATATCCGCTCTCAAATCCGATATAGCCGACTTCCTACCGCAAGCCAGAGTGCACAATGGCCTCTTCCAACCCAACACATTCATCATCTCCAACCATGCCGACGAACTCACACCTTGGACCCCGCTACTGGCCACACTCTCATCTCCAAATTCACCTCTCCCATTCCTCGCTATCCCCTGCTGCTCACACGCCCTCAGCGGCGCCAAGCATCGCTACCAACCAAAAGACAGCCACCCAAAAACCGACTCCAAAATCAATGGTGCAGAAGAACAACCTGCAACAGGTGATTTGAAAGCGTTACGTGCAGCGAAGCTGAAAGCAGCCAATCACTCGGACGATAAGAGCATGTATGCTTGTCTGACACGGAAGGTGGTGAGCATCACCGAGGAAATTGGTATGCAAGCCGAGGTCACGCTCATGAGGATCCCGAGTACGAGGAATATTGGCATTGTGGGAAATCGCAGGAGTGTTGCTACGAGAGGGAGGAAGGAGTCACAGAGTAAATCCGAAAACCCTACCGATCCAGCGACAGTTGCGGAGAAAGTCGTTGCTCGTGAATGTACAATGTCAGGAGGAATCTCTGCAGCGGCTCAAACATGGATTGAGCGTGCCCAAAAGCTGCAAACAGGCGCTGGAAGGGGAAAGGTCAATCTCGGTGGGAAGACTGTGCATGATTGATCTGGAAATTCACTCGATTGAAGGTCTGACACTATCTTAGGGACTCCCGCTCCTGGACAAACTCCTACTCACGACATTGCTCTCCGCGTCATCTTCGACATTGGGCAAGGCAACATTGAAGAGTCCTTCAGCCCACTCGGCGAACGTATCGATGTCCCAGACAGTATTTTCCGGCCCCTTGCCTTTACGGGATATCTGATTCGCGCCGTTCATCTTGCCGTTCCCTCCTACTCGTCTGACATAGCCATCGAAAAACGCTTCATAGATCTGCACGACTTGATCCTCTACGGCAGCGACCAGCGTCTCGCGAGTGCGGATGTCATCAATATATTGTTCTAGTTTGGCGCGAATGATGGGGATTTCCGCCTCGACGGTCTTCCGGGTCGCGGAAACGGCTTTATCCAGACTATCATTCTTGACGTTCGCTTTGTCGATATCCCTGGGTAATTCCTTTGTCATATCATTGGCAAACCCCGCGGTGAAATCATTAATGACCGTTCGGAGACGACCATCAAGCTCGACTTTTGCATCTAGCATGTTTTCAACAACTCTCGGTAATAGTCCTCCCGTGCTGAAAAGCTTCATCCAACTCCTAGGATTGAAAAGACCACCTCGCTCACGTAATTCATAAAACGTGCTCGCGACACCAGAAAAGTCAAACGACACATCAGGAGTCACAAATTCGATATCAAATGCCACGATTTGGGACTTCAGAAGAAGCAAATGCCGTAGGAGGAAGAGTTGTCCATCAGCCGCAGAGGATCTGGAAGAAACCTGTAGTGAAGCCAAATGGAGAGAAATGGTAGTTTGATGAACAATTTGATGTGCAAGATCATCGAAAACAGAAGAATTCACTAGTCGATATATCCGAGAAAGAAGTTGAATCGCCTTCGCAAGTGTAGGATAGCAATTCTGAAGTCCTGAACGACGGGACGCAATAGTCCAAGAAAAGGCACCCTCATCTCCAGAATCTTCATCAGCAATTTCCGGAGTCCTAGGTGTTAACGGATCTCGTGATTTCCGACGACCAGAAAGAGGTGTATTCGCTGTGGGTGGTCTTGAAGTGAGTCGTGGATAATCAAGATCTTCGGCCTTTGGTTTGAAATTTTCAATGTCATCTCGAAGAATTGCCTGTGCTCGAAAAAGTAGACGAGTTTGTGCATCCTCCAAAGCTGGCTGAATCAGAGAGGAGAAATCAAGTTGATTCATGTCCACTGGACCATCCTCTTCCTCATCATGTAAATATCTCGTTTGAAGTAACGTCACAAGAGAGCAAAGTTTCGACAATTTGTTCTCATGAATGATGCGTGGACGAAGATGGTCGTAAAGTGGCTCACAGATGGATTCGAGGAATTCATATAATCCCCGATAGCCATGAAACCATTCTCCCCAGAGTTCAAATTCATCCAAGCACATGCCTCGAACATAACTAATACTGGAGCGTGCAAGCTGAACAAGATCTTTAGAACTCGGAGCTTGTCCAATTTCCGTGAGTCGCCTTTGAACGATAGGTAAGATCAATCTGGCTCGACAAGCAGCAAAGCTGGCATGTAGTTCATTCATCAGACTTTGATATTCCCCTTCTGTACCGGGATCTGCGTCCACAGGAGGATTGGCGCGCTTTTGGATTTCCAGTCCAAGTTGTTTCATCTCCTCTGCTCCCACGCGGAATTTGGCATACAACAATGCGGACATGGTGGTATCATTCAGTTGTTTAGCTGCTATCCTTCCTGCAACTTCGGTTGTTGTCTCTCTGACTCCAGCCATAAAGGTATTTCGAACTAAGGTGAGTGCTCTGGTCAATAACAACCTATAACGGGATCGAAAAGTTTCCGCTTCCTTATGACTGGTATGTGTCTGCATATAGTCGATACATTCATCCAATGTGACAAGCATATCAGAGAAATCTTTACTTCGAACAAATGCTCCAGCACCGGGGGCATTGAGTCTTCTGGTGATACGTTCCAAAGGTTCATAAAACCGCAGATTGTCGGCAACTTCTTGAGCGATGGAGTCATTTTTACGTTGTTCTTCAAGAATTACGGCGGATTGCTTGCGAAAAGTCTTGGTCTGGACATCAATCCTCTTGAATGAGGCGGAGATCTCAGATAATTCATCGAGGATCGCGGCCGTGTCGGCTAAAATGGTATCGAGATGAGAACGGGTGGCTTCCAATTGATCGAGATAATACCTAGGCGGTCATTCTTAGCGATGATAGAGGGACAGAAGGAGAATAGAATCATACTGGTATTCATCTAAACTGGCATCCAACAAATGAGCATCTATGTCACCGGACAATTTCAGAAGATCGAGTTCATTTCCAGCGGATTCGAGTTGTGCTATGGTGGCATCTTGTTGGTTATTGGAATTCTCTTGTAAGGCCATGGCTTGAGCCACGAAATGATTGAAGATCTATCTCGAGTCATATGGAAAAAGAAATCGAGGACAATGCCATAAGGATCATGATTGAAACGACCAAACCGTTAGAGAGACGTCCACATAATTATGCAATTCCCATGTGTTCGTCAAGTTCAACATCTCGAAGTGGGTTGTTATTCTGCCGCTTCAAAGCCAAGGCGGTGAGTTGACTCGCTCAGTAGAGTTCGTGAGACACTGCATGACGTCCTACATTTACGAATACGACCATTTTGGTACCTACAGGTTCGACTTCACGAACGCATCTTCTACTTTGTCTGAACTCGGGTCGACAGTGAAATGTTGAGTACCCGATCAAGTGTTCTCAATGGCGTCTAGAACTCTAGGAACATCGACCATTCACCAACTCACGCGATCATCAAGATCGACAACTATCAACTCCAAATGTCCTCAATTACTTCCTAGATCAAGAGCATTCTCTTCCAGAACCACGAGACATTCCCACCTTCATCGACCATGGAAACAACAATCTGTTGTCCTCTTTGCTGCCGCTGCTACAGTAGCACTGATTTATAGCACAAGTCCCTTTACCCAAGTATCGACAGAAGTTCCAGCATCTGAACCCCCGGAGATTAGGATCGAAAAGTCCAAAAAGAAAAAAGGTGTTTCAAAAGAAGAGAATAGAGATCTCATCAGTTCACAACATCTGCAAGTCAAAAAGAGCTGGGAAAACCCAGGTGTATACATATGGGGCTCAAATACAGCTCAGGTTGCTGCTCCAGATTCCACCGATGCATATGTCAAGACTCCTCGACGATTAGCATATTTTGATGATGTCTTGTTGCGGGATCTCAAACTCGATCGAAACTTCGGGGCAGCAATTCTCGAGAATGGAGATTTGGTTCAGTGGGGAAAAGCTTTTTCGGAGGACATTGCTCAACCAACAGTAACGCTCAAAGGCAAAGATCTCAAGCAGATCGCTATATCGAGGGACAGAGTCATAGGACTCTCGAAGAATGGGACGGTCTATTCTATTCCAGCTTCCAAATCGGATCAAGAAATCGGCCACAAACCCAGTGAAAGTTCCTGGATTCCGTTTCTAAGCTCTACCTCCAGCACCAGCTACAGAAACCTTGAACCTCAGAATCTCGCAAGAGGTGAATCGGTCACGAGTATAAGCGGTGGTCTCGAGCATGTTTTACTCCTCACAAATAAAGGCCGTGTCTTTTCTGCAGCATCAGGTACAGAAAATTTCCCAAGCAGAGGTCAGCTTGGTGTTCCCGGTGTAACATGGCTCACGCGGCCACAAGGACCGTATGATATGTGTCATGAGTTGACCACCCTACGAGGGTTCAAAATCAAACAAATAGCCACTGGAGACTTCCATTCCCTTGCACTCGATGAAGAGGGTCGCGTCTTCTCATTTGGCGACAACAGTTCCGGACAGCTCGGGTTCAACTATAACTCTGAGGCCCCATATGTCGATACCCCATCCCTTCTACCCGTCAATCGACTCTATCAAGGCACCAACCAAGTACCGAAAGTCACCAGCATCTCTGCAGGCGGCACCAACAGCTTCTTCTCTGTTGACGCCCTCCGTGTGGCCGGGCCGTCCGAAGACCCAGCCGAGATTCGCACTCTAGGCCGAATCACAGCAGACGTATGGGCCACCGGCGCCGGTCTTCGAGGATCACTCGGCAATGGCAAATGGACACACGTTCAGGACGCACCAACCAAAATCCCCAGTCTAAGTGGCCTATTCGAATACGACGAGGTGAAACGAGTCACCATCCCGATCCGCATGGCTCATATCTCGGTCGGGTCGACCCACGTCTCCGCAATCATGGACAACGTGACGTATCTAGACGCGAACGAGAAGGGCACGGAGAACGATACCAATTGGGGTGCCGATGTGCTCTGGTGGGGCGGCAACGAGTACTACCAGCTTGGTAGTGGGAAGCGCAATAACGTCGCCACGCCCCAGTACATCCGTCCGTTGGATATGGCGGCTGAGATCGAGGCGGGTAGGAGAGAGGAACATCGCTTCCATGCGACACCTAAGCATGCGGTCAAGGTCAAGGGCCGGAAGGTCAACATGGAGCAGAGAATTGAATGTGGTAGACATGTCACGGCGGTATATTCTGGTGTTTGAGTGGAGTTTGAACGATGATGATGATGGAAGTGGAGGTGTTGGTTTGGTTCAATTCTAGGTCTGCATATTTCAGGTCTTGTGTTATGAACAGGTATTTTGTTCTATGTATCCAATTGCAAGTCTTGGTGAGTGAACTGGAAAGCAACACTCTCAATTCAATCCGTTCTATCCATCCAATCAAGAGCGATCGATTCATCGCTCAATTGTACTCTCGTTGTTTTTGCATTGCTGTTTCCCATTCACTGTCACTGTCATACCGCCGTGTCGAATCTCCTCATTAAAAGCTCATTCAAAGAAGGGGGTTCATTAGCTCCAGACGCCTTGCTCCGCTCCGAAGATTCCGAGATGATCTGATCACAAGAGGGAACAAAGTCACTAATGGACCATGACCTCAGGTTGAGAAGTGGCCGATGCCTTCTTTTGATCGCCGTTCGTACCATTGACTGTCGCAGCAGTCTTGTCATCAGCATCACCCATCTCCGTATCCTCGCCCTCGCCACCTTCTTCCTCCTCCTCGTCATCTTCAGACTCGGAACTCTCTTCTTCAAGATCCTCACTTCCGGCATCACTATCTTCATCCTCTTCATCAGCCTTGGGATCTTTGGCATCAACACCAACCTCTGCCATTTCTTTGTCGCCTTCTGTGCTGGGTTGTTGTGGCTGAGCAATCTTGGCTTCGGTTTCTTCCAATTCTTGTTCCAGAGCAGCTTGCATTTCTGCCTCTTCAGCGCCATAACCTGTTCCGTCGTCGTCAAGTCTATCTGCCTCGGGCTGGTCAGGGGGAAATTCGGCAGGTGCTGATTCTTCGGAATCCCTGTTGGAAACTGTTAGAACATGACTGAATCGTGGATCGCGCCCATGGAGCAACATACCATTTGATCGCAAACCGCGTAACTCTAGGTTTCTCTGCAAGAACATTTCTGCGAATTCGTTCAATGACAGGCTTGGAAGGTGGTTCGTTGTTCATCTCCTCATTGTCATATTCATTGTTGACATAGTAACCCACACGCACAAACTCACGGCCATCGTAAGAGCAAGTCAGGAGAATAACCGTGACGCCTAGGATTTCCGTGGCTGGTAGACGAGAAAGATTGGGTGGGTCAGCTTCAAAGATGAATTTGTTAACACCGATAGGAATGGGTCCCACAAGCAGGGAGTCCAATTCTTGATCATGTTCTGCAGATGTTGCGGAGCCAACGTAGGTGAGTTTCCATTCTAGGTCTGGAGGGGTAGTGAATGGTTAGTTCGGAGGCTCATCGTAAGGGAGGGAAGGGTAACCTACCCTCGCGCAGTTGTTCAAGACATTCGAATGTGATTTCAAACTCATACGGCGCAGTGAATGACGCAGGGTTGTTAAGGACTTTCACGCCCAAGAGAGAGACTACCGACATTGTCGTGGGGTGAGGACAGGACTATTAAGCGGATTGCGGGTCCTTGCGATCGTCTCAGAGAATAAGTTGTTACTTTTTTGATAAATCAATCCCCATCGAGAATGATGAAAGCGAGAGGAAAGAAATGATCTGGGAAGAAGTGGTTGGTATAGTTGTGGTGTAGAAACGTGAAGTGGGATTGCGCAGTGAAATCAATCGACACCGCATTTGACAAAATACAGGTGGATACCACCAGATGAAGCGCGTGGCGCGTCCAGAAGAAGGCCAATTCCCAGAATCTCGTTCCCGTTCGCATCAATTCCCTGTAGACCAATCTAATGTCATTAGTGACGAGCTAAAGAACTTGGCACCAGCTCTCCTATATCTGGCAGTTTATCCGAAGAGCACGTGACTCACTTTTTGTGTTCATGTCTCTGACTGCCATCCCATTCAAAGTTC
This sequence comes from Exophiala bonariae, assembly GCF_035927105.1. NCBI lineage: Eukaryota > Fungi > Ascomycota > Eurotiomycetes > Chaetothyriales > Herpotrichiellaceae > Exophiala > Exophiala bonariae. The sequence goes on along the minus strand of NW_027042476.1, from coordinate 3,024,963 downwards.
CTGCCTGTCTTTCACCACTTCCCTTGAACTTCTTTGTTTTTGGTCGCGCTCTCTTCTACTTCTTTCTTCTTACTTGCTTGCGCAACACATGCTGTTTCAGTAGCCGAGTCTCTCAACGTCTTGCTACTTCTCTTCCAGTAAGTAGGACGACTTCAGCTGCGAGCCGAATCACAGACCTGACTTGTAAATAACAGATACCATCATAGTTCGGGCTTTCATTCTCTTCCAAGCTACCGATCTTGACGACGTCTCTCAACTAAACGATTAGAAGGACACAAACAATTGACCTCGCCATGGCGAGTCCTACTCAGGGTCTACAATCACCGTCAGGTATGGTAGCACAAATACCGAAGGACACAAACGGTTTGGAATCATCGTCTGATGATTTGAATTCAATCAATAATCTACCTGATACAATACAATCTCCAACACAATCACATTTTCATCCACCTCCTACCAAGACTTCCAGCCAGTTTTCTTCTCAAACTACAACACCCAATCCTACCATTTCTACCCAAAATCAACCCCGCATAGTCGGAGGTTTTGAAGTTGATGATGAAGAAGACGATGAAGTTGTTGAAGAAGAAAATGGTTCCCCGGATGAAAAGGATGAGCTTGATGTCTATGATCCATCTATCGGATTAGATTTCGGTCTCTCTACACCAGCCCCCGCAATACCCCTTGATAGAACTTCCCAGTCACCAGAACAAGAAAATGGAAACACTCCTGTTCCTGTCCAGGCATCTGGTAGTCCTACTGATAATTCCTCTTCTGCTCTTCCCATTGGAAATGATGTAGTTGCACCACGTGCTGCAACTACCACACCTGCTCAATCCACCACCCTTGATGTTTCAGCTCAACCTTCTCCACCTCGCTTGAATGTGAACGGTTCTGTTAATTCAGCTGTCTTAAAATCGAGACTTGCTCATGATATCGTTGGTATCTTGGAAGATCGAATCAAAGAAGATCCAAGAGGTGATACATCGGCTTATCTTGAATTGATTGAAGAACTCAAGAACCGAAACAAACAAGATGATGTTCGTCGAATTTACGATCAATATCTTTCCGTCTTCCCTCTAGCTGTAGGTTCTTCCTTTTATATTTCTTTGAGCCTAGCTGACCATTCCTTCAGGCTGAACAGTGGTGCGCTTATGTGAGATATGAAGAACAACACGATCGAAAGCATGCCATGGAAACCCTTTTCAGCCGTTCTCTTCTTGAAGTGCTCGATGTTCAATTGTGGTCCTTATATATCAGTTACATTCGTCGCCGCAATAGCATGCAATCCGGTGATGTGGCAAGATCATACAAGATCATCAATGAATCATTTAGTTTTGCCCTCAAAACTATCGGTATGGACAAAGATTCGGGAAATTTATGGCAAGATTACATTAGTTTCCTGAAAACTGGTCCTGGTACTGTCGGTGGTTCTGGTTGGCAAGATGCCGCAAAAGTTGATACTCTACGAGAAGCATATCAGAAAGCCATTGCTGTACCCACAGCCGCCACCACTGCCTTATGGAAAGAGTATGATTCTTTCGAGACTGGTCTCAGCAAAATCAATGTAGGTTCAGTCCCTCTTATATTGCGCACGGGTCACTAATGAGTAAAAGGGTCGTAAATACCTCCAGGAGAAATCACCCTCATATATGACAGCACGAACTGGTTATACACAGCTTCAAAACCTCACAAAAGACATCCAAAGAACCACTCGTCCACGTCTACCTCCATCACTGGGTTATGAAGGTCATCAAGCCTATCTAAATCAAGTCTTCTTATGGAATCAGTGGATTCAATGGGAGAAAGACGACAATCTTGTTCTGAAGGATGAAGACATAAAACTTTATCGTTCACGAATATTGTTCACTTACAAGCAGGCACTGATGGCCTTGCAATTCTGGCCCGAGATGTGGTATGATGCTGCCGACTTTTGCTTTGCCAACGAGCTTGAGGCAGAAGGTACCAAATTTCTGAATCAGGGTATTGCAGCAAACCCAGAATCACCACTTCTCGCTTTCAAACTTGCAGATCGGATTGAAGGCTCCACCCAGAATGATGAAGGAAGTGATCCGGGTTCCAAAGATCGTATGAAGAAGATTCGAGAACCATACGATGGAGTTTTGGATGCTCTTTACGAACAGGTGAAGAAAGTATCGATCCGAGAAAAGGAAGACATCCAGAGAGCCGAACTTTCCTCGACCACAAATGGAGAAGGAAATGGTACTGAAGAAGATGAATTCAATGCAGCAAATGTCGCAAGCAAACAGGCCGCCCTCGATGGTCAGATCAACATCATCAAGAAGGGTGCTCAAGCACAATCTGACCTTCTTAGTCGAATGATTTCACATGTTTGGATTGCTCTGATGCGAGCCACTCGTCGGGTACAAGGCAAAGGTCTACCAACAGAGCGAGGACCTAGTGGATTCCGAGCTGTTTTTGGTGAAGCCCGCAAACGTGGCAAGTTGACGAGCGATTTCTACGTCGAATCTGCTCGGATTGAGTGGAATTGTTATCGTGATCCAACAGGTACCAAGATCCTTGATCGTGGCATGAAATTGTTTCCCGAGGATGATTATCTTCCACTTCAATACATCAAGCATCTGTTTGAAATCAACGACGTGACGAATGCACGTGCTGTCTTCGAGACCACCGTGAAGAGACTTCTCACAAATGAAGAGGGTGGAAACACCAACACAGCGAAACCACTCTTTGCTTATCTTCATGATTATGAATCCAAATACGGCGAGTTGGCTCAAGTTCAGAGTTTGGAGGCCAGGATGAAGAAACACTTTCCTGAAGACCCAACACTTCAACTGTTCACCAGCCGCTATAGTACTCCAACATTTGATGCCACACGTGCGCACCCAGTGATATCACCACAACAGATCCAAGTTCCCGATTCAGTCCTTCCTTCTGTGGAAGTACAAGAGGCTTTCAATTCACCAATTCAGAAAGTGATCGACTCCATCGCAACAAATTCTCCTAAACGACCCTTCCCAGATGATTTTGAGGATGTTGGTCCACGGAAGCTTGCAAGAGGCGAGTCTCCTCTGAAGGGAGCAGCTGGACGTCGAATGAATCAACAAGCTCAACAACAGCAAAGACAGACTAATCCTCCTCCTCCTCCTCCAAGCATGGCCTCCTTTGCTGTCCCGCCTCCACTTCCGCCACAGATCGCATACATCTTGAGCATTCTTCCTAAAGCCGCTCTCTACGTTGATGTCAAGTTTGACCCGACAACAGTAGTCGAGATGATTCGTGATGTGCATCTACCTCCACCATCCGGCATTGCTGGTCAACATTTTCCTTCTGCACAACAACCACCTCAAGCTGCAGGATGGCAATCATACCCACAGCATCAACAACCACCTGTTCCACCAGGAGGCTTTGCGGTCCCTCCTGGTACACAACCTCAGTATGGAGGTGGTAAGTCATGGTCAAGACCTACGGCTTGAAACACAGCTAACACGCGTCCAGCTCCTTTTCGCTTCGCGTAATTCAGGTTTTGGGACAGTAGCATGATGGGTAGCAAGGCTGGCGGCATTTTGAGCGTGTAAACTATGAGCAAAAGCTTTTCAATTGGGCCATCTTCAGACTTCATCGGGGGTGGTGGAAACAGTCTCTTGAGCAAGGCTGCAAGCATACCTTAAGCTGGTCTGGAACATCCATAGATAATATTGGAAGAGTCTAAGACCAATTTCTTTGAATTCTTTGACTGAAGAGCAAGAAGTCTCATGATTTGTGATATGAGGCTGTGTAGGCTTTCAAATGATTGACAAACACGGTGTAGACGTATGTACCTACCTAGGACTGCCACGCACCGCTGTATCCGTAAATTCAAGCCAAAAGGTCGGAAAAATGTGTGCAGCAGGGATATGCGCACCACCTACTGCAAGTGCTGTTCCGCCTCAAGGCTACAGGAGTTCTTTAGTGGACGACGAGTAGAGCAACTCTCAGGCCAAGTCTCTTTGTGTAACCACCGGACCCCTGCAGTAGATTTCTTAGGCAACCTCACTGCCCACCCACTTTAAACCTTCCTCTCACCTCATTCAATTCTCTCTCTCTCTCTCTATCTCTCTATCTCAAGCACACATCCATCCACCACCCTCAAGTGAACCCTTGCTCTAACAAAGAAGGGTTCGTTATCTCACTTGACCACGTCGCCAATGTGAACTCTGAGCATGTGTTAATGGCGACGAGCATGTGCAACAGTACCAAGGGTATTTATACCACCTCCTCCCTCCCTCTTCCTCCTTCCCACTTATACATCGTCAAACTCCAACAACACTGACCTTTCTCTTCTCTAGAGAGCAACCCTTCTTTCTTTTGTTGATCTCTCCATCTTCCACCGTTATTGAGTCCTCTTGACCCAAGTTCGGCACCACCCTCTCATCAACTCCACCAGCAAGGCTGGTTCTCATTATCCACAAACAACAACTTCATCAAGGTACGAAATCATCCTTTTCACGGAATTCTGCTCCTCCTAGTTCTTCTCTCAATCTCATATCCACTGCTTTCCTTCTCAATTGTAACTCACTTGCCTGTTGTTTTGTCACCTGGTCGGCGCTTCTCTCGCAGCCCCAAAACAAAAGACGCGTCTCCCCGCAGGCAACCACGCGCCTTTCACTTCCACTATACCACAAGAGCAACTTCCTCCCAATTGACTGCAGTCAACACCTTCTTCCCGTTGTAATCTCAACACAGACCCTCTCTTCCTCTGCTCCCAAGATTGTTCCAGCCGGCATCTCTTCTTCCCATTTCATTCTCAGCATCTTACCCATCTCAAGATTTCCTGTAACACTCGCTCCGTGGCAGTCATTCTGCAAACAACTGCATGTTTGCCAATCTCTCATCAATTGACTCTCACTGACAAACTCATCTACAGGCTTGATCACTCCTCGCCGTCATGTCTGGTGCAGCCAGACGTCGTGGTGTTGGACGTGCCGGTGGTGGCAATGAAGGATCTTCTGAGTCTTCATCTCGCCGCGGTACCGGTCGACAATTCCCTGGTGGTTTCGATGGTCCTGCTTCCAGAGGTAGTGCATCAAACACTGGCTCCGGAGCTGGTCATGCTTCTACACCTTCGGTCGGATCTGGCAGAGGGTCGCCCAATGTTTCGTCAACCGGCCCTCTTTCTCCTCCTAATCAATCGAATCAACCTGCTCCTTTTTTGGTTGATCCTGCACTGGAGAATCCACGCCGACCCACCGATGCTGTTCGAAATGTGGACCTGCCTGCAAGTTCCTACGCAGTTGACAATCTGGTGAGTACAATTTCCAGTCTGCAACAATCCAGCATTCCCTTCTCTGCCTTGCCTCAGTCATAAACTCCCTAAGCGCCAGCACCCATTGAATTTCCTATTCATCGTGCCACTTGCTGTTTTACAAGCCTGGGTTGCCTTCACACTTGTCCGCATCCTGTTGAGACCTTTTCTCTTTTTGGTCCGCTTCACCATTCCCCGCTTCTTCTTCACCTTGCGCAAGCCTGGATTTCTTTCACCATTGTCGATTGCTTCACAGCTTTGTCCCAGTCCACGCAATCATGTCACCCACTTCCATTCGCAGTGCTGTTGACCCACATTGTTTGATTCAACACTGCACTGTTTGTACAGTCTGTTCTGCACTGTTTGTGTTCCTGCACTGTTTCAATGTATCACTACGCTTCAATAGATGCATTGAGCCTTCACAGCACATAATCCCACTAGCTCTTTCTCATGGCTATATAAGCTGGCCTTTTCCTCCAAACTTTCTCTTGTCTGTCCATCTCTCTCATACACAGCAAATCCTATCTCTGCCCCATCTTTCTCAAAGCATCCTTTCAAAGCATCTTCACAATATGTCATCTCATTCTCGCACTCCCTCTGGAGCTGGTCCTCCCACATCTCAGGCTCGCACTTCTTCTGGAGCTAGTCTTCCTGCATCTCCTACTCGCAGTCCTTCTGGACTTGCTTCTCAACCTCCTACTCGAACTCCCTCTGGCAATCAAACCCCCTCCACATCTGCTCCCCAATCCCCTCCTCGCACCGCAGAACAATCTACCCCTCAAACAACATCCAATTCTCCTCCCAAGTCCATAATCCACATTCCATACATTCGCAACATCTCTGCCCCAGGCACCTCTGACTATGACCAGTACAAGCTTCCTACCGAGTTCACAAAGAGACCTGGTTTCAACAATACTGGTAAAGCAGTCCAAGTCAGCCTCAATGCATACAAAGTCAATCAATATCCTACTGCAAAGATCTATCAGTATGATGTTGTCATTGGGAGCGGCTCAGAGAAGCGTATTGTCCAGAGCAAAGTCTGGAACTCCAATGCTCGCAAAGAAGCCACTGGTGTGCAAATGATCTTTGATGGAAATCGTCTTGCATGGTCATCAAAGGATCATGGCGAGATTCGCTTGATTGTCGATCTTGACCAGGAGGATGGTCGACCTGGCCGTGATAGCAACAAGTTCAGACTTCACATCACAAAAACCCGTGTTCTTGATGTCGGCCTCATTCAGCAATACCTCGAAGGTCGAATTCAGATGGATGTCACTATCCTCGAAGCCATCGGCTTCTTAGATCACCTTCTTCGGGAAGGCCCTTCTCGAGACCCCAACTACATCACCATCAAGCGTTCTCTCTTCAAGAAGAAAGCAGATCGTGCAGATCTCGGCAATGGCGTTGAAGTGTGGCGTGGAATCTACCAATCCATGAGACTTGCTGAAGGAACGAAGATGGTTGTCAACCTCGATGTTGCCAACTCATGTTTCTGGAAAGAGAATACTTTGATCGGTGCTATCGTCGCCAGCGGATTTCGTGATAGCCAAGATATTGCTCATCAACTACGACCTTATGGGGAGAATGGAAGTCGCGAGGCCAATCCTACCCATAGAGCTCTTCAATCCAAGATCAAAGGTATGATTGTCAAAGCAAGCTATCCCGGCAACCCTTTTCCCAATAAAGAGTGGAAGATTTTTCGCATCTCTACCAACAATGCCAATGAGGAGAAGCTCGAATGGAAGGACCCTAAGACCAAACAACCCACTGGAGAGATGCTGTCTGTTACTCAGTACTTCAAGCGCAAGTACAATAAAGCACTCCAAAATCCCTATGTCCCTTTGATCGAGATGACAAAGAAAGGAGTCAAATACCCTATGGAGCTTCTCGTCGTTCAACCTGCTCAGCGATACAACACCAAGTTGAATGAAATTCAGACTGCCAACATGATCAAATTTGCCGTGTCTCCTCCTGCAAAGCGACTTGAGGCTATCAATGAGGGTAAATCCTGGCTCAACTGGCAACAAGATCAATTCCTAGTCAATTATGGTCTCAAGATCAATGGTGAACCAATAAAGACCAATGCTCGAATTCTGCCTGCACCTGGAATCAAATTTGGCAATCGGGTCGAACAACCGGGCACTCGAGGTCGATGGGACCTAAAGCAGAAGACCTTCCTGGCTGGCAACCCTAAAGAACTAGTTTCTTGGGGTATTGGCATCTTCCCTGGAAGAAGCAAGCCCGACAAGGCCCAAATTGACAAATTCGCACTCGACTTTGCCAGAGCTTATCGCGGCCACTCCGGAAAGGTTGCAGCCAAGCCTCCATTCATGAAGATGCTTCCATCAGACGCTGGTGCTGCTGTAGAGCAACTTTTCACAGAGACTGGCAACAACTTCAGAATGCGCCCTCAACTACTGGTTTTCTTGGTTCAGGATAAGCAGGCATTCCATTATCTACGCATCAAGAAATCCTGTGACTGTCGCTATGGTGTTGTCTCTCAAGTCATGCAGATTCAACAAGTCCTTAAGGGCAATCCTCAATACTACTCAAATGTCTTGATGAAGGTTAATGCCAAGCTCGGTGGCACCACCTCTCAAGTTGTCCCTCATCAATCCAGTGGTTTCAAGGGTTTCCAAGGCCCAACCATGGTGATCGGCGCGGACGTCTCACATGCTTCCCCCGGCAGTCTACAGGCTTCCATGGCCGCAATCTCTATCTCTTTTGATCGATTTGGTGGTCGATACGCTGCTGCTTGTGAAACCAATGGTCATCGCGTTGAGATGATCTCCAAAGCCAATTGGAAGAGCATGTTCCTCCCAATTGCCAGAGAATGGGTTAAATATGTCGGCAACAATGGTCTCCCCAAGCAGGTCTACTACATTCGTGATGGCGTTTCCGAAGGCCAGTTTGCTCATGTCCTGAATCAAGAAGTTCCTGAGATCCGCAATGTGCTCGGTGAGTTAAGTGACAGCAAGAAATTTGAGGGCAAGATCACCGTCATCATTGCCTCTAAGCGTCATCATGTTCGAGCATTCCCACGACCAGGAGATAAAGAAGCCGCTGACATGAAGGGCAATCCTTTACCTGGTTGCTTGATTGAGCGAGATGTGACCATGCCTAACGAGTTTGATTTCTATCTCTACTCTCATATTGCCTTGCAAGGCACTTCTCGACCTGTTCACTACACCATCCTCTATGATGAAGCCGATCATCGCCCTGAGCAGATTCAGAATATGCTCTATGAGCATTGCTACCAGTACATGCGATCGACAACCTCAGTTTCTCTGCATCCTGCAGTCTACTATGCTCATCTTGCTTCCAACCGTGCCAAAGCACACGAAGACATTCCTGCAACTGCCGGCCCTCAAGGTGGTCCTGGATTCAAGCAAGGACAGCAAAAGAAGAGCTCCGAACCCAGCGACACTGAGACCAAGCCATTGATTCCCATGCTCAACACTGGTGGAATCATGACAAGCATGTGGTACATCTAAGACTGGTCTCCTTTGTCTTCCGACAGCGCAGCATGTTCCATTGCGGATACATCTTTTAATTCTCGAGAATGTGCGTCTTGGTCCTGGATCAACGATGTCTCTCACAACAATCTGTTCAGAGTTTTTAACAGCACCCCATTCCTCGGTATCGTCTAGCCGCAAGTGCTTGACACTTCCAATCCAGCTGGAGACCAACGAGGGAGCTTGAGCAGTTGAAGTCTCTGCTCCGAAACAAAAGACGAGACTCTTTTCAATGGGTCACATTTCATTCACGGCATCAATCCTTTGCCCAAGAAAAACCAAAAAACACAAAAAAAAAGTACAGTGGAATCTTGCATCACTCGTTCATGCCAATCTGGGTGATCTCGAGTATGCAGTTCATTGTCAACCATTCTACGGCAGGTGCCTTTTGCACAAGTCCGACTGAATGGTCATTATTCTCTTAGTTTAGCTTATTCAAATGCAAATGCATTCAATCAATCTCGGATCTTTTCCTGGTAGAACATTGTGAACTCGTGTACTGTGTGTATCTTGATCTTTGCGAACTTTGGACTACGCAACTCGCAAACATCCAGCCTGAGTTGACGCATCGACTGACCGCAAGCAGGATCGTATCTAAGAAGGACTGAACTTCAGAGCCAGAATTGCGCAGGCAAAAGCGACGGTACGCAATGTCCCCAATGTAAGTACTCAATGAAATTGACAATGATGAGTACTGGCTAACGACTGAGATTCATTTGGAGCAGAGACACAGAAAACCGATCTCCAATTCGACCTTGAGACTTCCTTCCAGAGCAAGGGCGAGTCTGCGCTTCATTGATGAAGTGGCTGTCACATCACAGATCTACCAACAAGAGTTTCGGATTTGAACGGACTCAGTAATGATAAATTCCACATAGGTAAGGGTTCATTCCACTGCCTCTTCTGTTCAGTGATGCGCCCAATTCAAGATTCAACATCCTCGTTGGAAGGTTGGAAGGTAAAAACTCGAGGAGCAAGGCCTCATGGTGAGGGACGCAGAAACTTTGCGGTGAGTTGATCGTGTCCTCACGAGGCGGGATCGGATCGGATCACTCCTCCTTTCTGCTCTACTTGGGTGTGGGAAGGGGGGTAAGGAAGACACTGACTACGATTTACAGACCAGAAGAACGCATCAACGTTGAAGTTGAACGCTGCTGGCTGACAAAATCACGTCAAAGACACGGAAGTGAAACGTATTGGCATCAGCCTGAAAAAGGGCCAGCGCAAGATGGGAAAGCCTCATCACATGGGCAAGGTGCAATTCTCCCAATGATGCGTAAGCCAATGACCTTGCCATCAGTCGGAGTGAAAATGTTGAGTTTCCCAATTGCCCTCCCCCTTTGACAATCCTCCTGAAAAACCATCGACCCGCCAGAAAAGAGGCACGCGGGCCTTCCTCCCGGTCCTGAGGCGTTGTTGATCTTTGGCTGACGAGAAGAAGTTCCAGATCCTGATCCTCATTCAGCTCTCTAGTTTCCAAGCTATCTCAGACACACATGGACCGTCCATCTCACCTTAGCACAGCCGCTCCGAAACACACATGTTGCAAAACGAAGAGGAGGAACATCGAGAACGAGGCAAGGGAAAGAGAGTGACACAGGAATCTGAAAGAGCGGAATTGCCTTGCGGCGAAGTGATAGAACGGCTAAACCGCAAACATATCATCTCTCCTGTAACTCCTGCGCGGAGAATTCAATTGCCTGTTGTAGCTGGCACCGGCCTACCAACTGTGCATTGAAGTCTGGGGGACAGGTGGGGAGAAATTGACACATTACAATACGATTGAGTTTGGACAATGGTGGGGAAGAGCTACAACTGCCTGATTGACTCATCGACCCAACCCATCGACTGGCCCTCTTGTGAGCAAAAGTTGTGTGGTGACTTCAAGGACACCCTGTAAATATGAACGGACTGCGGATCGGACTTCAGATACTCTAGCCTCAGACATGCAAAGATGACTTGGCTTGCGGGGGTGACAACGTTATGGGTAAGATATCTCACTTTTGAGCAAGAGCCATGCCGTTCGGACGAAAGGCAGGCTGGAATTACTTGATCCGCATCAGCAAGATCGGCAGACATGGGGAAGAGATGTAGGTTATGGATACCATCACTTGCGGGCGGGCAGTCAGGGGGTCATTGCATATGGGTTTGGCTGGAACATCATCATTTGGTGGATGCGAAAGGGCGATGAGATTTGATATGACCAGACACATATCAGATCAGGGGCATCTTCCGCATGCACGGGATCAGAATAGGCACAGGAAATCTCAAGTCTCTGAGTCTTTGAGCCACAGATTTCAGTGCCGGTGTGAAGTCACGCAGACATGGATGTCGCTGGCTTCTGTCATTTCCATCAATGCTGGAAGCTGCAAAGGCTGCCAGGCGATCTGGTGCTGTGCTTGTCTCGACGTGTTATATTTGGGCCTCAAGAGTGTGAGAATGTTCAAAAACCGCCACCGTTCTCATCTCCTTTCGCCTTGCAACAGCGTTGGTCATGCGGTACGGCGAGCAGGTCTCGGTGGCTAGAGACGAGCTTGCAGGAAGAGCTGGATTGAAAGTGCAAAAGAGTGTCTGATGTCGAGGATCCGACGTTCACCTACCGTTTCCACAGGCCTGTAACTTCCTGGTCTGCGGCTGCAATTCTTCCACCCCGGACCTCGTGTGATCTTCCAATCTGAGACGGTGGCCAAATATGCCAGAGAATGAAGTCCTATGAGACTGGAAGAAACGACGGGATTTGTTGTCCGCCCAAGGATGATATGATTTTCTGCCGATGCAATTTCAGAAGAACCCATGATGCTGTCTACTTAGCAGACGGTCTCAGAAGCTCTGGCAGAGAGAGCCATTGATTTATTTTGACGTTGCCGCAGGTCTGTGGGAGGGTTTGGGATCCAGGAATCGGTTCCCTTGGTCCAGTGGAACGTGCACTGGTTACTCATTGTCGGAGCCACTGCTATAAACTGCGCACAAGCCCAGCACGGAAAAAGGTGAGGACTGCCCGATGCTTGCACTCACTGGTAATATTGCGTATCTTGGATGGAAACCTTCAAAGCTACACGGCAGAGTCAGAGAGCCAGAGGAAAGGGTGAGTCAGGATCGGATATTCTTCGCATTTTGATGCAATTATTGGAAACCTGCTGGGCTTTGACATGGATAGCGCCTTTCCAGCCCAATAATGGCCCGGCTTGAAGCACACGTTTTATGGCCTGCTTACCATGGCGAAAATAAATCGCACGCCTCCAATCTCCCAAGAATGCAACACTCTCAAGCAACAACAACAAAAACGGATATATGCTTTGAAATTCCCCTGTAGTGGGAGCATCCCAAATCCTGTATGCGCCAGGCTAGACTTCTGAGATCCCTTTGCTCTGGTACATGATGAGAAAGCAAGCAAGCCAGCATATCCGATCCACGCTGCATATGACATGAAACCCTTCTGTTGATACAAGCCGTGACCTTCGTTAGACATCAAGAGACATTAACACCCCACCCTTCCCATTCGCTTTTTCCATATTTCCCCCCTTTTGCACAAGTGGTGGAACCTGGCGACATAAAACTCGAGAAACTCGTCTTCATCATCTCGGATGATAATCAATGACACCGAGACTCTTGCGCATCTGTGACAGCCGATCCGGCGCGGCCGGCGGAGGTTGAGTATCGTCGTCAGGACCAGTCTGTGGCCGTTGTTTCTCTTCGTCATCGGCTTTGGCCTTATTCTTGGCGCCACGGCTCTTGAAGTCGAACTTGAAGTCTTTGAGGCCGGGGAGTCGCGAGATTTTCTTCTTCCCCGCAGAGTGGTCGGCGTAGTTTCTCAGTTCGGTCCGCGATTCGTTGACGGATTCCTGCCTCAGTCGGCCGCGGGGGCTTCGGCTCGTCGAACTCGTGTCGGTGCTCTCGAGGGTGTGGAAGCGGGCCGGGTTGACGTTGAGGGCGTCGGAGAACTCTAGTTGGTGATTGGCGTCGTCGTCGTCTTTCATGTTGTCGTCCAGGACCAGTGCGAGACTCTTGCGGCGCAGTTCGTCTTGTTGCAGTCTTTTGATGCCGAGACGTTTCAGCTCTGTCTTGAAGTCATCCAGCATGATCGTGTCGGTCAGGCATTTGAACACGAGTGACAGCTTCCACCACGGGTTGATTCTGCAATATGAGGGTCAGCGGATTATATGTTTGTCTGGAGTGGCAAGGAACAATGTACCCGTCAGTGGAGCCGATGAAATTATGGATGCTCGCGACAATGTCCAGGCCCGTAAAGATCAGGGATAGACAGATGGCGACGAGGAGAATGCCGAAGCGAGGAGATCGCTTGATCAATTCGAAGACGCCCGTTCCGTAACATTTCCGAATGACGTGAAATAAAGTCACACATGTGAATACCCACCAAGGATCTCTATCAGGGGCATGAGCAAAACTCACCAACCAGTATTATTGGGCAAATGCTTACCTGAACAAAGGCTCGTAGGGCCGGACATGTCTGTAGAAGTCATTGATATTGTTGAAGAACCGGAAGTTGTCGTAGATTTGCAGGATGATGGGCGGTGCGGTACAAGCGAGGGTCACGAGGTATATTCGTTTGACCCACAGACCGGTCTCTGGTTTGAACATGGACCTTGCGTCGGTGAAAAACGGGCGGATCTTCATCCATGCGACGACATTGTGCACGATCCACGAGCAATATAGCAGGGCAGCCGTGGCGGACAGGTACCATCCATAGCCGTTGAAAGACATGAAGCAGAAAGTCCCTGGTTGGAATCAGTACCATTGGCATCTCAGAGTGAATAGTCACAGACGAACCGTGCGATAATGCTGCAAGTTGCTGAGTGGATAAGTTAGCCTGGAAGACGGTATGGCCTACGGCTTGGTTCGGGACAAGATCTTACCTCGACAAGAATGAGTTTGTGGAGGAGTACACCTCTTCTCATGTTTGCAACAGTGATACATGCCATTATAATCAGAGCGCCGACCATCTGAAGATTTCGAAACGTTAGTCAGAGATATGAAAATGCAGGGTCGGCATGTCTGAGCCATTGCATGCGCTCCAAGGCGATACAGAAGCAACACCAACAACCCAAGCTTGATATCGATGATAGGACAGAAATGCGATCTAAAAGTCGTCACGCCGATGCGAAAAGACATGACTTACAAATCCCTGGCTCCATGACTCGAGAATCAAGTCCTCGTCGGACGCATTTTCCCGCCAACTACCATCTTTCGCGCCAACAGCACCAGTATCACTGCGCTGCAACAAATATATTCGAGAAGTCATTTGTGAGTAATGGGAGAATTGAGATATTGATCATGTCGGGATGCGCATTGGTCAGTGGGACTGGGATTTGGTGGAGCGCCGGAAGAGAGCGAAAACGACGAACGCGCAGTGTGATATGGCACGGGAAAGGATGAAATAGGATGTTGGCTTCCTTTTCTGATGGGTGCGGTTTGAGTCGGTTTGGACTGGCCTGGACTCGGAGGGTTCGTGAAACCCTTTGTCGTTGTTGTCGGTCAGGACGAGTGGAGATGGTTCAATAAAACGAATGTGTGGTTGCAAGCTGACGCGGGCGATGTGAGACGTGGTGGGAGGACAGATGAGGGACAAATAGTACGGTGTGAGCGTTGAGCAAGTGTCCTACATTGATTTTGAGGGCGAGTGGTGGACGACGACAAGATTCAATCGAGAGATGGCCACGCCAAAGAGTGGACTGGTGTAGCAGAGCAGGATGAGTTGTAAGTCTTGAGGAGTCAACTCCAGGTTTTGGAACGCTGATCAAACTAGTTACTTGCATCGCTAGTTAAGGATGACCTCGTCTCGCCATATTCTTGGGTTGAACCCGCTGTTCAGGTCCGTCTTAGCGGTGGAGTGCCTTGAGGAGCCTGTTATTGAAAGCCAAGTGGATGAGGCCTGCTCCGTGATGCCGTTTGGAAGCGGAGCAACGAATCATGAGCAAGTGATGTGCAAGGCGTCCCGTCCTTTGCAGGGGTCTGCCAGAGGCTTCAAATGCCGGTGGAGTGGTAAAGCAGACACGAGAGAAGTAGAGTTTTAACGGTCGCACCCCTAAATTTTGTTAGAAGTATTTTGATACCCAAAGGGATTGAGAGAGACTCGATGGTGATCTAGAACAAGATGGATTGCATCTTGATCGAGTAGATGATCATCATAAGAAATTGGTAGTGTACGAATGAAGAAAGCCATCAGCAGTTTTGGCTACCTGAATTTGCGGAATCCAAGCAACAAGAGCTTTCTTGGTGAAGATCCATACTGCGAACGAGTGACCAGAGATGGAGAGAGGCAGCGTAGCAATAATAGCAATACGAGTTGCAACGGTGCGAGGCAGACTGAGCGGCTGTCGTGGTAAAAGATGGTACCGAGGCCCAAGCCCAACTTGAAGCTGCAAGTCAGCCTCCCAGAACTCGGACAATGTCGTCATTCTTAGAATCCCAGTCCACCAGCAAACCATCTAGATGCCGCACAGACATGGTACGATCAACGTTGAATCAACCATAATCCTGGTATCTCGGTTGATTCTCCCGATAGAGTCCAGGTCACAAGAGTGCTCTCTGAAAATAAGAACCATGTGCACAACAGATACGACCGGATACGTGGGATTCACGAGATCCCAACCTAGGCAACGCTTTTAGCTGCGAATCCGAGTGTGTTGAGCAAAAGGTTCAAAGAACGCCTTGTCTGCAAGGATGATCATCATTCGGATTTGATCACATGTGAGTCGCAGACGCCTTATGACAATGGACAATGGATGAGAGGGGGACTTGGTAATTGGCATTCCCCATGCCTGTACTCCAGCTGAAGACTACCTGCGTGATAGCCATGACAGTACATTATGCATGGCATCATAGAAACACTCGAATTTTCGCCGCCAAGCAGTAATACATCTTCCAAAGACAAGTGCAATTTCATAATCTTCATGAAAGAAAAAAGAAAGAATCCATCTCTTGACCAACGTGAGTGAGTAATCACTTCTCAAACAACGCCACCTTGCAGCCCACGCCACTGGCAAGCGTAATGGTAAGCCACTCTCGCCACTCCCGTTCATCACGACTCTCCAACCTCGGGAACGTCTGGATCAGACGAATGGTGGCATAACTGGCCTCCATGAGGGCATACTGTTGGCCGACACAGATTCTCGGCCCGCCGTTGAAGGGCAGATACTCCCAGCCGGGCCGGAGATGTTCCCAGCGCTCGGGCCGGAACTCGAGGGCGTCGGCGCCGTAGAAGTCTTCTCGTCGGTGCATCGACCACGGCGAGTATCCCACCGTCCAGCCCTTGGGGACGAACACCGGTGCCTTGCCGTCGGGCCCGCCGCCCAGCGGGAGCACCGTGTCGCGGATCGCTTCTCGGCTGTTGCCTGGCACCACGGGCATCAGGCGCAGAGATTCGTTGAGCACCCACTTCAGGTATTTCATGTCTTTGATCGAGTTGTAGTCGGGGCGCGACCCTCCCAGGCCGTTGACTTCGGCCACCAGTTTGCTCCAGATGTCGGGTCGCTTGGACAGGACATGCCACGTGTTGGTGAGGAGCCCTGCGGTGGTGTCACGGCCGGCCAGGAGGATGTTGAGCAGTTCCGAGCGTAGCGTGTAGGGGTCACGGGTCTGTTCAAGTAGCGTGTACAGGAAAACATAGCGTTTGTTGTCCGAGACTTTGCCAGAGTCGACTTCTTCGATGGCCTTCTGAATCACCTCGTCCGCGAATCCGTGAACCTTCTTGACCATTTTGTGCCATGTGGGATTCGGAATCCATTTGTCCAGTCCTCCGTTGCGGAAAGAGGTTCCGACAGCTAGAAGAGCATCAAAGTTAGCAAATCCACAGTAGTGATCAAGGTTCCACCCATCACGATAGGGACACCTACATTCACCCATGTACACAAAAGCCTTGACAAAGTCATTCGCAGACTTGGTCTCCAGACCTGGAGCGAGGGTATTGGTGGAAGTTCCAAAGAGAAATTCCGTGGCCGAATCCATGGTCAAGCCGAAAAACAGATCCTGCAGGTCCACCGCTGAGCCATCTCGTGGAATCGAGTCTATCAGATGGCCGACGTGTGATTCGAACATGTCGAGATCCGCCACCTGTTGCCGGACAAAGTTGGGGCGGACCAGGGCTCGAGATCGCTCCCACCCTTTGCCGTCCTGGGTGAAGATGCCGTGGCCGAAGATGGGTCCCATGATTTCTTGTCTTCCTTTTCCGAGCGAGAAGTCTTGAAACTTGGTCGCTAGGATTGTCTTGACGTTCTCGGGCTCGATGGTTGAGATGACTGTCAAGCAATTAGTCAATTTGATCATCACCCCAACATATGGTCCATGGTAGAAGAGCAACGTGAAAGCTACTCACTATGCCTCCGGGCGACACTGAAATGCAGCGTCTTGTGTCCTTTCGACCAGTTTCGCAACCGATTAGATTCGTTCATCCTCCCTTCCTTGCCGGCTTTGACCATCTCCCGAATCACATCCAAGCCGTACAATTTCCCCATGATTCCCTTGTGGGGGTAATAATACGGTGGTTGGCAGCCATTTTCTCGAATGATCTGCCGTCGTCTTGCTCCCGTGGTGAGTTCGAAGAATATTCGGTAGCAGGAGAAAACAATAACTAGGGCGAGAAGCGTGAGTGGTAGTGATGGTGAAGGGACCGACAAGGCCGCCATGATGGTTGCAATGAGGTGAGGCGAGGCAAAATATGTATTTATATGTGGAACAAACTTCGAGACGAGCGGCCCTGAGCTGGGACCGACTGATGACAGTAGTGGTAGTCAGAGTCCTCAGTATTTCATGGCGAGGAACAATGCGTGTTCACTGAGTTCAGCAGCTCCGCAAAGAATCTCACAAGCAAAAGGACAAATTTTCCAGGGGGATGCTTGTATTTATCGAAGAATGAATGGATTGGATGGGAGCATAAATGAATCCGAATTGCCTAGGCATCGAGGATTCAGGAATTAGGAATGCTGACCACGTCGTATTACTGCTAGCGAGAGAAAGCATGGGGCACATGGTGAGTCGTGGTGGGTGGAGAAAGCAACGGTTCAGCATTACATTATTGCGGAGTTTAGGTTAACTCGTAGGTCAGCCCCCTCGAGGGGCAAAGTGCTACATATTACAAGTAACAAACTCACAGAGTACGAGGTACCTCGTCCAATTTTGACGTTGACAAGACCCATCGGCCGAGGGTGGAGTCGGCGCGCGGAGAGTTGATACCTATCTGATCTAGAGTGGACGCCCGCATCAGTGCCGACCACGAAGTTGAACGCGACCTTCGCAACCAAAAACAACGTGGGTGTCCAGACGTGCGCTGTGATTTGCGACATCGCAATCCGAGGGTCGCTTGTCCAAGGCTCCAAAGCTGAGAGACCCCAACACCCACTCTGAGGATACGAATTACGAATGAAGCGTGCGTCGTGGCTGTAATGGCGAAAGAGACAAGATGCGAGCTTGCACCACTTCTAACTTGAATTAAAGGCCTACCCACTACAGTAAACACTTCGGCTGGAGGCTCGTAAATTTAAGGTCTGAAGTTGATGCCTAGAAGGGCCAGAAGTATCCGGCTCCCAGGGTAGATCTTCATCAGAGTTCAGGCTGGACCACCTAAATTAACCCAACTAACTAAAGAGGATGGTTACTCCTGGGCATTTCGGGCTTCCCGGACTCGTGAAGACCGTCCGGCCGTTGAGCTTGATGATTGAAACCGTGGACTTCCTGTCTCCATCACAGATCGTAGTCAGCACCCAAAGTGGCCTGCTGGCTGTCCGTGAATGATCGAACGGGTTTAAACCAATGCTCACAGATATGAAACAATGATTATTCGATCCACCAAATGCCGGGGTTTTTCCAAAAGAGAAGGAGACAGCAAAGCCATGTCCGGCCTCTCGCAATCCATCAATCCTCAATCGCAATGTCCATCCACGAGAAGGTAGTGAGTGGTTCAGGCAGTTACTATCTCCCGATCTCGCGTCAGAAAAGCCCCGAGTACACTGTTAACTACCTAGGTAGATTTCGCGAGACTCGCAACGCTTGCCAGTGGAGTGGTGCCCAACTGGAACGTCTCCGATGGTTGTCCCGGCGCCGGTGGCTAGATTGATGCCTCCGCCCGTGTGTGTTTGTGTGTATGTGTCTTCCATGTCGATGATCGTCAGATGTAAGCTTTAGGTGGGAATAGATTGCCCCGGAAGTAGATACGGGGAAGTGAAAATGACTAGTATGAGCACCTACTTACCCATGGAGGCATAACTATTTTATGCTGAGGGAGGTAATGCACAGTCATCGTGATCACGAAGCAGCAACTACAATAATTGATGTAGTAGGTATCTCGATTCCCCCCACAGGCATGATGGCTCGACCAGACAGACAGACAGACAGCTCCTATACTTCTACCCCGGTGCCATTGCCATTGACAGCCTTATCCATGAACCCTTGCCGACCATGACCTCCTCGTCCCCGCTCACTCTTGCCCCGTCCACGATAACTGCCTCTCACGCCGAAGCCTCGTCCCTTTCCACCCTCCCCTCCCCCGTTGGCTTTGCCTTTACTGCTTCCCCCATACCTGCCACCACCACCACCGCCTCCTCCGCCTCTCCCTTTTCCACCGACCCTGAAATCAATCCTTTTGAGAGGTCGCTCAACCATGGCCAGGCCCTCCAATCCGAGCTCAGCTCTCCTCTCGATGGGCACCTTCCACGCCTGGAATATCTCCTGTGGCTCGTCGAGATTCTGGAGCTCGGAAACCCATGCACGGCAATATTCGCCGTGCGGATCATAGTCAAAGCTTTGTTTGATGGGATTGAACACTCGAGCCTCGCCTCGGGGATCATTGCCCACTCCCGCCACATATTGCCAATTACCCCAATTCGAACTGACGTCGTAGTCTGTCAGCATGCATTCGTACCATTCTGCTCCCAACTTCCAGTTGATGCCGAGATGCTTGGCCAAGTAGCTGGCAACATTTTGTCGTGCTCGATTGCTCGTGTAACCCGTCAAAAAGAGTTCTCGTTGACTGGCATCGATCAACGCAGTGCCTGTGGTGCCATGAAGGAATCGCTGGAGCATTTCTTCCACCTCTGGACCGCTGCCTTTGGAACCGGGACTCTTCCACGGATATGAAGTGTCATTTCGAAAGCCCTCCAGTCGGAATAATCGAGGGCCAAACTTCCGTGTACATAATCTCATATAATCTCGCCATAGAAGCTCAAACCGCACAGCAGCGGTCCCTTTGTTCTCACCTTTAGCATAACCAGCCACTCCCTTGTATTGGGAATCTCGCCCATCCTCAAAATCCAATAGTTGAAAGTGGACTTGGCGGGCCGTGATACATCCAAGAGCAAGCCATGCAGACAGCTTGGTGGAGAAGTCGGTTCCTAGTAGACCATTTCGGGTGTCCTTGTAATGCGTCATAGCACCACTGGCTATTAGTGATTGGACTCTCTTCAACCCGTCCGTTGCACCACCCTTGAACGGATGAGCCGATTTGACACCGGGTGGAAATGATGGAGAGTCGGGGAGGGGAGGATTCGCTTTCAATGGTTTCATGAGAAATGCCTCCAGCTCATCGTACGTTTCTGGGACGGAAAAGATACCACTTTGGATCGTCAGATTGGAAGGAACTGGTGGTAAGGATGGAGTTCGTGGAACAGCTTTTCGAGGAGCTTCCCTCAGTGGCTCGACGGATTTTCGGTAGCTCGTGAAGACATCTGGCAGATCTGAAGGTCTGTCGAAGGGCAGATCGCGGCTAGTTACGTCCTGTTAGTCCCTGGTTCAATGTGGATTGAGACGCCAAAATCATACTCATCGATGAAGTATTTCTCGTCTATCCATAATCGAAAATCAATACCAGCACCCTCTGCAGCTCGACGGACGTCTCTCTCTTCTCGTTTCTCTTCCACCCCTTCCTCCTCAGTCATCCAGACAGCTGAGACCGAGATCTTGTCATTTTGTTGCTTGATCTGAGACACCAGGTCGGCAACGACTTTTCCCAGTAATCCAACACGAATTTCGAGATTACTGCCTATGTCCCTGAGCTGAGACTTCAAATCCCACACAGATTCGGCCAGGAACTTTGCACGATGAGGTCCACATCTCCAGAATTTGCCCACCTCCGATCGTGCTTCGGGATATGGGGAGCGAGAAGAAGGGTCCTTGAGGAACCCACTGACCTCAATCTGTTGGGCAGAGAAGACATACAAAGGCAGGACATGTGTGAAAGGCTTCTGGGATTGCTGGGATAGTTTGTGAATCTCATAAAAAACTGGGTTGTCAGACAACCGTAAGTCGCGACGTAGGACGTATATGAGAACCTTCTGAAGAGTCATTGCCACACGGTCGTTTTACTTTTCAAAGCAGGCTCTAGAATCGACCATGGACTTGACTTGGTACTTTTCAGTAAGGGGTATGAGCGTTTCAATGTTAGGAAGGGATATGTCGATTCGTGCAAATATAAGCAGTAGTTTTGTTTATTATTGGAAGGAAGGAGAGCAGAGAACGAGAACGAACTGCAAGACTTCAGAACAGCGGATCTGTCTTAGATAACCAGTGGTGAAAGTGATTCTAAGAGATTTCAAACTCTGTCGGGAATCGCTGCTTTGGTTTATCTCGTCACATCTACTGGTAACTCAACAGGGCTCGTATGACAGGCACAATCATGCAAGCAAACCCAGAAGCGGCGGAAGCTGGTAACCCGAAAAACTGTGAATGAAACAAAGGGACCCAATGAGCATGGTCGGAGGCAAGAAACAAGCATGGGAAGCTGTTGATGAGGTCAGGGATATTTAAGCTTGGGTAGATCCACGAAATGAGATCACCAGATATCAGGGGACAACTTTGAACAGATCGATGTGGTGGGGCTTACTTCATCGTACCCAAGTTTCGGGCACCCCATCTGGATCCGTGAGCAAGAAACGGCTCGAGAAAAACCGCTGATGGGTTGCTCGGAAGCGTGGGCGGACTTACTCTGGTGGCTTGATGTGAACAACGTGGCATGCAAGTGTTACTGATGTACCTCGTCCTGTCAAGAGATAGACCGGATAGATGCAGGAAGTCAGATTGGGAAAGCTCGATCTTGATATTGACGATTAGAGGGATCGATCGGTGCAGCGTGGTGGAGTTTCGACAAAGTAGCGTCGATCGTCGAGGTAATAAACTTTGCCTCGCGATCTTGACGACTTCTATGCGAGGTGGGTATCCGTCATTCGTCCTCCGAGACAGCTGTTAACTGGAACGAGTTTTTCCTGCTTGTAGCACATATCATGCAGATACGATTTAACTTGGTGCCTCTGAAATCAGGGACTAGTCTCGTTGCAGACTGCAGCTGGTCCTTTTGGGGAAAACCGTTGAGGAAGTAGTACCACGACGTGTACGAGTAGTGGGGGGTGGAGCACGAGCTCCGTTGATCTCTCGACATTGCTCCACATCATGACTCGAAGGAGAGCTCGTGAAGACCCTGTGAGTGACTGTGTTAACTGAATGTGGACGTCGGAGTCGCTTAATAGAGCCAATGTGTCTCTTGCAGGTTCAAGTTGATTTATTGTTTCAAGTACTCGTAGGCTGGTATTTTGATCTGGAGGCAAGTGCCCATCAGCAATTTTTGCTAATTGCTGAGGTAAGCTCGGCAAAGTTTCCCAAGGAAAACATATTGACTTTAACAGGCGGGAGTAGCTGCTGAGGAATTCCTCCAGACTTGAGAAAACGTCCGGCCCTGGTTGGAAATGCCAGTTCGAAGTTGGAACTTTGGAGACGAATGAGGATTGTGCTTGCTCGTCGTACAGAAATCCGTGCATCCATACAGGGATCCCTGGGTTGGTTGGTTTATCCTTGAAAAGCCTGAGAAAATAGGCGAGAAACTCTAGCTTTTCCGGCGCCTCTTGAAAACAGGTTGGTCCGTGCCTCTCACGGCGCCTTCCGCAGGCGAGGCTTGAGCATCATTGCGCCACCTAAAAGCCACATCACATGGTTGCAGGGTTTTGCATTACACGCTGCCGACTGGCTGCTCAGTACTTTACCTCTGGATTCGGCCACAACCACAAAGTGACCACCTGCACTGTCTCAACTCTGAGAGCATTGATCACTGGAAATCGTCAAGAAAGTGCCTTCAGTGGGGGTGTAATTATGCCCAAATGGGGCGATCAAAAGCAATTCATTACGTAGACTGCTATAGTTCGCGACCTCCCCTGTCGCGCAAAGATGGGCTCATAACATAATGGCCACTGGTCGCCATTGCTTCTTCCGCACATATAATCGCCTAAACTTCTGGTCTCAATGTCCCTGGTATGCTGTCCTTTTCCCTGGGTATAGTAACAAAACTGATATGGGGAAATTCCCGCTTCGTCAAATGGCAAACCATCAATATTGTCAGCCTGTGTCCGCCCATCGCTAATATTCTGCCAACCATTAAAAAATCATAACTCGATAGGAACTTGCTCAAAACTTTGAACAAAAGGAAAGTATTGTACAATGCGAGGACGAGAAGAGAGCCGCCGAAATTATGCAGCCATTGCAGCTGCTGGACTCTCGCTCACGCCCTCACTGGCTGAATCAGACTTGATTCCATCATCACGCCCACTCGCGTCCACCGGATGTCCACTACCGCAACCTTTGACCAAGATATGTCTCTGAAAATCGTATTAGTGCAAGAAAGATAGGGAAAATTAAAAAAACAAAACTCACCTTGAGCGCGTCCTTGCGAGAGAAGCTCTTATCGCAGTGATTGCAAGGGAAGGGCTTGACAGCCAAATGAATCCTCTTGTGGCGCTTCAAATCATGGTTACGGTTGAAACTTTGTGGGCATTGATCACACTTGAATGGTCGATCATGAGTTGGTGGTTGTTGAGGTGTACTTGTCCTCGGTTGCCCATACATTGGTGGATTGGCTTGATAGCCACTGTTGTATGACATTGGAAGCATTGCACTGTTCATATTTCCCACCATCGCCATCTGTGCACCAGGACTGTGGACATTTGACATTATTGGCCCTGGCATAGCGGGTAACGAATATGATGGCGGTGGTGGTCGCATGAATGGTGATTGTGAAGGGTGGTGAGGAACAGCCCCGTGGTGAAGAACGGGGGAAATTCGAGGCGCGGAAAGAGACTGTGGGTGTGGACTTTGGGAAACCGGAGTCGGGGCAGAATACGAGTACAGTGATGGATGCTGTGCAGAGCTGGAGAGGCTCGTATAGAGAGATGGGTGGCTCTGCGGCTTAGAAGTGCCGTCTCCAGGCGTGATGGGAGAGTGCTGGCTCTGCGGACGCACACCATTCGCGTGAGTCGAGGGAGTGAAACTTGAGGACCCGGAATGGGGATTTGTCGCACTGATGGGAGACGTGAGGCCCAGATGCGACCCGTGGTATGTGTGCCCTGAATGTATCTCATAAGGTGGAGGGGGTAGAGCGGAACCTTCACCGGCGGTTGGCGAGTTGGTATTATTTCTCATCAGCGGTCCGGGCATCGGTGAGAACATGGATCGCGTAGGGAAATTTCCATGTTGCCATGGTTGAGGCGTATAGCCTGTGTGGTATCCAGTTGGTGTAGTCCCAGTATTGAAGAAGGTGGGTGTATACGGTAGAACAGGTCCAATCCCGTTGGGGGTGGTCCCTGTCGGCAGAGTGGACGAGGAGCCACTTCCCTCTGAAGCCGAATTTGATGGCGGAGTTAAAAGTTGGCCGAGGCTTGAAGCAGGAGGGTGGGATGTATTTATTCCAACCAGAGGAGGAATCCTTTGGCTTGATACCTGATTGAACTGGAGATTTGGAGGGGGTAGCTCAAATACTGGCAGGTTTGAGGCTGCTTGTCGGCGCTGTGTCAAGCTGGAAGGAGCATGAAGGGCATCCAGGGACGACCCCATTGGAAGAGGTACTGCAACGGACGCCAGATTGACGCTTGAGGTGGGTAGAAGCACAATTGCTAGGATAAGCTATTGGAAGATTTCGATCGAACGTTGCCGATTCAAGAGTCGAATAGCAGGACCCAACGGAGCAGTTGTAGCTTGGTGATGGAAATGAGGTTGCTGTGATCGTGATTGCCAGGGCCTGCGTATGGTCCCTTCCGATGGCGACACTGATCAGGTTGTGACAAAAGTGACAATCGATCCCGGACTTGATATGGCGCGTGTCGAAGAAATGTAATAGTCAACGACTACGTAGTGTAGTATTCACGCCTGCTCAACTCGGTTATCAACCAAGTGTCGAGGACGACGATACTTGTGGAGTAGATGGGCGGTGGTGAAGGATTTGGCTTGAGAGGCGGCGCCTTGGATTTTGGGCTGTTTCTGCAAAAGTGCTCCGAGCCCTATCAGATGGACGTGGGGCTCTGGGTCGATTAGGCTTGTTATGAGATCTGGATAGATGATCCGCACAGGCTATCTTTCTCGAGAGGAACTTGAATTCGGAGAGTCAATGCGCAAGACAAGTGACGTGCAAGAAAGACAGCAGCTCGAGTGTTGATATGTCTGGAGAAGTCTTGAGAAGTCTTGATGGGCAATGAGGCTGTCAAAGAGGGCATGAATTCAAAAAGAATGAAGGAATGGCAGGCCACGATCCTTTTGGTCGGGGCAGCACATGGCGTTCTTAGCGGGCAGCTGGCGTCCGGTTGGCTGGACTCGGCCTTTCGCCAGCTTCGCCTAAAAAAGAGGAGAGTTTGTCAAAAATGGACAGCGGAGACTAGAATGGCTAGGATGATTGAGGCATGGCGGCGATAGCTGGGCTTGAAGCTTGGGGGGTTGATGGAGACATGGGTACGGGAGACAGTGGTGTGTGGATTCTTGGATCAAAACGGACACGAGAAAAGCAGGGGGTGAAAAAGGCAAGTTGGATTGAAAGTCTCCCACCTCGATGTGACGGATGACCAGGGCCTGAAAAGGCGAGGGCTGACTGGCAAGGAGGGCATCTCATGCAGTGGTTTGGTTGACCCAGGAGTTGGGCTCTGGATTTATTGGACGTGGGAGAGACCTACAACAGAGCAGGGATGGGTGGTTTTGAGAGGGTCGGATTCGACCATGGCCCCAACCGAACTCAGGTTCGACGGGACAAAAGACATGGCCAGGAGGTGTACGAGGTATCCGGACGGACTTGCAGACAGTCAACCGAGTCTGGACCAAACAGCAGCTGGGTAGCTGGGCAGCTGGGCAGATGGGAGAGTCTGAGAGTCTGATGCCGAAACGGGATGGCAGAGAAATTAGATGTTGAAGCACGACCTTACTGAAAGGAGTATGGTCGCAGGGTGATGAGAAAAAAGTGGTCACTGGTCGGGGGATGGACACGGTCATGGTCACGGCGGTCACTGGACCATGCCGGCTGAAGTCGACTCGGACTGCTGAATAAAATGTTGGTGAAAAACTCCCGAGCTTACAAGTTACAGTTCCTACAGGCTACCAGTACGGGAGGACTGGTACGGCACAGAGCAAGGGAGCCGGCCATGCAAGCGCTCTCCTCAGTCCCCGCTATCCGGAACGAATTGTCTCCTTGGGAGTCGCGACATGCGTTAAGACTCAAACATGCTGAACCCAGCAAAGACTAAATCTGCCACTAGTGATGATGGTGTCTTTTGCTTACCGAAGTCAGGGAACAGAACGTGGAGACGAGGGGGGATGATGGGATGCTCATGCTCATGCTCATTGCTCAACCCTGTTGTCAAGCTTATTTACGGCACCTCAGCCACCAAGAGCAAGAGGATGTATCAGAGACTTTAATCTGTAGAGAGTGCAAGTCCATGTGAATCAGTACTTGCCTAGGGAGAGAGACAGGTGACCCGACATTGGGGGTGTCAGCTGCGGGCAACAGGTGCAGTGTAGCGATTGAAGCATTTCTGGTCCCGGTATGCGTATGTACCACTGCCAGACTCCAGTCCATATCTGAACAAATACCTTTTACCCTTTTCTGGCTCAATTCTTGCCGCCTTTAATAAAACTGAACCCGAGAACCACAAGAACCCCTCAGGCAGCGGATCATCTTGCGCTCAGAAACAGATATCATTACCTCCCCTCAAATCTCGTCATGATTATTGGAATCTCAAACCTGGCCATGCCCCACTGGCACCACTCACTGTAAGCTAGTTTCTAGGCTACATTAGTGGCCCCTTAGCCCTGGCACCCACGCCTGAAGCCCAAATCTGAGATGCTTAACTTACTTCCTTGGTACTTGGTAGGACCCCTTGTCACTTTCCCAACACGAGTGAGCCCTGGACAGTTTCTACTGCTTCCCTACCGAGTATGCTGTCGAGGTCTCTTGTCTGTTATTCTCTTACTGTCAGAAGAACCCTGTCTCCCGTGTTATTAGCTGCTTGTGGATTGCTCGTCCAGTTGCACTTGGACACTTGGGACTCGGTAAGTCTAATCCCATCTGGGCTCGAGCTTCAACAACTTGAAGACATGCGAGCCAAGACGTAAATAAGAACCCACTACTCGTCGTAGCAAGAGAACATTTGGGCTGTAGACATCGACATGGTGACAAGACCAGCGTGTTGCTGTTCGCTTCCAACTACTCCGTGCTCGAGCGTACCCACCCCCCTGTTCGCAATGGTCAAGAGTCAAGATCACACCTTGATCGGACTAAAACCTCACACTTACTCACGGAGTCGCCGTAGCGGACGCACCAAACGCACCAGCAAGATTCAACCCCAGTTCTTTGCTGGTGGGCAGATCACCGGATCTTCTCCAGTCTCCAGACATCTGAAGATCCGATATTTGACTACAGCGAAGCATTTGATAATCAGTCTAACAAACATTTTACAACAGGAACAGGATGGTACTGGATCCTAGTCCTATAGTGGCCAACACCACAGGAATGCTTATGAGTTATTACCAGCGAGTGATTGCTTCTGCTGGGTGGTTCCTGCTCTCCCAGATGGATTCTGTAACAGCAAAGTGTTGGAAAGCGCGGGCACAACGGACAAGATCACTATCCCTTGCTCTCATCAAACATCAAACTTCATTTTCTCGATACTCATAATCCTCCATCACACGCAAATGTGTTTCGCATCCAACACAAAGGTCAATGCTCGTCCAAAATGTAATGTGGTCCAAGCTCTATCGGTGTAGGCTAGTCTTCTACCTGGAACCTTGCTTTCCGCCATTTTCGAGGTCCACAGAGTCCTTTAGCGTCCTCACGCCTTTGCCACCCACTGGCACAGTTTTCAAAGCGCGCTGTGCAGCTCAGTAAGTATCGCAGGGTGGGTAACTCTCTGCAATCTCCAGAACCATGTGGCTGCCACCACCATTTGTCCACCACCACTTTAAACATCACAAGATGCATCGTGATCGGCTGCCTGCGCCTAAACATCTTTGGGCGGTTTGCTTGTTCCTTCTCTCCCTTGTTTAAGATCGGCATGCTGTCACTGGTCTGAGATACCTACCCTCCGGCCAGAGAAGGCTGCCATGCCGTTCCACTTTCAGAGCCATTTCTCCTTCTCCTGGAAGTTCAGCCAGCCGCAGTCTCAATGCAGAAAAGCCACTTGCTATCGGATGGGTACCCCCGGGGTTTAATCGATCTGCAACTCAAGGACGGACCGTTCTTTATGCCTTTGGCCCTGCCACGGAGTGCATCCTCTTGACAACTGTTTTGACGGTTTTCAGGGAAAAGGTGGTCGAAGCACCCAACGGTCCAAGTTCAAGGTAGCTTATAGTGCATCACGCTCACCGCTTTGCTGATGCCAATGCTAATGCTCATGCGGCATGAGGCATGACACATTTCACTCACCATCCTCACGATAAGCTCAACCTGGACGAGTATCATCTGGATGAGGGGTATGAAACTGACTGGGAACATTGCCCTCAACAACTCGCGTTTGATTGATTTCTTCGCCTATCTCGTTCACCACCGTGGTCACAAATGCCATGCGATTCGTCGCTTTTGATTGAGAGCACTGAATCAGTCAACACTTTACGTCAAACTTGATGTCCTTGGGAATACCAATTTCATTGCCAGACTTGTCACGCGGTGATCCTAGGCTGTCCAAGCGCAGTGGATTCCATGCTGCATGTCAATTTGGGGGGCCTCCAATTATGATACCTCCTAACCGAACCACCATTCCGGTTCAAGATCGCCACAAAACTGCCCCTGCAGATCGCGTCCTCGGCTTATTGAATTGTCAACCACTTTGAGAGCCAACATTCGAATTAGCATTTACGGTATCCGTACTTCTGCGCAAGATAGCTCCAAACCACGCAACAAGACACTTTTTCCACTCCACCAGAACGCCGCCAAAGTTTCCGGAGTCTGGATTGTTTTTCCTATCCAACGAGTATCCAGATATCTCGGCTCATCAAGCAATACGAGGACTTACTGTTCAAACCCATAATAAGAATTTGCATCGTTTGCCTCAGAATGGTTTGAATGTCTCTCATAACCTAGATTCCCGGGTCAGCACATATGTCGGAGATTGTCTCCAGCAATTTCTCCGATCAGGCTGGATGAAACACAAACCAGAGAGTTTCGCGTACCTTTTTTTTCTGATATTCCGTCTGAATCTGATCAGCAAACCCATTAAAAGGGGTTTCGATCCTTATTCGGACTATCACGAAATAAACACGAGAATCAACAGAAATGGATACCGGTTGTGCTCTGGCCGCTACTACAAAGTCGCCTCATCCCAGAGGTGGCAACTAATTTCGGCTCTGCTATCTCAACAGTGTCGCGATCAACATGCCAAAAATGTTTCGGGCATGCGCATCGGGAGGAAACAACGCGCTCTGTCAAATCTCACGGACAACAAGGACGATACATGCAGAAAGCGAAGTACCTCGTACTCCCAGCTTTGGCCACGGCGACACAGGCGAACTTTGCTATACGAGAATATTGGGTGAAAGACCAGACTGCTGGATCCTGGATACCATGGGAGCTACCTCGTGTAACCAGGCATCGCCTGGATTTACTGTCAGGCTGTGAATCTGCGAAGATGTATTCCTCAAGGCACTTGCATGGCCCTACTAAGCTCGATCAACTAGGCTCCTGCCTGGTTCTTTTCTCCCTGTCTGCTGGTTGTCAAGTTGTCAAGTTTTCATGTGCTCCAATATTAGGCAGTCACTCCTCGCGTACGAAAAGCAGAGTAACGTTGATTTGCGTTGTCAGATGGGTAGGATTCATGAGGC
Organism: Exophiala bonariae; assembly: GCF_035927105.1. NCBI lineage: Eukaryota > Fungi > Ascomycota > Eurotiomycetes > Chaetothyriales > Herpotrichiellaceae > Exophiala > Exophiala bonariae. The sequence continues at coordinate 2,995,128 of NW_027042476.1, read as the reverse complement.
CCTGGATTTGGGGCCATAATTTCGTCTTGCTATGTTCCTTCTTCAGAAGTAGCTCTTCTAAGCCTTGTCTACGTGTCCACTCGTAAATCAATAGGAGAAGTCTTCATCATGGGCAGAGTGCCCATACTTCAACAATACTGTTCCAGAGTATGTTGACTACGAATACTCCTTCATCGTAAACACCCTCACCAACTTGATATTCTGAGGGCCAGCAATCGATTGGCTTTACCTCGCGCGTGGAGCGTTCATGTACGCCGGCGGCGGCCACCGTCCCAGCGAGCTGGTGAGGGGACACACGTGGGCTGGCATCGAAGTGCCTGGGTTGAGGTGTTTTCAACCCCTCGGCTCTTAGCGGACGCCCACATGCCTAGGCTGCAAAGGTGCAGGGCTTCACTGCACAACCGCCCGCGGGAGGAAGCCATGACAGCTAGCGCTCCAAAGACCTGCCAAAAGCAGCCTGGATGGCAAAAACCACTTGCAGACTCCCCGGGGGCCAATGCGTCAGTTAACTTGCAGCAACGCTCTGAAGGGCGCCCCCGGTGGCCCCCCTAACCCTTTACTGGCGGACTACTGCACGGATCTCAGGAAGGGAACTTCCGGAGGGGGAAAGGCCCTGCAACCCTGGCCTAGAGCCCCCAGGTGTCTAATCATCCTTAACCCTTGAAAAGGCTTCAAGGCTGTCACCAACTCGGACAGTGCGAAAATGCCACATCCGCGACCGCCTCTTCTTATCACAACGTCAGTGCTTGCAGCCTTGTGTTCCATCTTGTTTCGCTCGCCAAAGTCTGTGAGTGCAGTGATCTAGATCTTGAGCCCATTCGCGATGCGCTTCCGCTTCGATGATTGTTTGGGAGTCATGCATGTCTGATTAATGATACTCGGTACCGCTGATGGGGGTAGCCAACCTCACTGTGCTGCTTATTGGCGTCGCGGAAAAATTGACGAATATAAATATAGATTTGGAGATTTGCATCCAATGCCAAACCCCCACATTTAACACATTTTGAAAAGCTCTCGAGAATATACCCAAAAAAGCGGTCAAATCTCTCGTAGAAAGTTGCTCGACATGCAGACCATCCTTGTGTAATCGAAAGACATACCCAGTTCCCACTTCTTTGCCGCGTCATGGTGTTCTCGACGTCCACCTATCCTCCAAGGCACGCACCGTGCGCAGCGGTAAGCGAGACTTCAGGTCGAGATGAATTCTGTGCCGTATGTGACACACGACTCGGGCAGCATACGTCCAGCGTAGTTCTTCAGTGATGCTGATTGAGTACACGAGAACTCCCACTCCCTATTCATCTCATTTTCTTTCTCTCAGCAAAATTGAGACCCGAAAAAGGCTTGTCCATATAGAATTGCAAACTCGAGCAGAGAGAAATTGGTGGTCACACGCGGGACTCGGGTTTTTGTAGGGATACCTGGAGCCAGAACACTCGCTCCATTCCCTTCCACACCCAGACAGGCTTCGACTTAGTTCTTTCACTGATGCGCACGTAGATATTTCATATCAAAACAGAGTTGGCCGCCTCGGAGAACATTATGGTGGACTTGGGTTTTGATCGCGGCGATATTTTTCGGAGCAGAGAGATTGCCAACACGGAAACGAAGCCCCTGTGGATGCACCCGATCCTAGTTCCTCAGTCTCCGTCTCCGTCTCCATCTCCGTCCTCTCGTACGTCTCCGCATTGGGGCGACTCCTTGTCCTCCTCTTCGATGGATTTCCAACGATAACACCACCGCGTATTGCGTCCGATTCGTGGCATACCACCGGAGGGAAAACGGTCGGGCGAGGTCCTGACAAAGCGGAACACAGGTTCATCCTCGAGCATCTCCTCGAACGCCAGCATCGCCTGCGCGCTCACGTCCGCCGCGAGATAGACCTGCTTGACGTGTTTGGGCACATGCGTGATGACACGCTGGGGCCGGACGAACCCCTTCCAGGACTTGGCGCCCTGGCCCAACTGCTTTCCCAGGACGCGCATCGCCTGGCGGTAGTCGTTCGCGGGGGTTTCGAACGCGAAATGCCGGTCGAGCACGTACAGGTCGAGCAGGACGTCCGGCTGGGAACCTTGCTCGGCGCAGGTGTTGATGAAGTCCTTGAGATACGGGATGGTCGCGAACGCGAGGAAGCTGGACGGCTCGATCTTCAGGACCTCGAGGTTCGTGCACCGCTGGTTGAGCACCCACCAGACTTGCCTTGCGCGCTCCGTCCACTCGAACGCGATGCTGTACATGCAGATCGACTTCATTGACGCCAGTGCGATGTCGCCCAGGCGGCAGAATCGCTCCATGCCCATGCTATTGGCGATGAGGAATGAGTTGGCACTGTATGCGAACTGTAGCGCGTCGCGAGAGAGGGCCTTGTTGACACGGAAGATGTCGGTGTAGAATGTCGGGGGAGGCGCTGGTGACGACGAATATCCATCTGTCGGCCACACGTCGGGCCACAGCTCCAGTTCTGCATTGCTGTTCGCGGCGAACTCGATGGGCGACGGTTTGTGGCAGAATAGATGCTTGTATATTTGATGCCGGACCTCGACTGGAAGATCGTAGAGACCTGGCACGGTGCGTGCCGGTGTTTGAGTGGTGCTCGTGCTCTCCATAATCAGATCAGGAGTGACCCTCTAAAAGGGTTTAAGAACAGCAAATAATCAGGCTGAAAGATTTGACGATGAGTCGAACTTTTGTCGCCAAAAATGAGGTTCGAACTAGTACTCAGGTAGTCGTCGATATACGACGCTGGTTCGGCTCACGTCACATCATACACGGCTCTAAGTTTGAAGCTGGACTACAGTTATGCGAGGTTGAGGTAGAGTAGATCAGCACAAGTCGAGAGGAGGTCAATACACGTAGGTCAAATATTCGACTGCAGAAGAAACAGGCAAACGTTTCACATTTGAGGTCGGATCATAGCCTGGCCAAGACTGGAGAAAGAGGGCGGAGCCGGGGAAACATGGACTGAGAAACTTTGGGGTCGTATGACGTATTGGAGGAACCCTTCCCTTCTCTCCTCAACTTCATTGAAGCTTTTGGAGAGCTGCATGAGCTGTCTCTCAAAGTCCCATTTGAACACCCCTCAAAGTACATAATACCGTCGATCCCTCTTGTACCTTAATTGCACCTCCAACATTGATATGCCTCACCCCAAACCTATGAAAGGTTGGATCAGCAACATGTTTCGAGCAGTATGTTATAGATGCCCCCTCTCCGTCTACCCACGGCCTCCATCACCAAACAGCACTATTCATCCATCCATGCTTTGCTTCGTGAAGAACAAGTGAATTTGAACACTAACCTGAAGTAGGGAAAAACCCTCGATGTGATAACTCTCTTCCACAAGCCCTCTGTCCAAGCCTCTGTGCGAGCGGCTACCCTCCTCAAACAAGCCTCTGCAGCATCATCCGCAACTGCAACGGAAGACCAGGCCTCCGACCACAGCGCGCAGGACAAACACTCCAGACGTGAACCCTTCGAGCTTGAGATCACCGAGTCAGCCCCTACAGCCGACCAGCTCAAGAACATCTTTGAATATGTCGGTAGCTCTGGCAAACCCGGTGAGCTTGTGGCGGGTGCAGCCTCCCAGACCGATGCATTGAGGAAGCTGGCGGAGGACGGCAATGCTTTCCAGAGGCCGGTTGTCGTTGATTGGATCAATGGTCGAGCTGTGGTGGGCGACAACGAGAGTGAAATATTGAAGTTGGTGAGGCAGAGTGAGGGTAAATAAGTGCCCGCTGTGTGGATCGAAGTACGATGTCACTACTATTGGCGACCTCCAAATTGATATTAGCATCGAGGGTCAAGATGTGTGACTATGGAGACAGATGCTGAGATCGTTGAAAAAGGGCAGCGTTGCAATAAAGCTGGAAATTATTCCTTGCTTGCTTGTTCCAAAAACGTGAGATGGGTTTCTACGGAACCACGCGGCCTGGGGAACGGCAATGAATGGTTCAAACACCGGAAAAGAGGACCATGCTATGAAGTCGCGATGACGCTTGCAGTTGCGAGAGAAAAACAAATGGAGAAGCTTGGGAGTTTGAAAAGCTCGATTGCGAGCCCATAGATGATATGTACGGACACATAGGAAGGTCTGAGGCAATATCAACATCCTACTCCATGCTACACCAAACCATGTATATTTCGAACCCATTCCCATCCTGGGAGGTTCTCTGTGAGATATATAGGCAGCCCTCGTAGTGCCGAACAGCAGCATGGACTCACTGCCTAGGTACTGACTAGCCATCACTTCACTTCACTAACGACCAAACAACCATGACCATATATTTCCGATTCCCTGGATTTCGCCCAACATTAGTGACTCAGTTGCCCCCTCAGACCTGCTGCATCTTGGCCTAATGGAAAAAGTGGTTGGCTGGTGGGCCTTCGCAGGATGGATCAAGTGGGAAGAACCATAGCAGGTCCTCATTCCATCCCACCCGATGTGAAATAAATCATTGAAGGTGTTGAAATGCAAGGTAACTAGTAAGGTCTCTGTTGGGACCGGCCGGTTTTTTGTTGTTCGTGGGTTCGATTAGTCGTCGCGTCGTGGTAGTTGATTCTTTTTGTTGTCGTTCTTGGTTTCTTTTGAATTCCAGTGGTGTACGAATATATTCCACCTCCAAGGGTGGACATCATACACTACACCTGAGGAGTCGAGACATATACTACGAGCTGCTGATAGACCTCCGATCTCACACCAGTGAGGTCGACCAAAGGTGTCTTGAAATTGCACTGAGCAATACCAATGTCTAATCAAACTGGCGGGTCGATCATAAGTATCTTCGTCAGTGGACTTTGCTGGGCTTGAGAAGTGTAATCACGGATGCGGATACGTGCGCACCTCATCAATGAAACCCCAATAAGCACTTACACGTAAAATCTAAAAAGAGTGAGGTAAAGACTTGGATTGAGTTATGCCGATATACCTTTGGTCGGATGGAAGTACAGATCATGTCATCACCCTCTGCTTTTCGACGACTCTCAAGGTACAAATACCTCTCCAATTTCGGCTCCGCTAGAAACGGAGGACAACATAGAATCTCCACGGGTATACGGGCGTGATACCGTACCGGCAGCGTCCAGTCCTGCTCTGAGCACCGTTTGAGCAAATGCTATTGCAGATACTCCTCAAGTTGTACGACAACGAGTTCTGAAAATCGCACCCTTCGGCATGGATGGCAGCCTGCATAATGAGTGTGGGATCGGGGATGATATCCCGCACCTGCAAGGTTGCATGCTTTCAAGATCGAGGGTCTAGTGGATACTCATTCTCAATCCTGTGTCGAGCACAATTGACCACAGATCTGGACAGCCTGGTCACGGCGTATCAAGAAGCCTCGACTCAACTCGAATTTCAGCAGCATGAAACTCTGTATTAGAGTCGGTCAACAAAATCAAGAGTGCCCCGACAAGGTCGTGAGACAAACGAGATTCAAAGGACCTGAAGGATATCAAAAGAAGATCTCTGCAAGGCTCGATCGACTCCCGAGTTGCCAATGGGACGAGTACGCCAAAGACTGCCTCTCCTACCTCGCCGCCCGAGACATACACAGAACATGTTAGATCACACATGACTTGAATGAGACCTGAAGACCTCACGGATACAGCCACTGAAGAGCAAAGGGCAAGGCATACACATCAATATTACAACTGGAGAGACTTGTGCACTTGGCCCAATTCTCCGTGACACTCGATAATCATTGCCAATGGAGGCTGTGTGGAAAAGGACCCCACCTGGAATGATGACTTTGCATGATACTTCAGATTTGGAACGAGTCCCGAGTACTCGTACGTTCCTTCCACTCATGAAGCTCAGCTTCCCGTGGTCTTAAAAGGCCGGGGGTTGAAAGATTGGGGCATGATTTGAGACATACGCAAGGCACGGCTCGTATTCGTGAACATTATTGGACCAAGAACTCCGTAGTGGGAGGAGTCAAGAAGTAAGGGACAAGACAGTGATGAGCTGACAGTGATGGACAAGAATCAAGGGCAAGAGAACGAGATGGTTTGTACCCAGTGTTTCGCAAATTGATCCAAGAGTTGTGAAGGCTTGTTGTCGTTGATTGAAGGCATAAAACAAGACGATGAGGAGCGGATGCTGACGTGGTAACTGGACACAAAGGCCCGAAGTTGAGCTGGGCGCCTCTTAGCACGAGGCTGGGCGCCCGCAGTGAATCATGATGCAGAACGGGGACGGGGCACGGGTTGATGATGCACAAAATGGGGCACAACATCGGTATCTCTGGGCTACGAGGACTGGTTGGGTTTTATACTCCACGGATACGGAGCATCCACGAGTTAGGTATGTACCTCGCACCTTGGGGATGGATTAGTGACTCCATGGATATGGTCTGCTGATAGTTGAGCTGGAGGTCACCACTGAGTAATTAAATGGGGGCTGGGAGGAAATGGAAATGTTGCGACATTGGGAAACGGTCCAAGGCAAAACTGGAACAATATTAGGCGGATTTAGGTGGCAGTCGTAGTGGAGGAGGCTGGGTATGCGCATGCGAGCAGGCGGGAAGCAGGGCGGTAGTGGATGATGCGTACACTTATTTGCACTTATTAGCACTTATCAACACCGCTAGCAGTAACTGGGAAGCGCCTTTGAGACCTGGGTGTGTGGCCAAGGACAGCGTGCTCCGTCATCAGCAACCCACCTTGCCCATGGGTGCCCTTCATGCCCAGTTGACAGTCTTCCGCCACGACCCGTAGCACATTCCCAGGGCCAAGTTTGGACGGACATCATGCAGAGTCAATGCACCTAAAAAGTCTTGCACAAACCTGCTGCAAGGAACACCTCGACCTTCTTTCTTGATCTTGCTCCTGCTCCATTTGCATTGTTCTTGTTCGGTGCACAAAGACTCTTCTTCCTCACTCCAACCTGCTTCACGTCTGTCTGTCCTACCCTTCGTTCGTTCTGAAGCTTCTGGTTCAGCACTCGTAGACAGACCCCCGTCACCGTCACTCGCTAAGCACGCCTATGACGCCCTAGCCGCACCCACGCATTATCACCCGATCTACGATAAGCACCGTATCGCCGCCCGCACGTCATTTGACAGGGATTCCCATTGGTACCAAAACTCACATACCAATCCAATACAAAACAACACCAACTCTTCTCTCCCCAATATTGTGATCGAGACCGATCATTTGAGAGAGAAGAGACGCAGTACCACCCTCGTTCCTCCCTGCTTTTCACACATCCAAAAATGAAGCCTTTCCGAAGAAGATCCGTCCTCCCAGTCGCCTTATCAGTCCTACTCGCCACACATAATGTTCAAGCAATTGATATCGATCTATCAAGTCCAGACAGCATCAAGGCTGCTGCTAAGGTTGCTGCAGACGAGATGGTCTCATATTATACCGGATACCGGCCTGGTGATGTTCCTGGTAATTTGCCAGCTCCATACTTTTGGTGGGAAGCAGGCGCTATGTTTGGAGCATTGATAGACTACTGGTACTTTACTGGTGACGACACCCACAACGACATCACTACTCAAGCTATGCTTCATCAAGTTGGTCCAGACTGGGATTTCATGCCTCCGAATCAAACAAAGACAGAGGGCAATGATGATCAGGCTTTCTGGGCAATGGCTGCTCTTTCGGCGGCAGAGAATAACTTTCCCAACCCTCCCAAAGATCAGCCCCAGTGGCTTGCCCTGGTACAAGCCGTATTCAACACTCAGGCTGCCCGATGGGACATGACTTCTTGCGCTGGTGGGTTGAAGTGGCAAATCTTCGCTTTCAACAACGGCTACAACTACAAGAACACCATTTCCAACGGTTGCTTCTTCAACATGGGTGCTAGGCTTGCAGTCTACACTGGAAACCAGACGTATGCAGACTGGGCAAACAAAGTTTGGGACTGGACAGCTTCAATTGGCCTTATGGATGCCCAATACAACTTCTTCGATGGCAGTGACGATGATCTGAATTGTACCGAGCTCGACCATATTCAGTGGACTTACAATGCGGGTACTTATCTTGTTGGAGCGGCCAACATGTATAATCATGTAAGCTCTCCTCTGTGACTTTCCATTTTGATTTACTAACCATGAACAGACTGGCGGAGACCCTCTCTGGGAAGGTCGTCTACGAGGCATCATCAACAGAATCAACGAGGTTTTCGTCCGAGAAAACATCTTGTACGAAGTTGCATGCGAAGACATCAACACCTGCAATATTGATCAGCGTTCGTTCAAAGCATACCTCGCCAGGTGGATGGCAGCAGCCTGTGTCAGAGCTCCATTCACATATCCCCTACTAAAACCGATTTTGGAAGCCTCCGCGAGAGCAGCGGCAGCAACGTGTACGGGCGGAGCAAGCGGCACTCAATGTGGGCTCAAATGGACACAACAAAGTTTCGACGGTTGGACTGGAGTCGGAGAACAAATGTCGGCTTTGGAAGTGTTCCAATCGAATCTCATCCAATATTCTGCAGGACCTGTCACAGGCGATACCGGTGGCACCAGCGAAGGTGACCCCAATGCCGGTACCAACAGTGCCATTGGTCCTGACGACCTGAACAAAGAACCTGTGACCACGGCCGACAAGGCAGGAGCAGGTATCCTGACGGTATTGGTCATATTCGTCTTCTTGGGAGGCGCATGGTGGCTGGTGGCTTAGACGGATGGAAACAACTAATTATGCTTGACATCAGACAAGCACCCGGAATGTGTATACGATAATCATGACTGGCATGAATACAAAGGGACGCATTTACTCAGGCGTTTGTGTTGCATCAGCCGGCTAGAGGGCGTTTTATGGCTTCAAATGGGAATGGGTGGTGAAAGAACTCAAAGACCACATCAGATGCATGCTGACATTTTTCACTTCTTTTTTTGGCGTGGGTGGGCCGACCATGGCCTCGAGGGAAGCTTGCTTGCTTCTCTCGAAAATTGTAGCGCTTTTAGCATACAATATCAAGACCTCCTAGACCCACAGTCCTTGGTATCAAGTTCATCTCTGCTTTGATTTTGTGATTCCAGGAGCTGTATTAGCTAGTACCAAGAACGCCGCCCGTAGTATGCAACCCAGTAATCAAACAAGTTCACATTTATCGTGGATCAATATGATATGCCTCTTCGTCGCCTGCACCTGCACCTGCATGGGCCATCGTTGGTCCTCTGGCAACCGATCAATCAATCAATCATCTCATCTCCATCTTCATCTCCCCTGGGCCTGCGCCCTCATCTCCAAACGCATCTTCTCCTGGGCGGCGTGCTGCTCGTCCTGACTCCTCAGGGCATCCTCCCTGGCCTTGGCCTGGGCCTCGGCGGCGGCGACCCAGATGGGTTTGTCCGACTTGCTGTACTCCTTCAGCTGGGCGACGAATTCCTGGTGGTTCTTCATCCGCTCGTCGCGCAGCTCCAGGTTGCGTTTCTGCAGTTCCGGGCTGAAGCGTTTGAACAGTTCGCCTTCGGCCGGTGTGACGCTGTGGGAGAGGGTGGAGTTGGGTTAGGAGACTGAGCTTTTGGAAAAGACTTGAACATTTGAAGATTGAGGATTGGAGTGTGTCTCTGATCGAGGTGCGCGCAACTCACTAGTACATTAGAGCTGGTCCGCCGACTGCGAAGGTGACGAAGCTGGAAGGAGGCGACGGTCAGCAAGGAGGGTATTCCTGTATGGGTATATACTCTGGACATGTTGTGGCCTTACATCCCGGTCATCTTCGCGTACATGGCCCCTTTCCCCGACATGATGAAGTCTGGTGTGTAGGTCAAGAAGGTGGTTGAAGACTGTTCGAGAGGTCGTCGGCCGGAGACAGTCAGAAGCGGAGACTAAGTCCTGATTGAGCGTTTTGATGGACGTGACGCGACCATTAATCACTTTTCAAGCTAAAGAGGATTCAGGAACCCCAGATAAATCATTCAACATTGGAGTCCAATAACGCAGTCAAGCACGGCACATTGGGCATGGGATCTATGATGCACGACATTTCAGTTACGAGCGGACTTGGCGGGCTGCCGATTGGTTTCTGATCCTTGGTCTCCACTTGGTCTTCAGATGCAGCATAGCGAACAGGGGAACAGTTCAGAGTAGAATCATAAATTGTTTGAGGACTGTGCCAGTGACGTTGTTGGGGGACAATTGGAATATCCTCCACCACGTTGAACCTCGAATTTAACTAGAAGTGCTTGAGACTCAAAAAACATCGGCATCAGTGGAATGACATCGGTGGAGGATGCATCGTAGCGAGGTTTAGTTACGAGTAGTCCCTCTGAATGAGCCATTATGAAGCCGGAAGCGGTACGTACGGCAGACACAGCTCCGGATAACTTAGGTTCAGGCTTGCTGAATTATCCAACTTGCATCTTATCTGAAGTTCAAGCATGGGCCTCGGTGCTAACACTGCGATTGATCCGCGTCGTCATGCTGAGTAGCGTTGCCCAGAGCACTGCCTCGCTTCGTCCAAGTTCTGAAGATCTGTCAGCCACCCCAACTCGTACCCTGGTGTGCTTAGAGTTGCCACGGCCTCCGACGGGTTTGAGGCAATATTGTGGTTTGGTGTTTGGTGACGATGGATACATAGTTATGAGATGGCATGAATTGATTTTAGAGGAGAGACACATTATTCTACATTTCTACATTTGTTTAAATGATATTATCATCAGGAGTGGTCAACTGCACTCAAAGGTCGGCCTGAGCCGCAAGAATACTTTTTCAAGGAGGCTGGATCACGTCACGTGTTCTGAAACAAAGACCCAAAGGTGGTCACGCTGGTGGCGTCTCAGGCCCCAAAAGCCAGAAGAATCCCAGTCCCTTGTCTTCGAGTTGTCGCAGGCTCTCCATAATCACTGGGGGCTTCGCAAGCTTGCACGCTTTAACTACAGACGCCCAAGCGCCAGATCCATTTCACCTGAGACTCCCAACTTCTACAAGCCCAGTCTCAGCGTCAGCTTTCCAACCTCCATCTAACTCAACACTCCCAATCCATCCTCAATTCAACACTGAGAAACTCTCATACCACTCTCTCGTCCCACAGTATCTATTGCGACCCTCCCTTGATCACTGTCTCCCTCGCCCATCAATCAACTCCGGCATTTTGACCCCTTTCCCATTTGCATTAAACACCAGATTCACTACCGCAGAGATGGCCGACCGAGAACAACCCTATGACCCTTATATCCCCTCTGGTGGCCAGGGAGGTGCACAAGGACAACAAGCTGGCGGCAATCAAAGAACAGCTGCTCTGCAAGCGGTATGTGGCCTATCTTTCCCATCTAGACTTTCCTACAATGCCGCAATGAGATGGGCATCCAAACTTCGGTGCCTGGATATCCGCAGTCGGAGGGTTCATCAACAAGACTACAAGATCAAGTGGCACATCCAAGTTCGATTGAAACCGTCAAGATCTTGTTCATGATTACCCGCTCTGCAGACCGTTTCAATCGCGCACCCGCACCTCGTCTACAACCTATTATTGGAACATGGGCTAATTCCTATTTATAGCAAATCGATGACACCGTTGGTGTTATGCGTGAAAACATCAACAAGGTCTACCAGAGAGGCGAACAGCTCGATACACTGCAAGACAAGACCGACAATCTGGCACAATCTGCCCAAGGCTTCCGACGTGGAGCCAACCGAGTCAGGAAACAAATGTGGTGGAAGGACATGAAGATGCGCATGTGCTTGATTGTGGGCATCATTATCTTGCTCATTGTTATCATCGTCCCAGCTGGTAAGTTTCCAACATTGAAGCCTCGACGTTCAAGATGACCGCGACTGACTCATTATCAGTGGTTGCAACCCGGAAATAGACGTCGCGACCGGCACAACAGCGTCCACCACGAATTCTCAAGTCCCTCCCTCGAAAGCCATCTGTTGTTTTTTCCACCCGAGCGTTTGTACCATTTATCATCTTCGATTGGAAGATTATCACGGTGTCGCTGTGAAAGGAAGCGCAATTTGGGAGGCATATGAAACTGCTGCTGCTTTGACTCCAACATTTTGATGAAGAAACAGCAAGTCTCCCCAAGGGCTGGAGTGGACTGGCCAATGTGACCAAGAAAGAAATAAAAATCTTCGAGAATGCTCCTAAACACAGGCACCGAGGGCGTCGAAATGGATGGTTTTGACGGATTGACGGACTACTTGTTTCAATAATACCACGGGGTTCATTTTTACACGCCAGGCGTTCATTCCCAATCTTTTTTTGATGCATGGATCAACAGATGCTTTCACTCTCCCTGCTCTTGCTTTGATTCTGCCGTGATCTAGTGATGCTCTTTTTGCATAGATTTTGTGGCCACTCGCAATTGTAAGAATCACTATTCAACCAATTCCCCCTACGACGTACGTAGGTGAGCAAGGACGTCGGGATATGTGATAAAGCCTACGGTTAGTCATGTGGTTATGACGAGGCACTAGTAGATAAGTACATGATCAATCGAAGACGCAATCGAGTATTATTGCCTCAACCCTCATCGACTCACGGCTACTGCATACTATCCGTGTCTGATGGTGGAAAAAATCCATCTTTTTTTCACCTGCAAGTTGCAGGGGAAAACTGCGTCCGACGTTCGGCGGTCCAGGCGCCACTGGGGACTGGTTGATCCCGGCTTTAGGTGGGTGCCACTACCCAACTGGCAACCAAATCGGAGAAGTTTTGGGGGTCGGACAAGCTGCATTCTATCCTCCAACTTCAAAGTTCTTTGCCCTCACTGGCACACCCCCGCAAATATTTTGTTTTGTGCTCCAACAGCCCTATCAGAAACGTTTTTGAGACGGTCAGAAAAAAACCATACGCAAGCCCTGCATTTCTCCATCGATGTAGAATTTATATCTCATCCTCGTGCTCTTCCAGATAACCTGGCCTGTGGGCTCTACCGCTGGTCTCTGTGTCGCATCTCCTCTCCAAAGCATACCTTTCCTCCTCTGCCATTCTTCAATCAAGCTTCGTCCACCACGACCACCACCGCATTCTTCCCAGGTTATCTCTCAGCTGCCGCATGAGTCAACGGCACGATGTCGGCAATGGGTGCTGCTACTGCTGCTGCCACACGGGCAGTGACTCGTGCGACTACTTCTTCTACTCGTCCTCGTTCTTTGCGAGCTCTACGCACCGCTAGAATCTTATATACCCCGCTAGCTGCCCAACACCTCTCTAACCGTCGATCCTACTCTTCTCCCTCAGAACAGCCCTCGACAAGATCTACAGTGGTACAGCTCTTGAGCAACATTGGCTCCAAACGAGAGGTCCAGCAATATCTATCTCATTTCAGCTCGGTCTCCTCCCAGCAATTCGCCGTCATCAAGGTGGGAGGTGCTATCTTGACCGAACATCTTCAGACACTGTCTTCTGCACTGGCATTCCTCAATCACGTCGGACTATATCCTGTTGTTGTACACGGTGCAGGTCCTCAGTTGAATAAGATTATTGAAGACTCCGGCGTTGAGCCACAATTCGAGGATGGTATCAGAGTCACTGATCCCAAAACTCTAGGTATTGCACGGGCATTGTTCTTGGAGGAAAATTTACGATTGGTGGAAGAGCTCGAGCGCTTGGGTGTGCGTGCTAGACCCATCACATCTGGCGTCTTCAGCGCTGGGTACTTGGACAAGGAAAAATACAACTTGGTGGGCAAGATCAATCATGTGGATAAAAGACCTATCGAAGCAGCTATCCGGGCAGGATGTCTACCAATTCTAACCTCAATGGCCGAGTCCCCAGAAGGACAAGTCCTCAACGTCAATGCAGATGTCGCAGCAGGTGAATTGGCCCGCGCTCTCCAACCATTGAAAATTGTCTATCTTTCGGAAAAGGGTGGCCTCTTTAACGGAGATACCAAGGAAAAGATCTCCGCCATCAATCTGGATGAAGAGTATGATCAACTCATGACACAGTGGTGGGTTCGCCATGGCACGAGGCTGAAGATTAAGGAGATGAAAGAGCTCCTGACCGATCTGCCCCGGACCTCCAGTGTGGCCATCATTCACCCTGCAGACCTCCAGAAGGAGCTCTTCACGGATTCCGGTGCTGGCACACTCATTCGCCGTGGAAATAAGGTTCACAAGCATTCCTCCGTCGACCAGTTCAAAGATCTTGAACAGCTGAAGGAAGTTCTGATTCGTGATCGAGCTGGACTTGACGCCAAGGCCGTGGTTGACCGATATATTAAATCTCTTAGAGATCGAGAATTCGGTGCTTACTTTGATGAACCCATGGAGGCCTTTGCACTTGTCCTGCCACCTAATGGAGAGACTTCCCTCGCCCATTTGGCAACCTTGACTATCACCAAAAACGGCTGGCTTACCAACGTCGCAGACAATATTTTTGCTGCCATCAAGAAAGATTATCCCAAGCTGATGTGGACAGTCAAAGAAGATGATGAGAATCTGGCCTGGTTCTTCGACAAAGCCGATGGAAGTCTTTCCAAGGATGGTGAGGTCCTCTTCTGGTATGGGCTTGAATCAAGTGATGAAGTTCGAGATTTGATGGTTGAATTTACCAAACATGGTCGACAAATGTTCGGTGACATCAACCTAGAATCCAAGCTGCAAAGAGCTGCCAGAGCCGCGTCCAATACAGTCAATGCGCCAGTTCAGCAAAAGCGATCATTCTCAACACAGTCAAATCCCTTGAGAGCGGCAAGAAATGCTCGGTTCGCAACCACACCAGCCCTTCGAGCCCGGATGTACTCCACAACCAACCCAAATCCTCCTCTAGGCTCGAAGAATAGCTCAAATACCGAACCTTCAAGAGTAGCACTCATCGGTGCTCGTGGCTATACTGGAAAAGCTCTTGTCGATCTCATCAACCGACACCCACATCTAGACCTCCGCCATGTTTCTTCACGAGAATTGGCAGGACAAAAGCTCCAGGGTTATAGCAAGCGTGACATTACGTATGAGAACTTGAGCGTGGAAGATGTGCGACAGATGGAGGAGAATGGAGAAGTGGACTGCTGGGTAATGGCTCTGCCGAACGGCGTTTGCAAACCCTTCGTGGATGCCATTGACCAAGTCGGCAAGAATAGTCTGATTGTCGATCTCAGTGCGGACTACAGATTTGATCCTGCTTGGACATATGGTCTTCCCGAGTTGGTGGATCGCTCTGCCATTGCCAAAGCCACCAGAATTTCAAACCCTGGATGTTATGCCACTGCAGCACAAATCGGTATCGCTCCATTAGTACCATATCTTGGAGGACAGCCCACCGTCTTCGGTGTCTCTGGTTACTCCGGCGCTGGAACAAAACCAAGTCCCAAGAATGATGTCGACAACCTGACCGACAATCTCATCCCTTACAGCCTCACAGATCATATCCACGAGCGTGAGATTTCCAATCAACTTGGAACTCCCGTCGCTTTCATCCCTCACGTCGCTGTGTGGTTCCAAGGTATCTCTCACACCATCAATATCCCATTGAAGGAGGAGATGAGCTCGCGAGATATCAGAAACATCTACCAGGACAGATATGCTGGCGAGAAGTTACTCAAGGTCATTGGCGAGGCTCCTTTGGTCAAGAATATTGCACATCGCCATGGTGTCGAGGTTGGAGGTTTCGCAGTTCACTCGAGCGGTAAGCGTGTCGTGATCTGTGCTACGATCGATAATCTATTGAAGGGTGCTGCCACTCAATGTCTCCGTAAGTTTTTCCTCCGATCATAATATTTGGACAGAAGAGGTATGCTGACCGACGACAGAAAACATGAATCTTGCTCTTGGCTATGGCGAGTACGAGGGCATCCCAATGGAATAGGAGGTCGAAGGATAAATTGCGTACTAAGACAGCCATGGTTTTTCTCCATGGGTTACTCGCTGGGTTCTTCGCATTCCACTGTTCAGCACCACTGTTGACGCAACTCAAAAAGGCTAGACTTGAGATAGATGGGTGTTGATTCCAACGGTGTATGTATATAGGCCTGAACTACTTGACACACCGAAGCAGATCATGTCAACCAACTAGAAATGGGGAGTGCTATCAAGGTGGAATATTTGCTGTCGCTTTTGCTTTTGCTTTTTGGTCATTCGGCACAGGACAACCTTGAATTTATAAGAACGGGGGGGAGGAAATATAGGCTGGTTTGTGATCCCCAGAGCTCCGGTTGTCCACATGAGAATCATGCCATGGGCTCTGCTAAAAAAGAACGCGCTTTGCACAAAAATTTTGATAGGGGAGGATGGATTAATGTGATTGAGAATTCCTTTGAAGCCAAAAACCCCAGAAGTGTTGCTGCTCATGGTTGTTCTGAAGCTTGCTCTTGCTCACCGGCAGGGTTTCTGCGGTGTTCTTTGGACTTGGTCGGTGGTCTTGTGTTCCTTAGGACCTACTTCACTGTGCGTGTCGACACCTTTCACCACGGCACACCACCTCTCACTCTGCCACGGTTGTGCTCTCGTTCTGTCAGATTATTCCTCTCTCTTCTCCTCTCTTCTCTTCTTTCTAGTGACCGGACCACGAAGATTTGGAGACTCGTTTTCTCGCTCTCACAGACTGGCTTCGCCCTGTGGCTTTCTCATCCTTTCTCGTCCTCTCTACCACAACTCTCTCACTGCTCGTACCCTTTTCCTCACTTCGGAAAACATCACCGCTGCGAAAATGTTCTACAGCCACGAAGGTAAGCACCATGTTCTTGCACGCCACTGCGGTTGAAAAATACCCTCAAACTAGGGGTCTCCTGTCTTTGAACGTCACATGCTCACTATCCACCGCAGTCCTCACGAACAGGCAATACGGCGTTGCCACGATCTGGTAGGTCTCATTAATCCCACCACTCACTCTCTTGCTGTCTTGCCAGTGATGAGCCCCATTGAAGCCACTTCCATGCCTTTCATGATATTTAAGGCCCACAAAGAAACCCCAAATTGACCAGCACATACATAGGCTCGTCGCAACACTCGGCAGCAAGTCCAGCCTGAAGAAGATCACGCGTCGCGCGATCCTCGACGTCGATTTGCCCAAGGCATGCCAGACTATCACGGAGCCAGAGGCACCGCTCGCGTTGCGGTTGCAGGGGAGTCTATTGTGAGTTGTTACCCAAGCATTTGGCGAGAAATTCAAATTTGATGTGATCTGACTTGTGTCTTCAGGTATGGCGTTTCACGCGTCTATTCTCAGCAGTGCGGGTATATTCTTACCGATGTCACGAATCTGTGGGACAAGATGCGTGGGACGGCGGTTACTCTGCGGCAGATGGATTTGGATTTGGAGGTTGCGAATACCAGGTGAGTATGATGCAGGGTGGTTCAAGACCGATCTCTGACGGGTTGCTTCAATAGGCCAGAACAACTCAATCTTGCAGAAGATCCTGCATTCATTCCTGACCTCGATATGAACTTCGACCTTACGGCCTTTGGCTTCTCATCCGATGACTCGAGCATGGCCAGTTTCTTGTCCCCCAGAACAGCTGCGAGTAGTCAGTCGAGTATGTTTCCCGGAGAAGATCAAAATCAGGAGGAGGAAGGAGAGGGAGAAGAAGGGCTCGACCTTGTCGTGCCACCTTACCATACTCCTGGAGATGGCGAGATCGGGCGCTTCCAAATGTTTCCTGGTGCGGGCACGAGCTCAGCTGTCCAAACGGGTCCAGTGGCCTTGTCGTTCGATGATGAGCCCATTGAGGACGACGGCCTTATCTTCGACGTTGATGATAACGGCGTGCTACGAACGGTTGCTAGTGGCGGGTATCAATTGAATGAACATCCAGAAGTATCAGGAGCGGATCATGTTCAAGACCGAGCAAATGTCCATGGTGAGCTTGCTAATGATCCCTTGGGAGCCGCAGTCGTAGCCAGCAGCGCTCGAGGATATGTTGCCCCCGAAGATGATGGTCTTCTCTGGGGTGATGACGAAGAGAATGTGCATGCCGACGCTAGCGATGCTGTGTCCCGTCAATCGAATGTCACTCCGACTGGATCAGTCAACAACCCAGATCCGTCATTCCAGCCATCTGATGGACCTTCAATCACAGCAGCAGCAGCAGCAGCAGCACCACAACAGCGGGCACGTCGTATCAAGTCTCTTCAGCCTGATCAATTCACCGAGCTGAGCAACAAAGACCTAAAGGACTGGAATGAGAATTACCTCGTCAATATGCAAGCTGCACTGCGCATCAAGCAACAGCAAGTCTCATTGGGTGACGCCAGGAAATATGCTGGACTCTGGAGTGTCGGGCAAGGTTTGGGAAGAGTGGCTTTTGCCTTTGCCAATGATAACACGCCACACCCGCTCGCGATCTTCAGCGGAGACTCTCTGTGGGAGATGCTTCGTGGTATTGAGCCGAAAACCCAAAGTCGCACAAAAAGGTCTCATAGTCAGTCTGAAGGGACAGACCAGTCTGAGGCAGGCAGTAGGAGAGTCAGAGCGAGGACTCCGCCGCCAGGAGATGTGGGTCACGGCTTCTTGGAAGACGACGGCCATATTATTTTTGACGACGGTGACAACGGAGAAATCAACCCTTCAGGCGACGATGATTTCAACATCGAAAGTCAGGTCGGACGATATGCACCGCCCTCGCTACAAGACTACTCATCTGGAATGCCTTGGAACGTCTCGGCATCGCGACAAAGCTCTGCCCAAGCACTCGGAAGCGGAGTGATAGCGAGATTGAGCTCCAGCGTCGGAACAGGAGGTGGAATCCCAGGTGGGATGGACCTAGCACCATTGGGCCCGCCATCTTCCGCTCTGGGAAGGCGTGGATCACGTCTCACGTCTGCGAGTCCACTTCTGGGCAGAGGGCTTTCCAGGTTAGGGAGTGAAGACTTGATTGATCCATCGCGACTGACCATTGACACTGGAGATGACTTTGCCGAACTCGACCAGCAGCTCGGAGCCGATATTGATGTGGACTTTGAGCTATATGGACCGTCGGCGATTGTGGATACACAGCTCGCGCAGCAGAGTCAATGGGTCACGGCGACACTGGAGAATGAAGCATACAATTTCCTCAGCTTTGTGCAGGCGCATCTGCGGAACGAGGTCGGAGTGAACGGTAGCGAGCAGGGAGGAGAGGAAGAACAAGATGAGAACGGTGCACGACGTGGTGTTGTCACCTTCAGTGGACTCCTCCCTGCTGAGCAGAATTCTCGAGTCGTTGCCGCTCAGGGAATGCTCCATGTGTTGGCTCTGGCTACGAAGGGATTGCTTGATATCTATCAAGAAGTGGCGTTTGGGGAAATTGAAATGACCGTCGCAGGGGAATAAGCTGCACGGTTATGGAGGGCTCCTGAACACCCTGAAGAGGGAATGGAGCTCATCCACTTGAATGAGGAAATGTACAAGTACGGAAAGGACTGGTGCCGGACGGAAAAACATGTGGGATTGCTAGGGAATGATATGGTGATTGACTAATAATGACTTGAACGGACGTGCTTGTGGGAAGATAGCTTGAATGGGGTACCGAGTAGGATGTAAAACATGATGATCTTATTGCGGCCCTGGGAGATGGGAAGGGGCGCCAACCACTTCGGATATCTCGTAGCCGAGCGATTCAAAGGTCACAGGAAATGGAAATGATATCACTTCGGAAAGGTCAGCCTGGTTAGCTGCTGCATAGAGGATGATTACGATGCTAATGTGGATGATGACCGTTTGATCGACAAACACTGCAAGGAGGATCTGTGGATAGGTGACCATAGGGATAGTGGTTCAAGCCAGGAGGCGTGGAAAAGAAGTTGTGGCGTAGAACAAGGTCAAGCCACCATCAAGCCACCATGGAAATGCGATGTTCAAGTCTTGTGACAGTTTTGGTTTCATCATGTTATCCTCTTCCACCACTAGGAAATGCATTATAGGGGATCCGCAAGGACACGGGCTGGACTGGCACACCGGTCATGTTCAGAACATTTTTTGCCATCCAGAGGCTTTACGAATAAGATCACAAATACCTGATTGCAGCACCCCAAGTACCTCAGGAGTTGGTTACACAGCCCGGGGAGAGGACGTAACCACTGACCAGTGACGGTTCACCACGGACAACCATTTTCTGGACGGTCAACGCGTCTGGGCCAATGCTTGCGTGTTCAGGTTCAGGTTGCTGAGCGATCGGGTGGCCAATGCAGGCGGTCGTCTAGCGGGAGATCCAAGTACTCGAGTGTTGGTTGCGGCGAATCATGAGTCTGTGCCTGGCATGAACAGCCTGAGCCACTGGACTGACTTCTTTGTTCTCCGCAATCAATCGAGATGAATGAGGATCATCGATGTCGAGACTCGAGAGTCCCGAGCAGTGATGATGCTGGTGGTGTATGTATCAGACAATCATATCACTTTCAGCACCATTTCTTGCTAGCAACCCCCCCGGTTCAATATGGACCAGAGTCCTTATGCAATCCGTATATGGATTCCGAGATTACGTTAGATTCAAGTTGGATCCAGATCATCCAGAACTCCAGTTTAGAGATTACTGTCTTCAGTGCTATTTTCTTTCTTTCTTAGCGACCGGGCGGCTCTCCCGTCTCATCCTGGTCACTAAAAGTACCTAAACCACTATTCGCACGCCCGAGTCCCGCCCCAGAACCCCCCAGTCTTCCAACGTGGCCCCAAAACGGCCCTTGCGCCGAACGCAAAGCTCACCAAGTTAACTAACCACGGGCAACCGAACCACTCGCCTTTTGACCACTCCGTCTACAAGACTACTCTCTACAGTTGACATTCTTGTCTGCTCATCGCCTTGCACCGCTCAATGATTTCTGGTCTTGACCACATTGTCTAATTTCTCGACACTCCACAAACATCGCTGAACGTGGACAGCGGCTCCTCCACCAGCGTCATCTAAAATTCCATCATTTCATCCCCACTGTCTTTCCCGTTTGCTTGGGAAAACAATGGCTTGCGACCTTAGGAGGCCTTGAATCCTAATATAGCATTATTGCAACACTCGTCAACCTCATTCTTGACTAGCACGCACCCACTTCGAGAGTGAAGTGGATTTTCTCTCCCTTCGCTCCTTCTGCAAAGCGCAACTGAACACCCCTTGACACCACGGTTGACTGCCCTCTACACAATCATGGCTGGCCCTCAGCACCGTCAGCAATGGCAACAAGGTCCAGCTACTGCCCAGCCAATATATCAACCCGATCGCTGGAACGAACAAAGACAATGGCAAGAGCAAGGAAGATCTCAGGGCGGTTACAAACAGGAGTATCAACGGTACAACGACTACCCCAATGGCCACAATGGGCATGCTCCAGGCCCAATACAGGCTCAATATCAAGCGCATGATCAGTGGCAGGGTCAAAATCAACGGCAACCTCAAGATCACTACCAGTACTCCCAGCCGGCCCCTCATGAGAACTACTCAAACTCTCGAAATGCCTATCCCAATGATTACGGTCAAGAGCAATATAATCAAGGTCCATCAGCCGGTCGCAACTATCAGTATGACGAACGATATCGAAACAACAATGCTCCACCCGGAAGACCGCCTGTGCAGCAACATCCAAGCAACCAGTCCAACGAGAGCCGACATTCACCCCGAAACCATAAATCCGATCATTCTGGCCACAAGTCTCGCCCTAAGCGTAAGTCGGTTCCAATCTTTCAAGAGACCATATCACTGACAACTCAAAGCACGTGAGAGAATTCTCCAGCCTAGCTCTCCAAAGAATCTTGCATGGGATAACCCCTTTGGCGCATTTCCTCCAAAGCAAAAGCCCGATGATAAAGAAAAACATACGAGCCTGGACAAAGCCATGGATGATATGAGCATTAATAACCGGAGACACAGCGGAGGACCCGAGAGACCTTCGACATCTCATGGTCAGCGAGGGCAGTCTTCCAGAAAAGATCCACAAAGACCGAATACCTCGCACGATCGTCGCCCTGAACCCTCTCGTCCCTCTTTTGATTCTCCGATGCCTCCACTTGGTCGTCAATCTCCCGAAGTTGCCCGACAATATCAAAATGGAAGACCTCCACCAGGATCCATGCCAAGCCCACCGAGACATCCAGCGCAGCGGCAACCACCACCACCTGCTGCACCACAAAATCGAGGCCCTCCTCCTCAAAGCCGCTCTCGACCTGGTCAATACAATGAGCAGAACTCATATGATCTCCGAGATGGTCACAATCCTGGTGGTAATGGGTATGGACCCTCGAGAAATCAACGTGAATTTTACGGGCTCGACGAAGGCTATCAGCGAGACCATATTCCTCAATCAATGGCACACCAGTCTCCAGTTGATGATCCTCGTGATCGAAACAACCTACAACGAGCACCAACGTTTGAAGAATTCAATCCTCCTCCCCGCGCAATGACTACTGGTCATGTGGATCAGGGTGGCTATCGTGGAGTACACGCCGGCGGATTGACTCAGACAAGAAGCCATGAAATGCCCAATTTCGATGCGATCCCGACAAGGCCGAATGAACAACCGGACGAACTGTTTGGGTCGAGCCCACAATCACAATCACAATCACAGCCGGTGTATCAGAAGCCAGTTTATCAAGTGCCAGGATCATATCCCAACCCAGGAAATTCTCGACACAATCAATCGGATGAGCAGGAATTGGTCTCTCCTCTGGCGGAGTTTTCATTTGATCTTCCACCCAATCGCAGCCAACGTCCTATGACACCTAGTCGAAATGAAACAGCGTCTGTGCCGAACTTGTATCGCCCACCCACATTTGGGGAAGAGAGAGGCTATGAACAACGACCAGGAAGAAACGATGGATTTCAAGACTCCCAACGACAGCAGACACCATCCCAGCCTCCTCCGAGAGTAGCAAGTCGGAATGGGATGAAGCCTCAGATGAATGATGGTCGTCCCCCACCAATGCCTGTCGTGGCCCCCAGTTACCGCTCAATCAGCGAGGGGCAGTTTTCACGAGGGCACTCGAATGAAGGGCCGAGACCGGATGCAAGGAGTTTTGATATGGGCAACCCCTATGATCAAGAAATCCAACAGAATCCGAGAGGACCACCTGCAATGGCCGGCCAAGTACCGTATAATCAAGATTGGAACCAGTCAGCGCCGAATCAGCCAAATCAGCAACATCAAAGGCCACAATATGGACAAGGCCCACCTCCAAGGTCAACTTCTCAAGACAATTACAATGCTGGAGCGTCCCAGCCCGGACCACCACAGCCTACGTTTTCAGGCAATGCACATCCAGTACCTGTCCGTCACTATGGCACGCCCGCTCCAGTGACCAACAACCCAGACTCGCTGCCAGCTCATCCGGAACCTGCCAGGCAGGGAACAGGAAACTTTAACAACGGCTACGGTGTGCAAAACGGGCCAAGAACAGGACCACCACCAACAGGGCAACCTCCGCCACCTACCAACCGACAAGTTTCGGGACCTGTCGCAAATGGTCGAGCTTCACCTCCCATTACCCTGCAAGAGGTCAACGCTATGCGAGAAGCCTACAGCCGGAGTCCCAATGATCATGAACTGGGATTGAAGTTGTCAAAGAAGCTGGTAGAAGCTGCTCGTGTTCTTTCAGATGAAGGAGGAGTGGCTGATGCCAAAACGACGCAAAAGAATCGAGAAAGATATATCTTTGATGGACATAAGATAGTCAAGAAACTTGTAGCGGCCAATTATGCGCAGGCTATGTTTTACTTGGCAGATTGTCATGGACAAGGACTTTTGGGACTGGCAGTTGACCCACGAGAGGCATTCCTTCTTTATCAATCTGCAGCGAAGCTAAATCATCCTCAGAGTGCATATCGAGTTGCAGTCTGTTGTGAATTGGGACAAGAAGACGGAGGAGGGACTCGAAGAGATCCCATGAAAGCCGTCCAATGGTACAAACGGGCTGCCACATTGGGAGATCCGCCTGCCATGTATAAGATGGGCATGATCTTACTGAAAGGACATCTTAACCAGCAAAAGAACCCGAGAGAGGCTGTGTCTTGGCTCAAGCGAGCTGCCGAGCGTGCAGACCGGGACAATCCGCATGCACTGCATGAGCTTGGTCTGCTATATGAATCTGCAACGCCCACCGATCACATTGTGAAAGATGAACGATACGCGATCCAACTGTTCCAACAGGCGGCAGAGCTAGGCTACAAGTATTCACAGTTCCGACTTGGATCGGCCTTTGAGTATGGACTGCTCGGATGTCCCATCGATGCGCGCCAGAGTATCGCGTGGTATACGCGGGCAGCAGCTCAAGGGGAGCACCAGTCCGAGTTGGCCCTCAGTGGGTGGTACTTGACTGGATCCGAACCACTCCTGACGCAGAGTGACACCGAGGCATTCCTGTGGGCACGGAAAGCAGCGAGCTCCGGTCTCACCAAGGCGGAATACGCAATGGGATATTTCTTCGAGGTGGGCATCGGGACGGCCGTTGATGTGGAGGAGGCGAAACGCTGGTATTATCGAGCTGCTGGTAAGTTTTTGTAGTGTGCGGGTTTTATGAGTGTTCGTTTGCTGACATATTCCAATAGCGCAAAGTCACGTCAAGGCACGCGAGAGGTTGGAGGAGTTGAAGAGGGGTGGTCAACGGCAGCAGAAGACGCGCATGTCGAGAACGAACGTCAAAAATGACGGCGAGTGCTCCGTGATGTGATGTGATGTGATGTGTATGAGAGTATGCAAGCAAGATGAAAGACGAAAGACGAAAGATGTAGCAAAGATGAAGATGAAGATGTGGGCTGACGAGTGCGGACCTTTTTGATTCATTTCCATTCAGGTATTCTCCTTGAGAGGAGCGTGTGTCGTTTTCTAGCTTCCTCGGAGTCACAAAGTAATTACTTGGGCGTGGATTGTGCGCTGATGACGGGTCGGGCGATATCAGTAAACACCTATCCAATATAGGAATTCATGGGTGTTTCGATTTCATGACATGAAGAGAATGAGATCATATTCGGCGAACCATCGCCCAAGGCGTAAAGAAGACCGCCAGTAAATCCACAGCCTGATTCTGGAATGCACTGCAATTCCACTCTACCCCCCGATCCCACGCTTTCACTTCTACAGAGACGTCGTATCATCTCGATGAACGAGATCGACGTCGGGGTTGATCTCTCTGGCGATAGAGGTCATCCGATCGATAAGTTTCTTAAAACCTCTCCTTCGACCCGGATCCACGAGGCTCGCGGTGGTGGTGCAAGCCAGTAGCGGAAAACAGAGCCGGGCAGAACAGGGGCCAAGCCAGTGCGTGACATCAAAGTCACTGACTGGTCTTTGTCTGGTCAAGTGAGAAGCCACAAAAGAGGGATGAGGTCATACACACAGTTCGATAAGGTTGGTGTGGCAGTCCCTCTTCCCTCTTCCCGCATCTCAATCCTTTTCCTGATCAACCGATGCCACGATCTTGATCGATGGCGAGTGCCACTAGTGTCTACTCGTAAGGCACGACTGTGCCACAACTTCAGGCGAGATTTCCTGGTTCTTGTCTTCAAAGGTAATTCTAATTGTGGTCCATTCATGCACGAAATCTTCCATCGACCAGTCTCTTGACTCTTGGTGGTTCGCTAACCCATTCAATGAGAATCACTCCGAAGTAACCTTGAGAAAAGTCGCTTAATTCCCTCGGCTTTCCCATGGAACAAACGCATCTTCAAACCCTGCACCGCCACTTCCATCCGACCCAGTCAAATCATAACCTCCATCACCATCACATCTCCAAGTCTCAGATACTTTTCTTTCGACGGATCCAAGTTCCATCCTTCATCTTGCTTCGGATCTTTTCTAGGCTGACGCCTCTTTTTTTTTTGGTGCCAGTGCTTTCTCTAAGGCTTGAATCCATCAATTCTGAAACTCATCTTTCGCCTGGCCCTATCAATTCAACTTTTCTCTCGGAGTCAGCCGCACTCTCTGGTCCCCCCCCTCCTGGGTACCTCCACATCTGTCCACGGTCCAAGGTAACTAACTGTCTGTGCGTCATTTTACCCATCTTCTCATCGATGGCAAAAAGTGTGGGGTTTTGGCTGGCTGGCCTATTCCGCTTTGTTCTGACAGTTCGTTTGTCGCACCTCCTAGGATCTGAAACCTCTCCTCTGCATCAGACATGGCAAATCCATCCGGTAGGATCAGGTTGAATTCGAATACAAGTATTGCCATGCCCGGCCTTTTCGTTGCTCTCCCTCAGCCACAATCTACCTAGGTACCTAGGCTTCTTATCGTAAACCAATAACCATCAGATCCTCAAACTTTTCTTTGTTGAGCCTTGCATCGACCCTCCCTCCCCATCATTCGCTGTCAAGGAACATCCCACTCGATCTACAATTCTGGGCCTTTTTTCGTCACCCGATCCGTCGATACTCACCTTTCAGTGGTACATGCTTTGTGTGACGTCTTACATTTCCCAACCCAGACTTGACTCCTTTTATCTATTTCGACATCTCCCCTCCAGGTCCCAGCCTGCCCGTCAAAGCATCAGCCACTCCAGCCTCACTGCATCACTACTGCATCATCATTTAAAGCTTCACAACAGATCCCCAGATTCTTCGACTTGTGGTGACCCACTGAATCGAATCTCCATCAAATCACTCTTTCGACAATACCGACTAAGCCCCAAGATACCGCGAAAAGGGAGATCGAAGACGACATCATATCCACATCATAAGCGAGCCAGCATTCGACATCCGTGCTCCATTCCATCATTCAAGATATATAAACTTTGGTTCATTATGCCAGAACTCACATCTCCCCCGAAGATGTTCCGCTTTCCAACCTTCCGCGACACACCTACCTGCCAGAACTGCTCAACCGCCAAAGCATCGTTACAGGAGATCCTGAGGAGAGATTCACAATCGTCGTCTTCGTCGGCTTCAAGGCGTGATATTTTGTACTCATCCGACAAGAAACCCAGAACCAGTTCCACTTCTACGTCTTCGACTTCGACTTCGTCCACGTCATCGCCGAACTCTCGGACGCCGAGTCCCAAAATCTCCTCCAGATCATCGGGATCAAGCTCGAGTTCGAGTTCAAAGGACGCGAGACACAAGCAGAATACTCTAGCCCGAGGTTACAACTACTCGAGTCCACGGTGATTGTCAATTCTTTGACGTTCTTCTTTGTTCAAGAACGATCTCTTGCTATCGTCCAAGTCGATTCGATTGTGGTCAGGAACATACCCAACTCCTGGGTTTCAGTCCACCATACCATCGAAAATCTCCCGCCCGTTTTTTCAAGCCACCACCATCAAGCGTGTTATCAGCAGCAGGCTGACCACCACCTCCACCACCCGACTATTCTCACAGAAAAACTCCACCATCAAAATGCCCAGCTCCAAAGGCGAGCCCACAGATCCCGAACTCCGCGAGAAGATCAAAGAGGAAGTCAAGAACGAGGAGAAAGGTACGTTGTCTCGTCGCATCGCTTGAGACTCGTCTAGACATCCCACGTACTCAGAGGAATTATACTAATTCTGTTATCTTGTGAAAAATAGGAGGCGGCAAAGGATCCTGGTCGGCGTGGAAAGCTGGTGAACTCGCCCGTCGCTACGAGGCCCAAGGCGGCGATTACAAGGACACCGGCGACAATAAGAACAAGGCGCAGAAGGGGGCGCCTGAGAAGAAGAAATGAAGAATGAGAAAACGTGAGATGACGTGGGGACCAATGAATTTGGTGCTTCTCTTGTTGCCGTGAGGCCGGTCCACTAGATTGAGATATACGGTCACGAATTCAAAGTCTCGAAGTTGGTGTCGAACGCCAACTTGGTTGCAATCAGAAGGCTTTGCAGGTTCAAGTCTCTGTTCTACTACTGTACATGACTACGCTATAGTATTAATATTAATATGATGATGATGGTGATAATACTTACGCACACATTCCACCTGCACTCCCACTCCCACTCCCGTCCCAATCAACTTCCTTTATTTAGTACTCGCGCAGCGCAACGTGCAGCGCAAACCTCACACGCTCGGTCATCCACTCACCAGGTTCTAGGGAGTGAGCAATCCGAGTTTAGAGATGGTCCGTCAACTACTCTTTCAGTTGTCGTTTCTTCCACGGCACAGTATTTCTGGACCTGTTATATCGAGCATTGACGTCCATTCCGTGGTGGATATTTGTATTCAGTATCCTGCATCGGCGCGGATGGAGAGAGATAGATATTGGTGTCCCAGGTATTTTTCCTCCACCGCAAGTGAGAATACAGGGTCAACCCACCACGCACACAGGAGAGCACAGGAGAACTATTGAATCGATACATACGAGGACAAGAGTTCCTGGTGGACCCCCCCTTGGGCCGGTATCTTACATGTTCGCCGGGCGAATCGATGACTCAAGGTTCCCATTGTTGAAATAACAGAACAGAGTATATATAGGCCGACAAGGCCCGGTCTCTGTCTACCCTACCTAGGTACCTACGTATCCAAGCTGCGGTTATGTACTGGTAGCGGCGGGGTCTTTAAGCCCGCATCACGTCGGGTAGTCTTTCTTGACCGGACAGAAATCCATGATGTGAAAGATAAAAGGGTGCGTGTAGTAGATGCTGTAGTCCTTTGCCACAAGCAAGACTACTTGATGGGCTTTCTCCCGTTTCTTCTTCTTCTTTCGAAAAGAAGTGCAGGTCAGAAGGCTCTACCCCTTTCAGCCCTGATCCCACCATTGCCCTCCATGTATTTTAATCAGGTCCAGCACGTTCAATATCCAGCTACAGCCACAGCATCTAACCACCTACGACAGCTTGGCCTCGACTTTCTTCTCGACGTCCTTGGCGGCAGACACGACGTCTTGCTCCATGCTCTTGAGAGCACCCTCGGTGCCCTTGATGGATTGCTGGTACAACAAGATACGGGTGACTTGTGTTGTTCCGACGAGGAACAGACAGAAATTCACGGCGGCGAGACTGTACATCCCAACGAAGAACGCGTGGGATTTGGTTAGTCATTTGTTTCTCATATATGTATATCATTGCGTCTAGGAGGATGGACGGGTGATGTTGGAGAAAGGGACATACAGCATGTTCTGGGGCTTGATGATGAAGCACCATCTAGTCCAAATGGAGCCAGTGGCCATGAGCGCGAGGTTCTGTGTCAGGGAGAGCTTCTCAGCCGGGCGAAGGAAGTCGGAGGCGCCGGCGATGACAACACCCCATTTCATTACTGGTGCCCTGGATTTCAACCCATATTAGCTTCTTCATCTCCATTCCACACCCTTTCCTCCCCCGGAGCATTTTTGTGAGAGAACATCAAAGTAAATCCTTACCAGAAATGCACCGTCTTAATGCCCACTTCACTGGTCCATAATCTTTGGAAAAGGCTTTGTTGGGGAGGAACCACGGTCTCGGCGGCAGGATTGGACGCAGTGCCTTGGTATCTTCGGAAGATGGGGTTGCGCGATCGGAAAGTGAAGCCAGTACCGGTGGACGATTGTCGTGATGCTTGTTGCGCTGAGCGCAGACCGAATCGTGCGGACATTTTGGTATGAGAGGATTGTTGGGTATTTAATTAGGTTGGCGTGCACGAGCTTGAAGAGAATCAAGGTCGGCGAAGACAAGGAAAGGAAAGAGAGTGGAGTGGAGAGTATCACCTCTTGTGGTCAGATGGGATGGCTTCGGTATGGGAAGTGAATATCTCGATTGTGAGTAATAATGAGTGACCTTGAGGTTTGGGATGGGGTTGAGGAGTTGCTCCAGCGTTCACAGAGTCCGCAGTACAGTTCCAGTTACGCGGCTAAACATTTCCTTCCTCAACCTAATCTCCGGCCGACTCTCATAGCTCCTTGAGGGGGATATATCTCGCTAACTTATCCAGAGTAAAGCAGCGATATTAAAATCCCAATCCAGCTCCAGACGTTCTGCATCCCAACTGCAACTCGAAGTCGGGTGCATTCTCGACGACGGTAATGCTCTGTCCTGCCCTCGCAACTCAATAGATCTTCCCCAGCCAACATGGCAACCAAGTATGCCTTCACCAAAGGCCTCCGAGAGGTGCGCTTTCATCTCTGCAGCTCCGGTCAAGCCAGTGAAGCAGCAAGGTAGACACCTCCTTCGACCCTCTCCCGTTTGCTCCAATCTGCACTCTTGGAATCGTGCCTGACCGATCCCTACACAGATCGTTCCTCAAGCGAGCTTACCCCACAATGAAACATCACAATCCCAACACTCCCATATTAATACGCGAAGCAACGGGTGTAGAACCCAAGATCTGGGCGAGATATGGTAGGTCTCCAATATGCGAAGCGCGATCCAACGAAAAGGGCGGTGCTGATCAATAACGACACAGGATTTGGAAGGGAGAAATCAGAGTCTCTAGCAGGTGAGATACACAAGCATTGATTGAGACATGCCGGCCAGAAAAACTGATGAGGATTCACAGGACTATCGGACAAAGAAATCGAGGATAAGGTGACTACCCTCGTCAAGAGCGAATAAGTACATCAACAACACGCAAATGGCTTCAGTTCAGCAACCGGAGCTAGGGGCTGTACAAAGCAGGTGAAAGAGCAGAAATAGGTCGTGGCTACACTACGACAATCTTACATGCATCATGTTCTTGCAGAGCATTGGGGCAAACCAGCGATAAAAACTTTTGTACATATGGTGTGCATCATTACCTACGAGGTAGAGGAAGAAGAAAGACTCAAAGACTCCAACACCTCCCTTGTTTAAAACTGCTCACCCTGCCGCCGCCTGGATCTCCCCGAATCGATACTGCGCCCAAGCCATTGGGCCCTCCACAAAGGTAAACAACTGCTTCCCGTGATCGGCACCAGCAGCCCCAACGGCAACATGAGCAGGCAGGAGATGTTCGAAAGTCGGGTGCGCAAGCCTCGCATCCTTCCGTGCCAGCAACTCAACCATCAACTCATCCCTGTGCGACCCCGGCGCCGTCTCCGCGGCATCCTTCAACGCCTGGTCGAAATCCACGGCGTAGGCCGGCGGGTTCGCGGCGAGCCCTCGCCCGCCCATCATCATGAAGTGCCGTAGATTATGGATCGACATGCCAGAACACAGAATCAAGACATTCTCCTCGCGCAGCTTCTGCACCGCCCTCCCCAGCTTAATGTGCGCGTCCGCGTCCGTGTCGTCGTCGAACAGACTGACCTGCACGATCGGCACGGTGACGGGGTTCTGCTTGGGGTCGAACATGACCTTGAAGGGGACGAACGCGCCGTGATCGAGCCCTCTTTCTTCCTCCTGTGTCTTGATCCCGTTCGAGTTCAGCAGCGCCATGATCTTCCGCGCCAGCTCCGGAGACCCCTTGTTCGGGAATTTCTCCGCGTAGTAGTGTCGCGGGAACCCGTAGAAGTCGTACAGTAGCGGCTCTTGTTCCGACACGTTCACTTCGATCGTGTTGGGCCGTTGCGCCTGCCAGTGTGCGCTGAACACCACGATCGCCGCCGGTCGTACTTTTTGCGTGATTTCCCGCCCGATCGCTTGCAGTTCGGGCCATACTGGGTGCTTGTCATCGTACATGGTTGTTGGGCCCTGTGGAGAGGAGAGAAGAGATGAAATGGTTAGTGTCAACTTCCAGATTCGGGATTAAAGAGGCGGCAGGATGTGTGGTACTCACACCATGAGAGACGAAATAGACGGGTGTTCTTGTCGCCATGCTTCCGGAGGTGTTGATCTTGGACTCGCTCGTCAGGGTCGAAGTTGAGAGGGTGTTTATGGCTGATGCGCCCCAATAGTTCCCGAAAAGAGATTTGAGAGGGTTTAGCATGCGATTGCGAGGGAGGTTCGCCACAATGGATTCGACTTCTTGACTCGTCGGAGACGAATGATGAAACAGTGTTGATGCGAGTAGGATGCTGAGTACCAGGATTCCCACAGCGAACTTGAATGCGATGGCCGTGGTTCCTATTCTTCGACTACTAGAGCTGGGTTCTCGATTTCGATGCCACTGCACCACTGATGGCATGCCACTCACTTGCGCGAGTCTGTCGAAAGAAGATATACAGTCCGAGACAATAAATATGTCTTGGGTGATGATAAAGACCAGCGTCCACGTACTATCGGATGAGTTCTTCTTTTCCTCTTTATACGATCTCCTTACGAGTTAATGGCAACAACTAAGCCTTTTGGCTTGATTTCTAACACCCGGCCGAGTGAACGATCGTCGAATGGTCTACCGGCAGTTAGATGGCAATACTCGGAGTTTGCAAGGCACCTGCAATGGATTCGAAACCCATGCATGCTTTGCTTCAGCACCAATTGCTTCAGGTCTCATTGGCTCTGATGTGGCGTGCTGGGGCACGAAGATGGGGAAATGTTAGCTAAGCCAGACGTCTCACGCGGAATTGCCGCCGCGGCGAGTTCAGCCTTGCATTGCCAATCATCCCCTCTTTTCTCAGCCTCGCCACACCGGATTCTCAATACCTAGCACGGGTATCGGATGATCTATTCCTCGAGACTCAGGCTGCCCAGAAACGATTCGATCCTTTCAGTTTTCCACTCCTGCTCCGGCCCTCTGCAAATCTCGCGGATCTTTGCCTCATCATCTTTACTGCCATCGCCTGAAAGAATGCCTAGATCGATAGGCGCCTCATCTTCCTGTGCTCTGTACTCTCGTCTTTTAGCCATTCTGTCTTTTTGCCACGCATTGGTTTTAAGTTCAAGCGCCTGTTTTCGCGCCTTCAGTTGTGTTATGGCTCGTTGAGCTGTTGCTTTTTGACCATTTGCGGACAGTAATCCAATTATCTTCTCCGCATTTTGGATTGAATTAGAACTAAGCCATGCTCCTGGCGGCCCTTCTGGTGGGAAGTGAATACCCTTTCTCAGCTCGTCCTCGAACTTCAGTATGGCTGCCCAGAGTGGGGACCACGACTCTTCTGGTCGGAATAGTGTCTGTACAGAGCCATCGACATCTGGCCCAGATTTATGTGTCTCGTCAGCGCCGTGCTCCAGAAGGAGTTCCACCATCGTCTTGTGTCCACACATCGCCGCGTAGTACAAGGCCGTACCTAGGAAGGGATGTCTATAGTTGATGAGTGCTGGGTCGGCGTAAGTTGCTAGACACAAATTGAGGATCTTAGGCGTGATCTGTGCAATCTGTGTGAACTGAGGACTTCCAGCGAGGAGGTGGAGAATGGATAGCTTATTGCCGGGGTCGATGTGGAAAGCAGGCCGCTGACTTGGACCGCCGTCTCTTTGGCCAAAGATGAATTTTAGTGATTCGAGTGTACGCATTGTATGTTGGGACAACACTTCGACAAGAACACCAACGGCCTTTGTTTCTTCGGTTCCGGTAAGAGCATTGGGCGAGAGCGGGTAGATCGCATCGATGTTGGCGCCGTTTTCCAATAGTGCTCCAGCGACTTCGAAGTTCTGACACATGATTGCCATTGCGAGTGGCGGTCGAGTCCGTGGATCCGTGCTTTCAACAGGAACTCCAGCTCGTATGAGTGCATCGGCGATCACTCGCCCAGGTCGCGACTGTTGTGGCCGCATGGCGGCAACATGAAGCATGGATATTCCACCTGTGGGTGTCATAATGGTCACGTTCATATCAACCCGATATCGCACTAGAATCCAAAACATCTCTTCATGATTTCTTTCCACAGCCTTTTGCAACGGTCGGAAATCCTGAGTGCCATTTGAACTGTAGCCGAGCTCTAGAAGGATTTCGACGACATCTAAGTTGCCAAGCGCGACTTCTGTGAACAATACCCGACTTTGCTGTTTTTGTACTTCATCGCCTGAAATCCCGCGGAATGGTCGATCGCGAGTGTGTAGGAGCACAAGAGTATCTCGCATGTTGCGCTTGTAGTTCATTCCACAACGAACCAGGCGACTCTGTAATGAGACCGAATCAAACTCGGTAACTTTGTTTCCATGTGCAAGATCAAGCATTGACCACTCATCAAGAAGCTTCAGTCTCGGGGTTCCGCTCGGACCATCGATGTGCTTAATTAGCTCTGCCAGAATATGAGGTAGAGTTAAGACAGCAGCAAGCTCGAATGGCGAAGATACATCGATCAATTTGGAAAAGTCTTGCATACCTTCATACTCGCCTGGATGTTTACTCGCGCTCTTAGCAAGCGGATTTGCACCAAGTTTCAGGAGAACCTTAACAGCATCGAGGTTGTTCATCAAAACGGCTCGACCCAATGGTGTTGTGCGGATCTCAAAGTTATGCTCCCAATCGGCTCGGATTCCACGAACGTCGTGACGCATCCCGCCAGACCGCAGCTCGATATCAGCTCCCGCCCTCACTAATCTCGAGGCGATTTTTTCCATTTCGTTGGGTAGAAAACTGCATAACCAATGCAATGGTCCCTCTTGTGAAAAGCGGTACCCGTTAGGATCTGCACCATGCTCGAGTAAGAGGATTGCGCTATCTGACTGGCCGCCTTCACAGGCGCAAACGAGAGGTGACTCGTCAACATGTTGATTAGGAATATTGATATCGCAATCATATTTTGTGACCAAGTGTCGCAGAGTGTCAGTTGCACCTGTCGCGGCCGCCATATGTAACAAACCATGGCCACGTTGGTTGATGTAGATTCGATCAAAGGTAGTCTGTTCCTTGTCTCTGCCTTGTTGGGACGAGGATATCTGGTCCACAGAAGCAGAGCATCTGAGACAGGAATTATAGTCACTTCCAACACATGTACGAATGGCCTCATCTACTTCTGTCGTGTTGTTCAAGTTGACCGTGTTCCATGGTCTGGTCAGATACTTGGAAAAATAGTAGCCCATCCCAACAGCCCCCATCTGACACTGAAGAATGTTGCGGAACTGTTGGAATGCATTCCACCATTGTTGACGTTCTGGGCCACTGCTTATGTTCATTAGCTCAAGCATATCTAGAAGGGCAGTTCGGTGGCCACGAATGACAGATAGATTTAGAAGACCTCGTAAGCGATCCGGTGGAATGTTTGCTGGAACACCAAGCGCACGGGAGACGCGCCAAACCCATGCTTGGGCGAAGTAGTCCTGATCTTCATGGCTGTCATCATCCGAGGACGCTTTCAGAAGCCATGCAACTGCCTCATCTGGGTTGAAGTTTGTGCCGAATTCCAGGAGATAGCATTGAAAAACATAAAAGGCTGCTACTGTCTTCGGCATTTCCAGGAGGCCACCAGAGATCTGGGTAGTAGTGCCAGCAACAGCCTTCATTTCATCCAGCATTTGCCGCTGCTGCTCCCAAGTCAGAATGTTCTTTAAGCTCGCAGGTTCGAACATGAACTCTTCAGGGTTTGGTTCGTCCAGTCGAGGTCGAAAGCCTGGTCTGAGAGATGAATTGTTAGTACAAACCCGCGCGCTTTCATGAAAAGAACTTATCGTTACAAATTATCCTGCAGATCTGCATCATTTCCATAACGTCCCAGCATAAACTGAAGGCTATCTCTAGAGATACCATGGCGCCCCTTCCACGAGTTAGCGCCCACTAAATACAGAATATGCAACGCAGGATCAGGCTATCTTACCGGTGCTGCTCGAGCCTCTGTGGCCTGGCGCTCTTCATTTTTCTTGTGGACGAATTCCATGAAGTTGGGAATATGACCTGGGCTATCAAGCTGTCAATGAATGAGCACTGGGAATGGGTTGTCTCCATACACGATGCCCCTCAATGCTGCCTGTGCCTTTACCAATTCACGATTTTCAGGTTTGAGCTGCACGGTATGAAGTACGGTGTAAACCATCATGTCCAAACAAGCTTGCGAAAGTCCCCGGCTTTTGGCATAGTCGTAGATGTCGATAACCGCGATATTTGTTAATTCTTCAGATGCTTTGTGAGCATTCAAGGCACGTCTGTCCTGGTCTGAAGCAGTTTGCGCAGCGCCTGGGAGCGACACAAAGCCCTCACCATCCAAGAATGCCCTCCAGACTAGAAGGCCGAAGGAGTAAACATCTGTGAGCATCAGTCCATTTCTGGTCAAAGCCTGATCATTTGTGACTTCAGGAGCTTGAAAAGGCCAAGTCCAGGTTTCCTTTTTTCTGACCTCGCCCCCCACCAGATCCATGACTGTACCACCAAAGTCGGCCAATTTGGCAGTGTATGCAATGCCGTCAATAGGCTTCTTGCTCGGGAATATCAGTACATTTTCATGTTTCATGTCTCCATGAACGATACCGCTTGCATGTAGCGCAGATAATGCTCGCCCAACATCGTAGCAGAGCTTTTGCTTTACAGGAAAAGACAATGGTTCAGAGGATGTTTGAAGAGTCTTGAAGGTGCCGAGTGACGCATATTCCATAATCAATACAGGATATGTGGAGTCTGCAATTGGCGAGAGACCCCATTGGATGCCAAGTAGCCGAACCAAGTTTGGGTGATACCGAATGGGCTCGTGAAGTAGCGCTCGGAGTTCGAACAAGATATCTTTCCAGTCAGTGTGTGGTCTAGCATTGGCATTAGAGGAAGGTATTAAACTGGCCACGTTACATTAGTCTCACCTCGAGGTTCCATCTGAAGACTTGACGTCGGGAATAATCTCTTTCAGGGCAACTTCGAGAGGCGGCTCTTTCGGGTTTCGCACCCATTTAGCATGCCTCACCATGAATGTCTTCCCTTGGCCCAGAATTTTCCCAGTAGCCTTGACATCAGAAGAATCATCCAAGACTAGCGAAGAAAACGAGCGTAATTTGCTCTCAAGCCGCGCGACGTGACAAACGAATGATGCAAACGAGCCCCGTGAGGTGGGCGCTGGAGATGACACAGAGTCCTTTGCTGCGGGAAGGGAAGCATCATTGACTGTGCCATAGCTTGATGTCGCAAAAGATTTTACCCATTCAAATTCGTCCATCGCAAACGGTCCCTAAGGAGTAGTGCTTTGCTGAAGGCAATTATCTTTGGCAAAGATTACAGAGGGCAACGAAGGATATTGGCCCTTCTCCTCCTCGTCAGGCTGGAAGAATTATGCCAAGGCCCATGATGTTGGACAACATCAAGCTAACATTCAGCTCAAGATCGAGGCTGAGATTTCGCGTGGCGGGCGCCCAGAGTGGTAGATTAGTGGGGGTTGAGTGACTCGGATCCAAGGAGAATCAGACCACATGATATGCCCCGCACCACTAAATAACGTTGAAGTAGCGAGACCGTCCATAGAGAAGTTCATCTGCTCGATATTGAGATGTGCCAACTCGATATACAGGCCACTGCTAACCAAGGTTTGCCACACCAGGCGATCCTAGGTTGATGGCCAATGAGACTAACTGCCGAGTGACAGGTGTGAAGCAATGCATTCAGGATCAGTCAGCCTTGGTTCAAAAGCTTGACTAACTGGGGATCTTCCGGAGTAGAGCCCTGTCGGTAATATAGAGGAGTTATCATGTCAGGCCTCGAGGTAGCGGGGGTTGTGCTCGGGGTTGTTCCGATAGCGTTCAATGCAGCTGTTGAAGCATGGAGAACGTTGGACGATACCATCAGCTTTGACGACGACACAGAGGATCTTGTCATTCGTCTAGAGACAGTCAAAGCTCGCCTAGGCATTTGGGCGAGCAAGGCAGGACTTGCCGATGGAGAGCTCATAGCGCCGTTGCACCCAGTAGAGGAGCTCCTCGAGCGGACCGTTCGGAGAATCCGGGACCTTATCTTCGAGATCGAGCAGCAGGGAGAAAAGTATGGCATTGTAGTCAAACAACCAGGTGGACCAGACTCAAAAAGGATGTCCGCAGCAGTCATCCAGATGCGGCGGAGCTTGAGTGCTATCATTACAAGCTCCCGGTCCAAATCCAGTTTGGCATTGCAGGTAGAGAAAGAAGTGTCAGCCCAGTCGATGGCCAAACGAGCGGCAACCAGTGTCTCAAGACGGATGTATTGGGCCATTCGGGACAAGAAGAAATTTGAAGATTTTATCGACACGTTGGAAAAGCATGTGCGAGGTTTACAAGACTTGACTGTTGACAAAGATCGAAAAGAAATTCAACAGGAAGGGACACGACTGGCGATGGAGATCGTGCGGAGCCTGTCGGAGCCAGAAGCCCTCCTCCGGCTGCAATCAGCCACTGGATGGGATGAAGGGCTTTCTCAGATTGATGTGAGGTCTCTTGCGCAGTGGAAAGCCATAATACAGCAACAGAGAACTCCCACCACGGGTTTGTTTTCGGTGGATGCTGAAGATTGGAGTCTCGCCGGAAGCAGCACGGATGATCGGACCAAAACGCGATTCTTGAAGCCAGGTCACCACGACTCGGAAATGGCATACTTATTTGAGAAGAAGGAGTACGATATGAACATCACTGACGAGCTCAAGGATCTGGTCCGTGAAAGCATTCGGAAACTGGTCTCCCTGCTCGGTGAGGTCAATGCGCGGCGAAAATTACACACCCTGCGAGCTGTGGGATATGTTGACGACCCAGATTACCACTGCTGGTGGATTGTGTTCCAGTTCCCGTTAGGCCCGGTTGATTCATTGCTGTCAGCCCAAAATTCTCGTGCAAACGAGCCGCTCTCGCTGCACAGACTCTTTTTATCGCCAGTGAAGCCACCACTCGAGGCACGCTATCAGCTAGGCAAGCGCCTTGTTGACACGTTCGCCAGGCTTTATGGCAGTGAGTGGATGCACAAGGGCATCAACAGCAAGAATATAGTGTTCCCACAGGTCTATTCTGCAGGGTCAGCCCAGAGCGTTGCGTCCACGGGCATTCAGACGGCGCTGGTTCAAGGCTTCAACTACTCTCGGCAGCTGACACAAGCACAGACTATTGATCGGGGAAAGGTGCTTAATGATCTTGAATCGGCCATCTACCGTCATCCGTCCTACCAAGGTGAGGCAGCATCTGGGTATCAGGTGCATTATGATATTTACTCACTGGGTCTGGTGCTTCTTGAGATCGCTCTCTGGAGCCCACTGATGGATTTGCTTGCGGCAAAGCATCGCCCTGGGAAGGAGCCTCCCGTTGCACTTTCTCCAGACATGGTTCATTTTCACGAGTTGGAGGCAATTGAGCTCAAGAGAAGGGTTATGATACGTATCGCTGGGGAATTGGCGTATCGTGTAGGAACCAGATACAAAGAGATTGTAAGATGGTGTCTCGACTTGCAGGGACCGGTCACTGCGGTAGAGTTTTACAACATGGTGGCTATCCCTTTGGACGAGCTTTGCAGTCAAGGTTAATTGTTAATGTGGAATGGAGGAGTCGGAAGATGATGCAGACTACCTACTTCGTAGGAAGTGGAAGGCACCTTCCTTATGTACTCCCATGGGTAGGAACGCGTCGGGAGCATCGCGCGTGCGAGACTCGGAAGAAGAAGGTAAGCCGAGCGGAAGAAGCCACGAATGGGTTGGTAGTCAAGTATCTGAGTAGCCCTTGGAGGGCTCGCGACAGACCTGGAGCTTGAGTGGCATGGAAAAAATCACGCATAGACTCCCGAGATCGTAATCACTTCAGTCATTCTCATTTCAGCTTGAATTTTGTGGCTTTTTTTGACCTTCAGGGGATACCCCGGTTCTATGTTTTCAGTTCCTTCAGCGCCTGTAGATACAACTTGGATATTTGCACGCAGCCTATACACATCACCAACCGGGTCAAAGGTATTACCAGTCCATCTTCTCCTTGACATACAGGTCCATATAGCTGTCAACATCCATGGAATCAAGTTTGGAAGCATCGGTACTTAGAGCCAAAAGATCCTTGATCTTTGCCTCATCGAAGTGGTGGCTCAAGTGTCTCTTGTACTTGGCCAGAATTTCTGGCTTGGCCTCATCTCGTCGGAGTCTGTGACCCAGAGGGGCCTCGACAACGACCTCATCAAGGACGGTACCATCCTTCAATGTCACAGTCAATGCGTTGGAGATGGTTCTCAGGGATGGATCATGGTAGTCCTTGGTGAATTGAGGATCCTCGACACATTTGATAGTCTTGCGTAGGCTCTCAACGAGTGGTGAAGAGGCAGCCTCACCACCATCGAGATAGTCGGTAGCTTCCAAACGGTTGAAGGCCAACATTGTGGCCACCATGTATTGAACGCAGTGATCACGGTCTGCAAAGTTGTCCATAGGCTTGAATTGTTTGTCAATGATTCGGATACAAGCCTCGTGTGTGCGGTTGGTGACCTCCTTGATGTCAGCTGCAGACTTGCCCTTGTCTGCGAGGATCTTGTAGATCTTCTGTGCGGCCTCAACAGCCGTTTGTGAATGAAACTCGGCAGGGTAAGAGACCTTGAACAAGACGTTCTCCATGACGTAGCTACCATAAGGCCGCTGGTATTCGAACTTCTTGCCCTTGAAGAGGACATCGTAGAAACCCCAAACCGGAGCCGAGAGAACTGTTGGGACACCGGATTGACCTTGTTGGACCTTGAAAGCGAGGTTCACAGCCCTCTGGCAGGCATCACCAGCAGCCCACGACTTTCGGGACATGGTGTTGGGGGTGTGTCTGTATGTACGCAAGCTCTGGCCGTCGACGAAAGCTTGAGAGACGGCAGCTTTTGTTTGTTCCTCAGTGAGACCTAGCATCTTGCTCACAACAGCAGCGGAAGCAACCTTGACCAGAAGAACATGATCAAGACCGACTCTGTTAAACGAGTTTTCCAGAGCCAAGACACCTTGAATCTCATGTGCTTTGATCATGGCCTCGAGGACATCTCGAATGGTGGGGACCTTGCCTCCTGCAACATTTCCTCCAGCCTTGTTTGTTCGAGCAATCCAGTCGGCAACACCAAGAATGGCACCCAAATTGTCCGAAGGATGGCCCCACTCGGCAGCCAACCAGCAATCATTATAATCGAGCCATCGGATCATGGCACCAATGTTGAAGGCCCCGTTTACAGGGTCCAGCTGGAAAGGTGTACCCGGAACTCGTGTTCCATTAGGAACGGTTGTACCAGCGACCAACGGACCGAGGAGGGCACTGCATTGAGGAAACCTCAGAGCTTCAAGACCACACCCAATGGTGTCGAGGAGGATATAGCGGGAAGTGTCCAAGGCGACTTCGGAATCGATTTTGAAGTTATGAACGTAGCTGGCAATGTCGGAAATCTCAGGGTCATACTCGACAGCAGGTGCGCCTGTTGGAGCAGAGGACTTTGTGGAAGTCGAGGTGGAGAAGGGAGCAGACATGGCGGATCTCGCAAATCTGGATGAGGATGGTGGGGAGAAGGTGGGAGAACGGTGGATTGCTTGTGTAGGAGCTCGTACAGCTACGGCACTGGCAGCCAATCTTCGCAGAGGCAGACGTTTGATGGTAGAAGTAGCGAGCATGATTCGACCGAGTAGAGGTGAGTGAAGGAGTGGTAGTGGGACAAAGACTGTTGAGGGAGAAGTCTCTCCGCACTACAGCTGAGAGGCTAAGATGGCAGGCTGGGCAGATGGTACAAATGTCCTGCGTGTGAGAACGAAGGAGTGGAGAGGAAGAGACGATGAAGGAAGAGAGGTGAAGACTACGGACAGTAGCAGAAAACAGAAATAATTTAAATGAGATGGACAGTTCAAGCTCCTGGTCTGCGAGTAGTCTTGTCTTTGGTTCACAGCTCCTTCCTCCGATGATCCAGTGTCAAGTTGAATAGCCGTGCTCAGGCTTCGACCACTGCAGCAGTCACGACTCACAACGCCTGCTACTTTACCACTCAGGCTCCTACTAGTTACTCCTACCACTCTACGACTTGCACCTTCCCAGTGTCCTGCATCTGTTCCTGTTCTTGCCGTTGACATTTTCTGCGGCTCTCTATCCGACGCTGAGCGCTCCCTTGAAAAACCTCAACCCGAATCAATCCCCCATCCTATCCCCTCATCCCTCCACTCTGCCTTGCCGATAGAGGCCCGACCACTGCCTCGGTTTCGGCCGGCCAAGCAATCCATCTTGCCGCCACACAAAATTCCACCACCACCAATTGCTCCTCGGTCTC
Organism: Exophiala bonariae; assembly: GCF_035927105.1. NCBI lineage: Eukaryota > Fungi > Ascomycota > Eurotiomycetes > Chaetothyriales > Herpotrichiellaceae > Exophiala > Exophiala bonariae. The sequence goes on along the minus strand of NW_027042476.1, from coordinate 2,953,546 downwards.
GCGGTCCGGTGCCTGTCCTAGCTCCTGGTCACCTCTGCGCCGTCGCCATCAGTCTGTGCCCTACTCCCTATCAGGCCTAGACTTCTGTCTAATCCTCTTGTGAACCATAGCCTGATTGGCGCAGTCCTCTTCGTCCTCGATTTTGCTTCCCTCTAAATGAACCCAGCCTGAATAATTCCTGGCCCACAAAGAGGTTATCGTCATTCACTGACCATGGCCCGACCACATTCAGATATTCGCTATGATCCGATGCAAAATACTGCTCCTGAACAAGACGACGGAGATCTATCGGATGATGACCTAAAAGCCAATCCCGATCAGAGTCATGCCACCCTCTTAGGTCCCCCTGGCTCGACTCAGTCTGCCAGATATCCCAGATCGTTCTACGCCCGCCTGTTTGCCGGTCACGGACTTTCAAAATCCTATATCGCTGGTTGTGTCCTGATAACCGCTGTCGTTCTCTCTGCCATCGCCGGTAGCGGATTCTGGGCATGGAAGACTGGTCAGAGTCAAATCAATGGTCAATCTCCTCCATGGTATCCCACACCGCCCGGAGGGACCTTGTCGTCATGGCAAGTAAGCTACGACAAAGCTCGAAAACTGGTTGAGCGTATGACCTTGCCTGAAAAGGTCAACATCACCACTGGTACTGGATGGGCTCAAGATCTTTGTGTCGGAAATACTGCGCCTGCCGTCAATGCTGGCTTTCCTGCACTATGCCTTCAGGATGGACCCCTTGGCATCAGATTTGCTGACCACATCACCTCCTTTCCTGCTGGCATCACCGTTGGAGCCACTTGGAATCGTGACTTGATGCGACGACGAGGTGCTGCTCATGCTCGTCAGGCCAAATTGAAAGGTGTCCATGTCCTCCTAGGCCCAGCCATGGGCCCGCTTGGGAGAAACCCAGCAGGTGGAAGAGTATGGGAGGGGTTTGGGAGTGATCCTGTGCTTCAGGGTGTTGCTGCATATGAGACCATCCAAGGAATCCAATCTCAAGGCATTATCGCAACGGCAAAACATCTCATTGGAAACGAGCAAGAACATTTCCGCAAATCTTTTGAGTGGGGGATTCCAGAGGCTCTCTCATCCAATATAGATGACCGAACCCTGCATGAGCTCTATCTTTGGCCTTTCGCAGAAAGTGTCAGAGCTGGTGTGGCTAGTGTCATGTGTTCTTACCAAATGGTCAACAACTCTTATGCATGTGCCAACAGTAAGCTCATGAATGGAATTCTCAAGGACGAGCTTGGTTTCCAAGGCTTTATACAATCAGACTGGTTGGCTCAGCGCAGTGGTGTGGCTTCTGCCCTTGCCGGTTTGGACGTATCTATGCCGGGTGATGGTCTTCACTGGCTCGACGGCAAGTCTCTTTGGGGAAGTCAGTTGACCCTGGCTGTTCTGAATGGGTCCGTTCCTCTATCTCGACTCAACGACATGGTCACCCGTGTTGTTGCTGCCTGGTATCAACTTGGCCAGGATGCATGGCAAGATCATATTCCGAACTTTTCGTCGTGGACAAATGATAAGTACGGTGTTCTGCATGACGGAAGTAGTACTAAGCAAGAAAAAGTCATTGTCAACAAGTTTATTGACACCGAAAATGATGAGAGTCGAAATATCGCACGGCAGGTCGCTGCCGAAGGTATCGTGCTACTGAAAAATGAAGACGCCATGTTGCCACTCACCCCTTCACTCGAGCAGCTGAATGCTCATCGTCGGAAAAGGGTGGCTGTCATCGGCGAAGATGCCGGTCCTGGCAAAGGTCCTAATCACTGTGAGGATAGAGGTTGCAATCAGGGCACTCTTGCTGTGGGCTGGGGATCTGGAGCCACCGAGTTCACGTATTTGGTAGATCCTCTGTCAGCCTTGAACGCCTCTTTTGATCCCTCGGTCGTGGAAATCACAACATCTCTAGCCAATAAGGTTTCTAGCAGCCTGAAGAAGACTTTAGCAGAGCAAGATCTTTGCATAGTCTTTGGAAATGCAGATTCAGGCGAAGGCTATCGCTTCTGGGAGTCACAGAGAGCTGATAGAAATGACCTGGAAATCCAAAAGAAGGGTGCTTCTCTCATTTCCAGTGTCGCGCAGAGTTGTGGTGGGCCTGTGGTTGTTGTCATTCATTCCGTCGGGCCTGTCATTGTCGAAGAGTTTGCAGATCTGTCCGCTGTCAAGGCTATTTTGTTCGCCAACCTGCCCGGCCAGGAAAGTGGTAACGCACTTGCTGATGTCTTGTTTGGCCGAATCGATGCGTCAGGACGACTGCCTTACACTGTAGGTAAAGATCTTGCCGACTATGGTCCAGGGGCTCCAGTACTTTACTACCCCAATGGTTTCATTCCTCAGGTTGATTTCAAGGAAGGTCTCTATGTTGATTATCGGCATTTTGACCGGGAAGAGATTGAACCTCGATATCCCTTCGGTTATGGACTGTCGTTCACCTCGTTCGAGTTCAAAGATCTATCCATCACTCCACTGAAATCGAAATCAGCTCTCCCATCGCCTCGTCCAAAATCACTCAGTCCACCAAAGTTTGACGAGAGCATTCCCCCTGCAGAAGATGCCCTATGGCCAGCTGAATTCGGGAAATTCCGAAAGTTTATATATCCTTACATCTCCAGTGTAAAGGAAGTAAAGAAGGGCACATACCCCTACCCTGAAGGTTATAACCTTGATCAAGAGCCAAGTCCCGCCGGAGGAGCAGAAGGTGGCAACCCATCCCTATACGAAGAACATGTAGCCATTCAAGTTAGGGTTACCAATACAGGAAATCGGAAGGGAAAGGAAGTCGTTCAATTATATGTTACACTACCTTCATCTATCATGGAGCCCACAACCAAGGAGATCATCGACACCCCTGTGAGAACATTACGAAACTTCACTAAGATCGAACTTGAAGCTGGAGAGACCCAACTTGTTAACCTTACCCTGACGAGGAAAGATCTCAGTTTTTGGTCTGTGATCCGACAGAATTGGATAATGCCTGAGGGCAAATTTAACCTCGCTGTTGGCCGAAGTTCGAGGGATCTTCCGTTACAGGGCGTGTACTAGATGTGAACAACCACTTTATCTCTTGGAAATTGGGATTAGCTGATGAATACCTGGCCGCCCTCGGCCCATCTGGCCATATCTCCTACGAACGACCACCCACCATAACCTAGGTAGCTCCTTTGGTTTTGGTACCCTCTGTCCGAAACAAATACGAGTGCTGTTGAACCAACCAACACATACCTAACAGCTTACTCGACATTTTCTGGTCAAGGGTACTCCAAAACCTCGGATGAGTTGGCCCGCACCATTTTGATGCCTCAACCGAGGAAGACAAAGTCCTTCCCCGCAAAGCAACCCCACAACTTGAACGAGCAACACCACCACGTATCACTTTCCAGCACGAATGATTTGGCAAATCCATTTGATACGAACCTCAGATCCACTACGGCCGTGAATATTCGGACTAGAGTGACCCTATTAATGCCCTCCCAGAGCAAACAAGCAAACAGGTCAGGTGTAGATCACCACAAATAGTAGAATTTCACTTCATAGACTACCGGCTTTCCAACTCGGGCTCTTTGTTCTACCTTGTCCTTCGCATCTCTTGCACTTCCTGTTCATCCTTGTATCACGTAAGCTCCATACCTGTGAGCTATAAATTCAAGTGGCAGCACTTCATTGCCGTCCCATCTGCTACAACCTGCCTTCTCACTGTTGCCCTGAGCTTCTACTGTCCCCCCTAACCTGTACCATGGCGCCCGACATCAACTCGATGGCTAATTGGGCTACTGATGGGTATGCTAATAATCAGGTTCCACGGAAAGAAGAATACGAAATTCCAGGTCAGTCTGATTGTTTCCTTCCCACTTGCCTTTGGCTGTTCAGCTGGTCGGAACACCGTCTGGGACCTCAACCACAGTTCATTCATCGTGATTTGAAAACTTGAGCCTCTCCAAGATCATTAGGCAGGGTCCGAGCTGCTTTACTGAACCTTACCAAGACATCCAAGGCCAAACTACTTTCGGGTGTTGACTGAGGTCTTGGGAGGCATCGTCGACAACTGCAGGGCCCCCTGAGGACATTCCTTGTGATATCATCTTGAGGCCGCTCAGCTCCTCCATGTCCATGAACAGGGCCTTTTCCTAGCCTGTCCGAGCAGCACAATAGTCAACCCATTTTCTATTTCATCAAATTCATTGAACCAATTGGCTGACCCAGGTGCCCTGATGCACGTGGTTCTACAGATATTGTCCTCCATGGCCCCTACACGCGCAAGATCCGCGTACTCTCTATTGGCGCCGGAGTCACGGGTATCATGAATGCCTACCATATCCAAAAGTTCTGCGAAAACGTTGAGCATGTCATTTTCGAAAAGGTAAAGTGATCGCTCCTTCCAAAAGGCAAAAACTACATCCTAACTCTATGCTTGAAGAACAAAGATATTGGTGGAACTTGGTTAGAAAACAGATATCCTGGTATGCTTCTCCTCCCGTTTCTGATCCCTTTCAATGCTGGTCAATTAGCGAAATGTTGAGTGTCATTGTGATCTTGTGGACCTGAGATGCTCTGGATAGTGTTTGGCATCGGGGAAAGACCGGTGCGACGCGTCTCGTCTTAGTACCTGACAAGGCAAGCCTAGATTGGAAGTACTTCTGACCGTCATTGTGTACAGGCTGTGCATGTGATATCCCTAGCCATGCATACACCTACCCCTTTGCTCTCAACGTAAGTGTACCGATCCACAATTCCCCGGATATGAGCCGTATCACCTTTGCCAATTGCTGACACGACCACGGCTTTTACGTGACAATAGCCCGATTGGCCACGGTTCTTCTCCTACAGTCCCGATATCTGGAAGTACCTCGACAAGGTGTGCGAGGTCTGGGGACTCCGGAAATACATGACCTTCAACACCGAGGTCATTGGATGCTACTGGCAGCAGGAGACAGGCGAATGGCTCGTCAAACTCAAGCAAACTGATCCGTCGAACGGCTCAACTGTGCGCGTATTCGAAGAAAGATGTCATGTCCTTCTGCACGGCACAGGCATTCTAAACAACTACAAGTGGCCAAACATCGAAGGTATGGAGAAGTTCAAGGGTAAGATTATCCATACGGCGAGATGGCCTGAGAACTATCAGAAGGAGGAGTGGAAGAATGATCGTGTGGCTGTCATTGGCTCCGGTGCGAGTAGCATTCAGACCGTTCCGACCATGCAGCCTCACGCTAAGCATCTGGATGTTTTTGTCCGTACCGGTATGTTCCAATCCATCACTCCTGCTGGCCTGTAGTATCCTGTGCGAGGAGGAGGGGAAAAGCTCGATGACTGACTAATCCCGTCTTTCTACCAACAGGAGTCTGGTTCGTACAAATCGCGAACAACTTTGGCGCGAACCACGAGTACACGGATGAGCAGAAAGCATCGTTCCGCGACCCGTACCAGATCGTCGAGCATGCAAAGTCCATCGAAGACCAGGTCAACGGCCTCTGGGGTAGTTTCTACAAAGGCGCACAGGCCCAGGCTGAGGGTCAGGCTGCCCTCAAAGCCCGCATGGCCGAGATGATCAAGGATGAAAGACTCATCAAGGGGTTCACGCCGACTTTTGGTATCGGATGTCGTCGAATCACCCCGGGAGATCCGTATATTGAGTGAGTTCTCTTTTCTTCTTCGAAGCCATAGCGTGTCTGTTGTTTGGCTCTAGACCAGGCCCACGAGCTAGATTGCCGTCCGTTCAAAAGGGAACCCCTTTAGCTAACTATTCTACCCCTAAACAGAGCTATCCAGAAAGAAAATGTGGACGTACACTTCACGGAAGTGGTGGGCATCGACGAGACCGGTGTGATTGGCAAAGACGGCACGCGCGTCGAAGTCGACACGATCGTGTGCGCGACCGGGTTCGACGTATCCTACAGACCACGGTTCCCCATCGTCGGACAAAACGGCGTGGACCTGGCCGAGAAATGGAAAGTCTGCCCGGAAGGCTATCTGGGCTTGGCTATTCCTGACTTCCCCAACTTCCTCACGTTCATCGGCCCCAACTGGCCCGTGGAGAACGGCAGCGTCATGGGGCCCCTCATGCAGGTCAGCATGTATGCGCTGCAGATCATTAAGAAGATCCAGAGCGAGTATATCGCGAGCTTGGCGCCGAAGCAGGACGTCACCGACGCCTTCAACGAGCATTGCCAGGAGTGGGTGCGCCATACCGTGTGGGTGGACGATTGTCGCTCCTGGTACAAGAACAACGAGACCGGGCGTGTCAATGCCGTCTGGCCTGGGAGCAGTCTGCATTACGTCGAGGCCATCAAAGTGCCGCGGTACGAGGACTTTGAGATCGAGTATCTAGGCCCCGCCAAGAAGAACCCCTGGGCTTTCTTGGGCATGGGTGCTGTGAGGGCGTTGGTGAATAAAGAGGACGTCAGTCCATATTTGAATGTCGAGAATATCGACCCCGAGTGGATGAAAGCGTTGGGTATTGATGCTTCCAAGGTCCATGAGACTAAGATTGGCGAGTTGAAGAAACAACATGAGGAATTGGAGAATAAAGCGAAGGAGAATATTGAGAAGACAAGTGTTAGTTAGGTGGTTTTCTTGTATTGCTTACGTCCTTTGATTGACTCGTCGGGCAGAGATCTCAAGGGGTGGCAAATCCCAAACTGGATGCGGCCAAATCTATGTGACCCTTGTTTTATACAAACTCCGCTACATCTCAAATCTCCATCTTTTCTCCGCCAACGCCTGAGGACTTGCGGTCTGTAAGCTGTCATCAGCATCAGTTGGGCGAGTGTCCATGCGATCGAGTTTTCGATTCTGAAAGAAATATAAACCCGTGAGAAGCGAAATGGCCACCATGGATGCTGCATAGAGACACAAGATTGCCAAAAACCCGTTCACATAGCGTGGGGCATCAGATGATCTAAAGAGTTGTTGACCGGTCAGACCACCCAGATTACTCCCCATTACGACCATGGCCAGGCCGATACTCCGCTGCTGGGGAGTCTTACAGTTACTGCTCAACCAAGCATCATTCAGACCTTGGGCGACTGCATTGCCCGAGTTTAATAACATCAGCATGCCGTACTTGGTCCACTTGGCTGATCCGACAGGTAGACCAAATAATACTCCGGAGAAAATCATTGAGTACGCACTGGCCACGAGGCACCATAGTCCTCTTTGCCGAGTTCGATCTGAAATCCAGGATACCAATAGCGAGAGTATGATCACGCCGTAGTTTCCGACTGAATTGAGGGCGTTGGCTTTGGAGGAATCGAACCCGAGGGATCTAATGATGGATGGTGAATACAATTGTAGGCCGCCTTTGGGAGCGAGCGACAACACGTTGATACCCATATGCGCCCATAGTCGAATATCGGCAAGCGCCTTGAGCATGTTCCTGAGCTTCCACTCATGGGCATTGGCTTCTTTGTGTGGATCATCAATAATTATCCTCTTGTGCAGAATTGAGCGCTTCTGATCTGTGAAGGGATTGAGCTTTTGTATCCTGGCCAAGCCAACTGTGTTCAGAGGGTCCTTTGGAAGGAGAAATAAGATGACGACAGCGACTGCCAGAGTGATAGCTCCCTCGACTAGAACACAACTATCAATAAACTGGAGTTACATGGTCATGGCGCAAAGGGTGAACTTACTTAGAAAAATCCATTGCCAACCCGCAAGACCTCTGGCACCTTCCAGCTGTAAGATGCCAGCAGCCATCAGCGAACCGGTGCCGGCAGCCAGATAGTTTCCAACGTAAAAGATTGCGGTGCGTTGAGCGAGTTCGGTTCGCCTGTAGAACAGTGCCAGAATGTATTGACAGCCTGGTATATAGCCTGCTTCAAAGGCGCCCAGGAGAAATCTTGTTGCATAAAAAGACCCCTTGTTTGTGCAGAAAGCTTGAAGAGTCGCTATAATTCCCCACGCAAAAGCCAAAAATGTGATCCAGACCGAGGCTCCCACGCGCTGCAGGATGATATTCGACGGAATTTCAAAAATCACGATGGCTGCAATTTGTAACTGGTTACCAGCGTTTACTTCGTCCCTGGTGATACCAAGATCTTTGGTAAGCGTTGATGTGAGAGCGTTGCCGATGTTGGAGCGATCAAGCTGAAGCACGAAGAAGCCTGCAACCAGGATTGGCATCAGGAAGAAGTCCAATCTATGATAGTCAGTTTGGTGTCCTTCTGATCGTTATTGCTGTGGAGCAACGCATTACTTTCGGACAATCCTGCTTTCCTCCTTTGAATCCCATTCCTGCATGACAGTAACTTCATCTTCTCCAGGCTTACTTGTTTCAGGTATCGCTTGTTTCTTGATAGCTGTCTCCATGATCTCGATTGGGGACCAACGCCTTTGACCTAACAACGAGGCGTAAGTGAATACTTCAACACAAGGGAGCTAAGAAGACACGAAGGTGTGAGGATAGTGCGTTCAATGGCATTATCTTTATAGACATGCACCAGGTCTCCAATCTGGGCGCCATCATCCTTTGGTATTCGCCATTGAGGAACAGTTATAGCACAATCATAGCTAATTTTGGTTATCTTTGTCTCAAGCCGATATTCTGCGCAATCCCCACACGGAGTCGAACTCCGTGGTCCGTGCGCAATTCACGGACGAATCAACGTCAAAGAAAATAGATGTCGCCATGCCTAGCGTCCATCTTTCACTCAAGTTTGGAAGACAGGATCTCGTGTCGAGTTGTCTGAAGATAGTGAACTGCAGTCATTCTCGCGTCACTCATTAGATCGAAACTCTGAGGACTATGAACTCAGGGAACCCGATATTTATTGGAGATGAGACATACAAATGCCAATTCTCCAGGTCATTCCAGAATACCACTCTTGCGCCAACGAGTAATTGCTGCTACAACCACTTTATATTTGTGACCTTCAGCAGCAAATTATGTCTTCAGATCCCAGCCGCCCGAACATCATTCTGATATTAGCGGATAATCTGGGATGGGGAGAGTTAGGCTGCTATGGAGGAGGACTGCTGCGTGGAGCAGCCACTCCTAGGATTGACGAATTCGCCCAACAAGGGCTTCTTCTCCAAAATTTCAATGTTGAGAGCGATTGTGTACCCACCAGGTCTGCGCTGATGTCTGGAAGGCATCCCATTCGCACAGGATGCCTACAGTCAGTTCCAGCAGGTCTCCCTCAGGGGCTAACACGTTGGGAAAAGCTCCTGCCAGAAATTCTGACTGAGGTCGGTTATATCAGTGCTCATCATGGGAAGTGGCACCTAGGCGATATACCGGGTCGCTATCCATCTGATAGAGGTTTTGATGAGTGGTATGGGATACCTCGGACAACAGATGAAAGCCAATTCACTTCAGCTCTTGGCTTCGTACCGGAGGAGGTTGAGATGCCCTACATCATGAAAGGACGTGCTGGATCACCATCGGAAAACGTATGCGTCTATGATCTGAAGATGAGACGAGAAATCGATGCGATATTGGTCGAAAAGTCCAAGGACTGGCTCAGTCGCCAGGCTGAAGCTAGAAGGCCATTCTTTCTTTACCACCCACTGGTACATCTGCATTTCCCGACATTGCCCCACACTGATTTCGAAGGCATAACTGGCAATGGCGAATTCGCAGACTCCATGGCGGAGATGGATTTCCGCGTTGGTCAGATTTTGGACCATCTTGATACACTGGAAGAACCTATTCGACAAAACACTATTGTCATCTTCGCGTCTGATAACGGACCGGAGTTCAGACCACCTTATCGCGGTACAGCAGGGCCTTGGACGGGGACCTATCACACCGCAATGGAAGGCAGTCTTCGTGTGCCCTGCATTGTACGATGGGAGAACAGAGTTCCTGCCAACGTGGTGTCGAACGAGATCATTCACATCACAGACCTGTTTAGTACTATTCTGGACCTTGCTGGTGCTTCGACTCTGATACCTCGGGATCGTCATATCGATGGTATAGTCCAAACGAATTTTCTCTTCAACCCGCTGACCAGGAAATCTCCACGCCAGGGATTTCTCTTTTACATCAAGAATGAGCTTCGCGCCATCAAATGGCGTGATTGGAAGTTGCATTTCGTGTATGAGCCCAAGGTAAATCAAAGTAGTGGACACCTGGAAAGTCCATATCTATTCAACACCACTCGCGATCCAAAGGAGGAGACCGACATTCTGGCATACAACACTTGGGTTTTGCAACCAATGCTGAAAATGAGAGCTGCATTTGACGTTAGCTTGAAAGAAGAACCTCAAAAAACTGCCACGAATGGAATTGGCGGAATTGCCGATAGCAAAAGTGTGCTGTAGTCAAAAATCGTTACATCGTGGGGAATAAAATGTCGAACCCTTCGAGTCCATATTGTAGCTCAAAATCTTGCATGAATGAGGCCCACTCATTGTCTTCGACTGAGCTTGACACACTGGCAATTGCCACAGACGGATCTTGCCAAGACCCGGGCGCCATGTGGCTTCCGTTGATGGGAGGATGAGAGGCTTCAAATGCAGAACCTTTCTTGATTTGGAACAATGCTCCCAGCCTTGTGGCAGCCTCTGCTGCAAGCTTCCAGCTGGTGGCCATTTCTTGCAGGATAATATAGAGCGGTATCCCGAAAGCCTGGAGTTCACTCGAGGTGTGTCTAAGTGTACTGTCAGTGTTACAGTTCACATTTGAACAAGCCACCACAATGTTCACCGCGATCAAGGCGGTGTGGACAAGCACAAGTGGTGCACAGCTTAATCCATCATATTGTGCGCTGAAAGATGCTGCCAATGCTACTATCGCATCAATGGATTCGACACAAGCCTGAATCGCTTCCAATTGCTCTCTCGGATTAAATGAAAGCTTGGCTGCTGTTGTCTGTGTAGCGGACCAGATGAATCGCTTATTCAGCGACAAACGAGCCGCATGGTAGATGATGTGCAACGCAGCAACTCGAGGCGTTAACAGGGTGGTTGCCGGTGCGCTTTTATTGTACCTCATCTCTGGAGGAAGATCATCATAAAATTTTAGCAAGCGAGCATTGAATTCGCTCACAACCATTGCATTATCAACACTCTGTTGGTCATATTTGGTCGCAAGTATACGTTTGAGAATGTGATGGATGATGGACGAAAGTCGAACTAGCTGATGGAGGGTCAAGATCAGTCTTGGCGATGGAGGTATTGGTTCCCTTAAATGTGTTAAGCCGTGTTCGACTATGAAATTGTCAAACACTGGAATATGTGGTCGAGGCACAGCGGCTGAGACATCGGTGTGATCATCATACATGTCAGCCGGTCTTCCTAGATACAAAGCAAATATTTTATCTGCTGCATAGCCCCCCCAATAAATGCGACGACGAAGCTCACTTGGGGATCGGAACTGCTCCATCGTAGGCAAGACATTTTCTTTCAAGTCGCGCTGAAAGCCGAGATCGTGCCAAATTCGAAATGCCATTCCAGAAAGGAGCCAAGCTTGAGAATGATAATTGTGTCCCAGAGCATATGTTGCTAAGCATAATAGTGTCTGGAGAACTGTGGGATGAGGGTTAGACAGTGCCTCTTTCATAACCATACTCAGCGCAAGGTTGAAAAACTTTGGAGATTGCTCCCTGGCTGAGCTTTTTGAACACATGGTGGCACCTATCGAGGCAATCCCAAGTATCAATGAGGGCGAACAAAAGTGGGCTCTGTTCATTCCCGAGCTCTCTCGGAAGATAGGAACAAAATCCAGCAGAAAGGCTTCCCTGTTGATGAACATTGCGGTCGAGTACTGGTATCGAAAAAATAGCGCTATCGACTCAGGAACGCAAGGGGATTCCAACAGGGACTTCAAGTCATCACAACGATCGAGATTTGCGAGGCTAGTAATTTCGTTGAAGGCAGGAGGCAGAACAGCTTCATTGTAGATGCTTGTACCGAGGTCCACAGCGAGAGATGCTTTTCACCATCAGTAAGGATTGTAATTGAAATTGTCCTCCAGAACCTACCCTGTTCGTCCTCTTCTGAGGGTTTGGTTCTTGATGATGACCTTATTGATTCACCTCTTTGAACGTTGGCTTCAAGGCCAGATAATTCAAAAGAAGCAGTCTCGGCCAGAAGCTCTTCCCGTTCTGCGTCATTGGAAGCATTTCTTACTTTGAGCAGAAATGCTTCGAGCGAGAGGATTCGTTTTTCAAGGGCATCCGCATACGTTCTAATCACAGGTGCTCGCTTATTATCGTTCTCTCGATATTCGCAGTGCACCAAAGCGATTGAGCAATTGATGCAGGTCTTTGTACGCGAGCATCGTATCTATGAGCGTTTGATAAGTGACAATCCCATCACTGGCCCTGCAGTCTCTCGGGGTCGCTTGCTTCGGGTACAAACCTTGCGTTGTTGACATCGCTTGCAGCTGATGATAAGTTTATTGTGAGCGACTGTTGAGTGCTTCTAAGCTGACTGACTTACGATATTCGCATGTTCTGACAATAGCCTCTTTTTGATGGATGGCAGATATGCCTGGGTACTTATCAACTTGTCGTTGCAAGAAACTTGAACTTGAGGCATTAACAAATGCCAAGCCGCTAATAGAAATAGTGGCTCATTCGTCGAGGTACCGGAGAAAAATGCCACGTGATGACTGCCCACGCAACGCCACGAGAACCTGCTTCTGGTGACCTGGTTATTGAAGCAAGGGTAGAACAACTCACAGCAACATTAGATCGACAGCGGGAGGCTTGGTCGCAAGTCGGTATGGCAAATCCACGCCTTCCATTCCTGTGGCCGAACTTCTTTCGTGCTGTGCGAGCCTGTGAACCGACAACGTACAGATCAATTCGCACTCCTCCTACAGGAAAAGCCACTCGCAAAGCAAAATTCCATTCTACCAGCAGGCGCTGTCAGGAAGCGATCGTGCAAAGATATGGCCAGGCGGCAACACAAAACCTTCCACCTCCATCGAAACCAGACGAAGCTTTGTCCCCCACGAACGAGGCGAAGCAGGTCTCCTCCACAAAACAGGAATCTCCAAAATCCTCCCAGCCCTCCTACAAAGCCAAGCATACCGAGGAATATGTAGGACAAGATGACCCTCAAGAGTCCAATACCACGTCCGACTATATCGACGAAGCCTCGTTCTCGAAGGACTCCAAACATGAGGTCAAGACATCAGAGGAAGGGCCTCTAGAAAATAAAGAGCTCGAGATGGTGCTCTCCATTCCTTCACCATCTGAGATTAAAGGCAAGGATGGATCGCGGCATCCACATCTCGAACCATCTCCCTATGAGCATCACTTCGACACGTACAGTCTGGTGCAGCAACTGGCCTCAAAAGAGCCACCAGCATACACGGAAGAGCAAGCAATCACTTTGATGAAAGCAATCCGTCTGATGCTAAACCTAAATCTGGATTTTGCAAAAGAAGGTCTCGTGTCAAAATCCGACACCGAGAACGAATCTTACCTCTTCCGTGCAGCCTGTTCCGAGTTGCGCACCACGTTGCAGACCGCGCGACACACCGAGACGCTGACACAGCGCTCCCATCGCGCTCAATTACAGCATGAGTACGACATCTTGAACCAGAAAGTCACTCAGGATCTGTTGACTCTACGCGAAGAGCTTAAGGGTCTGTTCAACGATCGGAAACTAGGTCTGCAGGAAGAGAAGCGTAAGATCGACAGCAAGATTTCAGAACTCAACTATGAGATTACAGTTCTGCTGAACAGCGAGGCCAAAAGCGAAGTCGAGGGTCTGAGATGGGTATTGACTCGTCGCGCAGCGTTTGCGATCGGCATGTGTGCCTGTAAGTTCTCGCAATATAGTCCTTCCCACACCACATCAGCTTTGGCATACAAATACTAACTGCGCAACTCCAGTCATGATCATCTCAACGCTGAACTACTCATCCATAAAATCCCGTGGGAAAGAGGAGATGGAGAAGAAACGCGAGGCAGCGGCCAGAGCGCATGAGGAGAAAGTCGATGCCGCTGTCGCCGCCAGATTTACCACCCCCAGTCGTGAGCAGGGCACTCAGACTGCCGAGTTTGAGGGGAGCATGGGGTGAGTTGAACATGTGGGAATGATCGACAGCCCATTTCTATATAGACCATCCGAATGAAATCATGATTCGGACCTCGTTCTCAAAGATTATAAGATACTTTCGCTTTCCTTTACTTTCCCATCTTACCAGAATGCATAGAGGATTAAGAGATTATCACGCTCCTCCGGAAGCAATGGAAACTTCTTTGTCCTTTTTGCAATTCTTTGTGGCTCAATTGACTGTCTCTGATGAAAAGCATTGTCCTTTCCTATCCTGCATTCCCACGCGATGGGGAAAAAAGGTAGAGGCCAAAAATTCCTAATGAAAAGCCTCATCACAGCCGTAGCCTATATGCTTTGCCTCACAATGGGGTATCAAACTTTTTGGTCGTAGCTCGTTGTACTCATTACATTCATGTGGTCGTTGGCGTTGGTCGGACTCATCATAACCATCGCCATTGTTGTCATCAACATCACCATCATCATCATCATCAGACCCTTGGTCTTAGTAGAATTCCATTCCTTCCTGCACTCATGGCCTTTGCCTGTCTTCCCGGCATTGCCTTGCACTCCAGAATTCTCATCCACCATTCCTTGGTTATTTCTCTCGATTTATTTCTTATTCCGATAAGGCACTTTTGCTCTCGTGCTTCTGCCTTCGAGAGGAGGCCGCCATCTGAAAATCCGACCCTTTCATATATTTTTATTTTCACATCCAAATTCATTTGCCTTTTGAGGGATGGGTCATGTTTCCTCAGGCCTTGTCTGGATTTTTTGTGACTGGCTGCTTTCTTTGCCCTTTGTTTCATGGACGCCTTTTCAGGAGGGCCAGATGGTCGATTTTGGCTTTCCTTGGGCTTGCCTCAGAGCGATTCAATTGCTTCAATTGTTGAAGCCTGAGAACAGTCCAGAATTCGCCTGGCCGTTCAAATTTTGGAAGCCATAGTTGCGTGGTATGCCGCCGCCATTGTTGTTGCCACCGAAGCCATTGTTGGTCGGCTTGCTGCTGGTCTTGTTGGCCCCAGCGGCGCGTCTTTCGCCACCGATTGCACCAAACCCTGCGTTTTTCGGGGTGGCATTGTTGCTGCCTATTCCAGCAACAACAGGAGCAGGCTGCTGACGGCGCAGGGCATTCAGCTGGTGTTGCAGAGCATTGCGCTCCGAAATCAGCTTTGCCACCTCATCTTGAATCTGAGGGAGCAGTGATACTTGATGTGTTGCTCGTGCGAGCAGCGTCTCCACGTTGTAAATGTGACCAGCCTGCTGCGCAAGCTGTTGTTCAAGCATCCCATTTTTGACTTCTGCTTCTCTCAGAGCGTTGGCGGCACCTGCAACCGCCGCGGGAACATTCTCCTGCTCAAGGCAGTCAATCAAATCTTTCTGAGTTTTGATAATGTGTTGTTGCTGCAGTGCTTGATTTTGCAGCTCCTTGTATTTTGCGACACCTTGCATGTAGTCATCTTGATGCTTGTCCTGAAGCTCTTTCAAGGTGACCTTGCGGGCCCGCTCATATGCTGCGACATTTGCAGCGATGTTCTGTTCATGTTGCGCCTCAACAGCCTTGAGTTGGCCGCGGAGATGCTCTGCATCGTGCTCGAATTCTCCTCTCTGGTAACGCAGCTCCTGATTCCGACCAAGAAGCTGCTCATGTTGATCCCATAGCTCCTCTGCTCGACGCGCCATGCCGTCACGCTCAGCCCGGAGCTGCTGCATCTCTTGCTTGCTGTCTCTCTCAGACACCTCTTCCGAAGTTTCAAGGTCTTCAATGCGCTCGTTGAGGTTGTGGATGACGCCAACGAGTCTAGAATTCTCTGCTTTCAGCTTTTCGTTTTCTTGCTCCAGGTCCAATTTGGTAGGACTATCAGAGTGAATAGTGTCGGGTGTCTCTGGGCTTGCTGAACGTTGACTCTCCAAAGGAGATGGCTCGGGTGATGAATTGCACTCTAGGTCAACTTGAACATATAGATCTTTCGAAGGTGCTCCTGCTTTAGAGATGCTCACATCTCCCACCTCCTCGGTCTGAGTTGCACAATTGACATATGCTGAAGTAGTTGATTCTTGGCGGCAGACTCTCGTGGGAGCCGGAGTGGCATGATTGAAGGATTTGGTGGCAAGCGGAGAAGCAGCCTGAACTTCCTTGATGCTGGAGGCTTGCTGATGATGGCCGGGGAAATTTCCGGGAATCAACGCTGAAGGCAGTGTGGATGGGGCAGCATTGGACACCTGTTCTGTGTCAACATCGAAGATACTCAACACTTCTGAGCTGAAATCGTCTGCAAATCCGGAGACGATGGTATCGATGCTTGGTGCACGCCTCACCATGCTTCGTTCAATCGAGGCAGCTGGTGTGGGAGTGCTGGCGCCTTCAACGATGACTTCATTGGTGCTTTCAGTAGATAAGGTGCTGGACTCTTCCATCATGGGGCTGGATGTACTGTTCTCAGTCTCTGTGGGTGAGGCTTTACGGAGTTTGACTGCATTGAACATTGCAATGGCTAGAGCAGATTGAATCGATCCAGCTGGAGAATTTCGATTCTTGGAATCCTTGGGATGGTTGGAATGTTTGAAAAGGCCTTTGAACCCCCTTGGAAAGGCGGCTGCTCGTCGAAGAATGCCAGTAAGTATGTGAGTCTTGCCAGTTGTGCCCTTCCTCGAAGTTGGCAAGGCTGAGTGTAGTGGTGCTGTTGTCAAAGGGGTATCATATTGAGGTAACGGTCCTGCCTCATACTCGCGGCGAAGGGTGATGCTTGATGGAAGAAGAGCAGCAGCACCAGACAGTACGACTGCTCCGACGCGCTTGATGGCGTTCTTTGGTGCCATTGCGCTGCTCAATTCTGTCCTGTTGTGATGATTGAGAGAGTAATATTGGGTTTTTGTCTGGGGAAGAAGGATGCGTTATGGTGGAGAAAGGGATAACGTTGTGGAAAGGGGGAAAGTTGGGCTGGGAAAATTGTGCTGTCCAAGGCTTGAGGACTCGAGGCTTCGTTGATCGAAGGCACTGAGTTGAGCTTGAGAGTCTTGAAGAAAGTTTCGTGTGTGTTGAGGAGGAGAGGAAGAGAAGAAAGGTCGAGAAATTAAGAATGATGGAAGATATACCATATGCAAAGCTTGAGGCGGTCAGGTGGTGCTGAGGCAGCTCGCTGCGCGACTCTCGTTATCGAGGCAATGGGCTGCTTGTGACGCGTCGACGTGATTGCGTAAAGTACTTCACCACAAGGCAGTCGGTATGCAGCTGAAGGGCACCGGGACTTCACTGATGGCGATGTCACTGCCATGAGCATGGTCGACGCAGCGGGGCCAGGGTGGTAGCCTTCCACCAAGAACACCATCTAGACTGGCAACGAGGATTCCAGTGCTCCGAGCTGAATGTCATTTTCATATATGCCATATATCAGCTATCTTCTGGTCCACGAAGAAACCATGGTATGAAAAAGGATTGGAAGCAAACAAGCTGCGCTTGTCCACCGGGAGCAAACGACAAACCTTTGTTCGTTGAACACCGCTCGGTTGCGTGAACGAACAAAGAGCAGACACGGATAGGGTCACTGCTGTGACAATCTTTTTTGGAGGACCCTTCATCAAGACGATGGGCTCATTTCTTGACCACTTACCGAGATATGCTTGTGACAGTATGGCTTCTTCACTATCAGGAAGTGGGTTGAGGTTGAAATATGCATTTTCAATCGGCTGCCAGAGCGCTCGGCTTTCACCACCGCCGCACAAGTCTTGAGACAGGTTTCAGCTCACACTGAAGCCTCACCTAGAATACAATCTATATAGTAAGTACATATGTGGCCTATCTGCTTGAGAGGATATCCTGGTTTGAGAATCACCGAATCCGTGATCAATGTCGGTGGGAAGTGCCAAGATCCGCATAAAGGGGCTTTTGGCCTTGTCAATAACATGATCAAGTTTACCATTGCCACGAAGTTAATGGCTATCGGTGTCGACTAAAGAGTTGGAAAGAGATGAGTCTTCAAAGTCCAAAACATCTGCTTCTGAAAATGCCGAAGGAGATGGAGATTGTAGTAGGGTAAGAGGGTCAGGACCTTATGAACTGACGATGGCCTACGGCTTTCTCCGCAGCCACTTTGCAGATTACCCCCTATTTCTAGCCTGCGCTTTAATTTCAGCCACAGCCTGATGCCCCAGGCCCGCAGACAGCATCGAATTTACAGGGCTTCCAACATTATGGCTCGTATCGTGGACTTTGCTGGCATCCCTTCTCCTTCCTGCATGCAGATACAAGTTGTGGGACATGGAAGAGAAGGAAGTTGGCGGCCACCTTGATCTATAGAGTGTCCAACTCTTTCTCCCTTTCCCAACGCCCTCGTTTTGAGAGCAAACGAACAACATGGCCAACGCATCGGATATTATCACCTACGTGGGCGTGCCCCTCGCCGTCCTAGGCGTTCTGCCCATTCTGTACACATTCATGCTGGCAGTGCTCACACAGAGACGGATACGGGCATCCCTCCTCCATCATGGTCACAAACCGGTCAGCACAACGCGCCCAAATGATGGGTTCATGATTCGAAGTTCTCCCATGACGAGTTTGATCGAGGTCGAGCTCCCCAGATATACGATAGCACCCCTGGAACGGAATAACAATGATTATTGGAAGAATACGGGAGATGGGCAAGAGGTGGAAGGCGAACATCATAGATTGCTTGATCGTGCGGAGAGCACCTTGAGCATGATTGAAGAAGGCAGAGTGCGAGGATTTCTTCGAGGGGGCAGTTGGCGGGCTTTCCATTGGAAGAAATTAATCGTGGGTAGAAAATTGTACCGGATACAGTACGAAGATGAATTGAGAGAGCCGCCCGCTGAGATTGACTTCTCGGAGCTTGTTCATTTCCTGCTGGATTGGGGCGCGATTCCTGATCCCTTGGGCTGGGAGAAGTTGAGATCTGGTGGGTTATGGACACCCGCTGGAACAATATTGCTTAGGAAGGCAGAAGATGAGAATGAAACGACAAAACATGTTGACTGGGTGCTGAGAACCAGTATGCCTGATGAGAGTGATGGGATCTTGAGTGTAACAATTCGATGGTCTCACGACATGAGTGCGGTAATGGAAAGCAGAGGTGCTAGCAGCCTACCTCCTGGCTGGGGTCGAATTGTGCAACCTGCGTTGTTGGAAGCTAATGACAAAGTCGTTCCAGAAGCGAAAGACCTGCCTGCCAGGATTGAGGAGATGAAAAACGCCAATAAGTATAGTTTGGACAGCACAAGTTTCCGTTTTCAGACGGAGAACAACTACGTCCAGAGGCTACAGTGGGAGCAGAAGAACATGGAGACAGGGCTGTCCTGTGAACCCTTCCGCGCCTACGAGCAATCATCCGCAGCAACTTGGTTCACGTGTGTGGCATCCGCCATCCTGGGACAGAACCACAATAGTGGCGGTCTATGGACATTTGAAGTGCCGGCCGACATTAGTGCCTTTGTACGAAAAGACTCGATGCCTTGCGGCGTCATGGTAATCCTCGGGCTCCTTTCGGATACAGATGCCCCAGAGTGGTCCTCTGAAAAGAGCTCAGACTCTCGAAGCAATGGAATGAACATGGCTCAACGGCATGGACAACGATTCCAAGCACGTCTTGCTGCCGAGAGACTCGAAGCAACCATGCCACCCGACCAAGCGAGAGTGCATAAAATGAACCGTGAAGCTGCGGAACGACAAGAACAGCACAATGACATGCTAGCATCCATGTCCGAGCGGCAGGCTCGTGGGGAGCGAAGACTGAAAGAGGCCATAGCAAGCCCTCGTATGAGCATGAAGTCTGTCGGTGAGGCTTGCTTAGCCTGGCTTATCGAACAAGGTGAGGTTGGTCGGGAATGGACAATTGGCCAGGTCGCCGAGGCAATTCTGTATCTCATGGTGGTCGACCAAAGTAAGAGTGAGGAAGGAGAGGCATTGAAGATTATCAAACTTCTTGAGGAATGGCTAGCATGGGCTGTGGCTGGGGGCATGAAGATGGACCAAGTCAAGATGCTCCAGGAGAGGAAGATGGCGTTCTGCTGTGCGGCCATCCTGGCAGCCGTTATTCTAGAGAGTGTGTATTCTGACACGACTGGTGGGAAGGCCGGAGCCGATATGCTAGAATGCATACGATTATGGAGGAAAGTCAGACTAGGATAATGTCCATATGAAAATTCATTAAATGGATTAAGCTATATGTGACCTATCTAAGGCGGTTTCTACCTCCTACATAAATATTACATCAATGAAGTGTTCAAATTCGCGGAGTCGAGAGTCTTTAATTAGGCGCGAGTACCTAAATTCAAGGATAGTACAAGTAACGAAGATCAATGCAAAAAATTGCAAAAAGATGTGCATCAGCCGTGAATCGAACACGGGGCCCATCGATGGCAACGATGGATTTTACCACTAAACCACTGTGATTCCTGTTAGTATATGCATTGAGGATGATTGAGCGAAGATCAACGAACCTGATGCGTGATTGCTGTGACGCAATTTGTGGCAGAACCTTCGATGCTTAAATATATATATCTTTTCTGTTATTCTGCACTGGATGATTGGGCAACAATTGCCATATCCTATGATGTCATTGATTCTCGGCCTTGCGAATTTCAAGTTCCCAAACACCTATCGACCACATTGGGGACGGGCAAACCTTCAGATAGTCGGCAAGATGATCAATACCCCTATGGTCGGTTGATACAAGGCTTCACAATTCAGAAATAGCTACCGACAACCGTCCACCTCCCGTTGCACGTTCTGGCTACCGGATCGGATCCTGGGCTTGGGCCTTTTGACGAACTTCGGTACACCCACGATGGCTCTCAGTCTCTATCTCCTGACATTCAATTGCGGTCGTGCTCTCGTACAGCCTGATAGCTTCGCACCTTATCTGTTCCAGGCTCTGAAACCCAACGCACCATCGCCGGAAGTGCTCGTACTGTCGCTACAAGAGCTCGCTCCAATTGGTCCGGGTCTTCTGGGAGGTTCATTTATTACACCATATTACAATGCGTTCCGGAAAGTTGTCAAGCTCGCCTCGAAGGATCATGGTTATGTCAATGTCATCACGAGAAATATCGGCTTGACGGCGATCATGGTCTTTGCGCGAGATGATGTGGCCGACAATATCAATTGGCTTCACACGGCAGAAGTTGGACTTGGCGTCAGTGATATGGGCAACAAGGGCGCCGTCGGGATCAGACTGGGCTACAAGACAACTGAAACGGAGGAAGTTGTGTTGACTTTTGTTGCTGCTCATCTTGCTCCGATGGAGGATGGACTGGAGCAGCGGAACGAGGATTATAAGAACATTGTTCGAAGACTTGTCTTCATCCCAGATGCAAGCGGGAAGCCGATCTCACGTGGTGAAGAAAGAGAAGATGCTCCATTGTTGCAATCACCCATTCCTCCACATAGTGAAGAGAGTGGTATTTACTCGTCATCCTCGCACCTCTTCTTCGCCGGAGATCTCAATTATCGGACCTCTTCGCTCCAGCCATCTCCTCTAGATGCTGCGGAGAAATTCCCTCAACCGACAAAGGATGAGGACAATCCGAGACATTTCAAGCATCTACTCGCAGAAGACCAGCTTACTCAAGAGATCAAGGCTGGCAAGACATTGCATGGGTTGACAGAAGCTCCAATTGAGTTCCCACCCACCTACAAGTATGACACTGATCCCAACAAAGCCGTGACTCTGGACGGAGAAGACGAATGGCACTGGGCACGTCACCGCTGGCCCAGCTGGTGCGACCGGATCTTCTTCCTAAGCAATGACGACGTTACAGTTGACGCACATACCTACACGTGTCTACCACTGTTCGCAACATCAGATCATCGACCCGTTGCACTGGCAGCTACGGTTCCATTGAGATCGTCAAGGACTGCAGATCGTGTTCAGGAACCACCCTTCAGTATCGACCCGCAGTGGAGAGCCATTAGAGCAGCCGGCAGGAGGAAGGAATTGATTGTGGGTTTGGCGGCTTACTTGACCCTGACGCGGGAGGGCAATGGCTTGGCATTGGCGACGGTACTGGGAGCACTCGGCGGATGGTGGATTATCAGATCGTTGCTGATGGTGTGATACAAATCAAGGAGTCGGTCCCAATAATCAACAATAATAATAATGCAGAGAAACGAACGAACGTGCGCGGAACCACGACGGAGCAAAAGACAATCTGGGCTTCGTTGACGCTCCTTAATGAGTAAGTCATCACACTAGTGACTCAGGATGGTGTTCGTGTGTCAACCACACACCCTGAGATTATCAAGGGATCGAGTGGATCGCCGATCGCCGTAGAAGGCCATTAGGCGAGCGCAATGCTTCGACTGTGATTCTAGCGGGAAGTCATGGAAGGCTTCTCCCCGACGAGCAACCATCCCCACCAACGAACTACTGGGATCTCGCTACCCGATACCTGACACTGCTTCTGGAAGTCGCAGGGAGATAAATGGACGACATTTTGGGGTTGGGGGATGGATGGGATTCGCTTAATATGTAGAGTACGAGGTTGAGCCGGCACGGAGGACGCGTTGTCAACGACGATCGGGTAAATTGTCTTGATGACATGATATGTATCTAATCAGCCGAAGTTTGTTTCTTTGGTCTCCGACGGAATTCAAAGAGATTTGATTGCTACACCCAGGATACCCTTTGAGGTATGTATCCGTTACTCACCGCGCTATGGTTAGCTGTGGCTGATGAATCTGCTTGTTCCCCGAACACCCCCACTTCATGCTGCAACTTGGCTCTCGAGTCTGTCTTGTACACCTGCGGCGTCAGACAACTGACTGTGCAGCTGACATAACTACAAGGTTTGGTGCACATGTGACAGCTTGGAGTTCGAGGAGATCGAACCTTCATAGACCAAGTACGCACGGCACCGTATCTCGTACTGAATGTGCAACCAGGGGGGGATTAGCCGGGGAGAAAGTTCTGGGTGGTCTGATTCTGCGATGCTGGCGACAGGGTACCTGGGTATAGATGACAGCTATTTTGATGCGAGGGCAACAGCAGCCGACTTCATTGTATGGCAGTTCAAGCTGGGTCACGAGGTACCCTAAGGTTTTAGGCCGTCGCGGTGCGTGCAGTGGCTTCTCGTCGATGCACAATTTGAAGGATGGACGGATACAGAACAACTGAACACAAAATCTTAAGAGCACATTTTCTGGAACACGAATCGCAAGCATTGGCTAGCTTCTGTCTCCCGTAAGGTTACAGTCGCCTTGGCCGGTCTGCCAGAGTCAGAGTGAGAAACACGGTAAGGTCATCCTTCGGTGCTGAAAGGAAGGTCTGGACTGTCAGCGGGCCGGAGTCTTCTGAGGTCTGGACTTCCAGCCACCAGTCTCGCCTGGAACCGGTTCAGCTGCTGTGTAGCCATGAAAAGACAACAATGACAATGGGAACGCGATGCGAGTCTCATGGTTGAATTTTCAATCTGAATTGGATTCGTGGAGGGATTGACCTGGCTTGGTTGTGGAAATTCATCCTATGATGAATAATAATACACAAAGGCGTGGTCTGAGACGTCAAGCATTGAGAAACATGTCCAACGTTGGGGGTCAAAATGTGGTTCCCGAAACGGAGAGTTTAAGAAAATGATTGTGCGGTGCCGAGTAAGGTGCCGAGAGAACTTCTTCCCAAAATCGCACCTGCTCAGCTTGAAGAGGTAGTCGCGTACGAGTACTCGTACCTTCTTATGGTTGTTCCTGCGAGTTAACGGTCAGCGCCCGAGCCATCCGCACGGCGCAGTTTAGGCAGAGGGGGAAGCCTACGAGTAAGTGCCATGGGTGACTAACGCGGCAGGGAGCATTCTGGGGAGGCTCCGACTCTACGAGGGCCCTATTTTTGTTAGTGGGCCTTGGGCAGCCTGAGGCCGCAATTGTGCCTGACGAGTCTCCGAGTCCGCTTCGTGCCGCTTGTACCGACCTACGATGTGGAACGAGGTGATATGATTGCAGCCTGAAGTTTGAATACCACAAATTGATCAAGTTGAAGTTGTTGTGTTACATTGTAATGATCAGAATACCTCGTAGGGTAGGTAGTGAAGGATTCCACGCACAATGCAATGACACCACATTCTGCAAACCAGTCCGTAGTGGAATACGCCCACCCTTGATGAATCACCTAGATATCGAGGAGTGAGGATGGGATAAATTATAGGCAGGACTGGCTCGGGACAGCTGATTGGCAAACCAAAGCAAGAGTCAGATGTAGACTCAGCCATGATGGTGACTACGAATCATGCATACTAATGCTGTGACCTGCTTCCAAGTGTGGATCCTGTTGTTACAAGTCGATGCAGCAATTACGAAACCCTGGCGTGCGTCCGTCGCAGGGCAAGGCTTGAGGCTTGACAGGGCAAGTCCAAGGCGGGCTCGCGCGGGTCATAATTGGCGGTGCCAGTGTCACTTACCGTCGCGGCGGCCTAAAGAGCTTCTCGATCTCTCACACAGTCCAAGATCCCGGTCACATATCAACTCCGACGTTCCCATTCTCCTTTTCTACCCTTCGATTCCCACAGTCTCTCTTCAAACAACTTCACACTCAATATTCAACATCAACCGAACTCAACACTTGCCTCTCGAGCTTTCGACCAGCTGCCAACAAGCAAACCACTTCACAGAACAGCCACCACCACACCACCACCATCAAGCAGTCTCAGCCAGGCCTCCACCACCTAGTATATCACTTATCTGACGCCGACATTATTGGAGCTCGCTACTACTCCAAACCATTGGTCTCTCTTCCAGTCTTCTGCCGACAATCAACCAAAATGTTCTCCTGCACCAACCAACCCCGTGGATGCCGCGGACGATGCGATAACGCTGGTGGTAAATGCACAGAATGCAAGGTATGTTTAACCCGTTATTCTTTTGATCTCTACGCAGCACTGACAAGTATCATCAGATGTACAACTTCCGCAGTCGAAACACCAAGCCATTTCGATCAGTCTTCTCACAGCCGCCCAATTTTCGGTCAGGGCTGTTGACTACGTCATCGGAGGCTGATGTCACCATGCCGTTAGACCCTGCAGATGAGGCCCGATAGAGCAACCAGTCAACTTTCTCACTTCACTTCCACCACTTTCAACTGCCACCCAATCCGTCCGACCGCCTACCTTGGCAATTTCCAAGGAAACCGTCATGCGGTCTGCAGCTTGACATGGAGGGTGATGATGATGATGTTCTTACGACTCAGACGACGATTACGACCTTACTCTGAATTGCAGCCTTTCTCGCTTTCTTCTGTGCCAACATGATGCACACTGTTCACGATTACCACTTTTTATCGGATTTAGCATTGGTGTCTGGGGCCATTTTCTTTCACATTTTCTGAGCATATTAGCGACTGGCAACAGATGTACACGATTACTTCTGCATTGATGGACCCGGCATCTCCTTTTTATGCCATGGGTTTTGTAACAACCTCACCACTATTCTTTGGCAAGCGTGGCCTTGCAGTATTAGGTTGCATGAGCGACTTCCTGCGAGATTGCATCTCAGAGCAACAAATCGTACCACTTCGAGCAAAAAGCAGACGACGAATGGACGTCGAAGGGAAAAAGCATTGGGATTGTTAGACGGGGAAGGAACATTGAGTCAGCGGCTGGTTTCCTACTCGTGTACCAACATTGTTCCCAACACTGCATCTCCTATACGCTTGAATTAGTTACAACAGAATCATCACAGCTCCTCGAAGCTTGTGACCAGTTAGAGAACAAATCCAAAAACAGATTAAATCTATCAATCAATGATTTCCCTTCTGCACAGTAGGATCGCGTGATGCACGCTGTGCTCGGTTGCAACCGCCCAGGTCATCTTTCGCCCATATTATGCTGATACAAAATACAATTTGCAAAACAAGTCTTAGCGAATACTTGGATCACTATAACATCACTGATGATCACCACCTGCGCAGCAGCTAAATGCTGCGGGTTTCATGTTGTACGAGCTTGGTGATGCTAAAAATGACATGTTGGCTGCAGAAACGAGAAGTTGAAGTGAGACAAAGGCGTTGAAGGGGCAGTGCTGGGCCTTGGGCAGCTGCAGGCAGGCTCGCAAGCCAACAAGCCCGTAGCTCGCAAGCTGCAAGAATCATCTGTCAACGGTCGGCCTGACCTGCATGATCAACTATCATTTCATTCGTGCTCGTACGGGATATATTTCCTCGTAGATTCGGCTCTTTCCGCTGATCCCCACGTGATGGGATCATCACGACTTGACGTTGGAGTGCGAGTAGCCCGTAGGTGTAGGTACGCATTACGCAGTACTCGGTACGCAGGTTGGGCCCGGGAGCACCTCGGCATAGACATAGAAATGCTGGCTACCGGAAGGCTTATCTCGGGCTCAACAGAGGAGATCTACAGCCCTAAATTCCCAGCTTCCGTTCCAACTCATGTACTCGGTATCGCGTACTAACAAATAGGTAAATTAACAATGAATTTAGCCAGAGACTACCTACCGAGGTACCTACTTGAGACGTCATGTCCCTGCATCTAAGCGAATTCTGGAAGACAACGACATCACTTCGTGTCCAGATCCAAGTCCCTTCCACTTTGCTCGACTTATCAATGCGTGAGAACGAAGAAAGGAACTCTGCTTTCTACAGCGTGACCACCATCTTGTGGTAGAGCATACGCCATGGCATCTCTATGGGATTCATGGGATTCATGTCCTTGGGGAAGTTATGTCAACATCTGCCTCTATCATTAAAATCAAATCCGCCCGACCAGGTAGGTCTGTCACGGATTTCTTCAACATGGCTATGATAGATCTGACGAGTTCTTCTTGGGGAAGACAATTGCTCATTAATCGTGCTTGTCTTGAGCAAGAGCAACCTCTGAAGAAGGAACTCACGATGCTTCAAAGGCACCTACTCGAGGACGGCGCCTTCCCCATCCACATGATGCTGCTACTCATCGTCCATCCAAGCTCCCACCTCCTCTTCCCTTTGTCACATCACATCCCACATCCACTTCCCCAATTAACAACCTGGTCAAATTTTTGGTTACCAGCTCTAGTACTCCAGTATGGTTTTGACCGAGGGTCAGCAAAGTGAGCAGCTGGCTCAAGGCCACGATTGTTACGCGTGCAAACATGCATTTATAGCCGCCGACCGCGCCATGAAGACTTCCTCCTCCTCAGACGAGAACTATGGTGCTCTACCTTCCTCCTACCGCAGGCTTCGGAAGTCGAAATCTATGATAACTTCTAGATCGTCCTACTCTCAACCACGCGGTCACTTCAGTCCTCTCCTTCGTGTCAAGCAATCCATAAGCAGGCTTAGACCTGCATGGAGGCCTCCTGGAATAATTGATCCTGGCCAGGCGGTGACAAAGTCTACACCGTCGAGGTCTTCGGGCAAACAGTCTCGGCCCCTGGACCACCTAGCTCGGCAGTCAAGCCGACGTGGGAAGGAGCCAAGCAGCACGAAGCAGTTGAGTCGGGCTGAGATCAGCTCCTTGCCTAAGCTCAGCGGGCAAAGTATAGCCGAATGTGCAAAGACCAGCTATGGAGATTTTCGTATTCCGGGAGACGACAAGAGTCACATGAAGAAGCTCGGCTTTTCGAAACGAGAGATCTTCTTGATCGGCCGAAAAAGGGAAGAAAGAAATTCGGCGGCCCCAAGCTACCTCAGAGAGGAGAGAACAAAAATTGAGACTACACAAGCGGCATCCCAGAAGCAACCGAGTCCCGCGCCAAAACCATTTTCGAACCACTTCTCTGGAAGCATTTGGGCGACTGTCAAAGGATCCTTGAAAAAAAGGAGCGTGTCGGCCCAATTGCTGGGAACTGAACGTACGCCATCTGAAGAACGGAATATACCTTCAAGCGATAATCATGCCAAAGACCACAAAATTTCCCATCCCTCGGATGTGCTGTCTCCTATGGAACAGGACGAGGCTATCGACTCGCTGGCCAATGACCTTCACCAATCCGCTAGCAGAGAAAGCTTACATTCAAACAACAAGTCCCGTGTTACCAGCTGGACAAACTCAAGCACAACTGGGTCAGTTGCACTGCGTTCTGGACCGCTTGAGCTGAATCGACTGTCCGTGATCAAGGAAGACGGGGGCCCGCATCAACCCTCTTCGTCCGCAGGGCGACATATTGGTGGGGTTAGTCTCTTTCAGGAACCTTTGCAGTCAACGACAGGCGATGGACAGACTCTACTACCTGTTGACAGTCAGCGTATCTACTCGGCATTGATTGAACGAATCAGGCAAGAAGAAGCCGAAATAGAAGACACTGCTGCAGCTTTGAAAGCCTTGAACCAGGAGAGAGCGATTAATACTCCCATATCAATTAGGCAAGAGCCTACCATACGTTTTGTGAAGAGTGATTCGTCCATGACTGGTACAGTCTGTGCAGACACTCAGCCACCATTGAATGACCCGAGCCTTCCTGAAGTCGCTTGTAGCGAAACACAAATACATGGGCAGGCAACGCACGAGCTGCGCGGATATGAGCATCATGACCAGCCGCTGGAATCATTCCCAAGCTTCCTACCGTTCCCTGTTGAGCGGAAGTCCAATCGTCCCAGTCCGTTCCAGCAGATCTTTCGTCATAAGCGCACGCACAACATCAACAACAACCTCAGTGGTGCTGAACGCTACTTATCCGTCAACCCACACTCTGATCCTCCCAACCTTGGTCGACTGCAATTTGGCAACAGCAGTGATGACAGCATCTACTCGCGAGCAACGGATGGTCTGCCGAAATTCAATCACATGTCGTCAGGTGAAAGCGCTGCGAGCTTGATTTGGTCTCCCAACAGGCTTTTCAAATCTAAGTCCATGGTAGAGCCGATGAATACCATGCGGGTCGTGTCCAAGTCACCCTCATCTTTTCAACATTTCTACAATCCAGCAGAAATACAAGAATGCAATCCATGGTTGAGCTCAAGAAATTCTAGCCTAGGATCTCATGCTCGTGAACAAGCTGAAGATGGGGATATTGAATTGAGTCTGCGACATATGAATCTGAGCTCTGACCAGTCCATCGCAGGCACGGAGTCTTCGGCGCCGACTACCACCCACGCAAAAGTTAAAATGATGTTCAGACGTGGCAGGACGCCTTCTGAAAAGCCAAATTATCCACTTTCCATTGATCAGAACAAGCAAGGCCACACAAGCAACAACAGATCAGCAGGTCGTGAGCATAACAAGGAGACCCAGATATTTGGTCACGTTGGCACACCACCACTCAGTACGCCAGGTCGCCTACACTTGCAGGCAGAGATTGGTAGCTGGCATAGAAAGCTCAAGCAGAGTAACAGCGAGGTGCCTTTCAATATTCGGCGAAGCGAACTACACGCAAGTCCGATAAGCAACATGCAGACCGGGTCAGTAACTTTCAGCGATAATGGGGACAGCCCTTCACAAAAAGTCAAGGATCGTTTGGTGGCCCGCTTGAGTCGACCATTTGATATGGATGTCCCACGCCACAACAGACCCTTCGATAGCATGTACCTTGGGAAGAGAACTCCTGGACATGCAGATACTCTAGGCCATAGCCGATTGAGCGTTGCTCCCCGTGAATCCAAGAGCTATGGTGGTCTTCGTAGGCCACCTAAAAACATTCAGGATGATGCTCTTCCAATAGTCACTTCCTCATCCACGACAGTCTCGAGGAGTGCATCCAAGATAGCAAGTTTGTTCAGTGGACGGCGTATGGTCAGCAACTTTCTCAGAACCCGTCGGATAGAAAGGAGTGTGAGTGCAGATGAGAAGGATACATATGCTGGAGGTCCAGCTTTCATCTGAAGATACTGATGTGATATATTTTACGGGCAGACCGACACACTCATACTGGTGGAACTCAATAGCCCAATATGTCAAGTCGTATACTTAGTATTGTTTACTCGGCCTTCAAGCCCAAGTATTCAGTCTACACTTATTGGTCAGAACGAGGACCTTTATCAGGCAGCCAACTAGCCTACTCCTCTCAACAGACCATCAAAACAGTAAATCGTCTGACTTGCTCGTATAGTGACGAGGGTAGAGCATTTGCACAAACTATCTCCCAATATGCTATCCCGGCTCGAAGTTATACTGCCATAACTCTAACCGGTCTACATTGACCTCGTTCTGGTCAAGCTGAGCTGGTCGTTGGTGCTTTTGATCTGATGGACAACTTTACTCTGGTTCAAACTCGACTCCACCCACAAGGCAACCAACCATCGTTTCCTGGAACTCAACTCGAATACAACACATGTGATGGCAATGCCATTCCGTGTCCATCTATCGGTGAAGACGAT
This sequence comes from Exophiala bonariae, assembly GCF_035927105.1. Taxonomy (NCBI): domain Eukaryota; kingdom Fungi; phylum Ascomycota; class Eurotiomycetes; order Chaetothyriales; family Herpotrichiellaceae; genus Exophiala; species Exophiala bonariae. The sequence continues at coordinate 2,923,340 of NW_027042476.1, read as the reverse complement.
TGGATATTGACAATTCATATACGATCAAATGGTGCGGCTTTAAGCTGGCTATGCCAGAGGAAGGTGCATTGCTCGCTCCTGCCCGAGTCCGTTGGCTGATATGATGATGCTTACCTTGTCGCAGCTTGGTAAACTGTCGGAGGGTTGTCAACATGTTGTGGAGTGCGCTTCTGATAACCCTTCAAACTTTTCACCATGACTCCTTCAATTATGGTCCTCAATGCTGAAAACTTTTGACTCCATCTTGTTGAGGCAGCAATCATAACAAGGAATTGAAGGGCGAGACCTACCTTTCACCTTTCTCTCCTCCTCCTCCTTCTCTTCTTCTCTTCTTTCCTCCTCCTTTCCAAGGTTCGTCCTATGCTCTCATATCCCCCTTGTTACTCTACCGTGATTGTTACCGTTACTTCTAATGGCGATACAGATTTCGATTCCCAAGACTGCGAGGCACACTGTGAAGGATACTGGACGATCGAAGTTGGGATCTGCTGGTAAGTGAATCTGCCTCAGCCTGCCTCCCCAGGTCCAGCTTCAAGTGCTTCTGATTTCCTTCACCATCTCGATCAATCGTGTTTTCCTTGCTTGTTGTCTGATCCCATCCTGCGCCGAGACAGGCATTCATCAGTGGAAAGACTGACACATGTTCTTTCCCCCCAGACCGTCCTGTCGATATGACAGACAACAGCGAATTCGACCTGAGGAGGCGTTTGCGAGAAGCCAGGGCTCGCCCATGGCTGACCAATAGCGTTGTCCGAAGACGGTCAACAACGGAGACTTCTGCTGGTCAGACTAAGAGTTTGGATGAGCCTAAACCCTCTGTCAGTACCATCGTGACGGCTGTTCCTGCGTCATGCCCTCCGAGGCCCACCTCAGGCACTTCGGAGAAGCAGAAGACGAAGCCGGAGAAAGCCCCCAATGCTGTGGCGAAGGCGAAAGCCCTAGCTCGTTCAGCGGGATCGAAGATCCCAGTCTGGGTAGGCCTATCTTGTGCATTCTCACGCTGCTCTCTCCAGCCGGATGGTGTAGAGACAAAGGACAGACCCGCCGCTCATCCTACGGTCACGAAGGATACACCGGCGTCCAGACTCCCAGTTCGTGTTTGGAGGTCGATTGCTTCGTGTCGGCCTGCATTGCCGCAGGTACGGCGTCGCAACACTCCGAATGCTCATGCTGGGGCGTTAAAGGACAAGGGTGCAGGCAAAAATATCCTACGGAAAGGCATCACAACGATCACTTTACAGATTCCAGGTTTCAAGAGCAAGGGGCTTGTTCGGGAGGGGGTAAAACCTCGACCGATCCTCAAGCATCGAGCCACACACTTGGATGGCGCTGAGTCTTCACCTCTGCTTTCGATTGGCCAAGGAGTGAAATCCGAACCCAAGAAGAAAGTCATGTGGAGCGAGAAGCTGATCACCCAATACATTCCCAAAGGGGGGGAAACTCCTCTAGCGTGGGAGTGCAAGGGTTGCAAGCGGGACGATTGCAATTGTGCACGGGCAATTGCAGACCGAAACTCGATGGATTTGTCGTTCCATGGATGGTTGAGAAATCAACTCGCGCTTGGTTACGACAATATCAATTACCCGGTGAGAAGTGCGAAGGTAGTGAAGGGTGAGCTGCTCTTTGAGCTGCTAACTCTCGAATCACCGCCCGAGTAACGAGTACTGGAGGCCAAGTGTGGTAAGTTCCCTTGCTTTGCCATGGCATTCAAACACGCTGACCCCAAATACCAGGCGAGGGTCAACAGGTGGTTTGAGGTTTTCGGCAGGGCTATTGCTGATGACGGATGCTGCTTGATGGCCGGTGAATCCTTGGACGCTTGGATTCACTTACTTGCAAAATCATCATGTGGATGCGAAGGAGCAGGGGACACGTAACCTGGGTGCATTGTTTTTGTCTTTTCGGAAAAAAGTCCAGAAAATTGGTCGGATGAGTCGACGGCCTCGGAAACCAACCAAAAAAACTTGAATACTCACAAAACGGTTCTTCGAGGGCTTTTGCTTTCGGAGACCATCACCAAAAACTTGAAAATTCAGCATATCATCAAAAAAAATCACAAAAACTCGGAAAATGGTCAATAGGGGCTTTTGCTCTGAGACCGCCAAAAAATGCTTTGGTTGTTGGGTGGTCGGTTGGAGTTTTGTTTTGATTGTCGTTTGTGTCGTTGGAGGGTGGGATGGTCGACACGGAGCAAGATGACTTTCTTGCATTTGCAGATCGACCAGGTTACGTGAGGAGGACAACAGATTGAAATGCCATCATTCTCGCAGGTGTCGGATCGGGTCTAAATGGAAGTTTGGGCTGAATAGGGTTCCGGTTATCTTGAGTTGTACGATGTCGACATTTGCCTTGCTGGGACAGCCACCTTCTCGTGGTGCAGGGTGTTAAGCCGGTGGAAGCTGGTGAACAAGGAGCTGTCGTTGGGGAATGGAGGGAGATAGGTGGAGATGGGTGATGGGTGGTGATGGGTGATGGGTGATGGTATGTGGTATGTGGTATGATCGGATACTGCTACAATGTTCATAAGTTCAGTACCTTGTTGAAAGTCATATGTGGAACACAAAAGAAGAAATGAAAACATTTGATATAAAACTTCAAGCTTTCCACTAGATTGTTCCGAACTTCTGTGTGCATAATCGAAGGAGGAGAAAGCTGACCTGACATTGCATCTTCATAAGCACCTACCTGCCCTTGCCCCTACGTCGCAATGTAGTGATCCAAGTTTGACACGTGCGGCTAAATAACAAAAGACTTTGTTCGCTCACCTCGCGCTTAGAGTGCAAGCTTGAAATCCTACTGACCGGTGATGGACGGTATCTTAGGTAGGTGGGTGTGGTGTGTCGACTCTGATTAAAGTGACTCCGTATACCAGAGATCCACCTCGACACAGAGCCAACAAGGAACTTGAGCGTTTGGGAAATGTCCCTTCGCCGTGGCAGCGGGACATTTGCCGGTGTTGAGAGGTGCTGGGGAAGATTCGGTCCTGCAGGTCACTAAATCCGAGAAACCGGTGTGCGTCGTGACTAGTAGTGCCCATTGATAAACGAAACATACCGGATTTGTGCCTGTAAGGCTCCCATGCTTTTGGTCTGCTAGGTCTTTTGGTTTTGAAGTTTCCCTTTTGCCGTAGGATCTGGAACATGGAACGCGCGACTTCGCCAGTCCGGTCACCAGACATCCAATAACATATCTACCGCCAGGAAAGGGGTTGCTATTGCCTCGCGAGAAATTCAGGCTGGAAAGGCGTCTTCGATGCAGACCAGTGAGACCAGCAGTGACGCCGATGGGAATACCTGTCGACCAGAGCCCACTCTCAGGTGGAAAGTCGTGGCGATCCTGCTCGTCACTGCCATCGGATTCGGTTCTCGGTGGAGTTCGGGCATCGCGGGCCGGGCGCCATGAAATCGACGCTCAAGACGGAATTGCACATCATCGACAACACGCAATTTTTGCACTTCTGGAAGCCAGTGAGGATTTCATGGTCCCCGCTCTGATTCTTTTCAGTCGCTTGTTGACTGACAGGGTTGGCGGAGCTGGTGGGTAGATACCAAGAGAGAAAGAGAGATTCTGGATCGCCGTCCGCTGTCGGCAACTCAACTTGCAGGAGCCATCCTTTTATGGAAACGCAATATATTCCATCGGGTCCATGTTGATCGTCACGGCAGCATCAAGTTCGCTCTTATCGTTTCATGATCGCCGGGAGAATCGTCGCAGCGCGGGGTGATATCTCGACGCAGTTCGCACAGTATAAAATCTGGTTCCCTCCCTATAGCGGGTTCGCATCAAAGTAAGTGGATCCCTTCTGCTTGATCAAGCATGACTGATCGCTGAACAGAGTACTGGTGCATGCCACTGGTTGCACCAGGCTGTTCGGACAAGAATTAACATGTGAGCAGCATCAACATCATCGTCCGTGTGGTCCAGATATGTTGGCGAGCAGACCTATGGCCTAGCAATAATGGCAATGACAATCATGGTTCACAATGATTGCCAAGGATGCACAAATATATTGATATATCCATATTCCCGTCCATGGCCGTTGTCACGTGATTGGGAGGACGATTCGTGCGAGAAAATCGAGGATCGCTGACGGCACTCGGGCGAAAAGTCACATGCATAATCGACCAGCAATGGACTAGGCTGCGCAGATAGTCCGTCGCGCTGCAGCCACGCGTCGGAGAAGTCTAAATTGCAACATGTCGAGATAAATATTTGGTAAGCTCATCGATGCTGCAATTGTAAGCAGACTTGAAAGGTTTCGTCCTGGTCCCGATGGGTGGTAAGACGTAGACAAGATAAATATGGAATGGGAACTGGGAAACATGCATGATGAGGCCTCCAGTTCATTGTTCCTCTTGAATTTCAGCCGCCGTGTGTCTTGTCTCACCTTCAGGCTTCAGCTTTGGCCATTCAATTACCCTCAAGGACGAGTACTCGTACTCTTGGAATCTTCCCCCCCGTCCGTCTCCACTCAACAAGCCCAACCTTCCCGCCGCTACTGCTCCTCATCGGCCACCGCGTCCAAATTTCTCCGTCGCTGACGCTTTTTATTGTTGTCCCTCCTCGATTTTTCTCCTGACCATCCCTTTCACACTCCTGTACGCTCACTCATCGCTCATCACCGTATACTCCCTCTTCTCCCTGTCTCATCATTCGAACAAGCAGTCATCATGTCTGATCACCAGATCGTCATCATCGGCGCTTCCTTCGCCGGCCTTACCGCCGCCCACGGTCTCCTGAAGACCGTCCTTCCAACCATCTCAGGCAAGAAGTTCAAAGTGGTCCAAATCGCCCCCAACGAGGAGTTCTTCTGGAAGATCGGTGCTCCTCGACTTATCGCCAACCCCTCCTCCCTCCCTTTCGAGAAGGCCCTCCTTCCAATTGCCTCTGCCTTTGAACAGTACGGTCCTGAAAAGTACGAGTTCATAAAAGCATATGTCACATCGATCGATGCCTCCACCAAGACAGTCCACACCAGCACATCTACTGCTGTTCGATATGACTCTCTCATCATTGCATCAGGAACCAGCTTTGCCACCCCAATCTGGAGTGTCTCTGATGGCACCGAGGCTACCAAGAATGCCATTGCAGACCTGCATCAGCGACTCCCTGCTGCCGAATCTATTTTGATCGCTGGTGGAGGTGCTGCAGGTGTCGAGACTGCTGGCGAGCTCGGCGAACTCTACGGGACCAAGAAGGAAATCACCCTCCTGTCAGGTACCACCAACCTTCTGGCCAGCCTTCAAAACCAGAAGATCGGACAGAATGCAGCCTCCCGTCTACAAAAGCAAGGTGTCAAAGTCATCCATGATAGCGTTCGCGTGGTTGAGCACACCAAGGCGAATGGCAAGGACGTCTTGAAGTTGAGCAATGGAGAGACCAAAACAGTGGATGTCTACATTGAAGCCACGGGAGACAAGCCCAACACCAAATTTGTACCTCAAGAGTGGTTGAACGAAAAGCAAAAGGTCAAGGCTGACCCTCAGACCCTTCGTCTCGACGTACCAGGCGTGACCGATGTCTATGTCTATGGATCTGTCGGCTCTTACTCCAATGGCTCTGTTGTGGACGTCCAGTTCGCCAAGGGTGCATTCCTGGAGAGCATCCGCAGTGATCTTTCGGGAACTGGTAAGTGGAAGTTTCAATGTTACACAGACAGAGTCACTGACAATAATACAGCACCCGGACCTCGTACCAAGAACGTCTACAAGAAAATTGCCAGCGACATGATGTTCGTGCCCATCGGACCCAACCAAGGAGTTGGTGTTGCATTTGGTTGGGGAGTCCCGAGTTTCATTGTCAAATTTGCCAAGGGCAAGGATTTCATGATTGGAAAGGCACTCGCGACTGTTCAAGGCACAGCTTAGAGATCGCCAAGGTGCGAGATGGTCTGATTAGAAGGGGATTTGTTTTGAGCAACAACGTTTCATACGTAGAGATACCCAAAGTGTTAGGATTGGCGACAGCCCAGGTGTACTGTATCTTCAGAGCGTCATATGGGTCTTGCGAATGCACGGTAACAAACGGCATAATAATTGACAGAATCAATGCTCTTTGAATTGTCTAGATATTATGTAATTACTGAGGATCACTGAGCTCCGGGTATTCTCGCTATCAACAATAATATATCGATCCCAGCATCGGATGATGCACCTACCTTCCAATGTTGGAGAGAAGGCGCGACTAACGTCGTTGGGGCGGCTCGCGAGTTTTTCCGATATCGCGCAGTCATGGCAGGAGCGCCCTAGGAGCTTTCCCCCATGTTGCCAAAATAAAAAAAAAAGGTCCATCTACCATCAGCAGCAAGATCGATCGAGTACACTGGTTCTTCATTTTGGTGCATTTGTGCTTGACGACAACTTCACTTGGTCTTCTATTTCCGCCTGCTTTGACAGCCTTCAAAATGTTAAATCGGGCCGTGTTCTCAGCTTCTTCACATGCTTCCAGCACCGGTACAATGCGGAGTAGCTGTTTAACCCGACCACTACTACGACAGTTAAGAAGTCCTGCTCTGCGCTTCTACTCTTCTTCCCTGAAATCTCCACTACGACCTCTTACTGCCACTGCGATACCCTCTCGAGTCTCTGTCCCCACCAACAAAGCATTTAGCACTACCACAATCATGGCCAAGTCCACGAGAACAGAGACCGATGCCTTTGGTCCCATCGAGGTCGAGTCCGACAAGTACTGGGGTGCTCAGACACAAAGGTCACTGGGAAACTTCAATATCAATCAACCACAAGATCGCATGCCGGAAGGTGTCGTGCGTGCTTTTGGCATATTGAAAGGTGCTGCCGCTACCGTCAATATGAAATATGGCCTGGGTATGTTTGGAGCTTCACACTGGTCAAATTCGAAACCCCGCTCTGACACATTTCGCAGATCCCAAGGTTGGTGAAGCTATTCAGCAAGCCGCCGCCGAGGTCGCAAGTCTGAAATTGATCGATCACTTCCCCCTTGTTGTCTGGCAGACCGGTTCTGGCACCCAGTCCAACATGAACGCAAACGAGGTCATTTCCAACCGTGCCATCGAGATCCTTGGCGGCGAATTAGGTAGCAAGAAGCCCGTTCATCCAAATGACCATGTCAATATGTCCGCCAGCTCCAACGATTCCTTCCCTACCGTTATGCACATCGCCGCCGTGCTCGATTTCGAACAGAAGCTGATTCCCGCTCTGACAAACCTGCGAGACGCTCTGCAGAAGAAGAAGGAGTCATTCGACCATATCATTAAGATTGGTAGAACACACTTGCAAGATGCTACACCTCTGACCCTCGGACAAGAATTCAGTGGATATGTCGCCCAACTAGACCGGAACCTTGAAAGAATTCAGTTTGTCCTTCCCCATCTCAGGCAATTAGCCCAGGGCGGAACCGCCGTTGGTACTGGGCTTAACACCTTCAAAGGCTTCGCCGAAGGTATTGCTGAAGAGGTAACTAAACTGACAGGTACTGAATTCGTTACCGCCCCAAACAAGTTTGAGGTGCTTGCTGCTCATGATAGCATCGTCGAGGCTTCCGGAACTCTCAACACGCTGGCATGCAGTCTTTTCAAAATCGCTCAAGATATTAGATATCTCGGTTCAGGTCCTCGTTGTGGCTTGGGTGAGCTCATTTTACCCGAGAATGAACCTGGCAGTAGTATCATGCCTGGCAAGGTCAATCCCACTCAGTGCGAAGCCTTGACTATGGTCGCCGCCCAAGTTATTGGCAATCACACAGCTGCCACAGTCGGAGGTCTTAGTGGACAATTTGAGCTAAATGTTTTCAAGCCTTTATTGATCCGAAACCTTCTACACAGTGTCAGAATTTTGTCTGACTCCATGAATGGATTTGTGGACCACTTAGTTGTCGGTCTACAGGCCGATGAGAAGAGAATCGGCACTCTCCTCCATGAAAGGTTTGTTTGTCCTAATTGTTTTCTGAAAATTCTTGCTCACAATTCGTACAGTCTTATGCTTGTCACTTGTCTCAACCCGGTCATTGGTTATGATATGGCATCGAAAGTTGCCAAGAATGCCCATAAGAGGGGCTTAACGTTGAAGCAATCAGCTTTGGAGCTGAAGGCAATTTCTGAGGAAGATTTTGACAAATATGTTCGACCAGAGCTCATGCTGGAACCCAGTGAGAAAAAGTAAAGACCTCTGCTCAAGTATCGAATGGTACTGTGGGACAACGTATTCCACTCGGGACCTTCATTGGTTCCATGAATTGAAGTCGAAGATGACTCTTCTTTGTATAGCAAGCCTACGACCAGTTACTGGAATTCGCAGATGTTGAAATCAATACTATTTTTCCCATATACCGATTCCTGTCGAAAATTTTGTCTCCCAAGCGCTCGATGAGAAACACTAGCTGATGAAACATAACCAACGAACCGGAAATGCAGTCCGAAGGGTTGGCTTAACCCGACCCAAGATCGTCCCGCCTATTGTTGTCTGGGTGGCATGCCTGGCATCCTGAACAGCCAGGATTCTCCGACTGAAATACAAGAGAAAGCCCTGAACCACCATCTGCAGGATGAGATTGGCCGGCAGCTCCAGAAGCCAAACGCAACCAAATCGGAGATCAACAAATCTTCGACGACAACTCTTCCATGGGTGGTTGATCACGTTAACAATAGCTACCCATGGCCTTTGCTGTTGCTCGGAGAAGGGCCTGAGCGCTGCTGAGACTAGTGTACAGTACTTCCGGGCAACTGCCGGCCGATGATCACCGTGAAGATCCGATTCCACATCGACATGCGTGCAAGTGTGCCTCTTTGCAGATCTGTCTGATCAGAGATCAGTAGAAATTCGTCAATCTGGAAGCCTCACTGCGTTGCAGCCACGAGCTTCGCTCTCCACCAAATGGACACTAAAACCGTACTTTTATTGGGCATTGTTCTCGCTCAGAGAGAGCGAGAGTCTATGTACCTGTCGCAAAGGGTATCAGCTCTCCTTTTAACCAATCCACGAATGATGTTAGAGCCCAGTTCAGGCTCTAATCACAAGTAAGACCTAAAAAGCCTGGCAAATCCACGTAAAGATTCTCGGAACAGCTCCGCGTGGGCAGAACACTCCATGTGAGGACAGCGCAAGCCTTCAACGATGGTCGATCAACGACTTCCCATCACTCTTCCGGAAATGCCATGTGGTGGTCACCACGGGTCAGACTTTCCTCTCTCTGACCCTCAAGCAGCGGCCTCCACCGTAGGCAGGCCCTTGCCAACTTACGTTACCCTTAGCTTCCTCATGGACTGTCTCCTACTACTGCAACGCAGGTAGTGCCATCCCTGCCAGCATTGGTCGCAGACTATTTTGGCTCTCGACGCTTGCATTAAGCTCACAGCGCACGGCTTGAAGATCAGACTGCTACTGTCGCTGGATGGGATGCTTGCAGATCTACCATTCCGAGACCAATGGTACCAAAAAGACCTGTCTAAATACTTTTAATGGTCAACGGCTCATTCACTGCTCACTCTACAAGAACAGGCGCCCACAGACAGAACACGCCTTGATACAGGTCAGGCTCAGTGCAGTGCGTGAACCCGGGAAGGCCCTTAAAAGCCTCTTCCTAGGCCTACTTTCAGAATGAACCTCTAATTGGAACAAGCCAATGCGCTATTCTCTCAATTCAAGCTGTCGATCCTCTGGCATCATTCGCTGCATCACTAGATCATTGCTCTTCCGACTCCATTGCAAGCCCTGGCTTCACTCTACGCTATCTAATTAATGCCATGCTCCACAGAAAGGGTTCCAGAATGCTTATTGCATGCAGAAATGCACGAGCCATGCACATCATGCATGCACGAATATATGTTCCAGCCGACCACTCGTCACCGTCAGTACATCTGAATGCTACTAAGGTAGCTGGGGGCATTAGTTTACGGCCACGTGGGACGAGGGGAGTAAGGATGGGTTAAGCTTGTTGGTAGCAACACTAACTAGTTTGTCGGTGGTGAGAGACTTTCCCTGACCCAGATTGGCGTCCGCCAGTCTTACCTACACGATACATTTCCGAGCTGCTTCCTTGATCAACGGTCGCGTTCGGTCATTAGATAGCTTCAAGACCGAGCATCAGAAGACCACGCTTGGTCTCTGTGTCGAATATCACCTGATGAGACGGATCGCACCTGCTCTTCTTAAGTCTGATTACCATCTTTATGGGTTTGCCGGACTCATTCCTATTAATTTCTCCCCAGCCTATCAACTGGCATTTCCTGTCATCATGCACGATGAGACAGATTACTTAACGACAGACAGGCCTTTTATACAGCTTATTTCTCTGCGTCGGTGACAAAAGGCCAGCAGGACAGGTAAAAACCCAATGCACGTCAACTACAGCAGATGAAGCTATTTCACTACAATCAAGGTGTGGTCAGTTTGCTCCGACACCATCCAAGCTAGGATCGAGCCGATGGAGGAATAACAACAATGAACCACTGAATCCACGTTACTAGGCTACGCGATTCTTTGCACTGTTTGGGGAAAATCGGTCAGTGAATTGGCACGAGCATCCGCTTATGACTCCAGTAGAATCCACTTTACGATTGGTGCTATCTGGGGAATTTGCGAGTAGTCTCGTAGTACAGTGTCACGATCGATAACTTAATCTGTTTTTCCAAGATCTTTGCAGGCCATTCGAGAGGACTGCGAATGAATAACTAATTATATGGGGCGCATAGTCCGGAACTGGCGAGTGCTTGACCTGATGAGATCGACCGGAACTGATGCACCAGCACTAATATCGGACCATTGAGGGTACAAGATGCTTCATGGACTATGTATCATCACTCAGAAACCAGGATTGAGGATAGCAACATGGGGCGTGGGACAACCACCCAAAGACTTTCTATCCGTATGGATATCTACCAGCACTGGGATCCTGACCAAGTGGCTCCATGAAGCAGTACGAACCAAACGATGAGTACCTCGTAGCAGTACATCACTACTTATGATTTGGGCATCGACTCTGCAGTTAGCTCGCTAACTAGCTAGATATGCTTCATGTTCACCTAAAGAACTACTGGCACTAGTTAATAGTACCATACGAAGCAATAGTTAACCAGATACCACCTCAGGGAGACGGACATGTATCCCTGTCTTTGTATATACACATGTAAATATGATCCAACCATGTTCTGTGAGTGGGAGACTGAAAAACAATCGAATCAAACCCAGCTCACCATCGCTCAGACCTTCACACAAGAATGAGGACACCAGGCCCTCGATAAGCCACCGCAGCATCTTCAGCTGATGATGTTCGGAGCAAAGCCCCAAACACGAATGAGACGTCCACTTTCGCACGAATCTGGGCATCGTCGCCGCTGTCATCTTCTTCCTTGTTCCCCGTGGCCTGACAGCGCAGTGGAACCTCTTCACCAGATCCACCGCTCCTCCATAAACACGAAGGGCTCCATTTTGAGGATCCAGGCCACAATTATGGGGACAAGTTATCGAACGGCGCGGCGCCAGACTCTCTCGTCAAGTCAGGGATCTGCGTGGATTCCCCAGCTTGTCGCCGTGGAAGGGACAGTTTGTGTGTCTTTCTTCCATCAATTTCTTCTGCACGAAAACTGGGCCAGAGATGAAAGTGAACACTCGCGATCCTCAATCACAGGGGGGCATCAGGCTGACCCTGAATGTCGAGCGGTGGGTGGTGACGGCGGAACACGAGCAAGGCGTTTCGGAATGAACCGCGCACGTGATCGTGCGATCAATCTTATCTTATCTTGCCGATGACCTGCCCAACTTAAGCTTAGATCATGGGGGCGGCCCGCCCTGACTAAGCTAGTCTAGCGGCACTCTTAGGCTGACTTTCGGCTTTTGATCCACACTGTCATGTCATGTGCGCGCCAAGCCACATGCGTACGTGGGCTCGTGTTCTCGTCTCACCCCTGTCCTTTCATCCCGTACATGCATGGCCAAACCTGCGGTAAGAAATGTGTGCAAGTGATTGTTTTTGGAGCCTTGGTACGGATAGAAGTCATCGTAATCGACAGAAGTTTATAGAAATTGATGCGAACCCATGCAGTGGCTGCTGCATCATGACATTATCCACCGTCGCACTTTTTAAACAAATCTGGAAATTGCCCACAACCCGAGACAATAACAGGGCAGTTGACGATCACGAGGTCGTTCCCTCATACTCCGTACACGACCGTGCATGTTTGTACTACACAGGACATGGGTTTCCAGCCATCAGACCACACTACACACACGCCCAACCTCAATATATCTGTATACCGGGTGTCCATAGTAAATTCGCAGGCCATGCCAACACCATCATGAAGCCACCAGAGAACCAAGGGTGCAGCACGCTTGCCAAATGAGCATTTGTCCCTGCGTGAACATTCTGCTGGTCGACTCGAGCTTCTGCAGAATAAGGTATAGGTTGACTCACCTCTGCAACTTTGGAAAAAAAAGGGCAGGAAGTCTGCCACTGGCATAACGTTGTCGGCAAATAAGTTGGCGCGTATCCAAAAAGGAAAATTTGATGCCACGGAAGTTATCCGATAAGGTCGCCGAATCAGGCAAGCGTACGTTCATCTCCCACCTGCCAGTTGCGCGCCGACAACCTTCTTTTCCACGGCGGGAAGAGCCGTTTGGAAGGTTGCCAGTACTACTGCTGTGCTTGCCATGGTGTGCTTTGCGTTCAACTTTATTGTCGACATGATCGGCAGCCAAGTTGTTATTCAACGGAACACAACTGCGAGCCCCACACCGAGCCGAAATCTTGCATGGAGGTATTGTTTAGGTGGGGGCGGGAGCCGAGGCAAGAGGGTTTCCAGTGTCGAGATATCAACATCAAGTACTTCCTAATGGTGGCCGTAGAATGGTTCCCATGATATCGAGTTCCACTAGGATTGGTTATAGTCTTTACTGGCAAACACGGTCGAGATTCAGGACTTGCAACTTTCAACTTGCATCTCGCGGTCGAGGGGATATTCCCATCGATTGGAACCCATCTGGTCAAAAGTATTAGGGTTTCTCCCGTCAGCGCCGGAGACTTGACGAATAGTAACCTTGAATAACCTAAGAGCCTCCGGGGCACTCTTCGGCACCCTTTGGCACCCTTCGGCCCATGAGATTCTAATATCTTATCCGTATTTCACATCCGCGGCGTCGGGCTAGAGGCCGCGGAAGTGGTTTCCTGTCACGAACTCCCAAAGCTCCCATCCACCTTTCCAGCCCATGTAACTCAGGCGATGTTGAAACTCTGGTCTGAACAAAGTATACTTGCTATTTTTCGTTGATTTCCGAGGCCGACGATGCTTTGTAAATGTGAAGGACTCAAGCATGATCTTTGTGAGAGATAGAGGGAGCGCGCTGCAGACAGTCCCTTGTCAAACGGTAGTGCCAGCGGAAAGACTCTCGATTGGGCCGCTTAACTCCCAATCATAGGGCTATTATTCTTCCATCACGCATCATCGAAAGTTTAACACCACAAACACGAATCGGCTTCTCGGTATATCACTTGAGAGAGTCACAACATGTTTCGTTCGGATCAGGGTCGCTCCGAGCTTCCTAGCAAAACGGTTATGCAAAGGTCTTGCGCCCGTGACTTGTGAGTAGCACGAGTAAATCTGGGAGGGAGTGGTGCTACCTTTTCTGTCTTGCGTTTGAAAGATCTACCCATGATGGTATTAATCATATTTGATTGCACGGACAAGACCGATTCAATATTGGCTTCGGGATCGGGATTTCATGGTCCATCTCGATCGACGGAATTCCCGAGCCCCGACGGTTACGTTGCGATTGGTCCGGTTTGCAACCCGAAGGAAAGGGCCAGCGCATCCGTCCCTAACAGATTGAGCCCGATGGATGCCATGTTGTCCGATTTGTTGTGCACGGGAAGCCCTGTACTCGGACACTGTGGATGTCAAATAAGCCATATTCAGCATGAGCGACTGATCTAACAAAGGAAGAGGGCAACTCTATCTCCTCGTAGTCCAATTGCTGTCCACGGACTGAAGCTTGGCGGAAAGCCACTTGATGCTGGACGAATGGTGAAATACTCCGTACTGTTGGCCTTTGCTCCATTCGAACCCCGTCGTATATGCAACCAGCACCGCTCAACAATGGCTGGACTTATCCACGAGAATCAACCCTTATCCGTGGTCATTTATTCTGTGCGGGTCTCATGCACACAACAGCTTGGCTCACGAGAACGAGCCTCCAAATGCAGGGTAGCGTTTCATCTCCATTTGAAGTCGTCGTGTTGTTTGAAGACGTGAGCCAAGGGCTCGGTAAGGAACACAGAGGCTCAGTACGGAGGTTTCCCTAGCAAATGCAACAATAAGCGCCGGATGGGAAGGCTGGAAGTTAAATTGCCATGAGCGCTACATGAGTTCATTGGTTCGATTGTTGGTCCTCAGCGGTTTCCCACTAACGGCATTCAATGACCTACGGAGGAGAGCTGAAGTTCATCATTAGGACAAGGTGCAAAGCCAAGTTCTCCATTAAGTGCTTCGTAACGTACTTCCTGAATGAGAGTCTAGAATCATGAGGCCTCGATAATACCGACAAGCCAGCTACTTGCCAGTTTCACAGGTCTGGTGGGGAGACGGCTCGAGAATCTCGTGTTCCCTAGTGGTTTGGCGTTCTTGAGTTGTTTCAGAACTTTAGATGACAACAGCACCTGGCAAATGCATCAAGAATGACCACAGATTCAGAATGTGCTCAAATATCGGGGATAATAATTCCTACTTTCGCTTACTTAGATTTCGGCAAGATTCCGAGCCATATTGTCGATCAGATCAATGTCAAGTGATGCCAGAGGGGGTATTCGCGAGATAGAACCGATGAATTGAGCCCTTCACCCGAGTGCATTGGTCAGGCTGAAGGACACGACCGAGCGAATAGAGTGAATGAATCTCTTGTCCGATTGGCTACCATGAGGCAGGGTCTCATCCGTACGAGTCGAGGCCAGTTGAGTTCAACTCTAACCAAGTTTGTGGAAGTGCACAAGTAGTAGAAGGGTCGTAACTCGCTTTCTTCTCAGTCTGGTATGCAGCCCTGATGAGCGCCATTCCATGGAGGAAAGGCGACAAGCATCTTACCGCTATTCTGTGATGATGAATCTTCATGAATCTTCATGAATTCAAGAGGAAGGTCGATACGCTGCAGCAACAAGGGTAGGCAAGGATTAATCTGACGGGCTTCCCACATGTATTTTGTTTGCTCCCAAATGAGTGCCGCAGACGTAGCCAGGAGGAGATTACAGAGTTGCACTTCGAACATTGCACAGTTTGGCCATTGAAGAGGTACCTACAAGGCACTCGTTCCCAATCATGACGAGGGGTGGTGAAGAGTGATTATACTCGTAAGAGTAGCTGAAGCCTAGCTTCGAGTGGTCCCTGTCTCCATTCTCCGGGCATGCCACATTGGTCCTGGAAGATGGCACTACTGATGTCACTTGGTTCGCGTCAACCCGCGTGCCATTTGGCGAAGAATACCAAAGGTTTACCGGGATTGACAGCCATGCCTATTTAGGTAGCGTTCGGGCGGCGGCTACTCCTTGGCAACAATCCACAATCAATCGCCTGCTGGCGATAAAAAAAGCCTTCCAGAAGAAAAAGCAAGAAAAGTGTGGCTGCATGGAAATGCATGAAAAACACCACCTCCGTCAATGTGAGCTGAAGATTATCTTCCGTGGACATGGGCGTAACTTTGTGATTGGTTTCGGGAGCCATGGATATTGGTGATGTTACAGTGTTGAGCCAGTGGCATTCTGAATTCCGTACTCAGAGGACTTGGTTCACAGCCGTGATATTGATGTCTTCCAGACTGGCCGAAAGACATTACAGAGTAGACGCTCATGGTTGCAAATCATTTCGAGGGACCACTCACGAAGGTTCCATGCCCAGCCTGATCCGGAAGATCCCTACGGCCTCACTTCCGCTCGATGGGCTAAGGACGAGGTACTCCATGCTGGCCAGTTCTGCATTTGCAGTAGTGCCCTGCCACGTGAGGTGAGGGCCCCCATTATTGCGGACAATCGTTAGAGGCGGCGTTTCTTGGAAGCGGGTCATTTTCAAATTCGAATGTTCTTGGAAAGTGTGGACATGCGATTGGCATGTGTCTCCCGTCCCCCACCCCTGTTAGTGTGAAGCAAATCTGCAAGTTGTAACTCGTAAGACCACGAACTGCGGCAACGTTTCTGATGAATGAGATGGAGCCTTTCACGTCTAGAGTTTGGATGGATCATCCCTTCCCTTGCCCTTGAAACCTGATGCCTACTGTAGCAGTGGTGATGGGAGTCGGTGAGTAGGCGACCGTTGGAAAGGAGGATACTTCAGTCCATCAAAGGTTGCCCATTGGACCGAGAACAGATGAACATCAGAATCTGTAGTGACTGGAATTCGCTGGGCGAAAGGATAAGTCCACACCCACTAACGAGTAATTGCAGATACGAGTCCAGCCGTGCCCGTGCCTCACCACCGTTAGAAAACACCATATGGACGGTGCTTCGGTAGGGAGTAAAACAAAGATGGGCCCGCTGGCCATGTGACTCCAGCACCATCAAAGGGTTAAAGGGCAGATCCGGGGGCTAGTGGGCAAGCCCAGAGAATCCAAGGAGGCCTAAATGTGTCCCCAAGGAAAGTGAAAGAAAATACTTGCAGAATGGCTTCTGCTTCTGCCGTCCCGTATTAATTGGCCAAGTATAGAATGTTAATTTGCTATTTTGCATCGCACTTCAAACAGGCAAGTAATGACGATCACCGCTGCACCAGATATTTGGCAGGATATTACCCACCTACAGGTTTCATCGGTATAATGGGCGAATCCACCGAGTTGCACTCCCAGAACATACGGTTCTGGAATAGCCAAAGTGTAAAGAAGCTTTCCAGGGGTCCAACCCTACCCATGCAGTGTTGCTCCTGTCGTAGTGGAGTCTTTTGGGGCTCTTGTCATTTTCCAAACGAAAGGCAAGCATTAAAGCTATG
This sequence comes from Exophiala bonariae, assembly GCF_035927105.1. Taxonomy (NCBI): domain Eukaryota; kingdom Fungi; phylum Ascomycota; class Eurotiomycetes; order Chaetothyriales; family Herpotrichiellaceae; genus Exophiala; species Exophiala bonariae. Next base: position 2,906,410 of record NW_027042476.1, on the reverse strand, counting down.
AGAAACGAGTTCTCCACTGAATCTGCACTGGCTGATGGGAATTAGCGAAGTAGCTCGCTACTCCTTCGTAGCTTCCCCCCCCTGGCGGACTCGACCCGGTCTGCAACCCTGGCCCCAGTAGCCCTGTGTGCCCGACTCATGGCCTTGGGTAAACCTTGATTCTCATACTTCGAAATTCAAGGGAGTATAGTCCACGGAATACTGCACCGTTCTCCCACCGATGTAGACCATCACCTGGATAGGGTTGGCTTGAACTTTGTTGACCACCTCCACTACGATCTGCTACATCACCGCTATAGGAATCGACGTATGATTCACACCACATCCCCATTGAGAAGAGATTCCCATCCCGATCGCTTGAGACCCGAGCACGGGTTGTCTGCATATTAACGTGGCATATTTGCCTCCAGATCTAACCCCTACTTACACGTCCATTGTGTCCCGATGTTGTCGTCTTTTGGCTCTCAATACCGCACTACTATACCCTGATCGATGCAGAAAACTCAGCCTTCCACTGTCACCACCATGTCTCTATCATCCCACGACTCTTCTAAGAAACCCACGCGTACAAGGGAGCGCAAACCACGAGGGCGAGGTCTTCGAACGCGCACAGGCTGCCTCACTTGCCGGAAGCGTCACTTGAAATGCAACGAGGCCAAACCCATCTGTGGACCATGTACGAGAAGCAATCATCCCTGTGTCTACGCAGACCCAAATGCTTCTTCTCATTCAGATTCGACTTCGACTTCGAATTCGGCCTCAAAACAAACCTCGACAACACCTTCTATGACCAATTCAACCGCCCCATCAGTCATCACAAATCCTGATCTCGATTATCCAGACCCATCTGAAAGTTTCGAGCTGGCCCTGAGGACTTCCTGGAGCCATAGGAATGCCTCGGGAGACAAGCCTTCACACCTTGCCTCTCGAGCGACAGGTTGGCAGGCAAGAAACGTCCGCCACACTTCCGTACCTCACTCTATTAATGGAGTGGAGTATGATCGAATTGGAGGCATGCCAGCTCACTGGACGCCAATAATGGATGACTTGGATTCCACCCGCTTTAGCCCCGGTCCGCCATCATTACACAGCGAGATGATGTCCCCTTCTGCACCATACGGACACACATACGGCCCTGTCAGCATTGCCCGTTCGTACACTGGTTCAGACGATATCCCAATCACCTCTCATCCAGGAAGTTCGAGGATTAACCCAGATGCAGCGGTTGCGAAATGGTTCGGACAACTGGCTGGTGACACAGATTTCCGACACGGAAGTCCCAGCTCCGACGCCGACTGGGCTGGCCGCAGACGAAGTAATTCATACACGCAACAGCCCGAGACGATGGATGCGTCTCATAGTTTTACTGTGGATACCCAACAGTATTCACCCAGTACTGCAGAAGCAGGCAGTCAACCCTCTGGAATCAGCCTAGTCCCTCGATCTGAAGACCAAGCCCTGGCAATAGAATCTCATCAATGGCGATCGAAAGATGTCTTGACCATGACACCACGTGAAGTCGAGATCTTTGACAATTTTGTCGCTCGGATCAGTCGATGGCTCGATTTGTTCGATCCGCTCCAAAACTTTTCCACACATATACCTCATCTCGCCATGCATAACATTGGCCTGTTGAATGCTATCCTCGCGCTTTCGATCTGTCACTTGTCTTTGACTCCTAGCCATGTCAATAAGATAACTCCCAATCGAAACGACGCTGTACAATATTACCACGAAGCACTCCGATATATCCAGGATGCAATGAAACACGATTCATATAATAGAAGTGACGAACTTCTCTCCACTTGTCTGATTATCTCTGCATATGAGATGATCGATGGTTCACGCAAGGATTGGGAAAGACATCTTCAAGGGTTCTACCGACTCCAAAGATCCCAGCTCATCCATGGCGAATCCCAAGGTATCAAACAAGCCGTCTGGTGGGCATGGCTTTCTCAGGACCTCTGGGCAGCATTCCGAGAGAAGCGCAAGCCTTACACTTCCTGGACCCCCACAAAAGATTATAGCAACATGACGCCTTATGAATTCGCTGCTCGCTCCGTCCATTTGATGGCACGAGTGGTTTCGTATTGCTCTCAGTCAGAAATTGACCAAGGCGAGCGTAATTTTAAGAGCCGTATCGCGAAGGCGGACCATTTGACCAGTCTGCTTGACGAGTGGCACCGAAATTTGCCGATCGAATTTAGTTCCTTACCAATGTCTTCCAAGGCTGGCAGTGTTTTTGAACCGATTTGGGTACATCCCCCAGCATTCAGTAAGTCCCCAAAACCTGTGCACCCACCTTCGTACTGACAAGTATACCAGGTGTTGCGCTCCAGTTGCATTATGCAGCGAAAATCCTGTTACTCTGTCATCGACCTGCTTTGAGGGGTATTGGTGACTTCATGACACAACAAGCACTGCTCAAAACATATACCGATGCAATCTGCGGTCTCGCCTCGACCCTCACAGATGATGCTTCGAGCATTATGTCTTCTCAATGCCTGTTCATCGGTAAGGACGTTCCATCTCCGATCATTCTCCATTGACTGACCGAACTTTTCTAGCGGGCCTGTGTATTCAAGATCCCCGGGAGCGGCAGGAGGTCGTAAAGCTTCTGAAAGCCAGTAGAGAGCGAGCTGGTTGGCCATTCAACCCACTTTCAGATCATCTCCAAATGATCTGGAATGGTTCGGCCGAAAGCCCATTACCATGAATGAGCAATCATCTCAAACTTGGTTGATCTTGTAAAAGTCAAAAAATCTGCTGACTGAGTTTTCGATGTCTTGAGGTCATCGGGAAAACGTCACACCACCAAGCTGAGCGTACTTTTGATGATCGCACATCCACATAAGATGTCGACGACGTCTGAGGCTGAACCAGACTGCTTACCTGATGGATCTTTGTGCCTTTTACTGCACAAAAACTCGAGTTGGTTTGCCCCGAGGTAACACACCAGCGTCTTGTCGATATTCTTTCGGCTTGAAAAGGTCGAGTTTGGAGATTGGATACAACTGCTCCAACAACCGAGAGCTTTACCATCGCGCCTAGGATTGCTTCCTCACAAACCTCTGAGAATAATGTCGCATTCCAACCGACCTTGGACAGAACTCACAGAAAACGTATACGAAATCAACTCGTTGAGGGTATATTTCGATGACCTTGGGCGGATATTTTCTGAACACCCCGAAACGTTTTGCGGGGTTTATCGAGTAGAATAGAGCGCTGCTTGGCTAAGATTCCCCATTGCGAATGTTTCTGGCGTTGTCTCATAGACATGCTGAGTGGCAACCACCTTCGGAAATGGTGAATCATGGTTACAACAGCACAGCGGAGTCTTTTGGTGTCCTCTGAATATTTTCGGGGCGCCCGTTTCCCCTTGCAATGTAACATAGACATCCAACGAGCATAGAATCAAATCCTATACTTCGATTTCCCATCGTCGATTCCAATTTTCAAGGCGAGGCCGATTGGTCGACTCCAGTAAGCGTGGTCATGTGTTATGTATGGTTGAGAACGATGAGACCGTTCACGACCTGCCGCTGTTCCTCCATGGTAGGCATTGAGAATATCATCATTGGCTGATCAGTCGAGGGACAAGAGTCAACGTAGCCATCCATGTAGGTTCGAGAACGGGTAAAACCATCTCGGCTGTCGAAGAAGGATTCGCACAGCCAAGGACCCCTCCTCAGGAATCTAGATTGCTTGACTGACTGACGGATGCCAAAAGTCGGCCTGGTGGTGTCGGGGGAATTCCTTCCGGCCTGCCAGAAGGGTGAGAAGGAGGTGGGATGGGCCACCAGGCAAAGGACAGGAGATGTTGCGGGGTTTATATACACGGCTCGATATGAGTAGTCCGAACCGGACGGAGCATGGACTAACAGCGGCCTGACTGATCAGTGCTTCGTACAGCAGTCGGTAGATATTAGTAAGTAGTGGTGACAGGCTGTTGCATCCACTGGCTGGTTGGCGGGCTGTGTGACTGGAGATCCGGTTGTTCTCTCGCTTGCTTGCGACGGAGTGTTCTGTCAGTTAACTAGGGGTAAGACCATGGACACCGCGACAGGACAAGCATGACTATGACTGAAATAGGTGGATTGGCGCCTATCCAAATAGTTACCTGCAGGCGAGGACAGGCGAGACGACCTGAGCGTGAGAGGCTATAGCCTGGAGATATACCCTGGGAGCGCGTGACGACACCACTCGAGACTGGAGACTGGACGCAAGACGACAAAGCGGACACCGGCCGATTTTATGCATTTGAGAGCTCGTGTTGAAGATCGACGGCTAGACTTTGCGGGCGAATCGTCTCTCGAGTTCCCAGGAGAGTCGGTCGGTGGAATGGGGATTGGGGATTGCCGATGGTTTTGGGATACTCTGTCCAAGAATCAGCATCCCTGGGACCTGCCTATATCGTCTTAAGCAACCCCGTCTCCTTTCCACTATACCCGTATCTTGCGGGACTCGGCCCTGGAGTGCAGAAAAAAAAAGTTATGTGAGGAAAACGGCTTGCAAGCGCCACACTAGCAACCATTGTGACATCTTTGTCTACACGAATCGTCGTGTGCGGTACCAGGTGGACTGACCTTGACTGTGACGGGAGATCAACGAACGACCACAACAGGTGTCGGCGACAAGTTCCACTCATTGAACAGAAGGGAAACCACCACTCACAAGGATTCGCGCAGTGACTTCGGAAAAGGCCTGCCTAGGACAGTGCAGCGGAATGCAAGCATGGCGGGAACCGATTGAGGGGCCTGCATATGTACGATATGATCCGCTCAGCGGTGGAGTAGATTTGGCTCGGGGCTCGGAAAGTCACCTAGGTTTACCCCTAGGCATGTAGCAGATACCTGAAGGGACGGGCTGTGTTCAGTATGCGAAAGCGGTACAGAGTACCTTACTCACGGTGTACGAATGGAGGCATATGCGCTGTCGATCCGTCTCGAGGACCCTTACCAACTTGCCAAGTTGGGTCTGTAGCTTGTGCAAAGAATGATCGTCGGGGTAGATGATGGGAATATGGAATTTATTCTTGTGCTGAGATCCCTGTCTCTAGCTACCTGACCAGCGCGAGATGCTGACCTAGTTGCTGACTTTTTCCTTGTAGAAAGTGGACAGACACGGGACACTGAGCATGTAGGTGAAGCCTTTGTGGACCGAGATTGTTTGGTCTGAAACCCGTGTTGTGTAGTCAACAGAGCGAGACTGGCAAGTGCCTTCCAATAATGACTTAAGAGTGCATAGGCGATGATCATCCGTATCTTTCGCAGTTTCGCCACTGTCAGTGCATCGATCAGACCACGGATCCGAAAAAATACCCTTGCCAAAAGAACCTTTCTCGTATGCTTTTTCCCTTTGAGATACCGAAAGGCCTGTCCAGGCACACGGTCATGTACGAGCATACAGGAGAACACATGTGCCTCGAGTCATGAAAAAGGCGTGCAGTCTCTGCTCATACAGCGCCACATAATCATCATCGGCTCTTCCATCCGTACTCAGACAGTCATAGTTCGTACGAGCATCTTTTGGGTGGAAATTTTGGACACCGAGACGAGGCTCAGCCTAAGTGATTGGCGAATCAACTAAGGGCAAGTTGTCACCTTTAGTTTAGCTTAGAATGATGTCGTCCAGCGTGCCCATTAGTCACACGCTAAGTGGTCGCTTTGGTGGGTCATCATACACGACAACCACTGAGCATCTTTCAAAAGGGATTAGGAAGAGACTTGCTGAAGCACATGCTCAGTACCCAGAGGTCTTGATATATGAAGAGCGCACAGTTGTCTTCATCTTCCCGAGGTAAAAACCGAGTTGTGGAAAAGAAGAGTCCAGCCAAACTTTGAGCTTATACGGACAGCTGCTTGAATCTTCAAGAATGGAGTTGTAGCTTCCGAACTGAAACGGGCCGGCGCACGAGTGACATGGAAAACTTTTGCACGATTTTCGGGTTCTGTTAACCCCGACTTAGTGGCTAGCTCGCGTTTTGCTCCGTTGGCTACAGACGTTACAATTTACTATGGGTCCTCGCGATTCGCGACGAGGACACAAGAGAAAAGAATCGACTGACGAATATCCATGCTGCGAAATGATGAGAAGGATTCGATACCAAGACGCGGTCGATTATTGTGGGGAGTGCGTGACAGACTGAGGCTTGGATACTGAAGCAGTCCAAGTTGGAGACGGGAAGATCCCACTTTAAAAGTCCAATGCAGTGCTTTCATTGGTTGGCTGATACCGTCGCTCTCTCAGACAATCAGTTCAATGATTGCTATACGGATAGTGATCGGGCAAATGGACCTGAGTCTTGGCAACCCTGGGTCATCCCGTGTCGCAGGCTTCGTACAAATGGTCGCATATCGTGGTGCTTCGCATCCGCAGTCGTACTTCAGATGGGTCGCAGTGGACCGGACTGAGTAATAGGTCGGTGACTTAACTCAGTCCTTTATCACCCGTGGCAAGCTGGAGGTATTTTGTTAATCAGCTCTGAACCTAGTAGTCGTAGTGTCAATGACTAAGAAGTAAACGACTTTCACAGCGTCGATAGAAGGACTGTCGCCAAATGTACCGAATAGAACCGTGACGAGGCTGATATTAGGTAAGGCGAAAAGGAGGAATCGCATCAGATGCCCGCTCTCAAGACCTACTGCGACAGCTTCAAGGGGGCAAAAGTTTTTGGACTTTTACCAATAATGAATTCTTATTTACTCTCGACATATCCGTCCTCGTTTCCTCTGTTCAAATGACACTGCTTCCCGTGGATCAAATCTAGGTGAACAGGCCCGCTGAGTATTGGATAAGGATGTGTTGACACAGGAAAGAAAGGACATTGATCAAACGTTGGCCGACCCGTCACACTGTGCCGTCTTCTCGAAATTTTGGACCTATTTACCATGAAACAGGTGTACGCCGGCTAAATCAGTAATAAAGGTGCATAATGCGTATTGCATCGTCCGGTTCGAGACTCTGTGCCGATAGTAGGGACCGCAAGTGTGCTCATTAACTTCATCTACTTTCCCGCCCCCATTTTGTGCCAAGAGAGCAAAATGCTTTCATAATTCAAGAACAATCAGTTCACTGTTCGAGAAGTTCTTGCTCCAACATATTGGCATACAACTCCAGTGCGCTGCCAATCATGTCGACAATTGCCCAGCTAGTATTGCCCTTGAATGTCTTGCTCCACACTCGAACAACGGCAACCGATAACGCCTTCATCTTCTGAGTGTCGGCAAGTAATTCTCGTGATTCGTGCAAAAGCGTGTGGTCATTTGCATCACCGTCCAAGGGAATCGTCATCTCTGTCTCGTCCAATAGACTCCGGACCCACAAAAGAAGTTTACGTTCGTGTTCTGTGACTGGAGGCCCGCCCTCTGTCTCGAGTCGGGACAGAATAGCAAGCCATTTCGACAGAAGGAATGCACACTCGAGACTGCAGAGAGAATGCTGTATCGACCAGAAAAATGTTTGAGTGCGTGCGACAAAATCAATTCCTAGGCGCACCGGTATTGACAGTGCGTGTGCCGAATGCAGTAATGCTGGCGTCAGACGAGGGTCACGACGTATGTCTGGGGTGTTGAGCAATGAAGTGGCAATCTGTGTGGCATCTCTCGTCTCTAGATGCCGTAATGGTCCCATGTCAACATGCAGTCTGATATAAGCCAATCCCAGTAGAGCTGTCGATGTGAAGGCGACAGGGCCATTGGGGTTTTGGGGATCGAGACTCGACTCCGGAGTCCGTCTCCATCCTGTCTTCCAAGAGCTCAGACCACGATCTAGCACCGAAATGTCCTCGATTCTCAAACTGGATCCTGCAACTCCTGGCCAAGCTAACGACAGTTGTCGGGCAAAAAAAATCTGTTGGATGACGGCGTGGATCAAGACATAGTTTCCAAGCGGTGAGATCGGGGTTGGAGGAGTTTGACTCTGTTTGGTGAAGAGTCGAGAGAACGCAGTCTGAAAAGATATTGGCGGTGAGGCATTCGCTAGATGCAGCTTCTGCCACTGTTCGGCGGTCGTAGCTTTCCATTCGTTTGCAGGATCTGGAAGATTGAGCTTGATTTCGGAATTCAGAATGAGTGGGGGGATGTTCCAGGTGATTGAATGAAGATTGAAGAAACAATAGACAATCAGTTTGGTCCGCTTCTCTCCTTCAGTTCTGATCCAGTCCTCCCAAGTCAGCTCCTCTGAAGGTTGTAATACTTCCGGTGATATTAGACCTGCTTCGCGCACCAGACGTGCAAGAATACTCTGAAAAGCCAGAGCCTCACGCAGCAACTCAGTATGTCTCTCCCATGTGGCGAAGGCGCTCAGCAGGAGAAGTGCCTGAATTGAATCCATTTGCTCCTTGGTATCAGTGGGAACCACATCATCCGGTGAAACATATTGAAATGGACTGCTGGAATGACTCTGAGCGGTGAAGCCACCTCCCGGTGGTGATTGAGCCGTCGAGCCTGTCCTTGGTCTGTTCCATGAGTGAGGAAGAGCTAGCTCATCACGTCGCCGAATTTGTTCCATCACCACAGCTTTTGCCGCATAGAACAGCTCAATGCCTCGACTATTCTCAAAACGATATTGTGCACCAACAGCAGCTAAAGCGAGGATCAACTCGGGTGCGCTGCCGGCAACTTGCAAAGTGGGAACATGAATGAAGGGCAAGTGCTCGTGGAAGCCATTAACGTAGCCGGCTAGATATCGGGAGAGTGAATGCCGTGAGGGTGGAATAAAACCTTTGGGCATAACAGTGTCAAAGGTCGCCAATTTGGTTGCAAATACCTGTCGGTCGGAGTCAGAGACGTCCCAATTTGTTCTAACCTTAGCAGCTTCGATTTCTTCTATGGCGGCATTTCGAGGGTCCGATGGCTTCGCGTCAGGATCTTTGGACTCTGGTTGAAGGGATGGTAGTCGCGAGCCGAATCGAGAAAAGGTGCCGGTTTCATCTTGTGGTACGCCAAGTTTGGCATCCGGTGGATGTTCGCCATTCAAATGAGGTCGGGAGATATTGAGGTGGTCGCCTCGGAGTTCTGGCGACTGATAAGATTCTACCTGATCATTTCCAAACATATTGGCATACCATTCGGAAGATAGGCCCACGCTATCAAGGAAGACAGTGAAGTCCTGCATAGGATCACCAAGATCAGGAGGCTCAAACATAGGCGTCGGATGGCCGTATCCCTCTGTGAGCATTCGAGGCTGATACTGCGCTTCTGAGACAACAGGCATTATCTGCTGTAGAGGCTCGTGCATTTGTTCATGAGACACCTGGGGCAGATTGGCCATGTAATGATCTTGACCACTTGAAGCTACATGGCTTGCAGCATGAGAGAGGAGATTTAAATCATAGCCCCAAGAAGGATCGAGAGGAGGTGCGCCCATGACGGGTTGTTGCTGTGACGAAATACCATTGGTAGGTTGCATGAGCTGTGGATCGAGCATATCCATCATGCCTCGCGCTTCATGGGTAGCTTGAGGCGACATCATGGGTTGACTCTGCTGGGAAGTAATGTCCATGGGATCAGAAGAGGGCTGATGAGCTGGCTGTGGCTGAGCCACATGCGCAGTATCGTTGAACTTCTGAACATGATGTTTGTGGGATTTTCTTGTGGTATGCTGATCTTCTTCGCCTGGATGGACGAGCCTCTCGTGACGGACAAGCAGGTCGCTTCGTGCGAAAGTCTTTGAGCAGATTTCGCAGATGAAAGGCTTCTCCTTGGTATGTGTACGAATGTGTCTCTGAAGGTGTTCCTGTATTACAAGTGTTGAGTCAGTGGATGACCGAGGCAGAAGCAGTAGAATCATGGAGTTAGTATTGGATGCGATCATACCAGGCGAGCAAAGAGACGTTGACAGTGCGGGCAAGGGAGAGTTTTGGACTTGTTGCCAGACTGCTTCCTCTTGATCCTACCAGAGGCTGTCGCCGACAATGTCGAGTCCATGACGGTCAAGTTGGAGATGGCGATGCTTGGACAGCGACTTCAAGTCAGGATGTGGAGATACGAACAGTATGGTTTTGGGACGTGGAAGGTGAGGGGTTGAACTTCTGCAAGTTGAGGGGAAGGAGCTATGGAAAGAGTCAGGCGAAAATGTGGAGGGTGGAAGGTGGAGGAGAAACAGCTGCGGACTCAGAGTCACTCAGCTCACCGAACGGGCACTGTGAGCGAACCCCAGCCACTTCAACTTCCGAGATCGAGAGGCTAAAAGAAAGACGAATAGGAAGACGTGAGGAGTTCGGTAGTTGAGGTTGAAGAAATTTGGAGTGGGAACCGAAAAGTTGTCACGTGTCCATCCTCGGTCTATCATTTTTCCGCACCCATCGGAGAAATTTGACCCGAACCACGTGCCGAGCTTGTTAGCTGGCCTAGATCACCAGCACATACTTCGTACTCAGGATTCTCATCGCAATACACTTCGTTGCAACCGACTAATAGATTTCAACGGAAGTGCCGAAGGACTATTTGTGTCGATGGTATACCAATTTAACACCGGATAAGATACGGACAGTTACTTCGCGTTTGAATAGAATTGCTGATCGGCTATTTTGGGGGGATTCGCACCTACGGCAATGGATGCCAGGCATATCGTTACTGTTCGCGACGGAAGTAACAGTGACATTGAACTAGCTACTGAATTATGCGGACTGAGCTTCAGATGTCCAATGCTGCTTCCAGAGTCAATGAAAGGTGTTGAAGCCTAGATAGGGGCTAATTAATCCCCGCAGAAGCTGACACTGTCAGACATTAGAACATCTTGAGCATTCTGAACATCTGATCACAAGCTTAGAAATCTATCTAACGGATCCGCAACTCTGCCAGTGAACAGAGGCGGGCCTGTATCATCTAACTATATAGTCACATAATGTATTGCGTGGTTCGAAACCTTCTTCCTACTGAGACGGTTGATTCGCAATGGCCTATCAAAGAACATATCGAAAGGTCAGATTCTCCATGTCTGTCTCATTCGTCAGGGGAAAGTCATCTGTTGACTCGATACTCGGAGCTGTGCCGTTCGCAGACTGGAGACGATCGCGGCGCTGATTCTCCCGGGCGAGCAAGACTCGAAGTGTGCCGATGAACAGCGCAGCACAGGCAAAGCAGATCGTGGTTGCCAGGAAACCGCTCTGCTTGATATGTTAGTCGATTGCTAGATATATGGTAGAGGTCCAAGAATGGAGACTTACACCGTAGTATGGGGCCTCGGATGGGAAGAACAAGAATGGGCCGATGAAATTACCCGCTGAATATGCAATGAACATCATTGCACTGTGGAAACATGTGTTAGTACCTGTCATGAAGAGGGTTGTTTGAAAAGCAAGACTCACGAAGCAACAGCTTTCTTGGTGAAGCCTGCAACATTTGAGCTGATCATCGACAAGCTCAATGGAATGCCGGCGACATATCCAACAAACACGAACAAGCCTAGTAGATTACTTCCCAAGTTGGGCCCATAACGCACCAGAACACTGCCGATTAGACTGACCATGCACAATGATCCCGCAATGATGCAGCGACAGTCTGCGTATCTGCTACAGATGAATGTGGCTCCAAGAGCGAAGATCCCGTGAACTGCGCCAAGGGGGATTTGCAATAAATAGACTTGTAGTCTGTTGTAGCCGAGGCCTGCGAACACCAGGCTGCTGAACTATGTAAAACGTCAGCACAGGGTCAAGCTTCAAGCTGTAGTTGCTTAGCCTAGGTACCGTAGTGAACGCTCCATTAGGTATTGAGTTTGCCAATTGGAAGAGCACCAAAAGCCACACTTTGATGTCGGTCATGGCCTCCCAGACTTGCTTCCACTTGAATTGGTTGTCTTTCATCCCAGTCTGATTGCTCCGGATTCGATCGACAGCTCGAATACGCTCATCCTCACTGAGGAATCTGGCCGTGTTTGGTGCATCGGGCAAGTACCAGAGAAGGACGGCTGCCCATGCTAAAGTCATGACGCCAAAGATGATGAAGAGCCACTAGAAGGATGTTGTTAGCACAAGTTCTCCAATAGTAGATTGCAGTGAACTGCGAGCAGTACAATGCTTGCAGGTAGTTCTGAGGTTTCACAGAGGGTCTCAGCCACCTACCCTCCATGGAGCAAGACTGTGCTTGATGTGTGCAATGCCAAATGCGAGCAGACTGCCGAACATGACAGCTAATGAATTCCCTATGAACCAGATTCCGTGGCGAAGTGGTTGTTCAGAGCGCTTGTACCACATCCCAGTCGTTAGACTAAATCCGGGCGAGATTGACGCTTCGGCCGCCCCAAGGAGGGCTCGAACCACCATGAGACCGATAAAATTGGACGTCGCCGCATGGCATGTGAGGATTACAGCCCAGACAACACTTTGTTTGCATCATTAGCCTGTAAATATTGAAGATGATAGGATGTATGACATACCAAGTTGCACTGAGGTACTTCCCTAACGGAAGGCGGACCATGAGGTATGAGGCCGGATAGCAGAAGGCCAGGTATCCAAGATAGAAAATACTACCTGCCCAGGAGTATTGTCTCCCATGAAGATCCTAGTGCGGCGTTATTAGCATACACTCGGGAAAGGTGGTGGGGTTTTCAAGTAGAGTAAATCGTACAAGGTCTTGAATCATTCCCATCACGGATGCAAAGTTCAGAGTCTGTTTATCAAGAAATTGAAGTAGATATGACACCATTAGGAGGGGCATGATCCTGCAGAAGCAATATTAGCGGATGTCCTGCAATCATACAAGTGTGGGTGCTTACCATCGATCAATCTTTCTCAACAACTTCTTCTCTTCGTTCGAGGATAGTCCCCCGTCACACACGGCAAAGGATTCAACTCCCTGCAGACTGGAGCAGTCTGCAGCCTCTTTGTCTCTGGTTATACTTCGAGTTGTCATCTTTTTGAGACTTGCCATTTTGTAATGAACTCAGCTCTGAAAGGTGATCAAGGTTATAAGGTTCAAGGTAGAGCTCTGCAACAGAAGCGATTGTAGAGAGGGAATGGTGCAGATATTTTATAGCCAGCGATCGGGATCATGACTTTGAGCCCCGTTCCACACGATTCCCACATTTGATAAGAGTCAAGCAAGATATGTTGACTTGTATGCTCCATCTTCTTTACATTTGATCACGGCGCATAAGTCCGCTCAACGGCAAACCACATCGGGTGTTGTAGTATCAGCGAAGGTGGTATAAAATCCGGGGTGATAAAGAACATTTGACTTTCTGGGGATTGTATCCTCGGATGATCTCAGGAATCCCACAGCCGATGGAAGAGAAGCCGAGCCCACCTTCATTGGCTCTGTCGGCAAAAGTGGATGCTTTCAAGATTGTCCATCTGCACCATTTTGTTCAAGTAGTCGGTTGGGATTCTTCATCGATATGATCAACATCGATCCGGCCATTGCTCATCAGTCTTCAATAGCGTATTGAATTCTGGGCGGCGTCTTGTTTTGTTGAACAAGAAACTGTCAAAGACGACAGACGTGTTCCAGAACTTAGAAATGCACAATCCCGATTTCCTGCTTATTCAATTAGGTGAGGAGATCGAGTAGAAATGAACGACCCTGCTGTAAGCTCTTCCCATGTCTAGGCGACTAGCAGTCGTGTATGTTCCTCCTGGTCGTATTCGAGGAATATCGTTTCCGGTGCACAGGTACCGCTGAGCAAAGTGGGAGGAAGTCCTAGATTGGAGAAGAGTACACCTGCTTTACGAACCTGGGCCGTAACCCAATCTCTATGGATTGGGTCTCGGACCTTCATCAAGGCCACAGTGAGTGGCCAAGAATAGCGGTATATCTGTTGGGGTATCTCAAGCATGGACTTGTAGGCAATGGCCAAGAGTTCTGCGAGAGACTCCTCAAGCCATGGCGGGTAGGGATCCCCACCATCCAAGCAGGTGTATAAAACTCTCAAGGCGTAGTAATCTAGACATGCATGATAGATTGTCCAGATCACCCGCCGCCCATTTGAACTCTTGACCATTTTCGCCAGTAGAAGGAGATCAGAGAAGTGCTTGCGAATGTATCAGTGGATTTCAGGTTCCGAAAATGTAGATTAGACTAAAACTCACCTCACCTGTCTCTTCGATCCTCCTCCAGAGCTCTTCCTGACTCTCCCCAACTGGTTTCCTCTGTGCTTTTGCAACACCGAACTTCCAAATTCCCAATTTTAGTTTTTGGCATACGGTCAAGAAATATAGTCCTCGGTAGTTTTCCACATCGTCTAGCAACTCTTCAAGTGGATAATCCGAGCCCCATACCTTGGGTAGACATCGACGAGCCTGTTCAAAAATCTGATCATAAGCGATTGGCGATTTTTCTGGAGCGCCTAATAAATCTAGCGAAAGATGACCACCCCCATTCATGTTGCCCAGCGCTAGTATGACATCGTTATGGCTGTGTATCTGTTAGCCTTGATTGAAGAGCATTTATCTCACTTACGCAATGAATAGCAATAGCTGTTGTGCAGCTGGTGGTAGGTTGTCTTGTTTTTGAGCCACATCTCCATTCACATATCGCTGCAGGAATGATCGAATACCTTTCAAGTGTACGTGAGAGGCATTGACAATCTCAGGATCGTAGAGTCCTACGTGAAGAATCAAGAACCACATTGAAAATAGTGCTTCAATATCGTCAGATTGGGATTGAGTTCCTGATAGGCGATCCAAGATCGAAGAAAGATCTTGAAGTGCCAAGTGCAAATGATTCATGGCAGCATCTTTCAATTGACGTATCCTGGTGAGACTCTCTAGGGTGGGAGTTGTTTCCTGGAATTTCAGGAGTTCTAGAAAACGCAATTCCATTGAAGCAAGTGCGATGAAAGACCTCATGACCCCTGCTTCACGACTTGCTATCCGCGAGTGAACGTAGGAAAGCATGCTCCATTGCCAAGGTTTCCCGAAGCGAAGCACCATCAAAGATTCTGGCACATACATAAAAGCCTGCGATTCTTGCTCGTTCAACATGATGGAATTTGCGAGAGGTAGATGAGATGCTGGAAGACGTAATCGCGAACCATCATGTGAATGTCCAGAATGTATCTCATTGGCTTGATCTATGCTCGGCGAGGTCGTTTCCCGTGTGGATTGTACCTGAAGGACGTCACGGGCAACTGCTGGTGATGCCGTGCAATTTTTTTGCGATTTGGGAGCTGCACTAGCCAATGCTACTGGACTTCGAGAAGTTGGTGAAACAGTCGCATTGCGATTTGCAATAGATGTTGCGCGGGCTCTCTGGACAGGCTGACTCCAGTCACATCGATACTTGCCCTGCACACATCGAGAGCAGAGTGGTTTTTGTTCATCACACTTCACCTTGCGAGTACGGCAAGTTGTACAGCCTTACGAGATTCAGCCGAGGAACATATTAAGATGGTGGATCTTCATACCATGTCTCGAGCGGGGGCCGTGCCGACCAGATTGACCATCTACAGCCATGTCACATCCTGAGAACGATGATATTCCTGATTCGTTGGATCGGGTACTATCCTCAGATGGTGATACACCTCGAAGGAGGAACGTTGAGGTTGCCATCCATGCGGGGTTGCCGTCCGAAAGATAAGCTCCTCTTAGATGCGGAAGAATACCGTGAACTGTGAAGATCAGCTCGGCAACTATGGATGGTGTGTGGATATTCTAATTGGTCGACTCGGCAAAACTTGTCCTCTCAGCATTTGGAGACCATATCAAAACTCACCTATCGGACAACCAAGGAAAAGAGTACTTGACGGCAGGTGCAGGTACTGTAAAGTAGAGATGTGGATCATCCCGACATATAAGCTTTGCGTAATCCCCAGACCATCGTGTTAGATTAATGCGCTTTTATCATTAGAGGTTCCTCAGCAAAAGTCCACGATATTCAACATGTCACCAGCTCGGCTTTCTGAAGATTTGACCACAGAGAAGCTGTGCAAACAGGTAGTACGCTCAATAGAGGATCATGAACCTGAGCTCTTCGCTATTAATAAACATGTAAGTCAAAATATGTTGATAATCGCCTTTTCAGATTTGACTCTAATCATAGATCCACGATCACCCTGAAATACGGTTTGAGGAGGTTCAGGCCCATGATGGAATCTGTGACCTGCTGGAAACGATGGGTTACTCGGTGGAACGACATGCGTATGGACTCAGCACTTCGTTCGAGGCTGAGTACGGCACTGGCGGACGGGTTGTGGTATTCAATGCTGAGTACGATGCTCTCCCAGGTATAGGGCACGCTTGTGGTCACAATCTCATCGCGACAAGCTCGATCGCATCCTTCATCGCGGTTGCAGAGGCCATTCGGGACAGTCGAATCAGTGGAAGAGTGAGATTGTTGGGAACGCCAGCCGAAGAATCAGGGGGAGGAAAGATCAAATTGATCCAGGCAGGAGCTTACCAGGGGATTGATGCATGCATGATGTCCCATCCCGGACCCGCCTCATCAAAGAGTGACGATGGCAAGCTCACTCTAGATGGGACATCAGCCACAACTTCTCTCGCTCGAAAAAAGGTAAATGTTACTTTCAAGGGTCAGAATGCTCACGCTGGACTCAATCCTTGGGACGGAACGAACGCGCTTGATGCAGTAGTGGCTAGCTATGTCAATATCTCTTTACTGAGACAGCAAACGCAGCAGACAGCACGGATTCATGGCGTCATCCGGAATGGGGGAATGGAGCCGAATCTGATTCCTGACGAAGCTAGCCTAGAGTATTTTATTCGGGATACCAGTGCAGTCAGCGTGAACAGTATGGCCAAGATGATTGAGGCTTGCTTCAATGCAGGTGCACAAGCAACAGGCTGTAGCCTGGAATGTGTCTGGGACGAGTCAGTTGCACCTAAGTCTTAAGCTTCTTGCATATGTGGGCTGACCTGAGAACAGTGAATGCGATTATAAGGATCTGAGACCGAACATGACAATAGCTAGATCTTTTACCCAGCACATGTCAAACATTGGGAGGAAGTACCTGGTAGATGGTCGGAGCTTACCCATGGGGGCATCTACCGACATGGGTATGCCCATTGAACTCCTGCCACAGGCTAGGAACTGACTTATGAACAGGTAATGTGTGTTACGAAGTCCCGAGCTTTCATGGCTCCTTCAGTGTTGGTCCAGAAATACCGGGCGCAAGTCCACATAACCCGGAATTTGCAACAGCTGCTGGAACCAAATCTGCTTTCTTATTAGCGATGGACTGTGCCAAGGGAATGGCAATGACAGCGTATGATATTCTCGCAAATGATGCAATTGCAGCAGAGGTATGGGAAGAGTTCAGGCAGGAGTTCAAGCAATAATCGCAATGCCGCTTGTAAGCTGAATGAAGAAACAACTGGGATGATTCTGGGGCGCGTAGTTGTTTCACGGGCGTCGCCTGCATTCATAGCCACCCCTGATATTCATGTATCAATTGGACACTGGGAATGTTTGAATGCGCAAATTGAGGCCTTCGAATTGCATATTGTACGGTGGACTGTTGAAGCACCTTTGTATGTCTCTAAGATCCACTGTACTTGTTTGTCACGTGTCACGATTTTTCGGGGCTCCAACTTTGCTTGCGGCCGAACAGGCTTCAGGCTTCTAGGAGGGAGACTTTCTCAACATCTTCAAATCTCTTCCTCTTTACGACTGGTCGCAGTTGGCGATCGCAAGCAGTCGGTTGATGCAACTGTTTCGAACGGCGGCGCGCCGTCAAGCGAGATTCGCTGCCGTTGGACGAACTTGGTATCGAAGAGCGCAGCACGATTTCCATGGTCCACATAAGGAATACTTTCAGCACCCAGGGCAGACCCCCGTCCCAGATGCCACACCCTATGTCCTTCCACGACCGATCCCAGTTATCCAAGGTTCCGCTGGACCCTCGCGGATCGTTCGCGCTGCAAGATCAGTCTCGTGGGCCATTCTCTTCTACGTATTGGGTACCGCGGCAGGTACAGCCTTGATAACATGGCAATACTTGCAACCACCTTTCGAACAGGGATCACCGGAGGATGAAGAGATGATCGAAGAGATTCTTGATACCCTAGAAACACATCCGCTTGTTGAGTCACTCCGAGAAGAGCAATGGATCGAGGATAATCGCTACGCGAGTCAACTCAGAGGCATAGGGCCCGGTCTCCACCTCGTTTGGGAGCGGCTTACGGGCACCCAAGGTATCACCGCCAAAGCTTTTAGGCATCCTTCCCAAGAATGCACGATGTTGGTGTTCTTTCTAGGCTTCGGTATGGAAGGCTGGCCTGATGTGGTAGGTTCACAATGGCGACGGTACATCAAGTCTGGCACTGACCATGAATAGATACATGGAGGCATCCTCACGACGTTACTGCAGGAAGGCGTGGACCAGCATATCCATAATTTCTATGCACACGAAGGCACCGCACAAGAACAGGTCATCAGCGTTGATTTCAAAAAGCCTGTTCGGCCAGGGGAGATCTATGCTATACTCGTCCCACCTGGAGCGACGGAGACCAATCCCACACCCGGACAGAAGGTTGTTCAGCTGGTACCGATCTTGATGCATATGGAAGCAGCTCCACGAGTTCGTTCAAGCTTTGATGCAACTTCCAATCAAGACCAGCATGTAATTGACGTCCGAACTCCTGGAGCTGTTGATACCACGCATGCGGTAGGCACTACACAGGTGCGACTTCTTGTCGACAATCAGCACGCTGAGCTCGACCAAAAGGATGGCGATAGCCCTTGAAGCTGTGACCTAATCCGACGTTTCTCGCTTGTCACTGAACCGAGCCACCAAACAACGTGGTCTTCGACTTGACTCATTCAGAACTCGATTTTTTGAACTTTGGTTCGGAACATCCGCAAGCACGACTGGGACCAGGGAGTCAGATCCTTGCACACGATCTGCACTGATTTATCCCGCAGCTTTTACTGGGTGGTGCAGAGCCACGCCGCGTGGTCAGTTCGGAACTCTTCGCCTCTTAGCCACCCAGACCCTACATGTTCAACTCGCTATTCTGTTGCGGTCCTACATGTTTGCGGGGTCCCTACAGGACAGAATAAGAATCTCACCAGTCAAAACGATCTGGCCGTCCAGCGGGCCGCGGTTCGGTCATGACTTTGGAATTTGCAGATACAGGGCAGCGCGGGAAACGATGATTGGGTATAACTTCGGTCTCTAGCGCTGATGTTTTGAGTCCAGAATGCAAGGGCACGAGTCAATGTGGTCGACAAAACTCCCGCCTGGACCAGGCTATCGGGCTCCCCACAAATCAAGCATGGGATGGAGATTGATGGCATGATCTCGAGAGAAGTGAATTTGCGGGGTCAAACATGGCCTGCAGTCTTTTAACCGATTATGGCTTTCGCACAAAGGTGTTGGCTGCAGGCAATTATCGGTAATCGGCCGGGTATGCCCAGAGAAACCCTCGTGGCTGCATGAAAAGTACCGAGGGAACAGTGAGGTTTCCGCCAGATTGGGCTGGTCTGAGGATCATGCGAAGGATATCTCGAAGTCTTTTCGGGTCTATTGGACAGGCCGGAGCAGGCACCCTATTTGGCACCCTGCCGACACCCTGTAAAGTTTTTGCACAGACACTAGTGTTATTCAACTGTCATCAAGACCATTTTGATTTCGATTGCATTGCCACAAAGGACTTAGAACAGCGATTGTGATATCCCAGTAGGCCTAAGCGCTTGGGCACCTCTCGCCTCTCAAGTCGGAGATTCGTGAACCCGAAGTTCGACCACAAGCAATGGTGATGAGGGGAGATGTTACTGCGGGAAGAAACTCAGGGACGCGGCTCTTTCAGAGGAAAACAAGGTTCCCTTGGATTAAACGTTGCGTGCGATCACTGGTGGCGGCTTCTCGTATGTATCATCATAGTGAACGTGGTCGAGGGAGGGATGGTGGCTCCCATGGCACCGGCACGTTCAGGATCCGACCACACAATAATGCTCTGCCCATGATTGACACCCGTACGGAACAGTCGGTCGCGTTATCAACGAGGGCGAAAACCTCGTACGATGGTACGAGTAGGATTCTCCAATATTACCTTGGATTTCTCCAGCTTTGCGGGCCGCAATGCGGAGGGGGTGGTGTGCTTTCTCCTTCTCCAGGATTTTTGACTCGCTTGCTTGGGGCCAAGCAATGCCTAAGAATGGTCCCCCAAGCCCGGAAATGTTTCTGAGTCAGGCGGCCTTCGCGCACGGATAGTCCAGTAGTCCAGTACTTTTAGCTGGGTAACTAAGTACTTGGTACTTAATTCGATGCGCCTGGTGAAACCGGTTGACACTTCAGAGCAGGTCATAGTCCTGCCTTGCTCTCCTCCTGTGAACCCTTTGATAAGGCAGACAGTCCTGAACAAATTATCAAGAGCCGTTCACATCTATCCAAAACTGTCCTTAGGTTTGGGATGTTACATTGCATTCCTGACGGTTGCCCAAGTTGGTCACTGGTGGCAGCAATACCAAGGAAGACTCCCACCCAGAAAGCCGAGTCAGCTAGGGTGTGAGCCCCCCTCTTTTCTAACCTTGTCTGGAGGAAGATATCCCTTAGATTCGCTTAGCTTTGGTGCTTAGGCTTGCCTAGATGGGGACCCCTCGAGCCTGGAGGGAGGGTCCAATTCTCGAAATGTTTGAGCTTTGAATCATGCGTCCTACCTTTGCGTCCAGACTCCATATTCGAGGCCTTTGTTGATTAACTATGATGAGTTTCGTTGATTGCTGCATCTCCGGATATGACATTAGCGCTCAAATGATGAAATTTAATGAGAACCCTGGTGGTTTTTCGTCACTCGTGATGTCAGGTCAAAAGCCGTAGTTGGAGAGCGGACGAGGTACCTGGCTCGAGATAGGGAATAAGCGAAGGCCAACCAAACAAAATGAAGCCGCATCGATTCGTGGAGAGGAGAAAGGCCACTCGTTGGTCTTCTCCTGTGGTACTCAGTGGCGGCTCCCACATAATCACAACACAGTTGGTTAGATACCTCCCACATTAACTTGAACCTCGAAGCTAGAGCCTGAGATTCGTCTGGGCAATCCTCTATTTGTCGTTGCGTTGTCATAGCCTGCGTAGTTCAATTCCCCGGTCAGTGCTGGGACGTGATGGATCATCCTCCCATTCGACGGTTGGGTTCCAGGGAGGAATATGTCAAAGGTTAGTGGGTGCAGAACACATATGGTCGCCACCTGCTAGACACATCCTCCCGCCTCTCCATCTCCATCAACCTTCCAGACAACCCCATGTTTCTCCACGCGATCCACAAGGACAATCAACATTTTGCCTACCAGCCCTCCTCCTAGGCCATTGTCCGCCCTCATCCGGACTCGTGCCTCCACTTATTTCTCGAGGTTGAGGTCCATGGAGTGCATTCCAGCCATGCTTGTCTCTGGCCTTAGCACTCCAATAAACCTTGATCGTCGCCGAAATGCGCCCCTTCCACGGAACCAGACCGTAATTCCATGCATCTTGGTTGCAAAGGCTTCTCCAGACCAGACGAAACGCCTTCGATCAGGACTTGAGATAGCTCCCAGTACTCAGTAGTATTCGTAGATCTTGAGACCGAGGCTCATACCCTTGTGATCAACCGAGTCGGACATCCTGACTGTTAATTCTGCTTTCGTCTACATCAATCCCCAATTTCCCATTTCATCCTTTGCTCCCACCTCTTTTCTTCTCCTCTCCCATATCCTGATATTGACTCTCCCTGACACACATCTGGAGGGGTTTGAACTTTCTTCTTGAGAGCCTTCATAGTTCCCTTTTACTTACCGCTCGTCATGGCGACCACTCATCCAACCACCGAGCCCGCGGCGAATAGTTCCAGTGACAGTATGCAAACTCCTAGTAGTACCCAAAAAGATGCTACCGACCACGTCGAGCAGGTCCACACCAACGAGAGGGTTCCTGGTCATCCTGGTTACTATGAGAAGGATGGTCTGCGAACATATGGCGATGATGAAGATCACGACCACGAGCCTCCTGTAAGCCTGCCTGTAGCTGTCTTTTTCCTGCTCCAGAGCCCATACTGATCTTTCAAAGATGTCCGGAAAGCGAATTTTGGCGCTGGTAGCACAGGCTTTCTTGTGGACTGGTTCTCAAATTCCAGTGTACATCCTCGGTGGTGTTCCACCATATATCTATGCCGATATTGGTGGTGTTGATCGCTGGATTTGGTTCGTCTTGGCCTATCTTCTGGCCCTTGCTGCCATCTGCCCCTTCGTTGGATCAATTTCCGATCTTGTCGGGCGACGATGGGTCGCGTTGTCCGGTTCCTTTCTTCTGGTCATCGCCATGATCATCTGTGGCGTTGCTAAAAATATGAATGTCTTCATCGGTAAGCTACGACTCCAAACAGAAGCCTCATGGAGTACCTGATCTGACAACTTCCGAATCTAGTTGGCATGACCATCTCTGGTGTTGGTGCTGGTATCTGCGAGCTCACTTCACTGGCTGTCACTGCTGAGCTCGCTCCCACCCGCTCACGTGGCAAGTATGTGGCCGTCTTGGTGTTTACTATCGTTCCATTCTGCCCATCCGTGTTGTGGGCTCAATTGATCGCCAGCCACGCTGGATGGCGTTATTGCTGTCTCCTCTGCGGTATCTGGGCCGCAATCGGCTTCTTCGGCACCATGTTTTTCTACTTCCCACCACCTCGACCAAACTCCCGTGGTTTGAGCAGGAAAGAAATCATTGGCGAGATCGATTTCGTTGGGGGCTTGCTCAGCATTACAGGCATGATTGTTTTCCTTGCTGGCCTGCAATGGGGTGGATACCAATACCCTTGGGGATCTGCTCACGTCCTTGCTCCTCTCATCATCGGCGGTGCTCTCCTGTTCGTCGCATTCCCAATCTGGGAGATCAAGTTCGCCAAGTTCCCCATGTTCCCATCTCGCATGAAGAAGGAGGCCCGGACTCTCACACTCACTTTGATCATTACGGCAATTTCTGGCGCCAACTTTTTTTCAGTCATCATGTTCTGGCCAACGCAAGCATTCAATGTTTATGGCCATGATCCAGTTGGCGTCGGCATTCGAGGTATCCCCATTGGTTTCAGCATTCTCGCCGGAGCTTGTATCGTGTTGTGGCTTTTGTCCGTCTTCCGGGGCCACAACCGAGAACTTCTGGTCATTTCCTCCGTCCTCATGACTGCAGGCTGTGGTGCTCTTGCAATTGCAGACCGTGATAACCTTCACATGCTTTGGGGACTCTTGGTTCTTGCCGGAATTGGCATTGGTGGAATCGTTGTTCCCGCTTCGATCATCACCACCATCATTTGCCCCGACGACATTATCGCGACAGTGACAGCTCTAACCCTGTCCATTCGTGTCATCGGTGGATGCATTGGTTATACAGGTGCCGAGTTCTCCTTTCTGGA
Source organism: Exophiala bonariae (assembly GCF_035927105.1). Taxonomy (NCBI): domain Eukaryota; kingdom Fungi; phylum Ascomycota; class Eurotiomycetes; order Chaetothyriales; family Herpotrichiellaceae; genus Exophiala; species Exophiala bonariae. The sequence goes on along the minus strand of NW_027042476.1, from coordinate 2,883,135 downwards.
GCTCCAGAATGCTTGTGCTGACGTTTTGCAGTATACTACAATGTCTTTGTGAACAAGTTCGTACCGAACGCCACCAAGTATATCGGCGGCACGATGGCGTTGCAACTCAACATCACAAACGTCACGTATATCACCCATGCCATCGAGTACACGGCTGCCAGCTTGTTGCCAGCTCTCAAGACCATTCCAGGTATTGCCGGAAATGAGACCGCATATGAGATGGTTGTACTGGCAGGCCAAGTCGCATATGCTGAGAGTTATAAATATGTGTACCTGACCAGCATTGCATTCGGAGGCATCAGTATCATTGCTGCTTTCTTCCTCGGAAATATCGACAAATATATGGATGAGCACGTCGCTGTGGTCATGCATTAGGTTGACGAATTCCAGAGAAAATAATTTTGGCTCGGTTCTTGGCACTGCTATTGTGCAGCAGATCCTTGATCGAAGGATGATTATGATGAATAGGTGATAAGTTGAGTATATAATTGCTTCGATAATCATATCGTGGCTCGAAATCAATGCATATATACTATGCAGCCTCATTGAACCATCTCCTGTGTGCCAGGGATACCTGAATCTCTTTGTCCGAGGTCATCTGGAGCGTTCTTGATAACGTCATCGCAGAGACCTGACGATGATTGACCATGGCTGTGGTGCGGAACAGTGGTCCAGCCTTGCGGTATGGTTCTCGGGGTTTCGGGCCTAACGACCGTGAGGAAGATTTGTCTATCTCAAACGACTACCTAGAAGAGACGTCGAGCAATTGATGCAGTATATATGAGTCTCAGGGAGCCAGGTAAAGTTGAGAGAAATTCCTAGAGTGGCCAGGAATGTTGTGAAAATGCGGTGGGGTTGACACCTCTATATTCTTCTCCCATCGAGTAGGGCTGCAGGGATACTGATATCTGCACCTGCCAACTTGACAACTTGACACCATGTTCCAGGACGCCATTGGACATAAGGGGAACGCCCTTTCGTACTTTCGTACCTTAGACTTCTCGAGTATCGTCAGGCAGCACAGACAAAGGTTGGAGTCGGGGGCCAGATTCGTCTTGACACGAGTACGAGATACGGACGGCATACTTGTAATCTCATTGGATCTTAGGTCTCGGGCGTTGAGCACCCTCACGTTATGTTCGGTATTGTATCTGTTCTTGGCATAATGTCCGTTGAAGACCATGCAGGCTTCGAGTCCTCTGCCGTGCGATCATGACGAGTTTGCGAAGGTCAGAACAGTGGTTTCTCTGTCGCTGAAGTGAAGTCGATGACTATGGTAGGTTCATTTGGCTCTTAAGGCTTCCCCAGTCATTATTTAGTATTCACCCTGACTCGAAAGTGATCCACACGGGGCGGTCCAACAATCCGGCCGAGGTAGAGCACTTGTGTAAGATATTTAAGCCACAAGGCTACCTAGGACCCTCTTCAGGTAAAGCAATTGGATCAAGAGGCCTCGGTATACCTTGAACCCTGGTTTGAGTATCGATTCGGAGTTATCAAGATATGAGGTCTGTTCCTATTACGGATGTCAATATCACTTAGTTCGAAGTTAGTCACTTCGGCCGGATGGGTGTGAATGGCCAGCCAGGCGAAAAACATGGAGCAAATGAAATGTCAGATCAGGGACCCAAACAACTAATTTAGTTCCTTTGTCGAGGGGCGTCGGGAGGAATAGTAATCAAGTGACTTTATGTTCTTAGCTCTAGACCTTCAAAGCATCCAAGTCCATGTACCCGTTCCCGAGGAGAACTTAAGCACCACACTACCGTACAACTCTCGTTCGATAGTTCTATGGGCACTTTGGTGTACTAAATAGTTCACACCACTTACGGATTCTCTTATAACTTTCAATGGCCAATCCGCAGTATCATCTTAACAACGTAGGATATTACATTGGAGTTATCTAAAATCGTCTATTTTAGGCTGTAGAAAGTACAGCGTCCAACATAATATTGTCATGAATGACATTACGGGACTGTGCGCCTCCATGGAATTTCGTATGTTCGCAGACAGGCTGTGTGTTTCTGGCGGCACACTCAAGACGATGGACCTCAAGGAGGCACCATGTACAATAACCAAGAAGTGACAGACCACTTACTAACTACTACGCCCTCAAGAGGAGTTCTAGAGTTCCATGGTGCCAAGTCCACTCATTTCCAGCTCAGTGAGATCTTTGAGCCTAGCGTCCTCCAAGATCTTATCATCTGCAGCATTTATCTTTGCAATGGTGTCCGAATCAGCGTCGGGGAACCAGAGCCGTGCGCTGCCATATGAGATACACAACTCCTCTCCATTCTTGATATCCCGGAGGGCGCTGTAAACAATGACTGCGGTCTCGGTGTTCCGCTTCCAACCAACGTTCTGCTGAAGTGTCGAGTGGTTGAACATGCTGCCGAGGCCTAGAGCGATAGCTTGCGTTGTTCCACGGCTTGTTGGCGAGGGCCAGTAACTATTGGAAACAAGATCAATTGCTAGCCGGAAAGTGGCAAGGGCTGTGTAGAAACGGGTCCTGCATTACTTACTACGTATAATGCTGCAGAACCGTATGCCGGGTATATTTCTCGACTTCATCTTCAGTGAAGATCAAGACTGGACTTATATCCAAGATGGTTCCACTTGAAATGTCCTGAGTTGCAAAGACTCCACGCCCTACGAGGCAATCGAACCAGAGTTAGTATCCTTTCAAGAATGATGTACATTACGACGACGGATATTATGATCAGGCTTCGTGCTGAAAAGCGTTTGACGGTCTCTGCTTCTTTACGTAAGGGGAAATGTTCAAAAGCGCTTGATATCAATACTCAGCTTTCTCAAGGATTCCATACTACCTTTAGGGGTGTTCATAACAAGGACCAAGCCAGTGGCCCGGGTCAGTGCTTGATGTTCATCGGCGACTTCCTCCTTGTCGTTCTCCGTCATCAATCACGTGGCAGCCGCCGCCGCTAATCGAGTCTATTGTTTCAATCGTTTATGCTGGAGATGACGCGATTCAGCACAAAGGCTTCGAAAGTGCGGTTGAAGGTTGTGCAAAATCCAAAAGAAAGTGTGAAAGGCACTCCTTGCTAATTTTGGCGGCGGTTAAGAAATATGACGTCATCCTTAATAAACCCACCACCACCCATATCTTCTTCGAGCCTTTGCACACCTCTAGTGCTGCTCACTTCATCTTATTTTAACGTCGAGTAAGGACCCAGCTCAGGGCGCAATCGATAAGACAAACTACGGGATCCTGGTAAGAAAGCTTGCATTATTACTAACCACATCTCTATTTCCACGTAGACTGCCGTATCTGACTGTGCGGCATTTTTGATTCCATTGCCGAGGGTGGCCGCTGTCGAGCCTCTGACCTCCATCTTCGATATCTGCTGTTCCGCCAACTTCCGCAATGCCATGGGCTGATAGTGATGCCACAGCCTTCTACGGCCGGAGCCTTGCCAATGAAGTCGAATTGGTGACGCATTTCAGGTCCTGTGAATGGTGGTAAGGAGGCTTTCGGCTTGCTTATCCTGTCCACCCCGGATTTATGCTGATCGAGGGGTTGACAATATGTCGTCGTTACGATTACGCTGATGATGGACAGCGTGGCTCTGCTTATACGAACAGATGCAATTTGCGTCATTGAGGGTTTTTTGGTCCTACTACCGCTCTTAACACTGTGCCCTGGAACGCATAAGTAGTGGCTCTTTATCTCTTCGTGCTGAGGCTTGTCCTTCAGCATTCGATATCAATTACGACTTAAGCAAGAGTAATATCTTTTACAGTTCATTCCACAAACAAGCTCCGTCAATCCATCAATCCAGCAGGTTACTGTATTGTATTGACATACCCTGAACATTCCGATCCAGTCCATATCAAGCCTACTCATATAATGGCTGAATTTTTCAACGGTATGGCAATCGACCAACCAGCAGGTACTGCCCGGCACAACTCCCACGCCGCCGACTCATGGCTGGAGCCCTGGCTCATCAAGCACGTCTCCTTCTATCGCAAACACATGACTAAGGACGGAAAAGCCGAGTCGCACGCGACAAGACGACACAGCGTGGTCTCCGAGGCTCTGAAATCAAGGGAGAACTCCGTTGCCGAACCTGCACCAGCGGCTCTTGCTGCGGCTAACCTTGCTTTGGAGCAGGCAGGACCTACTGCCGCAGTGCCCTCCCCCGTCGAAGAGCCTCGTGAGAGTGAGGAGCAAGAAGCTCAGATCGCCGCACGTATTGCCTCTGATGAAGGTGCCCAAGAAAAGGACAAGCCTGCTCATAGCTGGCGGAGGAGCATTGGCTGGATGCCTCACCCATAGATGACGCTCATCTTCAAAGTGACATATCAACAACCTAGTGGAGCGTTTGTACTCATATTGCACCATTCACCGATCTTGTTACCGAACAAAGCTGGGCTGGTTGGAGCAGTATACTTGGGGGACTCGAAAAGGACAACTTGCCGTTCATGCACTGTGTCAACACCTTCTAACTCTGCGTTTGCATTTCCTGTACAACATATTCATATACCCATCATTAGCATCATGCAATACTTTTCGAATTAAACATCATGACCTTTCTTTGTCGTACTAAAGTGATAATTACGCGGTGACCAATATCAAGGAAAAACCACCTGCACATCCGAGTCTGATGGCTTAAGTCGGACTTCTTATTATATGAAGACATAAATAGATGACAAGTCACAAGGCATTCGATTCTTGTCGAGGGGTTTGGGATCCGGTTTTGGATTAATATTAATATTTGGTGGCGGGATGGAGCTAGAATCGTGAAATATTTTGAAGTGATATATACCATCGCTGTAGTGTTTAGCTACAACAGCCGGTTTCCCGGTAGTTTGAAGGAACCTAATATATCTTTAGAGCTAGTAACGAATACTTTAGTGAATCTACTTATCGAGGTGGAGGGAACTTTGAGAATATATTGTATCTAGCTAGGCTAATGAGGATACAATATTCTATGACTATCTGTAATTTATTAGCGACGAGGTGAGACGTCGTGTTTGTACCTGTACGATTATACTGCTACATACATATAAGCATATTTGACTGAGTAGCAAATGAAAGGAGTTAGAAGATGGTTGGATTCGTCAGAGGCAGAAGAAGCGATGGAGTTGATGGGAGTATTGAAATCATCTGTGGTGTGGTGCATATTGGCCGCGGAGTTTGGCGTACCAGCCTCTTGTTCGCTTCTCTGCTGAACCAGATATCCGATGGAGATCATGGGGTTGAGTGCACCGCCAGGAGTAGAGCCAGAAGCAGAAGTACCAGTGGCGCCGGGAGTAAGGATGTCCTAGGCAATCCTCGCAGAGGTGGTTAAAGAAGATAGCCTCGGGGAAGGGGTTGAGGTGGTGGCCGAATCTGCAGGTCGCTTACGCGGAATAGTAGAGGTTTGTGGACGTGTGCCAGCTGATCTCTTCATCCACTGCTCACGATGTTCATCTTCGACACGCGTAGTAGCTCCGGTGATAACACTGCGGAAGCTGAGTATTTGGGAGAACCATGTTATGGCTATGGTCCAAGGAAGAATTCGAGCGGATACTTGCCATCAAACCTTTCGAGAAGCTCGTCTTGGTGATCTATGATGGATCCGTGGATGAGTTTCTGTCCCACGCGTTCGTCTCTCAAAGATTAGTAGCCCGTCTCTACCCCAAGGATGAGGCGGTCAATTGTACCTTCCTTAATAAGACGTCTCCAGTTGACGAGAGATTCGTCCTCTTGCTTCTTGTACGGCATCTGAGCATTCTTGTTGCCGTAACGAAGACCGCAGACTGAACCATCGGAAGGTGTGTTCATCACGGACCGATCGATTCGAGGGAGATCCTTTGCACTTCTACGGCGAGCGTCGTAGATCTTGAGGCGAAAATTGTATCCAGTAGGATCCCCAATCTGTCTAAACGTCCTCACGCCTACGCCGTGTGGGCTGGTTTCTCAATTTTGGTTCGATCTAAGTACGACATAGAGATCGCAGGAACTAATGGGAGACTCGGGCGAGTCCAGCGGATACGGCGATCCCCTCAGAGCATCGTAGCGTGGAGGATCTCTGGGAGACTCTTGCCGTCCTTGAAGAGCGCATGGCCTACGCCATGGGCGATTAGAAGAGGAACGAGGTACAAGGTGTGGAGATATGTGCCCTCTTAGGAGGCGGAAACGGAGCTGGAGCGTTGGAACGACATAACACGCTGAGTGCGATGTTCCTGCGAGAACCTGATACGATTTAGTTAAGAAGAAGATATAGTTTGGAGAGCAGGACACTCTTACCTTTTGCCCTTCTCATATTTGATGACCACCATAGCCACAACGTTATTGATAGTCTCTTCATCATCCTCCAGCGATAGTTGAATATACTTAAACTTCATGAAATATCTACTGAGCTATCCTCACCGTGGTCTCGGACGACTGCTTGTAACGTCGACGGTGATGCCGCTTGTCTCCAAGCTTCTGCCGTTTCGGGACCCTGAAGACGCCGCTGTCGTGACTAGTTAGAGCTGGCTCTGGTGTTCACTGGGTGGTATCAGAGTTAGAAATCCTCGACAACCGATCACGGCTTGGACGGCAATGTTTAACTCCAGACAGACAATGTGAACATCAAGGGTATCTGGCAAGCAGGTCGGGAATTACAATGATATGAGAACCGTTCAGTGTTAGTAGACCAGCACAGGTGGGTGAGGGACACTGGACGCATCTGGGACATAGAACATCTTCAACATCGCGGGTCGAGAAATGAGAGAAACAGATGAAGTGGAAACATGAAAGCGATTTCGGAGGTTTGATATTGTTCGTGGATATGACAGCCAGAGAAGAACGCCTCAATTTTTTTGGTGCCAATTCATCATGCAGGTCCCGTCTTCAAGCTATATGCAAAGTGTGTAATGTTTTTGCGTCGCTCTGGGGAATCTAAAACCATTTGAATCACCACACACATGCCGAGTATCGTTTGTGTCTTTGGAAAAAAACGCTTTGATCGATGAAGAAATTCCCACCATTCAATTCATCATTTCCCGCTCACATCCCCAAGTCGGAAGCGTGTTTCGTCGTCCTCCTAGAGGGAGTGTCGTCCTGCTGTACATACAGTCCTTGATGGTTCTGCTCAACACCACATGCAAGGATTGCTTGGCTTATGAGGTTGGGTTGGGGTTCATCTGGAGCGAAAAATGTAAGGCTTTGATCGATAATATGATGATGTTGATAGTCCATACCTTTCTCTTGCCACCGGTCAGTGTGACGTTGACGAATCGTCGTGTGTAGGTTATTCTCTTCTTCGCTCGGCCCTTGGGGGTCTTCTTCTTCTCTTGAGGCTCAACCTATTGATTTCATCTTTGTGAGTAATTTTCTTGTACTGATATTCGTCCGTCTCCAAGTATATCGATCGACTCGTTGTTAATTCGAAAGGAACTGCGCATGTGCGGCGTCCCAGGAGGTTTCCAATGCTCACCTTGGGGGTCTGAGACTTGACTTTGCCAGCACGGGCGAGGGAGCCGTGCACTTTACCCATGATTGCGATGGAGATTCAGTTGTCGATGAAACTGAGCGTGGTGAGGTGAAGAAGGAAGTTGATGGTCGTTGGGTGGTGATGGCGAGGCGAGGTCCTGGAGAAACTTGTAAGAGTCAGAGTTGGTGGGTGCCAAGAGCGGGCAAATTCGTCATGTGACGAAAGGGATTAAGTCCGCAAAGTCCGGATATGAAGATGGCTTGGGAGCGATTCCAAGCGCTCGAATTTTGGCTGAGTTCTCAAATGATTAAAGGGAAGCAGGAGACTCTGTCTCTGTCTCTCGCGGGCATCAAGTGATCTTCGTGAGGCTCTATTATCTAATCTAGAGATGGTCTACTAAAGCATTTCATCCACCATGCACGCTTTGGACGCTTCAAACCCTCTCCAAATGATCGCTACAAGAACACATGACTCTTTTACTTTGCCTCATCAACTTCATCCTTGGTTGGGAGATCAATGGCTCTATAGAGGAGAATCAAGGCGGAAGCACTTTCACCACCACCAGATAGAGTCATGATTCTTTCCGGTTCCACCTCGCTGACTTTCTCATCATTGAACCACCACCATTTGCCATCCTCCTCTTTCCGCTTGCCACCAGGTGCTTTTGGGTCATCAACAATCTTGGCCGGTTTCTTGACAAAACTGGTGTAGTGTCCGCTGTCTGCACTTGCTCCTTGATGGGTGATGACTCCTGTCAGCTCATATAGACCCGACTTGTTGGCCCCCTCATCTGTAGCAAGTTTCGGATCAATCACGGAAAAAAGTTCCTGTTTAGCTTGCTTGATAGACTGTGCACGTTCTGCTTCATACTCAGCATCGGTCTTGTAGACATCCAAGTCACCACCTTCGGGGACTTTGTCTTTGGACTCTTTCTTCTCCGACTGCTCCCTCAACTTCGCAATTGGTGCTGCTTCTACCTTGTTTGCTTCGTCATGCTTTCGGTCTTGTTCCTGTTTGTGGGCCAATTTCTGTCGCTTCCTTGCGCGTTCGATGTCTTGCTCGTCTTTTCGAATGTCTCGAATCTTATCACGGACAGGAATCAGTCGGCTTTTCAACTCATCTGTGCAGAATTCCACAACATCCAGCTCGTCGGGAAAAGTGACCTTGCGCATGATCTTGGCTTTCTTGTTGATGTCCTTTTTCCAATTGAAGCGCACGAAATGGACAGTGAGATACTGAGGGAGCCGGGTGATTTTGGATGTCTTTGTATAAATGGCGTCGCGACCTAGTGTAGGAGAGTGCTTCTCGATTTCCTCAGTCAAACCAGCCAATATACCGTCGCGAAGGTGATTGGTGGTAATGTTGATGTGACAGTCAAGTTTGAGAAATGAATCATCTGTTTCAACGGCTGGTTCGTTTTCTGAGGCTTCGGTGGGTGGTGCAAGTGTGGAATGAAGAGAACCTGCCATATATCGATCAATGAATGCAATATTCTTCTCGGCGTCGGTTGTCTTCTCCGAGATCTTGAGATTCTGTCGGAGCAAGTGAAGGATCTGTGACCAGGCCTCTTCGGCATCCTGTTGTGCATAACCGTGACCGTTCTTGGCTTTTTGGGCGAATTGAGGGTATGCACTTCGGAGGGCGTTCAAGAACATGACGGGTGGGAAACCTTCCTGGGTTTCAGACATCCTCTTGTAGAGGTCACGCAGTTGAGCAGTCAAATCGTTGGCACCACTTAAGCCATCAAGACCGAACCGACTGAGGTCCTGGAGACTACTCCCTGCTGAGGGACCGGGCTTGTATACCTTTAAGGAATCTTGCATTTCAGGGATGCTCCGTAATACCTGGAGAGTGGAATTCAAATAGCAAGTATTGCCCAAGTTCTCAAGCCCAGCAGGTGTTGCACCTTCTTGAGCAGCGGCTTCAGCCTCAGTCATGTCCTCGACGAATTTCGGCTTTTCTTTCGGGGCGAGCAGAACACTGCCTTCAGATGAGGCGGATCCAAGCATGGTGAACAGTTGACCGGGTTTGGCATTGAGTTTGGAGAGATCTGTATCATCCTTGAGCTTTCCGCCTTTGATCAAGAGTGACTGGCGGTCGGGTTCAACACCCGTCAAGGAGAAGAGCTGATATTTGAGGATTTCGCCTGTGGCGGTAGGGTCAAGGTCAACATCATACTTTTTGCCCTGGTGCTTGACGATAACTGACAACTGTTAGCGACGAACGAACGATTTCGGAGTGGAAGTTGAGCGATCGAGACTTACTTGGAATGGTTGCCATGTTGTCGAGAAAGGTGGAAGAAGGTTGAGGACTAGGCAAAGAGGATGAGGTTTTGGTAAAGATAAATGCTTTGAAATGGCTGCATGGAGGGAGGCGAAGAGAGACACACGTGTAAATAGACCGCAGGCCCTGTCCCGCGGCCAGGCACTTTTCGAGGTACGAATCGGCTGCCAAGACAGACGTCAGCATCAGTGCTTCACGGGCTGGCACCTGAAGTACATCTTCTCACTTTGGCTCAAATGCAAAGTGGGTGGCTTCATTGTTACCATAACCATACCGTTCAATGCTAGATGGTTGCTATATGGTTGACCTCAGCCAAACTCCAGCGAGGCCACGAAGAAAGTCCACGGTGTTCGAATAAGTGTAAATTATGCAAATCGTTAGCACATCTCTATGAACATCCCATGCCCAAGTAGTCTCGCACGCTTGATGTAGTATACCACAATCCATTCATCCAATCCGTCTCCGTTTCATACCTTCTCCCTTCTGTGGCCCTACTGAATGAGAGCCTTTGGGAAGACACTCAGCCTCGCACCTCAGCCTTATCTGAGTTTTGTTCAATTGCCAAGCAGTCACGTGGAAGGTGACACTAATCTGGAATTGGAAGAGGAAGGTGCCAGTCGTGAGCCTGAGGATGACATCTCCACCTGCATCCAGGTGCCACTGCCAGGGCTGTCCAGTCCAGCGCTTGCCTGTTGTGTCCTGCGGCCTTCGCGGCTTCCCCTCCACTGTCATATTCATGTTCATAGATTCACTGCGCAAACAATAAATCCCCCCAGAACTTGATGGTGTCGACTCTAGTAGAGGACTAGGCCGCCGAGAATCAGTCTTTAGTCCCATCCACGCTCCAAACGCATACCTCTTTCAAATTCCCAAAGATCAAACTCATCTCGCTTCCATGAGTCGGTAGAATATCCATCCCACCATTCCCGCAACCTTGCCCTGACCGGACTCACGATATTGAAAATGGTTCGCATGCCCACCTCGGAGCTCTCATAGTTTGGCATGATGCTGATGAACCGCCTTAGTCACAATCTCTTCGTCCTTACCTGCAATGTGTGCGATCCTCACTGACCGCTGCGCTCTCCCTCTCCAATTTTGCGTCTCAGGCTTCAGAGCGACACAATGTTCCAGAAATAGAAGCAGCCAGCTCTCCAGAAGTCCTTTTGAATCCCCTCACAGTCGCCCGCAATGAGAACGAGAAGGTTCTGATAGAGCCAAGTATTAACAGCGTCAGAGTCAGCATAAGAATCAAACAAGCCGATGAGATTGAAAACATCCTGGTTCACAAATTTACTCGCTTTTTGACACAAAGAGCCGAATCTTTCTTTATTCTGAGACGGAAACCTGTCAAGGTATGCCTCGTGTCTATCCCGTTCCGGTCATAGAGCAGTCCAGTTGACGTCCTCCAGGGTTATGACATCTCTTTCCTGATCACGAACACCCACACAGAAGAAATGCTCAAGCACAAGTTGGTGGATTTCATTATTCAGTTCATGGAGGAAGTCGACAAGGAAATCTCGGAGATGAAGCTATTTGTATGTATATTGGATCCCACATCTTCGCCTTGACTAACTCCATACCCAGTTGAATGCAAGGGCTCGGTTCGTGGCTGAATCTTTCTTGACTCCGGTATGTTTATCGAGATTCCGTCCAAGAGGAAGCCTGACTTATTCACCCTTTAAAAGTTCGACTAGATATATGGGCTCGGTCTCGAAAGCGCCCTGTATGTCTCCTCGTATGCATCGCAGCTAGACAAAGTCATGTCAGTGATTATTGCTTCGTGGCACTTTGTTTCTGGGCCTGTTGGAGGACTCTCGTCTTGAAGGTCATGTGACCAAGCCACCTGCCAACAACCCAGGTGTTTTGAATAGCCCAAGCGTCGATAATGATGCATTGCTGTTCGAGAGCGGTGCTAATAGAAGAAAGAGAATTCACAGAATCATTCCAAGCAATAGCATTGCAGCATTGCTGTAATGGTTTCAAGTGAGCTTCTCCTCAGAAGGGACAACCCTTCGGAAGGACATTGATTCTGATGCATCAAATCGGCACGCTGCGCATGATAGAAAATGCGACGCAACTAAAGGGTTTTGCAGTTTTAGTTCTTGACCTCGATGGCGTGGGCGGCCGCTCTTGGTCAGTTTCCAACGAACAATCTTGTGCCTGGCGGACGGGTCATCACAGCTTTGGATCTTCGCTCACAGACTTGGACAGAAACTGCCTCAATTCTCCTTACTATTCACCCACAGTTTGGCCTGTTTTCCAGGCTCAACTACCACCGAGAGTTAAGTGAAAGGTCTTTAAGCGTCTTCCCAGCCTTGGAACAGCTGCTTTACTTTTGCCAACTCCGACCGTCCGCAAGTCCTTGCGGGATCTCAGAAGCACACATAGTCTTCGACCTGGAGCCTCTTCCCTTTGCTCGTCACTTTCACGTCGCTTGACATATCGACCTTCTTTATCTTGCCACTCCACTGGATCTTGACATCTCTTCTCTTCTCTCCTCTTCTCCTCACCCTCAACCGCCTCATCTTCCACACTTCCACCTTCTTTTCTTTTATCAACTTAACTCCTCTTCAGTCCTCTATCCTTTCTCTTTCAAGTGTCATTTGCTCATCATGTCGTGGGAGCCGTACAGTGGTCCTGGAGGGCCCGACTTCCAGTCCTTCTATCGTCCTGCAACTCGTCGTACCGAGAGAGGCACTCAAAGATCCGTTCCTTACACTTGGAGAGGTCCTTTCATGAATCCCTTCACAAATCTTCGTCAACAGACCCCAAACCCTCCTGCGCCTGTTGCCACTCCTGATCCCATTCTCTACCAGCAACAACGCTTTGTCCCACCAGGTCCTCACACTGAAGGCTTCGTCACAGGCATGGACTTGGAATCACCCACAATCCCATTTGGTCCAGGATCAAAACCACCCATTGTCGATGTTGTCAAGCTCATTGGCCCTAGCAATTTTGGTGTCATCAGAATCAAGAATGTAAGTTTATCTCTCAATCGATCTGACACCTGGGATTCTTCGATCTCTTACCCTCCTACTGCTCACTTTGACCCTTTCCGCTATGCACCCACTCCTGCTCAGCGGATCTTTGGCCCCATGCCCAATGTTCACAAGTCAAGATCTGTGACATAAACATGGACTGTGGGTGAGGAAGACGCGTACACAGGATATTGTTGACCGAAAAGCTGTACAACATGTTCACTTCAGACATTCGAGCAAATGTCACAATGACATCAACTAATCGTGTCTGTTACAGATTCCCTATGGCATCACCATGGCTGAGGTTCAACAGTTTATCCTGAAACATGTTACTCTAGAAGACCTGGTTCAGCCCCACCGTGACGGTTTTCCATTCCACATCATCATGGAGCGTTCTACCGGTAAGACCATGGACGCATTCATCGAAGTTCAAACCCCAAAGATTGCGGAGGAGGCTGTTGAGCGAAACTTCAAGGGTATGAAGTTCTCAAGACTCGGGCAGCGACATGTCAATCTCGAGCTCAGCACCCAGGCGCAGCTTCTCCAAGAGCTGTTCCCCCGTGCGCGCAGCATCCAATGGGATCCTCAAAATGGCGGCCACCCCTATCTGGTTCAAACCAACGATCCATACACCTCTGGCTTCAATGGCTTGTTTACTCAAGAGGAGATGAATGGTATGATTCGCCATGCAGAGGCTCCAAACCGAGTAAGTACTCCAACCTGTCGTGGTATGCCGATACTTATCCGACCTTGCAGTCTCCATTCGCCACACGCAGTCAACAACGTCCCTATGAATCAATGATCAGTACTTTGTACAAGGTAAGCAACATCAACATCAATGACTCACCTGGGCTAACAGTTTTCTCAGTTCCCTTGGTATGCCAATCGTCTTTACAGCATGAGAGAGAGAGATTGTGTCTATTCATGCTTGAAGAGACAGCTTCAAGTTCTTGTTGTTCGAGCGGATCCCATGAAGCAGGAGCGCCGTGAAGTCGGTCTTGACAACAAATTGCTCATGGATCTTATCTTCGCTGGCATGAATTGTCCCGCTTTCTCACTGCGCCAGAAGTACGACATCGTCGTCACCTCTGAGGGACTCGGCAGTGGTGTCTATCTCAGTCAATATGCAAAGTGCTGGCCTTTCCAATGCCTTGCACCTGAGTCAGCTGCAATGACTGATCAAGATATTGGCATGTGGCTCAATGTCATTCAATACGGCTTTCATGCTCTGATTCGCGAATGTGGAGGTATCGATTTCGTTGGGATAGAGCCTTATGCGGGAATTGAGCTCGTGGAGGACTACGTCGTTGTTCGTGCGACTGATCATGGTTTGGAACTCACACGCGACATGTTTTCGGCGGTCGAAGAGGAAATCCTGGATGAAGCATTGGTCTTGGGTTGGCCTATTTATTTGGCTCAATCTGGACTTGGTGTTGATGGTCCGGGCCCTGCCCTTACCTACAATACGCACGACTACCCCGGGTCTGAAACCAATGGCATGAATGGACAAGGCGGTCGTATCAGCACTGCCCGTCAGAGCTCTGGTACTTCTGATGTCAAAGGCAAAGCCAGAGAAGAGACCTCGACCGCTTTTCAAAACACCTTCCAGGCTCAGTCAGTTCCAGACACCCCTACCCGAATCAACCACGCTGTTTCTATTCGTCGACCTGATGGTACAGCTCTCAAACTTGAATCCAACAACTTCCTTGGTGCGGCGTCGGCTCCTGTTGGCGGTAATGATGCTCTTCGTGGTTCAAACAATAAAGCCAGTGTCAGTGGTGCTGCCACCGGATCTCCTCAACATCGTGCAAGCTACAGCGACGGCCATGAACGTAATTTGTCCGCTGCCTCATCGAGCCACAATAACCAGGCCACGCCTCCCAAGTTGACTTCAGGGCATTACGCATCCAAGTCTACCAGCGCTTCTCCTACCCGTCGCGGTCTGCGTCGCATGTCTGGTACCAATATCAGCCCTATCAGAGGTGGTGCTTCGATTGCATCCTATCATATCAGTTCAAACAACATCGGCATGTCTTCATCTTCACGCGATGCCAGTTTTGTTAGCATGTTGGAGAAGACAGGCGCAAACAATCCTTTCAACACTGTCGGATTGAGTCGTTCTCAATCCCATGGCAACTCGCTGTCCAAGTCTAGCGAGGACCTTGACCAGCCCGCTCTTGCAGATTCCCGCAATGGTTCAGTTCCTTCTGCAGCTCCTTTGGTTGACGTGTTTGGTGGAAGTGGTGGTGAGCGTTCCGATGCTTCATCCTTTGATCCTGGTCCAGTTGGAAGTGGTCTTCGTTCAACTTCTGCAAACACCACTGGCACCGTTGTCCGCCGCAGCTCCAGATATGCTCCTCATGAAGAGAACACCATTGTTGAAGAAGAAAATCAAGGTCTTGTCCGTGACTTTGAGCGTGGCCTGATCTTCAATGATGACAATGTCACCCCTCGTGAGGAATAGTTCAGTCTGACTGAGTCAGGAAAACGCGTCGCAGTTTCATTCACTATGTGACCTTGATACGGTGATGACATGAACGGAACGAACATTACGATTGGCGTTGGAGTTGTTTGGAGGTACTTCTTACCTTCTTTCTGGAGATGGATGGCCAGTGGTCTGGTCAACATTGGGAAGAAAGAACTTGGAAACTCATGGGTGCTGACATCGGAATGTGCAAATGTCACAAGGGCAGATGAGATTGTCGAAATGGAGCTTTTGTGTGAGTCAGAGATCTCAGAAAAAGGAAATCGGAGTGGAAATTCAATGCCACCAGAAAGGAATTGCAAAATCGAGGTACCGTGTCTCGCAACACGAAGAGGAACGCACAACACAAACGCATCATGTATTTATTAGCACGGCATTGCGGATTGCATCGACTTATCGGATTGACAGGCCCTCGACGCCTTGAATGAAGGTTGTCATGTGTGCATACGCATGCCTAGCAGATAGCAGAATCAGTGTCCCTACGCAAAATTTTCGTGTCTGGCGTATTTCTGTGTGGTTGGTCTCCTCGTTCCTTGGACTGTCAATGCCTTTCAAACATGCGGTGTTGGGAAGAGCACAACTTCCATGTTGGCCAACTTGAAATGCTGACCCCAAAATTTTCAGGTGCCCTGGTACATACTTCCACATGAGTACCATCTATGTACCCAGAATGTAGACTCTTTCGTGCGTAAGTCCCAGGTAGTGAGTGAGTGATCGCGTGGCCACTCTGACCTCGACGGTCCAACATCCCGATCGATCACTTGGATGGCGGTCCATCCATGCCCAGACACAGAAACAGATAGATGGAAGCAGCCAACTACGCATGAGTGACCAGTCCCGCCAAGGGGTACACGTACATTGTTTCTCGCATCAGCCATCTGAGATGACCTAGTAGCCCCACACAACTTGAAGACACACAAACAAACCATAACTACATGAACATCCCGCACCTTCGCGCGATTCCTGCAGATCAATGAGATTGAGGATCGCTGCCCAGGTAGGAAGGCAGGCAACTTGGTGAATGGCTCATATCCGATGTGGACGACGCTGCCACGGCGCATGGGGGCCATGGGGGAAGCACGCGGAGGAGATGATCAAATACTGTCTCTAACTTAGGTATTTACTTGGTTGGTACGATTTTATGGTCCCGGTACGGATGCTCGAGACTTCTAATGGAGGGAGGGAGGACGACATCAGACGTCTCCCTAGACGTGCCAGTTGGTTCAGCCTTGCATCGCTGCCTCAGGCGATGTGGAAGGAGGGTCCGATATCTACCTTGAGTAGGTGAGGAGGTGGGTGGGTGGGTAGGTACGCAGCGCAGCTGACGACATGGTCGAGCTAGTTGGTGATTTTTCTGCACCGCGCACCAGCGATCCGATCCATAGCTATCTACATTGCGCGCGCAGCGTTACCCATCCTGTGAAGATTTCACCACCGTTAGTCAGTTAGGTAGTCAGGTCCATGGAAGTTCTGGTCCTTGTGTACTGTAGTTAGTTGGTAGCGTGGGGAGTATCTTTCTAGATGTCGAAAGTAGCTAACTACCTAGGTAACTGACTTGGTATATCCGTACCTAACATTACCTAGCTACCGAGTAGTTATCATGAGACAGGCACCCAACGGGCGTGACCTGCCTATTATGTGCATACCCCGCGGCCCGCCCGCTGGGTCGCTACGGCGTTTAGTTGAGTTAGTTAAATTAGGGCTACGGAGTACCGAATCCCCATCGGCGGGCAGTTTGGTTTAAGAAACAAACAGACTCGCCCCCCTCAGCTCGCTGCGGGTGGTCAAACTGGTCTGGTCTGGTCTGGTCGCAGCGCCAGCGGCCGGCATTAGTGGCCGACCTAACTAACTAGTTAGCTTAGGTCCCTAAAACTACTGCCCCCTACTCTGTAGAACGCTGCTGATGTTAGATGAATAGCTACCTATAGTTATTATTAGTTGACGTGATCCGTCGTCTGTCCCTCGGACTTTTCCACAAGCCTTTTCTTTCGAACAACGGACCTTGAATTCCGGGTCTCCCAGCTTCCAAGACCAAGCATCATCATGATCGGTACCTCGTAGGCAGGTATCTCAATGTAAGTTGGTGGCAAAACTCGAGGACCCTGGACGAGAGGCGACAGAGGGTCCAAACTGTGAAGGTGTCCGTACTCCGTAGTGGGAATCGAATAATATGGCCGCCCGGCCACGCATCCCTTCCATGGCCATGGTCCTGGTGCGCGCGGCCGGGTTGGGTTCAGGCCAAGTCTGTCAATAAAGCCCTGAAGGCCCCGAGGGGCCCACGGCCCACGGCCCACGGACGGGGATTATTTGGTCGTCCTCTGCCACGTTTTTTGGTCTCCTCCCCATGCTCATACCCATGCCAATGCCCATGCCCATGCGAGTAGCAACTCCGATGTGACTACCTCAGGGAGTGCCTAGGTAGGTAGGTGCACCCCTTTCCTTTTCGCTGTGCTTCTCCCCCCAAAAGGCTCCCAGGCTCCCCCTCCCACTCCCGTGCCGTCCTTCCAGCTGATCGCCACCCAGCTTACAACTGTACTGCCAGTAATAAGTCAGTGGCTGAATACGATTACTCCAGTCCCCGGTGGGGGAAGAGTGAAAGAAACAGTTTGAAAGTCACGATGCTCACACGGATTATCCAGCACTGCAGTTGAGGTTATGTGCGTCTTTTTGAACTACTGCATGTAGAAATACTCCCATCATTGGGAGGGCCACGTAGAGGTCAACAAGCCAAATCGTAAGAATCACCAAGAACTATGGCAGGAAAAAAAGGGATTCGAATTGTTCAAATCAATGACTATTGAAAAGACAGTTATTCTCGCATGTTTGTCGAATGTTGAATGTTACACACCGGCTCCGAGTTTGACGAGTCTATCGATTTGTTTCCATGGAGCGACACGCCATCGAAATCATCTCGCGCATGTGTTCCTTTTGATAGTAGGCAAACCCACTTCGTATATGACGGGTCGTCCTTCATCGATGATAGAGTGTGCCTCCCGTACACCATTTGCTCCAGAAAAGTGTGTCTTTCACCTCTGCGTCGTCTTGACCATTATCTCCCCCATTCAAACTCGACTTCTTGCCCATCCCGTCCATGATCTCAGCCTAAGGACCTTCCATATTGATGAAGTGTTGTTCCCATGCCTGAGCCTCAACCTCCCTTGACGTCCTTAGGACAAAGACCCTTCAAGTCAAGGGAAATCAAGCCCACTCAGCAGAATTTATTCGTCCTTTGGCTACCGTGAGAACATGAAAGAACTTCCATGTGGTTCAATTCTTGCAAAACAAAGACATAAAGATTCAGTGCTGCCTCCCGAGTTACAAAACGTTGCATTAAGCAGAAAAAGCACAAATAGCCTCCCAGATTACATTTCATTCAGTGGTCGCAAGGGGCATATGAAGCAGGGGCCCTGATAGCCAGGCTCCATCGCAAAGAGAGCCTTGCATTTGGTCGCCATAGACATTTTTTTGCTTTTTCAATCAAACAGCCGCCCGGTGGGAATCGTCGAATCAAAAAACCAGACCGCCGTTCATTTCCGCGAGCGAATTTCAGTAAAGACCGAAGTTCTTGGAGAAAAAAGAGATGTGGGTTGCCCCAAAGTGTATATCTGCAAGGAAAAGAATGGGAACAACTCCGATCAAGAGTCATTGACCGCTGCAATGACCCAGTTTCTGCGCACTAGACCACGACGTGGGTGTGGTCTAGGCATCATGATACTTGACTCATCCCGCACGTCCGTTATTTCTTGCCGTCGAGTTTGCTCAGCATTTCGTTGTCGTTTCTGCCCCGTTGTTCAGGACCGCCGGCGGAGGGACCGCTCATTAATTCATGCACTTTCATGCCACTTCTACCATTAGCAGAGGATCCGGCAGAATTGGGCTGATTGGGTGGAGGGGTTCGGCCATCGTCATGGGTCGGGCCATGGTGGGGTGAATTGAAGCTCTGTGCGGATGATGGAGTGAGCCCAGATGGGGGTGACGCATTGCCCTTTTGCGACTGAGTGCCGTTGGGGTAGCGAGATTGTTGTTGTTGCGGGTAAGACTGATAACTCATCGTCGAGGTCGCAGGCGAGGTTGGAGCCCCACTTGTTGGGTCTGGGTAATCATAGCTGCCACTACTATTGGCACGAGAGTCATAGGTACCATGACGAGGGCGAGCGTTTGGATGAGGAGACTGGGCAGTATGAGAATTCTCGTTGTGGGGGTCATCATCAGGAGGGGGACGCTTGAGACTGACACGTTCATCATGCTGGGCAGGGGGTGCCTGCCCTTGTGCGTCATATGGTGACCCAGATGAAGGAGGGTACGGGGACGCCTGATATGGATATGGCTGAGGAGGATAGTGGCCTGGGCCTGGGGGAGGATAACTGTATTGGGGTTGTCCATGTGGACCAGCAGGGCCAAGTGGTTGTCCATGGGCACCATAGAGCATGGGTTGTTCTCCTTCACGGGTGTAAGGCTGCTGTCCATTTTGACCGGGGCGGTTATCAGACTGACCAGCAACAGGAGCTCTTGCACCAGGACCATAGACAGCAGAAGCCGGAACAAAGGCAGCTTGCGAGGAGACTGGGTGAAACAAGCATTGTTGATTGAAGCGAACACAGTTCTGGCAACGGCCATCAGGGGAACTATCGTAGCCTGAGCATCGAATCTAAGAATGAATGTCAGAAGAAAAGTCAATATGTGTAGAGATTGATCCATACCTTTCTCTTGCGGCAGTATTTGCAGGCAATGGCGGTGCGTTGTCTTGGAGCAGCGGCCGGAGGAGGGGGATAGTGCTGAGGAGGAGCATAATATCCAGGGTATGGATGCGGTGGAGGCAAACGGTATGGATCTGGCTGCATCTGCTGAGGAGGCTGACCCATATCAGATCTTGGCGGATAGGCATAGCCTGCGTGCTGAGGGTCCTGCTTTCGATCATCAGAGGCCAACTTTTGAGACCAGGTTTCAATAAAGAAAAACTTACAGGATAGTGATGGGAAGGAGGATAAGCACCATGCGGAGCGGGAGGCCATGGTTGAGGAGGATATGGAGCAGCCGCTCGTGGGTCCGGGTATTGTCCTTGACGTCCAGCATCCGGAGGAGGATAGGAACTGCGGTCATCCCGAGGAGGTCCACGAGGAGAATGTTGCGAGTAGTAGCCACCTTGGTTTGGATCATCCGGGGGAGGATATTGAGGACGTTGAGATTCCCTAGGGTCCGCCATTTGCGCCATGCTCTAGAAGTTTGTTGGTGTGTGATAGAGATCCAGACCAGGAGTAACACACAGCCCAGAGAGTTGCCGAGGCTGGGGACGATTGGGCCAACAGGTAAAGACCGGTAAGGTGGGAAATCGATCGTAGGCAGTGGTGGAAGGAGTGCTCTCAGAGCCCAAGAACAAAAAAGGCGAAAGAAACCCAAGGATTTGACGACCTCGGAACCAGCTCGAGGTCAAAGATATCGAGAGCGCACTCGCAAGCAGTGCAAAGAATCGAGGAAGAAAGAAAAAGAGGATGGAAGTCCTGCAAGGGTGTGATGAAGTGACAGGAGCGTGGTATATTATTTGCTCAGGATGGCAAAAGGCTGAAAGAGATCGGGCGGTGGGTTTACGAGATGTGACCTAGTCAGAGAAGAGGATCAGGTGTTCGACGGGAAGGCGGATGAGGGTCAGAAGAGGGCCCGGTCAAGGCGATGGTGAGCGTGAGAGGCGTGAGAGAGAGGTGGTGAGAAGGGTAAAAGTCAAGGTGGGAGTGGACAGGACGATGAGGAAGTGACCAGCTGAAGGATGACGATGATGGGAGGAAAAGGCCGTTGATGAGGGATGATTGGAGATGTGACAGAGTTCTGTTTAGTGGAGAGGGTGTGCTTGTGGTGCTGCGGTGCTTGGGACTTGAGCGTGGCAAGCTGCCTAGGTTATAGGATAGGCTGAGAGACAGGCGAGGGACGAGCAAAGAGAATCGAGGGAGCTAGGCTGCTGGCGCTCGCCCTTGTGCAGTCTTTTCTGGAAAAGAGCCCCCGGGACCCGATAAGTCGGGACAGTCAAGGCTAGCGTGCCTGGATGACAGGGATGGCGGTGTGGTACCAGGTGCCAGGTGCCAGTAAAAGATGCCAGTGTCAGTGCTCGTACTGACTGGTCAACTAGCTTGGAGAAACTAGTTACGGATAACAGGTTGGACTGAACGCACTGAACACCCTCTGGATGTTTAGGTACGGAGTGCTCTGTACGAGTCCGGAGTACGGAGTACACTGGTTCAGTTGGCGTCGGCTGCCTGAGAAAGTTTGGGGGAAGTCAAATAATAGAGGTGCCAGGATAGGCGCTTTTGTGGAAGGCACCGTCAGGAAACCCAAGGAAAGCTCCACTGCGTTCTGACTGCCCACCCCGGTAGATATTGTGGGCTGAAAGACGCCAAAAGATCATTCGCGTTCACCCCTGGCCCTTGGTGTGGTACCTCTGTACGTACTCCCTAGGGCACTTTTCTAGGGTTCAAGAGTATTTTGGACAGTGGAAGTTGAGACTTGGTAGTGGGAGGGCAGAACACGGAGAACAGCTCCCCCTCCTTCAGTTATTTTTTGTGGTGTCACTCGTCAACCCGTGGGGGGGCGTACAGCGTGGATCTGGCTTAAGACTCGGTCGTACTAATGATTGTTCTTGCCTGTTTCTCTCCTGTCAACTGTTGATGTCTGTGGAGGGTTAGTCCAAGGTCCGAGCACTCGTTAGAAAGAGAGATTGATAGAGCAGATCAATTTATTGCTTTCACTACGTTTGTTGAAACCTGGTCGAGTATCTTGTCTGGCCGCAAAGTCTCAGCGTGATCCGATGTTTAACAGAGTTTGGGCAGAGGATTTACTGGGAGAAGAGTGGCTGTTCGAAAATTGAATCAGGACGAATGAGGAATCGAGCGCTCAGGATTGCTTGCAGAGGGAAAGCCGTCACCGGCAAACATGCAGGATCCACCTCCGGGAGATGGCGAGCGCAAGGGCGGAGGCGTGGGTGCAGAACTTCAGGAACCCTTGACCTTAATGTTAGGGAAAGTGAAAAATAAGGCACCAAAGTGGGATGTCAGAGGGCGGCCAAGCGAGGACAATTGCCAGTCAGCTTGGAGGGGAAGACGCAAATCGAGCAGTCAGATGGCTCGGATGGGGACTTTCCGTCGTGTTAGGCAGGCCGAATGTCTCTGCGTCTTGCGGCTAGGTTCGTCCCTCGAGGAAAGTTTGTGAAGACGAAAGAACTCTGGCAGCAATGGCAGGTTGGCAGGATAACTTTTTTCGCCTGGGTTTGAGATCAGGTTGAACAGATGAGTGGGTGAGCTACAGCCTCAGGTGGCTCGCTGATGGAGTTCTGGTGGTTCAGGTGGGATGCTGGGATACTGCCGCAGCCAGCCGCGATAGCCGATTATTGGTCAGTGAGCTGACAGGCTAGTCTGCAAGTTTAAAAAGGAGGGGCATTTGTAGTTGCAACATGGGCAATAAATGATGGTGTAGAGTGCTTTATTGGCCCGCATGGACCTTGGTTGATGATGGATGACTTGCTGCGGGTAGCCAAGTGGCGAGCCAGGCCGCGACTGCGAGGCGAGACGAGACGAAACGAAACGGGGTGGAAGGGAAAGGATCGAATTCTCGGACAAGATGCCAGTGATGGAAATAGTGTCGAGGGTGGGGATGGCGATGGGTGGACTTGAAGGATATCCGTACGGAGGACGGCGTGAACTAGCAGCTTGGTGAGCTAGGAGGATGGGAGGATGGTACTACGTCTTCGGTTGAAGAAGAGTGAGGTGAAATGTCAATTTTTGAGCGTTGGTGTGGATGTTCAAGTTGGGTGGGTGGGCGTGGGCGTGAGCATGGGCAACTTGAACAACTTGAAGGGCAAATAACGAGATTCGTTCGAATATTCGTAGGCCTTGGATCGAGTGTGGATAAGTCACCGAGGTGGGTTAGGCCGGATGGATGATTGACTGACTGCGTCAACACCAATGTGATGCGATGCGAAGAGAACCGAAAATGAAATGATGAACGGCACGCACGCTGGTCGCCGCTGGGTCGCAGGTCGCAGGTCGCAGGGTGCAGGGTGCAGGTTGCAGACTGCAGACTGCCAGTGCGGGATGGGACGAGGAAAAGTGAAGGATCCAGAGAAGAATAAATGACGTGTCAGGCAGGGTGCTGTAAGCTTTGAATACTTGGCGATACTAGTGGTTATTGAGCGATTGGTGCCACTGATGGCCTGTTCGGTACCAAAGGTGCTTTCCTACGAGTAGGTACCTAGTCGACCTCTAAGTTTCCAGTTAGTGTTTTAGTGAGCAGGCAGGCTACCTAGGTAGGTACCTAGGTACGTAGGTACTTACCGCCAGCGGACTTTTTCCATTAGGTGGTCCAACATACGAGGCGAAGAGGATGGCAGCTGATGCGGCTCCCTGTTCTGTTTGACTTCATTCCCTCCTTCCTACGAGTCTATTTGCTGTATCCCTAGCCCTCCCTTGAGTGGACCTGAGCCTGAGGTTGACATCGGTTCTGCATACCGGTCTTGAAGGGCTGAAGGCTCTTTTCCATGGGGCAATTGGGCAACCGTGAATGGCAAACACCAAACAATAATTTGTTGATCATGGTCCATGGGCAGCTTGGACCTCACTCCGTACCTCGTACCTAGGATGCAGTAGTTGATACAATCAAGTTGTTTAGCTTTGCTCTGTTAGTGGCACCATGCATCATTGCAGCAAAGAGTGTGGCCATCCGCATTCTAGTCAAGACAAGGGTGCCAGAGGCAGTATCATGCAGCCCAAAAACCAACATTCATCATGGTAATCCACTAACGACTGCATGCAGACTGCATCGCGAGCCGTGCCCATCCAGAACTGTAATAGTTTGGAGTTGCGATATTATCAACTGAGTGGTTGGTACTCTCCAACAAGCCTGATCGTCAATATTGTCCTCGATGCAATGGCCAACTTGGGTCGAGCTACGGATACTTCCTTCCCGCCTTTTGATACCCCGTATCACAATGGTTCTCATCTTCTAGTGTTATGACAAATTGAGGGGCAAAATACTACCTAGGTACTTAGGTACCTAGTCACAAGCAATTCTAGCACGAAGTCCGTCCACGGTTGTGTAAGGTAGCTCTGGAGGTACCCGGCGAGCCGTACCTACTGTAAAGACTTAAGTGCAAACCACTTGTCCCATTGCCTGTACCATCATAGATCAACGTTTTCGGAAATCACTGCCGCCCCTTGTGGTGGGCGTGACGTTTGTCCTACAGGAAGGTCGGGTGTTCCGTGTTGGACGAATACAAGATGATATTTTTATTTTTTTATTTTTCGGGGTTTCAATTTTTTGGTTTGTTGATGTTGTGCTTGTTGCACCGTGTCGTGGTGGGGCTCGAGCCCAACATAATGCTGCCGCGAGAGATCTCAGCTCCTGACCTTGATTGCGACACTTCGAGCTTGACGACTTTCCTAGAGATGTGGAGATGGTGGAGGCTTAGACTTCAAGAATGACATGACAGACAATTCGGAGGCGGTGAACCAAGGCCAACCCACGAGACTGCTGTTAAGATCCAAGACGCCGAAGGTGAGGACAAGAAATTGTTGATTGCGACTAAACTTGTACCAGAACAGGGACTCGCGAATCAGTATCATGCAACTCGTCACTTGACCTCTCAATGAATGTATGTACCCTGTGCATTGGGCTGCAGGTTGCTCTCAGACGAAGTAGAGCCCCAAGCATTGTGGATCACTGGACACTACCCCTCCGTATAGATCCGGGCCTCGAGCTTAGCGCCTGTTGAATCTCCTGTAGGCTGCAAAGCCTGTTCCCCTCGCGACCCTCCCTGTTGCTGAGATGGTTAACTCCGGGGCGTCTTGATTCCCCTGCAACCGGTGGTGAGGGGGGGAGGGATGATGCTGACTGTCATCATGACTCCACCCGACATGATTGAAGGCCAAACCCTGGTTGCTGGAACCGGTCGAAGAGTCGTGCTGATCTCGCCACCTGCCTTGTTCTTTGTTCGTGTGCAGAAATCAGGGCGACAGTTTACGCCCTAGGCAATTTGTGTCCAACGCTAATATTTTGTTGGCTACCACCTTGTCGTGGCTAAGCTAATCAAATGCTCTTGGGACGAGCAGCTGCATTTCAGTTGTAAAGCCCCGCGGTCTCGAAGTCGGGACTTCTATTGGGCCCAGCCATATCGATTGGCGTGCAGCTGGGGAGATGGTGCCCACATTCATTAAGAATCAAGGGAGGGGTAAGGGCACAAGGAAGGTTCGGATCAGCCCGCAGCCGTCTGACTTGCGCAAGCTAGGGGAAAAACTCCTGGGAATGTTGACCAAGAACAACCGTAATGGATCTCAAGTTCGTGTCCTTGAAGCTGCTTTTTCGACTTGTGCTTTGCTTGACCGCCAGTAGCCCAGTCCTGCTAGATCGGGGTTGACATGCCTCAGTGACCTCTCCTCGCATTGCAAACGTTCCGCCACTTGTGCCGCATCGAAATCACTGGTTTGATGCCTCGTTCGAACAAAGACTAAGGCGTGTTTTCAATGCCAGTGCTAGACTGTATCGTCACGCTAAGGTTTTCGAGTTCAGGAAGTCTTCTTTCCGGCAACTGGAGTACGAGGCAGGGAGCAGAAAAAACACAATCATGGTTGAGAAGTTGACGATAATTGTCGGACATTTCACTCCGGAAGCCTACCTCAATGCCCATCATAGGCTTTGCTGGTTCCCGAGACCTCTGTGTTCCCAGGCAAGGATTGTATACCAAACCCGGGAGATCTTTCTGTTCCTAGATACACCCTCACCTGTCCTAGTTGTAAGACGTTGGGCGAATGGTGGAGCACACCTGTCTCTGGCGCCGAATGATGGAGAGATATCTGACAAGGTGCATGAGATGTTTGTCGAGGATGATGACACAAGGACGAATCTTGGGGCAAGAGTCAGTCTGATACGTGTCACTCGGAAACGTAGCGTGTACTGCGTGCGGTCTGTCCTCGCACGCTGCGGTCTGTCAGTGGCAGTCCTAATCATGATTGACACTCAAGTTCGCCCCTAGCCTGCAGAACGGCTTCTCGGGCACCTCGGACACTCCCACATGTGCAACCAACAGAACGGAAGCGAGTCGCTGGATTTTCTGATGGAATGTACCCCTGCGAAGGAGCCCCGAGCCTGCGTCTTGCAGCAATCGGATCTCTAGCCTTCGCGGGCCGGCTCTGGCCTTAGTCGCTTGCAGGCCAACCGCCGCCCGACCTCCAGGGATCTACGGACCTTGTCGACATCACTTTTCGCCCACCTGACCTTTGGCCTTGTTGACCTAACCGTCCGAGGAGGACCTGGCAGCGACCAAAGGGGTTTCGGACTGGGCAAGAACGCGACTGACAGGGGTTGAATTGGCGTGGTTCCAAGACTGATTCTTCGTAGAAACACCAGCGATGCTCCTATGGTCAAAGAGACAGTGAGCAAGAACAAATGCAAGCCACCAACAAGATGCTGGTCTTTTGGTTGGTATTTTATGTGTCGCGGCAGTGGTGAATGGTAATTTCTGTATTGACAGAGCGTATTGTCATTTGGGACATTCTCCATGTGGGTCGTTCACATGACCGTGGGCAGCTGCGCGATCCAGCGGCTCGTTCCACCTTTGCAGCACCACCGATTTGACTAGTAGTCTTGGGGTCAACAATTGCAGAAGAAAAGGAGAGGAGAGGACTGCGGCACAGTGTTTTGTCTTCGGGGTAGGTGAACCCGTCGGGAAGAGGTAATCTTGTTGGACTTTACCTTTGCACGCCGCGTTGCCCTTCTGCACGCCACCCCCTCTCTTCTCTCCACCTGCAGAAAGAGTTGACCTGTTTTGCACTGCTCACCGCCTGCAGTAGCAATAATGTCTTCACATTTGGCAAACTGTTTATTGAACCTCTCATCGAGTCGCAGAGTGGGTGCAAATCCTGGCCCATCAGGTATGGAGTATGGACCTCGGACTTCACCTCCACCATCTAGCTCGGATGGGTGGTAATCAAGCCATTTCAGCTGAAGACGGTCCCCAGAGCGGAGACCCTGGTGCTGGATGCTGCCCAACCCTTGTCACGCTTTGGTGGACAGGCCACCTCAGGAACAACCCTTGATGGGCACTGTGCCATTGCCTTTTCTGTCAAACCTGTCACATTCATCCCAGCATCGATCTGGCTACACGCGGCGTCTGCCACCGTCACCGCCAAATTGACAGCTCGCACTGACAGTGCACTGCATATCATCCGTCGTCGGATCGCTCGAAGTCAAGGCTTAATGACACTTTCTTGAAGACTACCGATTGTGACAGATTATAGCCTTTATGGCAAAGAGGTAGTATTTCTTAACCAGGTCAAAGCTTGACTTTATCACAACGTGACACTTCGGTTCTATCCAGGCGGCCGCCAAGTACCACGCTTCCCAAACAATCCCAATATACTGCCTATGTACTACCTCAGCACGAGCCAGATCGTGCCCAGGTGAATCTCTACCTCTTCTTAATCCGTCGGTTTTCGAGCCTTTTCGTGGTGGTGGCGAGCCTCGCATGGCTCTATTTGCCTCCAATTTATTGCCTCAATCATCTTCAGCTTCATTGGTGTTGGTTTCATCGTCTTCTTCATCCTCGTCATCATCATCGTCTGGCATAACGACGCTATTGAGATATGTGACCTATGGAGCAATCAGTGATTAGAGAGAGTTTGCTCATCTTTCTGGAGGAGTGATTGAGCGATATTCCAGCTTTCCGCGTGAGGGTCAAGGTGGGTGGGCCTCCACCGCAAAGAGAAGAGCATCACAGTCTGGGACGAAGTTTGGTTCGCCTGCGGCCCGCATCAATGCCGTCTCCAGTCAATGATGGATTGACTTCCAAGTAATGGGGCATCTTATCGGTCAAGACTCGAGAGAACTGGACAATCACACTCAGGCTTGTGACTGGCAGTTGCGGAGCCGGTCACACACCACACTCGACACTCGAGGCAATAGCACGCTGCAAGATGAACGCGAAGGCGAATTGAAAATGGAAAGGTGGACTCACAAAAGGGACCATCACGCCAATCAACTGCATGATATTCTCCAGACCCCTTGCTCCAGTGATTTCACTGTCCGCGAGCCTTTTGCCCAGGGTAAAATTGCGCAATCGAAGCAATTCAATATTAGGATTATCGGCTTCATAGCCCTAATCACACGAGTATCAGCTGGGCTCAGATGAATTTGTCAGTGCCTAATGGTTTGGAATGAAAGACAGGCCTTCCTGGAGGTTCTGGCAATCGGTGCTGAGACATGCGCACAAATAATTTCAGCGGCGGAGAAGGGACGACCCGAAAGGAAGCGTCTCGAGGGGCGAGGGGCAGCGAAGGTGCAGTCTGTCGTACCCGCTGCTCCTTGATGTTTCCGTTGCGTGCCCCCCCTTCCTTTTCTTTGTCGGGACGAGCATTAGTATTGAGTCCTGGTGAAGCGGCACGAATCGAGCACCCCGATGATATTGTGGAAGTCCGTGCCATTAGTTAGCATGTGAACAGCAGAATTGGATTGGCGCCAATTTTGCCTCATGAATTGGAAGGGAGGGGTGTCTCAGTTTTGCTCAAGCTGGGCTGGGCTGTGTGAGTGGGATATCGGCCTGCCCCTCCTTCTCATCAGCTCAAACGCGTTGTTTTTCTCTCCAGGAACTGCCTGCCGATTAATTGCAATGCAAGCAGATCTGATGTAATGATATACTCCGACTTATAGCAGGGTAACCATATCAAAATGACAGGCTCGTGGCCAGCTCTCTGAGTTCTGTCCAACATCGGCAGAGATTCGGGATGCAGCATTCAAGCACGGCGGGTTCAACGAGTTCACGCACGTAGTTGCTGACATAGTCTGTGCAGGCAGAAAAACATCACGATCGAGTAGACCTACATACCTTCGGTTTTGTCTTGAGAGCATTTTCAGCATTCTGTCCGGCAAATGCTTTCACGGCTTTCTTTTCGTCCTTCGATATCCCTCCCAAGATTTGGCTTCGCATTTGCGGCTCCATCAAGACCTGCCTCAACTGATGTGGCTTCCTGTCAATGTTGCGGCGTAGGAGAGCAAGAGGCTGAGCTTCAGGCATCCAAAGACCGGCGCCTTATGGCACAGAAGAGTTAGCTATACATCACTCAGGGGTAGCGCTTTTTCATACCGACGAGACTCTTGCCCCCAGGTTGGATCTGCACATAGTAGCACGCGTAAGGGCCTTTTCGACCAGTGCGAGACCTATTGACCTGTCAGTCACAGATTATTGAGGCTGCGTCCAATGTTGACATACCATGCAGCTGAGAAATGAGGCTATGAAGTAAATTAGCTCATATCAATATACAAACGTGTTCGATTAGACTGACCTTATATGGTGTCGGGTCGCTGGAGAATCTGACATCTCGATATATTCTGAAAACCTAAAGACCATCAGCTCACAGTCAAGCTATTCATTGGACATGTACTGACAAGGTCCTTGGGCGGTAGCTCTGGAACGGTTTCGTCGACCTCGCTGATTCTTTCCGTCAAAGTTTGGACAAAACTCTCCCAGTCCTTCCACGAGGTCCTATAGTCAGGATCATGCACTGCAACGCAAGCAATAGGTAAGCAGGCATTCGTCGAGCAAAACATATCAGAAAGAGACAAGTGCCAGTCGAGAGCCCTTACTTTTCAACCATTCTCGATCGTTGTTCTTTTTCAAATCCTTCAAGAACTCCATCGTATTTGGATGAATCTTGGCCGGTTCATATTTGACGCCTCCGTCGCCTCGTGGCTTGGGCTTTTCTATGAAAACCTGTTTTCCAGGTCCTAATCCGGTCGAGACACCTGGTCTCCATAGATCTTTGGCCTTGTTTAAAGTATTCGTCACCGCAGACATGAGGCCAGTCCCTTGCCCGGCACCAGCCTTGCCTCGTCGAGCAGCAGGCTTTGTCCGCTTGCGTTTGCTGTCACCCTCCGAGGAATCATAATCATCTTCGTCGGTTTCACTGGGTGCTGATTCGCTTGCTTGCGATGCATCCTCATAGCCGGAAACTTCCCCATCATCTTGAGTCTCGTCTTCGTCGCCGGAATCCTCGCTGTCGGGATCCTCGAAGTACTTGCTCTTTGTCGGAGTCGCTCTGACACCGATAGGACTCTGTTCTGACTGCTTCAATCTTTTCGATGCTCTGCTCCCAGGTGTGGCTGTGATGGTGGCTGTAGAAACTCGTCGCTTATGTGATTTCCCAGTGCTTGCAGCGCTTGGTAATGGTTTTGTCGGTGCTGACTTTCGTCTGGCCATGATTTCAAGGTTCTGTAAAGTCAAGATTACCAAGATTTGTATCAATCCGCGTGCTAGAGTGCTCTTCTTGAGACAATTGTGTATTTTTATGCGGTTGACGTATGTTGGTCGATTTGTTGCTCCTGAGACCAAAATTAAGGGGGTCGTCCAAGGTACGCGCCGTAGACGTGAATTATCGCGTCAATCAGGCAGCTTGCTCGGACACACCATTCTTGATGACGTCACCACGAAAAGTCAGCCGGCTTCACCTCGGCGTCTTTGAAGCCATATCCTAAGTGCTACATGAGAACTACTCCTTGACATTCATACCTAACTTCGGCTTGAGCTCTGGTCTCAAGGATCACAGATAACGCTTTAAAAATGTTTGAAAGATGGCTCCATCAGACTGAAGTGCGCTCAGGCTGGACCATGTGTCTGCAGCTGAATGTGCCCCTTCGCAGCCCTCAAATCCTCCCCCTTTCTCCTACAAACTAACAGATCAGGGCAAAGGCGGAGAGTTATCCATATGATATCTGGGAGACCAGCCTTGAGCAAATAGATGCTACTCCGTGGCTACCTAGGTGCCTTACTTGGTTGGCCATGCTGCAGTGGGCAGCGGATGGTCATCTCACCAGCAGCGCAGGAAGACGATTGACGCCGAGCTCTGAAATTGTTGAACATATGTGATCAACCCGGCTATAGCTTCTCTTTGAGAGCTTTTTGCTTCTGCTCTGGTGGTACCATATCGAGCCAGGAAAAGTCCTATTGAAATATTAGATCAAATCATCACCAAGATGTCAGCCAGCATCTTCTTACCATTGGTAAATCAGCTTGTGGGTCAACCATGACATTCACTACTACAGGGACTTTGGCTTCGAATCCAATCCTTGTAGCTTCTCTCAGCTCCTCCGGCGTCCGCACCAGGATGCCGATCCCACCAGCCATATCGGCTATTTTGTGATAGTCGGTCTGATATCCAAGAGACCAGGCTGTCAATCCTTTCCGATCCGTCGTCGTGCCAGCAATGGTGTGCTTCTGGCGTTCCTGCCACTTCTCTGCCGAGTCCGTGTCTCCTCGATAGAGACCACTGTTGTTCATGACAAAAATCAAGATGTCCATCTGAAACCGGGCCATGGTTTCAACCTCCATGCCAGAGAACCCAAAAGCGCTGTCCCCCTCGATGGCAACTATCTTTTTATGATTTCGACTTGGAGACAACCCCTCTGGTTCTGGCAGGTTGTATGCCGCCCATGCGGCTATGGCATAGCCGAGTCCCACACCCATGGTGGCATATGTGCCAGCGTCAAGCCTGATTCGAGGGTGCTCCATCGTGAATATGGACCTCGAGATATCCATCGTATTCGCACCCTCAGAGACGTATACAATATCTCCATTCTCTGGGGGTGACAGTTCATTGAACTTGGTCTTCATGATGTCGAATGCTCTCTCAAATGGCATTGGAATCTTGTCAACTTGCGCTTTCTTGGCAGCTTTAGCTTCATTTCTTGACCTGGCTGCCTCCAGGCTGCGGTAGAAAGCGGAAGACTCGTTTTGCCACTTCCAGTCACCGAGGTGTGAGATTAGCTGCTCCACAACGAGACCAATGTCGCCGACAAGGCTCAGTGGACTATCACTGCCGTTCCTGCCAAGTTCGTCGGCGCAAATGTCCACTTGAATTATCTTCACTGACGGGTTCCATTTTGGAGCAAGTCCGAACGAGAGAATCCAATTCAGTTTGGCTCCAAGTATTATGACGACGTCGGCTTCTTTTAGGGCTGTCGATCGTGCTGCAGATGCATTGTAAGGGCTGGAATCAGGTACGATGCCTTTTCCCATGGGCGTTGGGACGAATGGTATCCCGGTTCTGGACGAAGCATCAGTCATCATCTATCCCTGGTCATTGACTGCAAGAATCTCAAATCCATACCTCTCGATCATGGTTCTGATCTGTTGTTCAGCACGAGCATATGCCGCTCCCTTTCCAAGAACCACGAGTGGCGCCTTAGCGCTCTTCAGCACTTCCACAACCTCCCGGATTTTCTTATCTGGTGCCGCAGGTTGTGGAGCCTCAATTATAGGAGAAAGGGCCTGTCTTTCAACATCAAATGTACCCAGGATCAAGTTCGCAGGCAAGTCGACGAATGTGGGCCCGGGTCGACCAAACATGGCAGTGCGATATGCATCTTTTACGAATTTTGGGATCATATCCGGCTGAGGCGGACGCAGACACAATTTCGCATGCGGTGTCAAAAGAGAAATGGCATCAACTTCCTGGAATGCACCCTTTCTTCCGTTATGTGTCTCGCTGGATCCGGATAGAACCAGCAGGGGCCATGAGTTTGCGGCTGCGTGTGGTATCTATTGCACCATTAATTGCTTATTTTCCGTACGAACATTGGATTAAGCTACATACACCGGCCATAACATGGAAAACGCCTGGTCCACCCACAGATATACATACACCAGGTCTACCTGTCAGGTATCCATATGCAGTTGCCGCATAGACAGCAGCTTGTTCATTGCGGAAACTGATGAATCGAATACCAAAGTAAAGACCTTCTTGCGCGATGTCTGTGACAGGTAGCCCTGGGAGACCGAATATGACCTTGACACCCAGGTCATGGAGAGCCTGAGCAATCAACTTTGCTCCGTAAATCATGTTTGCAAGCTCAACGAAAGAAGTAGGAGTATGAGTTGGGCCACACTTGTGAGGACAGAGAAGGTGATTTCGTCCACTCTCGTGCAAGTTTTGTATAGGTGAAAGTGTGCTTCAGCTGACCTCAAACAGTTGAAACAAAACTGATGCTGAAATGGAAGGTGTTGACAACGGGCAGAAGTGCGGACCTCGGGTCACAGCACATGTTTGCAATCTGAAGTCAACTTGAAAGCAAGAGCATGACGTTGGAAGTCTTCCGTACGGTTGAGCGTGAGCTAGTAATGCAGGCCACCGACTCCTCTCCGCTCCATGCTTTCTCCGCATGATCCACAAAAAATAGGCCGTATCTGGCCTTGGTCTCGAACTCTGGAGAGTCTCGAATTTTGGAACTCAAATCCAATTCCGGTGATCTCTCGAAGTCTAAGGCCCTGACTAAGTCTCGAAAGTCCAAGAGTCGGAGCATCTCACTTGTCTTGTCGCTCAAATATGCCATTTTAGGTCTTTGAACTGGTCTCCGAGATAGTCACCGACGACTCCTCGTCCAATACTATCACAAGCCGATCAAGCTGGCATCGAAAGTACACCGGTATCGAGACTACGCAGGGCACGCAGGGCATGCAACCCCTCAACTCTGGGCTCCGGATAATGATGTCGACTGTCGAACTTTGCCTTTCCGCCGACGTGGTGAGACTATCGACGAATCAATCCCAATCCTGTACCTCAGATTGCAACAACCATGAGTATTGGTTACAAATTTCCATCTTTAAATCCGGTGATGATAGTGGCTTTGGAACAACGTCGTCTTCTGCCATCAAGTTCTTTTCCCCAATCCAAGAGACACAGACGTTTACCTCTGAGAACTAAAGCAAGAACCAACTATGGGCGATACATATGACTACATTGTTGCTGGGTGAGTTGTATCATCACAAGAAACTTGAGTCTTGCCTGACATCGGTGTATAGTGGCGGCACTTGCGGCCCAGTGGTCGCTGGCCGCTTGTCAGAAAATCCAAATGTGACGATTCTGATGCTTGAGGCAGGGCAAGATAGTGCCAAGATGGACAATATGCACATGGCTGGAGCGTATGTATCCTCCTTTCCCCGTCTCATTGCGGATGTCATTCCAGTCAGCCTCTAACGTTTTGGTAGCTGGACACAGAACCATAAAGGAGAAACGGATTGGAACATCTTCACTCCCGAACAGCCGGGGCTAGTCGATCGTAAGATTCACTTGCCACGAGGCAGATTCCTAGGTGGCAGCTCTGGTTGCAACGGCACAATCTGTGTGCGTGGAGTCAAGCAAGACTATGATGATTGGGGCTCGCCAGAATGGAGTGGTGATGAAGTTTTCAGAGCCATGAAGAAGGTTTGTCAATATTACGCTGTTAACACAATCGTTCTAACTTATTTAACTATAGGCGGAAACATTTCATTCTTCGAAGTGGTTTCAGGAAGATAAGGACAGCCATGGATATGATGGTCCCATGCATATCGAAGCTGCTCCTTGTGGACCACTTGGAGAGTTGATGCTAGAGTCATACCAATCCAAGGGCCTGAAATTTTGTCCTGATATGTTTAGCTCTGGCGAAACGGCTAATGGCTGTGGCCATGCTCTTAGGACAACCTGGAAGGGTAATCGGACGACAGCCATGGATTACCTGACCAAAGACTACGAGCGATCCAACGTTACCATTAAATGTCATTCGACAGTCGACAAGGTAATACTAGAAAGAGATGCAGGATCTCTCCGAGCCACTGGTATTGAGTATGAAGATGCGAACGGAAATCGAATCAAGGCTTTCGCGCGCAAAGAGGTCATCCTAGCAGGTGGTAGCTACGGAACTCCAGCTATGCTACTCCGTTCTGGTATTGGACCCAAGGCTGACTTGGACACCCTCAATATTCCCTGCTCAGTTGATTTGCCTGGCGTGGGGAAGAATCTACAAGACCATTTACTTGTCTTCACATACTACGAGTTGAATGAGCCAGGTCTCACCGATGATCCAAGAGTCAACCATGACCCTAATGCCTACGAGAATGGGCTCAAGCAATGGAAGGAGAACAAGACTGGGTGGTTAGCCCAATTTCCATTCGGCTCTTTCGCCTTCGCCCGTCTTGACGACCGGCTTGATGCAGAGAGCGCTGAGTGGCGTCAATATCCTAAACGTGCTGGACGCGATGTGATGGACCTGACCAGCACGCAGCCAAGTCTTGAATTCTTCCATACCGTCTGTTATGGAGGGCCTCCACAGTATACAGACTTCCCTAAGGAGGGACAGTACGCTTTCGCCATGTGCTGCTTCTTGTGCAATGCACAGTCACGAGGTGACGTCAAACTGGCGAGTACCAACCCTCGCGATAACCCTATCGTCGACCATAAATACTTGGATGACAAGAGAGATCTAATGATGATGGCGGAGGGTGTACGGTTCGCCAACGAGATTGTCATGACTGGCTCTGGCACAAAGGACAAGATTAAAGGCTCATGGCCACCCGATGCTAAACACCACCTGAACAAGACTAACGAGGACTGGCATTCTCATGTCCAGAAGTACGCATCCACTTCTTATCATCCCGGTGGTACTTGCAAGATGGGACGCAAAGATGACTCAACCTCTGTTGTCGACGAGAAACTGCTTGTTCACGGTGTTCAAGGCTTGCGCGTGGCAGATTGCAGCATGATGCCGACTCTCAACAGCGGCCATACTCAAATGCCCGCTTTTGGAATTGCAGAGAAGGCGGCAGAGTATATAAAACAGGTGGCCGACGTCAATGGCCACGCCGTGAATGGCCACGCTAAGACTAATGGTCACTCTGTGAATGGGTACACCAAAGTCAACGGACACGTGGTAAACGGACATTAGTTAGCAAGCTTGATGATTGCATTACTCTTGTAAACTCCTTAAATTTGTCATGAATGAGATGTTTACTTACATTCGAATTTTCGAATTACTTGGGCTCTGTTACTGATTGTGTAATACATACTCCCGGTCCCTTCAGATCAGTGGCTTCGGATTTCTTTGTTCCATGACAAACCCGGCCACAATTTCCTGTCCATGTCAAGTGACTCACTACCCGACTCATTCGGTCTGGGAAATTTCTATACATAAACACGAATAAGAATCATAGAAGGTCTAGTTATTGCTAAGGATTTAATAGCCGTATCAAGACCGTGAAATGAAGACCGGGTGATTTATCTGTCTAAGAATGTGCCTGGATTATATCATAGTCTTGCAAGCATGTATCTGTCTCCACCATTCCGTGGAAATAAGCTTGACCACATCTCTTTCGGCTGCCCGTCTTTGGCTGCTCTGACTGCCTCCAAGTCCTCCTGTGAAACCGATCTTGTTTCTACCGTAGGATTATAACCCAGCCGATATTTTCCATCTTGTTTGAACTCAACATCTTTCCATGGTGGAATAGGCTTCTTATCAGCACGACTAAACTTGAAAATTTGGTGTTTCGACCCGAGCGCGCAGATGGGTTCTTCGTCAGCGGAATCCTTGCTGTGAGACCAACCTCTGAGTGCCCAGGCTGGTGACAGTGTTAGTGGGAGAAATGCTGCCAGAGAGGATAACTAACCAATTTTACAGAGGCTTTGAAGGCCTTCTTTCGTTCGAGATTTATCATTGGCTTGCGGAGCACTTGCTGGTCGAATGCATGCTGCCGAGTCCTTCAGGTATGGACGACTCCAAAGGAACTGGCTAGATACCACTGTCAAAGCGACTGCAGCAGACTATAGAGAAGTGAGCAATTGGTCTTGGATTTGTGTCCACTCGTGATCGTAGTGGGTCAAGAGATCGAAAGACATACGTTTTCTGTGGCAAAGACGAGAACACAATGACTGCGTCGAGTCTTGACGAGATGTAAGGCCTCGTCCAACTCGGATCCGGCCTCGATTTCTTTGACTTCAATAAAAGTATTGTCAAATACTTTTGCTACCTGAGGCCCATAACTTGACCCATTATCACGGCAACCTGCCACTGTTGTGGTCACATTATCGTATGTTATCCCAGCATCGAGCAGAGCCTTGACTACGGCAGAAACCAAGGCAGCGATAGGGCTTCCACCACTTGAATCATTGGATGAGAATGGCGAATATCCCACACCAGCAAGATACACAGCGCC
Source organism: Exophiala bonariae (assembly GCF_035927105.1). NCBI lineage: Eukaryota > Fungi > Ascomycota > Eurotiomycetes > Chaetothyriales > Herpotrichiellaceae > Exophiala > Exophiala bonariae. Next base: position 2,845,977 of record NW_027042476.1, on the reverse strand, counting down.
CTCTCCAGCCATGGAGGCTGTAGCACTCAGCCTGAATTGACAAAGTGTTTCAATTGTAGGAGTTGTAGGAGCCAGGTCGCAAGCGGCAGGATGAGCAGACCAAACTATCGAACGCTTTGAAGAGGGAGGATATCTGTCCACCGATCGTGATCGCAAATGTGCTAGTCACAGTTCCATTCTCAATATACTGAGCAAGCCGATCGTGTCCCAGAATTTGGGGTGCGATAGTGTTCTTTTCGTGGCGCAACCCCACAAAACCCCTGCCAGTTGGTCTTTGCACATCATTACCATTCTCGCGGATTTCTCCAGGTCGAGACAATTTCCCCGCAGCAGTGGCGACTCGAAAGAAGCTAGGACGAGTACCAGGTCGAGCCGATTTTGAACGTCACTTCGAAAGTTTGAATCCAATGCCATCGACCAATCGCTACACTGTGGGATTTCTCGGAGATTCGACGTTCGAACAGGCACAATGAGTTGGCCGCAATTCCACTTCACATGTTCTCTTAGGAGATACTCTTTCTGCGCCCCCTCTGTTTTTCGAGTCGCATGGTCGACGGTGACATTCCATCGACAATGGAAAACCAGCTCTCAATTGTGTATGGACCTCGTGCCCCTGTTCCTCTTACCCTCACATTTGGACAGCTGCTCGATCATCATGCGGAGGTCAGACCAAGTAGTCCTGCCGTGCTGTCGCACGTGCAAGGATGCACAGTAACCTTCAAGGAGTTGAAGGACAGAAGCATCAGTCTGGCAAAAGCCATGTCACATGCTGGAATCAAGAAAGGCAGTATGGTTGGGATCATATCAGGAACTCGATACGAGTACCTCGAGGTGAATCATTTTCTTTCGAGTAGCCTTGGTACGCTGAAACTAATTAGATGAACATCACAGATCTTTTTCGCGTGTGCTAGGCTTGGTGCCGCGTTGATATTGTTCAACTACGCCTACACAGAGTCTGAAATGTTGGCGCTACTGAAGGCGATTAGTAGGTGCATATTGCCTGCGACAAGCGAGTTTATGTTCTGATTTTGCCCGAAATAGAGACTCAGATGCTTTTCACACCTGCAGGATTTGCACGATATGATTATAACAATGTTCTTAAGAATGCAAGTTCTTCGGTTCCAGAGCTTGAAAACATCATCGTTTTAGCCGATATCTTCGACGAGCACCACGTGGCAGACAAATCAAAACAATATCAAGACTACGAGGTATTTCTCAAGTCGAAATCTGGGTCTGCCTGGTCTCCAGATCCCACAATATCTCCCCACGACATGGTAAACGTTCAATTCACGTCTGGTAGCACTGGACTACCTAAATCGGTGGCTCTGTCTCATTACAACATCATGAATTGTGGCAGGTATATCTGGCAACAGACTCGAATGACAAGCGAGGACAGGATTTGTTGTCCTGTACCGCTATTTCACAGCTTTGGAATGATCGTTGGTAAGAGAAGGGCAAACCTCTGTTGGTTAGGAAGTTTTCTAAAATCTCAATCATTACAGCAATAAGCACTTGTGCTGTCGCCGGTTCTTCTCTTGTCTTCCCCTCCGAACTCTACGATCCCGCTGCAGCACTACATTGCATTGAAAAGTATAAATGTACTGCGCTCTATGGTGTTACAACCATGTTCATCACCGAGATGGCCAATGCAAACTTTGCAAAGACGGATAAGTCATCACTCAAGTACGTGCGCCACTTCACTTGCACAGGAAACAATACAGCTGCTGTCATGAACTAACATATGTCGCGCGAAAAGGTTCGGGATCGTTGCTGGCTCTGCCATGCCTCCAGAATTTCTACGAAGAGTGATGAAAGAGTTCTCTATTCCGCGTATATACTCTTGCTGGGGCATGACCGAGCTCTCCTCTTTTGTGACGATGATGCATGAGACTGATCCTTGGGAAAAAAGAATCCACACCACTGGCCGTTTATTCCCTGATTTCATTCTCAAGATTGTCGAACCGAATTCCGGCAAGGCCGTACCTTGGGGCGAGAAGGGTGAGGTCGTGGTAAGTGGTTATGGTCAAATGAGTGAATATCTAGGAAACAAGGAGAAAACAGACGAAGCTCTACGGCATCACGAAGACGATCTTGATGAAAGAGGTGTGGGTGGAATTGGCCAACGAGGTTCGAAAAATTTGAGGCTTTGGATGCACACTGGCGACGAGGGTATGTTGGATGACGACGGGTATCTGGTGTTCACAGGCCGAATCAAGGATCTCATTATCAGGGGAGGGGAGAATATCACGCCTCTGGAGATCGAAGAGCGGCTAAGCGAGATGGAAGCTATTGTACAGGCAAGTATCGTTGGTGTGCCAGACGACAAGTATGGAGAGACAGTTGGGGCTTTCATCGAGGTGAAAGAGGGATCACAGAGGCCTACAGATGACGAGGTGAGGAAGTGGGTCAGGGCGAAGTTGGCATACTTCAAAGCACCGGCGCATATCTGGTGGCTCGGAGACAAAAATGTGATTGAGGAATGGCCGAAGACCATGAGTGGCAAGATTTCCAAGCCTGAATTGAGGCAGCTGATCGACAAACTGATGGAAAACAAGCCAGTAACGAAAGCCAAGCTATGATAACTGCGCTTGAAATGTTCATACATATCTATGCAACTAAATTAGATCAGTTGAACTCTTGACCCCGAAAATTTGACTCGAGGATTTTGACCAGGCAGAAAACATTAGCTTGTGTATCGGGGAGATGTTTCGTCTCCAGAGAAATTTCCTGGGGAACTAGGAATGAACCATATCGCCATAGCATTTAGCTGTCGCTCGGCCAAGGGCTCCTCTTTTGGAGATATCAAGCGCCATCCTGCAGGCCCATGGTGTTCAATCTAGAAAGGTAGCCCTCACCGACCATCGTTCGGACCGCTTTCGGTCTTCTGGCTTGTGTATGAGCTCCAAGGTTCCGAGATGCACCTATGATAATCGAGCGAGGGCGAGATAGTTCAACATCAAAGATAGACTTCGTCACCCCCTCTCCCGAAGCCATGGGTAGTGCTTCAGACGCCACCGACACTATATGGCCGGGTTGAAACGTCATTACTATAGCCATTGATCAGTATCGCCATCGTTGAATCCCCCAAAGAAAGTACACACGTCGTCAATGGCGATCTCGGACTGATCTTCGATCGCTGACATTCTGGCCTCTCGCAAGGCTTAACGCCGTGATGTACATCCTTGCGTCCAGAACAGGATTGGTACACCAATAAAAAGTCATCGGAATGTCACAGCACCTTGGTGACCCCGCTCCTTGTTGGCTTGTTTCAACGATCTCTGATGAAATTCGCTGTGTCGGGTGAACTCAAAATAGCCTTTCCCATGTACTTTGCCATGGGAGTTTTGCTAGACAGAGATAACTTACTCACGGGACAGGACTCCAGCAAAAACCCACGAGCTTATTCGTCCGATGCATTGACCACGGAAACCTGTTGCGAGTCGCGTTGGTTCGATTTACTCCCATTGAGATACCAGTATCCACATCCGCCCACGATCGACCCCATGGGGAACTAGGAAAGCCCCCCATTAAGCTCGCCCCGTCTGCTCGGTATTCCCCAGCACGCTAACGAAAACTCGGAGCGAAGATGACTCGACCCAATCTATTGGATTGCTTTGTCTCGGAACTGAAGACAATCCCAAAAGGGATAGGATATACAGCTCTCTCCAGTAGCTTATAGTATATTTTCGAGATTCCGCTGTAGTAAGGCTGGGAGACGTGATCCAAGGGACTATGATGTTGATCCAGTCTTATATGAAAACCCAACACCCTGTTTCATCGTCACTCTTCCCATAGCATCTATTCACTTCCGCCTTTGACTAGATAGACTACTGTCAAAAGGATTTTTATTATGGAACACGAAAAGGTAGTCGCCAGCAATGGTGCATTAGGGAAAGATCATGACAACGATCACATCGAAGCTCTTACGCATGAGCGTAGCTACAATGACCCTTCCTATGACGACCATCGTGCCGACGATGATCGAGCAGATGTAGCTAAGGGCAAGAATTCCGACAAGTTCGAGAAAAAGTACTGGTTGTCCGTTAATTTTATTGGTACCATGTTCGCCATCGGCATGGCTTTCATGGGTGGTATCGGAGGTACACCACCCGACAGGAAAATACACCCAGTCTTATCTACCTGAGCTTATGGAAAACTCTAGGTTATGGTCTCATTGCACCAGTTCTTGGTGATATCAACGCTGATATTGGCCCATCACCCAACATCTACTGGATTCCTCTAGTCAACTTATGTGGCGGTGCCGTCTTTTTCCTGATGGTTGGTCAACTATCGGATATCTTTGGCAGACGATGGTATGTTGTCGTGCATATAACGTACTGTCTTATACATGATGGATCACTAACATGTCGCTTAACAGGTTCTTCATCTTTGGGTCCGCTATTGCCTTGCTTGGTTCCATCATTGGTGCATTTGCGAAGGACGTGAACACTCTCATCGTTGCTCAACTAGTAAGTGCATCCATGCTGACTACTCCTCTTTTCCCATTTCTCATGCTTATATGCGGGAATGGTAGTTCATTGGTATTGCTGTGGCATTCCAACAGTCTTTCTTCTGGGTTGTTGCAGAAATTGTACCTATGCGATGGCGATACATCGCAAACTCGTACTGCTATCTCATGACAACTCCTACTTCCCCTCTGGCAGCAAGAGTTGCATACAGCTTTCAAACCTACCCAGGTCAATGGCGCAACAGGTATGATTTGTCATAACAACTAAGTATTGTTTCATACATTCTGACAAGTGCAAAGCTTCTACTTTTTAATCGCGATTAATGCAACTAGTGTTCTTGCCTGGTATTTTTTCTACCGTGAGTATATCCCGCAATAGTAAGTGGTTGACACCTTTCTGACTGTTTCGTCCCTTAGATCCACCAACCTTCAGCATGTTGCATCGAAAGAAACTCGCTAGGGATCTCTTCCTCCATTTCGATTGGATTGGCGTCTTCCTTTACAGCGGCAGCTTATGCATTTTCATCTTCGGAATGAACTGGGGAGGTGTTTTGTGAGCTTCGATCTTTCTTTGATGTCAAATATCACGATCACTAATCTACTATGCTAGGTATCCATGGAACTCACCTCAAGTCATTGCAACCATGGCAGTTGGAGGTATCACCTTGTTTGGTATCCTGCCTGCTTATGAAATCTGGGTCTCGAAGAGAGGCAAGGAACCATATCTACCATTGCACTTGTTCAAGAACATTCGTTTCATGTCTGCGGCGTGGAATACCGGTATTGGGGCTTGCGTGTACTATGGTGCCGCAATTGTCTTCCCACAAGTGGTCAACAACTTATATTACGCCGAGGGCAAGATCAGCGCATACGATATCGGAACATATGCTGGTCTCCTCAACATGGCATTCGTTTTCGCACAGATGTGCCATGGTTTCATCGTTTGGTTTACAGGACCAAAGTGGGCCATGATCGGAGCGGCTGTTATCGCTGCACCACTGTTGAGTGCTGCCGCCTATGATCTCGACAATAAGAATCTGACAATCGGCCTTCTCATCCCAGGTGCATATGCAATGGGTATCGTCGAATCTGTTTCAATCACAACATCGACTTTCCCCCTGCGATCTCAGGAAGAAATTGGTGCTGGTGGTGGTCTCAGTGGTAGTATCCGAAATTTTACCTCAGCAATCGCTGTGGCTGTCTACACAGCGACTCTGAGCAACCGCCTACTCAAGACTATCCCTGACGAGGTTTATCCTGTTGCACGCCAAGCCGGACTCCCTGAAGGTTCTTTGGAAAGCTTGGCCGCTGCTTTGAAGGGGGCAGCCTCGTGGAATTCCGTGCAAGGCTTGACCCCTGAAATCAAGGAAGCGGTTCAAGCACCATTCCGCCTGGCGTTCAAGAACGCAGCAAGTACCGTCTTCTTGGTGGTTTTGGCATTCTCTGGAACCGCAATCATCCTCGCATGCTTCACTACTAATAACGATGTTAGTACGGAGAATTATGTTGCTGGTGGCTTGCACGGAAAGAGTGAGGAGAAATCATACCAAGAGGAGGTCAAAAACTACCGTCAATCATCATTGAAGACATCTTCATAAAGTCACCTGGCATGCCTAGCTATATCTACTATGCTCATAATTAGAGCTCCAACTACTATACAAATGGAAAGAGTTATTCTGGTGACGCTGCAAAGCCATATGCCGACACAATTAGCGGCGAATCTTGACATCCTTCCGTTTCCTGGCCTGAGCATCTCACCATTTGGCCTGAGCCATAACCAAGCCACTCTAAATTGTAGCTGTATAATCTTAAGCATAACTTAGCCTGCCTTGAGAATCAGGAGAATAGTCGTCTAGATATATGGGAACCTATCGTCTGGCTCTTAGAATTCCAGTTTTTGGCCTTCGACTAGTTCGGACGCGTCTACCTGTTACCTGGGTCCAACACCAACCAAATCTCCTGCTTATATCATCATACGCCATATAATCTATCCGTATTACAGCCTTACTTCGTACATCACCGGGGCATGCCGGATGAAGGTGAGCCAAATTTCGCGCGCACCGGCCCATATCTTTGTTTCCGCCGCAATGGCTTGCCATCTGATGACCTCAGTGGTCCAGAGGAAGTGCTCCGGGGTTTCCAATATCTTGAGAGCGATTCCTTACAGACATATTTTTAATTACGAAGCCCTCGCCTCAGATAAAGTCGCAATCACGTCCTTGACTCGAGGAACTATCTCTTCAAGAACATCGACAACCTCAGTCCACATTGCCTCTTGCAATATCTTGCCTTCATGACTTGTAATGAGCTCACCACAACTATTGTATCTGTCAGCGTCATTCCATTCTCTCTTCTTGGAGGCTAACTCACGGAGCGTAATTTCCATCTGCAGACCACCAACGTCCGTTGGAATCCTTTCCTAAAGTGGAAGCCCCAACAAGCACGCGAGCGCCATTTTCCGAAGGCCTCAGGGCCAGAAAGGAGCCGATGCCCTTGGCAATTGTATATAGAGGGGTGTCGAAGTCTCTTGCAACATCACTCCGGCACGCACCAGGACATGCGTCATTAATAACCACTGTTGGCTCGCCTTTGCCATCAAGACATCGATATGCCAGCTCTCTTGTAATCCACATCATGAATAGCTTGGAGGCTACATGTTGCTGGTAAGGTCCCACGCCAAGGTCACTGTTGTATTTGTGGAGAAGCTGATCTTTGTCTTGAGGTTTCAATTGCACGTCGATGTGCCCTGTCGATGTGACGACAACTAGATGTGCTAGTGAATCTGCAGTGCGGGATGCTTGCAGCTTTGGAGCAAGGAGGATCGCTAAGAGCGCAGTCCCGAGAGTATTGACTTGAAGACTGTTCTCCCATCCCTCCTCCGACTGCTTGAAAGTCCGACTGAAGATGCCTGCGTTAAGAATAGCGACATCGACCTTTTTCAAACTCTCAACTCGCTTGGCGAATGCATCGATGCTTTCGGAGCTAGCCATGTCCAATTGCCATACTTGGACGACGCCTGCCCGCCCTGTCGCTTTTTCAATTTGCGATTTTGCGATTTCGCCTTTCTGCAAGCTCCTGACACCCAAAATGACCGTTGATGCGGAGAGTTGGACATATTTGAGGGCAGTTGCATAACCAACGCCAGTATTCGACCCTGTCACAATGACGGTCTTGTTTTCGAAAGTTGTCGTGATTTGCTTGGGTGGGATAAACTTGCCCTTGAGAAGAAATGTAAGACCGGGCATTTCCAAGAAGTAAAGAGTACGACCTTCTCCGAAGAGTCTAATCGAGAAAATAGTATGCTAGGATATAATTCACGTCTTTGTTCAAGGTCGATGGATTCTAGGATTGAGCTGCTCTATGGCAGCGATCGAGGTCCGTATATATAGCCATAAGCGGCAGCGGATACTCCTGCTACCGTAGGAAATGGCCGCATGGTGATGCTTCAAGGGTTCCATTAAGTGAGCACCTTGCTGATTCATGATATAAAGGAGAGAGTTTTCGGAGGCACGGAAAACACGATATACCCGACCCCTTGGCACTAGGCCTAAGATAGTCGTGCCCCCAATACTGACAACCGCTGTTAGTGACGTACTAAGCGGGCTCATTTCGGGTCGGAATGGCCGCTGGTGTCGCGTATTTTCCAACGAACCTCGAACCATCAGCTCGTCCACACCTTTGTATAATATTCTAGGTCGCTACGATGAACGTACTGGAACTATCATCGGTGACAAATCCACGAGTAAGGAGGCGAGCGTGCCTCAGCTGCACTAGCGCCAAGGTCAAGTGCACTTCTGCTTCGCTGGGCGCAGAAGTATGCGAAAGATGTGAAAGATTGGGCAAAGGATGCGTCTATGCAGAGCCTTCGTCTGAGGCAAGAAGTCGTCGGAGAGAATCTTCGTGAGTGTCAAAGTCCCATATACTGTCGGACTAAGAGGTCTATGAGAGTGCCTTGGAATACTTCGCACATCAGATGCCACTTGCATGCATAATGATATGGCTCAATTCAACTTGGCTAATTCGTGCTTAGTTCTGCCAAGAGACTCGAAGAGAAGGTGGAGTTGTTGTCCACACAAGTAGCTGCTTTGACACAGCATATCCATTCCAACTCGATTCAAGGACAACTAAGTACTCGCCCTACCACTAAGATCCTTGGGTCCAGGTTTCCGTCCTCACACGACCGAATAAGTGGAGGTCACTTGGGGTCTTCCGAATACTTATCCAGGTCCGGAGATGGTGATAATGATAGCTTGACCAAGGTTGCACTAAATGATCTAGGGGGCCTGGCAGCTCTGGGCCGTCGACTGCAAGCTTTCCGGCAAGAATTCGTCCACTACTTCCCATTTGTAGTTGTGCCTCTCACAGCAAGCCTGGAAGCTCTACGATGCGACAATCCGTTCCTTTTCTTATGTATTATGGCCGTCACTTCCTTTGAGGATCCCATCCTACAGCGCAGGCTCGGGCACGAGGTCAAGAAGCAAATCTGCGATCGCTTAGTGATGGGTCTTGAAGTCAGTTTGGACCTTTTACAAGGTCTTTTGGTATTCGTCAATTGGTATCAATACTTCTGCTTACCTGGGAAGCATCAATACTTCCTCATGTTACAGCTGTGTATTAACCTATGCCATGAGTTGAGACTAGACTTGAATGAGAAGGGGAAGAGAGGTCTAGAAGAGGCTCAAACTCAGGGGAAAGTGCAAAATCCCGCAGAGATGAGAGCTCTCCTTGGAACATATTGTCTATCATCCCAGTATGCTCTACCTGCCTGTTGGTCATTGTTCTGAACGTGAGCTGACTGAACTCTAATGAGGTTGTCGATGGTGTTGAGAAAACGGACGATTATGCACTACACATCATATATGGAGGATTGTTGCATGTCACTCGCACGACTGAGGGATGTTCCTAGCGATCAACTGATCGCGCCATTTGTGGAAATTCAGATACTACAGAGGAAGATTAGTGACGCCTTTTGCTACCACGATATATCTACCTGCGACATAAGAGGAGAGCGCGCACTCCAGATCACCATTGATTCTTTCTCCCGAGAACTTGATGGACTTAAAAAGATTGTTGGCTCAACAGACAGAAATGCTATTCTGGCCCAACATCTTCACTTTCTGGAAGTCTGGATTCTTGAAGTCGCGCTCCACAACGAGGTTTGGCAAAACTCCTTCGTGTCTGCCCGACTTAGTCAACCCGAGAATAGTCTCTCAATACAGCTCTCAGTACATCGGACAAAGATGCTGTGGCAGCTCGTCGCAGCAACGGTTTCATTTCATAATTGGTGTCTGTCTGTTGAGAATAACGAGCTACTCCATTTTCCATTCTCTTGGTGGACAGAACTTTCTTACGTGGTTATCGTTCAGGTCAAGACTGCTTTCCTCAACTGTGGGAATCTTGTCACAGGAAAGGTACAGATAACAGAATCACTAGAAGCTGAATTCAGAAGAGCTGCTGAACAGGAATTCATGATACCTCATCTGCTGGATGAGTATATGATGAAATTGACCACAATTACCACGCAGCTTGTTGATGATGACGGCAGCAGGGACATGGTATATTACTATGGGGTCTTGCTCAAGAGCATACAATCTGGCTATGAGAGCCGAATTAGGGCTGAGAAACCACCCACACTGGGGCAATTTGAAACGCATCAAAAAGAGGCATCCTTTTCACAGCTGTCGCATCCGGAAGTCAGGAGTGCGGACATAGAAGGATCGATGCCGCCAGCAGTCAACACAAATGATGCGGTACTGGAAACAGGGGACCCGGACATTTCTTCTGCAAATCAACTGGAGTTGCAATTTGATTTGGCCGAACCTGGGTTTGACGAGTTCGTGTGGGACACGATGATGGATGATTTCTCCTTCTTCATACCCAACAATGGACCATCCTTTTGATGCCTCACCGAGGCTGGCTCGCACAAGCTTGGTTATCATCAAAGCTGGATCACTGTGGTGTTGAGGTAATATGGGACAACGCTAAGTCATCCCTATCCGAGACGGGCGGCATGATTGTGCTCCTACGCACTGGGTCATCTTGCTCGGCGAGGAAGCGCCTATGTATGAGCTGAAAGGAATATGCATATAGCTACCGCATATCTTGTTGCTGATGAAATCAGTATTTTAGACTAAGGAGTTCAGGTCAAGGGGTTGGTCAGGCAGCAGTAAGACTGGTCCCGTGATCTCGGAATCTCGGATAAATCACGGTCTATCTGAGCTGCCAACGTTCTTTGGGTGACCCGTCCTAGGACATCACGTTCCAGAATTCTCGCGTGAACGGGGAGACCATTATCCAACTATAAGCACTTAGCTAGAAGGTATTGTGAAAGGTTCTCTAAGCACTAATTCCTTCTCGCAGGGAGTCTTAAAAACAAGCGATCGCAGCTTGATCAAGATTATTGTCACCCCCTCCAGGTGCAAAACAGCTCAAGTCTCTAAATCATCAATTTCTCACCCGTTTCAATTCGGCGACGTACAATTTGAATGACTCATCTCAGATAGGTACTAGTAATTAGACCTCTCAAGGCCTAGACACCAAGGGTTGGAAATCGGTAACTAGCACCCAAGCCCCGATTCAGAGCATCAAACAATGTCTCCGTGAATGTCTCCGAGGCTTTCGAATTGAACCACAGCCTCTGGAAAAGCTATATTAAGACCGGCATCTCCCTTTACGAGATTCGGCTTCTGCTCTACATCATACAAGCAGTTACAGATTCATGAGTTTTGTTCTTCGCGCACTCTTCCTATCCCTTTATTTACTCTTGCCACTCTTCAAAATGGCCGACTCACACGATCACCACCATGTCCACCAGCATGACCATGCTGGAGATCATGCTCATAATGGGAAAATCCCGATAGACGCAGCATCTTTTACGGAAGTCAATAGGGCGCATTGGAAGTAGGTAATCTAACTTCCATCACTTGTTTTCACACAACATCTACCCACTTCTCCCTAAGTCAATATCCCAAAGCTAAGGATTTAGTAAATTCGCTGCTTCATATACGTCCGAACAGTGGCAAAAAGATCTCGTCAACCATGTCAATGCTTTCATTTTGACGAACATATCCTGGATCGGTGTCGACTTCATCGACCCTGCCACCGCCTTCGAGAAGGACAACGACCCAGCCAAGACAGTCAGGATCCTTGACTATGCCTGTGGCCCTGGCACAATCACACACGCCCTCGCCGGCCGCGCGACCGAGTACATCGGCCTGGACCTCAGCGAAAACATGGTCAAGGCCTACAACCTCCGCTTCAATCCAGATTCGGACCAATGTGCTGCAAATCCACTGGAGGATCAAGGAGAAGAGGAGAAGCTGAATGCTCACGCCGAGGTGGGCAATCTCTTGGACCCAGCCGGCACGCCGCCCGCATTCGACGATCCCAAGTACAAGGATTTCGACCTTGTGGTCGTCGGTCTGGGATTCCATCATTTCAGGGACCTGGATCTGACCATGTCACGGCTTCTTGAACGGCTGAGGCCCGGCGGTGTCTTCCTCATTGTTGACTTCGTCTCACATGACGCTATGAAGGCAGACGATGGCAATCCTGCCGCACCCACGGTCGCACACAATGGCTTCAGTGAGCAGCGTCTGAAGCAGATCTTCGAAGGGGCCGGGTTGACGGAGTTCGGAATGCGGGTCTTTGGTGAAAAGGTGATGCTGAGGGGGCTGAATCCCAGAGAGTTATTGCTTGCAAAGGGCCGCAAGCCGGAGGGCAAGCAGGCAGCTGTTCTTTGAAGAAGTGAGAGTTTGCTGGGCTTTGTAGAATTGATCAAGCGCCGTCTGACCGTGCTTCGTTGATCTCCCTAGCCAATATCAAGACCGGCTAGTCCGTCTTCTAGCCCGTCTTGCCCGTGATTACGAGGCTCATCTTTCCTCCCACCTGTCTTGACATTCTTTCGCTCCTGCTGCCTCTCGAGGCCCTCTCTCCTCTTCCTCGCCCTGCGCACATCTTCATCTTCCCACTCCGCCGCCTCCCGCAGCTGATCTCGGACCCGTCGAATCTCCACCCTGAGCCTCTCCCTCCTTTCGTCATTCCACCTGAACCTCTCATTGACCACTCTCGCACACATAGCGAGATACTGTTCGTTCACGATCTTCTTCAACTCGTTGTCCCCTTCCATAGTGCCGACCACGGTCTCAAAAGCCAAGCCCGCCGTCCGGATCGCGAGCATGACGCCTGAAGTTGAATCATCGAGCGCGCGAAGACTTTGCACTCCGCTCTCGCGGAAACCGGCGTTGATAGCGGCGGCGAGGAGCGGGCGTGCATGCTGCAGTGTTGCGCAGTGGATGTGTAGTATGAGTGGGGAGAAGGAGAGATGCACGAGGCGTGGGAGTCTACTCGGAGGTTCGACTTTGGTTTCCGTCTTGGAAAGATCAAAGTCCTCTTGAGACGCCGTAGGCGATGATGAAGAGAGTCCAAATAGTTGCGTAAAACGTTCTTCCTCTCGCTTTTCATTTCTAGTCACTTGTCGGTCCACATTCGAACCATCACGTGTGACGTCTGGAATCGGATCATGGGACACATAAAGCCAATGCCCGCCTCCCTTGCCACCGGGAGAGGTTCGAGTCAAAGGAACTGAAGTTTCCACGTCTCTAGCGTCATCACTCGCTTCGACATCGACATTGGCAATTAGGTCGGCAGTACGCTCTGCGGCAGAGTTCCCACTATCGCCACCTTCGACAAACACGGCAACGCGACCAGCACAGCTGCTCGTCGTGACATAGCCCTCAATCCCATTAATCTCGTCAATCAGATCCCGGATCTGAACGTCGACATTGCCTTTGGGTGATTTGTCGGTGTATTCGTCGTCGGGCTGTTGCAGCTCGGATAAAATCTTTCGTTTGCGCGCTGTGAAAGCCTCTGGAATCCTCAAGGAGGATGGTGGGCTTGAAGTGACAGGCAGATGTCGCCCAGGTCGTGCCATGGTCCTGCTCCTGCTGTGGGTGAAATGGAACATGGCAAGTGGTTGATTTACGAATATTAGATTGTGGCAAAGCAGCGAAATCATCGGTGGTGAGTAGAAAAGTCATATCACAGCACGGCGAATCGGAGCACGGCTTTCACAGCCTTGGGGCCACAAGGCTCTGGCACCGCTATGAACCCGCTACTCGTATGAGATGACTTTGTTGAGCACGATGGTTATCTCTCGATGTATTTTGACAATTTTATTATAGTGCTTCGAACGCAGTTATATGCACCAAACTATTTCATCAGGTTCCATGAATATATTAATTTCAAAAGAATAACCACATTCCGACTCTCTTCAGTCTTCCAAGGAAGGTGTTTTCTTGGCCTTCCTTCAAAGACATGCGCCACCTGCTCTGGTTGACAACAACTTGACCATTCTCAGTCCTAGCTTCAATCTCCGCCTTGTGATCTGGGTGGAGGTCATAGCGATCTGTAACGAGATCCATCTGATCCACGTGCACAAATTTTGTGCGCTTGAAGAGCTTCCAGAACACAAACATGACAAACATAATCGGAATCTCAATGTAGTAAGACACGAAGTCCACCGCACTGAACTTTGGACTAAAACAAGACCAGCCTTGAACGAGTACTATGACGATGTTGAGGCCAACTGCCAGGATGGGTCCAACAGGATACGTCCAGTTTCGAAATGGCAGGAGATGCTCCAGACCTTGAGCTTTCATACCTGCTCGGAACCGTAGGGAGGACAAACCGATACATATCCAGGATATCTGATTTGATACTCCAACAAGATTCTGGAGCCATGACCACAGCTGGCCTGCTCCGATGTAGCTTGCGCCAAAGCAGAGTCCTGATATCGCCGAAGTTGCCAACACAGCCACCCAAGGAACCTGGAAGCGGTTCAAGTGACCTAAGAACTTAGGGGCATATCCATCAACGGCAAGAGTGTACATCAACCGAGAACCTGCGAACAAAGCATGATTTCCAGCAGATATAACACTCGTCATGATGACTGCGTTGATGAAACTACCTGCCGCATTACTTCCAGCTTGAGTGAAAACGATTGTGAATGGACTGGTCGCAGTTGATTTCTGGGATAGATTCGGATAGTTCCATGGAACATTTAGACCGATAATCAAGACGCTGATTATGTAGAAAAGGAGGATTCGCCAGAATACATTGCGCACGACTTTAGGGAGGTTCTTTGCCGGATTTTGCGTTTCTCCCGCTGTCACAGCGATCGACTCGGTTCCTCCATATGCGAACGACGCCGTAACGAACACACTGGCAAACCCACCGATGCCTCCATGGAACGGAGCCCCTGGAATGTGCCAATTGTGGCCGCCGATGTATTTGTGGTCTCTGTTGCCGCCACAGTTGACGACGATGCCGAGAATAATGAAAATGCAGATCGTGATGACTTTGAGCAGGCTTAGCCAATATTCGACCTGTAGGTGTGTTAAATTAAAGCGTAAACAAGAGGGTGACTGTTAAGATAAGGACTCACCTCGCCATAAACTCTCACAGGCATGAAATTCAATGCCACAACCACTATCAAAAAGATCAAGCTGATCGCCCAGCCTGGAAAGTTGTCCGTCCAGAATTTGAGCAGCAGCTGTAGGGCGATGATGTCTGCGGCAGTAGAAACGGCATCATTGAACCAATAGTTCCAGGTGAGGGCGAATCCAAGGCCGTCGTCGACAAAGCGGCCAGCATATGTACAAAAGGAACCAGCTACGGGAACATATGCTGCCATCTCTCCCAATGAAAGCATAGTGACAAAGACGATAGCACCGACAATGGAATAGGCGATCAAAATCGACGCTGGTCCACCAGTGGCCAAAGATTTTCCAGTCCCGAGAAAAAGGCCCGTACCGATCGTACCACCTATTGCAATCATTTGGACCTGGCGAGCGCTGAGCCTGCGAGCAAGCTTGTCGGCTTGGATATGAATGGTGTAGTCATCGTGGTTATGTGGTGGTTGATCGAACTCGGCCGAGGAGTGCTCTTTGGGAGAGCCAAGCACACTTGCTGGCTCCCCCTTCTGTGTTTCCACATCATAGGATACCATAGTTGCTATCCAGAGGAATTGTTGTAATGTTGGAAGTTGAAGATGTTAGATGTGTTACTTATAATGGCACTGAGAATGAGGTAGGGTAGATTTGGAAGCGCAGCGGAAGCAGTGCCCGAAAATGAGCTCAAAAAAAGGAGATGACGATCTAGTCGATATTCATCATTTTTGCAGATCCATCAGGACGGCACTCATGTAGCCTTTGAGTTCTTTCACAAAGTGTGCTGGACGAAATCCTACCTGGTTTATATTCTAACATCTTGCGAGACGTATGCTGACCAGATGGTCCCAAGGTCAGCGGCAATGGAGTCATTTCCACTGCAAAGGACGCGTGGGATTTGCAGCAGGTAGTATTCAATTGCTAAGAGGGAAAACTTTTGAAGGCAGATCATTCAATGGGATGAGGAGTTGATGGCGTGCGAATGACGATGTTACTCAGATCACGAGAACCGGGGAGGATGCTCATCGCGCCTGCCGCTCCAAGCTTGCCCAAGCAAGGCAACCAAAACTTGGAAGTGCTTTTCACGGCTTGGCGCCTTCCTCGGGTGGCTTACACTTGCCCTAAAGCATGGACCGGTGTTGCCGTCAATAATCTTCTGATGGGTGCGGATCCCCAGCCCCATCTCGTTAAAAAGTGCAATGACAATTTGGCAATCCTTGTCGGTAATCCTTAGATGGCCTTGGTGCTGCTTGTTTTCAGCCTGGGGCATAAACGTCTTCAGGCTACCTACTTTCTGGCTTCCCACGGAAGAAAAGCCCAAAGCATCATTTTGCACATCAGCCCGAGAGTGGCATAATGTGTAAAGAAATTCCCGCCGTGGAGGCCGTGTTGCCTCATTTACGCCATCTCACGTTTCGCCAGTGGCGTCTTGTTCAACCTGATGTTTTCACATTTGTCAATGACAGAGTGTATGTTAGATATTCAGCTGCACAGCGACCAATAGATGCCTTTGACGTATGAGTAACCTTGATCCATGCCCTTCATGCTTTTCTTAAAGGGGCCGACTCGTCTTCCTCGGCATCAGGTTCGACCTTGTATTTACAGATACTGCAAGGCTGTGAAAAACCTGTTGCTATTCGCCACTAGTGAAGGGCAGACAAAACGCCATTCAAGAGACTGCCTCGCATCTCCATTAACACGATATGCATATGCTCAAAAGTTCGATGGCTCGGTCTCTCGCGGAGTGAATTAGGCTACTTAGGTACATGTATACCAGTCGTAGGCTGCAGCATTAACAAATGCCTTCCCTTCACTCGCCCACCTCCTTCGCCTCTTAGTTGCTTCATAAGTTAGGGCATTATCAACTTGGGTACGGACTATCAGTGTAAGCTACGGGTAGATATCGCTGTCTGAAAAACTGGACGAACACTGAGAAACCATATTAACAGTTGTGAGGTGGCACGAATACATTTCATAATCACATCTAATTGCCAAAGCAACATCTCGCTTCTTCTAGCAGGAGGTATCTTTGTATACAAGCGATTTCGAGACTCCATCTACTTCTAAATTGTCCATTGTCTTCGCTATAGGGTCATGTTGATGTCCAAAACCCAACATCAATGGTAAAGTCAGACGCCCCCAAACTCCAAGCGCTAGCCGCTGAAAGTATAAATCAAAGAAGGTATGAGTTGCATGGGATGAGAGGGCGTTGTTCGACCCCATTTTCTGTCCCATGTAGGCACTGTTTGACGTTGTGTAAAACAAGCAGGTGGAGAATAAGGAGGTAGTGTAAGAATGTAAGTCTAGCCAAGAACCTATGCCACGGGTGCAGCAACAGCAGCCTTGACATTTTCCGCATTCCCCACAACTGCAGGTTGAGTAAAAGTTTCAGGCCAGACGAAAACCCTCTCTTCCTTGGTTGGGCTGAGGGCGGCGAAAACCGGTACGGCAGCTTTGCTGCTAACACGGCGCCACATATTGGCTCTGGGGTTGAATGTCGTGGGTAAGCCTTTGCCATGAGTTTTCTCATCATCGACCTTGGCAATCTTGATAACCTCACGCTGGATATCGGCGAATGTGTCAAAAGCGATGAAAGGGAGTTTGTGCTCGATGCAGTATTCCTCTAATCGCAGTCCGCGGCGTGCGAAGAGGACATCTGCCTCCCTTGCGGCAGGAAGGTCGGAAACACCATCACCAATAAACACAATCAGAGGGATGGTGCCGTTGTCGGATTGGAGAGCTGCCATTTCTCGATACTCGTTGATGGACTGGGCCTTGTCATGGCCTAGGTCTGTGTCGTGCCGCCAAACAGCTTCCCATTTGCTACCGTCCTCGGCGATTTTGGCATCATTGGCAACGATTTCAATGTGCTTGCTCATGTTCTCACCGATAAAGTGATCGAGTACTTTCCGGAGGACGGGCTTCAAGCCAGCAGATATGACATTGAAAGGAATGCTGTTGTTGACACAGAATTCGTGGAATTGTTGGAAATCTGGGTCGATCTCCAGTGCGGTCTTCATCACCTCGAAACCATCGTCGAAGGGCACGTCTAATGAGGCATACAGTTCATCGGAAACTTCGCGGAAAGTGCGTTCGCCACTTTCCATTTGATGAGCTAGGATGGCTCTCCGCTCGGGGCCGCAACCGAAGTTATCGAACAGTGTATGGCCGGTGTCTTGCATGAAAATTGTACCATCGAAATCTAGTGATGGAGTTAGCTCTCAGACAATATCTATAGGGTTTTGGTAGATCCTACCTGAAAAGCATATAATCTTTCTTTTCGTGCCCATGTTCGCGGTATTGGTGCGGTGAATGCTAGGCCTAGCCTGCTTGGCCTCGACTGGGGGAGGAGTGAGAGCAATTGGAGCCATGATGAATGATTGGTGATGAAGTGTCTGGGAAGTGAGTAAGGAGGTGTTTTGTTCGTAGGGTCAGGCTGGAAAGGACAATCTATGTGTTGATATAGGGAAGAAAGGGTGAAGGAGGCAGTGGGGAAAAGGTCAAGTTATACGTAGGAGGCGCGAGGCTTGCATTAGGGTGGTAGCCAGGACATGGCATTATTGCGGGCACTGGAACGTAGACATGGAGAAATCGATGGCCGTTGTTTTATTGACCATCAGAACTTTGATGCCCTCCGCAACAGCTTGGACGACTGCGGGATATTGGGCACAGACCATGATTGGTTAGGGACACGGACAGAAATGTAGACTGACGCCATATATTCGTTTACCGGTCCATTGACAGTGACTGGTTCCACAGTTGATGGATCGATAATGGATTCGAGATAACGCGAAAGAATGAGTGGCGAGGAGGCAGATGGTACAATGTACTTGTTCCATTGGTCTGGCTGGTAATGGCAACGGGTGGCTGCTGCACAATGCACATGCTTAGCTTGAAAAAATCGATTCCCGTCCCTGAAACATGGCATTTCCGATATGTATGATGACGCTATGGTCTTAGACCATTGGCCTGACCGTGCCAAACGAAGGAGCCAGAAAGCTGGAGAGAAAGAGAGGCGGTCAGCATTGATGACCCGTGGATCACAATTGGACACGCTATATTTGCATGTGTGAGGTCCAAGCTGGTTGAGAAATCAGAGGAAGCACGTCTGACTGTCCTTGCTCGCACAAAGTTGATTTTCGCCTGGTCTGAAGATGACAAAAGTGGGATTCTTATCTGCTGGGAATGAAATCCGCCCCAGGTGGCGTGGGATAATTGATTGTGGGAATCCAGCTTAGATAGAGATTAGGCTTTATCTGGACTAGTGGATAAATTTTGGCGAACCTCGGCTCGGATAAACTCATCGGCGACAGGGGGAGTATTTCTCCGGAGATCGGTGGTCTTGATAGACTTCGATCGACATCGTGATCAGCATCATGTACCTGTCGAGCATTCAGCCTTTGTACAGTTTCAAAGGTGGTATTAACCAAGATGTTAATTGCTTCAAAAATTATTATTTTTTGAGACGAGTTGTCAGTCATGCTTGACAAGAAATCTTGGGTTCTGACTATTCGTGGACTGCTGAATACTTCTCAGAGATCCCGATGCTCTTCTTCCCTTTGCATCTCACCATAAGTGACTAGGTGAGAGACGCAAAGGGGCAGCCAAAGAATGGGAACACTTACTGTCGTTAAAACCATGATGCAGCCGCTGGCAATAGGCAGCCTTACATGTCAAACAGGAAGGCACGACCCGACCAGGGTTCCCCCGGCAGCCATCCAAGTGGTTAGGAGCTTTGCTCACACTCTGTCGTATCATCTCGTCTCTAGGGCAGAAGTACGAAGGGAAATGAGAGGCTTCCTCTACCAGCACAGGCATGCTTAGAGGTCGTTGGTTTCTAAGCACCTGAATCACAGACTCTGCCATTTCTCCTCATAGTTTTGGACGGCAGGAAAGTTCACCTTCTGCTCTTGAGGGAGACGTATCGAATTACGGCAGATTGTGATTGCTCCACGTATATTGGGGCTCGGCGTTACCGTATTGCGGTTTCGAAAAGCACCAAATCAACGTGAACTCGTCTCATCTTACCCATCGTACACGTCGGACTGTCTCTTACCAGTCTGCACATCAAAGGCCTGAGGACAAAGCAGGATCTTTCACACAAGCCAGATCACCTACCTGGCCATCAGGTTTTGTCCTTCTGTCTGAACAACCTGGTTCATCAGAGCGGCCTCAAAACCAAGTCAGCCCTCATCAGCAAATACTGTTCATCATGGTCGAGAGACGCTTGCTCATGCTTGAGGCCTATTCAACGAATGATGAGCCTAACAAGCAAGTGTGGAGACTCACCAACTCACCAGGTCTTCCGTTCAATGACAATCTGAAAAACTATGAGTTGCGCAGGCCAGCGCACTGCAAGCCTGCTGTTGTCGATGAAGTTTCTCGAATCATATCTCTCATGTCTTTATCTGGAGATCAGTGGTAGGTCGTTCAATTTCTTGGTCATGACTGAACATGCTCCTCATTCATCGTAGGGTCTTCCTCGGCTCTCTCATCAAAGGCCCTGCAGGTCTCCTCGGTCCATACGATCAAGACAAAATCAGACGTGCAATCATTGAGAGAGTCCCACCACCACCAGGAGTGTGCACCAGATGCGGAGCAAAGCCTACTGTCCCAGAAAAATCTCAAAGCACAGGTGCAATACTTGGTCAATCAATCCCATTCAGAGGAACATGAGAGAGGTGGAGAAGGAGATGGTGTAACAATCATGCTCGATTGAAATAGGCACAGCTGTCAATAAAGTGACACGAGTAGTCGCCAATCTGTAGGTAGTCAAAAGCATGAAAATCACCTTGATGCCATACGTGGATTCCCAGTCTTTGCAAATGACGGGCTGACCGTTGACAGCCAGCCCCTAAAATACGGCTTTATCGTCGATTGTCGGTGTGTGCCACTGTTCAAACATATCATCGACTTACGATATCAAAGAAGCCGATGAAACCCCGGCGCACAATACGAGAAACAAAAGCTGTTGCGTAGAACGTCCTGGACAAAGTTATTAATCAATTCACTCCTTAGTTCTGGTGGTCGAGCCTCCTGCAAGAAGACGCGACCGCCAAGGCGTGTCTCAACCCCCTCATCTCATCCTCGGCTGACAATGCGCGGCTACCATCGGCAGCGAGCATTCTTTTCCACCCGGAGACGGGCCGTGCAAGGAGCGTCAACCACTTGATCTTTACCTGCCATAGTTAATCACTACACCATCCGTTCCAATTGCTCAAAAGGATCTTGAAGTACAATTCTTGGTCTTCAAGTGATTACAAGCTACACCAGTCTAATATTCCAGTAGAGATATACCGCCGTCATGGCCTCCTCTCTCGCTCCCAGACTTCTAAGACCTACCACCCGCGCTGCACGAAATACACACATATTTGCCCCTACAGTCTCCAGAGTGCCACTACGAGCAGCCTCGACCTCAAAACACCCCTCCGGTTTTGTCCCCCCTACTCAAGAAGATTTATATGAGCTCCGCGAGCGGGTCCAGGAATTTACCCGCCGAGAGATCCCCGAAGAAGTTGCTGCAAAGACCGACTCTTCCAATGATTTTCCCAGTGACATGTGGAGGAAGATGGGCGAGGCAGGCTTTCTCGGTCCCACCGCAGATGAAGAGTATGGCGGGCTGGCTATGGGGTATCAGGCACATTGCATAATCAACGAGGAGATCAGCAGGGCGTCTGGATCGATTGGTCTGTCATACGCTGCACATTCGCAGCTCTGTGTCAACCAGCTCAGCTTGAACGGCAACAAGGAGCAAAAGGCACGAGTCCTGCCCGGCCTCATCTCGGGCGAGAAGATTGGTGCCTTGGCCATGTCTGAGCACTCGGCGGGAAGTGATGTCGTGAGTATGAAGACTACAGCGAAGGCTGTGGATGGAGGGTACATCCTTAATGGTACCAAGATGTGGATCACCAATGGACCCGAGGCGGACTTCATTGTGGTGTACGCAAAGACAGAACCCGAGAAGAAGAGCAGAGGCATCACTGCGTTCATCGTCGAGAAGGGCTTTAAAGGCTTCTCCGTCGCCAGAAAGTTGGACAAGTTTGGCATGCGTGGTTCAAACACAGGGGAGCTGGTATTCGAAGACGTATTCGTGCCCAACGAGAACATCCTCGGCGGACTCAATAAGGGCGTCACCGTCCTGATGGAAGGTTTGGACCTCGAACGACTGGTACTAAGCGCCGGTCCATTGGGCATCATGCAGGCTTGCCTCGATCTCGTCCTTCCCTATACCCATCAGCGCAAGCAGTTTGACCAGCCCATTGCCCACAACCAGCTCATCCAGGGCAAACTTGCCGACATGTACACCAAGCTGCAGGCTGCACGGGCATACACATATACCACGGCTAAGAAGGTGGATGAGGAAGGTGAAATCCGCACCCAAGATTGTGCTGGCGCTATCTTGTATGCCGCCGAGAGAGCTACCGAGTGTGGTTTGGATGCCATCCAATTGATGGGCGGCAACGGCTACGTCAACGAGCTCCCCGCTGGAAGACTACTCAGGGATGCAAAATTATACGAAATCGGTGCTGGAACCAGCGAGATCAGGCGAATGGTTATCGGCCGGGCCTTCAACAAGGAATACAAGGATCAAGGGATCTAAAAAACTGTCATTTCACTGGCAAGCAACATATCCTAGTGCGAAGTTCCTTTCCCAAGCTGAGAATTCGCTACTTGAATGTCAGCCGGCTTTGACCCTTCTCCGGCTTCGAGCCCTTCCCTCGACTGCTGGCCTCACCACGCTTGGGCTTCGTACTCTGCGGGCCGGGAGGACGGCTATTGGTTGGACCTGTGACGACTTTCTTGTCTTGTTCAATGAGGCTTTTGGCAAAATGCCAGTCCTCATGTTCAGGCCTGTCGGTCTCATGTACGGATCTTTGACATGCTTTGCAAAAATATGAAGCAATATCCGACTGCTGCAGTGCTGGAGGAATCGAAATATCAGCCTCTTCATCGGCACGAGGATCATTTTTTTGGGCTGTGTCATCAACCATGGCGTCCGAAGACTGATCGTCACCTTCACCCGTGCTCTCACCTTTCTGGAAGAACCGAGTGATGCTGGGTGGGTCGTTGAGGCGTCGACGCTTTGTCGGATACTGTTCTTCTTGAACTGGTGTGGTGGCGTTAGTTCGAAGTGGTGCATCCATTGCAGCCTTCGCTTCGTCCCCCTTCAAAAGGAAGGTGTCGATGCCTTTGTTACCGGAAACACCATCTTCAAACCCTCCAACACTCAAAGACAGATTCGCACAAGGCCATGCTCGTCCATCGACGATGACTTGTCCCAACAATGTCTTTGCGAGGTCCAAAAGGATCATCTGGTCAATCTTCTTGCCCATGGGAATAGGTAGTTGCTTCGACTTGGTCTGCCCGCCTTGTCGATGATGGAGAGTGATGGTTTTTGGACGCCTCTTGTTCTCAACCACCCCTTCTTCCACAAGTCTAGCATAGATATCCGCAACAAAGATCGTTAACCATTTATTCGCTTGATCTGTGTTGTTGATACTGGGTCGAAACGACTTGGCCGAAAGCATCGACTTGATCTGTGTTCTTGAATTGACCTCGCTGTTATCCTCGCCGCGAATAATGCTGTGTAGCCATGTGCCAGTCTCATCACCGAATTTCGATTTCATCTGCTCGATAGGGATTTTGAGCAGCTCAGTGACTTCCTCCGTATTGAATGCCTCCACAATTTGATCGCCCAGCTTGCCTCCCAAATTTCTGATCTTGGTAAACTTGAATCCCGAAAGAAAATGCTGCACGGCTCGGTTGCGTACTATGGTCTGTTGATTCGGCTTCCTGTAGCCAGCACCAAGCTTTGCCATCATTTTGTTGCGCGCAATGCCGGCCGAGCATGTGTAGTACAATTTCTCTCGGATCTCCGTTCGGACTCCTCGGACGATCTCTGATCCTATGTTCATGACCACGTCGTCCCAGTCTGGGTCGTCATGTTCAGTCTCCGCCGTGTCGAGGTCGATGAGTGCATCGGCCTGCCAGTCCAGCGCGGTCGAGGGTGGGAGGGGCAGTCTCTCTGTGGGATCGTCGTACGGTGCGTGGCGCAATTCCGGATACCGCTCGAGGAGGATTTGATGGATCTGCGCCGAGAGGTCCAGAAACACTTCGTCGATACTGGCCTTCTCGACGCGTTGGATCGGAGCGGGCGGCAAGATCTCCTTGACCAGCGCAAGACTCTTTCGCGACTCGAGTCTGTACGGATCCAGAGACACCTTGTCTGTCTGGATGTGCTTTGCCGCGTCGTCCCGATATGCCCAGTTATCGTCCCCTTCCCTCCACGTCGCGACATGCTGCACGACGATCTCGGGACATTTGGTCTTCGCCTCCGTGACAGTAACATGTCGATTGAGCCCGAACTCACGCGCCGGGTAATTGATCGCGATCAAGCCCTGCCATTGCTGCACGGCCAGTGGCTGCGTTTCGGCCACCCCTAGACGCACCATTTCACATTGTGCGTAGAAAGCATCGTAGTCGATCAACGCGATACAGCGCAGCGGACAGCTCACCGACGCTTGGCTCAGTAGATGCAGTTGTCTGTAAGTAAACTTCGATTTCTTCCGTATGCCACCTACTAGTGGAGACGACGGAAGAAACGTCTGCGAAGATGACATGGTCGCACTGAGAGTAAATGTTTTAAGATGTATGGATTACTCGATTGCCTGTCTTTTCTTCAGGGCAATACGTTTTCATGGTTGCGTTTTTGCAAATCGTGCAAAGCCATCAGAATTGTTTGAAAGACGTCACCACCGAAAGCGAAAGCCATCACCTCATGTCTTTGAGATATTTTGTGCTGATTTACAGTCATTAGGAGTCAAAGATGTTGAAGATCAAAAGTTCAGAACGCGTCGAGCATGGTGGCGTCATATGCAGGGTATTGAAGTTGGTTGTTTGGGTGGGTGGATGCCTGCATGCCGAGCGGCTGGGTAGTTAATGACCTACAGGCTGCCTAAAGCTAAGGGCGGGAGAGTAACTCGATGAATGACACAAATGACAAGAACAGCCTCTCGGATAAAAGATAAAATTAAGGTGGAAATCCCATTTCTGTCTGACTCACGATTATTTCTGGCTCCAGAGGCCACCCGTGTTGGCAGACCTTTAAAAGCAGTTAACACTTGCATACAGAACTTGCATCTTGCCACCATCTTTCCCTTCGCTTGTCTCTTGTTCAGAGATGGAGATCACCTGTTGGAGGCAGACATGGCTCATAGAGGCTTGGTCGCATGCTCGCTTGGCCCCAGACGGTTGCAGTTTTCTTCACTCTCGCTGCACAAGAGGTTCTTGTGCTGCATCCGCGAGGCAGCTAATGCACATGGCACCTGGGCACTTGTAAGTAACCTGGCTGCTTCGTTGTCACCCGCCGTGCTCAATTCGAAATAAAAGTCGGGAGATCGTCCATCGCAAACTTTCTACACTCGAGCTTATGCACGAGTGACAGTTGCTTGTTTCCCCAGCTTCTCTGATCATGTCTGAGCCTACTCCTGGAAGTCGCATGGAGCAAAGTCAGAGCGATGCGGCCCTGGTAGTGGATGCGGAGAACGTATGTTCTCCCTCT
Source organism: Exophiala bonariae (assembly GCF_035927105.1). NCBI lineage: Eukaryota > Fungi > Ascomycota > Eurotiomycetes > Chaetothyriales > Herpotrichiellaceae > Exophiala > Exophiala bonariae. The sequence continues at coordinate 2,820,500 of NW_027042476.1, read as the reverse complement.
CTGTTTTACACACACACAGCCTGCGTATTGACATTCGCAACAGACTGGCGACTTTGATGGTGACTCTGCGCTCGGTGACTCCGTGGCTGGCTCTCTACTGTCCGCGTCTTTGGCTCCGTCGGTTCTGGACTACAAGTACGAGAACGGCCGACGCTATCATGCTTACCACGAGGGTAAGTATGTGCTTCCAAACGATGAACAAGAACAGGATCGGCTGGATATGCTTCATCATATATTTTGCTTGATCCTGGATGGTGGACTCTACAAAGCTCCATTGGTAGAACTAAAACCGCAACGAATTCTTGACATGGGTACTGGAACTGGCATATGGCCGATCGACCTCTCTCAGGATTTTCCAGAAGCTACGATACTAGGAAACGATTTGAGTGCTATCCAGCCCACCTGGGTACCGCCAAATGTCAGATTCTATGTCGATGATTTAGAAAGTGCCTGGGCATATCCCGAAGCGGAGCATTTCGATTACATTCACGGTAGGGCCTTGATCGGCAGCATCACACACTGGAAACAGCTCTTCACCGAGGCTTTCAATAATCTCAAACCAGGAGGTGTCCTCGAGATTCAGGAATACCCTTGTACCGTGAACTCGGATGACGACACCACGAAGCTCGTGCCCGAGATGATGAAGTGGGTTGAAAAACTCAACGAGGGTTGCGACATCATTAAGAAACCCGGCAACAACGCCCACCTGCTCAAAGGTTACATGGAAGAAGTCGGGTTTGTTGATGTAAAACAGGAGATATACAAGGTAAGTCACACGAATGGATGCTGATCACCATCAAATATTTGGTTCTATCTTCTTACGAAAATCGATTCAGGTCCCTATTGGAAAGTGGGCAAAAGGTCGCAAGAATAAAGAACTGGGACTTTTCTATCACGCGCAAGCAGTCGACTCCATTGAAGCATTAACCCTGGCGTTATACACACGAGTGCTGGGATTCTCGGCCAAAGAGACTCAAGTTACTATCGAGCAGGTAAAGAAAGATTTACGCCATCCCAAAGCTCATCTATATGTCCCATTTTATTTCATATGGGGAAGGAAACCTTGATAATTATGAAAATCAGTGGTGAGGGATCATGATTTCTCGACCAGCACGATGAGAATTGGTGTGTGGGGTTAGAATGTTAGTTACATTTTCCCAGAATGTGCGCTTGGTACAAGACCGTTTCTGGTAAGTATTTCATTCCTAAAGGACAGTTTCGGCTATTGATAGCTTCGACGGTGGAGGGATATGGAGTGTCATTGGGCACGGATAGCGTACTAGCGACCGTTATCAAAAATGGTTGACTCGTACTCGTATATACTCTCAGGCAGCAGCATCAACTACTCGTAACTTACTCCAACAAGGTCGAGGGAAGAGTGGTCCAGGGGGATCGTCGGCCTAAGGGCCCTCTGGGCATGGAGACAGCTTCCTTATCGGTACCTAACTAGGTGCCGTAGAGCTAGCGCTGACCAGTAGGACCAACCCCTCTTAAGCTTGAGTCGGCCATTAAATATCATCAATATGTCCAAACCAAATTCTCTAACAGAGGTGAACTGTTCCTTGGACGTTCAACTCCAGAGCAGAATTTAGACATGCGGTCAAGTCTCAAGACCCTCGGCGGGTGCTTGTTGTCTATCCTTGTGAGCACAAGTCAGGCAGTCTCCATCCCGACAGCTCACGGAGACAACCCTGCTACATTATTCGATTGGGGTGAAACCGAGTCATCCTCACATCTCGTCTTCCACAAATGCTATGATGGGAGTTTCGAGTGCGCAAAGCTCTTGGTGCCGCTAGACTGGAGTGATCTGTCCAACCCAAATAATGTCTCCATCGCCATTGTCCGACTGCCCGCTGTTGTTGATCGAGCAGATGAATCATACGGCGGTGCTATTCTTGTCAACCCCGGAGGCCCAGGAGGTTCCGGGACCGACATTCTACTCGCATCGGGAAAAGGGCTGCAGAAGCTTGTGGATGGTGAGAAACATTTCGATGTACTGTCCTTTGACCCTCGCGGCATGAAGTACACGACACCGAGTGTTAGCTGCTTCCAAGATGACCCCTCCAGGCAAGCTTTGTTGATTCTGGGCATGGGAGCAGGTGGTTTGGATGATTCCTCCAACGCTTTGAACTTGAAGTGGGGGATTGATCAAGGACTCGGTCGTCTTTGTGCACATTCCGGTTACTACGCGGATGGATCCAACATTCGCCAATTCGTCAGCACTGCATTGGTAGCTCGTGACATGGTCGAGATTATTGACAGACTGGATGAGAATCTGAAGACCGAGCTGGAGGACGGAAAGAGGCCCTCGGGGTTAAATTATCAGCAGCAGACCCTTTCACAGACCTCGAGCGACGATGTTCCTCTCCTCAATTACTGGGGCTTGTCTTATGGAACAATGCTGGGCAACACATTCGCTTCCATGTTTCCTGAAAGAGTGGGTCGGGTGATTCTGGATGGAGTTGTAGATGCGGACGATTACGTCTCAACAGGATGGACGACGAATCTTCGGGACAACACTAAGACGTGGTCGAAGTTCTTCGAGTACTGCTTCGAGGCGGGTTCAAAATGCGCCTTGTATCATCCTTCATACAAGTCTGCTAACGACATCCGTGATAAGGTGGATGCTTTCTGGGAGAAGCTCAAGCAAGAACCCATACCGATAGTGATTGGAGGTAACATGGGTATCCTTACAAATTTCATCTTGCGAACATTCGTACACACGGCACTTTATATCCCAAATGTTCTTTGGCCTTACCTGGCCGTTTTCATTGATTCACTGGCCAACGAAGACCTGGTGACCGCAAGTTCAATGTTGGAGGAGGGCCTCTTATGGCAGCACGAACTGCCATTATATTTCTCGCCTTCTCTGCCGCCTATTCCTAAACTATCAGACTACTTCTCGATGACTTCCAACAAACCCGACCAACAACCGCAATTCGGCTATGCTTGGAGCCTGGAAGCATCAATCTCAGTACTTTGTGGTGACGGCGAGGATATCACAGACCGAACCAAGGCCAATCAAACCGACTATTTGGCTCTCCTTGAATCTCAATCTAAGATCAGCGGACCTGTCTGGGCGGAGATCAATCTTCATTGCATTCACTGGCCTTCGGAATTGAGACCAACATCAAAGAACCGTTTTACAGGACCCTTTGGATCGAAATTGTCGCAGTATAATCCAAAGGGAAGTCCGATATTGTTCATCGGAAACACCGCGGACCCCGTGACGCCTGTTTTCAATGCTCATAAAATGTCCAAATCGCACGAGGGAAGTGTGGTCTTCACACAGGATCTTCCTGGTCACTGCTCCACCGCAGCTAATCCAAGTACTTGCCTCTTCCCCATTGTCAGGGCATTCTTCGCAAATGGGACGTTGCCTCCTAAGGGTTTGGTCTGCGAGGGTATGTTCAAGCCATGGGACTTAGTTTAGCGCTCTCATGGGCATCCATATACCACTTGCGGGCCTCCCATGCCCACAACCAGGGTTGCCAACCAATGTAAGCCCTTCTCAAATTTAAATAAGCTCCATCGATTTGGAATTTTGGTTATTTCGTCGTTCATCCAGCTAGGTCCTAATTGCCGACTCGCATTCCCCAAGATCTCCCGGTTCAATGCCCTCGTATTGGTTGTGTGCAGCAACTTCGGATATCATGTCCGCTTCGAGTCCTGTCACGTGAGATGAATTTGACTTCACTATTTTTTGATTTCGAGACGCTAACATGAATCGGAAATCTCAACCACATATTAATTGCCGCTGCAAGAGAGCTCGCAGTTATCTAATGGATGCTGAAAACCCCACCGACTCTTGGTGTTAGCAAATAAAGCTCCGACTTCTTCTGTTCTCAAGTAGTACTAGCCGAAGAATTTTCGACGATGGCATCCTCGTTTTTCTCGCTTGGACCCGTCACCAAAGAGAGCGAGTTGGCCTCTTTACACCTGCGTCGAGATGCCTCAATGCCGGTGATTTTGTCGACCAAAGCGGAAGGCGCAGAGCATGAAGGGTATGCTGAAGGTGTGGTCACCAACACTCGATTTGGCTCTTTTCCACATTCAACCATTATTGGTGTCCCGTGGGGAAGTCAGATTCGAGCAAGCAAGGTCGATACCGGATCTCGCGGCAGAAGGGATAGGGGCAATGCAAAGAAGCGTAAAGCGGACGTGTTGGACGATAAGGCCACCAATGACGATAGTGCTTTAGCAAATACCAAGGATGCAGTGGTTGCAAGCACCGGCTTTGTCCATGTCCTACCACCCACACCGGAGACCTGGACTACGAGCTTGCCTCATAGGACACAGGTAGTCTACACGCCGGACTACAGCTACATCTTGCACAGGATCAGAGCCAGGCCAGGAACGAGATTGATTGAGGCTGGCAGTGGCAGTGGAAGCTTCACACATGCTGCTGCAAGAGCAGTCTTCAACGGATACCCTCCTTCTCAAGACATTGAAAACCAAACAAACCCTGCTGAGAATCCAGAAGCCCGTGGCAAAGTCTTCTCATTCGAATTCCATGAGGAGCGACATAAAAAAGTACAGGAGGAAATGCTGCAGCATGGTCTGGACGGCATCGTGCGAGCTTCACATCGGGATGTTTACAGAGATGGCTTTCTCCTTCATAACGATGAGTCAGACGTGAAGATAAAAACCTCTCCTCGGGCCAATGCAATTTTCCTCGATCTGCCAGCGCCGTGGGAGGCATTACCTCATCTTACAAGACAAGCTCAAGATGGCACACCATCGGCCCTCGATGAATCCTCGCCTGTCTACATCTGTACGTTCAACCCATGCATAGAGCAAGTTCAGCGAACAATAACAGCCCTCCGAAAATTCGACTGGCTGGAAATCGAAACAGTCGAGGTTCAACACAAGCGAATAGATATCCGTCGAGGGTACACCAGCTTGCAATACGAGGGATTGCGCGGCGTCAATGGTCTTGCAACAGATGTCGATGAAGCATTGGCAAGACTACGAAAAGTCGAAGAGAAAGCCAAGAACTTCAACCGGTCAAAATCTGGCCAGGGCAGAGTCGCAGATACGCCGGTTGTAAAGAACCAAAGTCAAAACCTGCAACAGCAGACCCTTCCTTTCGACGGAGGGAAGCTGGTGCATAGGACGCAAGCAGACTTGAAGACCCACACTTCATATTTGGTCTTTGCGGTCTTGCCTAGATCGTGGAGTGAAGACGACGAGATTGCAGCTCAAGCAAAATGGTCAAAGCATGTGAAGGTCGAGTCCAACGTTCCAAAGAGTCAACGCCAGCTTAAGAAGGAGGCGAAGAAGCGATCGAGAGGACAGAATGGCGTGAAGCCGGCGGCACGAGCACCGGGAGGAATGGGTGAATCATCTGTCGGGAAGATAGACGAATTGGAAGGCTCTGCTGGAGCACCAGTTGACGAGGCACAAGGTGCTTGAATGCGCCTGAACTCGAAGTAGTAGTTATCATAGCAGACAACATGATCACTTCTTAGACTACTAGATACCTACTAATTAAGTATTGTAGAATAGCCAAGCCAATGGAAAACCCCCCATTCAATTCCCGCTCAGCCCTGGTACTACATAGATGGCACGGCGTTGAGTCCGCCGCTCCAAGTCAGTCAATATTTGGAGTGCAAAAAGGACTCAGGGGGTCCGGAGTTCTGGGGCGCAAAGTCGATCTGAGATCGTGGAGTTGGTCGAAATCGATGTACTAGTAAGTGAGGCAATCGCTCCGAAGATCAAAGGATCCATGCCATGAAAAATAGTCTTGACAACTACTACCAGACTGCTTCAATCCCAGGGTTTTTCAAACAAAATCCCTGCTATTGCATGTTTCTTTTCCGATCTCTGTTTGAATCCGATTTCAGTTGAATGGGCCGACTGGCAACACTTCACTCTTCATCAGCTTCCATACCAATCGACGGAGACCGAAGTAGCTAATGGTTTGTTCCTCCCCTGCCGCGGCTACATCTCTGGAACGTGGATAGACAATACCCTCTCCTCACAGCGCACTGTTCACAGGCTTTTCATTGTTGATGTGAGATTCTTTTTGCAAGAACAGAACAATGCAGCTCGATCGCCAATGCTCGCACTATGTCAGGGAATGCTGCAAAGCCTTACTCACAGTCAAGGTAAGAGGCTCCGCCGTCACCCAGCGGCCGCTCATTCGCGCACTGCTCGTGTCCTTGTCAGTGGTGCCGAAAAACGACTATTCTGCGCGGAAATCAATCGTTCGCTGCTAAGATGGGTAGACCCCAACCCGACGAGCTGTAGCATGATATTCAAGTCGGCAATGGAGTCTTCTTCAGGTATGTTGGCACTAGACGAAAAGCACTCCATATTGATGCCATGTTCAGCTTCTATCAATGCGGATGATAGTGACTGGTTCGAAGAGATGAATGTATGTCAGAGATGGGAACGCGACTTCGAGTCACGACAACCACTCGACGACTGCGACAGGTCCACGCTCGCGCAGGAACTTCAGGTTGAAAACGAACGCAGGGTAATATGGGAGGAGCAATATAAAAGGAGAGTGGGAGCATCCTCAAATACCAGCACCAAAGAGAATGTTCCTGCAACTTCTCCCTCCAGGAGCCTGCAAGAAAGAAAGAAATCTTTAAGAGGTGGTATCCTTACAAGAATTCGTAAGATGCCTTCCACGGACAACAGTAGCTGCAGAGACAGGCGCGGAAGGCTCTGAAACGACATGAGCTGCTTTACTTATCACACTCATCTCGACCTTCATAAGGATTCCAGCTTAGCTCCTGATGAATAATTTTCAGTTAGATGTGGTACGTGGGGAGGAACTTTTGAGCTGTCAGCCGGGGAATATCTTTTCTCCAACAAATTGGGGACCACTCCATGCTGGTAGGATCAAAGATTAGGTGAACGGGGACTGCTAATGAGGAATATATCGCGAATTAATTCTTGATAGACTTTTGAACTTCATTAGATTCAGGTGAAAACAACCTCGAAATTTTAGAATTCTCGCATCCGAAGGTCGAGCAGGACTCAGAGACGAGGCTGAGCCCAAAAGAGATCTGCAGCTGAGCGGGAAGTGCCGCTAGAGACTAGAGCTAGCCTGAATAGAGCTAGAGTGCATTGGCAGTTTTGTGTGTTTTGATTTCGTGCCTAACATTCAGATGCGGCTACCCCAAGAATGACTCGGACTCACATCACAGCCCTGCGCCCAAAGTGAATGCTACAAGCAACAGAAATGAGTCAATGATCCAACGTCGTTCCTTTTATCTCTTTTCTCTGAGACGCTCCTTCTGTTCTTCTGTTGCATATTCCTCTTGTAAAGCGACCAGAATGTCTCAACCTCCATGGGCGCAGCCCACGGGCTCGACTCACGAACCGCAATTGAAGATCTACAACTCTCTTACTCGATCAAAAGTTCCTTTCATTCCAATACAGCCTGAGAAAATCTCATGGTACGCCTGCGGTCCCACCGTCTATGACGATGCCCATTTGGGCCATGCGAGAAACTATGTCTCCACCGACATCATTCGTCGCATTCTGCGAGACTATTTCCACTTTAATATCAAGTTCATTATGAACACCACCGATGTCGACGACAAGATCATTCTGCGAGGAAGACAGAGGCATCTATATGATGAGTACAAGAAGGAGCACAGGTAAGGTTTTTGGATCCATAGACATCAAACAGCATTCTGACTAAATCTCAAGATACATCGACGCAGAAGTTCGAAGAGACGTTCGACATGCATGGGTTTACTACATCGAAAAATATCTGAAAAGAATCGGACCCAAAACATTACTGGAACCCGGAACCTTCGACGATGTGGTGGAACAGGCCTATGGAGATATCCTTGCCGGAGGAAGTCTGGAACCTGGCACTAAACCTGGAGACAAAGAAGCGAAAGTCAAAATGCATCTTGCAACTGCTAGAAGCACCGCAAAAGCCTTAATGCAAGATCCAAAACTCCTGACACCACACGAATTTTACAACAGAGTTGCCGATCCAATGTACCTCGTACTGGATGAGAAGCTCGGTACTACCATCAAGGGCGATGACTATGCTGTCTTCACCAAGCTGACCAAGGAGTATGAAACCCGGTTCTTCCAAGACATGCACGATCTAAATGTCCTCGACCCAGACGAGATAGTCCGTGTGACCGAGCATGGGAAGGAAATTGCGGAATTCGTCAAAAAAATCGTGGACAACGACCTGGGTTACCTGACGTCTGATGGGTCTGTGTACTTTGATATAAAAGCTTTCGAAGCTGCTGGTTTCAATTATGCACGACTAGAACCATGGAACCGACACAACCAAGACCTGCAGGCAGATGGAGAAGGAGCACTTTCGCAGCAAAGCAGCTCTGTCAAGCGGTCTGATGCAGATTTCGCCCTCTGGAAAGCATCAAAGCCCGGCGAACCAAGTTGGGCCAGTGAATGGGGCCAGGGTCGACCTGGCTGGCATATTGAATGCTCAGCAATGGCATCTGGAAAGCTTGGCAACCAGATGGACATCCACTCAGGTGGTGTTGATCTGGCGTTCCCACATCATGACAATGAGCTGGCTCAGAGTGAAGCCTTTTGGGCTGATGGAACTCGAAAACAATGGGTCAATTATTTCATTCACATGGGCCACTTGTCGATAGCGGGTTCAAAGATGTCCAAATCACTAAAGAATTTCACCACCATCCGAGAGGCACTACACGTTCGAAAAGAGTGGACTTCTAGAAGTCTCCGAATTGTGTTCTTACTTGGAACGTGGAAAGATGGAATTGAAATTACCGACGAGATGGTCCTCGAAGGCAGAGGTTGGGAAGATCGTGTTGACAATTTCTTCATCAACGCTGTTGAAAATAGCAAGAACGCTACAACCACCACAAATCAGAAAGGGGCTCTTGAAGATGTGTTACAGGAGACCGAGGCGAGAGTCCGGGCCGCCCTTCTGGACTCGTTCAACACCCCTGCAGCCATGAGTGCCATCTCCACCTTGATAAATGCTTACAACAGTACCAAGAAGATCGATACCACTCCTGAGGATCACATAAGTACGGCAAGATTTGTTACACGCATGGTTAATATCTTCGGTTTGAACGGCGATACACCTGCAGACTCTACAACGATAGGATGGAAGGGTATTGAAATTCCCGATGCTGCAAAGGAGTACGTCTATCCATTGGCCAGAATGAGGGATGAGCTTCGACAGGCAGCAATCGCCAAGTCGATTACAGCCGAGAAGGTACAGAAAATCGTATCAAGCTCTCCTGACCAGGAAGATGTGCCGACTAGTGGACGGCCCAGACCTTCGTATGCTCGTGCACTGAGTGAATTCAGTCGCAGCGCATTAGAAGTGGCATCACCCTCAGAGTCAGGCGACTTGAACAAGCAGATCCTCGCCCTATGCGATCGTGTACGAGATGTAGATCTCTGGCAACTCGACATTTACCTCGAAGACCGCGAAAACGCCCCAGCACTAGTTCGGCCCGTAACGGAAGGACTAAAAGCCGTGCGTCGCGAACGTGAAGACAAAATCCGACAGAAAGAAGAAGCGAAGAAGAAGCGCGAACAGGAAGCACTGGAGAAGCTGCAGAAGGGCCGACTCTCACCCGCCGACATGTTCAAACCACCACATTCCAACGACTTCTCGGCGTGGGATCCAGACGGGCTGCCCACGACGGCACGAGACGGCACACCGCTTACGGCGTCGAAGGTCAAGCGGTTGAAGAAGGATTGGGAGCTGCAGCGCAAGGCACACGAGAGATACCTGTCTGCAACGCAGAATGGAGCGGCTGGCCCGGCTGGTACTACTGCCTCTCCCGCACCTGCTGCTGGTGGTACCGCCACCGAACGGGATCCTTCGTTTTCGTGATACGAAAGAGGCTTTCCCTGTGATGGCGAGCGGTAGTGGAACGAGTCTATGTAGCATGCATGACAATCATGATGAAGTCGTAGACAAAATAAAACCATCCTGGTACCAGGAACTTCCGAACGCTCGATCCCAGGCTGAAACGTATATGTGTGGTAGACAGGCTCTCGCGTTCCCAAGCTCGATGCTGATGATGAATTACTCGCAGGACGAATACAGTGCTAGGAGTACGTTTTTCTCGAATCCTTTTGTGCTTGTCACGCACGCCTCACAGATCAAAGGATGATAGTACATGTCAACATCCATCTATCCTATCTTGAAGATATGTCAACCGATGTGCATATTCTATATGGGTATCTCTGCCCTTCCGTCATGATTAAAAGCACCAATCGTAAGAGCTTCCGGATGCTCAACACGGATTGTTTCGTGAGCTGAGCGTTTGGTTCCATCGGCATCAACCACTATCCTCCCGAGTTCCAGTATTAGCGTGGTGCCAGCATTGGACTGCTCCTGGCCCACCAAAGCAATGTCTCGTAGTCGCTGGCCGTCGGGAGGCAGTGGTCGCGCGCGCAGTTCTGCCAGGGCTCCCGGATCCGTCAGGTCGACTTTCTCGTATGGTCGATTCTCTTCCAGCGCAATGGCATTTTGAGCAACTCGCGGCGTCAAGACTCCATTCCACGGCTCTGCCGGTGGCGCTCGCTCCAGCAGTGCAAGTGCTCTTCTCCGGAGTATCGGATCACGACATTTCAAAGCGGTAAAGAACAAAGGGGGCACGATATTCAAGCCGACTTTGGTGTGGCGATGTAGTGGTTCGTCGCGACCAATTTTAAACCCCCTGAGCCTGAGAACACGGTCCGCGTGCAGCACCACTTCGGCAAAGTGGTCCATATATTGATCATAAGCCATCTCCGTGGGGTAGATGCAAGTCGCAAACCAGGTGTAACAGATGTCCCAGCTCATCAGCAAATGCGATGTCAGTAATTGCAGGTCATTGCTCATCATGGCATCTTCTGCGTTCATCACACGTTCCGTGTAGGATATACGCCATCTCTTCAACTCATCGAGCGTCACCCGTTGCCCTGCGCTCTGTGACTTGATGACATCGGGCATGTTCCACATCAAAACAATAACCCGAAGAATCTCGTAGGCTTGGTACATGAGCCGGTAAAGCTTTAAGCTGGCACTGTGGGCTTTCTCCATCAAGGGGTTATCAGTTTTGAGGAGTGTCCCCTCGGTATTCTTCGTGGGACCTGACCATTCTGACAACGGATGGACGACGAAATTCGCAGTCACGAGAGCATGCCGAGAGAAGAACGATGTGACGACATTGTTGAGTGCTCGCACCTGGGCCGATTTAATGTTGCTGACGTCGGTGAGTAACGATTGGTTTAGGAGCCGGTAGCCACTGTGAACAAGGTGAATAGCAACTCCAATATTCCTCTGTTGAAATTCTATGCACGTGCATAGTATGCAGGTGAGCAAGGCATATGTGTAATCCATCTCCTCACAATCCATTCGTTGACGGATATTGGATAAAGCCCGATTGTACCATTTCAGCGCCTGCTGATGAGGTTTGGCCTTAGGGAGCGACACCGAAGTGGTGGTGAAAGACGCTACCAGTGGATCATGAGGCACATACTCGAACATGTAGCTACTAGCCACTGCTATGTCCCAGACAACAGGGTCGTACAGTGCAAGTCGTGGCACCGTGTTCGTCCAGAAATCATCTTCCACAGCACCCGCATAACAAGGCGCCGCACGATGAATGAAATGGTCGAACGATCGTATTTCAATATCGCAGTGTTGAGACTGCAGGAAAGAGACCGCTGGATAGAGCGGGGAGCAGTTGTTCAAGGGAGTAAAGTTGTGGTGGGTCAGAGCACCGCCGACAATGGGAATTGCGTGTTTGTCCTCGCTGGAGGGAGTCGCATCCAAAACTAAACCAGCTCCCGGATTTTCAAACAACAGCCCGGCAGAAGAACTCTTGCTCTTACTTCTGGACACTGGTTGACTGTTTATAAAGCGAAATTGAAGGTCCAACGTGTTAGGTCCTTCGCATTTCCGACCAGTCTCGGTACATTTTCGACAATGTGGCCTGGTCTCGTCACACTTGACCCTCCGAATCCTGCAGGTCAGGCACCCATTTTTCGATTTCTGGTGGCCAGCTCGTCGGAGACGCATCAGCCACGACCCGCGCGAGATGCAAGTGGCGCCCACCCGTCTGCAGAATGCCTGGGGTGGTTGTTGTTGACGACTTGGCACTAAATGACCAGGCGATTCGCGAAAGCGATACTGCCGACTCGTACGCAGTACAGAATGGAAAGCCGTAACTGTCCAATGGCTTTCGCGATCGAGAAACAAGGAATGCTGTTTTTTTGTGCTCCCCACGCACGATGGCGCTTTGGGACGTCGATGTCTTGAAGAGGATCAACTATTTTTGCAATTTCAGAAGTCAGCTTTACGACACGCGTGGTTTCCGCCTTGAATCTCCCGCCAACTTCGGTCACAGCTGTCTGACGGCTCAGGATGCATGAGATACATATTTCAAAGCAGTTGCAATGGACCTTCTTTGATGCACACTAAGCCCTGGAGATTCTGAATCTTTCATTTCCGACGGTGCTAGCGTAACTCCACAAACCGAGCTCACAAATAACGGGCCATCTGGTGGGAAGGGATATTTATCGAAACCTCTTGGCTATTATGCCAAACAATGGATATTACAGCACTTGGCCGGGACCTGACGTGAAACCAGGCTGGAAATCAGCCTGAACCTGTGGATCTTGTCAGCATTGACACCATCCTATGTCGAGGATGGCGTGGGGCAGTGCTTCGGACGTTTTCAGGGGGCCTCAGCCTTGGCAAGACTCCCAGGCTCGACGGTATATTATGTCAGCATCCATGGCTATCAGCAGTTCAGAAAAATAGCCAAAGGGTTTCGATTTATATCCTTCACACGAAGACCGGGTCTAAGCGAGTGCATTTTGATTTGCTGGATCGTGTCACTCTCTGCGTCTGGTATAGCGCGTTGGACACGGTGGGCCTCACGTTGCAGGCGGTTTATCACATTTCGTATACTCCATGTGCACTGCACCATTGTCGGATGGCGTCCTCCAGGAAGTATTGGTTGGTTTGTGTCAAGTTCACCTCCTCTGAGATATATGGCCCCTGGCGTAGTGTCCAAGGAGGTCGTATGGTGCTTCATTATCTCCGAGCTATTGACAGTAGTAAAACGACAGTAGAATAGGAGCGCCGCTCCCAGTTTTGGTCTTTACTTCTCAACTCCTAGGTGTCTCTTTCTTTGATACAATCTCCCGTCACTCGTTCAATACCTCATGCAGTATTTCAATTTCTCCGGCACTATTAACATCACAAGAAAATACAAAATCCTCCAACCAGAAGACCAAGTTCACACGCCTCCCCAACTTCCAGAGCCAGACTCAGCATCAGAAGCACAAGACTAGACTGGAAGCCTCCAAAGTCGTCCCCTGGAAGATTGAAGCTCTCCGATATCCAAAAATGGCCGCACTGTCTAACAACGTGATCATCCTGATCATCATCCTCTCCGCAGCTTTTGTGATCTGTATGGGCTTCGCAGTCAACAGGATATGGATCAAGAACGACGGGGTCAACTTCAACCAGACGTCAGCCCCGCAGATGGAGTATATGAGAGAGCTGCGAGAGAGGTCGCGGATGCAAGTCTGGAGTGAAGCCCGGGTGGGGGAAAAACAACGTCAATTTGCCCATGAGAGCCACAGGGCGTCACATTGATGAGAAGGATTGAGTAGCGCCAGGGATGGCAAGGACATTGTCTACTGTCCGCCGTCTACTAGGTAACTTGTCAGGCCAGAGGATGCGATGCATATCAATTGACCGTTCTCTGGTGCTCGCAAGAGATCGATCCACCAGTACTGCAATGGGGCAGGTGGCAGCAACGTTCAGAAGGACAAGCATCCACATAGAAGACATCAGGTTGCTCCTATCAGTATAGCGTCGTCCAAAAACATAAAAGGTATCTGGGTGTTATTGTCAGTACAGCATTTAAAAAGCCAAGCCGGAGTTTATTGATGGGCTTGGAAATGGAATCAAAGTGTATATGTTACCAATGCTAGGAGCACACATGACTCGCAATAGTATCTGCATTTAGTCGCGATTCTCCAAGTGATTTGTAGCTTTAATGTCGTCTTCAGTATATTCAATAAGGCCCTGCTCTCAGCATTGAGACAAGGTTGCCCGGGATGTCGGCGCAGGAGTGCACAGTCACACCGAAGACCAAGGTAGGATGGTATGGTGTCTTGCAAAATCACACAACACCTCAAAGACATAAGGGCATAGAAGTAGTTACCAGTACTGCATACTTACCTGCAAATGTAAGGCCATCACAAAAAGTTTGGGGTCCACACAATATTGGCCACGGATGACAAAAAGAGGATGAATGAATTTGCACTGATTTTCGATTTTGTGGACATCAGCCTGATCTAAAAAATCTTGGACCTGCATATCGACTGAAGTCATGACCAGCCGGTATGCAACCTTAATGCATGCCTGGCGGTGATAGCACATGCTCCCACCAGTACACTCGCTATGGTTGCTGTCAACACACGAGCAGAACGCACCATAATTTTCCGCCGCAAAACACCGGTTCCATCAATAACCATTTACCGATTGCTCTTGGCGACACGTTCCAGCTCGTCCTTCTTCTTGATGGCGTAGGAGTTGCTGCTTCCCTTGGCAGCATTGATCAGCTCTTCGGCGAGACACTCGGCAATGCTCTTCACGTTTCGGAACGAAGCCTCACGTGCACCAATGGTGAGAAGGGCAATAGCTTGGTTGACACGACGGAGAGGGGAGACATCAACGGCTTGTCTTCGGACGGTACCAGCGCTTCCAATTCGGGTGCTGTCTTCTCGAGGACCACAGTTGACAATGGCATCGACGGCGATTTGAATGGGATTTTGGTCGGTCATGATGTGGATCTGAAAGTAAACTGTTAGTCCTCGACTTTTCCCTGGTAATATCCTGTCCCGCAAAATTGAAGTGACGTACAATCTCGAATGAGTGTGCAACAATGCGGATAGCCATCAGCTTCTTGCCGTTGTTTCGTCCGTTCATCATGAGAGAGTTGGTCAGTCGCTCAATGATGGGGCACTGAGCCTTTCGGAATCGCTTTGCAGCATATCGACCGGCGGAATGAGAGATATAGACAGGGGATCGGATTTGGATGTAGTCGCTGTGAACAACGGTCAGTAAATCTGGGAGTTTCTCGAGCCGCTGCTGGTGCCGTACGTCAATGAGATATCGCGAACTTCCACATCTTCATAACTCCATTTGTTGAAGAGTTTGATGCTGCCAATTTCGTTGGTAACATCTTTGGGGAGGACGGGGTAACCGGTGACGGGGTTCTCGACTTCGACCTCGCCGTTGTCGGACATCTTGACGAGTGTTGATATTGCTGGTGTCGAGAAGAAAGTTGTCGCGAGTGTTGTATGAAATTCTGTGGACAGAGAGAATTGTGTGCGGTGCAGGTGCAGCCAAGGCCAGGGTGGGTCGTAAATTGCCAAGATTTATTCACGTGAAATGTTCTTGTCTTTGGGAGCTCTAGCGTATCATTCACCTATACTTCTCCGTATAACTATCAACCACCAACAACTTCAACCTGTGATCATACCTAATGCCGGGATTGACAGCTCGTCCAGCACCTATATCTACCATGAGACATCCAGTTCAACAATACTCCATTTTTACTGTGTTGATCAGCTGAGATCCTCCTCAGACGTCAAAGGCATGTGTGAGCTCAGCTCAGAACTCCAGTTCTCCTATTAGTAGGAAGATCCTATCTAGTGAAATTATTGTGAAATCCCAATGTGCCTCTGATCGTTGACTCCAGTTCTTTTCCTACAGACATGTCATGCAGATTTAGACAAGCATTCTTGGTATAAAAACGTATTCTGCCACAGCTCATCCACATGACTAAATCAAAAGCTTCATCTGCCGATCCTGTGATGAGTTTCACACTCCGAAAGGCACCATACTCATATCTCAGGATTTCTTTGAGGTCATTATCTGCAACATCACAGGCACCACATGACCTTGATGAGGTTTCTGCGCGGACATACCTCACGTTGGCGTTGCAACAATACCTGGGTCTTACTGGCACCGCTATTTCGATTGATATCTTGAAAGTGGAGGGTCGAGATGCCTGGATCAGAGTGCCCAGCGAAGATGAAGTCGCAGTTGCTGCAAGTCTCAGCCATTGGACAGGTTCCAAAGATGTCGCCTGGAGGATCGAACAAAGGGGTGCTTGGCTTGGTGGCCTCGTTGGAAATAAAGATGCGCGAAAGTTATGGGCGATGGACACTTGAGCAAGGAGGTAATATAAGCATCGAAGGCCCTCACCCACAACGGCCTGTCAATCACTCCTGCGTATGGCTTGACGCATTTGATGGATCTTCACCAGGAACCCATATCCCCGGTTCTACACATCTTGTTCTACGATTCCAAATGCCAAAGGCAATGAAATGTGCAAGACGAAGGACATGCGATTGATGTCAAACCTTGTCAAGACAGGATATCAGAGAGCGAGCTCAGCTCTTCGGCACCTATATACTGGGCGAAGTGCCTGCCATTTTCGGAACAGAATTCCAGACAAGGAAACCAAATTTGAACACGGCCATCGTTCTCGAATGAAAGCTATGTGCATTTGGTTGGACACACGAGCTCCGATCAATAGCTGCGGTGCTGGTCCGACGCTTTGCGACCATGCTCCCACCATAACTGTTAGGGCGGTGTACGCACCACTATGCCACCCAAAACAAGGAACCCAGAACTTGAAGCATTCCTCATTCAATCTCATCGTTTAGACTTAAAGAGGAGCCACTAGATGATAGTACAGTGCATGACACGACAAGAGCAAGAATTTGACGATTTGGTTGTGGTCACGTGAGACCCCTGTCCGCCCGCAAAGGGAGAAGCCGAGCCTAACTAAATGCAAGTCAACTTTTGTAGAACACGAATCTCGTATGCGATCTTCAGCATCAGAGCCGACTAACCACTCAAGCAAACATCCCATCGACTGCCCTCGAAACTTTCAGCAAGACTCCTCAGACAAATAAATCCGCCTTTCCACATCTTCCGTACTCAACAACCATGGACGACGAAATCAACATCTCCCCAGAAGATCTGCAGCGCCTCTCACCCAACGAACAGCGAGAACTGCAGGTCTTCCTACAGAGCGAGCAGCAGAAGAACCAGATCGCAAAGAGTGAGACTCTCCCTGCCGGTCACCCCATGTTCCCCTTTTCCACTCTTCTATCCCTTCTCATTGCCAACTTCAACCGCGAAAAATTCTGATTACTGACTTTGATGCTCGACAGACACACACTCGTTAGCCGAGATCTGCTTCAAGAAATGCATCACGAGCTCGATAACGCAGGGCAAGTTGGCCGGCAAGGAGGAGACGTGCATGGCCAATTGTGTCAACCGTTGGTACGATTCCAACCTGCAGATCCTCAAGCATTTGGATGCACTGAGGGCGAGTCAATGATTCGGTGTTTTCATGGCTGCGGAATCATCGCACTGCTTTGAGCTGCGGAGTGCCTGCATCGACAGCTGAGTGTTTACACCATCAGTGTCTTGTACTATTATAGAAACCCTTCAACGGAAACATGGAAAATGGATGTGTAGAAAATCGCGGTCACGGTCACGGTCTACAAGGCGATGATGCATATGGGAGGCAGGTCTTTTGCGGATGGATACATGCATTGGGCTGCTGATGGGCTGTCTCCTCTTCAGGCACTGAGTTGGACATTGCATACCACTACCGTCACAATCTCTCGGAAGCTATCCGCCATGAGATGTGCTTCTCGAGTACGGGAAAATAATAAACTGAAAGAATTCTGCTCTGAAGTTTTCTTGTTTGTTGGAAGGCATGCACTGATTCTGAAACTGCGCCCTGACATCTATCTTGAGCTGTTTTTGTTCCGAATCGATATCCTCTTTTTTGTGATTTCGAGGAGCATCAATGAAGACGCATAAAGTAAAGTCGCTCCATTGAGTAAAAACCCGAGCCAATGCACTCCCCTCCAGTCATCATCTCCTTCGACATCCACCCGAGCCAACCCCGTCTACACAATGGACAACTTGGTGGCAGCGATGTCAAGAGCATCAACGTCCGTCGTTAATCTGGCAAAAGCCTTTTTCGTTCCGTCCGGTCGGATCAGGGTGTTGATCTTGACTGTGTCGACATCGTATAGCTTCTTGAGAGCGCCCTTGATCTGTGCCTTGTTGGCCTTGACATCGACGATGAAAACCAGGGTGTTGTGCTCCTCGATCTTCTTCATCGCGCTCTCGGTGTTCAGAGGGTGGATGAGGATCTTGTGGTGGTCAAGTCTCGTCTCATGGGGGATGGACTTGCGTGGGTACTTGGGTGATCGCGAGAGAACGAGGGTCTTGGGTCTGTGGAATGTGGTTGACTTGCGGATCTTGCGAGCCTTTTGTGCGTGGACCTAGATATCGATTATGAGTTTTTGATCATCCGTTTTTACGAGCGTGGGCAGAAAACATACACCCTTGAGAGTGGCTTTTGCGGCCTGGTTGGCTTTGGCACCGGGCTTCTTGGAGCCGCCTGGATGTGAGATAAATGTCAGCTAAGCCCGTCACAAAGTCATCGATTCTTAAATCATCCATCTGCGAGATGGCAGTGGTGTACGAGAAATTGGATCAGCGTCCTCGTTGTCGTGCTGCTTGCCACGCCCTTGGGACTTTTCATGGGTCGATTTCGGGGAGTAGTGTGAGGCTGAGATCGTACCTTTCGGCTTTTGTGTTGGAGGCGCCATTTCTACTGTGTTTGCGCCAGAGGAATGGTGTCAAGGTGGTCGTCACAAAAGAAGCTGATTCAATCTTCAAAAGTTGGTATGGGGATTGCCGCAGGATCGAATGTGTGCGCAGTGCCAAGAGTTTTGCACCTGCCAAGTCAATTCTCTTTACGGTGGATCAAACACTCTGAAGCGAAGTACAAAAATAGGGGCCGAAAATGACAGCCACTGCAGCGGATCCAGGCTCTAGACCACACCTAGGCACCCTTGTTCAATTAATCTTTCAATTTCGGCCACGGAACAAGCTAGGGGAGAATGTTATACGCAAATCCATAAGAAATTGTTCCGCAGTAACCCGATTGCGTGCGACCGGTCTCGTGCTTAAAATGTCTGATGAGCAGGACAGGAGGAAAGTTCTTCATAACACTGAACTACCACCACCTGCAGAAGATGATGTGGACGCTCTATTAGCGTCGCTTGAAGAAGAAGATGATTCAGAGTACCGTGCCCAGAGGCTTGAAGAGCTTCGCAGTGCAAGTGAGGTGACCAAGCCGTCAACAACGACATTTTCAACTACAAACAGAGCATTCATCACGCTGAAGAGCGATGATGAAACACTCAGTTTCACGACAGAGCATGAGAGGGCGGTAGTACATTTCTTCCACCCCGAATTCGCCAGATGCAGCACCATGGACTCACATTGTGAGCGAATCGCAGAGACACATGCGCAGCAGCATGAAGCGGATGTGTCATTTGCCAGAATCGATGTCAAAAATGCTCCGTTCGTGGTGGAAAAACTTGGAGTCAGGATTTTGCCATGTGTGATTGGCTTTGTGAAGGGAGTCGCCAAAGGCAAAGTTACTGGCTTCGAAGGACTATGCTGGGATGGTAAAGAAGGGAGTCTCAATGTCACTCGCGCTCTCGAGGAAGCGTTCGTCGATTGGACCGTTTTGAAAAGGAAACTTGTCCGTGGGCACGAAGACGAGGACGACAGCGAGGACGATAATGCAAAGAGGACGCTTCAGAAGGGAGGTCGAGGTATTCGCGATCGCAGCAAAGCTACAGCGGAGGATGAAGACGATGACTGGGATTGATGATTTTCCCACTTCATATCTTTAGAGGCGGCGAACCCAGCTGGGAGCACGAATCAATACCTGGGTATCGATTTACACTACCGCACCCTCCGTCTGATATGACTGCAATGTTTCAGCAATATGCACATAGGGTTCTCAGGCATAACAAACAGACTGATCCCGGGCTTAATGAGCTGCAAATAGGTCAATTGACGATATATGTCGACGTCTGTATATGAGATTGCGATATGATAGATGCATGGCAGTTGAGCATCTGCGTCAAAGCCCGCTTCCGACCCCACGCTAGTCGGCAAGGAGCCGGTACATACTGTTTATGTTGATTCAAAGACAAGCAGCAACAAGGCACGACTTCGCAGGAGCACATCATAGAATCATGGGAGTCAGGGAAATTATATTGGTGGCTGAATTAGAGGCTGAAGCGGGAATGCTTAACTATACTCTAGGCCTGGTTAGGCGTTGAATAGGCCTAGAAGCGTAAGGATCCGAAGTTCCTGCTCCCCTACTCGTAACTCTGTGCTCCTCAAGCCTAGCCACCATTGATCCTCGTCTGTAGAGTAAAATCTGGTTTAGTGGGCAATGGGCAGGGCACTACTGACTAGCACGCCGGATTTTTGATAAGCTTGAGTGACCCATCTACCGAGGACTCCGTACTCCGTCCTTGCAGACACAAATCAATTGGCCCGCCCACCCGTGCCACTTTGCGCGTCGTCCCCTTTTCCTCACCCAAAATTCAGCAGTGAACACGGTCTGAGTTCTTAACTCAGCTAAGCCAGCATGCGCCCTTGCATTTTCCCTTTCCAACATTAATTTCATCCATTATTGAACTGTCCTTCCCTTTCTCTTCCTTCGATTTCATTTAGAAAGAGAGAGTCTTCTACAGACTTCAGTACATCCTACCATCCAGAGTCCATCTTCAGCCCCTCTTGTCATCACCACCACCCCCTCTTCTCATTGTTCAACAGAGCCATTCGATCAGTCGATCGCCTTCAACAACCCTTAAAATGGCTGCTGAAGAGAAGCAGAGATTCCTCGATGGCAACGAGATGGAACTTGGAGACAAGCAAGGCCGGACTTTCAGTCCTCCTCAGAATTCCGCTCCCAGATTTTCTCCGCCCTCGAGTAACTGGCAGAACAATCCCATCCTACCCGTCCTCAGTTACTGCGCCTCATCCATCTTGATGACCGTCGCCAACAAGTACATCCTCTCGTTTCCTGACTACAACTTGAATTTCCTTCTCTTGGCTGTCCAGGTATGTTTTCCCACTCTTTGTTTGTCGCGAAGGCACTGACTCTGGTCCAGTCTATTGTCTGTGTTGTCGCCATTCAATCGTGCAAAACCGCTGGAATTATCACATACCGAGACTTCAAGACGGACGAGGCCAAAAAATGTAAGAATACGCCCATGGAAGGAAGACACAGAGTATTTGCTGATTCTGACAGGGTTCCCCATTTCACTACTCCTTATTGGCATGATCTATACCGGCACTAAATCTCTCAAATATCTCTCTATTCCGGTCTACACCATTTTCAAGAACTTGACCA
The DNA here is from genome assembly GCF_035927105.1 of Exophiala bonariae. Lineage (NCBI taxonomy): Eukaryota > Fungi > Ascomycota > Eurotiomycetes > Chaetothyriales > Herpotrichiellaceae > Exophiala > Exophiala bonariae. The sequence continues at coordinate 2,799,234 of NW_027042476.1, read as the reverse complement.
TCATTTTGACGGCATATGGTGAGGTGCTATGGTTCGGAGGCTCGGTGTCTCCAATGACCCTGTTCTCCTTCGGATTGATGGTTCTCAGCTCTGTCATTGCTGCCTGGGCCGACATCAAACATGTCCTGGAATCTCATGGATCGCAGAACTCGGCCGCTGCGACCGCGCAATTAGCCACATTAAATGCTGGTTATATCTGGATGATGATGAATTGCTTTTGCACTTCTGCGTACGTCCTAGGCATGCGCAAGCGCATCAAGCTCACCAATTTCAAAGACTTTGACAGTATGTCCGTCGCCGACATGCAATTAACATATGCTGACGCTTACTAGCCATGTTTTACAACAACCTCTTGACTATTCCCGTCCTGCTTCTTGGCTCTTTTATCGTGGAGGACTGGTCAGCGATCAATCTGGCCAAGAACTTCCCCGTTGATGTCCGAAATGCCATCTTTGGAGCCATGATTTTCACTGGTGTATCGTCAATCTTCATCTCGTACACATCAGCGTGGTGCGTTCGTGCAACTTCTTCGACCACCTATTCAATGGTTGGCATGCTCAACAAGCTTCCCATCGCAGTGTCCGGTCTCATCTTTTTCGATGCGCCAGTCACCCTTCCCAGCGTTTCTGCAATCTTCCTCGGCTTTGTCAGTGGAATTGTGTACGCTGTCGCCAAGGCTCAACAGAACTCGAAACCGAAGACTGGAATTCTCCCGACCTCAAGCACCATGAGTGCCAGCAGTCTGAGCAACCGTGATAGTCTCAAGAATTGAGCATAGCTGTAGGCTTCACTAGCCTCCTATAGAGCACCTGACGGCCATAGTCAGATGGTACACCATCCACGGATTCGGAATTTACTGCATTGCGAGGCGTTTTCACGGAAGAACTTAGGGTCGAAAGGTTGCTTACAAGACTGCTTATATTCATCGGATCAGGTGGTATTCACCATTATTGCATGAAATAAGATAATCTTGATGGAACAAAAATGTGTTAGATATGTTTAGAAACCCACCTTTTTTTTATTTTCTGTATTATCAAGGAGGAGTCACTGGACTTTGTTACAATTCACGAGAACAGGCAGGCCTAGGGGCAATGAAATGAAAGTTTCCTTAACTACCTATGTAAGATTCTTGCTACCTCCGACTTACAGCGTTGTATCACGAATAAAGGGATCCAGGGCTGTCGATCGTGAACGGGTATTGAAGCTTAGCTCTATCCCTGTCTTCAGTGCTCTCTTTTCCTTAAGTACCTAGGTACCCCTATTGCTGACCGGGCTCGGTGTTTTCCTTGGCGCCGTCTATACTCGGTATGAGGTACCTAGGTATCTCCATTCCTACTGAGCCAGATAGGTATACAACTCGGAAACCCCATGTCTACAGCGCGGAATTGCTGATTCCCACACACCATTACTCAACAATAACTGCCGTATGTCGTACACCGTATATCGTATGTTCCTGAAGGAGGCAGACAACGGGCTCTTATTGCACACCCCCAGCACAGCAACGAAGGGTTTGGGATCTTACTTGCTTGATATTCCAATCCAACCAGTGATCAGGCTCCAGCATTCATTGCAAGCAGGGTGTCCTGACGCTGCCTCCCCTGGTCGTCTTCGTCTCAGTTCATTTATATAACCCCGCATGTGCCAACCCGTTCAAGAGTCTGATCATCGCCATCCTGCCTTTCTTCTTCATAGTCTACTTCACTTAAGGTAAGAAGATCTTGAATAGCGCTTTCACGTCCATTGAAATGCACTACTGGCGAGGAGTCATCACACATGTCAGCTTCCTGCTGGCTCAGCCAATTTACCTAGCTATTCGATGCTTCGTCGACACCACAGATTTCACGTCAAGGTCAAGCATAAGCTGGTTTCTTCACGGTGTGGCATGGCTGTACATAGTCACCCAGGTCAGTATCCCTTTCTTCAAGAATCCACTACGTCGGCTGCCGTCTCCGCCGAATGAGAGGTTTCTCCTTTGCCATCTGAATTTCAATGGGGGCAAACCCTTCACGACCATCTATGAAGACATAATCAATAATACACCTAACGATGGTATTGTCGTGCTCTGGGGCCCGTTATATCTCCAATGCGAGATTATCGCAACACAACCAGAAACGCTCATGGACGTGCTGAACACGCACAATTATGATTGGGAGAAGCCGAAGCTGATCAGGAAATCCCTTATCTCAATACTGGGAGAAGGCCTGATCAACGTCGAAGGCTCCAAACACAAAGCCATGCGACGTGTCGTAGCACCCTCTTTCTCTGGCCGCCAGGTCCGCGAACTAGCGCCGTTGTTCTGCGCCAGTGGCGCCGCTCTCAGGGAAGTTCTAGCGCATGAGGCAACGCACCACCATGGAGGGATTGTGGAAGTGGCATCCCCGATATCACGCGTCACTCTCGATATCATCGGTGCCGCCGGCGTTGGGATGAATTTCAGAGCACTGGAGAAGGAGGACTCGAAACTTGCAAAGCTCTATAGGGAGACCTCGCAGCCGCCCGCCTTCTTCCTGCTCGTTGATACTTTCATCCCGAAGTGGTTCATCCGACGGGTTCCATGGGGCGGCTTTGCGAGAATCATGAATGGTCAAGTGCAGCTCTGGCAGGAGATGCGCGTTATCCTGCAGCAGAAAAAGGGGCGTATGAACCAGGAGAAAACGGAGCAGCACGGCAAGGATATCATTGCACATATCATGCAGTCGGGTGATTTCTCGGACGATTACCTCATTAGTCAACTACTCACCTTTCTCGCCGCTGGGTAGGTCTTCTCTCTTTCCGCAACGGTTCCTTATGGCGTCAACAGGGTCATGTCCTAATCCGTTGATATGTCCTGATCAGAGAAGCTGACTTCGCATACACAGTCATTCCACAACAGCGTCAGCCCTGGCGTGGGCACTGTGGCTTCTGTCACAAAACCCTGAGATCCAAGATCGTCTCCACAGTGAGTGCAGCACAACACTAGGAAACAAGGATATGACCGAACTCGACGCCTCGACATTCGATTCGGAGAAAATGCCCTTCCTGACCGCCGTCTGCAACGAGACCCTGCGCGTCTATCCCTCTGCGCCCAACACGGTCCGCGAGGCAGTCGTGTCCACAACGGTCGGCGGCGTACCTATCCCGAAAGGCACGACTGTATCAATCCCCCCATGGGCCATCAACCGTAGCCGAGTCCTCTGGGGCGCCGACGCCGCCGAATTTGTCCCGGACCGTTGGTTGCATGGTCCCAACGCTGCGACAGGAGGTGCGCAGAGCCCGCTCGCGTATGCCACCTTTCTGCATGGTCCGAGGAGCTGTATTGGCAAGAGCTTCGCTCTGCTGGAGATGAAGTGCTTGCTCGCCCCGTTGGTCGCGAGGTTCAGATTCGAGCCTGCATACCCGGGCCAGACCGTGGAGATGGCTGGGTTTTTGACTATCAAGCCCAAAGGGGGCTTGAGGTTGAGAGTGTGTGACCTTAGAAATGTGGAGTGCAAGGCGACGAGTGCTATTCAGGAGACATTGTGATCGTGAGATTCAAGGACTCGTCCCGAGGAAAAAGGCAGATTTTCCTTGCTTCACTCTGTGTTTGCCAGTCCACAGTCATCTCTCTCTATGTCTCTCTGGATTGTTATCATTATGATTACTTATCCAGGTAATTTTGCGCTGAATGTTGCTCGCTATTGCCGAGGAGTGGGAAGACATGCCGTAAATTCGCAGAGTATGGAGGTGTTCTGTTCTGAGCAAGAACATACATAGGTACCTATTGCGTACCTATTGCGTGCGTACCAAGTACAGTTATCCTTCGAAGAAAACTAAAATCAACTCGAATAATGTCCAGTCGTAAACCTATCAAGTCGATGGCCAAAGTAAGGGTGCGTCAAACAGTATCTCCCACTTTGTACTGAATTTGTTCCTGGAATCGGGAGATGAATTACGTATGCCCCTGGCTGGTGCCTTTTGCTACTGATTCGACCACCTAACTAGGTACGAGGTCGTGCCCTCTTGGTTTGGAGCGATAGGCATCGCTGCCTTCTGCAAACACAACATGAGGCTTGAACAGGCCGAACCACCACTCGCTAGAATTGGCGCTGTAATAAGATGGCCCCCACTCATATTCACCCTCCAAGTCACGACTGTGGGAAAGTTCTTGTAAGCTCAGCCTTACCCTAATTTAACGTGTCATCGGACAGTTTCCCTGTATGCATCTCGTCAAACTTCAGTCTTGGAAAGATACTTAATCGTATGAATCGAACAGAGAATTTTTTAGCCTCGCATAATGGATCTCCCTGTCCCATTTGCGGACTCTTTGTTTCCGGATGAGTTGAGGCTGATTCCGGAGCACAACACCTCTTTCGGCAGATGGGTTATATCGGCAATGAGGTTACTGGCAACAATACTCAATTTTCGACTCAATGGATTCGGTGCTCCTACCAAATGAGCGGCGACTATGGCGCGACTGGTCGCTGCGTCTTCTATGGGTTGGTCATTGTCACTGTCGTATGGAGAAGAACTTCTTTTGTGGCCAAGGCAGCGATGAGCTTGGTCATGGCCTACAGCGCTCTTACGGCTATCCACTCTATTGTGTTGGCTTTGATTCGGACTCAAATGGTCCCACGCTATATGGTGGAAAATTATGAAACGATCCTGGTAGAGGGGATTTCCGCAGATGGCTCAGTTCTGTCAACAAATTATGATACCAGCCTCTGGCTCCCTGTCTTACCCATGGCCTGGGACAGTGATTGCGATGGAGCACTCGCAACAACTGGAACAGCATTCTTGGTCTTTCTGCCCATGACAATGTGGTCTAAGACGCTCAAAGAAACAAGGCAAAGTTAGTTGTGTACCTCTGGGGAGTCTTACTGTTCATGGGCTTCATTTGGGGCCTGATCTCGGAAGCTTATGTCTGGCTATGGACATTTCCCCAGTTAAGATTTTGTCCTCCAGATCTACATGATACACTGCCATTCATGAATGATGGCTCTCAAAAGGCTGGGCACTCATGGGATCGTATGGACCGCTACCACTGGAATCGCACTGTGGCTGATGAATTTATACACAAAAACTCAACAGTCCTGCTGACCAATTATTGTATCTACCCACGCTTCGAGTCAACCTGGTCTCTTCGAAACCCAACTGATCTTCACGTCACGGATACCTGGTCTTTGCGGGATACATCCGATGCCTATCTTGTGGAACAAAGGTTTAGTGTCGATTGGACGAGCTATGATTATTATATGCTGCTGTCTATCTTGTACTTACTCGTGGGTAGTGCAGCAGGAGCAACGATCACACATCTTGTGCTATCAAATCTCAGGCCACTTCGGGTCCAGACAGGGGCCACGACCTCGGGAGGATTGATGCAGTTCAGCTTGAAGTGGCTCAGAGAGCAAATCATGCAGCATTGGAAAGACCACAACAAGGGCAGGTTAACACGTGTCTGGACTTCCTGCGGCTACTCTTACCTACTGATAGTTTACGCCTATTCTACTTTCGTAAGTCCCCTCGCGCTGCTATCCTTTGTGGCCTCCATTGAATGGGTCATCTGGAGATCTGATCAAAGCGGTGAAACCTTTCGCCATGTTGGACAATGGGGTGCCCTGGTTGCGGTCATATTGGGTATTGTTGCAGCCATGTTGTCCTGGCTTGAGGCTCAAGTACGCTACCATTGGAAGATCTGTCTAGCACCGGCTTAGCTGCAATTTGACAGAGTGAAATGCACTATCATCGCATACGGACGTGGGTCGCAACAAACGAGGAAGAAGCCTGGTCGAGAAATACTGATGCCAGTGCAATAAAGAGGTCCCGTTCGTCATGGATAACAGGACCCGTGTCGGCTCGGCAAGGCTGCAGCTAATATTTACAACCTTGGTGGAATGGCAACGGTGCGAGCATGGGGGAGGAGAACAAATCCGTACAAACTTTAATGAGAGGAATAGTGCCAAGCATAACCCTTGGCGCAGATGTCTCGGGACTTTCGAGTTCGCCTAATTCACTTTTTACCCCGATAAACCCGATGAACGATCACACAATTACTTACTGATCATATCTCCATGGAATTTTCATCACAAGAGTTGAAATGAAGAGCTGGACGGTGGCCTGCATAGACTTCCAGTGGTATTGTACGTCGCTGTTCAAACGCGGTAAGCCGTAGCAGACCGTGCAAGGCGAAAAGCCAGTCCAGCCTACAAATGGGAAAAGTCAAACGCCAGGCCAGGAAGCATTCAAATCATCATGACAATCCGGCAAATGGTAGAGGTGTGGTGGTGCGACGGCAGTTTAGTCAAAAGCAAGCGGCTCCAGCTAAGAGTTCACCTTCGGTGAAAAGCAAAGGTCCTCCCGCACGACCAAAAATTCCATTTACAAAATATGACAGTATTCTCCTCTTAGGCGAAGGTAATATGCGTGTCAAGATATTAGCTTGCAGACATTTAGTGGCTGCTACGGTTTCCGACTGACGATCATGATGTAGGAGATTTCTCATTTACTCTAGCCCTCAAGCTTCATCATAAGTTTCACCATATTACGTCGACCTGCTTCGACTCGAAGGAAGCCCTTCACAGAAAGTATCCGGATGTCGCAAAGACGATTTCACAAATCGCGCCCGACAATTCGCAAATTGATGGCGATACGCACGATCCACCAAACACCGAGCCTGAGTGGAAAGGCTTCTCGCCATCTCCACCATCATCGGCAGCGACAGCAAAGAAGATCCATATGTTATACGGAATCGATGCGACCAAACTTTTGTCGACACACAGGAAAGTCTTGCGACTGTCCGGTCCTTTCAGCAAGATCGTATTCAATTTCCCACATGTCGGCGGGCTGAGCACAGATGTGAATCGGCAGGTACGCCATAATCAGGAGCTCCTGGTTGGATTTTTCAAAGCGGCGAAAGATTTGCTGTCGTCTCCAAGCAAGCCTGCACGGGTCACTTCACAATCTGATGCCTACGAAAGTGACGATGAATATGCGTCAGACAATGTCAATCAGCCATCGCATTCGGATCCGGGTGCAGTGAATGGGCAGATCCTCGTCACAATATTCGAGGGAGAGCCTTACACGTTGTGGAATGTCAGGGATTTGGCCAGGCACAGTGGCTTGAAAGTGATCGAGAGTTTCAAGTTTCCATGGTCTGCTTATCCAGGCTACCAGCATGCGAGGACCATTGGCGACATTACTACTGGCAAAGATCGAAGTGAAGACGACAAGCGGAAGGGGGCGTGGCGTGGTGAGGAAAGGGAGGCTAGGTGTTATGTGTTGGAGAACAAGGAAGCAATAACCAGTCCTGCGCATAGAAGAGCGAGTAGGAGGAAGCGTAAGGAGGAAGAGGACATCAGCGATTGATGGACAGGGTAATCCTTCTTCGCAACACTCAGTTTCTCTTTTGAACAGCCCTCGAAGCTGCTTGCCACGTCAATTTTCCTTCGCGTTTTATCCTTTCTGATTGTCTGATAGATGGCAATGATTTTAGTGGGAAGAACAACCATGACAAGTTAGCCTCTTCGGATAAAATACCAGTTTTGACCAGGCTAGAGGCTTAGCGCTGCCTAGCCTCGAGTTTCTCACTACCTAACATCACATTCCGTCTAGGTTCAAGTTGTCCTTTCACTGGTTCCACCTACTCCACACAAACTTATTGAAGCCGATCATCCTCGGAGTTTGTTTTTTACTTCTACGAGTCGCTAGCATCTATTATTGTGAAGTGACCAGGTCTCTTTGAACTCACTCTTGACAGTTCTTCATTCTTTCCACACCTTACCAACGATGTCGGAAGACGCTCCCAGAAAGCGGTCACGCTTCGACCAGACAGAACCAGAACCTCGAAAACCATCGCGATTCGACCGACGTTCGCGATCTCCATCCTCCAGGCACACAGATTCCAGGCGTAGCCGCAGTCCGCTTGGAAAGTCCAGCCAGTCTCCTGCACCTGGCGCGAAGAGCGCCACAGCAATCGACCCAGCTGCCGCTGCTGGTAAGTCTCCAAAACCAGTGCCTCGGTAGACCTCCCTGTTACTTCATTCATACTGACAGTCGCATAGCCGCTGCCGCGGCAAAGATCAACGCCGACCTACAAGCCCGTAAAGCTATTCAGCATGTCGATGTACCTCCCATTCAGTCTGTGAGTTTTGCAGGTCTTGGGTCCTTCTTTTCGCATGAACTAACCCCCTCCAGGCCTCCTCAGATGGCGCAGCCGCGAGAACGCCAACAGCTTCAACGGGACAAAGTACCAGTCAACTTGATGGCGAGATCTACATTGCCGATGGCGACTATATCAAGGACATTGAAGTCAATGATCTACGCAATCGATATACCTTGACTAAAGGATCTACACAAAAGATGGTAAAATACCCTTGTAATGAGCATTGCAGTCTTGGGATGTGGATTGGGTCCTCAACAAGCGATCTCGCTTCTTCTCACCACCGACTCATCCAGCGCATGCAGCAGGACCTAACAGTGTGCGTTTGCTGACCTCTTTTGTGCCTTTAGATCAAAGAAGAAACGGGTGCCGGTACGCCATCAATAAGCAATTGGAAAAGTAGATGCACATACTGACCTTATCCATCAAGATGTTACCACACGAGGATCCTACTATCCAGACAAGAGCATGGCCACAGCTGCGGTAAGTTCTGGGTCTTTCTCTGATGATCGACTCTTGTGACTGATGAGATTTAGAATCCTCCTCTTTACCTCCACGTCACCAGCACATCCAAATCTGGCTTGGAAAAAGCTATCGAGAAAATAGAAGAGCTTATGCAACAAGAACTCCCCAATCTTGTTGATGAAAGGAGATTCCGTCGAAAAGAACCCGAACAAGTCGAACGAGATGAATTTGGCAGAGTGAGTAAATCAAAGATGCCCAGGTCATCTGGTAACTGACATGGTGCAGCGTAAATGGCCAGAAGAGCGAATCATTCTCGACATGGAGAATATTCCTGGTTTCAATCTGAGAGCCCAAGTCGTGGGACAAGGCGGTGCTTATGTCAAACATATCCAACAGGAGACCGGATGTCGCGTCCAGATCAAAGGTCGCGGCAGTGGCTTCATGGAGCATAGCACCGGTCAAGAGTCTGATGAGCCCATGTACCTTCATGTGGCAGGTCCGCAACCACAACAAGTCCAAAAGGCAAAAGAACTCTGCGAAGATCTCCTCGCCAACGTACGCATTAATTTCGAACATTTCAAGGCCAACCCGCCACCACAACGACAAGAATCCTACACAGATGGATATGGAGCAGATGCGAATAGAGGTTCCTCTTATGGTGGCTATGGAAGAGACAGAAATCGAGATAATAGCTATTCACATCACAGTAACAGCTACAACTCTGCGTATGCCGGCGCATCGTCCACTCCAGCACCCGGCACTGCTGCATCGGCCTCGCCCACCGACTATGCATCTCAATACGCTCAGTACTATGCCAGCCAACCAGGTGGTGATCCATATGCGGCTTACGGTGGCTATCAAAACTACGTTGCATATTATCAGTACTACCAGCAGGCGGCAGCTCAACAGCAGCAGTCCCCTCCGCCACCACCTGGTGGTGAGCCAAACCCTCCACCTCCGCCTGACAACTCCACGGCACCACCTCCTCCGCCACCAGGAGGCTATTCCGCTGTGCCACCACCACCAGGCTTGTGAGCATAATATCGGTTGGTTGAAGAGCTGACAAAGTCAAAGTTTGCACAACGAGTGTCTCCAGGAAAATCGCTCAACCTCGCAACATAACATTATCTCCTTCTCGCGTCTGCATCTGAGTTTAGTCGGGGCTTGCGGTTTGTATTCCATTTTGAACCTGGCGATGGAAAGGCAAAGTATTCGAAAAGCAAAGGGATACTTGAGAAAGCTGATCGGTCAATAGGGCCAGATCCATTAATTTCATTCTTATCTTTGTGTCTACAGCTGACTACTATAGCGTAGTTGTGATTTCGCCCTCGCTACGGCAGACAGAGGACACATGCCGCTGTACCTTCGTCTCGGGAACAGAGCATTCGGAATGTACGAATGAGTGTTCCACAATTCAATGTAAGTGGGTTTGTTGTGACAGGTAACTCGTCTTTTAGAAGCTGTCAATGATTCACTCCCCCCCGTTGAGTAGGACCAGAGGTCGGACTCGGACCACCTGCGTACCACCACGCAAACACGCTTCTCCTTGGTCAACGTGTGCACTAAATCAGGTTTCCGAGAAACACAACCCGGAGTTGTCGCGCCTCGTGGATCTTGATGGGATTCTGGTCGTAATTAACGAGACGGTAAAAGAAGCTTCGACTAATATACTATAGCTATAGACGTACCTAGTAATACATGTCCAATCTTCAATTCATGCCTTCACCCGATGCCTATCCTCATATTCTACATGTGCATTTGATGCGAAAACAGTCCACAACATACATCCTTTTTGCTCGAGCTTCAGACAAGCTGCTGGCTGAGGGCTATCAAGGCCAGAACATTGACGAGCCCCGAGGTTCAAACAGAACGCCCCTAAGCACACAGGCCAGGGCACGAATCACTTCGCCTTCCTGATCGTCGCATCGCTCGCCTTCGACGTCAGGCCGCGACTAAGGCCCGCACCAATGCCGCGACCAAGCGTCGCGAGTTTACTACCTGCCCAGGGATTCAGACGCACGTCGTCGTCGATCGAGACGGCCGTGGACGAGACGCTACTGAGGGACGTTTGGTCGTGCTGGGACTCGCCTGGGCCGTCGAATGAGGTCCTGTTCGTCGAGGAAGATTCGACGATGGCTTCTTCGCCGTTGAGCGCGGGGCTGGTGCGTGATTGTGATTGCGATTGCGATTGCGACTTTGATTTGGCGTGTATCTGTGGGTGGTTCGGTTGCAGTTGTGGCTGGATTGACATGGATGAAGCCTTGCCCCGTGCCCCGCTGGCTGCAGTGACTGATTTCGCACGCTGGTGGGCCTGCGTTATGGCCAGGAGTGCTGCCAGCGCCGCTGCGTCTGATGATCCTCCCTCGGGGATGAGCAGGCTGGACGACCTCTGCAGCTGGACTGCTCCGCCTGAGCTGCTGCCGCCGCGGCTGTGACTTTGACTTTGACTCTGGCGGCGGGAGAAAGGCACGATCTTGGGATGTAAGAGCTGTGTGACGGACTCGGGGTGTTTTTCGCTCTCGGAGTTGAACGGCGGCGACACAGGTGGTTCGGGCACATCTATCCGGCTGATCAACGCGCAAGGACATCCGCAGCCTGTCGGGCAGGTCTGATGCTCGTTGATGGTGCTAAGGTCTTCTTCGTGTGCCAGCAGGCCGACAAATCGAATGGAGCCGTCCAAGGGCGATGAGGGGGGCGTGTCTTCGCTAGGCCGGCGAGATTCGACGCCAGTGAGCTTCATACGCTCAGCCTTGCCGCCGAACCAGTCTTGTGCGCATGCCAGGCATGTTAGATGCCCGCATTGCATGCATGGAACGGACAGGCCAGATACAGCGCTGTTGCAGATGGCGCAGACACTGCGTTTCGGGGCTTTGGTGGCCGACAGCGAGTTAGATGTCGATGTCGACGTGCATAAGCTGTTCACGCAATGCCAGCCAATGGGGACCCCATTCTTCTCAATGGCGCTTAATGGTTCGGCACAGCGAGGACAGCAGCGACGAATTGCAAGTCCCCGTGGACTTGATTGTCGTGGCGCAGAAGAGGGAAGTGGTTTCTGCGCGGGGTGTTTTGTGAAATTTGTGGAATGATACTGTGGACCATGGGTAGTCAAGCCAGAGGCTCGACTTTGCAACGTGTTTGAATTGTCATTCAGGATATTCAAATGGTCGAATTTCTGAATCTCACCTCGTTGAATATGTAATTGCCACACGTCGAGGAGATGAGCGTAGCTGGCTCGATAGTTTCTGCATTTGCTCTCCAGGATGGGGTCTACGAGGGGAGACTGGGGATAGCCGTCCAAATCGAATTTATCCTGATTGAAAAGCCGGGTCTTAATTTTCTTCCGCCGAGGAGGCTGCCTTTCGTTTCGCTGTGTTCGTTCGGAGGCTTCCGATGCAGGAATCGATTTCAGGTCTCGATGGCTTCCAATGTCCGGCTTGGCAGGTATGCTGTCCCGATGCGGGCGATGTAGGTTGATGGACGAAAAAGATGTGCGCAGTACTCCAGATTCAGGGCTATGCTGGCTAGCAACTTCGCTGCCTTGTAAGGACGTTCTACTTTGTCTGTGCCCACTCTGTCCACCGAAAAGGCTTGTTGAAACCCACGCAGGTCCCAAAGAGCCAGATGGGCTGTATTTCTTGACACTGGAGGCTGTGGTAGAGTTGGTGGTGTGATTAGGGGGAGAGTTCGAATATGATTGGGTTAACGCCGATAGGCTGGCGCGTGCTGCTGAAGAATAGGCAACACCCGAGGTTGGCTTATTGCTCATTCTGTTCCCTTCAGGTGAAGTCGAGACCGATATGGTAGTGGAGTAAGGAAGAATGCGATCACTCATATCATCGCCAACAAAGCTATGAGCACGTGATGACATCTGGCTAGCTTGCCGGGCAAAATCAGGCCTATGTATGGTGTTCGATCGCCGTTGGCTGTGCAAACCTTGTGTGGTTTCTGAGAGATGATTTCTCGCTTTTGGCTGAGTGTCGGTAGAATTTACAATAATGTAGCCGTCTGGCACGACTTCGTTTTCGAAGAAGGACCTAGCAACCGCTTTTGATGGGAAATAATCCGTTCGAACACTCGAAGACCTGGTCCTCATATCGGTACTCCAGGTGGAATCATAACTGCCATACATAGCACTATGATCGAGCGCCGGGATAAAGATGCAGGACATCATTGCAAGCATTTGCACATCCCCTAGTCTCTCAAAATGATCGAATAAGGCCGGGAGGAGATAGGTGGAGCCCAGAGGGTTATTGCCCCACCGCGTTCGACCTCGAGACTGCTTTGCTGTTGGCACCGCAGTTTTAGCTCTGCTTGAAAAGGATGCGAGTGACCGAGCAATGATAGAAATGTCATACGCAGTCGTGTGGCGGAGGTCTGGAAGGACTTCCAATGGGACAGCGTCATCCAGCACCAGGCCAATGAGCGTCCAAACAGATGCAAGGTCATCTAGTGAAGCATGTTTCGCTACTTTGGCATTGTGCTTACATGTTTCTTGTCCCTCGCCGAAGATTTTATATTCCTCGGCCAACTCGCGTTTCGAGGGTAGAAAGTTTTCAAAAGAATGGATCGAAATGTTACTGGTGCGTGGTGCTTCGACGAGCTTCTGTTCTCCCGTCGTTGAATGCATAGATCGATCCTGTGAGCGTGAGCGTTGTTGCGTCCCACCCACAGGAACGCGGAATGATGAGTCCCCTCGCACGTTCTGACCAGTCTCAAATGAGGCCGAGGAACTGCTTGATGATTTCCAAGATGACTCGGAGGTATCCGAAGCTGTATCATCGTCAACTGTCTTGGTCCCACTCGCCATCTTGTGGGCTGGAGAACTAGTGTGTAGGCGACCAAAGCCCTCAAACAATCGATTTGAGTCAGACTCGTCAAGATCCCTTACACCGAGTCTGCCCAAAAGTGAAACAGGCTCTTTTGATTTCGTTGGAAAGAAGCACACCAATTTTCCAGTCTCGGACCATACCGCGCCACAGCCTTTGGCTAATGGCACTCGCATGTTGGCTGACGCATCAAGTTGTCCATGAGCACTTTCGAGTTGGTCATCATCGTCGCTGCTTGAGTCGTCCACCGGTACTGGTGCGGTATCAAGAACTTTGGATTCACTGATGGATTCACCAAGCACCCATGCAACAATTTGCTCCAAGTTTTGTTCTCGGAGGAGATATCGAATGACAGCCTCAAGACATCCTCTCTTCCTTGAAGCATACGTCTCAGAGATAGTCTGCAATTCGGTAGCCAAATGTTTATGTGTTGTGTCATCGATTGACCCGCTCTTTTGAAGACTCAAAACCGCGTTTGCACCGCGTGGATATAGCTTGGGAAAGCGCATTTCAACTCGTAGATAAATCTGACTCTGTTCTTCACCCCAAGGAGCTTGCAGGGTCATGACAGCCTTTCGGTGCTGAATATCAACAAATTCAAATTCCACCTTCTTGAACTTCTCACCAACTTGCCGGATTTCTTCAGCAATAGTGTCAGGATCCCAGGAAAAGATCTTGACGTTCTTGAGCCAGGCAATTGGGTCTGCTGTTTGTCGATTGTTCGCTCTCCCATGCATGCCTGATCTTTGCGCCTGCCGATTCCCTGCAACCCAGCCTCTGACTTGGGAAGCTGGAACGCGGTTCATACCCACACTCGTGCTTGTGCGGTGGCGAGACTGGAAGAAGCTTTGCCGAGGAAAGATGTCGCTACGCGGGGTCTGTTCTATTGGGGAGTCTGTGTCATTCGGTTCATCTCGGAAGGTTCTGTAGATCGCGCCCTTGCGAGTGAAATTCAGGCGTTGGACTTTCGACTTCCCCTGCTCGTAGCCAATGTCAAGATAAACCTCAGGGTCGAGCGCATGCAATCTAAGATCCCCATCTGTACCCCAGGTCACAAGTTGAAAGTCCCTGTCGTCGACATTATCGGATACTGTGCCTCGAGCACGCCAGAGAAATTCCTTGACTTGGCCTTCATGACCTCGGAAACTTGTTACAGGACGAACGCGTCCACTTTCAAACTCGCCATGAACTGCCCTGCGGTCATAGAGGTGTAAACTGCTATTTCCACGTTGAGGCATCACGAGCAATCCCCAACCAAACGGTGTATGACGAGCTCTCCAAACGGGGAAACTTGTCTCAATAACACGTTCTGGATTTTCGTCTGACTTGTCAAAATCCCAAAATTTGATCGTCTGATCAAGAGAGCATGTGACGATCTTATTTGGATGATGGCGGTTCCAATCAATTCCATAGATCTTGGTACCATGGGCTTGAATGGTTTTCACGGGATATGCCCCGAAGCGATCATCCCATACGTGCAGATACTTGTCATGTGCACTTGCAACGATATGTTCATCCTGTCGACTCCACTTCACTTGTGTTGCACCAGCAAACCAATCTGAGAATGAGTTCACCGGTCGCATCGCCGCGCGCAAATCCCAACAATGTACAAAACTATCGACTGCACAAGTCGCAAGGATATCCGGGTTATGTGCAGAGAAGTTGATATCAGTAATTGCTCTCGTGTGTCCATGAAGGACAAATTCGATGCTATCCTGCCATGAGCGAGCTTGCAAGTTCCAGACTAAAGCCTTCTGGTTGGAAGTACTGATGACCCAATAGTCACGGGAAGCGAATGGAGACCACTGTACGTCTGCAACTTCCCATGGTGTCCGATGGGGTAGATATCGCGGTGGAGAATATGGAGAATCTAGGTCAATAATATGAAGTCCTTCCTTTGAAGCCAAGACAACGTCACGCCCACTCGGAGAGATGGACATAGCCCCAATGGGTTGCTCGAGGTGGAAAGAGGCATCTTGACCAAATGTCTCGCTTTCGAACGCGGAAGCAGGACCGCGCCGAGCCATATTAGCTCAAAGCGCCTGGGAGATTATTTGACACCGTCTCTCGTCAAATCAAAGATATTGGTGGCGAAAGGGTGCAGCTTGTCGCACTTGAACTTGAGAAGCTATGCGGGATCGCCAGGTGCGGACAGCCTGCTTGTTGCATGGTGACGGTGGGCTCTGAAACAATGCTGAAGCTGGCCCTTTTCGACAAGGACCCGTCGTCTTGCTTTTGATACTGTAGAGGTGACCTGGCAACAGGGCGTATTCCGAGTCGGAGATCACACACGCGTATCAATATTGAGGTCGAGGCCGGCTTGGGCTGATCAAGCAACTGTCTGATGGTCGCGAATCGAAAATTAGTAGTACCTCCCACTAAAGAGATATTTCGATGAAGTTAAACACGTCGATGTATCTGTGCTGGATAGATCCGATCTTTTGTTTAGTTCTGCTCTCGTCAACTGAGGCAATAGGTGTAACTTGGTCGCTAGTCCACTTTTAGACAAGCGTATTTTTCAAGCTTGGCGCCTCAAGCAATATAAAATCCGCTCCGAGCTCACGTGCGACTCAGGTCAGACCGTGCCGCTTTTAAATCCACGAGCTCACGACTCACCCACCATCTCACCTTGGCTCACCTTTGCAATTCCTTCCTAGGTAATCGCATAATACCTCGTCCGTGGCTCCTCATAAAGCACGCCGGACAGTAACTTTCTACCACCATACTCGTAAGAGCACTCGGTAGGATATTTTGTTCTCAAAAGGAGACTTGCTGGCCACCAATTTGCACTTAGAGGAGCAGCCTTCGGACACCAGCACACCTGCACTGTTCCGGAAGATCATCCCCGTCTCTCCCGGCTGTTCCGCGGCTTAGGCTCACACTAGCCACTCGATACACGGACGCCGCTATTTCCAATTGACGACTTGGGTTTCCCCCAGATCGGATCAGTCCAGCCTGACCTCTAGCGTCGTCCGAGTCACGATTGACGTTCTAAGACGACTGGAAACACTCATCCGGCAGAAGGCCAATATCCGAAACTTGGATGGCACAAGATGTGAAAGCATAATGAGTTCTTGCACTTGGCCATGTTGATACCTTTGAGACCCGTGGAAAGGACGAAGCACTCATGGCCATACTAACAAATCTCGCAGGGTTTGAGGGCATAAGAAATACCCCCGTGCTCTTAATTTCTTCAATCCACGGAAATGGACTCCGTAAGGTTCCGCAGACCACATAATGTAAGGACGTTGAGCCTCTGCAGCACATGCATTCATCGAGGTCAGGGCTCTAGCTTCTATCCGTAAATGGCCGCTGCTAGAGTCTATGTACGCTTTCCCATTCAACCTGGAAGGTTATGGGGGGTGGAGCCTTTCCAGAGTGGCGTTGCCTTCCCCGGGCCCTTTTGGTTTTTTGTTACACAGACTCATGAGTTTGGTCAATATTCCACGCGAGGTACCTCGTACTAATCTGTGCACCATTTTCCCAGTTTGTGCACATCGAGTTCTCGGCGCACCCAGGGCACGGGATGAGGGGCAGTGCGCAGAATCTATAGAACGAGCAGAAGAGCCCCTGCCCCAAACCAAGCTTTTGGATTTGATGAGGGTAACAACTAGTATAGCTGTGGCACAGGCTAGCACTTGTCACGGTCTCACACATCTAATCCCTGAAGAACGCTCTGTCTCTTTGGTATCATGTAAAAGAGACGCCAGGCCGGTAGGTCCTGCGATTTTGCGTTGTTCGTTATTATTTGCAGCTTTTCGAAGCAGCTTCTGCAGAAATACAGCATGTCGATGTCTTCTCTGATGCTTCCCAGGCGAGATGAAGTTACTGGTGCAATACCCCCTCCTCCCGGTGTCACACCTAATTTCGTCGATCCGCCGTCCAGAGCACATATTGTCGTCGTCGTCAATATCGCGTGGCCAATGATCTCAGTTTCATTCGTCGGGCTACGCTATTACACTGCTGTCTCCATCACACGCTATGTAAGGATAGATGATTGTAAGTCACACTACTATCCCTGTGATAAACCTCTACTAATGTCAATAGATCTGCTTGTTGCTGCCTGGGTTCGTACACTCACTTCACACTATCAATAAGGAACCTTACTTATCCAGTACCACGGATTCAGTTTCTCGCACTACTGTTCTCCATTTTTGACTGCATAAGTAGGTGGCTCATTCTTCGGGTCAAACTGGGGCGTAGACTGAGTGCTTCTAGACTCGAGGTATGGCCTTGGGCGGCATATGTGGGATGTCCCATTTTCCAGGTTTAACCCTAATTTCATGATAGTAAGGGAAATTCTTTGCTGCTATAATCATCTAAGCACATCAGAAACAACCCCTCGCTGATATGTTTGAGTTTGGGGTGATTTCCGGCGTCTTTTATGGATTCTCGATTATGCTCACCAAACTCTCGGTTCTCACACTTTTTCTTCGGTTCGTGCCTCCAGGGAAACTAAGAGTCATTATTTTCATCATCATGGCCATTGCTGTGGTGTACATCTTGGTGGCTTCATTTGATTGGGTGTACACCTGTCAGCCAATCGCGAAATACTGGGATTTTACAATAACTGGTGGTTCTTGCATAGACTGGGTGAAAATCGCAATCTTTAGCAGCGTGATGAATGCTGCTACAGATGTTGCACTTCTTGTCTTACCAGTCGTATTTTTACGAAACCTCCGACTTCCAAAGAAGCAAAAGATTGGCGTTGTGATTGTGTTGATGACAGGAGGCTTGTATGTCTGATAATTCCCTGAATTGCGTTGGAGAAACAAAAGCTTACTGAATACCTAGTATACTGGTTGTCAGCATTATTAAAGCAATACTAACAGTGGGTCTGGTGGATGAAACAGATATTACTTGGAACATTGTCGCTCCAACAGTATGGTGGTAAGTAAAAAATGGCCCCTGTCTCAATCTCAACAATCATATTGGTAATACTTCCTGACACTTGGCTTATAGGGCGACTGAGGTGCACCTTGCCATCGTTTGTGCATGTCTTCCTGCTGGAAAGCCCTTCCTGCGGAAACACTTGCCCAGGCTGATTGGCGGTAGCAACAATGATTCTATTGCAATGAGGAGACGCACTGTACCATACTTCCATAAAGGGCCTCTCCCTCTAAGGGATGGCGGTGGAGATTCCCAAGACATTCGATTAGCACAACAAGATTGAAATAGTAAAGTGCGGGGGGACACTTGAATTGCAAGTACACACGCTAACAATTACGACGCAGGGCATCAGTTTCACCACCATCACTGCTGTTGACCACAGTACAAGACAGCCTGCCCTCCTGAGATACAGCTCGGACGAAAGATTGATCATTATTGGTAACCGGGAATTGAAGAACGATGGCCGCTGATTCTCACATGTTTCCCAATTCCAAATGTTGATAGCAATATGAATGAGGCGGCGATCTAAAATAATAACAGGTATATCAGCCCTCTGCTGGCGGGCAATGATCTGAAAATGGGCCAAGCCTGGTGGCACTCAAAGCACCATGGACATATTGCATCGCGAGGCAACCTATTGATGTGGCTAGAGTCGCCACCTCGCTGGGTAGGGTGAGCCGAGCAAGATACCTCAGTTCAGCCCCAGGAGAGGACGCCTTGCTGGTATTCCGGTAATTCCGTCCACTGTTCTCGCAACGACGAAGGTCTCTGATCAGTGAGCCCGAAGAGAAGGGAGTTTGCTTTCATCAAACTGTCATGTTCAGCGCAGTGAAAGGTAGGCCCGGAAGAGTGCGGCTTATTTCAACAAGGATCTGGACATCTCAATACGCAGGGGATCAGGCTTACACTTAGATATATCATTGAGTATATCCTGTCTGGTTTTCGATGACCATATGGAATTTGAACACTAAGTCTCGATCGATTACTGACAGATGATCATTGCTCAATGCTCCAGCAGCAAGTGTTGAGCACCCATGATCGCCGGGTTTTTTATGAGCTCAATAGCCTTGAAGTGGGGAATGGTCTTTTCCAGCTCTTCCTCTAGTCGTTTGCGGAAGATGCTGCTCTGCATCAACCCCCCTGCGAGTATTAAGACAGAGTTTCTGACATCATGCTGGCCCGAGATTGCGATCGGACGTAGAAGGTTAAGCAGATCCTGCACCGCGTTTGAGACAATTTTCTTTGCCTCAGTATTGTCTTCACTCAACTCCACCACGACCTTCGCAAGTCGGGCGATGTGTTCCTTGCTCTGAACGTCCAGGCTAGAGTTTAAGACTCGACTGAGCAGATCATAGCCAGGCTCCGATTCTGACTCTGGCTTGTAATACTCAAGCACTCGTTGGGTCAATTCGTCAAGCTCAGTATATTGATGCCCAGAATAGTTCTTCAAGTTGAAATCGTCCAAAGCAGCCAAAGCATGGCGGACGCCTTTCCGACCAATATCGAAGCCGGACCCATCATCACCGATTATATGACCCCAACCTCCGACTCGACTGGTTCGGGAGAGTTGATCACCGGATCTTTGATAGCTCATGGCAATGGACCCGGTCCCAGCGATGAGCACCATGGTAGAATTTATTTTATGTTTCTCAAGGGCTGAGAGTGCAAGGAGCTCAATGTCGTTTGTCACCTTTAGTCTAGGCCCTCGCTGACGGCAGAACAGCTTCTCAAGAGCCTGATCGACTTGGGCAGCAAGGCACGGTCTATCATAGCCTGCAAGACCGACCCAAATCGAGGACAGTGAAAGTGTTCGCCAACTTTTCCCCGACGAAATTGGCGACGAGTCAACAGCTCGCTGAATCGCAAGATCGATTGACTCTGTCGCAGCTTGCACACCAACATCTGTTACGTTACATCCTCCAGCTTCGCCATAACTGGTGACACCATCTGCTGAGATGATAGCAGCAGCACATTTGCTACCACCTCCATCTATACAGAGGAAATATTCAAGGCCCGTGCCATTGGGTCGTGGTAGTGTTCGTGCGACTTGGTCCTCTTGCAAGACCTTTGCAAGCACACCTCCTGCTTCCCTCAGCCGGTTTACGGCTTCTGGAACCGGAATATCTAGGCTTAACGAAACCATTGCGACTTTGACGTTCCCATCACTGGTTTTCAGCAGGGCATCAAGCTCCTCATCCGCATCAGGACATTTCGCCCCACAGAGGTTTCGCAATATATTCCGTGACCGTTGTTGGAGTTTGAGGTTCGTGGCTTTCAGATCGATCATCATATTGCCAAAGGTCTTTCCAGTTTTTATCATGATGCCTGTGCTCAGCATATTAAGCACAAGCTTGGTAGCTGTGCCTGCCTTCATTCTCGTACTCCCAGTCACGACTTCTGGCCCGACAATCGCACTGATCATACAGTCAATATCATCTGCCAAACTCATTTTTGAAGGCTCAGCACATGCGAACCCGACCGTAAAACAGCCATGCTGCTTAGCATATGTGAGACAGCTCAGTACATACGGTGTTCGACCAGAGGCCGCCAAACCTATTAGTGAGTCAACGCTGCCGTCAAGTTTCAGAGCCTTGAGATCATTTGCAGCAGCATACACATCATCCTCTGCCCCTTCCTGAGCATACCGGAGCGCCACATCGCCTCCAGCGATGATTGCGACAAATTGACCCTCCGGTGCAGAGTATGTAGGGGGGATTTCGGAAGCATCGAGGACACCCAGCCTGCCACTCGTTCCAGCGCCTACATAAATCACTCTTCCACCGTTCCTGACTCGGTCTGAAATTTTGTCTATGGCCTCTGCGATGACAGGAATGCATTTGGCAATGGCTCCCGCTATGGTTGCATCCTCATTGTTAATTATATGACAAAGTTCAAGAGTAGGAACTTGGTCAATCTGGCGACTGTGTGGATTCACTTGCTCAGTCTGGAGCGCAGAAAGCCCAGCAAGATCCGACTCGGTTGGCATTGCTTCCGCTTGCTGCTCAGAACGGTAGTCGCGTAAATTCAAGTAAGGTCATGGTTTTTCTCGTGGTACAATCTCCTGCTAACGAACATTCGCAGAAGAGAATGCATTGAGATGGAAATCCGATCATATCTCGGGGAGATCACCGGAACCTTCTTCATGACCATGTAACAAATCAATCATTCACAACTTTGGGAGATACTACTACTGTTCCATTGAGTGCTTACGAAGTACTGTGGTATCTCTTACATTGTGATAGCTACCAGATTGCAGGATTACTGAAAGTCTTAAGTGGACCACCTAACATCTCCGGGTACCCTTCCCACCAGAACGACCCCCACGGAGAATGCCGACCATCCGGTTACAGGCATCACCAAGATTGCCGATCATGCCTATGCTCGGTAAACAGGCTTAGCGATCCACCTCACGCTGTAACATTTTGCTTGGTTGAAAGCTTATCAGCACCAGTTTATGGTTTCTGGGGTTGTGGTGGTGGAAAATGAGGAGGCAAACGTGCAATGTAACGGTAGGCTCCTTTCTCCGCGTTGCATGGCTGATTGTAACATCTACAGGAGACGATAGAGCCTCATCGACTGAGAAATTGGGGATGATACTAATAGTCATGAATGGCCCTTGCAATCGTTCAATCAATAGCTTTGAACAGAATTGAGTACACTACGATACCAATTGCAAAGGACCATCTCAACATGACTGGTCAAGCCGCGGTTGAGCCTACAGAGGCTGCTGATATCCATCCTATGGACATTGAGCAAGGAAATCAATCAGGGTTCTCAACGGTTAAAGCCTTTTATTCGCATCCATGGACTCAGATCGTGCTTATAAGCTTCATTTGTTTCTGTTGCCCAGGAGTAAGTATATCTAAGATAGCCGTGTGGATCTATGTCTAAGCAGCGCTCCAGATGTACAATGCTCTCGGAGGGCTAGGTGGCTCTGGTCAGGTAGACCCAACGGTAGCGGCGAATGCGACCGTTGCTCTTTTATCTTGTACCGCTGGCACAGCTCTATTCATCGTTGGCCCACTCTTCACATACACTGGCCCACGGCTCTGTCTGATTTTGGGTGGGTGGACATATGCGCTGTACAGTGGCAGCTTACTCAACTTCAATCGTAAGTGAAGGTTTAGCAAGCCCTTGTTCACGTGGCTGATAATAACTACCCTAGATCATGACAATGGTGCTTTTGTCATTGCATCTGGAGCCATTCTTGGTGTAGGTGCTTCCATGCTCTGGGTTGTACAAGGCGCAATCATGACGACGTACGTGGCCGAATCACAAAAAGGCCGTGCAATCGCAGTGTTCTGGATTATCTTCAATCTGGGAGGGGGCGTCGGCAGTCTTGCGTCCTTCGGCCTCAACTTCAGGAGCAAGTCTGGCACAGTATCAGACTCGACCTATATCGCGTTGATGATCATCATGCTATTGGGTTGGGGTCTCGGTCTGTTCATATGCTCACCGAAGCGAATTCGACTTGCGCAGCTCCACGCTGCTGTAGAAACGGAGAAACATTCTCTGCGTGGCACCACTGAGATTGTCATTCGCACCTTGGCTAGCTGGCGTGTCGCCTGCATGCTGCCATTGTTCTTCTGCGCGAATGTATTTTATTCCTATCAGCAGAACAACGTCAATGGAATGACCTTCAACATCCGGTCTCGCTCCCTGAACGGCGCGCTATATTGGATCGCGCAGATGCTAGGTGGCCTTTTTATCGGTGTCATTCTCGACCTTCCGTTCTTGAGCCGTCCGATACGCGCCCGAGTGGGCTGGGGTGTTCTCCTGGTTACCGGCATGTCAATCTGGGGTGGAGGTTATGCCTTCCAGAAATGGCAAGACCGGCGCCTCGCCGCAGGATTGAAGCAGGATGTTGACTACACCCAAAGTTCGATCTCGACCGGCCCGATATTCCTGTACATCTTTTACGGCATGTACGATGCCCTGTGGCAAGGATACTGCTATTGGCTCATCGGAACCGAATCCAATTCAACGTCGAGAGCCGCAATACTGGTGGGTGCCTACAAGACTTTCCAGGCAACGGGCGGCGCAATGGCGTGGAGGATCAACGCCTTGCATAAGAGCCCAATGAGCCAGTTGGCGATGAATTGGGGCCTCTCGATGGGTGCTCTTGCAATTGTGATTCCCACGGTATGGACAGTGACAGCGGTGACTTTGGAGAGTCCCGTTAGAGATCCTGAGCTTGAGATGAAAATCCGGGAAGTGGAGCAACTCGAGGAGGACAGGAAGTGAAGCCAATCCTTCGCTAGAACCTTACCTTCATTCTGCGCAGATCAATGAAAGGACAGCAGATCTCCGTATTCGGGATGGCTTATATAGGACATAACATATGTGTTTAGGCCCAGAGTACTACTTAAGCGGTATCCAAACGTTCCCATTTTTGAGAGTAAACTGGAGTTTATTGTTTGTACAGCTGTTATTCACGCATGATGCACCTATTCTTTTCCCATCAAATCTCGAGATGATTCTGCATGGCACCTCTTCCCAGCCAGGCAGAAGTTGTGGCTCGCTGACAGCGTCCCCTTTGAGATGCATGCAGAAGACTCGGAAATCTGGATGCACCGGGCCGGGTACTATATGTGAGGCAAGGCTGAGGGGGCATGGCTTGGACTTTTGGAGGGCACACAACCACAACCGGGAACTTGAAACGCCCCATGGCTATGAGTATTGCTGGAGCCGGTTCATTACGTCGCGGAAGTTGTGCTGAATTCTATCCGCTATAGTGAGGCAAGGAATTCTGGTATGATGAATTGGTAGATAACCATGAGAAGATTTATTTCGGTATGTAAAAACCGGAAATCTTGCGGAGTGTCCAGACTCCCACACGCCCAAGTTACCCCCGTCCGTTCGCTCAATTTGATACAATGAAAAGTAGAAGAAGTCCGAAAAGGACATGCCATTCAACCCATCAAGTTGCCAGAATGGCCTTCTCGAGAGTCCCCACCAATTTAGGGACCAATTCGGCCTCAAAGATCAGCATTGGTCGAAGTCTGACAGTCTCCTTACCACAGACACCAATATTCACGCCCAGAGACTTCATCTTCTTCACCAGACCCGCCGCATTGATTGTATCGAATGCAATACATGTTCCTTGACCTTTGCCGCGCAAATTATGCACGCGATCCGGGTATTTCGCAGCTACCTGCTCCAGAGCGGCGTAAAGCTGTTCTCCCACTTGTGCGGTCTGTTCCACGAGGTTACGCTTCAGGATCTCATCGATCACAGCATTGCACAGAAGTACGCGTGCGGCATCGCCGATCCAGGTGTTAAATTGGCGGTAAGCCTTGTCTGGACACAATTTTGCATCTCCAAAGAAATAGCCTGCTGTCTGAGCCTTCTTTGAGAATGTGACCATGTCGGGCGGGGTACTCAAGTTCCAGTGATCATGACCCCAGAATTTGCCAGTCGCACCAAACCCGGTCTGTACTTCGTCTACAATGAGTAGTACGCCGTGTTTCTTCGTGAGAGATCGTAGACCCTGGAAGAAGGCTGGAGAGGCGTGATTGTCGCCACCTTCACTCTGGATTGGTTCAACAATTACGGCTGCGACAGGGTTTGGCCTATATGAATTAGTAAATGAAGGATGAGAAAAGTGTAGACTGTATCGCTAACCAGGTAGTAATGAGCTCCTCCACTTCTCGGAGGCTGGCTTCCTCTTCGGCCTTGTTGGCTTCAGCATTGTCCTCAAGTGGATATTTGAGTGCTGGGAATGCTGCATGTGGCCAATCAAATGATGGAATATCAAGTTTGTGAACAGCTTTCGATCTCGTAGTGGATAAACTACCGAAGCCTCGTCCGTGGAATGAGTTCTTAAAACTCAGAATGGATAGGTCTGGTGAACCCGGGGTAGTGTTATGCAATGACGACTCGATTTCGTGATCGCTCCACTCAACACCTTCGCCTCGCTTTTGGCGTTGGTAATACATGAATGCCGCCTTGTATGCCAGCTCATTCGCCTCAGAACCTGACTGGGCAGTAAAGAGTTGGTTGTGGCCTTTAGGGGCAACGCGTAGCAGACCTTCTGTGAGAAGTGCGAACCAGTTCTCTGAAGGGAAATTGCCTGTCGCTGGGCGGTTGACGAGAGCGGAGATCATTTCTGGAGACTTGGCAGCCGCGATGAGGGTTGGGTTGTTGTAGCCCACTGGGATCGAAGCAATTTGGCTGTAGACATCGAGGTATTTGTTACCATCCACGTCGACAATATAGTTGTCATGGCTCTTCTCGTAATCTACCACGAAGTGAACGGCTCTTGCGTCAAAGACTTTGTTTAAAGCCGCAATTTTTTGCTTCGATAATGGTCCTGGGACTTCAGTCGTGACCCAGGTGGTCTCGTCTGTGATTGCGCTAGGCATTTTGCACTTAAGTGATAAGGTGGAAGGAGGGCGACGTTTTTGATTTCCAGATGATGGTTAGAAGAACGATAGACAATCCAAGGAAGTTGTACCGTGCTGGCGTCTTTATATATTTGGCTGCCATGTGACACTAGCCCAATTCTTGTTCACGTGGATGATGGAGTGTTGTCCTCGCGCCCTGCTATCCGAGCCTGATCACACCGGTGTGTACCTTCCATTTTTGGCGTATGAACCATATCCCTATGCAGGAGAACCAAGCGTTCGCAGTTCATTGCTGAGTACCCGGCCCGGTGTACTCCCATAGTACACAGATCTTCTCCAGCGATCCATCGGCAGTGGACATTACGGTGCAGGCCGGCTTGACCGGCGAAGATCGAATTCAAACCTTGGAAAACTGTTGAAGAACGGATGATACACCAAATACATCATCGTTGTTCGAGTCGTCTCAGGAATGGAGCAATTCGGAAGTTCGATGGCATGGAAATGTGATTTCTTTTGTCTTTTCATTTCAAACGACACAAGGCTTCGACCTACTCCGAATGAAGATATCATATAGTCACGTGCATTCTTGGCTCCGGAATTTTGTTCATCCGATAATCACGTGCATCTGGAGATCGAGACCCCGCAAATTTCAGCACAAACTTACAGGTTGAACTCGACTGTTGGGGCCCCGTATAATCTGGGAGTCCCGCATCCATTTGAACTCCTCTCCCTCTTTTGTACAATACCGTCCCACGGAATTGTAAAGTGGAATGAGTCGTCCCGCAAATTTGAACTCAACAAAGTACACAATTGGTCGCTACTTCCAAGTCATATGAGATTGATATGAAGAGCTTCTCGTACTGTAGGTCCATTTACCTACCGAATGGCTAGACCTCCCTAGGAATATATATCAGTATCTGATGGCCGTCTCGACGCGTTCTGTCATTCTGGAGGATCTCAAATCGACCTACCAAGACTCCTGGGGGATAATTTGCCAGTATGGAGATCAATGAAGAGTTGGAATCCACCGATGTTATCATCTGTGGCTGCGGGCCAACTGGGGCACTTTTGAGTGCTTACCTGGGCCAGATGTCGATCCCGAACATCGTCCTCGAAAAGGAGACAGAAGTTGTGACAGATCCACGAGGCATAGCTCTGGATGAAGAAGGTATCCGACTGCTACAAGGTCTGGGGATTTATGACAAGGTTCACACCGAGATTGGGGCGTCCATTGGCTGGACTCTCTTCACATCTGGTAAACAGGGTTTACAAACCAAACCATTCATGAGAATGAATCTCGACACGATTGGTCCTAGTGGTCATGTTGGAGCTATAGCCCACAAGCAGCCAATTTTGGAGAAGAACATCCGTGAGGCGGCGAGTCGTTTTCCTGCCTCTGAACTACGTCTAGGATCAACAATCACGGCAATTGAAGAAGATAAAGAAGGTGTCACAGTCACATACCATAACTATGACGGAAGAGAACAGCGGGTAAGGGGGAAGTTCCTCGTTGGTGCGGATGGCAAGACCGGATTCACGAGAAAACAATATCTGGAACCCAGAGGCATAGTGCTTGAATCACTTCCCGGGTATGTGCCCCTTGAGGAGCTGGGCAAGCTCTATGGCTAACAACGTGTAGCTATGAATACGAAGAGACCTGGGTTGCTGCAAATTATCGTAAGTTGCCTTCGAACCGGCTGAGCAAGACATACCTACCATACAAGATGGTTAGAGGGGTATATGAATGTCGACTAACCGGATCAATCGTTTAGACATGGACTTACCAACCACCGAGAGCCATCCAGATTTCCCCCTATGGAAATGTGGGTTTACACCACAGCAAGTGTATGACACGTTCTTTCCCTCAAATTTCCGCTTCATCGGTGACCCTGATCGACCGTCAGTTTGTGGAACTTTTGGCCTGCGCGAGGAACGTTTGTGGAGGTTTGAGTTTGTTGTTGAAAAGCACGAAGATCCTCAGGAAATGGCGGCTTATAAAGGTGCTACTTCAATAATATTCCCCTACTTGACTCACCCAGGCCATATCTACGGGTAAGGAGTTCTTATTATCTGATGTATCTCTCCCGCTGAGTGATTTCAGGTTGACCAAACCCGTCCAGTATCCAGAAGACTGCATACACGTACTGAGATCCAGGCCATTCACATTCTCTGCGAGAAGCTGTAACAGCTGGTTCCTTGGAAGAGTGATATTGGCTGGAGATTCAGCCCATGTCATGCCCCCTTGTAAGTGTCTCTGTTGGCCGCGAAATTTGTATCTCTAACATCGTGCAGTTGGTGGTCAAGGTATTGCCTCGGGTTTCCGAGATGCGTCCGGAATTGCTTGGAGGCTCGCCGTTGCATGCAAATCAGGAAAAGCCGTTGACCACCAAAAACTCTTAAACAGCTGGTGTCTCGAAAGAAAGCAGCATCTCAATAGGTCGATTGCCATTACTGTTAGGAACGGGAGTCTCACTACCGCACGAAACAGTCTGAAGATATTTTGCAGAGATTGGATCCTCTGGATCATGCAACTTATCCCTCCTCTGCGCCGTAAGCTCGAACTTGGGCCGCGAGCAGATGGCCTGTCCCGTTATGACTGGAGAGATGGCATGTCCTTTCTAAGTGAATTCGCCGGCGGCATCTTATTCCCTCAGGTTTACTGCCGATCGGTATTGAGCAATCCCGACAGCCAGGTGCGCTTCACCGACGACGTTATCTTCAAAAGTCCATACAATTCACTCTTGCGATTGGTTGTGTCAGTGAGCAATATCATTGAGGCAGAAACAGCATATTCCGAGCTGAAGGGAATGGATCTCCACACAATATCACACGGGGAGCTACGACTCGAAGACGTCTGCTACATCGTGCATGACCCATTACTTGAAGCCCCAGCCCTATCAACATCGATGTCTCCTACACAAATATATCGGGTTGCCACCATTGAAGAGTTCAAGAAGTCGAGTCTGAACATTAATCGACCCGAGCCTGCAGGTTACGATATGTACGGCATTCGGACGTGGCTGCAGGGACGACGGTACGTGTTAGTGAGAGCGGACAGATATGTTTTTGCAGAATGTGGATCGGGTGAAGAGCTTAAGAGGGCGTGTGGTAAGGCTTCTTCAGTCTTGTTTGCGAAACTATAGGAGACTTAGACCAGAGTCCTTGCCTCTCTGGAGCATACCGGGCTGATAGGGCAACCTGGAAATGTGGAATACTTGCTTCTGAGCGGAGCTATGCCCAAGGGAGTTCTAACTAGCCCGCGAAGAAGAAAAGCAAGTCGAACTTATTTGTACTCGTAGCCTTGCAAATTCGAGAGGAGCAATGAACATTGAAAGTGAAGAGCACTTGCCTGAATTGCTTGTGTCTCGCCATCTGATCAGATATGCGTACTGCAAATAGTTAATGCGCGAAGCAAGCGAATTGTAGGTTAACAGGTACTTCTTCATATTCATACGCATGTGCGTACTAGCGAAGACTCGACGCAAGTCGTCTGGGACCCTGGGACGACCCTGGTTAGGGCTAGCATTCAAACCGAGGCTATTTTGTGGGGACATTTCGCATCCCCAGAACATCCCCTCCACAATTTCTTGCTTCTTTGACTACTAATCTTGATTTCAGGTCCGTAGAGATCCTATTGACTGTCGGCTTCTCTTCATATCGTAGGGTGTAAAAATCGGCAACGGTTCTGACATATACTACAGGCAATCTGGATGATATGTGAATGACATGTCAGATCATGATCCGTCACAGTCCCAGGACGAGTCGCGTGTGTCTAGTCAGGAACCCCAATCACCGTCGAAGAAGGGAAAGGCGTGCCCTTATTGTTCCAAACGATTCATCAAGGCTGATCATTATACTCGACATATCCGCTCTCATACGAAGGAGAAGCCATTTCGTTGCAATGTGTGCCTGAAGGCTTACCCTCGCCAGTAAGTATACCATATGGCATGTTTAAACTGGATGCTGAGTCTGTGAGTGATACACTTCTCCGCCATTCAAGAACACATTGCATAGACAGCAAAGCTGCCCGGAGGCGTGCATCACAAGTCACCAACAATGGAAACTCTACAGCCAAATCACTGGAGACGAATTCTGCTACGACAGTGACAGAGAGATCTACTGAACTTTTAGAAGGCACTGTGGGCGATTATGTACAGGTCTTGCTGGCAGCAACTTCCGATCAAAATTCCACGGACGATCTGAGTGAGGAGGCCACTGATCCCACAGGACCACATTCGTACGACTTCCAAACAGCTGCTCTCTCCAATGAACCTGGTCGAGAACACATTGTAGAAGCTACGGGGTTCTCAGGTGTTGTACCATCATCAGGCACCTCACAAGCTATCGACTTGTCGGTTCTCCAAGTCCCAGGAGCTCACACAAATGAACTCGATTTCGATCCAGTTTCTTTCGCCCAAACATTGGACGGCCTCGACTCGGCGAATTGGCTTCTTGAAGATGAGTTCGATATTTCCATCTTTGATAATCTGAACACTTGGCACACACCAGATCTGCAGAACATTTTGAGCAACGATACTAGTGAACAGCTTCTGATACCTCAGCGTGCCCCGCCAATCAACAAACGAACTATGCCAAATGTGTCTGATTTAAGGCATCATTGGTACACGCAAGTCCCATTAATGGCGTCAGGCTTTGCTATCGGCTCAAGACCCATGACTCCGGGTGATGTTAGGGAGGATCGTGGCGAGGACATTGACGAAAGCTATCGTGCAAAAATGGCCTCCAAATTACGATTTCCTGAGCGGAATGAACCCCTTCCGACGATTGAATTCATGGTAGACTCCTCCAACTGGCCTTGCTTGCGTACTGACATGTGCCTAGAACCTTTGCATCCACCTCTTTTTCACCCGATTCAATGTGGCTCTTCCCATTGTTCACGGGCCTACCTTTCGGCCGACAACAGACACTGCCCTATTGGTGCTTTCAATATGCTCTGCAGGCACGCTATGTTTGGGCTCGGATGTTGCAGCCCGAACAGGATGTATGCTCTTTGAACGAGTCAACAAGGCTCATTTGAGTGCAGTAAGTTGATCCGAATGGGCCCCCCAGATGGAGGAACATCATTAACAACTCCAGCCGTTCGAGAGGTACATATCTCGCAGACCAGCTGGAGTGCGTACAACGTTGAAAGCATCAATGATTGGTCAAACATTTGCATTACTCTCCGAAGTTAGCCATACCCCACCGCTTTCTGTATGATAACTGGCCTAACGTCCACCAGCATCCATATCATCTCACCACTGCATCTTCATACCATGGAACACTTATCTCGGTTTGTGCAGAGCGACCAAGTTTCTAATGTCGTAGTAACATGAAATTTTAGGTTGCTCGTCACGCTCGGATACTTGGAGATGTTCCTAAGTTCATCCTCCCTGGCAATCTCTCTGCCAAAGAGTTGCACAAAGCCTGGCTTAAATGGGCTCAGGCAGAGGAGATGAAACGGTAAGCTTTTCCACTGATCATAACTGCTATCCACCCCACAATATATGATAGCTTATATGGAACTGATAGCATTGCATTACTTCTGCACATCCATGACGCAGAGCTTGCAGCTTTGTTTCATCATGAACCGATCTTCCGTCACAACACAGCTTCACTGCCCACCATTTCATCAGCAGAATTGTTCAACGCTCCCTCAGCTGCTGTCTGGGCAGCAAGACTCAGGAAGGAAGAACAGATTAGTATACTTGATCCGAAACTTTCTGCAGGGTCAAGAGAATCATGGGCGATAGAAACCCGCCAGCGAACCCCGATGCTACTAAGATATGCCAGGCTCTCGGGACTTAGTGCGTCGATCGCGGAGTGCCGATACCTGAAGCAGCTCACGTTCGAGATGATCGCAAAGCTTGAGTCTGAGCTCATCTTCTGGCACCGCAATTTCTCTGAACATATGGGCACGATTGGGGATCATAATGGAGCTTTATCATCAACCACCACCGAAGCACCTTTTAGCCTCATGCCGTTGTGGCACTATTCGTTCATAACTTTGATGGCAGATATCAACGTCCTCGAACTGGCGATCGGAAAAGAAGGGTCCGATGTTGCTTCTTCCGTCAGAGAGTATGTGGTATCGTGGCTGTCCTCCCCGGATTCGAAGCGATGTCTCCTCCATGCACTCCTCCTGCAAAACTTCATGGTAAATACCAGCATGGGTTCCGTTATGGCAATTCATACGCCCCGCATCCTTTTCGCTTCTGCAGTCTGCTGGGCGTGCTATATGCTCTATCGCCCAAGTGTCGCCCCTCTCACTTCCTCTTCGAACCCGAATCTCAATTCCCACTCCACAACAGCACCACCCACCACCGACACCTTCTCATGGCTAGAACTGGAGCTCCTACCCGAGATCCGCGCGCTAGACAGCATGTCCCACACTACACAGTCCTCTTCCTCCTCCACCACCACCACTACCACATTCATACCTTCCCTCCCCTCAAGCTACACGGGCAAACAAGCGATTGGGGCCCTCAAATCGATCCTGAACGCCAACAACGCCGAGATGAAGGCGGCGACACTCTGCGTGCTAGAAACAATGCTACGCCGCCTCGGCGCAAGTGGCATATCCCGGCGTTTTGCGGATATCATCCAAATCCTCATCGCTGGAGATGGGCGAGATGAGTGGGCGGGTACGGATTAAAGGGCGAGAATGATTTCATGACTTCTGCAATATAATTCTAGGAAATGCTTGGTTCACTCTAGCTATATAGACAAGGTGTGGGTGAAACCATCGCAACGCAAAGTAATTGAATTTGTCAGGCGATGGATGGAACGAGACTCAGATCTATGCACGTCTGAAGTGACTCTCAATTCCAACACCTAACACCTAATTAAACCTCATTTGACATGATATTTATGCATACTCATGATCCTATTTACTCAGACCTAGGTGTACTTAGTAGAGACTAGTTGCGAAGAAAGTACAGTACAGAGTCCAGACACCAAGAAACCCGCTCTTTTCCTGTCCGGTTATGCCTTGCCTGTTCGCATTTCCAAGATAAAAAGCAAACCAATCCGGTCCCAGCCCGAGCCAATGCAGCTGCGGTGCGAGAAACCACGCACAATCCCCCGAGAGACGACTCCCTGAATCTTCTCTGTCCCCATCTCCCCTACCACCTCCGCGACCATCAACGTCACATCGTATGATTGTAATATCCACTGGCACATTCGTATCGCATCGCATCGCATCGGATTTGCTGAATCAAGAATCACGACGACGAGAGGAGGAGAACAAAAAAGGCGCTCTGTCATTGACATTCAAAATCTTCCATTCGTTCAATCAACCGATCACACACCACAACGCGCGCAGTCGGGCTATTTCGTCTCCATTCCCTTCAACAGACACCCACGCTCAAAAATTAGTCTGAATACATCACGATGACGAGAAATGCTGCGTGAAGAATGGCATGGCGCGCTCGAGACACTTTCGGACCTCAGCGGCCTCGCGCTCCATCATAGCGCGCTGTGCCCGCATTCCCTCCAGATCGCCTTGCAGACTGACGTGTTTCTGCTGGATACTATCGTGTTTGCCGGAGAGGGCGTCGTTCTCTTTCTTCAAAGATTTCTTTTCGCGCTCGTGCTGCTCCACGTCGGCCAGGAGTGCGGCGAGCTCGCCATCTTTCCTACGCAGCGCGGTTTCGTGTTGCGACGCAGCCATTGACATTGATGTTATTTGGGCGCGCAGTTCTTCATTTTGGCCTTGGAGTTCACGGAGGAGCTTTTTGGTCGTGGTGAGTTCAGTAGTCGTGGCGTTGAGCTTTGTTTCGGCATCTTTGTCGATTTTCGAAAGATCCCCTTCCAGGTCCTGGATCTTGCGATCCTTGCTGGTCAGTTCATTCTTGAGGGCTCGGATCTGGGACTCGAAGTCGTCGCTTCTGCGCTTGTTGTCCTCGGCACGCTGAGATTCCGCCCTGTGCAGTCGAGTTTCAAGATCCTCCTTCGTTCGGTCCCGCTGAGCTATTTGACTTCTCAAGCTTCGGATTTCTTGATCCAGAGCTGCCGCTTTGCCATCCTTTTCTTTCTGTGCTTGTTGAAGACTGGCTTCCAACTCGGAAATCTTCCGATCTTTGACTCCAAGTTGACTCTTCAATGTTCGCAACTCTACGCTGATGGACTCCAGGCGGTTGTCATTCTGGGAATGTGTTTTCTCCACGTTGTCCAGCTCATCTTCTAGTTTGTCGATCTGTTGTTGTAATTCCTTCTTCTCAGCCTCTAGTCTCGTTATGATCTGGCCCGCTTGGAGAACTTGTTCACGGCGAGTGGCGAGCTCTTCATCCACCTTCTTCTTCGAGTCCATCGCGGCATCTAGCTGATCCTCGAGGCTTTCTTGCTCCGTCAATGCGTCCGACAGCTTCTCGCTCAGCTCACTCTCGCGATACTGAAGTCTCTTGAAGATCTCTTCTTTGTCTAGAGCGAGTGCCCGTTCAGCTTCAAGAGTTTGTTGAATTCTCTGCACGTCAATTTCCGCCCGTCTTCTCTCCTCTTCTATCCGGTGTCTCTCAGTTGCCTCCTGCCGCATCTTGTTGTTTAAGAGTTCTATTTTCTCGTCTCTCTTCTTAACTTCACCAGCGGTACGAGTTGCGCCTAGAAGAGGTTTCATCCGGACGAACAGTCGCCACCAAGGGTTTGACTGCAGATCGAGGTACACATTCAGATTCCTCTGAATGACTCTAGTGGCTTCCGCACGATATAATTGCTTGAAGGCAACACGGCGCTGCATGAAACCTCTGGCAATGGACTGAAATCGAGACATGATGTCGCGAATGAGCCCATCGCGTTGTTCCTCAAGATCAGCCAACACACCTGCCCTGAAGAAAACTTTAGTTAGGCCAACACGATAATTTGACTTATCCATCTTCAAGCAATCAAGCATGATTTTGGCTGCTTCTTGGCCTCCCAAATAGCCTTTTGGCATGTTTTCGCACAGAACTTCGTAACGGGATCGAAATTCTGCAAAGGTCAAACGATTCGGGAAACCAGTCCGTGCAATCCGAATGCCTTCAAGAACACCGTTACACCTCAACTGATCAAGAACCAAGGGTGCGGTGAATTGTTTGGGTTTCTTCTTATGATTGGGAAGAATGCATCGTACGAAGTGTGGTTGAGTGGAATGAAGCTGTCGCATCAGGCTACTCAGTTGTTCCTTATGTCTCTGAGCAACTGTGCGAAACAAACCTTTCTTCACCCTACTTCGTGGACTGTAAGGTTCGTCTAGGTCATCGACACAGTCACTGAAGAGATTCGCAATGTGGTTGTCTTTCGAACCTGCTAACAACCTCGTGAGGTTATCGTTGAGAGGGTCTTTGTTCTTCTCTAGCCATCCTTCAGTCGAATATTCTACTTCGGCGGCATAGTGGGTGAGGATGAAACCTTGCCTTGTGCGGGCGGGTGCATATTTGGACGTCTTCTTCTCCCATAGAGAGTGCAACTTGTCCGTAAACGACTTGTCGGTAGCCTTTGGCATTACTGAATCCTCATCCAGACAGGAGAAGATTCCTATGGGATTAGGAAGCTCGATGAGATCTATTGTGGGTTGGAGATCTTTCCCAAAGTCGATAAACTGCCATTCAATTTGTTCCCGTGCATATTCTTCTTGTTCAAGGACAAACATGTAGTGATTGAAAAACTGCTGCAACTTTTCGTTCGTATAGTTGATGCATAGTTGCTCAAAGCTGTTGGTCTCGAAAATCTCGAAGCCCGCGATATCGAGCACTCCGATAAAATGACTGTCGTCGCTGCTGACGCCACCGCGATCGAGTTGGGTATTGATCTTCGTTACCAAGTCACCGAAGCCACGCTCATAGATACCCTTTGACAGGGCATCGATGGCTAATCGAACTTGTTCCGGGCTTTGCACCTTCTCGACCCATTCCCTACCAGCCTTCACTTTAGGATGGAGGAGGCCTTTGATGAACGGTTCTGTCTGAACACCTAGCAATCTGCAAGCCTTATCAATCGAAGCTCGAGCCTCGGGATCCAAGGAAGCCTGATCGCCTGCTCGACTTTCCTGTCTCACAGCGACATTTCCAAGATGAAGGATGGCAGCGATTGTCTTGAAGATGGCCATTTGTTCGTTCTCGGAAAAGTTCATGATATGAAAAGCTTCGATTAAGGTATTCCATTCATCTCTGTCCGAGACTCCAGAAATTGTATCGTTACCACCTCTGATGTAGGCAAAGTGCTCGACATCCATGCCCGTCAGAAGCAGGGCGTCACGCATCCGCGAGTCTGTGCCAGCGAGCAGTTGATAGAACACATGATAGCTTCGTTCTTGCTGGCTGACCTTGACAACTCGAGATTTTTCTAGAAGGTACCAATCGATAAAAGCGCCTGCTATCTGACCAGACCGTGTAAATTGAATGCGTATGAATTTGCCAAATCGTGAAGAGTTGTTGTTGCGGACGGTTTGAGCATTGCCAAAGGACTCGAGGATCGGGTTTGCTCTCAGAATTTGCTGTGAGAGATTGGACAGGTGCTTCGCTGGCGCTCTACCAGTCAAGGGTGTATCGAAATCGGAAGTTGCGACAGCGGCCAAGTATTGGATAACCTTTTTCGTGTTTTCTGTTTTCCCAGCTCCGGATTCACCGGTGACCAATATACTCTGGTTCTCCCCTTCTTCCACAAGACGTCGAAACGCAGCATCTGAGACAGCGAATATATGGGGACGTGTATCCTCTCGTGCTTGGCCTTTGTACATGCGTATATAGTCGTTCCCATAGATGGGAAGTGGGCAGTAAGGATTGATCGTGACCAAGAAAAGACCGGAATATGTGTATATCAGATCTGCTTGATATCTGGTGTAGAGATTGTGTATCACTGAGGCCTCGTTCAGGTGTGTCAATTCAGCCATGTCGTCGGCTTTGTCGAATTTGGCGGGATTCACGGCGTCAACATCGTCCATGTGAGCCTCTATCGAGGAACCACTATCGAATTGAACGAGCACATGACCGCCAGGAAGATCTTGAATTATCCAACCTCGGACAAAAGCCTTCTCGGGATCCTTGACCCAAACATATCGCTTGCCTGAAAAGTCGTTTTCACCTTCAATGGCAGAGATGCGCTCTTCGCTCTTCTTCATTTCTTCCGACTTGATGAACTTTGGGGCAAATGTACTGGAAGTGCTGGCCTGACGCTGCAGCGACTGGCTTCTGACATGGGTGGGGATGGAGCTGAACGAGGTGGAAGGTGAAAAGGACTGTTGCCGTTCATGTCGAGTGGTCGGGGTTGGGGCGGGAGAAGCAAAGAGTAATGACTTTGAGCCTCTCGAGGGCGAAGCAGGCGAAGGTAAAGACATGTCTGAGTTGTATGATCTGTTGAAGTATTGTCGTTGAGAGGCGCTGTTGAAAGGAGAAGTATCTGGGCTGCGATCGTGGAGCAGCATTGTGCCGCCTTGTTGGGGTTCTTCCTTTACATGTGATGGCAGTATGGACAAGTGGAATAGTAGCAGTAGATGTGTAGTTAGTTGATCTGGTTGCGAGGGGCAGATGCAGGTGTAGCTGATCCGTGCAGCTGGGATTTGGAAGTTGTGAGGAAGTCGGATACGCTATTATGTGTGTGTGTGTGTCGATGTGGTTGGTGCA
Organism: Exophiala bonariae; assembly: GCF_035927105.1. Classification (NCBI taxonomy): domain Eukaryota; kingdom Fungi; phylum Ascomycota; class Eurotiomycetes; order Chaetothyriales; family Herpotrichiellaceae; genus Exophiala; species Exophiala bonariae. The sequence continues at coordinate 2,762,000 of NW_027042476.1, read as the reverse complement.
GTCATGGCGTCGTGGTGGGCGTCAGTGTTTACTGTCAGATACCTGGATCAGGAAAGGCGTCGAAACTCTTCAGGAGTGCCACGGCAACCACAGTTAGAGGGTCACGTGAAGCATCATTCTGTACTGCGGAGTACGTGAATACAGTGATGGCGCTTTCGAATACAAGTTCCCCCGTAGCCACGACTAGCGGCGCAAACTGCGGAAGATCTGCATGGATTCCTTTTTCGCCTCGAAAGTCACATACCCAGATCACGATCACGAGGATCCTGCAGTTTACACAGTCTTCATCACCCCATCTCACCATCACCACCATCTCGACTGTACACGCGACGAGCACACGGCCCCTCACTGCCAGCCTGTGTTTTCATCACTATTAAGTGGTTTGACTTCAACGGTGAATCCCATTGTCTCTCCTCATCCCTTTCACCCACTGGCGCTTTTCTCTACACGCGCATTGGTGCTGAGACACTGAGATCGAGACTGAGACTGCGACCGCAACCTCAGCTATTCCCTCCCTTGTCTGTCGAGATTCCAGTTCTCGAGCCAGGTTAATGATGCCTTTGGCTCCCTCTGCTGCATCTCCGCCCCTCTGGTTTTTCCAAGCCTTCTAGTCATCTTCATCTCTTTTCTCTTCCTGCAGTGCAGTGTCTCTTCCCCCAAAATGGCGCACCCATACTCTACAACCCCAGCGTACAGCGCCACTGGCACGCCCTCGTACCCTGTTCAGCAGTCTTTCTATCCTCCGTACCAATCCAATCCTTTTCAGCAGCCAATTCAAACTCCTCCTGGTCTCCCTCAACCTCCTCATCTTCCAAACCACTCGGTGGCGCCATATCCGCCCACTGCGAACAACACCGCTAGATTCGATGCCAACTCCCAAGTTCGCCCACCAGCTCCTCCGTTTCCATTTCCACCAGAAATCTTCAAGCAGTTTGCTAGTGCAGGCTTGCCACCTCCTCCGCCGCCTGTACTTCTGCCTAATGCGGGATACCCGCAATTTCCTGTTCCTTTGAGTGTACCTGTATCTTCACCATATCCACAACACGGTGCAAGTGGACAGAATGGTTATGTTTCGGGGTTCTATGCGACCGAGCAAGCTCCGCCCAATCCACAGGACCCTTTCATCACTTCTCAACAAGGATCAAGAGGCACGGGCGACTATCGCTCAACAATGAATTCTGAAACGCAGTCACATTCAGCGCCACGTGTATCGCATGGAGGAAGCCAGTCGTCTTCTCCCGCCACGAATCGAGGAGTTGATCGAGGCAATCGTGAGCAGAGTGAGCAATACCTATTGTCTGTATTTCGATCCAATCTCTAATACATGTCTAGATGAAGCGCTTCCGTCTTTCGGTTCGAGATCAGATATCGATCAATTATTCGCTACTGTCCAGAAACAAGTTAGCCTGCCACCAAGCGATGAAGACCGCGGCTCGCGTCTACATGCTCAACAGCCATCCTCAATAGATGGAAACGCCTCACGTAAGCCTCAATGTGCTATGCCCCAGCCAATACTAACTTCTTGGCCAGCGTATGACCCCACAAGACCAGCAGTTATATCCTCTGCGATCTCTGGTGGGTTTGGTTCTTCGAAGACCAAGGAGCCCGTCTCTTTCGAGCGGAAATACGATACAAGTTCTCTGGCCGAGCTTCGACAAGCTGCGAAAGGGGCACTATTATCGCTTTTCTCCCAAAAGATACTCTATGCCGATGTCATCAATGAAGGCATTGACTCGTCTATTCTGCAGCATCTTTATGGTGAGTTGGGCATCGATTATAATCAGACGGCAGACAAGGACGTTGTCCCACATGGGCACGCTCGAGTTGCAGCGCCGTCTGCAGTTATACTACCGTTGCAATCTACCGAACACCACCCAAGTCTTACCATAACCCAGAAGATCTCACCCGAACCAGCCACCTTGCCTCGAGTTGAGGATACCTCTGCTAGTGCTGCTCTGTCAGCAATCAAGGATCTGGCAAAGCCAAACACCGCGCCTAGCCCCAGTCTGGAGCGAAAAGATCGTATTGCTCAGCTACTTGCTGCTAAGGCTGGCCGTATATCCGCACCCTCAGCTGTGACACCTGTTCCATCCTCGGGAGAACAGTCCAGTGCCCAACCCACCACTAAGCTGCGTGATGCAAATCTGGATGGGACTGCTTTCTCGAGGCCTGAACCTACTGAAATCCAATCAAACCCTGTCCCAGCCCAGCAACAGCATGAACGCGTGAGCCAACACTTCGCGGGAACTCCACGAGATATGAAGTCGAAAAGCGACATCCTTCTTCGAAGTATGCCTCAGTCATCGAAGGCAGCATTACAAGTTAGTCAAATTCCGGCGAACCAAACGTCACCAGACAACCGTCAAGCTGCCCTGACGTCCTTGATTCCGGGATTGTTCATGACCACTGTTGAATCTGCTGCGGATGATGTTTTGATGTCTGGTTCCACAGATAATGATTCAGGTGCCTTACTGGAGAAAGCCTTTCCAATTAGCCCGCTGCCTCTCAAACGTCATTTCCACGCCGATTCTGATACGCTACCCGAAGCCAAGCGTAGCAACCTCTCTTGGGATCATCAACAGAATGAATTACCTGCACAGGTGAATGTCCCAGAGGATGCTTCAGAAGGTGAGATTATTGAGGATGAAGAAGAGCAATCGACGAATATGCCTCGGCCCGGAAACGACGATGGCTCCAACGGCCATGAATTTGCCGAAATGGATTCATACGACCGACAGGCAGCCGACCAATTACAAGGATTCTCAGCTAGTGAACCAGCTGCGAGATCCTCGTCCGGCACTCAACGGGCAGAAATCGAGACCAGGCGCCAAAGAATTTTGGAGATGGAAGAACGTGAAGAGGTAAAGCCGAGCAGCAGTCAAGAATACTCTTTCAGTGTTCCGTACACTTCTGCACCTCATGCAAGCAGGCACGGTAGTATTCATAGCAGTTCGCCAGCACATCCAAGCTCAGGCCGAAGCGAGACGAATACCCCCTCAAACCTGCCTCGAAAGCCTTTCGTACTGGGAAAAGCAGTCAAGCTTACGCCAGCGCAACTCGCTGAACGTACAGCCGCTTTAAAAGCCGAGCTACTGAAACAACGCGCGCAGCGTCAACAAGTCCTTCAAGTCGAGCTGCCCAGTCTCAACACTGAGGTCCAGATACTCGAGACTCGGCTGGAGAAGGCGCGGGGAGATCTTTTTCGCGCACAAGAAGAGGTTGCGAAGTGTCAAGATGAGTTATCTCGTGCGAGAGATACGGAAGCTGAACTGCGCCAAGAAGTCCAGCACCTTGAGCGACAGGTCCTCAACGGCCATTCGGGCCAAGAACAATTTTCAGCCGAGCTTCATCAAATCCAGCGGGAAAAGTTCGAAGAAGGCGAGCTTCGTTCTCAGAATGCTGGCGAAAACCATCAACAGCATATGCAAACTAGCATCGGCACTGGTACTGTCGAAGAGCCTAATGAAAATTTGGCTCGCACTAGCCCCCCTCAGGACGCCACCTTGCCCTCCCATGGTATCAGTCAAGAGGATGTGGCTATAGGGGAGAACAGTGGGCGTTCTCCACATTTGTCTAGTGCAGCAGTGGAGGCTGGCTATGATGATGTAAACGACGACGTACCTCAGACCGATGAGATGGAGATATCACCTGAACCTGAACCAACATCGACGCCCATAATAACGATGTTCCCAACTGGTGACCAGACGATCTTGAACAAACAATTGTCCCAAGAACCTCCTCTAGACGATGATCAAGGCAGCGATGGAAGTGCGAGCATGTCTGATAGCGGCTCGGATCGCGATGAGGACGACTACGAACCTGCCGATGCAGATATTTCCCAGCCCATGCAACAATCAGATGAAGATTCGGATGAATATGACCCTGAAGAGGCTCCTGTTTCAGACTTCACACCTGCCACAGGAGCAGACGACGAAGCAATTGATGACTATTATGAGCCTGCAGAGAGCATAGGTGCCTTAGACACTGCTCTTTCTGGCACACCAGCGTACGACACGGATCTCGTTGATAATGGTTCCCGTCACTTGACACCTGTTCTCAGCAATCCGCCGTTGTCTGAGGTACTCGACGACATTCCAGACATTTCAATCGATTCTATGGATCGTCGACCAGATCTCAATAAGCAAAACCATCAAGTACCCGAGGTTGAAAATATGGAAAATCAGGACGAGCAAAATTCAGCCGAAGCCACATCCAATTTCATTTTGGACGGGAGGTCGCCCTCCAACCCACTGTTCGTCCCTTACAAAACACCATTGAGCTCGTTCAAGACATTTCGCTTCCACCAAGCTTTCGACGACACTGTGAAATCGGGGTATCGATCCTTGACCTACAGTAACAACATCGATCCTTCGCAACCGCTTTGTTCAACCGAGCTCTCTGGCTCTCTCTGTACTGACCCAAGTTGTGAGGAGCAACATTTTAGGCAGCTTGGCCTTACCGGTATGTTATCAGATGGAGATAGATCCCCACCCCCGAAAATATGCTCACCACCCCTTGTCCCCCGCTCCCCTCATTTTCTCATTCCCATGTGAAGCAAATTGCCCCTACTAACTCATGGATGGCTGCTTCTTGCAGATGATAAGATTTTGGTGCAGATGAGCTCAGCCAGCGATATTAAGGACAAAACAATTCGCGATCAATACCTGGTGGGATTGAAACAAGTCATTGCAGATTTGCGACAAAAGGAAGTAAAACAATTCGAGAACGTGGCGCAAGCATTGTCAGCGTATAGGCGACAATTTTTCGCGGAAAAGGAAGAGGTATCTTAAGCTTAATCTTCGAGACGACTTCGTTTCGTGATGCATCTTTTTCACCCTTGACCTGATCTTTTGATTCTTTTCGGAATATCTCCCCTTGCCTTCATTGATAGCCTGTGTTTTCACATGATTCAGGGGATGACGAAAAGCAACAACATATCCAGTCCGGCACTCAAAACAACAAACTTGTTGAGTGAGCCCGGAGAGGGAGAGAGTTTCAAGCAATTTTCTGGCTTGCAAATCTCTCCATGTACAAATAATCACGATGTTTGAGACGACATGTTTGAGGTCGGTAGTAGACCGAGGTCTGCAGGGAGGAAACGCATTACATTGCATCAGGCCTGACCAAGGCTGGGGAGCATTCAAGCGAGGAACAAGTGCTACGAAAAACGTAGCTCATTGTCTATTCGTAGGGTTCATACCATTATCATTTCATGTTCTCTTTCACTCCGTTTCACTACCTTGCTTTCTGCTATACACGTATCATTGATCCCGACATACATATATGTAGACTTCGGGTTCATATATGGCCGTGCATATGGTGTCTCATGGTTTCCTGCCATAGCAGAGCAAATCATCAAACCTAATCTGGAACGTGAACTCCACAGGCCAGTTCAATCGCCAGCTCCCTATGCCAGAAAGCCTCAACGCCGAGATGCACACATGACAACAATGGCCACCATAGAGAATGCTTCCGTCCGCATGGTATCAATGTCTCATCACATCACATCACACATCACGTCTACTCGTCATCAAAGATGCCACAATTAGGATGTAAAGCATATGACAGCGATTGACCTTGCGCAGCGGCATTCGACGGACCAGCCGCGTCATCAGCTCCATCCTCACCCTCGACGAGCCCCTCGCCGCGAATGGGAATGATCACGGCGTCCTACATTGCGAGAAAAAGATTAGCATGCGTGACTAACGAGACTGTCACTGCTTTCACAGCACGAATGGATTCCGACATACCTTGATCATGCGCTTCAACACCTTCCTAGCCAGCGAGCGCTCATTCTCCAGCTCGTCCTCTGTACTCAAGGTCTCCTCGATCTGCTCGAGATACCACAGCAGCAGCTCCTCGTGCTCGGGGCCTTGGCCGGACGCGTCCTCGTCGTCGCGAATCTTCGTCGCCAGTAGGTTCTGGATCTGGTGGTATTTCTCAAACGTGATTTTCGTGGTCGGCTTCGAGGGCGCGGGTGTGCCGTCTGCTGTTGGTGCTCGAGCTTGTGCCGCGCCTGAGGTGTTGTCGCCGTCGTCCATGGGGCTATCTGCGTCGTCGTCGTCATCGTTGTCGTCAGCGCCTGTTCGTGTTTGCTGTGAGTTGTCCTCGTCGTCTTCGACGTCTACGTCGTCTTTCTCAACACTAATGATCGAGAGGCGCAGAAGGCTGAATGCCTCGAGGACGAATTCCTCAGTGATTTCCTCGACGCAGTTTGCTTTGGCGATCGCCTCGCTCAGTCGGATCAAGGATTCCAATTGTCGGACTGTGATGCGGTAGCTGTTGCGTCCGATACCACCGGAGTCGTTGGCGCGCAGCTCCTTGTATTTCTCAATGAGGACTGCTTTGGCGCTGGGCTCGAAGACGGGCTTGAATGTGCGTGCAAAGCGGATGTAGCGTTGGAGTTGCTCGGTTGAGAACTCCGGTTGAACGAAATCGTCCTTGAGCATGTGGAGATTGACAATGTGCTCTGCGAGATGCCGGTCGATGTTCTCGTTGCATTCATCCAAGACAACGAAGAAGAGGTCGAATCTTGACATGATCGGCGCCGACATATTGATGTTGGCTCGGAGAGTTGCCTTGCGGTTGTATCTGCCTCCAATTGGATTTGCTGCAGCGAGAATACTGGTACGTGCATTCAGAGTGGCGTGAATACCGGCTTTGGCAATGGAAATCGTCTGTTGCTCCATGGCTTCGTGAATAGCCACTTGATCACTGATGTCCATTTTGTCGAACTCGTCAATACAGCAAGTGCCCGAGTCTGAAAGCATGAGTGCACCTGCTTCGATTGTGTGCTCGCCTGTCTCCTCGTCTTTGACAACAGCTGCTGTTAGACCAGCTGCGCTAGATGCTTTGCCAGAGGTGTAGACAGCCCGTGGGAGGAATGATGAGATGTACTTGAGAAACTGCGACTTTGATGTCGAGGAGTCACCAACAATACAGATGTTGATGTCCCCTCTGAGAGCCATGCCCTCAGGGGTTTTCTTTGACACACCTCCCAAGAGTTGGAGCAGAAGACCCTTTTTGACAATTTCATGCCCATATACCATAGGTGCAAGACTCTGTACAAGCCTACTGTATATCTTGTCGGTATGCACCATGGTTCTTAGATCTTCAATTTCTGCAGGGGTGAGGGTCTCTAGATATGCCTCTTGGGCGCGCTCTCCGCTGTCGTACTGGTCAAACAGATCTGTTTGGTGCAGAGAATTCAAGATGTTTGTAGACTGTCCATTGAGCTGATTGGCACTTTGCCCTGGAGTTGTGGTATCGGGGCTCGAGAAACAGGATAGGAATGCCATACGGTATGTGAGATCTCTGACGCCCAAAGCCTTCAGTCCGGTGACGCCAGATCCACCTGCATCACCACCACGGAAATTCCTATTGTCTTTTGATGCCTCTGGTCGGACACCCGGGAGACCAAGCTGAGACACATCCGGTACGACGATCAATGTTCCAGTGAAGACACATTTCTCACCAGGTTTCGTTCGTTCAACTTGCTCTCCACGTAAGATCACATCCATAGTTCGGGGCATGCTTCCTGTGGGAATTTCAGAACTATTCTCTTGAATTCGACATCTTTGCCAGTCCACGAAGGTGCTATTCCGGATGTCGAGTCTCCAAGCCAGTTTGTTGCCGCAAGTGAGGTTGGGGCAAACGCTGGGCTCAGTATATCTGAATGTCTGCTCGACATTTGGTATGGTGGTGTTGCATGCCTCACAAATGAAGGTGCCCAGAGCCAGCTCAGGTCGTACTTCAGATGTTCTCGTTACAGTGCCGGAGACCGAAACTAGTTTGCCGATTTGGTTGGTTCTCAACTGGCGCACTCGAGAGATCAGGGGTAAGTTATAGAATGCAAGCGTAAAAAGTTTGTCTGTTTGCTGGTTGACATTCCTATCTCCTTGTGTGCTACCCTCGCTAGTTGCGTTTCCTGCGACTGAGGTGCCCGCTTGAGAAGCACCACTGGTCGTCTGCCTGTGATCTCTGAAGTAGGTAGGCTCGTATTTCGAGAGAAGGTTATGAAGTGATTTGATGAGGTAAGGCAGAAACCGGTAGTATTGGCCGGAGATGGCATCTGCAAGAATCGTGCCCTCCTTATATGCCAACAAGTGGCGGTAGTCGACGTAAAGTGTGGAGAGCTGAAACTCTCGTAGACCATGTATCTGGTTGATGTAGTATTTGTTCGTCTTCAGTTCGCTTGACGCAGGCGTTGAGGACGTCTGTTCTTCGCTGTGAGATTCGAGGAAATCTTCGAATGCCTGCGCGACTCGTTCTGCGGTTACATCTGTAAGTTGCGAAACGTTTCGATCCCTGGGATTTCGATTCCGCCCGCTCGCCACACCAACTATCTCGTCGTCGGGAAATATGTCGGCTTCAGATGGGAGTCCGGCGCTCTCTGATGGTGCTGGTCGCGGTCGCGAGGATGAGGGAAAATCACTTTGACCTCGTCGTTGAGAAGATGGAGTCGCCGCAAAGGCATCTGAGTTGAGGATTGAATCTACAAGGTTCGCCATACTGTCGGCGGGCGAGTATGTTCAAGGTTCAGTGCGAGTAAAAGTCGTCGACGAGGAGTTTTCGCAAGATTGACACTGAGGGGAGATCTCTGGAATGGTGGGTGTAATTTAGGGGATGAGACGCGTCTCTCAAGAGGAACGCGTCGCGCGTAAAGTGGTTCTTGGCAGCTGACCTAACATTTCTTGGCAATGCCCCTCCAGGCGAGCTTCATTACACGCAGAGATGCTGCCGTTGATATTGGATTCTCCCCGCCACAATAACTATCTAAGCAAAAGTTTCGACCAGAGTGTCGCACAGAATGGTAATTGCACGCTTTCCCTCATCCAAAACAGCATCCATGGCCAAGAACGGATGTGGCATTCCCGTCATAACCTCGACTTTCGCGTCAACACCAGCATCTCTCAGCTTCCTGCCGTATTCTTCGCCTTCATGCCTCAGTACGTCAAGCTGTCCCACAAGGATAACTGCGGGCGGCAGATCTGAAAACTTCTCGGCTGGGAACAGTAGCGGAGAGGCTTCGGAGTCGTTCCAGGTCGCCCGATCCGGCAAATAGTGGTTTCGATACCAGAGCATTTTCAGGGCCGGCAGGGCTGGAACATGCTCAGACGATTTGTAGGTTGGGTTGTTCTCGATGTTGGCGGTGTTATCTGTGACTGGAACGATGAGGAGCTGCTTGAGGAACTTGATGTCCTCGGATAGATAGGACGGCCGTTGTTGGCGTAGTAGTAGCGCCTTCTGGGTCATCACTGCGGCAAGGTTGCCTCCGGCACTCGAACCTCCGATGGCGAGCTTTGATAGATCTAGATTCAATTTCTGTACGCCTTCAGTCACTGTCCAGAGAAGCGCTTCCCACGAGTCATGGACTGCAGCCGGGTATGGGTGCTCTGGGGCTAGTCTAGTGTCGACATTCTGTCAGTGACGTTTTCACACCGCATCTCAACTTGCACTGTCCTCGAATCGTTTGGCAAGTTCTGCATTCATGGCTGGGACCTTGATTGATAAAGATGAAACACTCACCTATAACCTGTCGTAATGACGACACACTTGGCCCTCACGCACATATTCGTGCACACTGAGTTCTCTGTGGCAATGGTACCCAGAACCCATCCTCCACCATGGTAGTACACCATCACCGGCCAGCCACTCGCTGGCGGCTTACCTTCGGGAGTAAAACATCGGATTTGAACATCTGGTCCTTGAGTTTCGAGACGAGGTATCGAGATGTCCTCAGCGTGACCAACTGGCAAGTCCTCGCTGCCACCGGGAATAATCCTGCCTCCTACTCGGGAAGCACAGACGGGTTGGTAGTGAACCTGTTGCGCGTTGAGAAGGTGTTGATTGTAAAATGCGACATATTGTGGATGGAGTTTGTCAATAACTGATTCATGTAAAGGATATGGAGGCGAGGGATATGCCTCCATTGCAGCGACAACAAGAGTGTCGTGTGAACTCATGATCAAAGTATCGATCGAGTTGTTGGGGCTTCCAAGCAAGAGGTCTCAAAATCATATTGACTCTAAACAAACCAGGGGAGAATCGCGCCTTTTTGATACTAAACCCCACATAATGCACACGCTACCACCCACCTGGGCCCAGACGTTCTTATTCATAAGTTCCCATGATGATGCCTAGGACGTGATACAAAGATAGCGTTGCGTTCAATGAGAGTGGTTGCTGCACAATCGAGAGCGGATGCGGACTAGGTGTGGTGGTAGCAGGTACCTTAGAGGGTGTCATTTACCCCACGTGGGCATTGCCCACTCAATGCCCACCCTTCACCGTGATACAAGTGATGTAGCATCAGAAACGGCGGAGTTGGCCTATTAGGGAGCCGATTGGCACACCCCACACCCCCATACTGGGAATCGTAATTCGACGTCGGCCCACGCTCTCCTCGTTTTTGGTAAGCTGTGATCAATCTCTGTCTCTGCCGTTCAGAAACCTCAAGAACGACTCATTTTGAAGGTCAAATTCGACGTCCCCAATAACACCGAAAGAATTGGAGCAACTCGAACGAAGATGTCCAAGCAAGCAATATTGACTGATAAAGCCCCAAAGCCCCTACCTGGCATCTACAGTCAGGCAATTGTAGCGAATGGCTTTGTGTACTGCTCTGGTCAGGTCCCGATGGACCCTGCGACTTCGACGTTGGCAGATGGGGATATCCAAGCCCACACTGTTTGTTCCTCCGTTGATGTTACGCTGCAGACTTATTGACGTACCGCAGCATCAGTGCATCAAGAATCTTGGGGTAGTGCTCGAGGCAGCGGGTTCAAGCTTGGATAAGGCTGTTGAGGTGAATGTTTTTCTGGCCGACATGAACGACTTCGCCAAGATGAATGAAATATATATGCAATATTGGGGTGAAGTCAAGCCAGCGAGAACGTAAGTGATCCATGATCCACTCGGGCCCAATTTAACTGCTAATCACATGTAGTTGTGTCGCAGTCAAGACATTACCCCTGAACACAGACGTTGAAATCAAATGTATCGCAGTGCTGTAGAAAGTTACAGTCAGACTAGTAACTTCATACCATGACCCCTAAGGTAGCCGCCTCAGTTAGATTTCCTAGAGTGATGTGTGCCTCCTTGAGCAACTCCCACCTGCATCCACGCAGTGATTTCCGGACTGTGTCAATGCCACCTGCATCCACGCAGTGATTTCCGGACTGTGTCAATGAGTCCTGATGTTCGATTGGCAATGGCTACTTGTCCGTCACCGACAAGTAAGCCGTTGAGCATATGGATGAGGTATTCTTCCGCTGGAAGGAATGATGCTGAGGTGGTCCCCATGGTCAAGATCCCGTAGGCCCACACTATCAACGTAGCATGATACAAACACCAAGGTCGAAGCGCAATATTATCTTCTGAAGCCTTGTACTGCTTTCGGGTAAACATGGTTTCCTGGATGAGTAGTAAACATTGCGAGATAGTCCGCTTTGCAATCGATTTCATAGCCCATTGCTCAATTCTTTTGCGAGCCCTTGCATACTCGTTTGAGCTAGTCCTGTTACCCATCAATGATGGTGCTTTGGCGAAGGTATGAAAGTCGATCAGGTTCACATGTATCGTAATGTGCGCCATACGGTGTAGGGGTCTGGCAGCTTCCAGGCACAAAGAAGGCTCTTGTGAGACAAGACATAACGACCACGTCTCTATGGCCCGATCGAGTATATCGCGCCAAGCATCAACTTCTGAAAGATTCGAAGGTGATGATGGTATAGACTCATTCGTAGATGTCTTTGCTCCGCCAACATCCGCAGCGGTGAGGTCTCGCTCCTGCATGTGCTTGGTCACACTGAAAAGTCCATGCAGTAGAATGAATCTGGTAAAGGGCGAATAGGTGGAAGGCAAAGGCCTTCTAGCCAATAGGCCCCGCAAGGCAGACAAAAAGGTTGGCGGTGCTTCGTATTTACACTTCTCCCTTACCCAACGAGAAGCAGTTCTTGCAGTCCAAAGGGCCTCCGGACATGGTAGAGGGAGACGAATATCACTGACAGAAAGAACTGGACTATGTCCGAAGATGGAAACATGCTGTGCATCCATCACGAAAGCAAACAGCGATGCACGCCTGGATGACTCTTGCTCAATCCACAAGTGCCACGCTCTCTCCACCGAGGAGGCGTCAGCAGACTCGTCCCATTCTCCTGAGTACGAGCTTCCTCTTCGCATAAGCTAAGAATCTGGTTAAACAGGAAATGAGAGAGAAAGATTCACAATACTGACTGTAATAATGGATCCATGAAATATATGGGCCATCTCATGATGTTTGCGGGAGGAAAACATTTTCTCATGAGCCTGAACGATGAGTAATGCTTGCAAACACCAAAGTGGTGCAGGCGGTTGGAATGCAGACGCCTGCTAGGTTTAGCTTGCATTTGACAAGGTGAGAATGGTACTTACACCGAATATCATCCATCTCAATTTGTCGTGTATCAGCTCTGATGTTTCAAAGTGTTCTTGGTCTGATAGCGTTGCTCCCAATGTGAGGATTGCAAGTAACAGGAGAGGGGACGCTTCATCGCATGAAAATGAAGCTTCGTGAAGAATGGGAAAATGGGTGTTGTAGTTTGCAAAATATATGCGATAAAACTGTTCCAGATTGGCTGGCTGGAAGAATGAACTTTCGAGGCAAGCTGGAAGTACGCCCTGCAGAGCTGATACTATCTTCTCTCGAACACGCAGCCATAATCCATCGTTCGTGGATGTTAAGTCGATGATTAATGAGAGAGAATTGTTACTATGAGGTGATAAGGATGGTATTGCATTTTCATTGTGGTCGGGTAGTGGTTCATAAAGGTCGGCTTGTTCGGGGGAAATGGTTCCAAAGAGCCAGTCTAGCTCGTCACTTAGTCCTTGTGTATCCATCGAGGAATCGAAGAACATCTGGAACCCTCCATGGCATTGATCATCATAGCCTGAGTGCGAGTTCAATGTTGGGCAGAATGAACCCACCTCTGGGGGACAAGTAATACTCTGGGCCGACGTGTTGAGATTGACATCACTTTCAGGCTGGAACACTGTAGTCAACTGCCCGAAAGGCGGAATCGTTTCGTTGAGAGGCAACTGAGTCTGAGGTATACTCTCGCCCGAAATTGTGTCATCTGTGACGGAAACACGAGGCTTTGAATTATCCGACCTTTCATGTCTTCTCTCGTGGCGATGGAGTAAGTCGAGTCTAACAAATGTCCTCTCACAGGAAGCACATGTATAAATACGTTTGGGTTTATCTGTCCAACTTATCAGCCTGTGTCAACTTCTTTACGTAGTGGGAAGTTGATCTCACGGTTTAACCGATGTCTGTAGAGGTGCTCAGGCCGCACGGAACTCTTTCCACAGCCTTCTGTTGAACATTCATATCGCTTGTTGGACGACATTAGACTTCGCCAAGTCTAGCAGAGCTATCAAGTATTTTTCAAGAACTCAAAGTGGCTTATTGACGCGTGTTGTAGTCATTTTTCTCATTAGACCTGTGGAACGACCGGAAGTGCCTGTAGGGGGACATTGTTGGAGCATTGGCATAAAGTTTTACGATTTGGAAGACCTCTTAGCTGTCGAGATGGAATCTATGTCAAGATGCCGCGCCGCCAAAGAACCTGCTTCGATACATAGCCGATAGTGATCAAATTATATTCGGAGAAGAGCGAGGCTGGAATATAGCGTAGGACAAGTCGCCACGACCAACCCGAGGATTAGGGCACTTTAATTGGGAAGCCACCGTAGCGACGCCCGAAGGGTGGTTGAGGCCGAGAAGGGAAGGGCGACTGGTGCAGACCGAGAGTTGGCCTCGGGCTTCGAGCCTGGCCTAGCCCAGGCATCCTCCCACCTACCATTAACGAGGCTTAACTAGCAATTTTAACAGCCCGATGGCCCGCGGACACCATACCTACTGTACCTTAGTGGGTGCCTTCTTGCCTGGGGTAATAACTAACTAGGCGACCTCGATGCCCAAACAGCCAGTCTTTTCTTCCTTTCTTTTTCACAAGATGCCTAGGTGTCAAGGATGGCGAAAAAGCACCTCTCACATCGCTGAATACCTAGGAACTGAAGTGAAAATTTACACATCCATTCTGTTCGCTCGACGATGTCGCCAGGTCTCGTTAACGACTAATGTATTGGTCAAGCCTTGTCTGAAATTGGCATCAACCATCAAACTCGAACTTGGGCGCTCCCCAATATCCCTCTGGTTTGTATCGAAACATATGTCCGCCTTCATCTTCCGGTTTGGCGTCAAGCCTCTTGTCTTTCCCTGTTGCCGCAAAGATTATATCGAAATTTTTTCCACCCCAGGTGGTACATGCCATATTGTTGGCAGAGAAGATGATATCTTTCAAGTGCTCACCATTCGGAGCGAAGACCATAATACGATAGGATGCGAAAACTGCTATCCAAAGATTGCCCTCGGTGCTACACACAGAGTCGTGTTAATATCGAGCTCTGGTTATAATGGGTAATACTGCGCGACGACTTACTCGACAACCATTCCATCCGGCTCACCGAACGATGATCTGCGATCGATCAATAACCGCCGGTTAGAAATCTCTCCTGACTCCAGGTCAAAGTCATATGCGAAAACCATCATGGCAACGGAATCATTGAAGTACACTTTCAAATGGATTAGCAAATCTCAGTCTCAATGGTTGAGGACATATGTGCCCACTAGTTTTGTTGTCCGGGCTCCAAGCCAAACCATTTCCACAAACGATTCCTTTCTCCATCTCATGCAAACTACCATCTGGATCATACCTCCATAAGCGACCCTTCGGCTCCCCGTAACTTGATGGTAACTTGTTTGGGCCGTAAGCCATTGCTTTCTTATCGATCTCGGCCAGCCAGAATCGACCTTTGGCGTCAACACCACCATCGTTGAATCGGAGCAGATCTCGCTGTGCACTGGGTATGATCTCTTTCACCACACTCAACTTGCCCGTCGCCTCATCGAGAAATGCTACTCCTTGGTAGTAAGCACATATATAAGACCCGGGGTGATTTTTTCGGAAAAATCCGACCGTCACTGAGTCCTCCAATTTCAACACACGGGCGCGACCCTGAGCGTCTCCTGTTTCTGGGTCTAGCTTGAGAATATGCAATTCTGCAGGCTCACATAGACAATCTACCCAATGAAGAGTGGAATCTGATGCTTTGTAGATTGGAGCTTCACCCAGATTCATTGGAGGGTCGCATTTGTACCAGGCAGTCCCGCCTTCGATAGATTCTTTAGGACCACTTACCGCCATTACGACCTCGAAGTTGTTTCGTTCGTTCGAGGTATTGCGAGTCACAAACCCATTTAACTTTGCAATGAGGAGAAATTTATTTAGGCATGGCATCAGTTAGATCGGCTCTTCAAGAATCTGCATTGGGTAAAGATGATCAATGCAGGAAGTGACGAAGAGTAACCTGATCCCCACCCTAAGTCTCACGAAAGCGCGGGCACTCAAACATCCTAGGTCTATCAACAGCACTATCACAGCCTGGAGGGTGCGTGTACTGAGCATGATTGCTCCAATCTATAGCATTGGAGGACTCTAATCCACATTTCTTGGTCCTGGCCAGAACCCATGTTACGCTTCGATTCTCGTCGTGCATCTACATGATCATAACTGCCTCCGGACAAGCACCACCTCGCTTGAAGACGAAAGGAAGATACCCTTCTCCCATCATTTCCAGGATGCAAGGATGGTACATATAGGCCCTCACGACCCCTCCAGTCCCTTGTTCCTTCCCAACATCGGACAACCTTCACAATGACGACTTCGAACGCTAGGCCTCCCCGTTTACAACGACTAAAGCATGCATTCTCATCCCCTTCCGCTTTCCACCAAGCACTCATCCTTAAAAGCTCAACCTCGATCCTCATCAACGAGGATCTAGCCCCTTCTCCACCTTCTCGACATACATGGACTGTCTGGAGCTTCTTCGCATATTGGTGGTCTGAGTCCTGGAATGTGTCGACATGGTCTGTCGGAGCATCCTTCATTGCACTTGGAGCAACTATTCGAGATGCGCTCCTCGTGGTCTTCTTCGCCAATCTTCTGTCAGCAGCCGTTATTGTGCTGAATGGTAGAGCGGCAGCGAGATATCATATTGGCTATCCTGTTATCTCTCGTTCAAGCTTTGGCATTAGAGGCGCCTATTTTGTCGTCGTGCTGCGTTCAATCTTGGGTATCATCTGGGGTGGAGTTCAGCTTTACTTCGAAGGGCAGTTTATCTCCGTCTGCTTACGATGTATCTTCCCTGGTTGGGAGCGAATCCCTAACGTCATTCCTGAGAGCCAACATATCACGACACAAGTTATGGTCGGCTTCTTCTTTGCCTTCTTGTTCACCATTCCTTTTCTCTTCATTCACACATCTAAGATCCAACATTTATTCAGCGTCAAGTCAGTAATTATGCCTCTTGCCGGCCTAGGCATAGTGATTTGGGCGACAACTGAGAATGGAGGAGTGTCATCTGGTGTATTCGAGAACTCCGGAACTTCAACGTCAACATCAGTGCTTGCTTGGGGTATTATATCACAATTCAGTGCAGTCATGGGCGCGAATTCGGCACTGCTTGTCACAGTTCCAGATTTGGCTCGGTACTCGAAGACCAAAAATGCTCAACTATGGGGTCAGCTAATCAGTTTACCAATTGGCCAAACCTTGTGTGCATCTTTTGGCATTATTGCTACAGTGAGCCTTCCTGAACATTCGGAATTTGGAAAAGCAATTAACAGCAACTAGTCTGCGGTTCGAAATCTGTATGGAGAGGCATATTGGAATCCTTACGACCTTCTAAATCGCATTCTTGACGAATCGTATTCATCGAAAGCCCGAGCTGGTGTTTTCTTTGCGTCGGCGAGTTTTGCGTTTGCGACTCTGGGTACCTCCATTGCTTGCAACTTCATCCCCTTTGCTGCCGATGTGACTTGCCTTCTTCCCAAATATATCAACATTATTCGTGGTCAACTATTGTGTCTGGTCATCGCTTTTGCGATTGTCCCATGGTAAGCCTCGATCATCCTCAACAAGAGCTCCACAACATCTTGTGCTGACCAAGTCTCAGGCGTATCGTTGCCACGGCCAACGGCTTTCTCAACTTTCTCGGGGGCTATTCCATCTTTCAAGGTCCCGTCGTGGCCGTGATGTTAATCGACTACTTGATTCTTCGTCGTGGCAATCTTAGTCTAACTGACCTATTCACCCTGTCATCCGAAGGCCGTTACTACTTCTTCCATGGCTTCAATGTTCGAGCGTTCGCGGCTTTTGTAATTGGATTCTTACTTCCCCTACCCGGGTTTGCAGCCAGCTTTGGACACAACATCAACATCGCCGCCACGCACATGTATTCACTGGGTTGGGTGTTGAGTTTCTTGATGGGCTGCTTGTCATACTATATCATTTGCCTGCTGTTCAAGCTACCAGGTGATGATGGCAAGCAATCTTTCGAGTCGCAGGTACAATCAGCAGAGCAGATCATAATTGAAGGGTTTCATGTAGAGACTGAAAGCCATGGAAGTGCGGCGAGCATTGAGTCAGACCAGATCAAAGAGCGCGAGGTGGTGGAGAAAATGGCTTGATAAGGGGGTTGCCAACGGACATGACTTTTGATCTCCTGATAATATAGTGTGAAGAGATTGCTGTACAATAATTGATATGTGCTCTTTCTCTCTTGGAGGTAAAACCGATCTCAGACCGACTGAGCGCCTTTCCAGAGCAAGAACAAGCAACTGATATTGCCCGTCCACCATGAGATGCCGCGGGCTTGGCTCCAAAAGTCATCCTCAACGAAGACATAGACCGCCCCATACACCAACCTAGCGACCGTATATGTGGTGCAAGCATTGATCAGCGACGACCGCGGGACGTCAGTAACAAGAGCGAACAGCACTAAAAAAGAGCACATCAGCAGTCAGACTCACATCTCCCTGTAGAAAAAAGGGACGCCAACGCCTCCAACACAGAGAAGACACGCCCAAGAAAGAACTCAAAACCACGGTACATACCGGAAGCGACAAAAAGGGTATACCCCTCGGTAGCATTGGCGCTGGCGGCCTCGACACGCCGGAGCTGGTCGACCTGGGCTCTGGTTATCTTGCCCTCGCGGACGGCGACGTCGGCGTATTTGGTCAGGTCCTGGCGCGGGCTGCCGTTGTGGTCGATGCCGTACCACTGCTTCCATGTGCGGCTGGCCAGCACGCAATACGCGTACAGCCAGCCCCAACCGAGGAAGGCAGCGGGCGCCGCGAACCGGTGTGTTGGGCTCGCGCTGAAGAGTCCTAGGGGCCCCATGCCCAGAGAAAGGGAGGTGCTTGATGACATCGTGTGGTGTGATGATGGTACCGGTGGGTTTGTGATGGCTTTGCCTATACAAGTTTTCCTTAGGCGGGCGCTTGCTTCCCGTGATCAATAGATACCTAGATAGATGGACAGCTATCGAGGTCGCGAAAGTAAAGACTGGGTCGTCGGAAACTGAATACTCCTTCAAAGCGCTTTTATGAAGCTCGAAGTCGGCCTGAATGATAGCCCGATCCAACCATATATGACGACACGCTAGCCTGACTGCGTCTAACACTGTTTCGGGCCGCTCGTTAGATGGGAACTAGGCCGGATTCATACCATAACCCATCTCCACGTTAAACCCGGGACTTTCTCTATCTAGGTAGGTTTGTCATCTCGAGGTTTCCGTCAGCTTGTTCGTGTGGACGTACTCGTATTCCTCACTCGTGGCCAGTATGTACCATTCTCCATCCCAATACGCCATCTTAGGCAATTAGTCGCACTGATACTATACACTCAGGTGGTCTCCTCGAATCCTCCGTAAGGCAACCCTAGAAGGGATAGACGGTCCTTCCAATCAATTTAGACTCAGTGCACGAGGTAGATGAATTAAGCAATTACGGAAATGAGTGAGGAAAGGGCGTGATTCTCCAGAGTCCGTCCAGTCTGCTGGTCTATATCTCGGAGTGAAATTGCCCGGGTTTTGAGGTAGAAAGTCATGGTTGGGAAAACAGTTCGTATTTGAAAGTCAAGTCTCTTTGTAGGAGTCCTTAATCGACACCTTGACTTGATAAAACGTGTAACAACGCGTTCAGTAGAGAAGGCGGCTTCTGCGAAGCTAATCATCCTCTCTAAAATAGAAATGTTCGTGAATGGTAACCGCCGAATAACCGGCCCATCAGAATTCGATGGTTCCAAGGCGCCTTTTCCAGCAACTCCCCGGTATACGCTGTTATATGAATGAAGCACATCCCAGCCCATTCTAGTCGTTCTCATTAGGGTATCTTTATATCCGTTTGGTCGAAACGGTAAAGTATTTCACATAGCCTCAATAATGGCTGCAGTCGCTTTCTGTTGCCCAGTTGGGTCAATTTGGTCTTGAGAAGTACCTAGCGATCTCTGATTTGTCCATAAGCCAGAGGGGTACCGATACTCTCCTAAGGTATGTGAGCTCAATGTTTCGACCATCAAAAAGACATCAAATCACCTTCTTCCGTTTTCTCTGGCTGAAACCATCATCGCCGGAATAGTCTCCATCTGAATAGCCTTCCCCATAACCCACATAGCTATCATCACCATAGCTTCGTTTCTTACCACGGGTTTGGCGTTTAGGTTCACCCACCATCTGTTGTGGTGGCCTTTGAATTCCATTTGGAATTTTGTGCATGGCTCGCTGGGAGCTTTGGTCTCGTGGTGGGACTGCATTGACCTTGGCTTTGTCGGACAGCCCAAGTTCGCTCTCCCAATAGGTATTGTTTCGAACAGTACCAGGTTGCAGTTGCATTGCTTGCTTCACTTTCAGTTGAAAGTCCGGTGTAATGTTGATCTTGGATTGAACGTGTTCTGAGTTCCATTGTTCATCGGTTTGAAGGCCCCAGGGGGTAGATCCTGCCATTCGTCTCAACGGTCCAGGTTGATCTTCGTCAACGTTTCGTTCACCTCTGACAGCCTTGTTTCTACCAGGAAGCCCGAAGTCTTTGATTTGTCCCTCGTAGGATTTTCGGAGTTTGTTGATCTTCTCCCCGGACAATGGATGTATACGTGCGACACTTTTCAATAACGGACCGAGCCCATATACGGCCAAAAGATGCTGTTGAGGGTTCGGTCTTTGCGGTTCAGGCTCTGGAAACAATTTTGTTAACAATATACCAACGGGAACAGCCTACATTGAGGGGATGATGGGAGAGTCTTACTGGATCTGCAAAGAAGGAATGGTTCACCCATATCTTTCTGCTGTTCCAGGTTGATCGTCTCATTCTTCCTCCTCCTTTCAGAATCCGGATGTATATCTACACCTTCGGGGCCGCCCGCCATAGATGTATCTTGTTGCCGATCGTGATTTGTGAATATAGCGTCTGTGTCAATTTCCATTTTATCCTCACTTTCGGTTTGTCCAGCATCGAATCTTGGACGTTTATCGCGATGTGAATCTGAATCCTCCGTCATTTCTAAACCAGGGATTCCGATAACACTATTTGCGGGTGTTGGGAGCGAAGGTGTGGTACGAGAAGTGGACTGCTGAGCACGCGATAGGGAACCCCTTGGAGAACGTGGTGAAGATCGACCCGAAACTTCGTCCGTATTATGGGAATTTCCATATGAGGCAACATAGCTCTTTGTAGCGACTGACATCAACGGAGGAGAAATTGGGGATTGAGGGATGTTGTCAGATAGGCGCCGTCGCTTGAGACCAGAAGCTGGCGGAGAAGTTGGCGATGGCGGGATGGTGGTCGAACGAGGTAAGGGGGACATCAAAGAGCGCAAGAGACGTCTTCCACAGTGGGTTGTGCGCCACTGCTGATGTTGGAGGGTCTCGATCCTGGGGATTTGCCCGTGATGAAGCTGATTCTTTGTTCCTTTCGAAGTGGGGCGCGATCGGGGAGAGGATCGGGATCGGGGAGAATTGAGGCTGGTGGTGAGTCGAGCGTGGCTGTTCTAGAGATACAGATGATAGCCGGAGCGCGAGGGGGGTGAATGATGGTGTACTAGTTTGTTGTGGATAGAGATGGGGTGTGTTGTAGGGAGGATGAAGAATGAGACAGGGTCGTAGAGGCGAGAGACGCAGACGACAGCGGCGTTTGGTTTGGGTTGGTTAGGTTCAAGTTAGGTAGGCAGTTGCGGTTGCGGTTGCGGTTGTAGGAGCGGCAAGCGCCAATTGTCAACCCATTGTCATTCAAGCCCCAGTCACGCCTGCCGTGGCCTGCCAAGTCAAGTCACGAGTGCGAGCCTGGTTCAAATGACGCCGGTTCTAGCGGCATCCCCGACTTCAAAGTTCAGTGCCACTAGTGGAGGCACCAAGAGCCCTGCTAGCGGCGCTACAAGATGTTAGCACCATACGCCTTCCAATGGAGATATACTGTTTTGAGACTAGCATCCGAGCTTACTTTTACTGGTACTTCACACTCACTAACAACTTGCTCATCAGTTCAATGAGATCGGCGTTGTCCGACACCTGTTGGCCATTATCATTGCATCAGGTCACTTGGAGAAGGCATTCTCATGTCTGCTTATCATCCGACGATATATTAAGACAGATGGATGCACGATTGACTTATTCCTATCCTGGTAATCTCCCGCGCAGCACAAATACTTGTCTCCATTCTTTACCAGCTCTCAGGGGCAGCAATTTGCTGACTCAGTCCATCTACATGCAATGCAGGAAGGATGGCTGTGTTCAAATACTTCGAAAGGCTGCCAGGTGAAGCTCATAGTGATTGTTGAAAATTGATCAAACCTCTCAGCCATAATCACCTTTGCCTACGTTCTACTTCTAAGGCCATCACGGAGTATGTGCCAGGCGTGACTCTCGGGGCTTCCTAAGCTTCGGGGGAATAGGCCCGGGGTCAATTGGAGATGAGAGTTTGAATGTGGGGGTTTGGGGATAGCCTTGAGCTTCAGGCAACCTCTATCCACATCCTCCAAATCTATTTCCTCTGGGGACCGTAACGTTGGGTTCAAACACCCCAACTGGTTCTAGCTTGCCTTATACAGTCGTGGGGCGTTATTCGACTAACCATGCAATAACAAGGGTTCCAGTCTTGAATCAAACAATGATGCTGAGAATTGAAGTAGGTAGATACTTCGAGGCACGTACCTGATCAGCATATTTCTCCCAACGCTATCGGTCGCTTCGGCCAAGTACGCTTTAAAAGGTTACGTGCTATCCGCTTGCAACCTTACCAATGGCTATTTCCAAGGTTCTGTTCGGAAATGAAATATCGAAACCTTGAAAAATGCTGACATATATGTTCTAGGTCATCGTTGTTGGTGCTGGTCCGTCCGGTTTACTTCTTGCCCTCTTGCTCGCTAATGCGGGTATCAACGTTCAAGTCTTGGAGGCCGCCTCGAAACTTGATGGCTCGCCTCGGGCAACGCATTATTCATGGCCTGCAATTTACGAACTTCAACGTGCTGGTCTTTTGAGCGAAGTTCGTGAGAGAGGATTTGTGACTTGGGGTGGAATTCAGTGGCGTGATCTCGAGGGAAATCTGCTTGCCCGTTTTAACCCAGATGCCATCACCAAGGATTACCGATTGCATTGTTTCCCATTGGGTGAGCTCTGTGCTCTGATCAAAGAACATCTTGATAGGTGTCCGAACGTCGAAGTCAAGTATCTACACAAAGCCCTGAAGGTCGACCAGACCCAAAAAGGCGCTCAAGTTTGGGCCGAAACTCCCGAGGGGGAACAGAAGTTTGAGGCCGACTACTTAGTGGGTTGTGATGGTGCAAGTTCAAGAATCCGAAGTGCGCTTTTTGGCGATGATTTTCCAGGACGAACGTGGGACGAACAAATTGTTGCCACAAATGTGAGATTGATCTCCACGTATAGCATGACGATCTGCTAGGATCACTGCTGAACAAGTAAAGGTGTATTACAACATCGAGCGTCATGGCTGGGATCAGGGAGCATTCATCGTCGATCCAAACCATTGGTCGATGGCACTCCAGATTAGCCTGGACGGGATGTTGCGGGTCACCTATGGTGAGGTTCCTGGCTTGACAAAAGAACAATATCTCGCTCGTCTGCCAGAAAAGTACCGCACTATCCTTCCAGGCCATCCTTCCCCTGGGGATTACAAAGTCGTGAATTTCAGTCCATACAAGATTCATCAGAGATGTGCCAAGAGTTTCCGTGTTGGACGGATTCTTCTTGCTGCCGATGCGGCACATCTCTGCAACCCTTTGTGAGTTTCGATCCATGGAAGTGGTGAAAGTGCAAAAAGATTGCTAATGTTTCAATATCAGTGGTGGGTTAGGACTTACCGGTGGAATAGTCGACGTAGGCAATCTTTTCGATTGCCTCAACGGTATTCATCAGGGGCTCGCCAGTGACAGCATCCTAGATCGTTACAGTGAGGTTAGGCGTGAGAAATACTTCACCATTATAGACCCTGTCTCTAGCTCTAACCTCCGCCGACTCATTCAAGAGCCAGGCGTTGCAATGAAGGACGACGATCTCTTCAAAATGGCAGACAAATTTCGGGATGCTGACTTCTGCGCCCAGCTTTCGTTGGTGAGAGACGCGAACATCAAACAAGGCTTTTACGAGATAATCGCCACTAACAATATTCCTTATCTTAATAGGGCGTGAATTCCATTATGCATGATTTTACTCAGGAGTATGACAAGGTTGGGGGAGAATCGTCCAAGTTGGCCATGTCTTGAGATAAACATTTTTCGTCAGCGACGCCTGATCCCAAACCCCCCCCCCCCCCCCCCACAAACCCCCCCACCCCACTCCCTCTTTCTTTTAAAAAATATTTTTTGTCCAGGGCCCCTCACTCCAAACCCCCCCCCCCCCCCCAACGAAACTCCCGCACGCTGCTGACTCTTAGTGCTTGAAAGTCTTATTTCGACAGGGTAAGAAGCTGCGTCACGTTGTGATATCAGGGAAGCGCGTTGGGCTCGAGTCATCTTTGGAACCTGAGGGCAGTACATGGCGCTTCGCGTGTGTTTAAATAGACCGCTCGCGCCATTCGGACAAGATACGTAGAATCCAGCTTATTAAACTCTCCACTATTGGCCGCCATTTTAACAAGCAAAAGAATTCTCTCGTTCAAGGCTCGTTCTCATAGCCTGGCAAAAACTTCACCGTCAGGTTATACAGGCGATTTGACTTCAGAGTCTTGTGGCCAAAGCTGCACACCCGCTCAATATCATGCCGACAATCGAAATAGTGCCCGCGCAATTCTTTGGCCCGTCCAGATGCCAGATACGCCACAGTATTGCCACACAATTCAGGCCCGTCTTTGAAAATATGTCGAATCTCCTTTTGAACCTCGAGTGTTGTGCCGCCTACGAGGACGATTTTGCATTAGCCCAGACCATTCGCTCAAGACGCGCAAAAGCAAAAACAACGTACCTGTAACCATAGCACCCCACACACCTCCCGGATGCAAACTATATGTGCAAATCTGCTCGCCGAGACCTTCCAGCTCCAACTCCTCCTGCAGCGTGGACGTCGCCCGTGCAACTGCCGCTTTACTCGAATTATAACTCAACCCCGTCGGCATGTCGATGGTCGCAGCGCGTGAAGCCAGGTTAATGATTGCACCGGTCTTCCTCTCACGCATACTCGGCAACACCTCGAAGATACACAGCATGGTGCCTTTGAAGTTGATCTCGATGGCCCGCCAGAAATCCTCGAAGCGGTCTTGCGACGCGAGCTTGCCATGCGATACGCCCGCGTTGTTCACCATGATATCCACCGGCCCGAGTGTCTTGGTTAGCGCGGCGAATGTCTCCCGTACGCCATTTACGTCGGTGATGTCGCACTTGTAAGTTTCGACTCGCACGCCTGCATACTTCTGGCATGCGGCTTTGGTCTCCTCTTGTCCTTCGACGCTGAGGTCTAGGAGGGCCAGATGGGCCCCGGAATTTGCTAGTGCGATTGCTATTGCCTGGCCAATGCCTTTTCGTGTCATTCGGTCAGTGTCGGTTTATCTATGTCCTTTACCTGCCCGTTCTTCACACCCATCTTGGTCGTATGAAACAAGGTTCATGATCAAGGATAGAGTTGATTCACATACCTCGACCAGCCCCTGTCACAACAGCAACTTTGCCTCGATTAGCACCCGCCAGCCGTTCTGGGAGTATTGGTCCGTACGGCTCATGTTGAAGAGGCAAAGTTGAGATGCCAAAATCTTTGGGATCCATGTTCTCTGGTCACCTTCTGATTCGACACTATTATCCTTTCTCACCCCTGCTGCTCAATAGTGATTCCCTAATATGAATTGGTGAGCCACGTGATTTGGGAATGATTAGTCACGTCTGAAGAATGTCCAAAGCTCTACTTTGATGTGGAATAATGCAAGGTTATGAATGGCTTAACAGAATATTGAAGTTATCGGAGAGTGATTTTGCCGCCTAGCTGGTGAGAGATCCGTGTATGTGGAGGTGGACAGGGCTTCTTCTGATGTTGTGGGGTCTCACCGAGTTGGGGTATTCATTTCTGCACGAATCTCCTAACCAAACCGACGATCAACATGTCAACCTGCGAAGTTTTGCTTTTCAAACTCACTAGTCTACGAATGAAAAGATGTCAACACTATGGTGACTTCAGCATCATTCAAAATTTATAAGACACACCCACGCAAATATTATTTGGTTCACAAGTCCAACAAGACGCAACACAGCCTTGGAGCGCCCAAAAAGGGTACCTCAGCCTTGTCATTTTTCTTACCATCCTCCCCACCCCCGCATCCGCACTCTCCTACTAGGTAGGGGTTTTTGATACCCAAGTTTGACTGGGCGTCTATACTGCTGATTGAAATCACTCCCAAAACCTGAGGGCAGAGTTATGTGCAAGACACCCCCATTCACAAGTAGCGTTGATCTTGATGAATTGATCAGCCTCCGGAAAGTTTTCGCCTGCCGAATGGCATTCGCAATTGAACTGAGCGAGCCATATGGCAAATCGTCAAGGGCAGTACACAACGTTGGTGTAGTATATCTCACCAACTTAATGATGTACTTCTACCATAGGAAGTGATTTCCCTATGGGTGGCACTAAACTAAGAAATATCCTGTCACGGGTGAGTGGCTCACGGGTCTTAAAGCGATGGCCATTTGCGAGCAGCGGTCCCGTCACTGGCCAAAGTCATAACCACTCCAGACAACTCCAGGTCGTAATCTCAATGCGTGCCCCTCAAATGCGAAAAACAACAGTGGTCGTTGATCGTTGATTCAAGGTAACATCATTAAATCGCCTTCGACCATTTGCGAGGCTCTCCTCCCCGCATTTGCCCCCTATCACTCGAAGAATGTGGGGTTTCATGGACGACCCTTTTTAGGCCGCACACAATCCTTGTTCCAATCTTTGCGGCATTGACCAAGGAACTACCATGACTTATAGCTTGTGCATCCGAGAAGGCCTCGGGGCCATGGGGTCGAGTTCGAGGCCTGTTAGAGATATCACTCCAGCGAAGAAAGTGTATATCCCCTCGCTTGTTGGCAAAATGGTGTTGACCCTTCACTTGATGCCTTGAAGCTATTCTTCATGTACGACGCCGATATGATGACAATCCGTTTCGATACTCACATCCCAGACAGTTGGATCCTGCTCTCGCTCGCAACTACCATAGCCTCATTCCTTCTCTTCCGAGCGCTACGCAAATCCAAGACCAAATATCACTACCCGCCAGGTCCGAAAGGCATCCCAGTATTCGGCAATATCTTACAACTCCCACCGAGATATCCTGGAGAGAAACTGCTTGAATGGGGAAAGCAATATGGAGACATGTTCGTCGCCTACCAAGCATCCACCCACGTCCCACTCATCGTCATCGGCCACAGAACAATACTAACATCAACAGGTTCACGCTGCAACTCGGCGCCCGCAAATGGGTGTTCGTCAACAGCTACAGCACTGCACGGGAGCTGCTGGACCGGCGTGCAAAACTATATAGCGACCGGCCCGAGTTCCCCGTGACGCAGGATATCCTCTCAGGAGGGAATCGTATCGTCATGATGGGGAACACGCCGCTCTGGCGCAATCTTCGCAAGATCATGCATTCGCTTTTGATGGCGAGTAATGTAAGTCTTGACGTGACGCCGTCTCCTGGATTTGATGTGAAGGGAAAAGAACCTTTCGCAAGGAATGGATATCTGTCGCTCTCTAGAACATATATGATCTCTTATGGGACCAGAGCTGATTGTACCGAGATGACAGTCAGACACATATGCACCGTTTCAAGACGTTGAGTCCCGGACATTGCTCTGGCAATATCTGCAGCGCCCCGAGGAGTTCTACAAGCATGGAGCGAGATTCGCAAATTCCGGTTCGTCCGACCCTCCTGATCCCCTTGATTGACGGTGGTAGTCCACCATGCCATCGATCTGATCAACGACGCATGCTGACACTGGAAATTGCACGTGAGCAGTGATATTCTCAGTGTAAGTCAAGCCTGACCTAGCCTAGCCATCTCCGACCCCATTTTCTCGTCCATCAGGAGAGGTAGTAGAACTAAAGACCCATCGCGCCCCAACAAAAACAGTGTCTTCGGGCGCCGCACAAGCATGGACGACCCGAAAGTCCAACTCCTATTCTCGACGATCGACGACTTCATGGAAACCCAAGCGTCGCCATCGACGAGCATGATCGAGCAATTTCCGGGCCTCGTCAAACTCCTCCCACGGGCACTGCAATGGTATCGCCCGAAAGCCGAGCGGGTATTTCGCAAGACGATTGGGTGAGCTTCACGAAATCTCTGGGTGTCCATATCTTCTTGGTGGATGGAATCGCTGAATATTTTGGGGTTGTTGCATCAACAGTGTATACGCGTCGTTCTTCGAGGAGCTCGAGCAGCGCATCAAGCAGGGCGAAGACCCGAAATGCTTTGCGCGAGATATGAGCGTCATGGCCGACAAGCATGGCTTCAATGCGGCACAGAAGTATTTCTGCGGTGTGTATACCTTCCACTCCCACTCCCACTCCCATGTCATATCCTACCCCATTCCAATACTGACCGCTGTATGTCTGTTGTCTGTACAGCGGGATCGATCATCGAAGCCGGTAGCGACACGACACGCAACCAGATCAACGTGATGCTGGCCGCGGCCGCCAAGTACCCGGGTTGGGTGCGAACCGCACAAGCCCAGCTCGACGCCGTGTGTGGTGAGGCAGCACACCTGCCGAGCTTCGACGTGAGCCCCCTCCCTCTGCATCCAATATCCCCGATCCTTTTCGAGGGAGCAAAACAGATCAGGATGATTGACACTCCCCACAAACTCGCAGGACTGGCACGCCCTGCCCTACATGCACGCGACGATCAAAGAATCGCTGCGGTGGCGGCCCAACATGACGGCATCGGGGACGCCGCGCGCGCTGAGCGCCGACGACAGCTTCGGCGGGTACACGTTCGAGGCTGGCACGGTCTTCAGCTACAACCACTACGGGCTGAGCCACGACGGGAAGCAGTTTCCGGACCAGCACGACGCGTTCCGCCCCGAGCGCTTCCTGGACGACGACCTGTATGATCCGCTGAAGGGCCATCTCGGGTTCGGCGTCGGTGAGTGGTTCCCTCCCATTTTGAATCTCTTCATGTCGAAAGGAATGCCGCCCTCTGGGGTCACTGACGTGATTGAATGCAAGGCCGCCGGATCTGTCCCGGCTCACACCTGGCCGTGCGCAACATGTTCCTCTCGTTCGCGCGCCTGCTGTACTGCTTCGACTTCGAAGAGATCCCGGGCCGCGAGATCAATGTCTTGGAGATCGACCCGTTGGCGCACGACCATACCCCGTTCCAGATCCGAATCGTGCCGCGGAGTGAGAGGCACGTCGCGCTCATTGAGCGAGAGTGTGGGCTTGTTGGCCGGGAGATCTGAGAAGCTCGGATGAGATGAGGCCTAACTACCTAGATAGTGTACTTATTTCTCTAGGTATGTTGGTTTTGGGTGGTGGAACTGTCTGAGAGAATAGTCCATCTGTGAGCATTACCCCGACCGAACCATTTGCAGATGATAAGTAGATGTTCACCAATTACAATTCATCAGGACCTTGGAAGCCAGGCATGGTACCTGCCAGAGATACTACTCAGGTACAGAACTGATCAAAACTTGAAGAAAAAATACTGTGTTCTGAAAGTACTAGCTAGATAAGTCTAATAATACAATTCGTGTCTCTTAACGGCTTGAATGAAGTACTGCATCCCACAGAGAACCGGTAAGGTCGTAATCAGGAAGTGTTCTTTTCGCATGCAGTGACCGATAAACCAGAAAAGGAATCGGTTATTCTGAGGTTCCGCAATGAGCTCTACCGTTGCTATTCTCAATTCAAACCATGCCTCTGGATTAATGACCACGAAACCACTGAAAGAACTCAGGTGGGGACACCACTCTGATTTGTCGTTACTCTGCTAATGGGTGCACTTGTACCATCAGCGTTCTCTCCCAATGCCAATAGTCCATCCTTGTGATAGGGTTTCTTTGCAGCTGCCGCCTTCTTCTCGTCATATCTCCATATCCCGCCTGTCTTGTCTGGAGCAACACCTTCCCAACTATTCGGGCCAAATCCACTGATCTTTTGCACCAAGGCTTGGAATGCTTGCTCAGCAGGGCTCTTAGGATCGGCTTGTGAGAAGAAAACTCTTTGCCATTCACGTTTCTCATCTTGCTCCTGCTTGCGGAGAGCACGCTGAGCGTTTTCAATCCGTGATTTGAAGTGTGACGTGGCATCCATGTCACCTTTTTCGATACTTCGAGCAACATTTGCCCATGCTTTCCTGCTTTCAAGAACGTCTTGTTCTTCAAGAGAAGCGACACTGAGTCTGGACAATTTGATATCTGACGGTTTGAATGTCTGTATCTCCTTGGCACGCTTGCCCTCGCCCTCTTTCAACGTGAAAGCATCAGACCACTGTCCATCGGCAGAATAGAGAGGATTTTTCTCAGATCCCTCTCCATCTTTCCACAGAGTAGCGGTAAAGCTATTCTTTTTACCCGACACCCATCCCTTGCCGGTGAAGTCAATCTTGGAAATGTAGCCTGAGCTGGAGACAATATGAATGAACTTGCCCAGCTCAACAAAAGGCGCACCGTATATCAGACTCTCTATGTGCAGTGTAGGTAGGCAGATCAAATATGACTCGGGTGTATCACTACCAGGAGGATATAAGGTCAAGAGCGAGTGACCAATCTGCTTGATGTGGATAGTGCGACTGAAACTCGCTTTCTGGCCATTATAGCCCTGAAGTTGAATTCGATGTTTCTGATTCGTGATGCAATAAGCAGTGACAGGAGGATGATGGCTGACTTGCTCTGAG
Source organism: Exophiala bonariae (assembly GCF_035927105.1). Lineage (NCBI taxonomy): Eukaryota > Fungi > Ascomycota > Eurotiomycetes > Chaetothyriales > Herpotrichiellaceae > Exophiala > Exophiala bonariae. Next base: position 2,731,747 of record NW_027042476.1, on the reverse strand, counting down.
ACAAGAGTAGTCTGTCCAAACTCATCATCCCACGAACCAATGAATAGCTCTCCCAAGAAGGGATTGAGAGGCTTCTTTTCGGAACCCAGTTTCTCAGAGCGAGAACAATACTGCTGTTTCAAAGTGTTGAGAAGCCACTTGAGGACGAGGAGAGCACGTTTGGCGGGATCCTTCTCTTGAGTGATTGCGATCCATAAGGATGTATTTTCTGTCCAGTAAGCAGAGAATTCGACCAAGGATTGTGTCGATAATATGAACGCAGGGGCGGTCAATGAGGCCAGGTCACCATTGAAGGAAGCAATCGACTATGTTTGTTAGTGAATGGCTAACTTCTGGTAGTTGAGAAATGACTGCGCACCTTTAGAAATGACGACCATGATCCTTTGCTCTGAGCAGGGACGGCGCCACCTTCAGCTTCTGCCGGCATGATGTAGTTGTAAGATAGTGAATATCAGGGACACCACGGTCGTGTCTGAGGAGTAATAGCGACAATAGCAGAATAAATTGGTAATACTAGTCCCAAGCAGTATAATTCTAAGTGTGGTGTAAGAGAGTAGTGAACAAACCGCCGATCGTGAGGGTCTTGATGGATGTTAAGCGAGTGGAGAGAACGATGGAGAGACAGAAGTCTTGATTTCTTCGACTTGACCACGCGACAAGGGATCGATCAAACAATGATCAAATGTTGTAGGTCCGGACTTGAAAGGTGTGTGGTAGCGAATGGCTGCAAGGGGTTGATGATAGGTGTGACGGTGGAGGCGAAGTGATGCAGGGATATGACGAGGGGTACGAAGGAGTTGGGAAAGAGAATTGGAGATGCGGGAAAAGTGACATCAACGCTTCGGCCGCTCCCTCCAGTTCCAGATCGAACCACATCCATATTCGTCCTAGCCATGTCACGTGCCGTTACTATATCTACGGCGGAACAATTGATTACGGTGAAACATTTCTCACATTTGAAGCTCCATTGTTTGGGGTTCACATGGTCATGCTCCTGTACTAAGTACTAAGCCTAGGAGGCTCTTGAACTTTTCCACCTCTGACCCTCAGTAACGTTGCCCTACAACTGACCAGCAGTGTTGAAATCCTTCAGACCTTCCGTCACACGAGCGCTCATGGTCTTCTCACCCTCACGAACCCACACGCGAGGATCGAAGTACTTCTTGTTGGGCTTATCATCTCCATCAGGGTTGCCCACCTGCTTCATGAGGTAGTCCTTCTTGTTCAAAACATAGTCGCGAATACCGGTCAAGTAAGCATATTGCAGGTCAGTGTCAAGATTGACCTTGACGACACCATAGCTGATCGCATCGGTGTATTCTTTCTTGGTGGAGCCTGAGCCACCGTGGAAGACAAGGAACACTGGCTTGTCTGACTCGGTGGACTCCTTTTCCTTGACATACTTCTGGTGTTTATCGAGCAATTCGGGGTGGAGCTTAACATTGCCAGGCTTGTACACACCGTGGACGTTACCAAAGCCCGCTGCAATTGAGAAGTAAGGAGAGATCTTCTTGAGAGTAGTGTAGATCTGGTGAATATCCTCGGGTTGAGTGTAGAGAGAGTTGTTGTCAACATCTTCGTTGTTCACGCCATCCTCTTCACCACCAGTAATACCAATTTCCTATGCCCAAAGTCAGCATACATCTTCCCACAGAGTCACAAGCTAATATCCTTACCATCTCAAGCCATTGCTTCATGGGAGCTGCCCGCTTCAAGTACTTGGCAGTTGTCTCAATGTTCCAGGCGACATCTTCTTCAGACAGATCGATCATGTGAGATGAGAAGAGGGGCTCTCCGTGCTGCTTGAAGTATTTCTCATCCGCATCCAACATGCCGTCGAGCCATGGAAGAAGCTTCTTGGCGCAATGATCAGTGTGCAGGACGACTGGGATGCCGTAGGCAGGGGCAACAGCTCGGATATATTCAGCAGCCGCGATGGCACCCGCAATGGAAGCTTCTTGGTTGCCATTTTTGACGCCCTAAGCAGTGTGTGTTAGGACTTGTTGATTGAAGTTTCGCCTCTTCCAAGCCACAGAGGGGCTACAAACCTTGCCCGCGAAATATGCAGCTCCTCCCTGAGAAGCTTGGAGGATGATGGGAGATTTGGCATCTCGGGCGGCTTCGAGAGAAGCAACCACGGTCGAGGAAGAGGTCACATTCTGGAGAGAAATGGTGGTTAGCAGGGTCGGGAATGGCTGGGGCACGTGCTTACAATGGCGGGGATGGCATAGTTGTTGTCCTGAGCATGTTTGAACAGAGCTAGGACATCATCGCCGACGATGACACCGGTCTTTCTGGAGAGGACGTCCTGGACACCCATGATTGAGGATTGTTGAGTGGGGTATTGTCTGTTGGAACTGTTGGGGCTGCAAGTATCAAGATCAGATGTGAGATCCAAGTGAAGGTCAATGAAGCTCACAGGCAGGAGTACGATGAAGGAAGAAAATAAAATGAAGAGAATGAGAACGAGAACGAATTCAATCGGAAAAGACCCAGGATGTTTTAGGACTGTGTTGGGATACTATTCGTCCTCGTCTTGGTAGCTGGTCGGGAATGGGATACTCGTGAATCTGAGAATGAGGGGCACTGACACAGACACAGGGAGCCTCCACCACCTGCAGCAACTGCCCTACGACATCATTCGAAAACAAAGGAAGGATCCACCGAGACCTTTTCTTCTTGGCGTTCTTTTTTTCTGCCAGTGTGCAAATGCTCTCTGCTTCCGATAACTGCTCCCTTTGCCCCTCACCCAATGGCTACCAACTCGGTAACTAACAAGGCCTCTCCCCATAACAAGAAGCCCCCGCTGCTCCGATTTATCCCTCATTGCCCGTTCTTTTCTATGGAGAAGATGCTCCAATACTAGGAACTGGCGGGATTTCGCGGAGTCTCATCTCGGTCAATCTGGACCGAACGCAAATTCTCCAGCCTCAAGTCTCCTCGCGCCAGAAGAATTGTGGGTAGTGGGTTGTGGGTTGCCATGGAAGGGACGGAAGCGTGGGACACATTGACAGCGATGCAAGGTCACGTTTGTACTTTGTTTATTCCCAGTAGTAAATCCACCAACCATCTAGTGTGAGATATATATGTGCAGATGATTTCTCGCATGTCTAAATTCGATACCTTTATCAAGAGCACATGGGATCGACCTTATCTACAGCTTCAAACCTCGAGGTATAGTTTCGAGTGGGGGTGGCACATGGCATTCAAAAAAGAAAATGCTCAAGCCCAACAGAAAATTCGGTTGACATTCCAAGTGCATTTATGCGACAGCATCATCGCCTGGTCGCTCCAGCTCATAGAAAAGTAGATATACTTCTCGCTGCATCGAAAGAACATCCGCAGTGCGCGTCTCTTTGATCTTCTCATCCGAGATGCGCCACCATCGATCATTGGATTTCTTGCGTCGGCGAAACTTACTCCCAACTGCGGATTCATGGGTCCTGATCTGAGGTTTAGATGTCTGCGTTTCTGATCGCTGAACGGGTGGCATCACTGGCTCCGTCTCTGCCGTCTCGGTTATAGGTGTCGCTGTAGAAGTAGGTACTCCCTGCGACTCAGGTCTGCTATTGCCTGTGGACAACGAAGCAGTCGAAACAGAGACGCTACTTCCGTCAGAAGGGCCATGACTGACCCCGTTAGCTTGCATCGCTTCCACATTGGGACTCGGTAAGGCTGATGGTGCTGTGCTGCCATTCCGACTCGCGAGGGCATACGCTGCGAAAGCATCGGGTGTTGCAAATGGCGGGTATAGGTGATTGCGTCGAAATGACTCGTAATGACCACTGTTATGACTTCCTTTGTGGCATACAACCCCGAGGAGTTTGTACCAGTGTTCGTTCAAAAGGCCTCCCAATCGAAGTCTCTGGGTATATGAAACTTTGGCTAGGTTCTTGGTCGAGTAGCTTCCAGGGTCATACATTGATCTTGACAGGTGAATAGCAATCACTTTGGGAAAAACAGTGATTCGGGTGGACTTTCGGATTTTCGACTTTGGCGCCTGTTTGGAATCTGGCAGGGCGACCCCCTCTAGCACCTTTTCTGGATCCTCGCGGAGTGCTTCTTCGATCAGGTCGATGTCCCTTTGCAGTGCCTCTCGGTCACCCTCGGAGCTTGCAGATTTTAATTTGCTATTCTTCCATTCCACTGCATGGTTTAGCCGGCATTTGTCGCACTTGAAATCGTCGATCTCTTCACTTTTCAACAGGATGTCAAAACAGCTATCCAGCGACGTTGAGCTCTTCTGCGGGACGTTCAAAGTCAATGAGACAAAAGTTGTCGCACTGGGCTTGGTCTTGTAGCCACAACGTAAGCACGTTATTTGTGACTCTATCCGTCCTTCGAATGGAAATCCCCCATTGGTTCCGACAGTCGCCCTGGTTGAGATCGAGGTTTCTTTGGTGGGATTCTGTCCCGGCTCCTTTGGCTGTCCATTCTCAACCAGCTTCTGGTCTGCTCTCTGCCGAGCTCGTTCAGCTGCATGGTATTCGTCACAAAGACGTTCGAGGACTATCTGCAAGAACTCTTGAGCATCCTGTTGGTTCCGGCTTATCCGTGTCTGAAATGCCCGTTCTAGCGCTTCTATCATGGGTCTTGCACTGATCGTCTTCTTGTATATGGGCCGCTCGTTTAGCGCATCGAGCATGTCTTTCAATGCTTTAGTCACCGGGCCCTTTTGTAAATTGACTATTTTTTCAGGTCTTTCGCCCTTTCGTAACACCGTCGGGGCGGCTTCGTAGATCTCCAGTCCCTCAAGTTGCCTCCGATGCAGCTCTTTTATTAGGTATAACCTCAGGTCACCCAGACCTGCCAGGGCTTGGAGAACCGAGTTGATGAAGCAATCATTGGCCGGGTTCGATAGTCCGATGATGGTGCGTTTCCGTCCATCGTTGGTATTGTAGGAATTTTCGCCATCGATGAAAAAGGTAGGACCGAAGACATAGAAGGCGGCGATGGCTGCCAAAGATGCGCCAGCCGCATAGGCGGCGACGGTGGTTGGCTTGTCAGGCATCCGTCTGCTGCTGATGATTTGCGATCATCCTCGGGTTATTCGGGTTCGACACAGGGATCACGACATCTTCGTATATGGTGGCTGGAGTGATATGTCGCCGGGTACAGGCCTGTGAGTAGCTGTCGGGATGTAGAATATCGCTTGGGTCAAAGTAATTGAGGCAAGTTGAAATGAAGAATGTCGAGGAAATCTGGGGTAAAAGGTTTCTGCTCGGCCCAGCTGGGTGGTGGTGATTTGGGTACGGAGAACGGAGCACAATTACTGAAAACTGAAATCATTGCAACCCTGAGTGATAGGGATGCCTGGACCCAGAGCAGTGGTGGCCTCGGACATTTGGTAGGTGCCTGGAGCGGCCGATTATTGCATCCGCTCGCTTGTGCTGGTGGCTTTTTGGGGGTTGGTCTTTAGTGGTCGATCTACTTGCCAAGGGCTTAGTTGGTGCCCAGAAGGTCTCAGCCATAAGCCCGGTATTGATTGAGTGGAGGTGTCCTTGGGCTTTCGCTGACATGGATCCGGATAATGCACTCCTCGAGAGGCTACGGAGCACATTTCGACAGTGCTTAGACCCAGCATCAAAAGACACCCTACCACCTTAGCTAGAAACACTTGCGAAGTTCGACATGGATGTCGTCCCTGGTGGAGCTACGCATCAATGCCCTTCGACTTCTAATCAATGTTTCGTCAACATCCTGGGATGAGGAAGCGTAATTATGGTAAATAATGTCAAGGGCCTGTGGGTTACTGACGGGTGAGGGTCGGAATCTCGATGTACGATGTACGATTTTCCGACTTTCTCGTCCCTAATAAAGCTGCGAAGGCATATCCGTCAACCATGACATATCTCCAAAGATATCAAACTGGATGCCGGACGTGTTCATATGACGAACTAGATTCTCGACGTCAAGATCAGACTCTAGGGAACCAGATCTCGTCATAAATTCCATCCCAATGGGTGCCCAAGCATCAGTATGGATTGCCACTTGAGATTCGGTGCCCGTCTGGAAAACGGGTTGTGGCCTTTGACCTGCCAATGTATACGGCAGAAGACCATCTATGCCCAGAGTTTGCCTGGAATCCGACTTTTTTTCCTGCTGCAAAACCTGGTTCGAGAGCAAGCTTAGTGCTGTTGCACAGCGTCTCGCCAGATTGGTAAATGCCTGATACCGGCTCAAAATATTAATCGCTTTATCCCACGCGTCCGAGACAGCTTGTTCAGTGATTTCTGCTAGAATGGAAGGGCTCAGTCTAGCTGCAACCAACACTGTTGCGGCTGTGTAGACATAGTAGATACTGTACCACCAGGCTGGAAGAAGATCGTCAACGTTGCCTATGTCTTTCCCCGATAGTGTTTGATCAAAGCAATTGATCGCATTGAGTGCCGCCCTAATACAAGCCACGGAAAATTGAAGCGCAATCTTGTCAGGTAAAGAGTCTGTTATGGACGTGGGATCTGCCGTCCGAAGCGCTTTCGCGGAGCAATATCTCGCCAAGATTGGTCTGAAAAGGAGGATCTTGACATGGGTGTACCTGATGTGAAGAACAATACGATGACGCTCACTAGGATCCGCTTGAGTATCATTTGGCCGGAGGCGTAAATAAATCGGTAAACTTTGGCACCAGCAAGACAATTTGTGGTCGAGTTCTAGGAGGCTGCCAACTGCCTGGGCCCCAAGCGAACCGAAATAGACAACATTCAGGTTTTCACCGTCACCCTCAGTAATATCCGAAGTGTAGAGGGTGATAAGTGTCTCGTTCATGAGGCGATATAACCTCAGAGTTTCGATAAAGAAATGAAAGTCTGCCGTGGAAGAACTGGGAAGATGAGTCATATGGCATTGACATTGTATTCCGTCAGGGTGTGGCAATGGGAGAGGAATTGTGATCGAAGCCTGGGGTGTGATCATTGCAGACCTTCCAAATGTCATGGACAAAGTCTGGTCCAAGAGAACACAGCCATACCAGAGCCTGCGCAGTACTTCTCTTTGAAGAGGGGGCTCTTTTGAACTTGTCGAAGGGATATCGAGCCTTAAGCTCTGAGCAACCCGAATGGCGAATCCTACATAAATCCAACACTGTTGAGGGTTGTTTGTGCTTTGTAAATACTGTCCTAACAATAGAAAGCACTGCACAGAGAGGATTGAACGTTGTTCGACAATATCGAATTGCAGAAGATCTTGGGCACGATTGTAGAATACTTTCGCGGTCGACACCCTTTCGTTTGGCGCTGTCGAAGAATCAAGATTACATGCTATGCCGAATATAACATTGATCATGCAGAGAAAAGTGAGGCCATCATCCCCAAGATCTTCTCCTGTCCATAGTCGCCGATACAGTGTTTGAACCTGTTCTAAATCGACAAAAGGATAAAGAGTTGCGGCCAGCTGGCGGTAGACGAACATCAGATGGTCCGCCTGGGGGCGTGAGGGAAGAGCATAGTCAGGTAGTCGACGCCTTCGACCGGGGACTTGTTGGGGGCGAGGTCTTCTCAGCGGTGAGTTCGAAGAGTGTTGAGATCCGTTAGAGTGGCGGGCAGATTTGTCTTGATCAATAAGACCTCTTATGAGGTGCATAAAGCTCGGAGCGTTGGATTGACGAAATTGTTCTGGAGTACCATCGTCGCCATGTTCATCAAACCCCATCATCGCGTTGCTTTCGATGTACTGCTCGTCGACCTCAACGGAGGGTTCACGGTTAAGTAGAACAGGACGCTGAGTCTGAGACATTCCTTCCTTGGAGGATGACACAAGAGAACGATTTTCACGTTCCAGCTCGTCAATTCTCTGCGAGAGCCTAATCATTTCCTCCGTCTTGGTCTTGGTCGCACCTCGTCCTCTACGTTCACCCCATTCGCATATTGAGGCCGGATCATTCCTCCTCAGGCATGGCCCGCATACTGCAATGAGAGTCTGCATCAGATATATGTTCGACCAACGTGAACTATCTTATAATATTTCAGGCGCAACGAGAGAATCAAACCCGGAAGCAGGGATTGGGTTAGACAGAAATAGCAAAAGGAATACCTGGTTTGACTGCATCACACTTGGCCTTCCGAAGCCTGCATTGATCACAAGCAGCGGCCACACGGGGACGTTTGGCAACTGGAGACCCTTCATCTTCTTGATCTCCTGTGTCAGTGATGCTCAAGGAGGATCGTCTGCGGGCGAGTGGCATTGTGTTTGCAATTAAATATATATAAATATATATCAGTGGGTAGATGAAAATCAGCTGGGAGCATCAGTCGGATGCGAGCCGAGGTGAAACTCTCCAAGCGACCGAAGTGTTTGTCATTCTAATTGGCAGGTCGACTCGAAATGGAAACACGTGATGAAAACGTTTCAGGTTTGGATAAAAACATGACTCCTGACCTTGGCTTGGGACATAAACACGAGTCACGCATTGCAACTGTCTTCAGTATTACCGTCTCACTCACTGAATATGCTTGTTGTAGTTGAAGAGTACAACCCGGAATGGCCTATTCAATTCCAGGAAATCAAGCGAGAAATCGAGCAAGCCCTCCTAGGAGTACGATATATCTCAATCGAACATATCGGATCAACGTCAGTGCCCGGATTAGCTGCTAAGCCAGTTATCGATCTTGTAGTAATCAGCGAGCGAGACGACGTCAATGGTGTCATCCACGCTCTGACCGCCAAAGGAGGATATATATATGCCGGGGAATTGGGAATACCAGATCGACATGTCTGCCGCAAAGCAGATGGCATTCCGGCCCGAAACCTGTATGTCACAGTCCAGGATTGTCAGTCGGTCAGAAATCATCTTGGTGTGCGTGATGTCTGCCGGAGGAATGCCAGTTTGAGGGATCAATACGGGCGATTCAAAATGGAGCTATCTCGACGGGAATGGAGAAATGTCGACGAATATTGCGAAGCCAAGAACGACATTGTCTGCATGATTTTGGAGCAGGCGGGACTCAGCGAGGAGGACCGTGATGCTATACGTCGTGTGAACACCACCGTCTAACAAGTAACTGAGTATGACCTCATAAAAGCCCCTCCTAGTCCGACTTGGAGGAAGGAAGAGCCGATGGTCTTGGACAGATGTTGCGGTTCACAACTAGTAAGATGCACGACATGTGAATCGGTTGAGGTTTGTGGCACAACCAGAAAGTGAGAAACGAGCGATTTCGATCGATCACAACTGGATCCAGTGTGGTTCTGAGTGAGGCAAGATGGGCGGGATGGAGCGAGAATGACACCTGTCGAATCAGATTGCCATAAAGCGAGTCGAAAGAATGTGCGGGAAAAGAGGCGAAAAAACGCTTGAATGCGGGAAGTGCAACGGTTTTTCCCTGGGCGGGTTAGAGCCCAAGAGACAGTCTCTGCTCGGTAGAATAGGCACCATAAGGCACCCATGGGCCATGCAGCTGCCACTCCAATGGGCATCGACAGGCTTCGGGTGGCCCATTGTGGCTTGCTTTAGGCTGCCGAAGGTGCCCCCCTCGGCCCATTGTTGCAGAGACATCCACCCACCCGCGAATATTTGGTCCCTGCAGGTTGGATCCGATTGCTGCAGCTGCGGTTGGTCAAGGCTCAGGGCAATTGTTGCTCTGTTGAGCCAAATATCAAAAGAATTCAAACACCGCAGAAACTGTAAAAGATAGCCCTGGAGGTCTCTCACGCGCGTCCCAGTTTGATTTTGAAACAAACCACTTTCTTCCTTTTGCTCCTTCTTTCCACAACTTCATTTCATTCCCATTCTTCTCACCTTTTCCCCCTTGTAAATAAGATACATCATCGTTTCCTTATTGAGTTCATCTCTTTCAAACAACACGCCCACGTCACTCGCTGTATATCCGTGTTGAACTCACCCCCTACCAGGCATATTCAACCCGCATATCTCTTTCTCCCCACCGTCTTACAATCAACATACTGGGCTGGATCCCATTGAGATTATGAACATTCGCTGCTAATCACCACTCGATTCGAACCATCGAACCCGGCCACCATGTCTGCTACCATTCACTCTCGACAGGATGATGGCCTGTCTCCCAGCGAGCAGGTCTTGAAATTGATGTCCAATCCTTTCCAGGCATCGGTACGAATTGACTGCCATCCCACGAGAGACATATCGCTAACTCACGTTCTAGCTACAAACCAATGCCTTTTGGGCCTCTCTTGCGACCTCACTGGGCGTCAGTGCCGGTCTGGCTCTCCTCTTTTGCTTCATCCGCCCCCGACATGCTCTCGTATATGCCCCAAGACTGAAAAACTCGGATAAAGAACATGCTCCCCCTCCTCTGGGCAAGGGACTATTCAGCTGGATTAAACCTGTCAGTAAAGCCAACGATGAATTCTTAATGGACAAAATCGGTCTGGATGCCGTCCTCTTCCTGCGCTTCACCCGAATGCTGAGGAACATATTCTTGATCTTGGGTTTACTTGGAATTTGCGTCATGATTCCAGTCAACATCACCATGTCCAACAAATCCATCACCGAGGGGTTGAGCGCCTTCTCAATCATGACGCCTTTATACATCTGGGGTAGAGGATTATGGGCCCAAGTGGTCGTGGCATGGTTGATTGATCTGGTCGTCATCTACTTTTTATGGCACAACTACCGGCGTGTTCACCGCTTGAGAAGAGCCTATCTCGAAAGTCCCGACTATCAAAAAAGTCTGCACGCTCGAACACTCCTTATTCGAGACATATCGCCCAAGGATCGGACCAATGAGGGTCTCGCCAGGATCCTCAACGAGACAACCTCCACAGGTACTGCCGCAAAGACCACAATTGGCCGAAATGTCAAGGTTCTGCCCGAGTTAATTGAAGAACACGAAGAGGCTGTTCGAGAACTCGAGTCCATTTTAGCCAAGTACATGAAAAATCCGGATCGCTTGCCACCAAATCGACCGCTGATGAAGCCTTCTGGAAAATACAAGGGTCAGACAACAGGCGGCAAGGTTGACGCGATTGATCTTTTGACTGACCGCATCCGGCGTCTCGAAAATGAGATCAGTGACATCAGAGAGCGGATCGATAATCGGGACCCTATGCCTTATGGATTCGCAAGTTGGGACAGTGTTGCGGATGCTCACAAAGTGGCTTTCGCCTGTCGAAGCAAACGTCCAGGTCATACCAAGATTCGCTTGGCTCCACGACCCAATGATCTCATTTGGGACAACCTCAAGCTATCTCGGTCTTCGCGCAAACGCAAGCGGTTCATGAATGCGGTCTGGATCACTGTGTTGACCATCTTGTGGACACCCATTAACGCCGGCATTGCCGTTTTTCTATCCAATCTTTCAAATCTCGGTCTAGTGTGGAAAGATTTCGACACCCAATTGAAGGCTCACAAAACCTGGTGGGCCGTTGTGCAGGGTATCGCAGCTCCAGCCCTTACATCCTTGGTCTATCTGGTCCTTCCTAGTGTTTTTCGACGTCTCCAGATTCGTGCTGGCGATGTTACGAAAACCGATCGCGAACGCCACGTTCTTCGAAATCTTTACAGCTTTTTCACTCTCAATAATCTGATTGTTTTCTCCATCTTCTCGGCGGTCTGGCAATATGTTACCATCGTTATTGACTTCAACGACCACGGGGATGATACATGGACAGCTCTACGCAAGGGAAATTTCTTCCTTATCGTTACAACCACATTGTGTCAAGTTTCACCGTTCTGGGTGACTTGGCTTCTTCAGCGTAACTTGGGCGCGGCCATTGACCTTGCACAATTATGGCAGCTGGCTTATGTCTGGTTCGCAAGAACGTTCATGGCGCCTACCCCTCGACAAAACATCGAATGGACAGCACCACCGTCCTTCGAATACGCCAGTTATTACAACTATTTTCTATTTTACACTACCGTGGCACTCTGTTACTCAACTCTGCAACCCATCATCTTGGTTGTAACAGCATTGTATTTCGTCATCGACGCATTCATGAAAAAGTACCTTCTGATGTATGTATTTGTTACAAAGACCGAATCGGGCGGTCAGTTTTGGGTCACTATCTTCAACCGGATCATATTTGCGGTCATGTTGTCAAATTTCGTTATCGGGGTCGTCGTTAAAGCACGTGGTGAGTGGAGTATGGTTATTGCCATTGCACCTCTCTTCATCATTATGGTCTTGTTCAAGTGGTATTGCATGAAGACGTTCGACTTGGACCTGAAGTATTATGTCCGTCAGGGTATGCATGACATGGAAAGATTACCTACAGATGGCAAGGCTCATCGTGTCGAGAAGATCTCATCCAAATTTGGTCATCCAGCACTCTACAAACCACTCATCACGCCAATGGTTCACGCGAGGGCCAAAAACATTCTCGCAGAGATTTACAGAGGGCGATTGAATTCGGAAGGTGGTCAGTCGATGGCAGTCTCTGACATCGCCATGCAACCCATGTCACAATCGGGTGCACCTGACCAAGACTTGCCATTTGAAGTTGTACCTGAAGCACAACAGGACTTTTCCTACTACAAGAACAGATCCGACTTTAAGGAGGAAGGTGGCGACATGTTTACTGACTCTCGAAGCACAACTCCTGTGTCTTTCATGGCGGGCGGTGCTAAGGATGGACTTTTGTCAGGCAGTACCCCTGGGTCGTCCAGAGATACCAGTCCTGCCCCTCAACACCCTCGGGCAATTGCCCGCAAAGATTATAATCATTCCCATGTTCCTCCACAATTTTTGAGATCTCAGCCGCCAACATCTGATCCCTACGATGACCGAGCAAACCTTTTGGCTGGTGTTGGCGATATCAGGCCTACAAATGGTGAATTTATGCCGAATGCATACAGAGATACCAGTGGGACAAATACCCCTGGAGATGAGTTGAACTCGGGGTATGATTACTTCAGGGGACGGAAATGATATCTTCCGGGCGCCTCCCCTGACCAAGACAAATTGTTGAAGGTGGTGTCTTCCTAGTTTGTACAAAGAAACGTATTTAATGATGCTATGACAGAGATAGAATGCACAATTGAATAGGGCGTTCTCTACCCTTATTTCGCAGTTACTTACTAAGGCGTCTACATGGTTCCATGCTCACAAGATCTAAATCCTTACCATCTTATTCCCATCGATATCGACTACCACCCGCGTCCTACATCACGAGTATCGTAATTCCTTGTAAGATAAACAGTAAGCTCTCCAACCACATCGGCTAAGATTAAGGTTAGATGCCCACCCTTTGAAAGAACTCCATCGTTAGAATCATATAGTCTCCTTCAGCAATCTTCCATGATTGTCGATAGCGGCAACCATGTCACCAGCTTGAGCCTCATCACCTACTTGGACACCTGCGTCCCATCGAGCTCCTGCATTGGAATGGACGGCCTTGCGTGCTCTCGTGGACGACGATACCCCAGGCGATCTCCAGCACCATATAGATGCGTAACTCGGTGGGAAGTCCCAACCGCTCTCGAGACGCTCGATGGCCCACGTCGGCTACCTTCATGACCATCCTCGACACTTTGCACAGGCGTACGCCGCCATGTACCCCTGACCGACCTAGCCGGCGGCGTCCAGCCCCACGGTTTCGCCCATCGAGGCGCTGAGTACGGCGGATGCCCGCCCTCCTCGCTGTCGCAGGCGATATCCCGGAGTCGAAGTCGGCGGTCCTCTCGCTCGATATACCCCTCCACCGCGGCGAATAGTTCAGCGTTCGGGGCCGCGAGGCTGGCACCCCTGTTGACCACGTATTCCCGCAGCGTCGCGAGCTCTGTTTCGCGCGTTTGCAGCTCGTTGTTGCTCAGTATGATGTGTCTGAGCATTGGTTTATCCGTCTTATTCGCCTGTCGTAGCACCTGGTTGAATTTCCGCCGGCATAGCGCCAGGTGCGAGTACATTGCGTCGAGATCGGCCACGATGTCGTCGTATTCTTCGGCTATTTCGACTGAGTAGACCTTTCTTCGTGGCGTACTGCTGGTTTGGGTATTTCTCGAGGGGCCTGGTGCTGTTGGGACTGGTTCAGGGCGTGAAATGCTAATAGAAGGATCTGCGTCTTCAATGCTTTCGTTTCGATTGATATCGAGGGATGAACGACCTCTGAAGACGGCTCTAATTCTCTCCTGTAATGCATCTTCTTGATTAGAGACAGTGGATGCTGTACGTAGATCTGTAGGTCGACGTGCTGGATATCTCGATAGTTTGAGAGCCTCGTCATTGGCGTATGGGTCGAAAGGAGTAGCTAGGCCTTCATCATCGCTTTCGTCTTCTTCTTCGTCATCCTCGTAGGCAGTATAGTCGTCTCTACCACCGCCACGAAGTCGAACAACGTTGATAGCTTGTTCTACGTCACTATAATAGAAGTCGTCTTCTCCGTTATCTCTACCATAAGCCTTGGGAATGGGGCCACGAAGTCTAGGTGGACTACTAGTATCTTCTGATTGGTCCACACCGCTGACATCTAGAGATTTCATGAGATCAATCCTAGGGCGCCGATTAAGGCTTAATTCTTCATTCTCAGACTCTTTGTCGGGGAGCTCAGGACCTTGGAAGTCTTTCCAGTCGTCCATGACGATGATTTCTCGCCAGGAGTCTAACGGTTCCTCTTCGTTGCCATTCCGTGCTATATTTGTTGCTTGGAACTGTTCAGACTTCTCTACACTTCTCTTCCTTGCTTGCTTTATCACAAATGGTGCTTTAATCCCTTTGGAGGCCCTTCGAATAGGCGAGTTTTCTGTATCTTGGCGCTGTGGCTTCAGCGGTTGAGGTGGCAAGGCCGGGAGAGAGATGTGCTGTTCACGCTTCATTCTTCCTTTGGATGTGCTTCGTCGTCGCTTGAATGGATGATAGCGCTTGTCCTGTAGTTCAGAGGTTAGACGAGAACGAGAACGCAGTGGGAATGATTGCTGCCATTGCCGAACTCTCTCCTGTCGAGCCACGTAGTTATCTGAACTGGACGCAATGCTCAGCTGTTCCTCGAAGTCTGCATTTGACAATGGCTGGAGAGCTTGGCCGTTGTGGTCCTCGTCAGGGCTTAATAAACGTCCATCTTCAAGGCCTTTTCCACAGAGCTCAAGCATCTTTCGAACGCTTGCACGTATGGAAAACACCACGAGGATGACGGCGATCAATAGGAAAGCGGGAGGTACGACTCTAAAGAGGCTCTCAACCCAGCTAAACTCTTCTGTGGTCATATCCTTCATGCCAGTCTTATTCTTGCGAATCGACATGGTTCAGGGGGTGGGGGTGGAAAGTTGCATCGGTAAAAATCTAGGAGAGGTGTGTTAGCTGTAAGATGGTCTCGTTGGTGGAATATCACTGTATTGACCTTGATCGAGGGGGATCTACACACTTTGGAGGCAATGAAGCTGGAATTTATACTTGGAAAGAGCAGAATTGGTGGTTTGCAAGCAGGGAAATTCGTTCGATGTAGACTTCTTCACGCGATTGTCTGTATTGAGGCATTGTCAGTTCTCAAACCGCGAAAGCTCTCCTGTTGGCACCTGTGCCATGAGAAACGCCGAGCATAAATGGTCATGTGCGCCAAACATCGTGAGTAGCCAGCCTTGCCATAACCATCTGTTTACAAGCACACCTGCGTTTTTGTGAAGGGAAACGCGATTTTCCTTTGAAGCAGGGCCAACAGTGGAAGCCTGCAAAGAATGGACGCAATTGAGATCTCCAGGAGTGTCTCCATTACACCATGTACAGATCCAGTAAGTCTAGTAATCATTGCGTTGTCCAGCAGCAGATGAAAGACACAATGACGCTGCGAGTTGTGCAGTCCATTCAGCACTGCGAAAGATGGCAGACAACAGACGATAAAATGCCTATTGAAGTCTATGTGGTTGTGCATGTGCGTACCCCATCACTGAGACATCCTTTGGTATATCATCCGTGAGCGGCTACGACTTCAAGCAATCTGTACGGATAAGCAGGTTGCATTTGTCCATGAGGCCGGACGCTCAGGCATTTTAGCCGGCCAGGCACCACCTAGGTCCGAGCATATCCTTCCCAGACTGCGCTTGTACATATCTGACTTCGAATATGATCCAGGTTCGGTTGCTTTAGTCAACTGGCGGCGATCCAAAGAGGTGGAACCTAGAGCGCGCCTTACGGCTGACTCGCCACATCACGGCCGCACTGTCCGCGGAGTGCGGCTGACACCAAACAACGTGGTCTTACCGAGCTGACTCTTACGTATCAATACTTATGTAGTACAGCCTTGGACTTGGGGATCAACTACTTGGTGTGTGAATGGACGTTATTCTCTCTTGTGGGTACTGTTCTGTCCTTGCTCGTTTGTGATATCTCCGCTCTGGCATGTCATTACCAGGGAACTCAAGCTTTCTGCTCGTCAGCATGGAGTCACTAGAGACCTTAACGAATACACTGGCGCATTTAATATTGCATGAGCATTTCTGGCTCGCAAGGATAACCATCTAATCCTACCACGCCAGCCGTCGGCCTCAATGGGCCGATTGACAGACCATTCGCATATGACAGTGTTGTGATTGGGAGCCTGATCTATATATGGAATTCCCGCGGCAATCTCAGTTGGTCTTATCACCAGAGCACAGTTAAACTTCACGAGAAGAGGCGTAGGTAAGCCTTGGTGATACTGGAGGCCTGAAGTTAATCCGTTATGGTCTGAACTTGCGATACAAGTGATAACGTTAAGGCTAAGTGGTGGGTATCACCAAAATCAATCCGGTATATAATACCTGTCTGAATCCATCCATAGATCGCTCGAAGTGATAATCCAACCTGATTTATCACAGACATACACATATTCAAACAAAGAGATGGCCAAATCATCCTCCAGCAAAACATGGCTTATTACTGGTGCCTCCCAAGGTCTGGGCCTGGCAATTGCATTGTCTGCATTGAAAAAAGGTCACAAAGTAATTGCAGGAGCACGGAATCCTGAGGTCGCAGGGACAAACCATCCAGAACTTACCGCCGCAGGAGGAGAGTGGCTGCATCTTGATGTATCACTACCCAGTACCAGAGACATTGTCCAACAGGCCGCAGAAAAGGCAGGAGGCATTGATGTCGTAGTCAACAATGCTGGGTATTATGCAGTGGGACAGATTGAAGACTTCTCGTGAGTATTACATGCTTCTCCCAGGAAGTCCTTGTAAGATCATCGTCCTCTTGGTGCTTATTGAATACCAAAACTGCAGAGAAGAGGAAATGAAAGACGCGATGGAGACGAATTTCTGGGGGCCGGTACGCGTGGTCCAAGGCGCACTTCCAGGCATGCGAGCCAGAAAGTCTGGCACGATCGTTTCCATCTCATCAATCCTTGGATTCTACCCCTGCCCAGCTGGCGTACTTTACTCGTGCCCAAAAGCTGCACAAGATATGCTGCAGTCGGTTCTCAAGTCCGAGCTTGCTGTGTTCAACATCCGGACCATCACCATCACCGCTGGTCTTTACCGGACTGGTGTCATTACAGCCTCCAAGCTGCCGGCTGCTGGTATCACGGAGGACTATTTGGCCGGCTCGGTCGGGAAATGTTTGCAGGATTCAGGGAAATTCGCCCAGGACGCAAGCGATATCCCCGGCGACCCCGAGAAATTCGGCGAGCGGATTGTCGAAGTTGTTGATTCCACGGGCCTGGCAAGTGGTTTGGAGAAGACTTCGCGGTTCCTCTTTGGGAAAGATGCCATTCAGTTGTCGAAGCTAAGGATGGCGGAGTTGGCGGAGGATTTTAAAAATAGTGAGGATATCGCAGCGAGTACAGATTTTGAAGGCCATACTGGGAGAGGTGTCTTGAGTATTTCTGACTATCTCTAAGCGGGGTTTGGAGGGCTGCGAAGAGGCATGTGAGAAGGGTTAGATCATGTAATGGCTCAGTTGAATGGTGATTCAAGTTGGAGAAGAAAGCACCAACCCTTCCTTGGCTCCACATTCAGGGCAGAGAGTTCTGAGGCCACCTTCCACTGGCCTTACGGTGTGGTCGGTGATCCAGCAGGCAAGGCATCGAGCAGCACGATTGAGGAAAGGGTCCAGCTCTGTAGCTGATTGCCACAGACCATTGGTCTCATCCTGACACTTCTTTGAACAAAACCCGAACTTCCGGTAATCGGGATCTCCTTTCTGGAGCGTTTTGCAGCCTTTGCAAAAGATGCGCAATTTGTGGGATATTCTTACACGCTCACCAGGGCGCCAGATAGACTTCTCTATAGCGCAAGTGGTGCAGAATCGCATTCTGGCATCTTCATGGCCATAAGCTCTGCGGCCGAGCGACTGACTGTCAGAAAAATGGCTTATCGACAATTGTTCGAAGCAAGAATAACAGGTGAAAGGGAGCAAGTCGTAAATGCCGAAGTAACCCCCTTTTGATCCGTTGTATTTCCTTTGAGTAGAGTACCAGCGACCTCCCCATTTGTCAAATGGTCCCTCGTTGCTTTGTACTTCTGCAAATTTTGCTTTCTCGGCGGCCCAAAGTTTGGCCCTCAGCTCGAGTCGGGATTTCTTGATATCCTCTGGAAGAATCGCCTCGCTGCCAGCTTTGGAAACGCTGCGGAGGGACTTGAGGTCATAGTACTGGAGGTATGATTGTATATTTCCGATGAGCTCTCTTGGGAGGCTGAAGATGGGTGGAATCTGATCTGCCTGCTCTTCCTGCGGATGTTCTTCGCCTCTGATTTGCGATTCAGAATTATAACAGGGTGTTCCCTTAAGCGATAGCCGTGCCATGTCAACGGATGAAAAATCTTCAATCGTGGCAATTGTAAGATTTGAATCTGATGCCATCGCAAACGAATGCACAATGCCTGTGGAGTGTGGCTCTTCTTTCAAACAGCAAGTGGAAAGATGGCTGTGCTTCTTTTCCTGCGAAACTGTGACTCATCCAAGACGACCGCCAAGTCTGCAACGTGCGGCAATCTCTGTGTTCAAGACTGTACATCGGTAGGCCTCTAAGTTTTGTTTGTAGGATCAATAACGTTATCAATCTACTGTTGGCTACATTTTGTCGCGGAGAAGGATTCAATGGAAGTTCATCTGGCGTTGTGCTGCTAGGCGGATGAACCTCGGCTTAATGACGATCGCGGTTGGCATGTTAACTATTTAATACCTGAGAATAGTCATGGTCAACCAGTAGTTGAGGGAACGATCATTGTCACTAGTAACTGCAATGGATGAGGAGAAAAGATCTTTGCAAACGTGCAGGAGGTCAGCAAGTGCCTCATTGGTGTTACTATTCATGACCACCATATACTCAAGCCTTGACAGATACCTGGGTATTGCCTGCAGCTGCCGTCGCATTATGGTTCACAACCCATTCCTCAGTGTTTGTTATCACTTTATTCAGACCCCAAGCTGTTGGGCTTGTGTCATGCACTGTCGTTCGGCGAAGATCGCGTCTGAACTTGCCTTCGTATGCCCCTCCATTTGCCCTGTGCAATGTACACCTATTATCCCAGATAACCATGTCTGACACATTTCGCCATTCACTGCTGTAGACATATTTGCTCTGTGTGACGTGGTCTAGCAGCTTCTTCAGCAACGCATCAGACTGTTCTTTCGGAAGACCTTCGATGCTGTGAGAGTGAGCAGCGATGTAGATGTTCATACGGCCACTGGCTTCGTGCTTTTGGATCAACTTATGACGAGACATTTGACCGCCATTGGTTGGGTCGAGATCTTTGAAGAACTCTGGAGATCCTTGTTTCCGAGATTGGGCGATTGAGTGATTGACAACATAGTCCTGTTTCAAGAGCTCATTTTGAAACTCCGGATCGAGGTCGTCCCATGCGGTACGAGAGTCGGCAAAGTCAGTGTTGCCACCATTGCCTAGAGGGGGCAACTCTACAGCACGAAGAAGTGAGTAGCTCGCTCGACGGGGGTTGAAAGATGAGTCGACGTGGAACAACTGATTGCCCTATGAAGAGTGAATTGGTATGATCTAGACGGCCATTGACGCCCACGGAACAGATAATACCTTTCCATAATGTGCCCTTGGACTGTTCGGATCAAGGACACCACCTTGATCATCTATGTTCCCAGCGTCAAAGAGCTCGTAAAATTCGTACCTGGGCGTCCTCCCATTTGTCATGTAACGCCTCATTGTGTCCAGGTCGCCAATTCGCCTCGAGAACTCAACATGGCTAGCATCGTCTAGTCCAGTATTTCTGAACATTACAACTCCATACTGCGCAGGTCAGAAACAACCACAATCATGGAATGTGCAAAATTGCTTTTAGCGATCACTAGAATGTACGTGGCCACGAAGGGATGGATTACATTGAGAATCACTACTGACCTTAGCTAGAGCAGCAAATATTTCGTTGAATTGCTCTTCCGAAAGATTTTTCCAGTCAACGCCCTCGATTTCTGCCGCAAAAGTAGGGTGGACTTCCTTGACTGTGATAGTCTTGAATTGGGGCTCCTCAGTGTAACTTCCCATCTTACACCTTTTCTTGTAGGCTTGTTAACTGTTTTGCTTGGGGCGGTACACACAGTTGTTTGCAAGAATGGAGAATGATACAACTGTTTGTTCCCCTCTTTAACGATTGTGGTTCTTTTCAGAGTTCTGGGGTCGAGATAAGGCTTCTTGAGGTTGCATTGTTCTTTATCCAAGACCCTCAGATCTATGGCTTTGTAGAACTGACATGGATAAACGTGGGGCAATACGCGGAGAACCATTACATGAAGTGGAGGAATGCTGATATGTAGAAGTTCGGCAGGTAGCTGGACTACAGAAGCCGGTCAAAGAAAGAATGCCGCAAATCATGTCTTTTAGGGGTATGGTGATTACGAACAAGTGCGAATGCATAGGCTATCAATATCACTAGCGTTTCAGGATTAGGGGCGTAGCCTTGCGGAGGTGACTAGGGATTTGGCGGGGCTTACCTAGAAAGTGCCGAAACTGCGGGCGTTCAGCGACATTTCGTGGAGAAGCAAGCCAAGTGGGTTTCTAAGATACCAATCACTTCTAGGTAGACATGCTCCACCATGGGCATTTGCTCCTCCTTTTCTTTGAGTTTCATGTTGGCCAATTGCACATAGACTTCGAGGAGCATAGTCCGGTCGGCTTTCCCAGCCGTTGGAAGTCCTTTTGTGAACAGTAAGACCCTTCTGCCATATCTGGTATCCTGACTGGAGAGGCCGAGTTGTTTTCCTCGCCAAGGATCAACATTCAGTACTTTTAACCACATCTCATAGATGAGCCCATGGCGAATCTCTCTCTTTAGAGCTCAAAGATCTTCCATGTAGAAGCCTCCGAGCCAACAGATACAGACGGAAAGTCTACGCACCATGTACCATATTGGTGAAGCAGCATATTGTGGTAGGTTCTAGCTTTAGTACTCAGTCCCAAGGGTGGTGAACGCGAAGATTTTCTGGCCTCCTCCTTCATTGAACAGGTCGAGGTAGGCCTCTAGTTGCTAAAGTGCTTTCTCCTGAGCGAAGAGGCGATGGAAAACATCTTGAGGACAGATGCAATAATCGCAGAAAATGACTTTCATCGCTACCTCAAACACCCAAGTTCGATTTGATACGACGCAAATGAGAACCACATCTCGAAATTGGTAGGTCCACTCAATCCTACCACCTAGTTAGGTGATTAAACGGGAAGATATTATAGCCGTCAGTGTCCTTGAAATACGCCTCGAGCCAGGAATCTGGAAAGTTGGGCCCTTATCATCCGTGGCATTTCACCACCGACCCTCCATCGATATAAAGTTCCTCTCCCGTAATGAAACTCGCTTTTTCGCTTGCAAGAAACACAACTCCCTCAGCTATTTCCTCGGCAAGCCCCCATCGCTCAAGCGGGATCAATTTGATCATTTCTTCCGGATAAGTACCGATTTTTATTTGATGGTCCAGCACTTCTATCGTTAGTTTCAGAATCAGAACGTGGTATAATCAACATACGAGGTGTTCTGATATATCCAGGACAGACCGAGTTAACCCGAATTCCATCTTTACCATAAGCGCAAGCGTCCGTTCGCGAGATGCCAAGAACTGCTGCTTTCGAGGCACCATACTTCACATGCAGATTAGAGCGTGCGAATGCCGACATTAGGCGCGCCACTTACCGCTCCGACGTTGCCATGCGAAACACGACCAAAAATCGAAGATATGTTCACAATCGACCCTCTCTGAGGAGTGGTACCAGCCCTATTTGCATGGTCAACTCTCTTCATTGTTGTGCCGTCCGTTTGAGGCCTTACCTTGAACGGAGCTCTGGTTCCTGCTTCAACATTTGCCTCAACTCTGCTCGCTCGCAGAGCCACACGCCTCTTTGATTGACGCTATGCACTCGATCGTAGGATTCTACCTCAAGCTCATGAGTTCTGACTCTAGGTTTGCTCGAGATACCAGCATTGTTGACTGCATAATGAATCGCACCAAATGCTGCCACTCCTTCATCGATCATTCCTTGAACTTGAGACTCCTCGGAAACATCACATGTGACCAGACACGTTTGTACAACGGAATCCAGTGCCTTCAGCTCTCTCGCAACATCCTGAAGGCCATCTCCATTGAGATCTGCCAGAACAAGCCGTGTGCATCCCTCGGCGACAAAAGTATGCGCGACCGCGCGGCCGATCCCTGATGCAGCGCCAGTGATGAGTGCAACGCTGTTTTAGGTCATGTTCCGTGCGAAGAAGCTTTCTTTGAGGGCTACTCACCCTTTCATACGATAAGGAGTTGGCGCCATGTTGATTATGATCGGGTATCGTTAAATGCTATCAAGGAAGAAGGATGTAAGTGAAGGATAGTGATACGCTAGCACAGTTCGAACAATTGTTTCCGAGCGAAATCACTTCATATCAGGCTTCAAGCCTTACCTGCATTTGTTTGCATGAAATGGGGACAAAATAAAACATTCGTTTTCGCTCATAGCACCTAGCCAAAACGCAGCTCATTGGGCCTCGGAAGTTAGTGGTTAAATTTCAATTGATGCCTGGGAGAATGGGCACTTACCTCACTGCTAACCACCCACCCTAATTCATCGAGGTCACCACGTAATAATGGAGAAGTCTGGGGTGCGGGGAGCACTTGGCCACTAACCCTCGACATTGGCGATGACAAGTCGCCCCGTCACCAGTCGGAGGTACACACGTAAGCTTGGTGGGCCATTTATGACTAACAACAGAACTGAGCCCAACGTCGAGACGAATAGGACATAACCCGCTTGACCATTCAAACGCCGCTTAGCCGTGGTCTCGAGACACCGGCCATGTTGCCTTGGCATGATGGCGAGCATGGCTGAAACGATTTCATCGAAGTCGCGAACAGAAAATGAACTGCTATCTGCAGCGTGCTAACAATTGACACTTCCACCCTCAAGGTCGCAAAGATGGTAGAATTTCCAGATACGGAGGTCAACGTTGGGCTAGACACGACTCTACACCCTGAGGACTTGGCAACTAAGTATGGTTGGCCACAGGCAAACGAGCGAGGCTACCGTATTCAGGAGCAACCATATGGCACGGAGAAGGCTCTGAGGATAATTCACATCGGGGCCGGAATCTCTGGCATATGCATGGCAAAATTCGCTCCTGAAACGTTGAACAATGTATCCCTCGTCTGCTACGACAAGAACTCAGATATTGGGGGAACGTGGTTCGAGAATAGGTAAGCAGTTATCGGCATACGTTGCGAGAAGACTTGGCTCATCTCAAACAAAGATATCCAGGATGCGCTTGCGATATACCATCGGTAAATTACCAGGTATGACCAGCTCCAAATTTCAGAGAAAACGATACTGACACGAAGAAAGTTTACGTGGGCGAGGAATCCAAAATGGTCGCACTTCTATTCCTATGCTGGGGAGATATGGGAGTATCTACGGAACGTTGTTGAGCAGTTCACCCTGAGGAAGTACATGAAGCTGAACCATGAAGTGATGGCAGCATCGTGGGACGAGCTGAGAGGTGTATGGGAGGTCACAGTGAGGGACCTCCAAAATGATGTGACTTTCACCGACACTGCAGAAGTTCTAATCAACAATGCTGGCGTCCTCAAGTGAGACTGATTTCTCGAAACAGAATAAAAGGCAGAAACTAACGTGGTTTCTAGCAATTGGAAAATGCCCAATATTGATGGTTTGAGCTCATTTGAGGGCGTAATCTGCCACACAGCTCGTTACGACACTAGCCTTGACCTCACTGGGAAAAGAGTGGCCGTAATTGGCACAGGTAGCAGTGGAATTCAAGTGACCGCCGAAATAGCTGACAAGGTTGGCCAACTCTACACCTGGATCCGGTCTCCAACTTGGGTCACTGCAGGATTTGCGCAGAACTGGGCTGGTCCTAATGGAACAAATTTTGAATGTATGTCAATCCTGCCTGCTTGTGATAAGTGGCTAAGTCTTGAGTCAGACTCGAAAGAACAAAAGACAAAATTCGAACAAGATCCACTGGAATATCTTCATTACTGCAAACAGATCGAAAGCGAGCTCAATCAGCGGTTCAAATTCATCCTTAATGGTACACCAGAGGCGGCACAAGCCAAAGAGGTAGGTCTTCCTCGGTTACTGTGTTTCATTATTAATCTCACTATCGTACAGTTTTCAACCGACCAGATGAAAGAGCGTTTAGGTGGCAATGAAGAGCTTATCAACAAGATAATACCTAAAGCCTTCAATGTTGGGTGCAGGCGCCCTACAGTAAGTCCTAGAGACTAGGCTGACTCCCACTCCCACTGACATTGGCATTTAGCCAGGGAATGGTTTCCTAGAGGCTCTCACCAGAGACAATGTTAAGGCATTCGTTCAGGGACTCCAAAGAATTACTCCAAGTGGTTTTGTCAATGAGGATGGAGTTGAGCATGAAGTCGACGTGATCATATGTGCTACTGGGTAGGGTCATTCGCCTCATTTCCAAGTACGTGCTAATGGAGAGCAAGCTTTGATACGAGCTGGATCCCTCGAATTCCTATTATCGCAAATGGCAAGAACGTACAGGAAAATCTTGCTCAGAGCTTAGTCTCGTATCTCTCAATTGCGGTCCCAGAGAGTATGTACCTCCACACAAATCTCAGATGCTTAACTGATTGTTCTTCCAGTTCCCAACTATTGGATGGGAGTCGGCCCCTACGGTCCTCTAGGCCATGGTTCATTCATACCGATAATCGAACTCGTAACAAGACATATTCTTACAATCGTCAAGAAGATGCAAAAGGAAAATATCAAATCGATGGCCCCAAAACGAGATATCAGCGAGTCCTTCGCCGAACACGCAGATCTATTTCTGCAGCGGACTGCCTGGTCGGGAGTCTGCAGAAGTTGGTTCAAACAAGGGCGACTGGATGGTAAGCCAGCAGTTTTTCCTGGCAGTAGACTCGTCTACATGGACCTCCTCAAAGAACCGCGCTTTGAGGACTACGAAATTGTTTATCAACATGGAAATCCTTTCGGTTTTCTTGGAAATGGATTCAGTATAAAGGAGTTTGATGGCAGTGATCTTTCGTACTACCTGGGGACCGATGATGATCCAGGCGCGCTGCTTCCGACTCGGGCGTACACGAATGGCGCTGCAAAAGAGATACCGCATGTAAATAGAGATATTTCCATCAATGGTAGCACTTGACATCAAAGATGCCATGGACTGAACCTCAATACAGGAGAGGACTTGTTTATGTGTAACATGATTGATTGTCCGTTCCCAGTTCCTGAAAACGGAGACCTATCTATTCTTATGTAGAGTAAAAAAAAACCTAAACCCTAATAGGCGGTCTTGTGACCAATAGATCCTGTGGTCCTGGTCTGGCTGATCTAAAGGTCCAATATAAAATAGTGAGAGGAAAATAAGAGAAAATTATAGGAGAAGGGGAAGATCGGTGTCGAGGTTATCGTTATAGTGTTAAACCCTTCCCGCGTCCTCTAGTATTATATCTCGACAGCTCGGTTTGGGTCTATCGAAGAATAAGTTCACAATGGACCTCATAGGACTTCGTCTTTTAATATAGATCTTGGGAAAAGGAACTTAAAATACCAGCGGGCACTACTAGGCTACGAGAAGCACGGGGTTTTGGGCACATGTCAACCTATATCACGGAGGTGTTCTTGACGATGATAAAGCGAAGCTAGAGCAAGCTGAAGCGATGAAGACGGCCATTAGCCACGTATATCAAAACACGATAGCTGTTTCCACAAGTTGGCGATTCGAACCTTTTGCCTGTTCAAAAATTGTTGATCGATGAGTTTCCACCCTACGGCGAATACTGACAACTTTTCCAACCCGATTGGCATATTGCTCATGGAGGCGAATTCAAAATGTGACTGAAAAAGGATAGTATTTGTGCAAAGGTCACACCCGGAAGACAGTATGCCTTCCGGATGGGGAATCTAGAAAATCTAGTAATCTACTCTTAGAGAACGATCTTCAAAATCCGTCCATGCTTTCCGTGGGAGAATGCGAATATCAAATGGTATTGCTAAACAGGCTGCGAGTACGTGGCGTCTATGTTGATCAGAGCCGTCCTCTCCACTATTATCCTTCCAGTTTCCAAGATTATTTGTCGGGAAGCGTAGCCTCGATGAGGCTCTCGCTCGTAGGATCTATTGAATATATATCCACAATCTTCAATCCAACGGCCATCAGCATCTGACTCCACTGGCTACGAGTTCGTTCCTGAGAGGCTAGCATGGCCATCATGGTCCAGACTAGGCTCGTTTGCTGCCACGGCGCCGCAGTACCAGGCAGGACATTTTTATTGATCAGAATTTCCGAATAGCCAAGTTTCATGGCGTTGCGCAAATGAGACAGAATGGCGCGGCACTTGTCTTCAGGCCAGTCGTGAAGGATCAAAAGTCGGAAGTATGCACGGGCATGTTGATACTCAAGCGGCTGGGGAGTGAGGAGGTCCTGCTCAACTGGCTCGACAGCCGCAGGGAGGGGGGGATCCGTTGCAACGACTTGACTGATCGTATTTGGAAGATCTTCTAGAATGAGGCGCCCAGGAGCCATCGGATACTTGGTGTGAAAGGCGCGAATCTCCCCGCTCAATCCCCCGCCGACATCGACGAGCAGTGGTCCGGTAGATGCATTCATCCCATAAAGCAATCGTTCTTCGCACGGGTAGAAATCCACCCAGCGTGGCCGTTGTTGCGCATAGACCGTCGTGAAGCGGTTGAAAGCTGCGCCCAATCGTTGGTTCTCTTGTAGAACACCGAAGAAAGACTTGTCAGTCCGTAAGCCGTACTGTATAAGGCCTTTTTGATCATCGTGAGGAACCTGGTAGTCTGTCTGGGCCAGGAATTCGGGAAGACCTTGGGAAGTTGGAATCATGGCTTCAAAGCTATAGATCAACCCTGCTGCGAATTACGGGTCGTTGGACGCCATGACGAATGGGGTGGTCAAGTACTGATCACGGCCGTCCTCCCTCACCACATTGTTTGCAGCAAGATGCCTCAATATTCTTGCAACCAGTTCAGGATCTCCCTTGGTGCCCTTGGTCAGTTAAGCACTGGTCTTAGGTGTCCGCATATCCAACTTGGCCAGAATGCCTAATTCAAAGGCGGTGCGTAGAGCGGCAGTTCGACTAGGTTCTCCCCAGCCCACTCTGGCCAAGTAGTCTCCTGGACGTTCCAAAGCGAAAATGAGAGCATTGGCTGCCTTGATCACCTCTCGTTTTGCCGCCTCTTCTTTCTCTCCATTTCCGGCCGACGGAGATATCAAGGAGCCATTGCTAGCAATAATGTCGAGGAGTTTTGAGATAATGATGGGCATCTTATGGATATGAAGGATTCCAGGAGCTCGAGAGTCTCGAGAGAGTTTGGAGAATTAAGAAAACTACCCTAGTTAGGTTTCAGTCGGAGAAAGAGGAAGCACCATCTCTAAAGGCAGAGCCGTTAGGGACCTCCACTCCTATGTTCATCAAGAAATTTCTGGGCAGACATTTGTACCATTGGATCTCTTCAGAAAGGAGCAGAATTCGTCCGATCAAGGACCCTTTCAGAGTTGAGCTTGTCTAGCCTTATTCATCTACCACTTCTCGCTCTCGCCCCTCAAAGACATGGGGAGTTGAGATCACCCGGGGCTGCGATGGCTCTTACGACCAAATTTCTACGTAAGCTTGCTGAAAGTTGGTAAACCAACCCATTTCCCCAATAGAGGTTTAAATCGCACAACTTGCACCCAAGTTTAGTAAGCCGCGGCCAGTCCCCGTGACATTTATCTCCAGAATGCTTGTTTCTGAACGATTATGTGCTGGCGCAGGCGTAGTAACTTGGAATGGCACACAAGTTGTAGATGAATGGGAGTTCATTGCCCCAAAAGTGGTATATACTAGTCTCGCACCTCCAAATTGCTCCTGCTGTTGCCGTCGAAACCGCCTACATCTGTCAAATCAAGCGACAAGCTGCTCTGGGTGTCAGAAGGGGACCTGATCATGATCTGAAGTGAACACTCCATTCTCCGCCCCTCCCAGCTGCAAAAACAAATAGCTATGTCATCCACCGTAATTACACACTCTGGTTAGGACGCTAAAGTACGATTGGCTAGCAATTGCCGACCTGCACTCGTCAAGCCTAGCTGGCTTCGGTTGCCTAGTTAAATGCAAACCCGAGACTCTTCACGCTTGAACAAGGCGGCTGCATGTCTCGGGGGTTCGAGTCGTCCTTGTGACTCGACGATAGAGAATTGGCCCTCAAATAATATCCCACAACAGCCTCAATATGGTCCCCCAGACTGGATTGATTCTGTTTCAGCTAACCACGAAAGTCTAGATACGGGTTGAGACTGGCTGTTGTTTCAACCCACCAGCGGTCACATCATGGAAAGGGTAACCGCATTAGTGTTGACAGCAATTTGGCTGTATTGTATACTAATGTAAATGTGACGACCCAGCGGATCCCCGCTTGTAATGTCTCTAATACCATCCCAATACTGAAAAAGCTGCTTGATATAAATGGGACTCAATGTTCGGCAGTTCTTTATTTCGCCCAGCCTGTTATCACGACGTCCTGTGCTGCACGGAGCTCTTCGCCTTTGAGCATGCCATGTGGCTAAGACGACTGCCATTGACCTATCTCTGCACTGCCTGTGAGAATCAATCTGCCAATGGATTTTTCTCTACATTGACTCATTGCCGAGATCCCTTCCGACAACATGAATGGCCTAACCGAAGTCCAAACCAATTCCCAGTCGCAGCCGGAGGAGGCTTCAAGCAGCGCTGTCGTAACAGCTGCAGATATCCCAAAGAGCGACGCACCTCTGGCGAACAGGTATGTAGTACTGACTGCATGTGGCACGACTGACACACAAAGTAGCTCGTCCGGACAAATATGCCAGCCGACCACAGAGCCTTCTGACGGCAATGAAAATCTCTTGGCTTTCGCAGCCGCATCGGATCAAAGCAACGACCATATATTTGGCTCGGTCGAGTTTCTTGCGCCTTGGTTCCCGAACGTCGACCCGCACAAGCGAACGTGGAAGAGTCGGAGGTCGCAACGCAATACCGTAATTTGGATCTCGTTTGCGTCGACTCTTTCTATCTTTCTCCTTAACTTCATTGTCACGATCGTGGTATGGCTCAAGTACCCATTATCGAGCGATGGCGTTGCGACGCTATATCAAGGTGATTGTTCATTCGCAAAGCGACTCGATTCGGGCCTACACGTTCTTATCAACGTGCTGAGCACAATTTTGCTTAGCATGTCGAATCTATCACTGCAGTTGATCGTGTCACCGACTCGGACAGAGGTCGACAGGGCCCACTGCAGTGGCCAATGGCTTGATATTGGCGTACCGAGCATTCGAAATATCAGAATTCTTCCTCGTACGACCATCATTGTTGCAGTACTGCTTGCATTTAGTGCACTGCCAATTCACTTCCTGTTCGTGCGCCACCACCGTTGAGTGCCACTAGCTAATAAATTCAGGTACAATGCGACCGTCTTTTCTACAGTGTCGTCAAACTCTTTCATGTACGCCACCGTCACTGAGGCATTCTTGTATCCTCCGTCTGATGGTGTGACGTTTGTGCTTGAGAATGGGTCCGCGATAGCGGCACCGACAGATATCAACCGAGCCCTACATACGGTCGCTTATTATGCGATGCCAGTTGTTGGTGATGTGATGCCGTCCTTTGGTTCTTTCGGAGAGCCATCACCCGAAGCAATAGAGACTCTGGAAGCGATCCACAATGATGTGCAAATTAATCTGCAAAAGTATCAAAGGCTATCGAATTACGCATGTTTATCTCATTACTCCAACCCCTACGTACTGCGTCCAAATGTGTTGCTTGTGTCGAATGACTACGAAACAGCTTCAGAATTCAACACATCGCTTTTAGTATGGCAGGCACATTATCCAAACAGCGCTACAAATGCAGAACTTGATCCGATCGTGTGGAGCAAGGACTGGGCGAATCTGTTCCAGCCTGTCTCAGCATTGAATGAGTCCATTATGGATGAATGGAAGTCCAAGGGTCACCGCGTTCAATACTGCTTGCAAGTACCAGACGCGTCCGCAGCGAGCGCGTTTAGTGCTTGCCGGGTTCAATGCGCACCTTGGGTACTTTTAGGTAGGCGAATCCAATCATTTTCGGCCCAACTGACACAATTTTTCCTAGTCACAAGCATCTTCAACTTTATTAAATGTATTGGGGTCTTGTGGCTATTATATGGTAGGCCACAGCACACCATTTGCACACTGGGAGACGCCATAGCCTCGTTCCTCGAATACCCCGATGCCATCACCGAAAAGCTTGGTATCGCAACATCCAGTTCTCTTGCAAGAACAACTAATGGCAGTCTCGCGCACGCCAGAGGGGGCCCGCAACTGTGGTTGCCAAAAGATATCAGGTGGTTCAATGCCGGGAGCAAAGGCCGATGGTGGTTCACGATGACGACGTGAGTTTCACAGATGGCGTCGAGCGACGAAAACCTTAACGTAACATAGGTCGATCATTACCTTGGGCGCTGGACTTGTCATCTTCGCAACAGCACTGTCTGTCGTCAAGCGATACTACCATAGTATTGCCTGGGGCACTTTGTGGGACATGGGATGGGGCACGCCCAACTACAAGGAATTGATTGAATGGAGCCAACCAACGACAGTAAGTAGGAGCATTCGGTTACCGACAGGACTAACATGTGTGTGCAGGGAAAAAGCGGCCTATTCGCGAACATCATGATTGCCAACATATGGCAAGTGCTGGTATCCCTTTGTTATATTGCTCAAAATGCATTACTTTCTTGCCAGCTCATTGCATATGAATGGACTGGCTTCGCAAGAGAAAGAAAGACATTACGCGTGTCGCATCCAGTAGGGATTCAGCGTTCGACATATTTTGTCTCAATACCGCTGCGCTACGGTATGCCAATTATGGCTCTATTCTCACTTGAGCATTGGCTTCTCTCGCAGACAACATTCGTCATTCGTGTCATGAGCTTTGACTTCACCAGAATACCGTTCACAACTCTTGATGGCTGGACGACCTCTGGCTTCAGCATTATACCGGCAATATTTGCGATTATTCTCCCAGCGTTGTTACTGATAGCCCAATCAGCAAATGCATTTTTTCGGAAATACCCTGCTGCGTCAGCAATGCCTTTGGTGTCCACCTGCAGCTTGGCCATTAGTGCAAATTGCCATCGTCCTCGGGCTGATACCGAAGCGCATCTTCTACCGGTTCAATGGGGAGTGATTGAAGAGTGTGTAGAAGGAGTCCAGAAGTGCTCGTTCACGACATTGCGGACTGTGAAAGCGCCAATGCCCGGCGAACGGGTGCTTGCGCTATCCGACGAGAAGTCTAGCAGTAGGTCTGAGCTATGGTACTCGAGGGCGAAGGCATTTAGCGCCATCTTCAAGTCCCTCATTGCGTTGTACCGAGCGCGAAAGTGAATGCCTCGATGCTGTCAATCGCATTGCGGTCACAATATAGCTAGGACACGAAAGGGATACGTGCGCCTAGTCCCGTGGACGGCACAAAACGAGGATAAAGTCTACAGTTTCTCTGGAAGAATTATACTCTACATTGTTAGGAAATGCGACGATCGGCCTGGATTCTCACAATTTAAGAGAGTTCCTATATTCATGGCCTGATGGATGGGCAGGTATTACAGGATCCGTCATGGGATGAGCGCGAAACCTCAATACACTAATTTTACAATTCGAAATCGAATGCACTGCTTAAACCGATTAAGCAATGTACAATGGTAGGATTTGTAGGACAGGGTTGACAAAAGACCTAGTGGGAAGATTGGACTAGGAATACAGCCTATATATGACATACTTATATCGTATACTAACTATTGAACGAATATCACCGTTAGTATAAGGAGTTGAAAAGAAATATCAGGAGGAAGGATGATGTAAGGTAGGGCATCGTCCGGAGACGATACTAAGAGCGCTTGCGTAAAGGGAAAGTCTTCAAAAGAATACCATAAATACTTCGTCAGAAGCAACTAAGTATTCGATAAGAATATCAGAGGTAGAAAGGTCTTACTTAAACGGCAGGGATTATTTTGTGCATGGCTATAGGTATTGAACCCCTCCTTAACCTTTCTCAATGGCAGGTGGTCATCCATCGTAAAATCCTGAACCTCAGTCTTACAATGGAGTCTGCAAATGTTGGCGAGACAGTGCCTGAATACGAAGGAGACTAAAATTTGTAATGAAAGATATGTCATAAACGAATCTAAGATAAGCTTCTGAGCGCAGAATTGCTCAATCAGACCCTCCATTCACGGGGATAACTTGTCCCGTTATGAAACTAGCTGAATCTGATAGAGCAAAAAGAATAGCATCTGCAATGTCTGTGGCATATGCCATTCTTCCCAAAGGAATCCTTGAGGATAGCGCAGAAGACAATTTTTTTAGATCTTCTGTGTTACCAGTATTACTTGTCGCCCCTCTTGATAGTGGTGTGTCTGTCACGCCTACAACTGCTTGTTAGCCATTTAACAGCTTGATATGGGGAAGAGGACTCGCCTGGAGCTATCGCGTTCACTCGTAGGGTGGGCCATTCCTTAGCCCATGATCGTGTCATTCCCAGGACGGCATGCTTAGAAGTGCAATACGCGCCCAGCCCGGCAATTCCACGGAGAGAGGCACCGCTGGCGATGTTGACGATGACACCAGCTCCGAGAGTTCTTTCACTCCCGGGCAAGATTCCTGCAATTGAACTTCCTTTCTGTTGAGTCATTCTCTGAATCGCTTCTGTACCCATATTCCAGGAACCCGTGACGTTGATACTCAGGATCCGAGCAAACAGTTCATCGGGAGCCATTTTACCCTCGACGGGGCAAATACCTGCACAGTTCACAAGGCCGTCGAGGTTTCCGGGTATTGAGTCAATAAACTTCTTGCAACTTTCACGTTTTGTGATGTCACAATTCCCATCATAGTGCAGGTTCGCCTTACCCTCGAGCTCTTTTGGAGCTTGGGCGACGTCCGCGACATATACGTTAGCGCCAGCATTGAGCAGAGCCAGTGTGGTAGCTAGGCCAATGCCTGAGCCTCCTCCCTGAAGAAGGTTAGAAACCGTTGATGGTGACTTCGCAGAGAATCAGATTTCATACCGTTATGGCAATTGTGCGACCTGTCCATGTGGTAGCCATGTTTGCGCTGTGATGGTGAAGGAATTACTCGGAGTCGATGAGTAGAGAATCGAAGTTTCTTGAATGCGATGCGATATGTTAATAGTATCCGGCAGGTGAACGTCCTGACCTCAATGCTGGTTCAGTTTTCAACTGCCATTATTTTCTGCTGATTTCCTAATTAATGCGATACGAAACTACTTTGGCTATTCCAAGAGAGTCGTGATCAATGACTAAACATGTTTCTTACCATATCGGTTCCATCATCATCTGTGCCAGGAATTTCCCCGCAGCGTATTCAGCATTAATTGAGCCTGGCACAAGGGCCTTGCGATGGTTGCCGAGTCTGCACCAGCATTGTCAAACCCTAATTCCAGTGGCTTCGCGGGTCCATTAATCATTCATGGTCTAAGAAGGGGTAAACGGAGCGGCCAAGAAGCCGCCAAAAACATGAACGACAAACACGGCATGTTCGGCACACTGACGTATCCACTCTACCTACCTGAGTTACGAGTAAACGACCAGCCTCTTAGCAAACCGATATCAATGGGGTAACTCCTTACCCCATGGGCTTAGAAAGTGAACCTCGGGCTTGGCCCCAAGTCTTCCAATGATCGTTCCTAAAGTACTCCGCATGTCTACTTACCAGCGTTCGCTGAGGCTGTTAGAAATCAACTGCACAGTCACCACGCTCTCTCTTAACATTATGCGCTATGGCTCCTGGAGGCGAGCAATCCGGTCCTACACCGATCGCAATTGCGAAACGGTATGCAATATTTACATCGTCCCCTGCAATCGTTTTTCAGTAGACTGACCATGATGACACTAGGCGCACCCGCAATCGTGTTGCACAAAGGTCGTTCAGGGAGCGGCAAGCACGATATGTAAAGGAATTGGAGCATAAGGTTGCTCAGACATCACAGGACGAAAGTCCAAGGCTTAAGAGGTCAGAGCAAGAATGCCATAGACTACGTGAGGCCTTGATGGCCACAAAGACTCGAATCTTGGGCCTATGCACGGTATTGTCTGGAATTGCAGATAATATCGACACATCATTGGACTGCCTCACAGACGGTATTGAGATTGGGTTGTCTCAAGATCAAAGTCAAGGTCAAGACAGTGATGGGCACGGCCAACAAGACGGTAGTCAAGTTGACGTCGATGGAGATATTGACGGGCCTGAGTCATCTTTGTATGATATCCAAACCAGTAACCCACAGCACAAGGATTTGTTAGACGAAAATCGAACAATTGGTACAGCCATCGAGTCGCAGAGTATACTTGGCAACGAACCTCAACAAACCATAAGTGGACTTGATCAAGTTTCCTGGGTGAATGGCCAGCACAACAATATTATGTCTACCAATCCATTCTTATCTCCAAACACCCTCATGCAGACGGCCAATCATACACAGCAGCCTAGCAATCACACATACACAGATTTCATTGACCACGAGGTATCTCGATGGCCACGGGACGAAAATCAATCAGAGAGCGCGCAAATGCACTTCCCCTTCTTCAATTCTAGTTCTCCTGGTGAGAGCATGAAGTTTCCAGTTATGAATATCGGATTTCCACCAGGTGTTGCAAGTTTTCCTTCTTTATTCTCGGCGCACCTTGCTGTGTGCGAGTACTTCACCAAACAAAATCAAGCTTATCGGGATCGACTTCAGATAGGGGGCAAAGAATCGTAAGTAATTATCAACACAGCCAGTGGAAGTTTGAGATCTTGCCTAACCAGAATGCAGCTATGCCAAACTAATAACCACAATGGTTAACATGTTTGTCAATACTTGTTGGCCAGATATGAGGATTTGGTGGGCGTACATACAGTCTTCAACTGTTGTTGAGAAGCTTGTGCGCTGGAAACTTGATCCTTGTCTGGAGACTTACAAGTCTTTGCCTTTGACCCATCGCCCGACAGCACTCCAATTATGTACCGCGCATCCAGATATTATTGATTGGGCATTCTTTCCCTCAATTCGAGATCGCATGATAGAGCTGTATTCACACAGTTGGATGTTGGATGAGATCGTGTGCGAACTTGTCAACGCGTATGTTGTGGAAGCAGACCTAACCAGACTTGTGACTGGAATGGAGAACTTCCCAGCTCGGAAAGGATATTTCAGCATCTGGGATATTGTACAGACAATTTCCCGCGAAGGCACAGGAGTACATCCAGCTCAGCCTAACCCAGATTTGTGGGGAAGTGAAATTCATCTAGATGAAGGACTGTTCGCAGGGCCCACGAGTCCTTTCGAAATTGAGCAGCCAGGGAGCGATGGAACTTGGATCAAAATGCCGTTTGACCAAATCTATCAGTCACGGAAAGCGGCATTGAAACTATTCAGGTTGTTGCACATGGAAGACCGGCGTACTGTCAAGGTAGACCCTGTCTTTGCAGCTGCGCATCCCGAGCTATGTGATGATGTGAGTATAATAGCAACCGGGATCGACTGCACATTGAGGGGAAGCAATACGCCAGTTCCTCGTCCGAAACCTTTGACTCGCGAGGCTATTGTCAATTACAAAATGATGTTATGGAAAGCAAATATGTAAATCAATAATGAGTAATCAGAGTGGAGTTGAGCCTACTATGTAGTAGTGGAGTACTTCTAATCCTTTCTTGAATAGATCTTTTATTTGTGACAAAGTGTCAAACTGTAAAGGAAATCGAGGGACAGTCACCAGTGCTCACGTAATTGTAACAAGCCACTCGACTGTCAATGGAACTAGCCGATTGCCATGCAAAGGTGGATCTATCTACATTAGAGCATATCCCGAGAGAGCTCTAGGTTGTAGAGTCACGGGGCGATGATTCTTGCACGGTACTTACAACAGGTTGGTACAGGAAGGAAGAAAAAGAACCAGCGCGCCTAGCATTCGCATTCTAGCATGTGAGAGAAAGCAGCAGCTAAATTTGCTCAACGAATTTCTAGTATTATCAGGGAAAGCGAGTGCCAAAACCATTGGCGATGATAACGAATAGGCCAGAGGATGCGAGCTTTGAGATCGATGTCAATGGAACTCAGATTCGAGGGTTGTCTTCACAACTGCGAGTAGCGAAATTCCTCGGAATACCCTATGCAAAAGTTAAACAGAGATTCAGCATTGCCCAGAGGATATATCTCGCCTCATTAGGAGACAGGGTAGATGCAACAAACTTCGGGCCACGCTGCCCCCAATCCTTCAACCATGGGCCTCAAAGGCGCAAACACCTATACCAAGGAGTTCGGCTTCCATCCAACAGCCCTGCTTCTGAACATGACTGCTTGAATCTCAACGTCTACACTCCAGTGCAGGCTGTATCGGAAAAGTCAAGTCTCCCTGTTCTTGTCTGGATCCACGGTGGTGGTTGGGTATTTGGCGATGGGGGTGCTGAGTATGGTGAGTTCATTCTCAAGAAAAGTAGTACTGAATTGGATACTGATTGCGGCAGAGGGGACATTCATTGTGCAGGAGGCCTCTAGAGTCGACAAACCCATTATTTTTGTCACGCTCAACTATCGACTAGGATATTATGGATTTCTCAGTTCTCGCGAGTTGCAAATGGAAGCCGAAGCCGAAAACAAAGAGTACTGTCCGAACCTGGGACTTCATGATCAACGTCAGGCATTACAATGGGTAAGATGCCTGCTCCTACACTGAAATAACTGCTTAGTGGAAATTATGATTAGGTTCAAGACAACATCGCATATTTTGGCGGAGATCCTTCCAATGTGACTGTTGCTGGGCAATCAGCCGGAGCTTGGTCGGCTCTAAGCCACCTTGTCACTAACATGGCACTGTGTAAGAGAGGTCTAATCATGTCAGCGACTGTCATCTCTTTCCCAACTGAGAACGAGAATCAAGAGGTTTTCGACACCTTGGTTGCAAGAGCTGGTATTGACCCAAACGCCTCAGCCCAGGAGAAATTGGCAGCGCTGAGGAGTCTCAGTGATGAGCAGATGACAGCATGGCTAGATGGAGCCGTTCTCATTCGCCCATCTTGGGACCCGAAATGGTTTTCGGCCTTGAATGGACCATCAAGACTTGACGAGACCAAATCTCTTCCCGACTGGGTCGAAGGTATTTTGATTGGGTCTACCAAGGACGAAACCGCAAATATCCGACCTTTCTGGACACCATTCACGCCAGAGGTCATCCTCAGCGCCGTCAAATCAGTCGTGCCAAACCAGAAGATGGGCGACGAAATCGTCCACACGTACGGCATAGCCTCTAAATTCCATCAAGACACTTTGAAAGGATTACTCGATCTTACTACTGAGAGCTTTTTTGGACTGTTTCCACAAGTTTTGGGCCAGCTTCGAGCACCAGTGAGTGTCTATCATTTCGAGCAACCCGACACGTTTGAGGAAAGCAACTACAGAGGCAAGGCTTATCATTGCCTAGATCTACCATTTCTGTGTAGGATGCCTGCTGTCGCAGGTGCCAATGCGGATCCCGATATGAAGTTGACTTCTGATGCGTTGACGACGGCAATCTCGACATTCGTTCATGGAAAGCAGCCATGGGAACCTTTCCACCATTCTCAGAAGGTAATGGTATTCAGAGGGAGAGAGTCTGGATTACAACAATGGCCTTCTAATGAACGATGGAGGCAATTCTTCACTAGCTCAGAGCGATCACGAGCGTTGGTAGATACTGGTCGTCTAGTGATGACATATAATCTGGCGCAGCTTGAAAGGGAGGGCTTA
This sequence comes from Exophiala bonariae, assembly GCF_035927105.1. Lineage (NCBI taxonomy): Eukaryota > Fungi > Ascomycota > Eurotiomycetes > Chaetothyriales > Herpotrichiellaceae > Exophiala > Exophiala bonariae. Next base: position 2,693,621 of record NW_027042476.1, on the reverse strand, counting down.
GAATGATGGCGATGGAACGTCCCAGTAGCACAGCCTCCATAGCCGAATGGGAAGAAGCGATTGATTCATGATAGTAAGAATTTGACCGAGTTTGTGTAACTGTTTCCACGACTGTGCATAGCTCACAATTTGCGCTGAATTTGTCGCTTGGAGCTGTTACGACCTGTTACGACCTGTGAAGCCTTGTCCCATTAATCCGGTCTTGGATGCGACGAATGCGGTCTCGCATGGTCACTAAGTCTCAATAGAGATACACCAACCTAGATGAGTACACAAACCATCTTCTTTTCTTTCTGAGATCCGAATTCCGACTAAGTCACGGCTGCCAATATTTCCCTGCTTTTTGGGAATCTCACTGCCCATCTTCCTTGCCGTCTACCAGAACGACCCCCACTGCCAAGGCTCGAAGTGGATAGGGGCAATTTGGTTACTAACCACCCGATTATGTGTGTGTTTGGAGAAGTATGACAGGTTACCACGGGCTGCTGCTGGTTTGAGCACTGGCCTTCGCCAGACTGGAAGGCACGCGCACAGGCGAGCGGGCTCGACGACTCTACGGCTTGACCAGACCTGAAGATTGACCAGCCGTTCTTCGTGGCCCATTCTGTCAGGCCGTCCACTGATTCTGGTAAATACCACACGCGTCTCTCGTCTGTACAGCTTACGTGTATACCATAACTAATTTTTTTCGGCCACGATTTGCTCTCGTCTATAGCTCAATATTGATGCTGCGTAAATAGCGGGGCGGAGGGCAATCTGGGGTATCTCCGCAGTTTCAACGCGACCATTGGGGTGCTATAAGTACAGATTGCGCCGTATAGGAGCCACTCATAGCTATTGCCCCAGTCACCATATCAGACTAAATCGATATCACAGAAAATGGCTAAGCAAGTTGAGCAAGAAATCGACACTCCTCACCAGTCTGAATTCAAAGATGTCGAAGGTCGACAACATGAGTTGGAGGACGTGTCTTTGTTGGACGGCTCGGACCCGAGAATCAAGGAGATCAAGAGGAAAACAGATATTAGAATTTGCGGTCTCTTGGGGGTTCTCTACGCAATGGCTGCGATTGATCGTGTCAACCTAGGCGTAAGTGGTTTCTCCTTAACTGTGTGTTCGATCTGTAAGATGCTGACTGCAATGACCAGAATGCGTGAGTATTTCGAGCAGTTTTCAACGAGTAACAAAGCCACTAAACATCATGCAGAGTCGTTGCCGGGATGGGGACGGATCTTGACCTTCAGGGGAATGCATACGTACGGCCAATTCTTCTACCACACGATTCTTGCGGCCTCGGCTAACGGGTGACCTTTAGACACTGCTCATTCTCATCTTCTTTCCATTCTACATTGTCTTCCAACCTCCAATGATCGCAATTGCGAGAAAGATTCGCCCTCGAAGATTTATCACATTCATTGTCGTCGCCTGGGGACTGGTGACGGTTGGACACGGTCTAGTGAAAACCTGGCGCCAAATGCTCGCACTCCGTGCTCTTTTAGGCATCCTCGAGGCTGGGTATTTCTCCACCTCAGCATATCTTGTCAGCACTTGGTATATCAGAAGTATGCCAAGCCAGTCACATCGTGAACGTCTGCCAGATACTGACAACGGTTACAGGGGAGGTCGCGAAGCGGAATTCATCGTTCTACCTGCTCGGTAGCATGCTGGGGGGCTTCGGTGGTATCCTAGCATATGGTGTAGGTATACCATGTATTGAATTGAGCACTAGACTGATCTTTTCCAGTTACAGCAGATGAACGGCGTCGCCGGACACGCGGGCTGGAGATGGATTTTCATAATGGAGGGAGTTATAACGATCATCCTTGGACTGCCGGCCTATGTGATCCTTGTCGACTTTCCGGAGGAGGCACCTAAGTCGTGGAAATTCATCAATGAGGAACAGGCTCAACTTGTGATCGCCAGAATCAACCTAGATCGCCGCGATGTCATCACACCACCCTTCAATATGCGACATTACCTCAGTCATGCCAAAGATTGGAAGATCTGGTTCTTTGCTGCCAATTTCATGTTGACGAGTGTAGTCAATTATGCAGTGGCGTATTTCTTGCCAATCGTGCTTCGGAACGAGCTCAAATTTTCCGTGGCGGCTGCTCAGTGTCTGAACGCTCCGGTAAGTCAAGTCGGGTCTGAACTCCCATTGTCCATGCTAATAGCTCACATCAGTGCTATGTCTTCGCCATCATTCTTGGCGTGACTGAGAGCTATTTCTCCGATAAGTGGAACCTGAGAGCTCCATTCTTTCTTCTCAATTGCGGCCTTGAGATTCTGGGTGTCTGCGTCCTGGGTTTTGCCAAACCAAGTGGTGTTAGATATTTTGGCGCCTTCTTTATCGTCGGTCCGGCCTTCTCGAACATCCCATTCTCCCTTACCTATCAGGCCAATAATATCCTGGGCCAGTGGAAGCGTGCTTTCTGCTCGGCCACCATTGTGGGAGCAGGAGGTATTGGGGGTATTATTGGGTCTTTGGTTTTCAGATCCCAAGATGCTCCGTCTTACCGGTAAGTGAATGCTTTTTATCCGTAGAGGAACACCTGTGAAGACTGACTATCTATATAGCCCTGGTCTCTATGCTTGCCTTACTGCTGTTGGACTTTGCATCATTTCCATGTGCACGACAAGTGCATACTTTATCTCTGAGAACAAAAAGGCCGACAGAGGGGAGAAGATTATTGAAGGCGACCCACAGTTTCGATACACCTATTGAATGCATCGGTAATGTGGCGGGCATCTCGCTGCGAACGACTCTAAGGGATTTGGCGGGCACAAGATAGCTGTTAACCTTGGATGAACGGACCACAGCAAGCGCTGTGTAGACAAGTATTAAATAGGACCAATAATAGCAATAACTTGAGTTTTCAAGCGTTTCATTGGATGTTGGTGACTGATTTGACTTCGACGATCAGAACGTTGCTGTAGCATAGGTGTTGTGCAGCACAGTAGCCTGGCAAATCAGGGGAACAAGGCTGAGAAAACGATGGCCAGCAAACTTTCCTTGGAGCCGACCGATGACGCACACCAAGAATAGGCCCCAATTCTTGGTGTGTAAAGCGGCGTTTGTGTAGGCCATTTGGGGTTGGGTGGTTAGGTCGGGCCAAACTTTCCAGCCGCTTTGCTTTCAAATTATCTGCAGTATTCTCTTCACCACAACTCCTCTCCCATATAGCAATACTGTTGGCAACCCATCCTAGGGTCGAGAAATCGCTTAGATGGAATCTCTGAGCGACGAGGTGTGGGATGTGGTCATAGCTGGGACCAGCATCCCACAATCACTCCTCGCCTTGTACGTCTGTTTCTTGATTTGAAGTGTCGGCCTAAACTGACTGACAAAAGACCCTCTTGACAGATCTCTGTCTCGGTCGGGCAAGAAAATTCTCCATGTTGATCATCATGATTATTATGGGGGTGAAGATGCTGGTTTGAGTCTACAAGATGTGGAAAATTGGATATTGGAGGTCAACGGAGGTGTGACAACAGCTCTCAACATACACTCACAGCTTCTAATCATCTCCAGGCCATAGCAACACTTTTAAGGATGCAACTCTCACAAAACCTCCTGCGGATGCTGGAAAACTTGCTCCATCACGCTCCTACACCCTCAGCCTCAATCCTCAGATCATTTACGCACAATCCGCTATCCTCCCTACACTTGTGGCATCTCGAGTTCATACTCAGCTAGAGTTTTTGGCTGTCGGGTCCTTGTGGATTCATCGTGCTGGAATATTGCAGAAGGTTCCTAGTACTCGTGAAGATGTCTTCAATGACGACACGTTGTCGATGAAAGACAAGCGAGGTCTCATGAAGTTCTTGCGATATGTTCTGCAAGAGGAGGATGACCAAGGTCCGAATGATCCGGAGGATTCGCAGATATCTTTTCAGGAAGCTCTTACGAGCAAGTTCAAAATTTCCGAATCCCTACAGGCACCATTGCAAGCCCTCGCACTCTCGCCGCTCCCTCCAAGTCTGACCCGTTTTGACACTGCCCTCGCGAGGATCAGACGGCACATGCGGTCCCTGGGTTACTTCGGTCCTGGCTTTGGTGCAGTAGTCGCGAAATATGGAGGCAATTCCGAATTAGCGCAGGTTGCTTGCAGATCTGGCGCGGTCGGTGGATTCACTTATCTACTCGGAAATCGTCTCGAAGATCTGAAGATCATCAAAAATACTACTGCGGCCAATATCACCCCAGATGTAAATGATGAGCAACAGAATATGATTGAGGGTATCCTACCGGATGGTACTAGAATCATATCGAGACTCGTGGTTGGAGGCAGGGATGACCTGCCGAATTCTGAGGGTGGCCCCTCTTCCGCCAACTCTACATCTGCATGGAGATCTATCAGCATTGTTACCGATCCTCTTCGCAATCTTTTCCCGCAGACTGCCGACAATGGACCTGTACCAGCTGTCGCAATTGTTTTTGCCGATGCAGGTGCTACTGGTGCTGAGACCGCGCCGATTTATCTTCAGGTCCACTCTGAAGACACAGGTGAATGTCCAAGTGGTCAATGTAAGTCTAACCCTTTCTAAACTCCCTCCAATGATGATCCAACTTATGAATACTTATCTACATTGCCTGAGCACTTATGCCTTGCTGATAACTATCCTCTGACAACCTGACTGGCACGCGATTTCGCATCTATTACATACCGCCTGAATATTTTGCTGGAAGCTAACAAAGATGTTATAGGTATCATATACGCATCAATTGCAGATCATAGCCCTTCAGCAAAGTTAAGGCTGGAGAAGTCTGTGACAGATTTTCTTGCAACCTGTGGCGTGGGAACGTCAAATGTTTGGAGTCTGTCTTACGCCTATTCGGGAGCAGATCTAAGCTCACAAGCAGGCTATACGCCCTCGGAGATGTCTGCCCAAGTTACTAGCCTTGCGCCCAGACCTCTCGACATTGCGTTTTCCGATGATGTTCTTACTTCTGTAAAAGATGTCTGGAAGTTGATTCTCGGTGACGATGCGCATGATGATACATTCCTCCGATTTGAGGAACGCGAAAATGAAAGTGAAAATGACTGATTCATTGCCATGATTTCTGATCTACTTCGCCGGGACCGCCTACACAGCAGAGCACCTGTCATGCATCGTTGGCCGAGCGATATTAGTCTGACTTCACAGACGATTTGCAAATGAGATCAACCATTTCCAGATCTTAGGTAGGTCTAATATTGAAAATGTAGGAGGTTCTGCCTGAACGCGGAGTCGGTGCAATACGATTGCAACTCGACTTATGAACCCACATGGTTATGGTTGTAACAATGATTGTGCAATCGTTTGGTTTGTGAACGAATGCCAATTACCCATCCAATTTTGTTACCATTGACTCGGCAGCGACGCTCGAAGATGCTCAATCTTTCCATGATGATCAAATGATTGGTAATGCCCTCTATTGAGATGCATCTAATAGCGGCTATCTTATCTATGGAGAGATGTATCCCATCTGCTGGAGAATTACGAGACCACAATTCTTTGCATACCATCAATGCTGTCTACTTGTAAGAGTGCCAAGGAATACATACGATCTTGCGTACTTTGTTGGTAATCCTGCCTTCCCCGGATGGCATCGAGGTAGAATCAATGATTGCTGTGCTCTCAGCACTAGCGCCAACTATTAAGCTTCATGTATGAATCTGAAGGGCCCATTTCTCCTTTTCGTAAGTCGATGCGGACGAAGGATTTGCAACAAGCCAAACGAGGACGGAGTACGTAGTGTCCCACGCAATGCCACATCATCTGCCTGTCCTTTTGCAGTCGGGTCCAGGGCGTCCGCCAAGCAGTTGTATGCGATTTACCTTTCTTGGATATCCAGCAGTATAGACTGACTAATGAGCCTCGTTCGTACCTGTCTAAGCGACTTTCATTGCATTTCAGTACGCGTTCCGGCCCCCCCCAGTCGAAATCATTCTGCACGAGGAACGAGAGGCGAGGCCAGGCTTTTCCCAAATAAGTCAACCGAGCTCCGACACCACGTCACTCGTCGCAACACTCGGACGACACCCTTTAAAGTTTTGTCAGAGGCACGGGCACGAAACGCAACCAGGGAAATTCTCTGGTACACTCGTACTATTGGGAGTTAATTGTTATTCTTGGATGCATTTCCCGATGCCGGCTTGGCAGCAACTTTGGGGACTGGTAACACATTCCCCAGTGAGTGGTATGGCGGTAGTCCTGAATGCTACCTCAGGTGACTTTGTTTGGTTTTCATTCAGAGTCCAGAGTCTAGAACGCATATTTCAGGCGCACCGTGCCATTATTGTGAACGATGAACCGTGCGAAAGCAGCTTGTATAAAGAAGAAAGATGCTCCATGATGGGAACTTGACATTTTTCAGTGTTATTCCTGTCTCTCGCAGCCATCAACATACCTAGACTATCTCATTCGCATTTTCGCAATTCAGCTCGTCCAATGTCTTCATTCGCCTCATTCATGTTTCTGCAAGCATTTCTTGCTCAGGTTGCCTTCTCACAAGAAAAGGTGAGTCCATCACATGGAGCAACACCGGGTGTTATACTCACTTTTCTCTTGTAGCGTAATACTCCAGAATGTCCCGGCGTCTGGTATTCAGATGATATCGGAAGTGGCTGCTGCGTAGGTGGCATCCTTCCACCTGTTATTCTCTCAACATGCGCCGGATGGCCAATCTGTACTGGCCCAGTGACGACCACCACGACCGAGACGCCCATCAGCTGTGCCACCATCATCTCGGAGTCTGAGAGCGGGTACTCCAGCAAGATTAGTGCCGCTGAAAGCAGTATGTCGGCCAGTGGAACACACTACCCATCGGGCTTGACCATTGCCAATGCTGCGAACACCGCGACCGCCGGGGCTGTCGCCTCGAGCGCTGGGTCTGCCACCGCTACGAGCACTACCACGCGTGCCACGTCGACTGGAACTGCGGCTGGTGCATCGGCGACTGGGTCAAACTCAGGCTCTGCTGTCGGAGTCTCCAACGTATTCTTTCCTGCAATGGTTGCCCTAGCCGCTGGGTTCTTAGGCGCAGCGGCTTACCTGTGATAACAACTTGGGACTGACACAAAGCTCGCTACATATCTTGGAGACCATTGAGTCTATATAGATGCGCGACGATTTATTTTATTTTTGGACTCGAGCAATCATTGGGCGGATGCGAGCCATTCGATGCGTAGGATTGAATCTACAGCTTGCGGAGTCACCTACCTATGCTAAATGCTACGTTCTTGCACTATATCATAATCGCTCCACGTGGATCGTTGCCCGTGCAAGACACAGTCTGATTACAAGCCTAACCATGTCGGAAGTTGAAGACATGCAACATGGAAGGAGCAAAGCGTGCCTCCTGCTAAGTTAGTTAGTGCCGAGGCGTTTCATAAGCTTCTTAGGGGAAGTTTGGCGAGCAGCGGGGTCGCCTTCTTTCGACATCATGAACACCATCCTGCCCACACAACTTCGGCTTCCCTCAATTTGAGTGCGGCCCTAATAGGTCAGACCTAAATCCGCATCAGAAGCTGGAAACAATTCATCTAATTAAGCCACGGTTTGCTGAGCACTCGAGATGCATTGGATATTTGTCCCGTCATGGCAAAGTCACCATTGCTATGTGCTGTGCACCATATCCATTCAGATAAGTAACCGAGGCCAGCTTCCCAGCACCTTCAATTTGAAGCTCAGAAACAGCTTGCCCGCCGTACATCTGATCCCAACCAGGCCGTCTGGAACCACCTTGATGGATCATAAACCTTTCGGTGCCGGTAGAACCGATTGCCAATTGCACGTGGCCCATCCATTGTTGAGACACATGGTGGACCTCTGACTACATCCATCCGCACCTGTGCCGACCTTTTGCTGACTTTCTCACCAATGGCTATCCTCAAAGTCTCCTCAGCCTCCTGCTATGCCGGGAAGATACTGTGCCACAGCTGTGGTCTAGTCTGTCTGTTCAGTCTTGATAGGCCAGATGACTACGATGTGGAATGGGATGTGTTCATCGTCCTGCAGGTGCTTTCGTTGCATCCGACTGCAGGTAATGCTTGATTTCGACTCACTATCCACCATTCACATGCCTTTGACAAAAGTTTATGTGCCTTGATATCATGTTCTTGACAAGGTCAACAAGGTACGCAAGACGGAAAAGGTTTGAGCTGGCCTTGAAAAATGTGATTTTCAGAGATCCCTTCGAATCCGTACCTCAGATCTTCTTTCGTTTCCCGTCTCTCCTTCATTCGGCGATGATCATGTTGTTGCTGTAACACCCTCCTATCAATACATCCTTCATTTTTGAGTTTCAGACTCTCTTTTTTAGGTAGAAATCCAATACGAGAGTGACGCACCACTTCTGCGTTAAAGCGGTTAAGTTCATCCAGAGTCAAAGCACCCGAGATCTTGGGGCCGGGAATTTCTCAATCGGCATACTACTCATCTGGGTACATATTGCACATGTTCAGAAACAGCCATTCGAGGGTTTCGGGCACCGAAATGCTCCCGATCGCATTGCTCTTCGTGTTATCATTATTCGGACTGTCGGATACTAGACCTCTGAAGGACCGAGGTCTCATCGACAATGCTGCTGGACAGACTTATGACTACATTGTCATTGGGTGTGGTGTCTCTGGTCTCGTCGTCTCCTCACGGTTAAGCGAGAGTGAAGATATCACAGTCTTGTGCCTTGAAGCAGGGGCATTGTAAGTACATAGCACACCTTCGCAATGGCTTTCACTGAAAACATATAGGGATCATTATGAGGACGAGATCCAGATCCCATATTACATCGGCCTCCAGCCAGATGGGTTTTACGAATGGGGTATATACACAACACCTCAGGGGCAACTCGACGGTGTGAGCCGCCATATCCCTATGGGTAAGGGCGTTGGAGGAGGCTCGCTAATCAACGGCATGGTCTGGAACCGAGGTAATCAGCAAAGCTTCAATGCTTGGAACGACCTTGGAAACTCAGGCTGGGGTTGGGAATCTCTTCTTCCATATTTTGAAAAGGTAAACGATAGTGGCCCCGATTTTCATTTTATGAGATACTGACCTTGATTTTATTCTTTTAGTCGGAGACATATACTCCTAAGAACTATGCTGGTAGGGAAGTACAACCAGTCCTTGAAAATTCAGCAGTCCACGGCACAAGCGGACCGATTCAAGTTTCATACCCTAATTACTACTGGCCACAGACTGATAACTGGTTCAGCGCCTTACAAGAAATTGGCATTCCCACATCGGCGGAGCCCAATCAAGGTCTCTCTGCTGGGGGTTACTTCTTGCCACTGGATATCGATCCGAACAACCAAACTCGCTCGGATGCACGACGCGCCTACTACGACCCGAATATCCAGCGCAACAACTTCAACGTCCAGCCTTATTCGCAAGTTACCCGAATCATCTTCGAACAGGGCGACGAGCTGACGGCTACGGGGGTCGAATTTGCTGCTGGACCATCCTCGCCACGACAGACAGCTTTCGCCAGTAGGGAGGTCGTTCTGTCGGCAGGCGCGATTCATAGTCCTCAGATCCTCGAGCTTTCAGGAATTGGCCAGAGCTCCATCCTCGAAGGCCTCGGTATTGAGGTCCTAGAAAACCTACCCGGTGTCGGTAATAACCTGCAGGATCACGGCATGATTCACCTAGACTACTCCTACACGAACCCTGATATCATGGATGTCGAAGATTTCGCGACCAACTCCCAGTTCAATGATGACTCTGCCGCAGAGTATTACAGCAGTAAGACTGGCCCATGGACAGCTAAGCCGAGTTGTGCCGTTGCATTTCCTTCTTTGGAGCAGACCGCAGCAGATGCAGCAGGCATGATATCTGCTGCGCGCTCTGCAGCATACAACTTACCGGACACGTATGCAAACGAACCAACGCTCCAGCGTGGGTATGAACAACAACTCGATAGTGTTCTGGGCGAACTCGCTTCTGAGAATATCCCGGCGTTCGAAAACCTGAACAACAATGCTGGTGGGCTGGATCTCGCACTCATGAGACCCCTATCCCGCGGTACCGCACACATCACATCCACTGACCCATTTGCGCCACCCAACGTCGATCCCCGATGGCTGGTCCACCAATTCGACTACGACGTGATGATCCTCGCGATGCAGGTGAACCAGAAGATCCTAGACACGGATGCAATCCAAGCTCTGCAGCCATCGTACGCGCAGATTCCTCGTGACGCCAACACCGACCAACTAGGGGAGATCTTACGCGTTGGCATTGGCACCGAATATCACTATTCCAGCACGACAGCTATGCTACCGCTAGACATGGGTGGCGTGGTCAGCGACCAGTTGAGGGTGTATGGGACGTCGAACCTCCGAGTTGTCGACACGGGGATTTATCCCATGGTGCCAGGCGCACATCTGCAGGCTGTGGCATATGGGGTGGCGGAAAAGGCGGCTGACATGATCAAGGCGGATCAGTAAATTCGAACTCCGAAGCAGAGCGGCTGGAGAAAGGGAGCTTTTTGGGGTGTACATAACGACTTCATACATGTTTCATCGACGGATACACTCGAATACTGGCGTACATCTAGACCGGTCGTTACAGTACTGCGTTGCATTTACACAGGGATGGGTGTGAGAATATCGAGACAATTTATTATTTCAGGGCATGACGGCTCATCAGATAGCGTGGACCTTACCTAGGTACGCTGAATGAGTCTGGAGTTGTCCAATCATATTCTGCGTGAACACAGGCCGTGACTCACAGTCACCGCACTCAACAGTCATACTCATTGAATGCGAGTTAAGACCTCATTACTTATGGACTAGTGACTATTCCATGATTGCTGCATAGGCTTTGGTGATGTCGTGCTTTGGACCTGGCGAGAAGAGATAAAGGCATGAGATAGACTCTCAAGGATCATGGGGTAGTTCCTTTCCTTTTTATCTTTCCACTCAAATTACGACTCTCCTTGGAATTTCCAACAACGTCTTTCATCACGAAAGCGAGATGGCACAGAATATCTACGATACAGCCGAGTTCTTCACTGAATACTCGCGACTTCCACGCTCAGTGCATGGCTTGGATGGTGCTCCAGAGTGGCCTACATTGCGTGGGTTGGTCGGAGATGTCAAAGACCAGCATATTCTGGACTTGGGTTGTGGGTTTGGCTGGTTTGCTCGATGGGCTGTTCAGGAGGGACATGCTCAGACGGTGCTTGGGATTGATCTTTCGGAAAACATGCTACGCCGGGCCCGAGACGAGACGCAGAAGGCAGGCATCGGAGAAGGAATCATCACTTACTCTTGCAGGAATCTCGAGGAAGTAACGCTCAGTGAACTCCAGTATAACCTTGCCTACAGCTCGCTAGCACTCCACTACCTCCCAAACGAGCCGTTGAAAAGACTGCTGGGCCAGGTCTTCAAAAGTTTGGTGTCTGGCGGCAAATTCGTGTTCTCCATCGAGCACCCCGTCGCCAGTGCGCCGTTTGATGCCTTTTGGAAGATGGGTGAAGATGGCCGAGTTTATTGGCCTCTGAATCAATACTGGGACGAGGGTTTGAGAGTGACAAATTGGTTGGCGCCCGGTGTCCGGAAATATCATCGGACAGTTGATACTTATCTCACTTATTTGATAGATGCCGGCTTTGTCTTGAGGGCTTTCAAGGAAGCGTGGGAAGGGTTGGATCTGAGGCCTAAGTTGGAGGAGAAAGGAGAGGCTCATAGGCCTTACTTCCTTCTTGTGGCGGTGACGAAGCCGTGAAATTTGTCTAAAACACAAATGACCATCGGATATCAGTAAATAAATTGCCTAGGATTTCATTTCAGCCACCATGGGTTTGGAAGTTCAAGTGGCTAGCTATACACTGATGGAAGAGACTCCCGGGATTATGTAGGAACATGTTCCCAAGTGATCAATAGCGGCTAAGGAGCCTAGTCACTATGCCTAAAATTGATGGCTGGAAGGGCTGACACCACTATACACTTACAAATATGGGGTGCTTCGAGCCTTGGGCCTCGGGCGATGGATCGATTGACACCTTAGGTACTTACCAAAGTACCTCATTAACTAGGGAAGTCTCAGGCAGACATTTTGCTGAGACTCAGCAGAAGCAGCCACGAGTTTCAACTAAATTTCATGTTCTTCACTAATAACATTGACAATGATGGTTTACTCCCACAACATCAACCCAACTAACTATAGATGCCTGGGCTTCTACCATTTGGATTCCAAGTAGAAAGCGACCACCTTCTGCTAATGTCAGCACATCCGAATTCCAATCTTCGAGAAGTGTTTTTGTTCCGTCATATAAGCATACGCTTCCTTTACCGAAGCCATATCAAATATTCTCTGGTCCAGCACAGGCTTAATATCGTGCCGCTCAATGAATCTATTCATATCACCAAACTGCTTCCTCGATCCCAGGAAGAATCCACGAACGATGCAGCAAGAGTATTTGCAGTCCAACAGTGTCGGAACATTCGCCGCGGCTCCAAGAATTCCAGTCACAGCAATCACCCCATCGACCCGAATCGCCTTCAAAGACTCTGAAAGTGTAGCCGCCCCGCCAACATCCACGACGATATGAGCACCTTTGCCATCCACTGTCAAGGATTTGGCGGCCGTACCCCAGCCAGATATTTCTTTGTAATTGATTACATGATGGGCTCCCAGAGACTTCAACTTATCCGCCTTTTCCTGGCTGCTAGTGGTGGCAATCACAACAGCACCGGCCGCAAGGGAGAACTAAGCAGGGTCGGGGTTGTCAGATTTCTTGTGCGCTATTTGTTGTTGACCTGGATAAACCTCGCGATTCTGGAGAGAACTAATCGGACTAACGTACCTGTAGAGCAGCGATTGAAACGCCGCCAGTGCCTTGGACCACGACAGTGTCACCATGCTTGGGTTCTTTGCCCTTGAGGCCGAACAAGGCATTCCAGGCTGTCAAGCCTGAACACGCCAACGTGGCCGCCTCTAGAAAGTTGAGATTTTCTGGTATCCTCACCAGTGATGACTCATGAAAAATACCGAATTGACATAGGGTCCCGTCAATCTTCTGACCCAGGCCATTGCAGATATCATGAAATTGAGGAGGTTCTGTTTCTGACAGCCCGTACGTCAGATGTGCGCAAACATGGTCTCCCACGCTGAGCGTAGCCACTCTGGGTCCTACAGCCTCAATCACCCCCGACCCATCTGAGCCAGGAATGAGATCTTTCTTGCCCACCACCAATCTTGGACCTCCCTAGAAACATCACCCGGCATCAGTCGAGTCGAGTAGAATGCTTAGGCAGGTAGGGAAAAGGGATTGTTACCTTGGCGATCGCCAAGTCGCGATAGTTCAGAGAAGCCGCATGAATTTTGACTAATACTTCGTCTTCTCTGAGTACTGGGAGGCGCAAATCATCTACACGGTCTAGACGTTGAATTCCATCCTGTTTGTTAAACACCCAAGCAGCGGTGTGTTGCGGAAGTACCATGCCGGCAGGGGAGTGACAAATAAAACCAGAGTTGAGGGTCTCTACAAGACCATGTCAAGCAGACTCCATTGTGATGAGCGTCCAGGTGAGCAATTATGTGCACAATAAAAATGACAATATCAATGGATCCTCCTCAAAGCTCGTAAACATTGCTTTTGCCGCTACGCAGGTCGTCCCGGATGTGCCGCTCGCCGCACAAGGATTGGTACGAAAAGATCAATACACAATACGACCCGACCACTACCCGGGCAATGGTGGACAAAGCCCGATCACATCGGACCCTCGCCATCAGCAGTTCATGTTCCGGCTACTGCCCGAAATCGGAACACGCGTCTTGATACTTTGCACGACGATGGTGGATTGTGTTTGGTATGCGTATAAGACAAGGAAGGGCATTAAACTCAACACAAATTTCGCAACATCAAACATCAAGGGGGCAGAAGGGATGAGGCCGAATATTTTCAAAGGACCAAACGGTCTGCTGTTGCAAAAGGGCGTATCCCCAGCTGAGGCTGGTGTAGCACCACCAAAATACAGTCTCAAAGTGGATGGCGATCTGCAGGTGGAGCGTGACATCGCTGTGACCTTGCGAGACGGCGTAAAAATGTACATCGACTTGATTCGGCCCAAGGATATTGTCAACGTGCCCGTGGTGCTATCATGGGGTCCTTACGGTAAGCACTTGGACGCTGGGAAGGAATACAGCATGATTCCAGACGACAGTGGCAAGTACGGCTGTGGTGTTGATCTGGCCTGGTTGAATACATACACGGGTTTCGAGTCTGCGGACGGACTGAGGTGGTGCAAGGCTGGCTACGCATGTATCACCGTTAATCCGCGCGGTATGTGGTGGTCCGAGGGGGACTTTGCGAGCTGCTGGGGCGAACGCGAGGCTCGGGACGTGTGTGATGTGATAGAGTGGGCGGGGACTCAACCCTGGAGCAGTGGCAAGGTAGGGATGACAGGCGTTTCCTACCTCGCCATCATCCAGTGGTGGGCGGCCTCACTCCAGCCGAAACACCTCGCGGCTATTCAACCCTGTGAGGGCCTGACTGATCCGTACCGAGAGCTGATTTTTCATGGCGGAATTCCGGAATCAGAATTCGTGGAGGAGTGGCAGTACGAGCGACTGAAGTATTCCATCTCCAATGTCGAGGCTATGAGGGAGATGGGTATGGAACATCCCCTGGATGACGAGTATTGGGCATCAAAGCGTCCTGACCTATCCAAGATTGAGGTTCCGGCGTACATAATCGCTAGCTGGGCAGACCAAGGACTACATACTCGGGGTACAATCGATGCGTTCGAAGCCATCTCATCAAAACACAAACATCTTGAAATCCACGGGCGCAAAAAGTGGGCGTGGTACCACAATCCAACGACCTTTGAGCGCCTGCGTGCCTTTTTTGACCAGTACGTTAAGGGAATAGGCAATGAGACCGATTCTTGGCCTTTGGTGAATTGGGAATTACGGACTGGCTTGAATACTGGGCTTGACATGACTTCATCTACATGGCCGCTTTTGAACCGCACACTGGTGTCTTTCTATCTTGATGCCACTGATGGAACATTGAAGCGTGAGACGCCTTTGAATCAAGGAACTGCACGCTATCTTTCCACCAGGGAAGGACAATCTGTGGTGTTCGAACATGTGTTCGATTCCCAGACTGACATTGTGGGCTCTATGGGTTTGAAACTATATATCACCACTGAGGAGGCCGAGGAAGCCGACGTTTTTGTCGCGCTCAGGAAGACGGATGCTGACGGCAATCTGATAACGTTTCATTTTCAAAATGCTCTGTCTCAAGGTCCCGTGGCCCTTGGCTGGCTTCGCTCCTCTCATCGAGCGCTTGATTCCACTAGGTCGACTCCGGACCGGCCGTGGCATATTCATGCGAAGCAGGAACCTTTGACTCCTGGCCTAGCTGTTCCGATAGAGGTTGAGATTTGGCCATCGGCAACACGATTTAACGCTGGTGAACGTCTGCAACTGGTCATCCGCGGCAGCGATATCTACACCAACAACACGCGCCGGGTTCATCAGACCAACAACATGGGTTGGCACGCCATTTCGACAGGCCCTGTTAAAGGATCTTTGTTGACATTCAACGTTCTTGAGAGCACGTCCAGGTCTTGAGCAACTCTTTACGACGATATTCAAAATGGAAAACTGCTAGTAAGCAGTGAAACAGAAGAAAATTCTTCCTTCAGATTCTCTAGACTGTATAATTAGTGTCTTGTCTGCGTACATTCTTGGGTCAGTGAAACCAGACTTGGGGAGCCCAAGTAGCCACTGCACTCCCTTAGACCTTGAAACACTATAAAATCAAGAGCTACGTTACCCCTATCTATGTTCGCGCTATCCTCATTGATAAAGTAGCTATTCACTCAATAACGCCACCTTCTTGGACTCTAACTAGTCAAAGTAATTTAGAGAATACTCAAACCATGACATGTGCGCACATATTTCAGTCGATGTCCGGACGGTCACGATACTAACGCCATGGAAGTATCGAAGGCAGCTGTGTAACTTACCATATGCAAGCTTGTCCCGTTGCGCGTTTAGAGAACGGGTGAAAATAGCGAAAGAGGAGAGGAAAAGGTGGAGCATGAATGACTACAGGATTCAAGTCACCCATGTGACGGAATCATTCATACTCAATGATTTGTGTTATACTATTGCTGGCAGCCTAGCTCTGTCATTATGTGCTCCTCGGTTGTTCGAGTTCTATAAATTCTGGCCACTGAGGACTCGTTAGATCCACAATAACAAGAAGCCTGAGAAAGCACAATCAACCCGTCAGCTGCACCATTAGTAAACCATACGGAAGGTGGGATGATCGTCGCCGAGATTTCCACGCTCATCTTCGGGCAGCTGCAGGCGATGATCCCTTTCTCCGCGCTCACGTTTCCGGTTCTCGCGAATAAGCAAGAGGACGAATATGATTGCGATACAAATGCCCATACAGATGATGCCGATCAGAACCGAGAACGCCGTTTTGAAAAAAGGAGCTTCACGCTTGATAAAGATGTTACTGGCGATGATTCCGCCGAGATTCGCGAAGCCGACCTGAATTGCAACGCCAATTGATCTCTTGTAGTGACCGCCCATGTTGTTGTTAATCCAGCCCACGGCCAGGGATGTCCCGGTAGGGCTGCAGGTGCCCAGGAAGAAGATCGCCATATATCGGACTCCGATGGTGACTCTTGCACCTGTGAACATGATGACAATGGCGAGAAGAGTTCCGAGATACATTGCGATGATGAACCAGAAGCGGTGCTTCATGAAGTCTGAGAGCATAGCAATGACGATGGACAGGGTACCTCCAACCACAAAAACGGGGATTGTCATGAGCTGGGTGCGCAGGGGTGACCATCCAAACCCATTTAGCAAAGTTGGAGTAAACAGTGCAAGCGAGTATGCTGCGGCTGACCATGCCAGCGACATAAAGAATCTGGAAATGGCCGTACCTTTTCAGCAATTTGGCTTGTAAGAGAGACCACGCTCGAGGGATGTCACTTACCCGAGGTAGATCTTCCAGTCAGAGAAAGCTCGCTTCATGGCCTTCTTGTCGAGACGATTCATGACCGCTGGTCCAGAGTCCTCGTGTAGCGTGGATAGCAGCAAGGTTCTCTCCTCTGGCTTGAGGAATTTCGCCGTCTCTGGCCAGTCTGGAATGATGAAAAAGGCCATGACGCCGATGAAAACCGTGACAGCGCCTTCAATGAGAAATATCCATCTCCAGGCCCGGTAACCGCCAACCCCGTCCATGTGGCCGATGCCATAGGCAAGTAGCTGAGGGATAACAGCAGAGGTTAGCCTCCAGCGGTTTGGCATTGCATGGCACCGAACGAATTAACGTACCCCACTAAATCCTCCTGCATATACACCAGCCGACCAATAGAATGTCAAGCGAGTTTGAACTTGGTATCGCCTGTAGTACATGGAGATCAAGTACAAAGAGCCTAAACGACTGGGTCAGATCTCATTCTGTTCACTCTCTCCTGCTCCTGCTCCGTCGTGTACTTACCTGGAAAGAAGCCAGCCTCGAAAGCACCAATGAAGAACCGACAAGCCACAAGTCCGCCAAAGCTTCGAGTCAGACCTTGGCAGATTGTGAGGATACCTAGGTGCCCGTTGAGCGATCAGCAAATTATACGCTGTACCACAGATGACGGGGAGGGCATTAAGGGATATGTCACTTACCAAACCCTATCATCATAGTGCTGAGCCAGATGTAAGGCTTGAGATTCTTCAACAGAATGTTGGCCGGAAGCTCGCACAATATGTACGGGATGAAAAAAACGAAGAGTGCAATGTTGAACTGATCCCCTTGCATGCTAAGGTCGCTTTCCAGGCCGAAGAGTCGAGCGTTTCCGATGTTGATTCGATCAAGAAAGGCGGCGATGAGCATGAGGAAGAGAATCGGAAGAAGCTGAAGGTCAATTTTCCGGATTAGCTTTTTCTCTCTCTCTCGCTCAGCAACCATGACCGCTGCAACGTGAGCGTCATCCTCCACCTCATCAACGACCTTTGGGAACTTGACGTCCATCGTGTCTTCGTCAGCTCTTTTATCGTCCATAGGAACAGCTGGGTGGCGCAATGAATGCGAATATCTTGGGACGAGAATGTACACTTCTTCGGGTTTACGGGCTTCGAAAATGGGTGATCGCTTTGTCCCAGGGAAAAAGTAGATGCTGGCTCAGACCTGTATATGAGCGGAGTCTAAGCGTCCTCCCCTTTATATGCCCTTATCCCAGACTAGCCTCCGCAATCCGTGTCCACGTCCTCTCGCGGGGCAGATCCGGGGTCTTTCTGGACCCAGACTCTTCTTTTTCTGGATGCAATACCGTCACACTGGTTACTGTGTCGTCAGTTTTGTGAGCGGAAAACCCTTGATTGTGGGCACCACGTAAAATCACCACAAGCCCGGGTACAGCTTTCGGTTCCGGAGACTGCTCCGCCTAACCGAGGAAAGTCTGCAAGTCAACAGTTAGCACAGCTGAGTGAGGAGCCAGCAGCGAGCTCTGTCATAAGAGGTCGGTGTCGCCAGACGGGGGTTAGACGGATAGGACAATTGAAATACTTGCCAAGAACACACCCTAACCAATCGAGCGGTCCGAGAGTGAGTTATAGTGCATTTCCGAAGAATAGATGTCGGCTCGGGGATCGAGAGGCCTTTGTTTGTGTGCCGTCTATGTGTAGCTCTGCGGTTGCCGGCGAGGCCCCGAAAAGACATTGCCGGCGAGGCCCCGAAAGCGCTAATAACTGGGATTTGCATCAAACAGCCGCCCACAAACCGCAAGCACCAGCTGGTCCTGGTAGAATGCCATCCGGACAATCCATGCCGCGGGCATCAGGGTGGACTGTAGCTACGGAACTGTCGTCTCATGCATTTCAGTTCTTGAACGAGCTCATGTGGTCCTGGTTTCAGTGACAGTTCGTTCAACCAATGCTCGACGGAAGGGTATCTCGAATTCAAACCACGTTGCAATGTTGTCCTGACCTCGTAATCTAAAGTGAGCAAAGCAGTACATTATTCAACCACTGCTGCCGGCTCACATACTTTGCCCTTGCAACACATCAACATGCTCACTCGAGATACTATCTTACATATACCTTGGTGGGAATGGTCGGTTCTTGCAGCGGTAGCAATATGTGCATGGGGCATCAGTGCCAGGTACCAGAAAGGCCTCAACAAGTACAATGGCCCTTTCCTGGCATCTTTCACAAATTTCTGGCGGATTTGGCAGCGTCTACGATACCCTCACCGAACTTATTTCCAGGACCTGGCCAAATACGGGCGAATCATCCGAGTGGGACCGAATACCTTGGTGTTCAATGATCCCGAGGCGATCAAGGACATCTACATGACGCATTTTTCAAAGGTAAGTTGAACAAGTTGTCATTGGAAATATTAAGTATCCTGTGCTTATGGGCCCGACTCCAATCTGATTGTATGCATTGTTCACCTGTGTCGCGGAAGCTTACCAGCACATTCAGTCCCCATTCTACTGGGTTGCCCAGGGCGTCAGTCGCGGCCACGTGGTTGCAAACATTTTCTCGACAACTGATCGAGTCCACCACGGCAAACTTCGAAGAACGGTGGCCAACTCGTTCGCGCTGAGTACTCTGGTTCACTATGAGCCCTACGTAACAGACGCACTGGCCTCGCTGCTGCTTCAACTCGATTCGAGGTTCTCAGGCGAGTACAACGAGAAAGGTATTTTTGACCTGGCAGATTGGTGTAGGTTTTTCGCCCTTGACGTTGTAAGCAGTCTTACTCAGGGTCGACCTTATGGCCTTCTGGAAGCTGGCTACGATCATATCGGCGTCATCCAGGCCCAGGTCAAGTTTCTGCAGTACTTCACCGTCACCAATAATGCTCCCTGGCTGGACGGTATGCTCAAGAAAAACCCGATCCTTCTCTGGCTGGGGCGTAAAGGACTCTGGAATAGTGTCACCGCAACCGTGCCCATAGCTCAGCAGCAGGTTACAGAACTGTCACGCAATTTTGATAAGAACAACCATAAAGACGCCGAAAAATCGCATTATGGCCGTGTTCCGTTACTAACCAAATTCCTCCAGGCTAAAGCCGAACATCCAGACATCATTGACGATCAAGCCATTCTAGGCCTAACACTTTCTATGGTAAATGCTGGCAGTGGGACAGTGTCGACCACATTGGCCGCGGCGCTGTACTTCCTTATCAAGCATCCTGCATCCATGGAGCAGCTTCTCGCCGAGCTAGACGAACACTTTCCACCTATCACACCAGCGAACACCATAAACACGCAGAAGTGGTTGGCGGAGGAGATCGTTGTTCCCTTTGCCGAGGCACAGAAGTTACCTTTCCTTGACGCTGTGATAAAGGAGGTCTTCCGGCTGTGGCCAGCTTTAGGAATGCAGCTTATGGAGCGTGTTACACCACCGGAAGGCGCACATATCCTCGGAGAGTACATCCGGGGCAACACTATCGTCAGCTGCAACTCATGGATCATGCACCGTCACAAACCCACATTTGGCGAAGATGCCGATGAGTTTCGACCGTCCAGATGGCTCCTGGCACCTCCTAGTCGCCTCCAATTGATGAACAAGGCAATGCTGATGTTCGGTGCAGGGCCGAACACCTGCATAGGTAAGAACATTGGGATGTTGGAGCTTTACAAGGCGGTGCCATCGTTGTTGAGATATTTCAGTGTGAGTAAACTGTTGCCCCAATGGGATCTGGTGACACCATGGTGTTAATCTGACTTGCTACAGCTTCAGTTGGCAGATGGCGATAAAGAATGGAAAGTTACCAACCTTGGAGGCGCAGAAGTATCTGAGTTCTTTGTGCAGTGTAAGAGAAGGCACGAGATTTCTAATGCGAAATGAAGAGTTTTTGTCAAAGGGTTCCCGTCTGTTGTCCTGGAGTTGTGATGGCATGCCCAATAGACCGAATTTCGTGATGACCAAGGAACTTAGGATGCACGCAATTTCAGTCCATATATTCAATCGTGTGGTGCTGTGGCCCGACTATAAGCAAAAGAATTATAGTTCAATACATTCAGATCGCTGTCCAGTAAGAATTGACCCATTTCCATACCAAATGGAGAATGGTTGTTTTGCCCAGCTACGTTTGCACCGCCAAGTATTGATGTCTGGAGCAAATGGTAGTCATCGTAATAAGGTAAGAGCTCTGGCGCCCCAGTATTCGGTGGATCTGGCATACGCCAATCGGTAGGCTGTGGTAGAAGCTCATGCCCAATTGCTGAAGGAAATGAAAGCATTAGAAAATAAGGCACATCGATGACTCTAGGTTGCTTACCTAGGCTACGAATGATCTGCACAAACTGTTCAAGGTAATCTCGACAGCGTGCAACCATACGATTGTCTTCGTCCAAGTCTCTGAGTACCTCGATTGCCATCCCAAGGTGTTCGCTCATTTGCTCAGTCGACTCGGAGAAACGAATACTCGCTTGAGCCACGAGCCCTTTTTGTTCAACTTGAATCAAGATGCAAGCACCTATCACCAAGGCTGCATTAAACGCTAAATTGGTCGATCAGCACGAACCAGGATCTAATATCTGGCCAGGAAGTGAAGACTCACTGTAATATAAAGAATACCACCACGCCCCCAAGAGCCCCCATTGTGAGCGTCCATTGGCGTAACGAAGCGCGTTTTTAACTAAATATATTAGTTCCATGCTGGACTTCGCAGCAATCTGGACATTCGCGGTTCCAATCTGAAGCAAGAGTGGCAGATGAGAAGCAGTACTTGTATGCCGCAGCTCTTCCAGAAATTTGACCATAACTGGGCGATGGAGAAGAATACGGATGTTGATGTAGCGCAATGTTAGAACAAATCGTAATCGTAATTGCCGCCAATGGTTTTCTGCTGATCCATCTGCTATGGGCAAGTCTTGAGCGAAAATTTCCCGGGCGTCCACCAGTCTCATCTCAGTAGGTAGTTGCTGTTGCCACAGAGAGAGTCGGTTCTCGATCTGGTAGACCTTGGACACGGTATCCACATCGTTAGTCGGTAAGGAGCAAGCCAGATTTTGCCCATACAGCGTGTCGATGATCTCTTGTAATACCTTGTATATAGTGCTATTGTAGCAAGGTAAGCTCTTCGGAGGCTTCGATGAGGTCAGATGGCGTGGAAAAACTTACATGGTGCCTGTAAAGAAGCTGATGCTTAAGGACTCGTCCGCCTCCGATCCGTCTTGTTCTCCTTCCAGGGCTGCAAACGCTACAGGCAAATCAAGCTGCATGTAGTTCTCTGGAATTGATGGTGGTCGCCCGTATGTCATACTTAAAAGTGTCTCGTTTATGATGCAACCGAACCAAGATCTCTTGCGGACCTCCTGCTCGGTAGGAGAAAATAGCCTGCCTAGATCCCGAGAGTGTAAGCCAAGTTGGAACGCGGCTCTGACAGCTAGACCATGCATCTTCCACGTTTGAGTCGACTTCTGAGTCGACTGTAAATAAGATCCAATCAGCAGGAGGAATTGAACTGTTCGACTTTAGCAATGGTAGGTGATGAAATCGAGGTAGTCAGCCAACGTACCGACCTCTATGCTGGTTCCCGTGTTGCCAATCATGTTCTCGTTGAATAGAGCCGACGCTCTCTGATAGTAAACCTGTGATTCTGCGATTGGGCCCAGCTCAACTGAAGGGTGGTCTTTAGAGGCCACGGTAGACTGACGTGCATGCACTCTGGCGAGTGCAAAGATGATATTCAAGAGTGCGAGCCAGATCCGCCGAACTCCTTTAAACTTATTCTTCTCAGCTGCTTCAAATGTTCTCATGAAGCTTGACACATGAATATAAGGATACATGTAGTTTGGATTCCCAAAGAACCAATTCAATAATTTTCGACAATTCTCACCCGATGGAATAGCAAATACGTTAGGTTTTCCCCTCGTGGTCTCAGACGATGCTCGGGCAGGAGAGGATGGGCGGGTTGTATTCAAAAAGCTTCCTGCAATGTCAGCTACAGAATTTCCCTCTGTTGGCGACGGCCTCCATGGCTGCGACTCATGACTGAGGTGTGCTATGGCTGCAGAGACTTGTCTTAGAAGGGCAATGTTTGACGATGGTCCAAAGAATGCGCAATCTTCTTCCTGGGCGAAAGTGACCACGCCCATTGCATCGATTGAATCCTCTGCCACCTCAGTAGCTTCCAACTCTTCTCGCTGCAAGCTTGCAATCTCCGACTGTGTCTGGGTCTGCTTTCTGGGATTCGAAGATGCTTCCAGCGGAGTAACTGCACGACTGGTATCCTCGGTGCCACCTTCGAGTCGGGACAGGCGGCCTTCGACCAGCCTCAAGCGAGACTCAATCGAGCTCAGGTAGCTTTAACCATTATCAGCAAATTGTTACTGCTGAAACCAGATCTCCTCGTATACGCTTACTCTTTGCCGATGATGACATTCTGAAACCCAGCTCCTTGCTGGTACTGGCACTCGAAGCCCAATTCAATGCAGAGTGAGCAACTAGGACGCTTGCCATCACACTTGAAAATGATATGTAAGGCCCTGACATAGTAACTTCTCTTTCTGGGCAAGCGAAACTTACACGAGACTTCCGTCCGCGGCACACATTACAAGCAAGAGCAACTCGTCGTCGTTTACTTTCAGGCTCATCGTTCGTAGAGAGCTCAGACCTACCAGGGGCCTGGTCCTGGTGATCGGTCAGTGCCGAGTTTCCTCTTCGCCCAGTCGATTTCTGCACCTGGCTTCGCATAGTCGCATGGACACCATTGCTTGCACTAAGTGCCAGACTCAACTGTAGTGAATCGGAACAGCAATATACACCGACGAAGAGGAGGCTCCTAGGTGCTCCTCGCTTGGGTGAGTAACTCGGCTTGGCAAATAACCTTGGCAGACGGAAGCCGAGGTTTGTGAAGGCACATAGGATGAGTCTCTACTAGAAATTCAGAGTTTGAGTGTAGAGAAAGCATGCTATTCCCCTGTTCGAGATTAATGGCGTGGCAAGAAAAACGTCCATTATTACCGCCGAAACTTGACCATGTGATCAATAAGGGCTACTATGTATCTTCCCCACATGTGCAAGGTTTGATCACTGTCCGGTCTTCCACTACCGGGGAGTCACCGGGAAGTTTTCTGATCGCTTCTCGGTGCATGATATTCGCACATTTCCTGAGTTCTGACAGGCCAAGAAACTGCGGAAATCTGAATCAGCTTTCAGATGCGCACGATCTCTTCATGGAAAGACTATAGATAGTTTCCACAAGGTTCAGCTTCTGCCTGCAGAGAATGCCCCTCCGCGGCTGATATTTTTAGTCTTTCTTAATCGGCTTGGCGAGAAATTTCATAGTAAGGATGGCGAAGAGAAAATGTCTGACGTAGTGCATGATGAATATCTAGCACATAGCTTTGTAGTCCGGTTTGCCTGGGTGAAAAAGGAGACAGTTCACATAAACCCTGCGTTTTCGCAACAAGAAGCACCACCGCCGTTGCCTTGAATACCCAGGTCGATCCTGCAGGATACTATTCTTATATGTTGGCCCTGTATGATGATATTGACTGCTCTTCCATCTGGTCCAGAACTCTCCTGACATCCGTGACGACGTCGTAACCAAATAGCCACGGCTGAAAGTTCAGATCGGACCACGGGTTGACATTTTCGCCCTGCTCCTGCTCCACTTCACTTTCTCCCCTGGCGAAGTCGTCTCTCTCGAAACCCTTGTCGCGTTCTTCTTGCTGCGGTCCATCAGGGAGATGCCACATCTGGCCATTGAGCCTAGAACACAGCTGCATCTTCTCGCAACGCGGCTTTCGAAGTTGCTCAAACACTCGGAGGTATTTCGGGACATCTTCGATCTCCCTCACTCGACTGAGACACTCCGCTAGAGCAGGTCCGTCCTCAATAGACATGCTGGCGCCCTGGGCTAGGAAAGGTACCATCGCATGGGCGGCATCGCCGATTAATACAACCTTCCCGGATTGACTAAGCCAGGTTGGCAAAGGCGGCAGATCGGCAAGTGTCCAACGTAGACAAGTTGTGACTTTGTCAATGACCTTGCGGATCAGTGGGTCGAAGTTAGCGTACGTTTCTCGCATTTTTTGTATATCCCCCGGTTCGTTCCATACTCCAGGTTTTGCCTGACCTGGATGGCACATCACAAGGTTGTATAGTGCACCACCACGGATGGGATACGCCATAATGTGTCGACGGTGGCCAATCCAGGCGTTTGAATTAGGATCACTTATGAGCTCCGCAGTGTCGTGATCGATGGACATTAGTTCGGCAGAGACGGTTGCACGGTACGCGCAGTTCGCCGTCGGGCTCGGCTGGAAGTTGTTGTAATCTGGGAGGACGAATTCACGAACCTTGGAGCGGATACCATCCGCACCAACGATGACATCTCCCAGATATTCTGTGCCATTCGTGGTGATTATTGATGGCTTGTCAGGGTCAACCGAAGCCACCGAGGTCGCCAAGATGACTCGTGCACCCAAAGCGATTGCCTCGTCGTATAGAATACGCTGATAGTCGGCACGATGGATCAGCCAGTAGGGCGAGCCATACTTCTCGGACAGGTGAGGATGGAGAGCCGTCCGTCCCAATACAGTCCCGGTCGCGTATCTTTTGATGGCGATGTTGCGCGGCACAGCCACGTGCGCCCGCAGGTTTTCGCCCAGGTCATAATAGTCGTGAAGGACCCTCGCGCTGTTGGGCGGAATCTGAATACCTGCTCCAATTTCGCTGAGGGAGGTAGCGCTCTCGAGTACGACCACTTGATGGCCCTTGTGTCGCAGCGCAATGGCAGCACCGAGCCCTCCAAGCCCTCCACCGCATATTATGACACGAAGTGGCCGCGCCGCGTCCTTGCTCAGACCACAGCGAGGAGGCTGGACGTGGCCCTCCATGGTCAAATTAGTGAATGGTAGGCAGGTTTTTGGAGCATGAATCAGCTTCGACCCTCTTTCAAAACCAGAGACCAATATGCACTAAGAGTTCTTTTCCAGGAACACCCACACGAAGCAGTGAGCGTGAGAGTCGACCCTTAGTGCATCTAGAATTGTTAGCGCGGTACGAGCAGGTGCGCAAGAGCACTTTTGTACCCTCGACTCTTCCCCGAGGCCGGGGAAAGGACTTCGCATTAAAGCCATAATTCTAACCCAGCATGGATGCAAACCCGGCAGCCTGATGAGCTTCTACCCGATGATTTTCGGGGAATCCGTAGTAAAGCGATCGATGTTGTTCTTGATTAACGCCAGTGCTCGGAAGCGGGAGGCTTCCGAGCCTCCGGAGAGGGAGAATTTGGACAATGATATTGGGACGAATCAAGGAGATGTTGGTGCAACAGCTAAACGCGATGATAGGCTGGACAGGCCACCTACCTGAATTGCGGTTTCAGCTAGATGGGGCAGCAGATCGAGTGCTCAGTGGGATGGGCAAGTTGTGTAGGGATGTGTTAGGTAGGTCCACGATGGCCGAAGGGCCTTCAAGGCTTCAACAGCGTCGTCAAGCATGGAAACAACCACAATCGAAACGCAGACCAAACATGCATCGTGTACACCTAGGTAAGTACACAGGTATCTGGCCATTGTTCTTTACTTTTCATGAGCCAGAGATTGAACTCGCAACTGCCGTTATTGTAGCTACTAGTTAGTCATGTAAGCTCATGAGGAAGGGGCGGGGCGGGGCGAAAGAAGGGGAAGGAGCTGCCTGAAGGGCCCGTGGGGCGGCATTTCAAAAGACACCCCGAATGGACCTTTGGGCAGTCACAAAAACCACAATCTTCACCAAGAAAACGATCGGAATCCATCTCACACCTATCAAGGCCATCCACATCGTCAAATTCAAAATTCAGCCTCATCTCGTGGGTTTTAGTCTCGGCTTGGTTGTGCCATTCAGTACGGCTGAGAAACCCTGTCATCCATCTCACGAACTGGAGAACAATGTGTGACCCTGACGATCTTGTGATATCATCGACAAGCCTCGTCCAAGAGTAAGTCTCAACCACTCTCAAGGTAAACATCTGCTTCCTGCCCTTCACAATCATGAATTCTACTCCCAATGGTGGCCGGCTGCAGGGCCGTATCGCTGTCGTCACGGGAAGCTCCTCTGGCCTAGGTGCTGCCATCTGTCTTGCCTTCGCCGCCCAAGGTGCCACCATTTTCTGCATCGACCTCTATCCATCTCCTCGTAATGCGATCAATCCGGTCACCCTTCGAGCCGATGATTTCAACAATCGAATCACAAACCAGCCTGGCACGCATGAGCGCGTCCGTCAGATGGGAGGCGAGGCCACCTACCACAAGGCCGATGTGACCAAAGCGCGGGAGATGGATTTTGCCATCCGAGCTTGCGTGCAACGGTACAAGAGAGTGGACATCATGGTGAACAATGCTGGAATCAGTGTTGAGAGCACACATATCCGACCTCTACGGTGTCATGAAACCAGCGAGGAGGACTATGACAAGACTATGGCCATTAATTCCAAGGGCATGTTCTTGGGCTGCAAGTACGCTCTTAAACAAATACTAGATGGTCAGGAAAAGATCTACGATTCCCGAGGCTGGATCATCAATACAGCTAGTGTCCAAGGCTTGGTACCATACTATGGCACACCCAGTTATTGTGCAAGTAAAGGTGCTGCTGTCATGTTAACGAAGCAAATAGCGTTGGATTATGCAAAGGATCTCATCCATTGCAACGCGCTTTGCCCAGGCTTTTTGGAAACCAGCATGACCCAAAATCTGCAGGGTCAGGAACTCGTTTTGGCAGAGATTCAGGGCAAGCACCCCTTGGGTGGTAGACTAGGCAAGGTGGAGGATGTTGCCAAAGCAGCCGTCTTTCTTGCCAGTGATGATGCAGCTTGGATTACTGGTGTCCCATTGCCAGTGGACGGAGCATATCTTCTGAGGTGAAGATCGATACGCATCGCATCGTATCGCCAAGTCCTTATTGCGTGATGCCCTGCTTATCAGGTTGTCTGAGAATCGAACTTGATTTCTTACGTGTGTTTCTCCTTGGTCACCTTTTGGAGTCTCCTATCCTGGAAATGTCATTCTAGACACAAAGGATGTCTCAAACTCAAATATCAGTGCATTGAATGCCCGGAGCAGCTAATTACGTGAATGTATTTCCGTTTCTCAAGCTGTCTGATTCTCTCAGCAAATAAAGCCAGAAAAATCACGATGCATCCTGGC
Source organism: Exophiala bonariae (assembly GCF_035927105.1). Classification (NCBI taxonomy): domain Eukaryota; kingdom Fungi; phylum Ascomycota; class Eurotiomycetes; order Chaetothyriales; family Herpotrichiellaceae; genus Exophiala; species Exophiala bonariae. The sequence goes on along the minus strand of NW_027042476.1, from coordinate 2,665,518 downwards.
CAGCTTCCATGCTCAACCACAACTCGACCCACTTCCAATTCTCGGCATTCATAGCATCGCTCGGTCTCCTAAACACAGCATCCAACACGGCTGCAATACGCTCACGCAGGATTTTGATCGCCATCAATTGCCTCCAGTGCCTCACCGACAAGCGCACCTTCCCGGAATCCAAGTTCAACACACCCGCGAAGAACTTGAACTCCGCGTCACCCAGCAAGACCGCGAGCGCCGAGTCCGGGATCGCGGACGTTTCAAAGACGTTCAGACTCCCACTGCGGCTCTGCATCGCCTCGTAGAACGACAGCCAGCTCGGCGCGCGCGAGTTGCCGTGGTTGATGGAGCGCGCGATCAGCGACACCTGCTGGTTCGAATACACGTTGCGCCAGCCCTTGCCTTCACGGGCCAGCACGCGCGGGTACAGCGCCATGGCGATGATGGCGGTCAGTGCTCTGTTGCCGACTGATCGATTGTAGCGGTCTGGGATCGTGTAGAAGGTGCCCCCACGACGGCCAGAGCCAAGTCGCGCACGGTTCAGCGTTGTTTTTTCGTCTGCTTCGAAGGATACGACGCCCGCGTCGACCAAATAGACAAGGAGCTGCACTTTTTGATCTTCGACCTGTGACATGGCTTGGTCGCTGATGTGGGTTTTGCGGCAGAAGTCCTGACCTTGGCGGCTGGTTTTCGCGCGGCGCCAGCAGTCGTACGCGTTCGCGCTGGAGAGGAGGTCCGAGTCGCCTCGTGCGAAGACTTGGAGGACTTCGGCCTGTGATTTGGACGGGGATGGCAGAAACGGAGATTTGGATGTGAGTAGTGAGATCATTGCGAGGATTCGGTCCTGGAAGATGTTATGTCAGCTGGTTGTTCCTCTCGGCTTCCTGGAGGCAAAATAGAAGTGTTCAGAGTGGAAACAAACTGCTTACCAGACATCCAAAGATTGCCCCGAAGATTGCTAGCTTTGCAAGGGAAACTTCTAACGGGAGGCGGGCGATCTGTTTTCCAAGAGCCGTCAGGTTTTCGTTCTTCGTAAGGGCGCCGGCATCTTTCAGCTTCTCAATTGCCCGCAGCACGTTCTTCCGAGTCGGTGGATCGATCGCCTGCGACAATGTCTCTTCGATACTTCCTAGATCCCAAACCTTGATCCGCAACATTGGATCCTGAAGGCCCAATCGAAGCATTTCCGGTACCTGCTGCTCGACCATCATGGTATCATGTCGGTGTCTTGTGACGAGATGGAAGCAGAGGCCATCTTGGACACGAGCGGCACGTCCACGTCGTTGTCGTGCTGATGAACGGGATATGAAACCTTCGGTCAAGCGGGACAGTTGACGACGCTCGTCAAATCGCATCACCTTCTCCTTGCATGTGTCGATGACAGTCGTCACATCCGGAATGGTTATGCCAGTTTCGGCAATGTTGGTGGCAATTACTATTTTTCGATAGCCTCGTGGTGGGATTTCAAAGGCTTTCTCGAGATCTTCGGTGCTGAATGTCGAGTGGAGGAGATGGATCAGGCAGTTCTTGCTAAATGTGTCGACATTCAGAAGTATATTATGGAGGCGGCGCATCTCGGCAATTCCGGGCATGAATATCAAGATGGCACTGCTGTATCTCACATAACGTGGTTTGGTAACGATTGCGGCGGCCACTCTTGCGATGAGACTATAGTCGATGCGGTACTCGTCCATGGTAGCTAGAATTTGCTGGGTTTTCTTGCTGTATTTTTCGGCATCTTTTAGCACCGGGTGACCTTTCTCATCTCCATAGTCCTCGGTATCCTGCACATCGATATGACCCTGTAGACCTCTGTCTGCCACATTTGTAAGGTCGTTGGAAGCTTCCACTGCGTCTTCGAGAAAGCCAACCTCAACAGGGAAGGTCCTGCCCGGTAGATCAAGTACAGGGGCACCGCCAAAGTAATCCGAGAATTTGCTCGCATCCACAGTTGCAGACATGAGAATGACTTTCAGAGTCTTTCGTCGCTGTTGCAACTTTCGCAATGCAATGAACAGAAGATCTAGATCCATAGTGCGTTCGTGAACTTCGTCTAGGATTAAGTAGTCCAACTCGTCAAGTTCTGGCGATTCTTCGAGCATGCGGAGTAACACACCGGTTGTGGCATAAGTAATACGGGTGCTACTGCTGGTCTTGCTTTCCATTCGAATGGCATAACCCACGAGTGACCTTGCCGTTCCGATGTCATTGCGAGGTTCCCCCAGTTCTTGTGAAACGCGCCTGGCTAATGTGATCGCAGAAATACGTCGTGGTTGGGTCACAAGAATGCGACAGTCATGGCCACCAGCGAAATCTTGTTCGAGAAGGAGCACGGGAATCCCAGAAGATTTTCCTGCGCCTGTCTCTGCACAGATGACGCTCACTGCATTATTGTTGACGCAGTCCAGAATCACGTCTTTATAGCTGTGAACGGGTAGCTGTCGACGTATCTCCAGCATTTGGAGAAATGCTGGGCGTGAGGTTCTTGCCTCCCACTCATTCAACACTTGCTGTGAGCTCAGTTTGGAAGTAATCGGACGATGCGTATGCCGTTTGTTATTTGTTGACTTGGTGACATGCTCAGCGTCAATTTGCGACTCTTTACTTCTGTTCTGTCCCACATCATCCTTGGCCTTCTTGATTGCGGCCCGTAATTCCCGCAGGGTGGTCTTGTGTTCTTCGTTGACAAGGTTGACTCTGACATCGGAAAGCTCTTTGATCAAGTCTCTCCAAACAGTAGGCAATCGTAAGGTGGCTTTCTGCTCTTTACCGCCAAGTGTAGACACCAAGAAGATTGCGAGTGTTGAGATGTACGCCTCGGATTGGAGCTTTGACACGGCTGCGATATCGTTCATGGTCAAGGTCAGTGAAGTCGGGGTAGCTGTGGCTACAACTCCTGTGGGCAAAGATGCAAGAGCGTTGCTAGGCATTTCAGTTGCGGAACTCCACGTGATACTTAGATTGTGTCTGGTCGAGTAAGTCGTACTTTGAATGGGATGCGCATGGATTCGACATTTGCTGTCGTAAGTCTTGCAGATTTCTTCCAGGAGTTTTTTCGGTAGAACTCCAGTCCATTTCCCAAAGTCAAGTATCCGAATGTTAGTGTTGGTCTCAATCTCTTGCTGGTCCTGAGACCTTGCCTCTTCATCTTGGGCGAACATTGCCCCAAGAAGCCCATCGTCTGCATCATGTGGATCTCCATTTGGGGAATTACCGTTTGCCTTTTTGTCATCCTGCGCACCATTAATCTTTCCTGAAGATAACTTTTCATCTGCTCGGCGTCGGCTGGCTTGTTCCCTCAGCATTTGCTGATGTTCGGCTTGTAGATCGTCCGCTTTCTCGCTCCAGATTGCATCGGCTACATCGACTTCGAAGAGAATATCCCGGCGGATTTTTTCGAGCTTCCCATTGAGTCGTACAATTCGTTTCTGTTGTCGAGCAATACCTGCCGAATCCTTGGTTGAATCGGGGTTTTTTGCCTGCCATATCCGTGTTTGAATACGAATATATCTGTCCACTTGCATCTGTGGATCTAAGTCGTCATCACTATCTGAAGCTGAGCTGCTCGTTGATGCGTCTTCCTCGACCTCAGAAACCGTGCCTGGTGTTTCGGCCGGATTCTGTCTACTTATTGTGGTTGATGGAGGCTCTATGATACGTCAGCCAACTTCTCGTGCGGTAAATATGCCAGCATTGTTGAATATAGATTCGATGCTTGGATCAGATCCTCAGCACACAGACAGCTCTTCTTAAAGCCTCAATACCATAGAACGCTGGGCCTCCCAAACTTGACACGATACAAATGACTTTTGGGGTTGCTGCACTGACCGGATATTTCTTGTTGAGGGGTCAGATCACCGGTTTCCGCTAACCTTCTTGAAACACCGATGTCGTAGCTGGGAAGATCATCAGACTGTTTCTGAGACGCATACCATTCGAAAGCCTCGGTCAGGCCAGGGATAAGATCTCCGTTGGTGACTAGCCTACCCAGCACTGTTAAATGGGTGACGTGGGCAATTGCCTCAAGCACCATGGGGAGATCCAGGGCTTGCAAGACACGTTGCAAGGTCCAAAGATCTGTCAACATCTTGTCTTCATCTACAAATTCTCGTGGGATAGAAGCCGTGGCGTTGACTTTTGAGGAATATTCCGCATTCATATCAAATAATCGATCAGTTGTCTCTTCTGACAGCCAGCCATAAGTTGAGAGTTTGATGGATTGAGAACGCATCTGACGTTTCTCCGTTTCTAGCCTAGTAACTTGACGATTGGACTCAGCAAGACACCGTGCAGCATATTTGTTGAGCAAACTATCCATCTCCGCGTTTTCAAGATGCGCCTCCAACTCCTCGGGAGTCATCTTCTCGATCTCAGTTGCTCCTGGTGGGAGAGAGCTCTGCTGAGCGGGATTGTGTCCCCCAATTTGTGACTTGCCAGGGTGGATTGCAGAGCCGCTCTTTGCTGCCACAGTGGGGGTGCTTGGATGTTCGTGTTCAGCCTCGTCAGCCACTTTGGTCCGAGATGGAAGCGATGTCGTAGCAAACCCTCGCGCTGGGTTAGATGCAGCCTTCTTTTTCTTCTTCGGCGCCATATTGTAGCAGCCTTTCTTGACTTCAAGGCTGTGTCAGTTGAAGATTATGTCTTGATGGCCTCAAGGACCAAAAGCAGACAAGAAGGGCTTGCGGTCAAACGCTCAACACTGGAATCATGAAAGATCTTCTCGGTGCTGAACACGCATTCATGTCAAAGTCCTGGTGCTGATGCGCCAGAATTTTATCTGCAAAAATGTTAAAAAAATTCCTCGAAGAGACTGACTCATGATGTAAATTCTCCTGAGGCAGTTCCAAGGTCTTGTGCCTCTTGTGCCAGGTCGCGCCAAGAACGAAATATCACTTTCCCAGTTGTATTTTCGCCGCTTTAAGAAACGACGTCATGCCGCCCTTATCCTCGACCAGTTTCCAGGACTTTGCCTGTGAGCATCAAGGTCCGGGTACATTAGGCACTTGAGGCACCTAGTCGTCAGGAAATTAGGCGCCCGATCCAAACTGGTGATCAATGCTTGCGCCCGATCCTTTTGTTCCTTTCTTTTGTTCCTCTTTCTTGCACAGTGGTTGCTCCCTTCGATATCATTCTTGATAACTTTTTGAGGCTTACCGCAAATGCTATAAAGATTCTGAAGTGCAACCCAAGCCAAAGAATGTTTCCAACACATTACAGTAAGATAAACAGCGCGTATTGGTGGTTCATTGGTCCCACTGATGCTCTTCGTCGCTTTCTTGAATCTAATGGCAAGTACTCTGCAGAATTCACAGCAGTCTTTCAAAGGCCTGTGTTGCAGTGCAAACATTGAGACTGCTTCTAGGATCTTCACTGCCTAGCCATATAGTAGAACTCATCGTCGCATGGCGTTGGCTCATTTGAACACATAGCAGGTAAGACACGTCCATTTCAGGTGTGAGTCTTCACTCCGCATTGATTGGGATATCCAGCCTCGTCTGCTTCAAGGCATGCCAATGGGGCAAAACTCTGGACTGTGCCTTTTGATATTGATGTAGCTGTATTTATGAGACAGCAGATACCACTGTACAACTCATCAGGACCATTACAAGCTTCGAGGAGCATCAGACATGAGGGCATTCAACCATGCTACGTTGCCTCGCTTCCTGTTTCAGCGAGCACAAATCACTACAGGTTGCTCCCCTCTATCCCTCCTTACGCAGTGCCTAAAGCCTGTCGTCGACTCACACTATTTGGGTCAAAATATGGCCTCTCTCCAAGACTAACAACCCGATTTCCTTGCCGTTTTCCATCGTAATCATTGGTCGCGGTATGGAACACGGAGCGATTATCCCAGATCGCTAGATCATTCTCACCCCACCGAAAGCGGACTTGTAAGTCATGATTGTTGGTGATGAGCTGTAAGAAGTACGCTTTTAGGATTTCAGACTCGCGTGGCGTGACGTTGTCTATCCAGCCGTGCTCGATCTGGTGGCCCGCGCCAAAGAGTGACTTCCAACCTGTAACGGGGTTGGTGCGGATGACAGGGCTAAAAGTTTAGTTAGCAAGGAAGGAAGATACGCGCACTTTTCAATCGCGTCTCAGTCTATAGAATGCCGAAAACTTACTGAGACGCAGTAAAATCGAGACCGGTATTCTCTGGCGCACCCCGGTCTTGCTCGATCAGCTCTTCACCGAACTCTTTAGCGACTTTCACGAAATTTGGCTGATAGTGCGTGGCGGTCAAGCTTTCTGCGAGCTTCTGAAAATCAGGCGAGAGACGGTCGTATGCCTCGTAACCGGACGCCCAGAGAGTATCGCCGCCTGCATCCTCTGGCTTTTTGATAATCTTGAGGATTGCGTAGTCGGAAGGAATACGCTCGAAAGTGATGCTGAAGAAATGTGATTAGTTTTGAATCTGGTAAAATATACTAACAACTCACTCTGCGTGCCAACCCTCACTGGCAAGAACTTTGGATTTATTGGTGAAGCGGTCCTTATAGAATTTACGGTTTTGCTGTTACCAAGAATTTGTTAGCGAAGACTCTGGCTCAACTATAATGGGTCAAGATATACCTCAGATGAGATAATCGAGACTTCATCGTCTAATTTTCCATTCTCGTCAACGGCGATCCCACGCTTGCTGTTACTCAGCGCATGACGATGAAGCTGGTAATGGTAGGTCAAATTGCTGTTCCGTGAGCTCGACATGATGGGTGTGATCATACCTTCGACGACTCAGGCTTGCCAGTGAGTTCACCGAGTTTCGTGCCTAAGACCTTCTGCTCTTCGATGTTCAGACTCTGGTTGCGGAAGAACACGACACCTCTTTGCGAAACTTCCCCCTTTCGTCAGCCACAGCGACTACCAGACACTCTGGGGGGACGCAATTCACTTACCAGTGATGGCCAAGTCCCTGATCTTCTGATCGTCGGCCAGAATATCACTGAGCTGCAAGTCTGGAAATTCCCGGCCGATGACTTTCGTCACATCAAAGGAGTTGTACTGATCGAGCGAGCCCGAGTTCACGAGTGGACCCTTGAGACTGCTCTCTGCAGAAACCTTCTTGACTTGAATGGGGCCAGTGCTTGTATGAGAAACCAGATCAATATCTGCGGCAGGAGGGGCCATTTTTGTGGAAGTGAAGGTTGGAAAGGGGTTATATTTGGTAAGCAATAGTAATTTGATCTGGCTGAAACGGTGGGTTAAAAAAGTCAAAGAAGATACTAGTCGAGGGATGAAGCCAAAGTATTATGGACACTGGGGTTCCTCGTCTGATATACATGCCATGCCTTGCGAGATGAGGTCTTCTCCCAATGCTTTGTGCAAACCTCGAGGTGCCGGTGTGCCGATACAGCCTTAGGCAGTGTGCTTGGAACTACTCTAGCGTCGAATTGCTCATGGTGTGAATAATATAGTCGATTGTGATATGTTGACATGCCACGTTATCGACTTCTCTGAAGCGCACGCATAAACGCGACCAGGGACATCGTAGGCGGATGTGTCTGAAATAGGCTCAAGCTCAAACTTCTCGAGTCGACAACCCACCCTTGTACTCATTACCCAATCTGCCCATCCATTCACTAATCAAATCATTCGATCATCGAGAATATCTCGCGATCATGCCTATGTCGAGGTCATCCAGAACCCATGGCCGTGAGGGATTACTTTACACCATTCGAAAGACCATGGCGCAATGTCAGGACAAATGCACATGAAGACCTCAGGTACTGGTGGATCATCCTGTCAGCATTAGCTCGTCAGTATGGCGGGGGATTGCACCACCATTATCAAAAAACTGAGCACAAATGCTGGCTCCAAATGGTGCCATAGTCTAAAACCTAGCATGCATCATATAGGCAGATTCATGGCGGCGGGATAAGCATGTACACACATGGGGATCTGCAGTTAGCGAACTATGTGGTTGGGAGGAGGTAGCTTGTCGTCTGCCGGGGACGAATCAAGGCCCCGCGAGGGGCCACTTGTACCTTGAACTCGGGCGCGATCATTGGCTTGACGGGGTTGCTTTATCTTCGCCAAGGATGAAGCTACTGGTCTCTCCCACTTGTTATTCCAACGACATGTATTGCGTGATCAAGTGGCCGTGCATGTACGTCGCACAAACACTTGTAGTAGGTCGAGTCGCTCCGCTTGGATCTAGTAATCAGGAGATTGGACAGCCAAAGAGGCAGGAGAAACTTTGACCGACGCTTGCATGTACTCCTACAAAATTCAATTCACTGTCAGGGATCTAATACCGAGTCTTGGTCCATCGAAGAGCATCGGTCTATATGCTTGGTGATACCACGGACCCCTTGCTGAAAGACTTTGGCCGCAGACATTCTGCCAACCCCCACTCCGGTTGTGGCCCTCCACCTTGTTCCCTGCGCGAACCAGTTGTGCATTTTCCGGAAACCTCTAACTAGCAAAGCGGAAATCAAGACGCTTGTTTCCCTCGTCAGTCGTCGTCGCCAGGTATTCAGCACGTTGCTCCTCGGTCATGGCGTCCCAAATTTTGGCTCTGCGCTTGTTGCGGATAATATAGTATGCTTTTGCAAATATATAGATCCCGATGTTCACAGTGCAGATAGACACCAAAACCCGGTTTCCGCGGCGGTAGCGAGGTCTGTCATCTAGAAATAGCCATTAGCTGCGAATGGCAGGTCGCCTGCAGGAGGTAATCACCTTGACGATAAATATTACTGGCAATGATGCCCCCTGCCTGACAACACATATTGTACATGGCCGCACTGACTGTCCTGCTGCGGACCGAATTTGAGTTTCTGGAGTTCCACCCGACTTGGATGGCGTGGGTACTCGGATAGGAAAGGAGGACAGTCATTACCCCAAAAGCAGACCACTTCGGAATCGAGTTGATATTGACAGCATAAATATATGAGAGAAACGGCAGAGCCCACAACTGTGCAAACAAACCCCAGACCCAAAGCTGGCCAGAGATCTCGGACAGGTACGTGACGGTCAACATGGTGATTATGTGACCGACTGTTGAGGGCACGACCAATAAATTGGTCTTAATCGTGCCAAACCCCAAGCCTTTCAAGGTGAGAGTCAGGTACTGGGTAGGAGTAGCTTCAAAAGGTCAGTACATCGTCAATCGAGTGTTGGTTTTGACTTACTCATTGGGACCTGGAAAGTCAATCCGATCAAGTACAATGGCCACAAATCATAGTCTGACAGGCTCTGCCAGAGCAGCTTTGGTGTGATCGGCTGTCTGTTGTGCATACTACTCTTGCTTGGGTCTTCTCTAATGATTCTGTTGACCATGATAATTTCCTCACTGGACTTTTGTGAGACAAAAAGATTGGAACGGACGGTACTAATAATCTAGCTTACCGCTCTGTAAACCACCCTTTCTTCCCTCTGGCCCAATTGGCAGTCTGGGTAGGACTGGGTGGCATCAAAATGAAGGCTACCAAGCCAAGAACAAGTGTTATAAGTCCCTAGATACAGTCAGCTCAATGGATAAGGGTGATGGACCGTATTTCTAACCTCAATCAGGAAAAGCCATCTCCACCCAGCATATCCAAGGTGTCCTCGAAGGTCTAACAAGCCCGCTCCTAAAAAGCTGGCAATGATCTTCGAGCATTTGTTAGAAAGAGAAACTCACAAAGCGAAAGTGGAAAAGAAGAAGGACCAGCTTACGTCGGCGATCGACATCGCAGTCCACCAGAATCCCAATCTCAGAGAGAGCTCGCCATGCTTATAGAAGTATGAGAGATAGAGAATCATCTGACAAAGGTTAGATTTTGGCAGGAGACGGGTGGATGACAAGATACATCAGGAATGAAACCGCCCTGCAAGAGTGCCAGTAAGGCTCTACACGTGAGAAAACTAGACCGACCAGATAGCCAGAATTGTGAGCTGGCCACGACGGACCAAAGAACCATTTGGGTGGGTATCCAGCGATCGGGACCCATCCATTTCGATATCAGCTGAGATGGCAACTCGGCACAAAGAAAACTGAGTTTGAACACAGTATTTCCCCAGTTATAATCTTGAGACTGTCAATGGGAATAGACAATGAGAGAGACATTCCATAGACGTACCATTCGTGTTCATGCCCAGGTCCTCAAGGAAGTTGTCTGTCACAGCCTGGGTCAAGTTTGCTCTGTCCAATTCCAGAGCCATGAACATAACACAGGCGAAAATCATGATCCGCCAGTCAATCTTGCGAATGATAGCAAATTCCTCGCGCCACGTCCATCTTGCAGAAGGATCGAAACGATGTAGGTTCTCCCAATCAGCACGAGGCTGATAATGCTTTGCAGTCTCTGGATCGTCAAAAACAGACGGGAGGGTTGCAATGGCACCAGGGTCGTAGCCCTTGCCTCTTTGCCACCAGAACTTTTTCTCATCTGAAGGCACACCAAGATTCAGGCTTTCAATGGTCGAAGTGTCAAGGAAAACCCGATCCTTGGAATCAGAAGGACTGCTGTTTAAACCATCGGCCTTCACTGATATCTCCCCCCTCTCCTTCTGTATAGGTCGAGCGATTACGGTTGCCATTACTGACAGGTCAGATTGAAGAACGATTATTTGACTTTGTAAACGGCTGATGAGGTCAACGGTATTTAAATACAGCAGAATTATCGTATGTAACAATCATCAGAGGCGAGATCGTAATCGGCTGGCCATGCAAGTCAAGCTTGGCTGTATCGCGACATATAGGTGTACTTGTTGCAATATCATCTGGACGATCTCGGTCTCGCACGACATTTCGTGGGATGTTTTCGTGATGTTTACTGGCTAAGACGTCTAATATTGGAAGTGTTGGACTAGGCAAAGATCCCGATCGTAGCACCATTTGGAATTTGTATTCAGAGACCTAGAAGCCAGCTATCTCCTTCACATTGCGAGAAAGAGTGGCTCCAAGAACGTGCTCGAGTCATCCTTCGGGTTGGTCTCTAGCTTGTACGAGCCATGGAAGAGGACTTGTGCGAGGATCCATCCTAAAAGACAGGCAGGCACACCAGTCTAAACAGTTGTAGATCTTGGGTTGTACTTAGGATGAGCAGTTACTAATTTGAATCCAGCATGGCGCCATTGGAGGATTTTATATGCGCGCATCTGCTTGCAAAGGCCGAAACGCGATTCACGGACACTGATCAATTTGTGAAGTCTGGCCTCCCGCTGCTTGAAATTTTGACATTAGACCCAAAGGCTATCATAGCTTCTTAAACGAGGTCAATGTAGGCATTGTCCTAAGCTTCATATTGAGGTTCCGTTTGACACAAGGTGCAGGCAAAACATTGGTCCGAGCAGCGCTTAACGAGTGCCAATGTTCTTGCAGTTTTGACCACATCGCAAGCTACACATGCAACGTCTAGAAGACGGCATGAATCACACGTTGGGCAAAACTCTGCCGCTTCTCTTCTTCATGTACGCGTGGCGACGTGAAGCTGTCTTCTCTCCTTCCAGCATCGAGATCAATCTCGTCAACTTTGACGCCCAAAGTCCAGTCTCGTGCCCAGAGTTTTCTTATTGCAAATGCCGTCAAGGCAAGTGGGCCAGAAAGCCAATTCTGGAAGAAGTACATCGCACTTGGTGGTGCTCCAGGTGGCTTGATGGCGACATAGAGAGTGAGAACCAGAACGAAGAGAATGAGGAAAAGCGCAAAGTACGACCCATATATCCCTAGTGGCGATTTGAAAGGTAATTCTTGAATAGATCTTCCAGCAGCCTTCCATGCTTGTCTAAATCTTATGTGACTGAGACAAATTGATGCCCATAAGAACAACAAACCGAGTCCTGAGATTGAAAAGAGCCAGGTAAATACTGTGCCAGCCTGTGCAGAGAAGGCTATGAATGCCAGCAGTCCAAAAAGAAGCTGAATAGCCACTGCCACAAGTGGGCGACCTTTATTGTCCACGTAGGCGATAAACTTCGGCGCCATATCACGCTGAGCTAAAGCCTGTAGTGTTCGAGTGGAGCCGTAGGTGCAGCTGTTGGCCACAGAGAGGGTCGAAACAGCGATAATAGCATTGAATACCGACGGCATGCTCTTGACTCCAGCGATTTGGAACGCCAAAACAAATGGAGATGCTTTGGTGTTTGCACCATATGCGCCTAGTAGCTCGGGGGCTGAGTTCGGGACGACGATACCGAGGATTAGGGAGCCCAGGATGTAAACCCCCGCGATACGCCATAGGACCTGTTTTGTGGCCTTGGGTATGGACTTCTGGGGGTCAACAGCCTCTGCGGCGGCAAGTCCGACGAGCTCAGTGCCACCGAATGCAAAGGCAGAAACCACAAAAACCGAACAAAAGCCAGGGAAACCTTTGTCCATTTTAGTGTTCGATCACATCAACTGGTGGTTTTGAGGGAGAAAAGCTACCATTGCGAAAGGCGCGATTCCCATCATCGCCGCTCCAATACTTAAAGCCCAGATACCCTCGCTGATCTGTTGGTACTCCTCCAGTGTTCGCAACAATACCACTGATCTCTAGTCAGGGATGGCATGGCTGAGAAAACAGATATGAATATGAACACTTACAAGATGATAAATCCGGCAACAGCGATGAGTTTGATGATGCCAAGAACAAATTCAACTATCCAATGTTAGTATCGGCAAGCAAATCAGGGAAGAATGCACCAACTTTCGCCATAGCCCCTGACGCCGAAGTATTGGACCAGGGCAATGGTTGTCAAGAAGACAGCCACCCATATTCCGATATTGTATTCATGCCAGTAATTGATTGTGATCCCAACAGCAATAATTTCGAAGGGAAGAGTTATGAGCCACCCTATAGCATCTAGCTTTCATAAGCCTTTGATAACCCACCATTCAGATAGGGAGCCTCAACTTACACATCCACCCAATAGTAGAGCCCCTATAATGACAAGCGTCAGCCATGAACGAAAATAGCCAAAGGCTTAACCTACCAGCCTGGGTCCAAAAACCTGACTACGTAGGCATAAAATGCCCCGTTCTCTGGATACATGACACTCAGCTCTCCCAAAGCCATGATCATGCAGAGAACCATGACACCAGTAATAGCGAAGCCGAGCAGCAGGGATGCCGGGCCCCCAACCGCGAGCGATCTGCCAGAACCGACAAAGAAGCCTGCACCGATTGAGCCACCAATGGCAATCATCTGCATATGTCGTCCCTGGAGATCACGCCGAAGCTTCGCTGGCCTTGACGTGGCATCTTCGACGTCGATATTCATACTACTTGATGAAGGCGAGTTTGCTGCCTCATGAGGCAACTTTTCAGCAGAATTCCCATCAGCAGCCATATTGACGAATTCAGTAGAAACTTAGAAGCTCTTTAGAAATATAGAGTCATGTGGAGGTTGCGACATATGTCAACTCCGCGTTGAAGGGATGCGGAGGTTGATATATACTCGTTCCTAAACCTGGAGCACCGCGTCTCCATCTTCGTCAAGAGAATAGCCATCCCTGGTGCCTGCCTCGGCGTGTAAGAGTATTGGTTCTGTCAACCGCAACATTGCCTTATTAGCCAGGCCAGAGGAGCAAGGCATTTTGATGACGACGAATGATGAACTCTACCTCTACACCACGCTTGGGACACTGGTAGAGGCGTAGATAGTAGTAGCTTAAGAAGCAACCCATGGCGAGAACCTCGGTCGAGAAGTTGGGGAGTATTTTGTCTTGTATGGCCATCGCTCTCCGGACAATTGGTGGTATTGCGGAGTTGAAGGATGAATACGAAACGAGCATAGTAGATGAATGGATTTATTTCGTAGGTCGCCTAGCGCGCTATGGCCTCGGGCTAATGCTCATTGAGATAAGCGGGCCGCTGCAGGGCCTGGCAGAATACTCCGGGATCCAAAGCTGGCAGTCCAGGGCGAAATTCTATCCCGTCTGGGCGTAGAGGCTTTTAGTTGTACCTTGGATAGGCTAGTCGTAGCTCAGTCAACCTGCCACCCTCCCGAGAAGACCAAGTGATAAGACGAACACCTCTTGAGACCATTATCATTGGCACTGAGACCCACAAGAATCCTACAGATTATGGAAACCACCTTCCCAAATTCTGAGACGGACCAAAATGTCAAGGTGCATGTAAGGTGAATTCGGCTCTCGGGACACTGCAGCATTTTATGGTTGCGGCAGGCTATGGGGTTGTTACACAAAGTCGGATTGAGCGCGCTAGGGTATCCCGCTATATCAAGCTTAATCCGCCCAGGACTCCTGTTATCCTGGAACAATCGCTCATCAATTCTTACTGTTAATTTGGAACGTGACTTACGATGGTTGAATCAAAACTTATTCCCCTGGCTACTAATATGACATCAGATCTACTGAAACCACTGCTGAGAGATGCATATGACCGACATGCTAAAAGCAATCCGATTTCCCTTGAACAATTCAAGGCCGGGTTGGATCATATGCCAGGGGCAAACACGCGTTCGGTGCTTCATATCAACCCCTTCCCGATCACGATTGCCAGAGGAGAATCAGCCACTCTGTTCGATGTTGATGGCCACGAGTACATCGACTTCTTGGGAGAATTCTCAGCCGGGGTCTACGGCCATAGTTCTCCAGTGATCAAGAAAGCCATCATTGATGCTCTTGACAAGGGCTGGAATTTTGGTGGCAAGAACGAATACGAGCCCCAACTGGCGAAGACTCTGGTTGAACGGTTTAGCTATAGCATGGACTCGATCCGGTTCTGTAACTCAGGCACGGAGGCAAATCTGATGGCTTTGGGAGCTGCTACCAATTTCACTCGCAAGCAGAAGGTCAGTGCAATCTCTCCCTTGGGGCATAAAAACTTTTACTCTCCTCAAACTGGGTATCTTGTCGTCTGTTATTCTCATTGGATCATTAACAACCTTATACCCTTCAGATTCTAGCCTTTCGGAACGCGTACCATGGAAGCACCCTGACGTTCTTTGAACACCAGTCTGCATATACCCTCAACTCTTACAACGATTTCATTATTGCACCATACAATGATGTATCCGAAACTGCAAGTATTGTGTCCAGCCTTCCACCAGAGTCCCTGGCAGCAATCATCGTGGAGCCAATGCAAGTCTCTGGAGGCTGCATAGTTGGTACACATGTGTTTCTTCAGTACCTTCGAGAACTGGCCACTGCGAACAAAGCAGTGCTCATTTTCGATGAAGTAATGACATCACGGCTACACTATGGAGGTCTCCAAGTGAAGCTCAACATCAAGCCTGACATTACCACTATTGGGAAGTGGACAGGTGGAGGAATGAGCTTTGGAGCGTTTGGGGGACGTAACGAGATTATGCAATTGTTCGATCCACGAGAAGGCAAGCTAAATCATGCCGGTACATTCAACAATAACGTCGTCACCATGGCTGCAGGTATTGCCGGCTGCGCTATTTTGGATGAAGAGTTGACAAATAGCCTCAACGAGCGAGGTGATAGGCTAAGACATGAAATCTCCAAGCTGATAGAGAAACGATTACCTGCAATGTCGAACCCAAGATACGTGGGGAATAGGATCGCAACCAGAGGTCTAGGCAGTCTCTTTGTTGTTGGTTTCGTTGGGCCAGAAAGCAGTTCACTCCAGTCGCTACTATACCACCACCTTCTCGAGCAAGGGATCTACATTGCTGCTCGAGGATTTTTAGCTTTGACTATTGAGGTCACTGAAGCTCACTTCAAGCCACTACTTAGCGCTCTTGATAGCTTCATTGAGAGATACAGAACGGTCCTGACTTGATAGTCGAGCTATAATTATATTTGTTACGCATCTTCAGCTTACTCCCTACAGTGTCCCTGTATAGGATCTATCTTAACATTTAGTCCAACTGGGAACAGTCTTCACGGTCTATCTCATTGGAGGTAGCATTTATGTAGTCCAGAAGGACCAGGGCTACTTATTCGCTGCTCCAGGACATCGAAACTGCTTCAGAAAGGAAGACAGCATTCTACAATTTGCGATGCGATATAAGACTCCTTCTCACACTCTTCCAGTTACATGTTTCTCAAATGACAATTCCCGAGTCTTGTTGGTTGTCAGAATTTAGTCAGGTGCAGACAATATGGACTAGGAGATCTAAGGGAAAGAGAACCTACCGACGACAATTTGTTGTCCAGTCATAGATGTGTTCATGGCAATGGCCACGAAAGCGTCTGCACAATCATCGAGTTTTGTCTAAGAGCCGTCAGTCGGGCTAGACTAGTGGAGGAAAACTATTGTGAGGTTACGAACCTCTTGTTTTAGCACTGCCTTTTCAATGCCAGCTTTTCGAGCAGTTTCTGGGAATTGCATTCCCTAGACAAGACAACAGAGAAAATCAGTGCGCGATTCTACCTGCAAGGCTCTGCACGAGGTCAGCTATTCTTACCCATTCCGTCAATAAGAGACCAGGCAGAACCGCGTTGATCCTTATTTTGAGACCTTGCGTCGAAGCAAGGCACTTCATCAGGCGAAGACCAGCGGCCTTGGTAACACAATAACCCATGCTGCTGCCACCAACTGTGGTTCCCTATAAGGATCCATCCAAATCATATTAGCAAATTGGTTGATCTGAGGTCATGAACGCAGTCGAACTCACGGCCACAGATGATGTGATGATGAACACGCCACCTTCTGAATTGTTCTTGAAAATAGGTGCAACCTGTTGCATCAGCAGCAGTTGTGACATGACATTCACGTTCCAGCACTAGAAAATAGTTAATGATGTTGAGCTCAGGCCCCAGTCTCCCTGCTCCACTCTCTTGTGAAAGCTACTATTCTACACCCTTTATCTCCGCCACAGAATCGGTGATGCGAACCTTGTTCCATTCATCGATACTCAGATCATTGAGATCGCCAAATGTTGCGAATCGTGTCCAACCAGCATTATGGATAACCACGTCAAGTCCGCCGAGCTGCTCAACAGACTGCTCAACCAGCCGAGCAATATCATCTGCACTACCAGCGTCCTAAGTATCGTGTTAGCCTCCGATAAGGAACTGTACAGAAAACTTGGGAAGGGTCCTCTAACGGCTTGCAGAGTCACCACACGAACTCCAAATTCTTTTCGACACTGTTCGGCAACTTCTTCAGCGCGCTCCTTGTTGCTAACGTAGTTCACAGCAATATCAGCACCTTGAGCAGCGAATTTCTCGCAAATCACGGCACCTAAGCCTCTGTTGGTGTATCAAAACCAGTGCAATTAGACCATCTGTTCTGGACATCGCATACGGATTGAAAGGCATGGGACTTGCCTTGAACCGCCTGTAACCAAAACTTTCCTCCCCTTCAACGAGTAAGGCATTACGATGAGGCAAACTTTCTGCGCGTGAATTGGATCAAAGTTGTCAAATCTGATTCCGATGCCAGCACAAATGTTCACGACGAAACAGATCAATCCCATGGACTGGAAATCGTACCTAGGGCATTATGAACATAAGGCCGAGAAGTACCCGAAGCTTCGTTGGTCGACATTGTTGAAGGACCCCTTTTCTCGGGGCAACCCAATTTGGCAGCTCAGGACGAGGCTGTCGGCTTTGGAGCTCAAACTCCGAACGTGGATGCCCTCGGACTTGGCAGCTAGGCTCCCACTCCAGAATCAGACGCTATCTGCTAGTTTGCAAGGCCTAGAATTGACACGAAAGTGCCACGACCTTTATCAATGGGGAAATCTCGAAGAGGCAGCCCAAAACGAGGCGTAATCGAGGCCAGGACGCAAGGAACCCGGTAGAGAACACATAACAAATACCGCCTGTTCATGCATTCGGAACATGTCAGACTCCCATGAGAATTTGGATTACAATTCTTGGCCAATAAGGCACTCGTAGCATGGCTGATCAAGATAAAACGACGTTCATTGAGTCCTGTTCCAGCTACCTGTGTAAAACTGTATGTGAGGGATGTCCAGCTTTCCGCAGCCAACGGCACGGTCTATGCAATGCACTCATTGCTCAAAAACAGTCTTGATCAAAGATCAGCAATTTTGAATCTCGATGAATCCCACTCTTCTTAGATTTCTTCAGATCCGAAGCTCAAAGATTTCAGTGGCTTGCCAACATAAGTCGTCCTAGAGGGATGTGCTGACAAAATATAGTACCTGCAGGGCGGTGGCCTTTCAGATTGACCGTATATTACCCAGGGGGCGCAAAGAGGCTCTCAGAGCAACAGGATATCCACTTCAAGCTTCTTCATAGTCTCACGCCAGTCGAGCGACACTTCACCAGGATTACACTGTAGTTCAGTTGCTAATCTGTCCCGGTCTTTCCAGACTTGTTGCACCACACGTTTGACATCGCTCCGGTTGCCAGCCCCTCCGTCCTTGAAGACATCAAGACAATACGTGGCCATAGTCTGAGTTTCAAGCTCATATGCCTCGACAGCCGCGACGAAAAGAGGCCAGATCGAAACAGTACTGTCATGCACGTCAATGCAAGACCTCGCGTCTACGAGTACCTGGCGTATATCCGCCGCCACGGTCGAGGGTGGAGAGCGAAGGACGATGCAGAAGAGATAGATTGAGACCGCAGTGTTGAAGAGCCGGAGATGAGTCTCAGCCAATGTGCGCAATTGAGGCTTGACAGTGATGCCATTGGATTCGCGGTGGCATACATATGTCTGTAACTTTTCATGTAGGGGAATATGTAGTAATTGGAGGATTTGGCCCACGCGAGAGAACATGTCATCATCGAGCTCGGGCACGTCTCCAGAAATTCTTCTTGCATTGACGTGCACTTCAAGGAGTCGGATTTGATATATTGCTTTCAAAATGTGGGGTGTCCCGCCAAGAGTGTAACCGAAGACCATGTCTGGCATACTCATCAGGTCATTGAGCATATTTTCGAGCTCACCAACTTCGTCGTTTTCTACTCGCAATGGTCTCCTCGTATCGCTAGTACTAGATATGACCACTGCAAGCCCAAAATTCTGCGTAATGGTGTAGGCTTCCCGAGAATGCTTCCAGGGCTGTTGACTCAAAAATTGACTGACGAAGCCCTTAGCTCCACGAATGTGGTCGTGCCATCCAGAACGAGTACCTTGGAAAACATGTTCGGCCAAAATCACGGTATAAAGGGCAGCCAGAACTGTGGTGTAGTCTTTGGATGGATCAATTAGACTCTGACGAAGTTTGGACAGAGCAATGCCGTAGTGGCGCAGAGCACTTCCCCGGACTTGAGCTCCTCGTTCGGAGCCCTTGAGGTTGGCCAGTTGGAATGCAGACTGTGCAAGAAGTGCATGATACAAGGCCTCAGCATCGCTTGACCGTGTTGTCTGCATCGCAAGCGATGGATATACAGTTTTCCAGGGGTTGCAATCATCATCCACCGGTACCATCCTCTTTGAAAGGTTGGAGAGGAAATGGTGAAATAGCATACCGTCTTCATAGGTCACATTGACCATCCAAGGTTGTGTTGGTTGGTGGGCAAGAACATTTGCGGCATCGCTGGTGTAATGTCGCAAGACCAGCCTCGTCTCTTGCTCTAAGGGTTCGTCACAGCCCCTCAGCGGCATCTTTTGGCCTTCCACGGTTCTGATCGGAGTTTGGCTCCTCGCAAGGCTTAGATCAGTATCAGAGGTTGGAGTGGACCAAACAGGAGTTGGCACTGCTGGTAGCGAGTGGTCATGGCCCTCACCCACGGCTGTGGCGTTGTTAAGAACGGTCTCATTCAGTAACGAGCATGAAGGTGGTTGAAGGATATGATTCGCGGTGTTCCCTTCACTGGGTGAGATCAGGTTGACAAGATCCTCATTGATAGAAAAAGCTGTGAAGGGGTTCACGAACTGATGTAGTGGGCATCGACATTGAGTGTCTTTGCAATGGCCTATCAAGTGATCAACCTCCTGTAACGTTAAGGAAGGAAAGCCATGCCATGTAAGGTGGCAAGGATAGGCACGTCTTTGATGCGACGTATAGCTTCCTGTAATAGGATCAACCCAAACAAGATTGAAGTGATAGCCTTCGCAGGTTATGCGTGATCGTGCACATTGTGAACAACCAGGGATACCTGCATCACACCGAATGTTTCGCCCACGGCATGTCCAGCATGCGGTAAATGTCCTCCGTGGGGCGGCTTTGGGCATTCCAAACTTGTTGTCAGCTCATCATATGATATTGGCTGCAAGTTGAGAACTCCAGATACGGATCTTGAGATAAAGCACGTTATGCAGAGGTTTCTGCCAGGAAGGAAGCCAAGTAGCGAACGTGGGGCAGCGGGTGGGAGCTGGATCCTGTTACCTAGTTAATAATGAGTTAGTTGAACTTGTTGGGTATTACGTACCTCATGGTCCCGAACTTAACTAGAAACCTGAGCCACGGACATCTCGAGCCAAGATTTAGGCGCCCTGTAGGCTACATCTAGGTATATGGTTATGACGGTCTCGCCTTGCGACCCCGATCAACGGCCTGGAGGATTTGTCTCCTGTCACTCGTCTGTTGCGGCTTGAAGTAAAAAGCTAAAGAGTGTGTCGCCTCACACACATTATCCCGCCTTCGTGATTAGGCATTATGTGCACTCGGCTGCTGGTTACAGAGCGACAGGAAGTGCACATAACAAAATCACCAATTTCAATAGGGAGTCCTCGACCGTTGCTCATTGAAAGGGGAGATCTCTCCGATAAAAATTGGAGTATTGCTCGGATCCTTGCCATGGGCTGAAAGAGTCCAGTGTTCCGACTTCTTGTGTCAACAGGAGTCGTCGCAATAATGATTCACGAACCCTCTCCTCTCGAATGTTCAATCCTTAGATATAAGTCACCAGGAATAAGGCCTGTCGGCAGAGGATTCCATTCAAGTGCCCATGAGATTGTCGTTTGATGCAGTAACAAGAGAATCTCAGGAGACATGGCACACAATCTGGGTTTTTCTGCGCGTTCTGAGCATTTTCCCTTCAAGACATCTTCAGCCGTGACTCGGTAGACAGGCATTTTGTCTTGCTGAGAAACCTCAAACAGAAAAAGGTGTGGATGGTTTCCATCTTGGATAGCAGTATCGCTGGACCAGCATCTTGTAAAGGTTCCGGTAGTGCTGATGAGCTTTTGTCACACGAGATTGCACACCTGATGTCGCCAAGCATTTGCTAGAGGCCTTCCTATGAAGTTCATGTTCGTGATTGCCACCTATTTGCAGAGGAGAGGAATACAACATCAGCGCTGGACAGTTAAGCTGACAGAAAGGAGCTTAATAAATGCTTAGGCGGCTTCTTCGGAGGTCGTTAACGGCTTAGACCAGTGCTAAGCGTGCCGGATGCTTAATTCAGCAACCGAACCTTTCGAACGTAGTGTCCACGCACCTTCACTTGTCGCACACCTACTCGTAAGTCGACTTCTGTTGCGCGCAATCACGCCATTATGCCTCTTGATCATTCAATTAAGAAGAATCGTCTTCACGAAATTTCACCTGTGAACAATGCAGACTGGGCTAATGCCAGCTTTATCAGCACCCTCTTATCTGTCGGTTGAAGTTTGGCTGCTTCTAATTTGTTGACAAAATACTAGACGGTCTCGCCGTCGGGATGAGTCCGAAATTGTTCAATCGATTGGCTTCTGTCGGCAAGCCAGTGCTGTCGAGGTCCTTAGAGTCTCTGTCGACATAAACGCCCGTTCTTGCGAATCTAGTCACGCAATGACAATTTGCCGCCTGGCTCGGCTACTGTGCAGACCTTGTGGTGTTCGGTTGGCAAGCCGGTACTGCTGGAGAAGGTCTAGACTTTCCCAATAGATCTATTCTTCGACTGGCGATGGCATATATGGGTTGGTCCCATCGAGGGCTTCTAGGAATCGCCTGCCCTGTTCCTCCATCTTTTGGACCTTCTATCATTAAGCTAGGATTCTCTTTATTTGTTCAATGGCAGAAAAAGAAATTGCGGTGGTTCCGGTGACTCCAAAGAGTAGCTGGAAAGGATGGCTGTGGGACTCTGCTGATGTATCACCAGAGGAACGAAGATTCCTCCTCAAGGTAAGTTGATGATTGGCATTGGTAATGGATTCAAGGATACCCTGTGGGCCTGTTCTGACAACATACTCTCATTCGCAGTTGGACTTTACACTCCTGAGCTTTGGTACGCTTGGAATGTTGACAAAATGGGTAAGGAAGCATATTCTCTCTTCTTGGAGCGCCCACTGATATCCCGGCCTAGATTGATACATCCAACATCACCAATGCTTTCGTCTCGGGTATGAAGGAGGACCTCAATCTGTACCACAATGAGTATAACTATATTGTTGTCTCATGGACAGTCGGCTATATTATTGGACAGTTGGTATGTTGACAACTCAATCGACTCCTGGGTATATCTAGCCTAATTCGATCTTGAATAGCCGTCTAACTTTATCTTGACTCGAGTTCCTGCTCACAGTAAGCCCTTTAAAGACTCCACCAAGCTTCACTGTGTGGATAGCTAACAAGAATGCCATCAGTTTGGATCCCGTTCCTAGAGATTGGATGGACTGTCTTCACCTTTGCTCTTGCAGGGGCAAACTCATACTCGGCATTACTCGGCATTCGATTTGTGGTCGGTCTTTTTGAAGCAGGATACTGGCCTGCTCTATACTACATCCTTGGCAGCTGGTATAACAAGCGTAAAGTCCCCGCCCCGCGTCATCGCTGCTTACTCTTGTACGTATCGCTGACAGTCCAATGAACAATAGGCGAGCTTGGGAAGCGAAATGGTATCCTGCAATCTGCCGTGTCTATCGCACCAATCTTCTCCGGATTCTTGCAGGCAGGCATCTACAAGTCGCTCAACGGGCACGCTGGCCTCGCAGGATGGAGATGGCTCTTCAGTAAGTGAATTTATCAACCTTCCTATCACTTTCGCTAACTCAGACCAGTCATCAATGGAGTAATCTCTCTACCCATTGCTGTCCTTGCATACTTCTTCCTACCTGATGTCCCAGGTAATGCTAAACCCAACTGGCTTTTCTCTGAAAGAGTAGGTATTCCCGCGCCGCCTTTCGCCAAGAACAAAGCTTTACTGACCGCATCAACTTGTGTTCATAGGAGATTGAGCTCGCCAAAGAGAGAATGGCAAGAGCTGGGCGAACTCTTCAGGGTACACCCTACAGTGTCAAGACGATTTTTGGTTATCTGACCAGCTGGAAAACAATTCTTTTCACTCTCATCTTCAGTAAGCCGTATCGTTCATCTACGCTGGTTTCACCTCGCTGACTCCTCTAGCCATTCAACCGTTTACCTCTCAGCCCCAGCAATCATTCGTCTTCTGGCTCAAGGCACATAACAAGAAGGGGCAAAAGCCTGTTTATTCTATTTCACAGATTGTATGTATTTCATCTGATACATGGTCTACACAAGTCTGGTGGTCTGACTGCTCTCAGAATGAATATCCGACTATCGGTAACGCATTTACCGCCGTATACAGCCTTGTGGCAGTATGGGTGTCTGATGGTCCACTAAAAGGACGACGCTATCCGCCCATCTTGTTTGCGAACTTGTGTGCAATCATCATTTTCACGCTACTTGTTGTGACCCCAGTGTTTGGCCCTTTCAATCACCGAGCCCCTCTGTACATTGTGTCTTCAATTGGAGGAAGTGCAGTGCCACTTACTATGGCGTAAGTTCTGCTATCCCTCACAAGAAATCGTAAACTGACATATGCTCGCTGCTGAAGCTGGATGGCGGAGTTGATTTCACACAGTGCCGAGCAGAGAGCGTTCACTGCAGCGTCGATGAATACTCTCCAATGTAAGTTGCGAGACCTTTGAGCTTCAGACCTTGAAGTTCTAAGCTGACACAAAGACTACGATAGACACATTCTCGGCTTGGATACCATTGGTCTGGTTTCAGCAGGTCCATCAACCAAATGGTATGCTTCCTTGATTTACTTGTATTTTGTAATATGTCATACTGACAGTCGATGCGAACAGTGACGCCTGGTAACAGAGGTGCCGCAGTCGTTGCGGGATTGAATGTGATTATCTTCACCACGATTTTCTTGCTTGATCGCCGGGAGAAGCTGCAAAAGAAACGGAGTGGTGAGTTGAATGACGCTAGCGCCTCGTCTGAACCCTCCACACCCGTCTCCGAGGACTATAACGAGAAGCAAGCATCATCAGGTGTAAAGGGAATTGAAGCGTGAGGGGACCAGCAAGACTGAATCCTGTTGGGTGGTGATTGGTTGGAGCATCTGCAAAGGCAAATCCAAATATCAGGAAGAGAGTATTCGCCCGAGCTTGGACCTTGTATAATGGATGGAGTGGCCGTGCTACCGATCAGTGTCTATAGAGACAGCATTAAAAGATGCCGATTGTTGGTGAAGTAAATACAGTAGAAGATTCAGCCGTCGGGATGTGGCACTTCATCTTTTAACGCGTGGCCCCTTTCATAAGTGAGTCAACTCTAAATATCTCTCGGATGCAGCAGGAAACGATCTTCCATGCGACTTAAGTCTTGTGCCGAGAGATTATCTCAGAATGGGATACATACAGGAGTCAGGAGGTTTGATCGGTTAAAGCAGCATGCGCACGACGCGCTCGGAATACCTTCTACTCTAGACCCTTAAAGGTGAGTTAAAGCACTAGTTAGGCGATTGACATGGTCTAACATATCTCACCAAAATTACGAGGCACTCTGATCGAAGCAACAGTTTGGTGCCATTTTCTGACGAAAGAAAACGTGCACACCCCGTTTCTGTCCTCTTCCACGTAGAAGAGTGTATTCAGGATGCTAGCGCTAGCATTGACAGCAGACCTAGAAGGGTATTTAGCATGACGACTTCCGGACTCTCTTGCCACTGACTGGTCTGCAGAGTAACAGACCTGATACCTTCTGATACAGCCGAATCGCCATACTATTATACCTTCAAGGTGCAATGCACATCATGTCGAGAGATTCATGCAAACTGGGTGGGCGTGAATCGTCATGTAAGTCATCGCATGAGCGGATTATCAGAATCACCCCAGTGAGAGTGCCAATTTCTCAACATGAGTTCATTCGGGACCAATGAGCTGTCATTCATGTTTTCCAGTTCCATCAAATGCAAATTTGTTTGAAATCAAGATCTGGCGACACACGCACGAGTCTGAAAGGGCCTAACCGAATTGGCGCAGGAAATGAACGATCAAAGTGGTAGCCGGGGAGAAGCCAACTTTGTCTGGAAGTGTAAAAATTGCAAGGTGAGTCTCTCAGTTCTTTATGAACATGTAATGGCCTCAGGTCAACTAAACCTTCGAATTTTCACCTATAGCGAGAGTCCAGTGCCACCATAAAGGCCGCACCAGCGTCTTACGAGCAGACTGCTCCTGCGAAACCGAAGAACATCATTCAAATTGATTGCCGGGGTCTTGAATTTACAGAATTCAAGCCAGACGTGAGTCCTAGCGGTATTTGTATTTGATCAAGCCTTTCTGATCAATCTTAGGGGGAGTGGGAGGCCAAGGGTACCGAATCTGGGACCAAGTTCAGTGGAATCGACTTGTCAGAAGGGGAATGGTTTGATTATGATGAGAAGGCCGGGGAGGAGGTCAGCATCAAGGATATCAAATGGGCAATTCGAAGGGCTTGAGTTGGATTGGAACCATCTTCCTCACACCACCTTGATATTCTGCGGCGAAATAAGACCCAATATGCTGACTCGTCTTCTTGTCGCCAACAAACAACCCTATGAGTGTACTCGGACAAAGATGGCAAAAGGCAAAAGCTAATCCACGCATGAGTCCATGATGCACGAGAACGAAGCCATAAGGAAATGGGGAGCTTCTGCTTCTGGATCATTCAGGACAGCTTACCACAGAGTGGTTATCATTCACGACCCTGATTTTAAAGATGGTAACAGATGATTAGACGACTCCATGTTGTCTCTTGACACACATCCGTGGCTTTACAGATTAGATTTACACGCTCAATTTTCTACAAAGTGAATGATAAAGCACCCAATTCAGTTTGGCACAAGGCTGCGAGAGGCTTAGCGAGGCTGGGCACGTGACATTCGCCAAGCATATCTGTCGCAGTCGAACATTTTTGCGGGTGCAACCTGCAAAGCGGACGAGCAACGGCGCAGACACAATTCTTCGTAGCAACTGCAATTCACCATCGGTCTGTATCTGAGCTCATTTGGAGGACCTGAACATCCAGGTGCAATACAGGATGAATGTAAGTTATCCTTGACCATCACATGAGCATGTCTGACCGAACTTGCTTTAGTTCACCCCACTCAATCCAAGACCATTGCTACAGAACTTGTACGTCTACTCGACTTGACACGGAGTGCGCGAGCTTGCCACGTCAATTGCTTGCTTTCCTCCTTGATTCCTGAAACTCTCAACGTATGGTATAACTAACAGATCGCTCACAACACGCAGGATCAATGAAGATGTGATTATCCGCCTAAAATGGGGTCAAACGGAGTACAAAGGCCGCTTGATCAGTGTGGACTCGTATATGAACGTCCAGCTTGCAAACACCGAGGAGTACATCGACCGGAAACATACAGGCACGCTTGGTCAGGTGCTGATAAGGTACGATGGAGGGCTCATACCCCGCATCAATATCGTTTTAAGAACCGCAGACTTACTCTTTTCTCTCATCACAGATGTAATAATGTTCTATGGATATCAGCTGCGAAAGGAGTGGAAATGAATGGCGAAGGGGCAGATTCGAAGATGGAGGATTAAAAACATCACTCACGCAGCATGAAAACGCATGTCCACGCTCAGGACATTTCGATGTAGTCCTAACGAGCTGGTTACCAACTACTCCTTCTGAAGTTACGCAGATGGAATGATTCGAAAACGGCACACCTATGATTCCGGTACTGCTCTTCTCGAACAAATGATCGTGCTACCACAGCCTGCGTCCATCTCTGAAATGGAAATCGAGGGCCACTCGTCACATCGCCGATCTCAGAGATGCCACAACAAAGCGTAGTGGGTTGCTTGACGCCGAGGCAAAACGAATGTGGCCATGACAAGAAGCATCGACTCTTTACTGGACAGCGCCGTGCATGATAATCACGAATAAACTTGTTGTGAATCAATGTTGGTATGTGCCGAACTTGCCCCCGGCCGTATCAGAACGAGGCTAGGTTCAGGATGATCAAGCACAGGATGCACATGAATATTCCAACTCCAAAAGGGCAAAGCTCAATATCACTTTCAATGGATAGCTACGATACTGTTCTAGTGATTTTGCAAGACACATGAAGAATAACAGATGAAAAGTCCATGGCAGCATTGTCTTTTTCGTGAAGCCTGTTTCTAGCATAATACCTCATGAGTTCGCCATCGATGACATAATTGTATAGCATAGAGGTAGCGTTGTCGTAAGCATCCAAGATGGTAGATTAGAGATCAGAAGTCCAAAGAGCACTGGCATTCACCAGCCACTGGCTCGAAGCATGGGTAAAGGGGCCACCCAGGGGCTTCCATCCGTCAATTCATATTCACTCGTGGCAATGAAACGGCTGAACTAGAGCCGAGCGACCGAGAAGGATTTGTGGAATGCCCAATGCCCAAAGGCTAGGAGCCGAGATGCCTGGAACAGCAGGCGAGAAGACCTAGATGGTCCCCTAATGCAGAGCGTCCAGAGCTAAACCTCTAACTCTCGCATCGCATGGGACAGGCAAGCATTGGCAATTTGGCAACTCGAAAAACTTACGCACCTAACAGGACACGATCAATGCACGGTGAGCGGAGTTCTAGCTGGAACAACCACTTGCAAAACACCAACGATGTGGTTCAACCACTTGTGGAAGTACGTTAAACCTTAGCAATCTTGTTGCGTTGTGGGCATCAATCCACTGCCTGGAAGAGCCTAAGTGAAGACTTGATCAATACCACCCAAATGATAGCCAGGCAGAATTGCAATGCCGATCATTGAATCTGTCTACGTGGACTATTGCCTCCCATCAGGGCGTAACGATCATCTTCGTACGAGTGCTCATGCGTGGCTCGTTTATGGGAATGGGAAAGTCTTGCCGTACCACGTTTCCCAGTCCTTGAAATTCACGCTGTATCCCGGATTCTTCCACGAAGCAGCACATCTGGGGATCACACGATGATCGTGCACCCGCCACAGGACCCTGAGATTGGACCCCTGTCTCGTTGTGGATGTGTGGGCAGTGCGGTGCCTGGACCATCCTCTGAGGACGTCTGATAGTTAGTTGCCCAAAGCCATTCCTTCACGGGGAAGGCCAAACGAGGGGTGTGACGAGGCGGCGTGGCACGCCACTTAAGCTATTGGATCCAGACTTCGCGACAAGGGGGCAGGTTCATTTCGAGAGTCGGAGGGAGAACTTTTTGAAATGTGCAGAACGGTTCTAGCACCGTGGCCGAGAAAGAAGACAAAACGAGCAGCCACCCTCCCCTCCATCTGAACCATGGCTTGTCTCATCCCTTCCTATACGTTCTTCTTGTGTTGCGTAGACAGATATACTCATATATCACCTGCATAACCCTCGTTCATACAATACAATCGTTCTCCTAACTTTGTCTTGTATACACAGCAAAGTCCCAGCAACGCCTAGCACTTCGCTTCTCCACCAAGCAATACTATTCAAACTATATACACAACAGCCGCTGAAATGGCCTCGAAATTCACGGAAATTCTTGAACCTGGCTTTCAAAGCACTTCACCCAAATCAGATGTCCGTCTAGAAGACATCATTGGAGCAGCAGATCTTTCACAACGCTCTCGTACCTCGTCTGAGGCAAGTTCACGGAGTACGAGTTCGTCCAGCGGCGAGAGAATGGGGGAGAAGAGCAGGAAGAGACTCTCGAAGTTGTTGACCGGTGGAAAGCGATGAATACTGTTGAACGAAATTCATTTCACGCCCAACCACAGGTTGAGATGACGAACATTCCATCACCCAATCTTCCACGGAGATTTGGTAAATGCAAACTACAATACAACAGCATCACGACGCTATGAGTGTACGAATACCCCATGCATCACCAAAAGTCATTCATTTGGACGTCCCATCACGGCATCATTTCATTTTCATACCCGACCAAACACGCAACATGCGGTTTCTCCAACACCTGAACCTGAACAATACACAAATCCAGAGAAACACTCCAACACGGTGATCAAGCATATCAAGCATATCAGATCTCCTCAGCCATGCAATCTAGGTGGACCGGTAGGGTTTTTGTTCTGGACCGTCGTGCTGGTGGACCTCGCATACCCAACACAGCATGATCTGCACTTTTAGCATCCACCCGTCGAATCAACTATCGATCGACAGAAATTTTCGCCATGGGGCATTCGTTCGCAGGTCTATCAATACACAACTACCCACAATCCCAATCCAGTGCAGGACATACCCGTGGTGACTACCCGTGAGATCTTCCACAGGATATGCCATTTCAGGCGAGGGGGAACATAGGCCAACGTCTTTTGCTTGACTACGATTTCGAACAAGACTAAGCGGCTTTACAAGGGATGCCTCCTTCCGTCCACAGATAATCAGGACTACCTCATCTAAGAGAGAAGCGAAGACTAGAATCAATTCTCCTTCCCAGACGCTCTAACGTTCAGTGTTCCCGTCTCTGGACGTTCTTGACTGGGATGACCGTGTTCGAAGACTCCATCCCGTCCACTTACACCCCCCGAACAGTATTCGCCACCGACGAAAAGGCAACATGTTGCCCCGTCGACAAATGGTGGTTCAAGGGGTGCAGCCTAGTTGAATGTTTTCGCAAACTTGTGTTCGAAACGGTTGAGAAGGGCCACGAAGGTCGGGTGTCTCACAAGACAGAACTAACTAGGTGTTCCGCAGACCAGTCACCAGGCGTACCATAGAGACATGTGAACCTAGAATATTGAAATTCTGCAAGCCACACTCTATCTACCTATGCCATATTCGTATCTCGCTTTCACGCACGCCCTTGTTCGGTACCTAACATTCGAGGCCTGTAGTTTCAATTGCAAACGACACCGACTGTTTGGATCGATTCCCTAATCGCGACATCGAGCCGTGCGGTCGTGCCGTGCAGTGCGGCCTTCCAAGCAGCCTGCGGGGACGAAGTCCGAGGCACCCTTTCTTTACTTCGTACTTCGGATGCTGGTTAAATCCCACCTACGCAATTTACTTTCTGGCCCCCCTGAGTCACACGGGCGAATGATGCCCGTGAAAGAACCCCGATTTTCAATGTTTGGGGAAAATGCATTTTTCGGTCTTGCCTCGTTTGTGCAAAAAGTTCCTGGGGAACCTCGTGGGATCCACCACCAATTCACCCCTGAGTCCTGACTCAAGAACGTGAACAGTACGATCGATGAGAAGAAGAGCGAGAATCGAAAAGTCTTTGTAAGCCTCGTGACTTTTTCTTGACCCGCTCTTGTGTGGCCCTTTTTCGACCTGGTGCCTAAGCGTGCTTGCGCTAGGCTCATGCTGGTCAAGTTCTGGTGACGTCTCAAAGAGTGGAGATAAGCACGTGACTAAGTCTTGGCGGACCATGGCCATGAACATCTATCAAACACCTCGAAAAATGGTTGAAATTTTGCCCACAGCTTTGCGCGAAGTTGAATGCGGGTTTTGCAATACCCCTTCAGGGAGGATGGCCGAGGTAACTACATACACTCCAGGCTCTCTTTAACCGTTGCTAACCCCTACTCCAGTGGTTAAGGCGCTGTGTTTAGGTCATTCTTTAACTGAAGATCTTTACCTGATTCCGCAGTGGGAAACCTCGTGGGTTCGAATCCCACTCCTCTCACACGAAAGTTTTTTTGCTAGTTTTGGGGTGACACATTAGACAAGGGGCGTAAGATATTTAAAAGGGCTTCAAGAAGAAGGTTCATACCCGCGTATTAACGTCTTATCTACCGGCGGAGTAGGAGTGTGAGTATCCAACGTTGTTGAATAAAAGTTCCTCTATACCGCCAAACCTCCCAGTTGAGAATCCCGAGTCTAGAGTGCAGACGATAAACTACCTAGCAGTAACATTCTCGAACCATAATGTAAGCAATAGTATAGTCTCATTTTTTTTATCTCGACCAATATTATTGCAGCATCGCGGGGCAACCACGGCACTGCAGAACTCCCTAAATGACGTAGAAGTAGACATGTGATCCAAGCATATTCGTCATTTCGCAAAACCGCGACATCCAACGACCTAGAACCCACCAATACGAGATTGTTTGCTCTGTCTGATCCACGATTGAATATCAACAACCACGTCGTCACTAGTACATAAATAGACAGACAGACCCAAGTCTCGGCCAGGTCAAGTTCGACACAAAAGAAATGGCGACCGACGCAACATCGCAACCCAGCGAATTCGAGCAGCGACGCGCCACGCTCGTGGGTGAGATCGGCGAGGTAAGATGACATCTATGTATCTGTACATACAAGTGTCCGCCTCTCTCTACCAGAGGCAATGCTCTGTAGCTCCCTTGGCTTATCAACCCAGAGTTTGACATGAGAAGACATTTCTAACGCGAAATTGGGTAAATGAACAGTCGCTAGAACAAGTTCTCGTACAGATCAACGCGTTGAATCGGAGTTTGGAGGGGATTATTGAGGTGAGTTTGCCAAAAATTCTGGCACCTGGTGGCCGTCCCCTCCCCATCTGACCGTGGTTCACACCCAGATTGGTAATGAGTTCTCGTCGGTCGAGGCGCTGTGGAGCCAGTTCGAGAGCGTGATGGGGCGAGATGAAGAGGGTGGTCCAGCGACAGGCACGACGGGTGGTGCTACTACGAAGGCTGATGCAGGGGACGCCGGACACGGCGGCGGTGCCAGTTGAGTGAAGTTTCTCGCTTTCCTTTGATTTCTTGAAGTCAGCGGAAGCGCTGCGTTCGACTCAGATAGCCTGTTCTATCAGGCTTAGGACGAGCAGACCATCGTGGAGCCAGGCAATAACGAACTTTCCGAAGCACAGACCGCGCATCTCTATGAGTCACATGAATATGTCACACGCGGCACTTGGAAGGGATGGGAAAAATTATAGTGGGAGCAGATCACAACAATCCGCCTATACTCATTCAAAATCCGGTTGGCTATTGCCTTTTCTGGCATGACCAAAACACAGTCAGCCTCCCATTTGGAAACGCCAGTCATGCACTCGTGCAGCAACGCCGTCTAGTATGCGTGTACAAATATTGGGGCCCATCTCGGGGTCATAAGGAAACAAGGATCATGTCATGGAGCTTCTGCAGATGAGAGATCAGTACATCAACCTGAGCGAATCCCAAGGCGATGAGCAAGATTAGACCAATGCACCAGGCACCAGGGAAATGTTGCGGTCACAAGATTGCACACCTCCTCTTCTTGACTTTCTTGACCTTGACACCCTTTGTGGTGGGACTGACTTCATAACTGTCTTCTTCGGCCTGAATGGCTGTGTTGATGGCCTGGTCGAAAACTTCCTGAATGCCCTTTGATTCTTTTGCGCTGCACTCAATGTACGACGCGCCCATTTGTTTGGCAACGGTTTGGCCTTGTTCCGGCGTGACTGGAGTCAGTCCTTGGGTTCGCAGAAGTTCGATGCATGTTCTCTTGTTGCGGAGATCTGATTTCAAGCCCACGAGGATCAGAGGAGTCGTAGGGCAGAAGTGAAGAACTTCAGGGTACCACTGATCACGTTAGCGAAGACTGGCCCGATCAGAACAGTGGCTTGACTCACCTTGTCCATAACATTCTCGAGAGAATTTGGGCAGTCGATGGCGAAACAGACGAACAACAAATCAGTTTCAGGGTATGAGAGCGGCCTCAGGCGGTCGTATTCTTCTTGTCCAGCTGTGTCCCACAGAGCCAACTCGACAGTTTTACCAGTCTGCTTGTGAGTTGTCTGTGTGATGTAGTTCTCAAATACTGTGGGGACATATTTCTGGTTGCAGTTGTATCAGCATGACTTTCATTTTCTTCTCTTTTCTTCCAGGGGCACGAACCTCTGGAAAATAACCTTGAGCATAGCTGATCAACAAGCAAGTCTTGCCACAGCCACCATCGCCTACAACGACGAATTTCTTGGAATAAGAAGGGGGTAGCGTAATATTAGTGGCCTCTGACACTCGTCCACTGCTGCCGTAACTCATGTTTGTGCTGACGGTCCCGTTGCTTGTCCGTGTACTTTGGGCTCGAGTAGGTTTCCGTCTGGGTGAGGGAGGAGTGTTGGTGTATGATGCTGAAAGGTGTTTCTCAGACATGATGGTGGAGTGACGTGAAGAGTAGTTATCGAGAGTGGCCATGATGAGAGAATGGTGAAGATGTGGAGGCGGCGGAGAGAAGGTGAAGGGGTAGGTAATGGCAGTCTCTGCAGTTTAAAAGTGTTATGATATTGTAGGTATGTACGTACTTATGTCAAGAACAGGTTTGTTTGACTGAACATAATCGTACGTCGACTGGATGATGCAAGATGCATGATACAGCAGCCTGTGGTGGTTTCAATTCCATTGTTGTCACTGCCACGTTGGGCCAGCAACCGAGGGATGGAGTAGCAGTGGGGTGGGTCGCTCTTACCCCTACCGTTATTTTCGAAACTCGCACCTTCCCCTCATTCTCACTGGCCTGAGTGGCAGGCGCCGCTTCCAAGTTGCACCTCCTGCTAACATCTAGCGCACAACACGTTATCAGAATCAGAATCGCAATCACGCCCACCACCTGGTATTGCGCAACAACCACTATTGTACCTCGTACTGCCCGTCAATAATGCCCCTGTCGCGAATTTTGCCTGCCTCGATAAGCGAGCTGTGATCTTGCGCCATGCTATCAACATCTTGCAGTTCTGCCTACCAAGTCTATAATCTGCTGTCCTCACTTGTTCGAGCGACTCGTCCCACCAACCCCTAGTGAAAACAGCAAGCCTTGCCCAAGGGACGGGTTGTCCTCCTGCCGAGACGGACGAAGCACCGCGATAATTACCTAGCCAATTCAAACCCATCCATGGGCATCAGTGCCCGAAGTGCTTTGCAGAGATGGAAAAGGAGAAGGATACTAAGCCTGATGCTGGGCTAAGAAGCCTCGATCACTGTATGTCACCATCAAGGTTGCTGATGTTCTTTGACTACAACTCCTGACATGGGCTTTCTTCAGACAAGGTAATGCTCCCTCGTTGGAGGTATCTACTTCGAGAACGACTCCTACCCATCGTGCGGTGGGAGACACCTTATGTCGCGTGGCTGCAGAACACTCTGCGAACCCCAGCACTCGATACCTATTTTGCCATGTCTGCCAACTTAGGTACCCACACCTTCTTTACCATTATGCTACCTATATGGTTTTGGTGCGGTTATACCGATCTTGGGAGAGGGTATGCATCTGGCTCTTGAATCCCTTTTTAATGAGGACGGTCCTCTGACGAGATTTAGCATGGTCCGCATCCTCGCCATGGGCGTTTTCTTTAGCGGCTTCATCAAAGACTTGCTCTGTCTCCCCAGACCACTGTCCCCACCTTTGCAAAGAATCACCATGTCAGGCTCCGCCGCCCTCGAATATGGGTTTCCGTCCACCCACTCCACCAATGCAGTGTCCGTAGCAGTTTATGCCATCTTCTTACTCAAGCAGAGTGGTGATCAGCTCACCCCCACAACGAGTCTGGCATTGCAGATAGTCGCCTACTTTTATGCCTTTTCCATCGTTCTTGGACGGCTTTACTGCGGCATGCATGGCTTTTTTGATGTTGTAATTGGCAGCATTTTGGGCATCGGAATAGGTCTTTTAGAATGTTTCCTCGGCCCCGTTTTCGATGTATGGTTCATGGACGGGGATCTCAAAAGGGTTCTCTTCTTTGAATCAATCATATTGGTACTGGTTCGTATCCATCCTGAGCCAGCTGATAATTGCCCATGTTTCGATGACAGTGTGGCATTCGCCGCAGTTGTCATGGGGGTGGAATTTGGAGTATGGCATTTTGCCAAAACTCCATATTCCTGGACGGAACCTTCTCCAGGCACGGTTCCGTTTGACCTAGGCAAGATAGGTTGGCCTGTCACCATTGCACGAGTTTTCCTGGGGGTGTTTGTGGTTTTCACGTGGAGAGGTGTCATGAAGCCGCTCTTACTGAAGATCCTTCCACCCATTTTCCGGGTAGTTGAACAGCTTGGCCTCTCCCTACCTCGGAGGTTCTTCAAGCCTGCGTCACAGTATCAAACGGTGCCGAAGCAGGAGCACGGTGACAACCTGATACCAAACGCTCGCGATATTCCTCATCTTCTCAGTTCTCTACGACGAAGACGAGCCATCTCAATTGGACCACAATCAGAAGCGGATGCCTATGAGACCTTGGCCTATCGTGACAAAAGGAGGCGGGACAGTCTCACAGCCAATAATTCACCGAGCCCCGCCAAAGCGTCTTCTCCTGAACGAGGCTTTTATAGCTCGGAGGATGTAGCCTCCGAGACAGGGAACCGGAAAAGATCGAGTTCCCTCGAGATGTTTCGCGCCCAGATGGGCACGGGGCCAGAGGGGCTACCTTCTCAGCCACTCGAGTCACCAGGTGGAGACGGCGCGGGGCAAGAAGTTGATGAGCTCCATGAAAGACAGTTATTTTCGAGCATACAGCGGCCTCGAGTGAGATATGATGTTGAGGTCATCACCAAATTGATTGTTTATTTGGGCATTGCATGGTGGTCGGTTGAGGGCAACCCTATCCTCTTTCAACACATTGGTCTTGGGGTTGGTTGAGCGAGCGAGCGAAACACGTCACACGCGAATGGTAATGACCAGAAGGCGTTCGGGATTTAGCAATTAGATGCTCTGTTATTGATCCGCTTGTCAACAAGTCGCGATTCGCGAATGGGTACAACTGGAGAAGAGTTGTTTGGGACTGTCAACAGCGAGCGCGCTGGGATTTGCTGTATAGAGGCCATCATGATGGTGGATAAGACAAATAGATATACAATTGGACCCTGTAAATTGAATCTGTCAATGGTGGCTCCCTGAACAAGGCAAACTGAGAAGGCGACGTGATACTCGTGACCCTGGACCAAAGGCCCATATATATGCCTGGCCAATAGAGAGGTCACAATTCAAGGCGGTGGCAGAAAATAATCTCTTGGCAGATCTCCTCACGTCGCCCTCCGCATTGAGTCGATCTGATCGCGCTCAGCGAGTCCCTCATCACCCATTGATTCCCGCTTCAATCACCGATTCATTCTTCACCATTACCACATTCTGAATGAAGCATCATTGCTATAAATCAGATATTATCTCCTTCAAATCCCACCGGTCTTCGAGACTCTCGAACCTCAAATTAGTTCCCCTTGTCCACCACGAACTGCCTCCGTCAGCCTTCACAGTGGCTTCCTCCCTCCACCATCGCAACTTTAGCGACAACAGCCATGGATGACTATGTCGGTGACCGTTCGTTCGACTCCAGAATGGACTGGACTCCTCAGAAAGCAGACCCTCCTTTCAATCCCTATCCCGGCCAGTATATGCCCGGCGGTTGGCCAGCCACCCCTCCTCCCCAAACCACTGGTGTCTTCGCAAGACCTCGACCACCAGGCGTGCTTTTTCCAGCGGCTAAGAGAGTCTGCCACGGTCTAGCTTCCACCAGCCAGACGGTTGTCGACACTGCGGCGGTTCCCGTGTATGGAATTGTGAGACGAGTCAGAAGACAACAACACATCAGACAGTCAACACCACAGCGTCCGACACGCACGCAGCCACATACCCGAGCTACAGCACCACTGACAGAGTCACCATGGCTTCGCGCGAATGCCTATCACGATGCTCAACTTGCAGCAATGCAGGCTCAAGTAGTGACATACAGCCCTGAGATTACAGAGACACAGGCTGAGTGGGATCTGCCAGACATTAATCAAGTTCAAGACCCAGCAACCGATGAGTCCAAGCCATACATCATGTGGAACAAGCGTCGCCGGCGTCCTCATCGTTCGGTCACCCGTCCTCATCCCGCGCTTCCTCCTCAAAATTCAATCAAGAGACTCTACGGCATCCCCGATCTCATCCCAAAGAGTACTGTCGGCAAGAACAGAAGTCCAATTGGCAGCAAGGAAGCTCCAACAAACAAAAAGAGAAGCCCTGCAAGTCCCGAGAGAAAGCTCGATGGCACTCTTGAGAGTACTATGTCATGGCAAGACGCAGTCGACAGCGTTTCGACTCCATCCGGCCCTCGTCCAGCAATCCGCGGACAGGTCAGCGATCCTACATCTGTAGACACGGCCCTCCTGCAGGCTAGCACGGACACGAGGCACGGACCTTCTGGTTTCCCACGGTTCATCTCCTTGTCTACAAACACAACATCTGCAAACAGCAGCACAAAATCAGCAGCCCCTCCCAATGGAATCAATCTCACCAATTTCCATTCAAACTCCTCTGTGCAGCATACTGACGCTGAAACACCTCCCGCAATCAATACCTCTCTCTCAACGTCATCCCAGCAGCTTGTCGATGCCACTGAATCAGCCAGTACGCAAGCCTCAAATTCCCACGTCACAGACCAGCAGCTCGTTGAATATCTTCGAGCAATTCGAGAACTGGAAACCTACCCCACAGACTTCCTGCAGCAGTCAGCAGACTTCGAATCAGACTTCGACTCAGAGACCAATACAGAAACCGAGATTGACAGTGACAGAAACCCTGAGCCAGATTCGCTTCCAGCCCTCTTACACCCCAATACGATACAGCAGCAAGGCGATATTGAATCGACCAATGCGCTGGACATCTTCAACCCAAACACAACACAGCAGCAAGACGATCTTTCGATCTATGCGCTGGACCTCTCACTACCTGACACCACACAGCTGCAAGCCGATCTTTCGACCCATGCGCTAGATCTGTCACTTCCCGACACTACACAGCAGCTGGTTGATTCTGCATCGACTACTGCGCTGAGTATGTCTCCTTCGGAAGGTTTACAGCCACAAGTTGATGTTGGACTCACTTCTGCGCTGAACACCTCCCCTTCAAAATCATCCCAGCCGCTCGTTACCATTTCCAACGGAACTAAAGCGCTGACCCCCCACCCCATCATCAAGGCTAAAGCCGAACCTCTTGTATCCTTATCTCCCAGTTCAAATACTGGCGAGTATTTCACCCCTCCACGCATCAGACATCGTCGCGTCGAAGTCTTGTCATCGGCTCGAAAATCTCCTAATAATTTTCTTATCACTGAATCTCCCGAATCCGACATCTCCTCCTCATGCCCATTCTCTCCTGGCAATCCGGGATGGGACCTTCCTAACATGAACGGTCTGCAACCCCCAAGTGAGATTGAAACCGGATCTGAGTTTCTCAATATCAACAATACCATGCACGAATCAATTCATCACGAGAAGTCGCAACCCAATCTGTCTCTAAATTCCCACTGCGGATCTGTTACACCTCTCCCCTCCATACGTGTAACAGGCGGTGGCTCCCCCATTCCAAACAGAGAACCATCCACAGATCTTGGGCGTGATTCTTCAGTTGCAACAGGCATCCCCATTGATCCATTGTTGTTCGAATCACCAGGACTTCTCACCATTGATGACAATGAAATCCAAACTGCAGACACAAGAGATGCTAAAGTTGTTGTCACACAACCGATCAGCCTTCTTAATCCGAACAGTCTCTCCAGCAACGTTGATGAGACGCAAGAAAGTGGCCCAGAGACACAACAGCGTGATCCTGAGGTACAAATTAGTGATCCAAAGACACAGCAAACTGGTCTGGAGACACAACATAGTGGTCCAGAGACGCCACAAGGAAACATTATTTCGATCGAGCAAGACCTCTACGATCTTTTTGATCCATCAGACCTCTCCGATTCTATCATAGTCATTGATTCACCCATCAAGACTCCTTCAAACCCACCACCTAGAACACCTGAAAAAGCGCATCGAGAGAGAGAGAGTGGCTTATTGGACTCAGGGACAAAGCAATCACAGCTCACAGAATCATCACCAGTGACACCAGAGCGAGCTTTAGCCCAGCTCAACCTAGATGAAACATTTGATCCAAGTACATCCACCCCAAAAGCTGGTCTACATTCTGATGCTAGAGACAAAAGAGTGACAAGAGCAGAGGCCAAACGATTAGAATTGTTGAAAGAAGTGCAGCAATATAGCATTGGCCCATTGGATGAAGAGTGGGAGAGTCGGATTCAAACCGCATTGAAGAACGGTCATGACATGTACAAGGCCACAGATCTGTTACGCGTTGTGCCTTTGAGAGCAGGTCATGGCACAGATAACTGGTTGAATGACGAGGTCATTAACGGATACCTAAAACTGGTCACTGCACATGGAAAGCGGAACAACCGTCCTGCGCAAACCCCGACACATCACGCGTTTGCTTCATTCTTTTACACCAACCTTGCAAGCAAGGGATATGAAAGTGTCAGGAGATGGGCATTGAAAGCAAAAATTGGAGGCAAGAATCTGTTGGAAACCGAACAAGTCTTCATTCCAATCAATAGTGGTATGCACTGGACACTGTGCGTTGTGTCAGGAAAAGAAAAGACCATCACACACTACAACAGCCTGAGTGGCAACGGCCAGGGATACGTGAACACGATCAAGGATTGGGTGAAAACGGAGTTGGGAACCCACTTCGTGGAGAGTGAATGGGCTGTCAGAGCCAGAGGAGAATCGCCCCAACAGGCGAATATGGATGACTGCGGTGTGTTCGCCATTACGAGCGCCCGCCAGATAATGTTGGGACTGGCTCCAACGAGCTACAATGCCAGCCAGATCCCACTGCAACGAAAGCGAATCATCGCTGAACTGATCAATGGAGAACTGATCAAGAGTAACGAGCAATGAAGGAACGAATGAAATGTGTAATGAGTACAACGAATGATGACTGAATGAGTAATGAATTGACGCCGGTACAAAAGACATAGGCACTTGCATAATGAAATGAAAAAATTGAAATTGAACAAAATTGATCAAATCATCATGCCCCAGGGTCATAACGTCCTGCCTCATATCTCACTGATTGTCACTGGTATAGGCACAGGTAGATTCAAGACCGTTGTGTTTCTCACG
The DNA here is from genome assembly GCF_035927105.1 of Exophiala bonariae. Lineage (NCBI taxonomy): Eukaryota > Fungi > Ascomycota > Eurotiomycetes > Chaetothyriales > Herpotrichiellaceae > Exophiala > Exophiala bonariae. The sequence continues at coordinate 2,625,727 of NW_027042476.1, read as the reverse complement.
TTCACCTCACTACATCGATGCCCGTTGAGATCACCACCCCACAAGAGATTAAGACTGCGTCTTTTCCGAAGTCGTCGCCTGCTCGGACAACGACGTTGCCGTCCACCTCTCACGCTGAGGTGCATGGAGCTGCAGTAGTAGTGGTGGTAGCAGCAGTAGCAGCAACAACACTGATGAGACGGGGTTGTAGTACCGGGCAACGCAAGTCTGCTAAGTCACATCGCTGGGAGGATTTTAGGAGGAATGGGGGAAGGGATTGTTGAGCCTCCACACCTCTTCTTCTGCCTGCAGTTGTTCCTTCCTCCACTTTTTCCTCTTCCTCTTTCTTGTTCTTCTGCTGGAACCTCCGCCTACTCCACGACCGCCATGGCTTTGGCTTTCAGGCGCCCGCTGTACAGGATTGGGGAAGCGTCACCAGGGCACCAAACGGTGGGTGAATAGGTCAACTAGTGATGTTGTCAATCATGGAAAGACCGAAAGATCCTTTATGTATGAGCAATGCATGTTGACCATAACACCCCGCCCCGCGGGTTTGGCAGCTTACAGCTTCGCCCTTCAATTCGACGGAGCTGAACGATCAATGCCGGCAAAGTCGAAGAATTGACTGACATTGATCAGACCACCGATGCAAGTGGTCGACAAAGCCATAAATCGGACAACCCAGATATTTCCAGCCGTCCGAAATGCGTCACACACGCTCTCAAGGGTCGCATAGTCTTCACAGACAAATAGGAGCCTCAAGTTCTGGTTCATAACCCAGGCTTGTGCATTGCCATGTCGTTTCTACTGCCGGGTGAAGGACTCCGACTGATTTATCGCTGCTCAAGTCGACCTCACCCTCACCCTCGGTTGGCGCTTCCTCTGCTAGCTCGACTTGTGCTTCGCAGAAGAAGAAGTAATTCTTGCCGCCATGACGGGCTTGGATTTGAGGGTGTCGAAGTTTGTTGCCATGCCAGGCTCGTACGAGTGACGAACAAACTTGTACACGAACCTGCCTCGTGTGCTAGGCTCATAACCTGTTTGACAGCATCAATCCAGTCCAGATTCATGATTAGAGGTCGGGTTATGGAGAATGGCTGCCAGCACCATTTCCCGCATCCACAGAGTAGAAGAGGGTGCCACTCTGTTCAGTTTCGTGGTCTTGATATTGTGGTCAATGCGGTTGAGATGTCTTCTCACGTGTGCGGGTTTAGTATTGCGAACTCCGACTGTGCTGCTGCTGCTGGTGTTTCTGCTGAAGCTGCAGCCTGGCCTGCTGCCGCTGCTGCTGTTGGCGCAGCTGATATAGATATCGTTGGAACTGCGGTGGATGTTGTTGTTGGTGTTGTTATTTTAATTGCTGATTCTTCGCCGCCATGTCCAGCATGCGACTTGTTCAATGTATCCCAGGGCTGGCATTTGCTCCTCTTCTCGGACTTGTTTGCTCCCACGGCAGACCATTATTTGTCGACTCCGAGAAGGACATAGAGGGATATATTGTTTCCATCATGGGCGGAGGCCCAGTGAAAATGAACGTGTCCGGTCTGGCCTGTTCTCTCCTTGAGCTCCCCGCAGAGCAATTTCGTATTGCTTCTGTTGAACAACAACTCCTCATCGGGCCAAGCACGAGCATCTCTTCTCGATGTCTTTCTTCCCTCTTTTCTCGCTCATGTTTGAGTAGTGCCCTTAGGGAAGTGGATCCAAGGCTTCGTCAGGGCAGCTGTGGCGCACAGGAGGAAAGAACCAAATTTTTGGGGGTGCTCGCCTTGTGGCTATTTACAGCCGATTCCCCGACTTTCCGAATGAGTGCGGGAAACCTTTCTGTGGGCCTTTCGGTTCGATAGGGGCCATTGGGCGTCTGGAGGACAAGTCAGACCTGTTCAGCGGGACCCTGTTGGGCTGTAGCACTACTAACGTAGATCATATACTCGCAAGTGTTGTTGCAGAATATATTACCGTAGCATCCCGATTGTCCGTGTTCAGGCTTCGCATTGGAGTGATGCTTTCTTTCGTAGTCGCTCCAGGCCCAGTGCGCCCTCCTTGCTGAGGAAGTAATGGCCTTCATCCGTGGTTGCAGAGTATCTGGCGTCGACCATGTCGTCGATTTGGACAGCGGTCAAGAGCAGAGCAAACTGGCGGGCTAGCATTCGGTTCGCTGCAGGAACAGTATTGTCATTGGCGACCTTGAACATACCGACGGCCAAAGCGTGAAGCTCGACCACAGGATACGGGCCATGTGACGAAAGCTGGCCTTCGAAGACCTACAGCTCCTTATATTCACCGAGGGAGTATTTGTTCGCAGCTTCCGAGATATCGCAATTTGCACACGCTATCCTCGTCAGTACTGATGGGTACGAAGATTCACGGACACTTACCGCCATATAACCCATTCTTTACCAGGACATATGTGGTAAGGTTCCGTTCGAACGTCTGCACTCCGCGCAGGCCTTGAACAGACAATTCGGTGGATTATGTCACCTACAGAGCTTCCATGCTTGCATCTGCTGCAGAAAGCTCACACCATCACGTCCGACAGTAATCAAGTCCCCACTTTGATCAAGTCTGAGGCGTGTACTGGAATCGATCACCAACCGTCTTCGGCTGATGCGCCCAGGATCTTGCGTCGCAGTACAGGTGATCGTCTCTCAAGGGTACCTTATCCCGAATCTGTTATATCCTTGATCACATCTCTCTGAATTTGGCAAAATATCTTGCAAACGACAACGCGCTGGAAACCTGCAGTTGTTTACGGCATTTTGGCTCAGGTTCGCCTTCTCCGCCTAGACGACCGCGTTTCTCTTCGAGCGTCGTCCGGTATCGCGGCGTGTAGGAAAATTGCGAGCTTTTCAAACAAATGTGCCGTGTAGTGTCTGCTAGCTCCGTTCGCACTGGTTTCTTGAATGAGAACTTGGCTGGTATGTCTGGAACCGTCTGTAGGTTAAGGTTTGGCTGAGGGTCGCCGAGACCTGATCCCGACGTAGAGGTTGATGTTCTGGTGGACGGCTGTAAGTCTGAAGGGATCTCCACATCACAGCTTAAACACTTTCGAGCATGTTTTCTGTAATGACAGGCTTGAAGACCCTGCTAGAAGAGCTGCCCACGTACCGGAGCTGGAACCTCATTGAACGACAGAGAGTCTCTCTCGCAGATTTTCTTGTCGAACGAAAACTGTGCACCATTGGTGATGTCGCCGTACCACAGGGAACTTCGGGAGAGGTAGTAGTTTGTTCGCGAGCATCGACCTCTGGGCGAAAATTCCGGCTGCACCTCGCCGATGGATTTCATCGAATGCAGGGGCAGGCGGATGGCGTCACAAATCGAGGCCAGGCCTCGGAAACACTCCTCGCTTCTGGCGCGCCAAAACATTACCACTACCATTTTCACGCAAAAGAACTCGACCATGTGGTTCGCCGGATTCAGCAATGAGAGAATAGCTTTCCTAAGGGTCATGATTCCGACGTCGTAAACCGTATCTCAATTGACAAAGATGCACTTTGCAAGACATCGACATCTCGTTACCGACAGTGAACTGAGAAACTTTGGAAAATTGATAGCTTCAGTAAGCTTGACTTGTTCGTCGTTGCGAATACGTTGTCCCTCATCGGAACAATGTCTACTATTGGCAGACATGACTTCGTTATCGCAACGTGATGGCTTCAGCCTTGTCAGAGGACAGTAGGCGACTGACAGTCCCGGTCTCTTTGTCATTGGTGAAGAATGCATTTCATTGGGGCTGGGGACTGTTGGCAAGCTCAGTTGCATTGTTAACCCTGGCCAGCGTGGATCGTGGGGATGTTCATGCTGGAGCCTTATCCTTTCGAGCCATGCTATCAACCCATCGTGTGACTGGATCAAAACGATGAGATTACCAACAAGCCCGGTCATGAGATGCTGTTAGAATGGTACTACATGTCACTTAGCTGAATGCCTTCCCCTGAGGCCCCTCTTCCAAACATGATCTCGATCACACTCCATGGCTCGGTGCAGAGTCCGAACTCTTCTTTCTGACAGCTTACAAAATGCTGGCTGCAGAAGAGGTATATATACCCTCGAGAACTCTTTTGCCAGAAGTTGTGCTAAGCTTGAACAGGCTTAGTTGTAAGAGTCATCTTACGTCCTTGTCTCGGATTCACAAAGCGTGTATCCCAGGTCGTTCACCGTGTTTCACAGGTCGAACGTAATTCAATCAAAATGCATTCATGGCATCAGGTTCTCATTCTGCCTGTGCAGTTTCGGCCACGAGGTAGCGATTACTGTGACGATATGATTCAGGGCTCATCACTTGCTGTTTGAGTTGAAGATGGTGGACTTCGCCCAGAAGAAATGCACATTGTAACATGTTTCAGACCAATCGCACCACAACAACTATTGTTAAGTCCGGGGGCCGAGACACCTCGAGCGGCATCCCAAAACAAGTCTCCCGAGCCGCTATTTTCACGAAAATGCCGAGAACAGCGAGCGAAGTATGCAGTGGTTTGATATTGCAAAACTACTTGGATGATGGAGCTTGAAAATGTGTCGCTCTCGATGTCGAAATTTGCCGTTTCAGACATTCACTCATCATGGCCGTTTGTTCGAGCTTTCAACCATATCCGTAGTTGAGATTTCGGATTCAACTATCAGCATCGCTCTCCACGACGGCCCCCAGGAAAACACCAACGCATTTAACTCTTATAGAGACCTAGTGTTCTATCCCCATGGAACGTCCATCCTGCCGTCGTCGAAGACCGGCTTTGTCGTGCATCGACTGCAGGCGCCGCAAAATTAAGTGCGACAGGACCGAACCCTGTGCCCATTGTGTGGCATCCGGTTCTCAGTGTACCTACAAAGTGTACAATGATCCGCCTGTCGCTGGCGTACTCTCAGGTCCCGACTCACTACAGTCACCGTCGAGCCCGTCGGTCTCACTAGCATCAGGTCCAGTACAGTCTCAGCAATTGAAGGTGACTAGACCTGTCCCAGGACCCGACATCCGTGGTCACCTTCACTTTAGACCGAACGCGGGGGTACAAAGTACTGACCGACACGTTCTCGGCAGTAATGACAGCCAACCGACGGACACTATTCCGAGCACTTCCGCCGAACTTCACGGTCTCCTACGAAGGATCGAGAAGCTTGAGGAGTCGTCTTTGTCCGCCAAGGTTGAGGGCTTGACCGAGACGGGCCGTAGCATTCTCACAGGCATGCGAGGTTCGGAGGTCATGTTGAAGAAAACAAGGATGGCAAATTGGAGTGATTGGATGAGTAATGCGCCAGAGGTATGCGTTTTTATTCCTACCCGTCCCTGACAATACCGCAGTGTCTGTTAGACTTACCAGTTCACTCCTAGTTTGATCCAGTTATGGCATGTCATGTCAATGCATTTGTTCGAGATGGAGAAGCCTCTTCTGACGAGGCTGAGCTCAAAGCCACTTGGGTGGAGATGAAAGAACTATTGCAGAAATGTAAGAACGTTGCAAAAAGCATCAAGAAGGCTCGACCTAGCCGAGGATTCTCAACCCGTGAGATGCCTCTTGCGCCTCCTGCCCGTGAGGTGGCTGATGCGATGGTCGCACTATACTTCCAATACTTCGAGTCTGCGCACCGGATTCTTCATGTGCCTACGTTTTGGACGGAATATCAAATTTACTGGGACTCCCCAGCGACTGTATCAGCTGGGGTTCGTATCAAAATTCTCCTCGTCATTGCCGTAGGATTCGGCATGTCCAGCGGGCAAGTCGTTGACGATGCCTTTTCTGACATGGTACATCAGTGGATATACACTGCCCAAAATTGGCTCTCCGGACCTTTGGAAAAAGATAGAGTGAACATCAACGGGATTCAGGTCCACTGTCTAACTATTCTCGCACGGCAAATCTTCTGCGTTGGAGGAGACCTGGTTTGGATGTCGATGGGCTCACTTGTTCATCGTGCTATGCAAATCGGTCTGCATCGCGATCCAAAATACTTGCCAACAAGCTCCTTGTTGCAAGCCGAGATCCGTCGAAGGTTGTGGGCAACAATCCTTGACATGGTTGTTCAAACATCTCTGGACTCGGCAATGCCGCCGAGAATATCCTTCGACGAGTTTGACACAGAAGCGCCCGCCAATATTAATGACCACGAGATCGACGATTCGACCGAGCTGCTACCAGTTCGTCCGCGAAGCACCTTTACCTCGACCTCGATACAACTAATTCTTTATGACAATTTGCGCCTCCGTTTGCGGGTGCTCCGGCTTATCAACGGCTTACACTCCGAGCTCTACTATCCAGATGTCCTGACCCTGAGCTCAGAAATCACGGATGCATATCGTACATGTAACAAATTCTTGGACGAAAATGCGAACTTCGGCGCGACCTCGTTTCATAAGTGTCTGCTCGAGTTCCTCTTGCGCCGCTTCCTGCTACCGTTGCATTGCCCATTCGCCAGTAAGGCCCGAACCAACCAGTTGTTCTACTACTCGCGGAAGGTCAGTCTTGACACCGCAATGGCAATGGCATGCCCAGAGCCAGATGAACAGTTTTCTCGCTTATTGTCTATTAGTGGAGGATTGTTTCGCGAGGGCATGAGGTGCGCACTCACGGTCATCACCTTTGAGCTTATATCGCAGGCTGAGATTCAACATTTGGACGGCACATTGGAGCGCAACTCACAGTCGAGGGAAATTCTCAAAGAAGTCGTCAGGAACCGAATGGCGATAGCCCTTGAGCGGATCCGCCAGGGTGAGACGAACATCAAAGCCCATCCATATCTGGCCATGATCTTGGCCTGGGTTGAAGCACTCGAGACTGATAGTCCACATCAGTTGAAGATCGCGAAGAGTGCAAGAGATAGCCTTGAGCTCTGTCATGGATTGCTGCAGGCACGGATCGAGAGTAGCACTATTCCCTGTCCTGATCACCATAGTGATATGCCTCCAGGCACTTATGCTGGATATGGGGAATATGATATTGATCTAGATCTAGATTTGGACATGGATTTGGATTTCTTCTTACCGCAGGCAGAGACTTATTAGTTGAATACTAAGTTCATCATGGGCCCCTGATTTGAAAGCTTATATTAGACTAAAGCTCATGGGAGTCGTTCTCAGGGGCTCTGTTCATAGAGGTCTGTATCATAGTATGCACTCACCTTCAGATACTGTAGCACTCACGATCAGGAAGAATGTGATGAGGTTTGGCAACCCCTTTGAAACGGGGAACATCGCCACATTTCACACTGATATATATTCAACTACTCTGCATTTTTTAGTACTTTTCTGCTGAATTGATGACACAAGAATGTGCGGAGAAGCAACATGCATGGATAGTTTAAGGGTAGAATCCCAGTTTCCCATACTGGGGGCCCGCGTTCGAGTCGCGGTTCATGCAAAATTGGTTTTTTTTGGCCATTGAGTCTGTCGGTTTGTGTTTTTGGAACTGCGTTATCCTTTCTCTCGAATTTGGCAGCTGAATTAAAAATGCATACTGAATTGGTGCTTCTACTTCTCGAGAAGTGAAGTGAGGGGTGAACCACGTGATACAACGGCTTCACGTGATGCTTGCTGTGGAAAACCAAACCGAAGGCGGATGCGGTCATTCACCTCCACCATGACTTCCGCCTAAGTTGCACGAATTACACGCCACTGCGTTCAACTTTCAATCTTCCACCTTCTCTTTCCATCTCTCCTCTCGTTTCTTCACCTGCATCTCCTTGTTCTCTCGTGTCAGATATCTAATCCGTGATGGCTTCCACCACCAAATATCAGCCCGCGCCCCAGCGCGATTCCCTTGACGAGCCTCAGACCTTCACCCAGGCACCTCCTAGTTACCAGACCGCGGGTCCTAGTGGTGGCAATGACCAAGGATATGGAACTCCTCGATCTGAGGACGATAATCTGCCAGATGACTTCAAGGTATGAAACATTCCCAGAAGATTTAGTGGCTTCCAAGATCTATACTGACAGAAATACAAACAGTTTGGCGGTTCAGTGGCCGAAGCAACCCTCGACATTCGCATGTCCTTCATCAGAAAGGTCTATAGTATTTTGACCGTCCAATTGCTCCTCACGGCCGGTCTATCGTCTCTGTCATTCTTTTCCGACAACTATCGCAACTGGATCCAGTCCAACAGCTGGATGATGTGGTTGTCCCTTTTTGGTGCCATCGGCTTCATGCTGCTCACATATTGGAAACGCAAATCATACCCTACCAACATGCTCTTTTTGGCAGGTTTCACAGGCCTCGAAGCATACAGCATTAGTGTCATTACGTCCTTCTATGAAAGCCGCATTGTGCTTCAGGCATTGATCCTCACAGTGGGTATCTTCATCGGGTTGACTCTCTTCGCATGTCAAACCAAGTACGACTTCACCAATTGGATGCCATACTTATTCGGTGCTTTATGGGTTTTGATCATCTTCGGATTCATGGCTGCTTTCTTCCCAGGAGGAAAGACCATCGAATTGGTATATGGTGTCGGAGCCGCATTGATCTTCAGCGGTTACATCCTGGTGGACACACAAATGGTGATGAGACATTACCACGTCGAAGAAGAAATTGCCGCCAGTATCAGTCTGTATCTTGACATTCTGAACTTGTTCCTTGCTATCCTCAGGATCCTAAACAGCCAGAACAACAACTAGATGTGGCAAGGGATTCCACCGACGGCAAGGTCATATCTGTTCCTTTGAATATTGGAGCATTGCAAGCAGCCACGATATCTACGCATCCTACTCCCACTGCTTGAGTATCACCGATTGGTTTCACAGCGATGATGTGGAAGGGTTTTCGTTGTCCTTCAATTTTCAGATGGCCACATTTATTCTGAATATGGCGTATTGGTGCAATTGAGGCAACCCGGGGCATTTTTGCCAGGAGTACCTATCGCAGGTCGTTGGAGAGTATCACATTGAGTTGTCAATGATCCGGAGTCCTCAGACATATGCCTATAGTGGACACTCGATCTTTATTCATTAGGTAGATCCGTCCCTTTCATGGATTTTACTGTTGGGTTGCATAATGTAAGATAGCAGTAGGTGTAATGAGCTGTCCATAACAAGCAATACTTTCTCCTCAATTCCGATCACATTCCGGTCCTAATTGCGTATCCATCACACCCACAGGATGTGGAACGAGTGGTTCAATCGGTAAACACCTTCCCCGCATTCTATCACCATCGCAATGATCTTCGCAATCACTGCAGATGTCACAGCAGTAACCTCGGGCTACTTCGGCCCAAGTCAGAGCGGACGTCCCACATACCATGTCCTACGATGTCAACTGCGGTCGCAAGGAAGTGCCTAATATAGAAGTGCCTCGGCGAGCGACCGCCGTGTTGGCATGACTCCTTGCTCGGTTTGATATATCATTGATTGGAGACGTCGCACGGGGTATTGAGTTTGGAGGGAGGCCTGGTGTTACTTATCATTGTGCATCTGTGTGATACTTGGGACTGCGATAAAGCGCGACTGGTCTCTGTCGAGTGCTGCTCGACGTTTCAAGTTGTTGGTCGTGAAAGAATATCTTATATATTTATCTAGTTTCTCGTCCTTGAGGACTTTTCTTCATTTCTTCGCTTCACAACATAAAAGAATCGACGGCCATAGATCGAGATGGCGCAAGATCCTCGAGGGAAGACTGCTATTGTGACGGGTGCTGGTTCTGGTATGTCCTCGTCCTCTCAATATCGATTGGTGTCTGATCGTGTTCCTTTACAGGCATCAACTTGGAATTTGCACGGCTACTGCTCCAGAATGGCGCGAATGTCTTGTTTGCAGATATTGCTCTACGACCAGAGGCACAGCAATTGATTGATGAGTATCAGTCGACACCGAAGGCGGTGTTTCAGAAGACCGACGTTACTTCGTGGTCAGATCTTGAAGACACGTTCAAGGCGGCAGAGAAGCATTTCGGTTCCATTGATATTGTCTGCCCGGGAGCTGGAGTATTCGAACCCAACTGGTCGAATTTCTGGCATCCACCTGGTTCTGCGGAATCTAGAGATGATCGATTAGGTGGACGGTACGCAGCATTGGATATCAACCTGACGCATCCCATCCGAGTCACACAACTTGCCATCTCGCATTTCCTCAGTGCTTCACCACCAGCAAGTCCATCAAATCCGAAGTCGATTGTGCACATCGCGAGCATTGCTGGACAGACGGCGTCCCTCCCCTTCCCGATTTACCATGCTGCAAAACATGGGGTGCAAGCTCTGGTACGGAGTCTGGCATCACTAGAACAAACCCATGGCATACGAGTCACGGGGGTAGAGCCAGGTGTTGTCAAAACACCGCTGTTCACAGAGCATCCAGAGAAGTTGAAAGCCTTGGATGAGGTCAAAGACACATGGGTCACGCCTGAACGAGTCGCAGAAGTCATGCTGGCATGCGTTAAGGATCAAAGCATCAGCACCTATCCACAAACGGATGGTGGCGAGAGCGGCGAGGCTATCACCATTAAAGGAGGGACCTGCCTCGAAATCTTGACGAGAAGAGTTAGGGACGTTCCTATGTTCAATAACGTTGGACCATATGCTGATGGAGAACCGGGCGCTGGTGCTAGTAATGCCCATGTTCTTATAGGGGAGGTTGAGGACTTGATCCGGCCTGGATGGGGTCAATGATTGAGTTAGGTCTCACAATAACAGATACGTATTCACAGTCCAGTCCACAAAGCTTGAACAAGGAGAGTTAATTTGATTTATGGGGTAATTTGAAGCATTGACCATCGTGTCGATGGGGACCATGGGATGGTGATGAAAAGGATACACGGAGTAGAATACCTACCTTGTACCTGCCTTGGGTAAGAGATTCTCTGGAGGTGTGGCTGGGAAGCCCCCGGAGCACTTGCCGATTGCCGCCTGGGGCGCGTGGCTTGGGTGGCTCTTTCCGTTGTAATTGCCCGATCTCCGCCCAGTAACTTCTCTGCCTGCGGTTGGCGGTTCGCTGTCATCACCGACTCTCTCATCCTCACTACGAATTGCGTCTTCAACTTTCCCTCTCGTCCACCTCTCGAACAGAAACACACATCCACTATCTTTCATTGCTCAGCTTCTTTAAAATCTATGATCTACTATATCCACGTCAATACCTAATACTGTTTGCGCTTGCTACGACAGAGTCATGATACCACGAGACCCTTGAACGAATAACAGCCAGTTCCAATTTACCCTCAATTCACTTGCCAACATGGCACCTGGTTCGTCGTCAAGCCGGCCACATTCACGGCCACGCCGGTACGTATCATAAATATCCACAGATCTATAAAGACAGAACTAATACCTTGTCCAGGCGGGCTCACACTCCCACTCGGAACAAACGCGATCTCATAGGGACCGTGGGCCAGGCATCATGGATAAGCAGTGTCATCAACCTCTTGAACACAATCGTCGGCGCTGGGGTCCTCGCTATGCCCCTTGCCTTGTCGCATATGGGTATTTTGCTCGGAACAATCGTTATACTATGGGCAGGATTAACGGCGGGCTTCGGATTATACCTTCAAACACGATGCGCCAGATATCTCGAGCGAGGTTCAGCGAGCTTCTTCGCTCTATCGCAAATTACCTACCCCAACGCAGCCGTCATATTTGATGCCGCCATTTCCATCAAATGCTTCGGAGTCGGTGTCAGCTATTTGATCATCATTGGAGACTTGATGCCTAAGGTGGTTCGTGGATTTGCCAGTGAGGACGCTTTGGCTCCATTCATGTTTGACCGTCACTTTTGGGTAACCGCCTTCATGCTGGTTGTCATTCCTTTTTCCTTTTTGCGCCGTTTGGACTCCTTGAAATATACATCAGTCATTGCCCTGATATCCATTGGCTATCTTGTCATTTTGGTGGTATACCACTTTGCCGCGCACGACACCCTTCCCGAAGAAGGCTACAAAACACCACTACGAATCTTCAAATGGGCTAGCGCAGTATCCGCACTTTCATCGTTTCCTGTCATCGTCTTTGCCTACACCTGCCATCAAAACATGTTCAGCATTCTGAATGAGATTGGAGACAATTCACACTTCCGCACTACCGGCGTCGCCACGGCCTCGATTGGAACTGCCGCATCGATCTACGTCCTTGTGGCCATCACAGGATATCTATCCTTCGGCAACGAAGTCTCGGGCAATATCGTCGAGAACTATGCTCCGAAGCCTGCAACAATTATTGGGCAGGCCATGATTGTTATTCTTGTCATGTTCTCCTACCCTTTGCAGGTTCACCCTTGTCGTGCAAGTGTGGACGCGGTTCTCAAATGGAGACCGAGTGACAAGCTCAAGTCAAAACTTCGCTCAACATCTGGAACCCCTTCTGTGGAATCGAGTCCGCCACGTAATGTCCCCCTTCTCCAGCCAAGCAGACAGCGCAATACTGAGATGGGAGAAACTCGGTTCGCTGCGATAACCACAACAATCATCATTCTGAGCTACCTGGTTGCAATGACTGTCTCTAGTCTTGACAAAGTTTTGGCGTATGTCGGCTCTACCGGTAGCACGTCCATTTCCTTCATCCTACCAGGATTGTTCTACTACAAGATTTCCTCTCCAGATTCACCACTTCATCAACAGCTTTTGAAAGAGGAAGATGATTACGACTATGGTGATGAAGCAGGCCGAAGATCAGATGATGACGATGGTGATGAAGACGACGAAACTCTGCACGAGAGTCAGACTCTACTCGCAAACTCGGGCCTGTTGAGCCTCAGTGGTGTGAGCTTATTAAAGAGAACGAGAACCTTTCGCAGAAACCTATTGAGAAAGCTCAGTCTTGCGCTCGCTATATACGGACTTGTGGTCATGATCACGTGCCTCATTACGAATTCTGTTCTTCTCGGAACGCATTGAACTGATCTCATTAGAGAAATGAGAAATGGTTGAGTCACTCGTATAGACCATGCAAAACGTGGGTATTACGCAAACAGAAGGCCAAAAAACACTTTGGAGACGCAACAGCAGAACTCGGTCGACCCCCGGCGGACATATACCTGTATATGCAACCAGAACACTTGTCCTAATTCTGCTTTTGTTACGGAAAATTTTCTGACCAAATCTCTGGCAGTCAGCCCGTACTGGAGCTGACAGAAACGGGCAAAAGCACCTGTGGCCGATGACTACTTCAACCGAAAGATGTGGCCTACAATGATATCTGTTAAAAACATGCGAGTAAGGTGTTACTGGAGTTGGAATTACTACTGCATTCTTGTGCCCAATGTATAGCAAGCGGCCAAGAGAGCAGATTGGCATTATCATGAATAATGAAGACTGCATTCGAATGAATCTGGGTAATCTAGAGTCTGAATATCAATAGAAACACTTGAATTCCAAGGTCTTGTCCTCAGACATCTCAGTCCTACCGCTGCCCCATACGGTACCTACAACCGTGCACTCGAACTCCGCCCACGAATGACGCACATCCACCACCGGCTGATATGAGCGGCATGCTGCATTGCAACCCAGTATTGTAGCCAACGGTCGTTCTGATTCGATCACTTGGACTTTATCTTTTTTTGCCTCCTCGCCCGAATTTTTGGAGAGCGGCACACCGCACTAGTCCTAAAACGGCATTCTATCCGGACACTCTGTCGGAAGCAGTGACCATAAATGAATGGGCGAGAGCGCAACTTGAACATGTGTAGGAGAGCAAGAGAGAGAGAGAAGGAGTATAGAAGATCAAGTTCTGAGAAACTCCTGGATCTAGATACTCATTCTCGCGTCGACGAACTTTTTTATTAAGATTTACAATGAAGCAAGCGCAAAGCCTGCTGTCGACATTACGTCGTGCGGCGTCCACCCTGACCAAGGAGGCCGGTGACATCAGCTCCGTGTTCCCCTCGTTGTCGGGCAAGGCGCCGGAGCCGCTGCCGGCGCGGTTTGCGGATCTGAAGAGGTCGTTGATCGCCGGTCACGAGGATGCCGTGGGCGAGTCGTGGCACCGGTTGCTCGGGAGTTTGAAGGCAGAGATCGAGGAGATCAGGCTCAAGGGGAGTACAGTGAGTTCTCTCTCTCTCTCTGAGTTGACTTTCTTGTTGTTTTGTTTTTGTTTGCATGGGGTGGGATGGGATGGGATAAGAAAGGGGACATGGAATTGGAGTGGGTTGATGTGATGGATCTAGGTCATCCCGGAGATTGAGTTTCAAGATATTGTGAACGGCAAGGTGGCCCAGTCGAGCTTGGATGCAGTACGGCATCGAGGCACGGCGGTCATTCGTAATGTTCTGCCAAGACAGCAAGCTCTGGATCTCAAGCAGCAGGCGAGGGAGTACATTGCTGCCAATCGAGACAAAGTCAAGGCGTTCCCACCGGACGACCCGGCAGTCTATGAGCTATACTGGACACCTTCGCAAGTGCAGGCGCGGGCACACCCGAACATGCTCAAGGCTCAGCAATTCATGGCGTCGTTCTGGCACTCGTCCGACCCGGCCTCGGAGATCTCGACCACGTATCCCCTCTCTTATGCTGATCGATTTCGCATTCGGAGGCCCGGCGATGCCAAGTTCGCTTTGGGCCCGCATACCGATGGAGGGAGTGTCGAGAGGTGGGAGGATCCCGAGTACTCACGTGTGTATCAGGCGATTCTGCGAGGTCAGTGGGAGAGATATGATCCGTTCGATGCACGGCATCGCATCACGGCCAACATGGACCTGTATAACGGTGCGGGTGCGTGTAGCATGTTTCGGCTTTTTCAGGGCTGGTTGTCCATGTCATCGACTGGGCCAGGAGAAGGGACGTTGAAAGTGTGTCCTTTGCTTCGACACGCGACATCGTATTTGATGTTGAGACCTTTCTTTGACCTCGCCACAGGGAAGCCAAACATGGACGCAGTCTTCCCCAATTCAGTGCCTGGAGCTTGCCAGGAATACAATCCCCTGACTCACCCGGATCTGGATCTCGAAACGACAATGGTCAGTATGCCACAGGTCGAGCCCGGTGACTATGTCGCGTGGCACTGTGATACCATTCACGCGGTCGACAAGGAACACCGTGGCACCGGGGATAGCAGTGTCCTGTATATCCCGGCTTGCGCCATGACGAGGTCGAACCTTGAATTCTTGACGAGACAACGCTCGAGTGCTTTAAGATACAGCCCTGGCCCGGATTTTCCAGGTGCGGGAGGCGACGGCGAGCTTGGCTTCACAAATGCTGTTGATTGGAATACGCTGGATCAAGGGGGGAAGAGGGCTATGGGAATGGGGAAGGTGTCTTGGGACATTCAGCCAGGTATGAGCTCAGGAGAGCAGAGAATTATTGAGGAAGGTAACAAGGCATTGTTTGCATGAGGTTCGGTTGAAATTGGACAGTCTGTATTAGAGGAATCTTTCCCATGTCCATCTTACCTTTCGACCTGGTTCTCGAGCTATGCAAGAATTTAATTTTTTTTTGCTATCCGCCAAATGAGCACTTTTCTGATCCGGCCCATTTGGTTTGCTAATCTCTAGCCGGCTCAGCGGATGAGAGAGCTCGAGCTCCTGTTGCAGAATATGTTTCCGTTGGCGTTTAATGATTCCGAAGAACCAAGACTTGTTCTGCTATTACTCAACCATAATTAGAAGTGAGGGTGGAGTTAGTTATGGAGCTGAAGTAGGTTTGGTATTGAGACAGTGACATATGTCGGTGAGAGGTTGTTGAGAATCCATCTTTCGTAAGCAATCGTCAATTTACGAGCCACAACGGGTTAATTGATAGATGGAAATGTCAGCTATATTTCCGCACCCTGTATCGCATTATTTGGAGGCCTGCCGGGATCAAGCAAATCAAGCAGAGAGTTATTGAGGATACCTGCACTTGAAAGGGAGCAAATCCATGCCTTCTCGCGTAATCCTGGTCCAGGGGTCAGGCTGCCGGCAAGTTCGACCAATAAAGTCTTTTGTCTGCATTCAGGTACTTCGTATGAACACTTGTGGCCATCTCGGCCAGTCCTCGACTCAGCAGGGCGCTTTTCCAAGAAACACAACGACGTCACTGGTGAAAGAATTGAATGATGGCTATTGGAAGCCCTGTACTTCAAAAATTAAGGTGACTGGGACAGCTGTCAAACCTCCGCTGTGGGTTGAGCAGTAGGGAGGAAAATATTTATTTTAAACGGGGGTATTATTGTCACACAACAACGGTTATGCTTGCTCCTCCGATGCGCCCCGCAATAGTTCTGGTGCTCAAATCCTAGTTGTTAAATGTCTTAATCCTCAGCTGGGGTTTTCCCTGAAAGGGGGTGTATTGAAAAAGTCTTCCACGTGCTGGCAATTGGTCCTCTGGATGTCAACTTGCAGTTCCGTCGGGCGCCTCCTACCGTTCCCGATGTTCACGGTTCACCTCTTGATCAGGAGCCATCAATAAGCACGCAGCGGTCGATTTACTGGGGTAAGAAAAATCAGGGCCTAGGGGGGAAGCTGAGTGAGGGACCCTGAATATGAGAGGGAACTTACCTCGTTAAGCATCGATGACCCTGGGCGAAAATCGAGTCGAGCATAACAAGCTTCTGAAGGCTTGCTACTCCAAAGTTCAAGACCCTAGATCATGAGTGCTGGCTTCAAAGTTGGAAGTTGTAGGGCTGTGACAATTCCCTGACTAACTAGCCCTGCCGGTACTTTGGAGGGGAGGAAAGGTGAAACACGGCATGCAATAGGCGAGGTTCGGAATGCAAAATGAAGTTCTAAATTCTAAGTATACCTGTAGTTGAGGAGGACTGTAATTCGGGTATGCAGGGCACAGGAGCCCAGACTGGCGTTGACCTTGTGCCCCCTCATAGAAGCAAAAACCCAGAGGGACTTCTGCACGATGATGCTTTCACTCCTCTCAGGGATGGAAAGAGGGACTCGGAGAGAGCAAAAGGTTTGCAAACGCGAACAAAGACACAGGGATTGGAAGAAAGACTATCTGAACGCGCTTTGGATTTGAGACATCTCCATGGAAAGTCCACAGTGATGGAGCAGAGGGGTCATAGCCTCTGCACCTGCCTCTATGAGATAGCCACGTAAAGGTACAGTAGTAGCTACTCGTACATAGCTCTTGCCCACGCGCACTTGCCTGTAGTGCAGTGCAGTGCAGTAGCAGGTGATAATGACCAGGGAGCGCGTTACCGACACCCGGGAAGGAGCAGGCCGTAGATGCAGTACTGCGAGGGGCTGCCAGCAGAAGCCATTCTTCTTTGCAGCAGGCCAGGAGTAGTCTCCGTTCTGCGAATTTCCTGTACCTGCCCGGACCTGCATACCGAGGTACCTTGTACGAGTTGTCCTGCATATGCCAAAGCAAAAATACGACCAGCTAGAATCGACGCTTCTTGCTTCATGTGTTTCTCACGTGTTTCCTGTTCTTTGATCGAGTAGCATGGACAGAGTTTGGGCATGGCTCCTACTTGCCATGAAGTGTTGGCTATTTTGCCAAGTCCTTAAATGGATAAAATATGCCCGTCCCTCCTTAACCACAACTCTACTTCGTACATAGAAGCGTTGAATGTTGTCCTTCGGAGAGCCCAATATGTGATAAGGGTTTCCTTTTTCCCGTCGAAGAGTGTCCGAGACGATTTGGACAGTCTGGTTACCTCCCCAACAGCCTCATGCACCAAAAAATCGTGGAGGCAAGAGAATGCGCCGGTGGGGGGACTTGACGAGTTTCGAAACTCTGTTACCATTTGTAGAAAGCTGGTCACTGTGGTCAGGTGCTGAAGGCGTCAGGGAGGCGGATTTAAGTCACCGCAGTTAAAATTTAGGAGACTGTCCGCGGTTATTCCCCCCGAAGCCTCGAAAATCAAAAGCCACAAGCGCAATGGTGCAGTGGTCTACGAAGTAGTTCGTCCTGTAGTTCGCAGACAACGATAGATCAACAGTCTTCACATGCCTAAGCCGGAAAACTATTGATTCAATACATCTTGGGATATGAATATCGAGATGTGATATCCGAACCCTGTTCCAAGCTGATTTTGACACTTCCGGAGTGTCAGATAAGCGAATTGACTGCACGTGCAGGCATCGAGCTGGGCAATCGCCAAAAGCAATTCCTGGTCGGCTTCTTCTGCCGTATCTCGCGGTCGAGGATCTAGGATTCAGAACCTTCTCCCGAGCTACAAGGAACGCGTTTGAGCTTTTGTCAACGACAACTTGTTCTAGACTTTTAGGATCAAGGTTGATATGCTTGCTCAGGAGATTGGTCAAGCTTAACCAAAAGCAAAGTGTCAGTCCAAACGATCCGGCTAGCAATTGCAGAGAGGTGATGTGGGTGGCTGAACGCCAAGTCTTGCCGTGTTAGAGGTCCTACGCTTGGCTGGTGGGAAATAGCCCACAACTTTGAAGCAGAGGGCCCACGAGCAATATCAAGCATCGTACTTCGTAACGTGGCCACTGCTATTATCACACTCTTGTGGGGATATCGTTCTGGCAAACAGCAAATTTGAGTGGTAGAGAGAACGAATGGGACACAAGTATAATGGCGAACAAATCGTGAGCGAGTTTCCGTCGGAACAATGGGGTACTTGGGTCTTGGGACAGGCAGTCTTAGCTTTGCCCCTTTCAAGTGAGAGAGGACCAGAGTTGAGGCAAAGATCTCAACCTACGGAACGAGATACTCGGACATAGTCCGTATCATTGAACACGAGCCGGTGTGAGGTTTGAGATTTCAGATCTTCGCTACCAAAGGCTCGGGCGCGTGTTGTGCATGAATCACTTGGGGTTCTGTGCCGTAATCTGAATCAAATGTGGCGCAATCGAAACGACGACTTCTTGCTCGAGCTCTCGGATAGTGGGATCGTTGGGGGCAAGAAGGGTCCGCAAGACTTCTTTCTGTAGTGAACTTCCGTCGAATGATAAAGTGGGAGGTGGAAGTTGTTGATCATACCCGCTTCGAGGCTTTTCGGAAGCCCAAATGCGGCCTGAAAGTGGACATCGAGGCTTTACTAAAACTGCTCCGTGATCCATTTTTGGGGGCTTAGAGGATGATCACGGTTTGAGATGACCTCTTCGAGGGTTGGTCTATACCAGTACCAACAGCCAGTATCCATATTCCGAACAATAATTGAATTTTGGTGCACACAGGCGTTGTTGGCTTCCGAGGCGACGGTACCGTAGACCGTGCATCCGTCATTAAGTTCTGATCCAGAGTTTCGGGTTCCACGTCTCAGGAGTCTTTATGGGAGAACGTCGTGGTACGAGTACAGAGACTGGACAGTGGACACTGAACGGTTGATGCTTACTCGTAGTCGTTTCTGGTATGGTCCCACTGGAGATATAGACGGATACTCCAGCTTCTCATGGCATAAAGAGGCTAGAAGTTTCAGAACGCGTGAGGCATAAGGCCACTCTACCATTATCAAACCTTTTTATCAAAACAACAATCACGAGATTCAGTGGGCTTCTTACGACCCTTGATTTCTCTGATCAAGATTTGATTCGTCCGTAAGGTGTGGTTGTGGTAGCACGCGCCACTGCGTTTAGCGCGAGTGACCGCTGGCCATGGAGTGTTCCTGGCTAGGCCGTCAGAGGCTAGTATACGCACTACGAAAGACCGGCATGACGCCTGGAGACCAAATCTTGAACAGCCATGATTCGACACGACGGAGTGCGAGTACTTGGTGGCCTGGTTAGGGGCAGGGATGATGATGCTACCTCGGCAGGCGAAGCTCAGGGGCCACCAACTACGGAAGTATGAGGATCCTGGCCTATACTCGGTACGGCAGATATTCACTCCGTATGTTACGGTTCGATAACGATGATGTATGGCAGAGGATTTTCGAATGAACAAGGTGCAGTGCAAAGCGATGCAGACGGGCGAAGAGCCACGAACACGTCAGTGGATATGAAGCTCAGTCTCCTGTTTGAACAAAACTGAAAATGATGGAGAGACAACAGTTGTTATCTGGTGTCCCTCGTACTCCGTAGCCTGAGCACGCGTTCACAATGCCCGGCCGCCTTCGAGAGAGTCGAGGGACGGGACCAGTGGATCAATTATCTACTCGTACTCCGTCCTGTAGTCTGTAGGTACGAGTACTGTGGACTGCCAGTGGGACTAGCTCGTTGTAATAGACTAATGCTGGTAGCGGAACGCCAAGGGATGTAGCGTCATTCTAAGTGCTTAGTGAGGGCCTTAAAGAGGATGACCCTGACGATTTTGCCGACCAAATACTAACGCCTAACCGATTTCCATCTAGCTGCGCTTGAGAAAGCCCGACTCGATTGAACCTTCCACTCCTCATCAACCTCACACTACGAGGTACTCCGTACGCCGTCGATTCCATCCTCAAGCCCGTATCCTCTCTATCACGCTCAAGGCAGCTCCTCAGTTTACACACCTTCCCCGTTCTTCTCATTTGCTTCTTCTCCTCGGCAGATCATTTCTTTTCGCCTGCATGCCTGTCGCTTTTCAAGCGTGCTTTGGCACTGGTCTTTCAGGCACCCACTCCCCTCGGTTCCTTCACCTCTTGCCCCCACCGCGCCGAGTTTACACGCTCTCTGAGTCTCCGTCTGCCTGCCACCAACCTATCTGGCCAAGGGCCCTCGTCATCCGCCTAAACCCCCCCCTGATACCATCCACCTTCTACGAGTAGTCAATTTTCCCGCTGGTCGCGCCATATCCATTCTGCAGAATGCAGACACTCCATACCCGTGTTGGACGGCGTGAATCCAGAAGTTCAAGGTCCCATCTGTCAGAATAGCCAATCATGGTTCATCACAGACGCGCTATCGAGCGGATCGTTTGCTACCAATTTTTGATCACGGTTGTCTGGCATTCAGAATCATACAGAAAACTCCAAGCCTCAGGTGAGGGGTGCTCACAAGCCACGGTGGCATTCTGGTAGGTGAACATACTTTAAAGTATTCTTTTACCGTCGGCGGGTGACTGCTGTCACCTGTCAAGCACGCTGAGCGTTGAGACATGCGGATAAAAGGCACTTATCTGCCACCAGGATATTGGATATTGTGCCCGGAGCTCCAGCAGTATGTGCTTCGGCATGGCTTGCAGCCCGCAAAGGGAGGTTGATGCTGGTTCGCTCGGCCTTAGCCTCGCCGGGGCTTTTGCCGGCCGTCCTACAAACCCAGGCCTGGCTCCGTAATTCATGAGCTAGCCCAGCTCAGGATCGGAGAAAGATGGCGAAACAGACTTTCTTCGGGTCTGCGAGAGTTCGACCCTGGATCGAACATCCCTGAATCCCGAACATAAGGTCCCGGCTTGTGGCTTCCGCCCACGCAATAAAGTGACCCACTTGAAGCATTTCTGATGACCTCCCGACCCACAAAAGAGTCCACCCGTTCCTGACGACAGTCGGCCCCATCAAATCTCCTGGTGTGCTCCTTCATTCTCCACCATATCAATCCAAGTCAGAGAAATCCCCCCTGCGGCTTGTGCTATGCGAGTATGGGGATTACTCTCGAAGCCAGCTATCCCAGAATCTCAGACGCGTCTGTTCAGAAGCATGTCACTCTTCTACCATGGCCATTTGAGCCTAGTCCGTGTTTTTGACCCCGTTGCCCACTATCGAGCCTTGCCGGCAGTTTGGACCACTCTTGACCCTGGTTCAAAATTCAAGCTGCTCCGTGTCCTGAGGCCTCAACGACAGGACAGCCCTCACTCCACCACCACCACTTTTCTTGTCTGCCAATCGCTCGTCCAGTCAGGATCCCAAATATCTCTGCTCAATCCCCCCAGACATGTTTCTGATACTCTCCCTCTAACAAGTATCTGACCAGCATCTACCCTTTGTACATTATTCATCTCTGCTCCCACCCCATTTAACGACATCTACTTCTTGTATACCGGGTGCATTGTAACAAACTTACGCTCCTTTCGTTTCTTGCTTTCTCCACGCAACCATTTGTTGCAGATGACCTTCACTTTTCGTTCTGTCGTCTCTCACCTCGACATTGCAATTACGAACCCAATCTATCTTCAGTGAAGCAAATACATTCCGGACACGTGCCTCGGGGTTCATGAAACATCACCCTGCCACTTCGAAAAGAACGCACGGGCTTGCGAGTTATTGTTGAAACTTTTAACCTGCGACTGAGAAGCCTCGGGTAAGTGTCAGATCCAATTCTGTTACGGTCTATGAGGCCCTCATCACTCCAATAGAATGATTGACAAGTCTTCTAGCTTTGAACCTCAATCTCTCTCGTATCACGCCCGTTCACAAGGCAACCACGTTGCCAATAACACTCACAACCTCTCTCAACGTCGTTGTGGAGAGACGCTCTGGTCGAGGACGTTTATATTGCATCCTGTCTCTGTCGACACGTTTTAGTCACACTGCCAACCGTCTAGATGGGTCGCTTCCCATGGAGTCATGGTCACTCGAAACAAAGTAGTGACAAGCTGCACAACATCACCCAGGAGTGGTTTTCGAAAGATGGGTCGGAACCTTCAAGGCAGGCTTTGAACGAACTGATGAAAGATCCTTCAAGTTTCGAATCCTCTACGAGCGACGGATCGCCAAAATATCGCGGACGATCAAGGACTAACACGGTGACATCGTCCTTCTCTCTTTACGCGCGATCGCTGTCCGATGCCTCCAACGAATTACCTTCTAGGCCTTCTTCACAACAGAGTTTCGCTGATGTTGTCCTTCCTCTTGCCGACCGACAGGAAATTACTACGAAAAGTCTTTTATCAAGAGGTACCCGCATGCTGAAGCGACAAGGAAGCAAGCTCAGCCTCTTACCGTCTCCGTCTCAGGACTCCTTCAGTGGATCTGATACTCGGTCTCAGGAACTACCATCCACCTTTAGACTCCAGCGACAATCCACAATCAACTCAAAGCGTGAGTCGTGCGAGAATTTGCTATATATATAGTGCTAATGTTTCATCAGGGCCTGTGCTCAAGAAGAGTATATCAACACCATTTGCTTTCCAGCATTTGACTCATGCAGACCAGGGCCAGTTCCAAAGCCTCGATGGCCTCACGAGGACTCAATTGGTTTCCGACTTTGATTCTGTTCGAGCAGAGCAACAGGCAGAAGAGACAGTGCGAGGAATACCAGTGACTGACATCCAACAAGTTCAATCGGTTGTCGAAATAGATGCCGTTGAGCCGACGTCTCCTACAACAGACGCTATTCCGTTACTACCAACCACACCTCCTCGGCCGCAACCACCCCCGAAAGATGGTTTGAAATCGCCATACAGTCCTTCAGATTTCCGTATGTCTCGTTCCATGGAGAATTTCTCTCGCCCAACCAGGCTATCGGTGACTGCTAGCGATGTGAGTCCTCCATTCCGGTCAGACGCCAGGCTTTCATCATTGGGCCCCAATACTCGTACCAGTGTTTTTGGGAAGCCTCTGCCGCTACTTCCGGATGTGGTACATGCAGTTTCGACCGGAGATGATATCGCGTTGCCTCTCCCTACTGCTCCTCTTCCTTCACCACCCAATGTGTTGGCAGGTGTGCCTGAAGAAGAGGAGCGGGCTGCAGATGCTGTCTCTTCGTCGCCCATCTTGCCAAATCCTTTGCGCACCTCTACAGGATCTGGAGGACAATCACGTTCTCTAAAAAATAAAAGGCGGAGCCAGTCATCTGGAGAACTTCAATTTGATGCTGCCTTCAACAACGTGATGTTAATGATGAAAGAGCAGAAACGACCTACCACCGCTCTGACACCTGACCCAAGTGTCACAATTACGAAGAAGCGTATCTCCATCGGAGTGAAACCGATTGAAATTGAGGATTGGGAAGACGCTATTGACTATTCATGGGATCATGCCACTGACCTTGAAGAAGTAGCTCAACAACATTCAAGTGACTCTGCTGTGATTACAGAATCCAAGCCCTCCACCGGCCTCAATGAGAAGTATTTGATTATTGAGCAAGCAAATATGGAAGAAGCATCTTCATCTGCCTCCACTCCACTTATGATGCAAGCATACCCGACGGTTGGCCGGCATTTCATTGATACAAAGTTAGCCTCTGCATCGTCCAAGAGTGACGATGAGCCTTCGTCGCCACTTCTTGGCCTTGGAATCGCTTCGTTGCCCCATGTCCCAACCGTCTCGTTGGCTGCCAACAACTTTGTCAGTCCGACAGTCGACCCTAACCATTTCGATCCTTGTATTTCCTTTTCTTCTACGCTATCTCGAACTCCCAATTCTACGATGAGCAAGTCAAGTTCACAGGAGAGCATTATTCTCTCTATCGCTTCTTCGATGATGGGAACTCAAAGGTCTTCAAATTCAAGCACAAGCTTGTCTGATTTTGCGCATCTCGCCAATTTTGGAGATTCTATGGAGAAACTCGATATTCGAGGGTCAACTTCCTCGATAGACACACGCAACAGAGATGGTAGTCAAGATACCATTCGTGAAGGGTCTCAACCATCACCTACAACAAGCACAATGCCCAACGATATTTTTGCCACAACAGCAAAGAGACACGACAGGGTTGCTTCAGCTTCTCAAATTACTATACCAGAGAGGAAGTCCTCAATTCCCGGCACCGAGGGAAGTAAGACACCTGGCCGCAGAAGGGCAAACACTGCAAACTCTCGCCCGAGGCGCAACACTCG
The DNA here is from genome assembly GCF_035927105.1 of Exophiala bonariae. Classification (NCBI taxonomy): domain Eukaryota; kingdom Fungi; phylum Ascomycota; class Eurotiomycetes; order Chaetothyriales; family Herpotrichiellaceae; genus Exophiala; species Exophiala bonariae. The sequence goes on along the minus strand of NW_027042476.1, from coordinate 2,601,314 downwards.
AGTGTCTTACTCTTTGTTTCCTGCCGCCAGCCCGAACTGATCGACATCTGAATTTTACATGTACCATCTTCTAGACTTCCTTCACGGAGTCTGCTGCTGATCACAGCACCAATGTTCTCTTATTGTTTACTATTACGACTTAATGATGGGTGTGCTACACCGTGAACGATTATGATCGAAATGACATCTAGACGATTTCATCCTTGGAAATCTTTACCGGGTTTGTTCGAACGGACGAATAACCTACACAGGTAAAGGAGGGGGTTTTTAGAGCCTTCAAAAAGTTCGGGGCAGTTTTGTTGGTCAAGCTGGAATAGCTTGAGTGGTCGGAACCAAAAGAATTCTGTGTTTTTCCTCTCTCGCAAAGACTTCTTTTTCCCCTTCGTCAGTATTGAGGGCTGTCCATTGGAGCAGGAACTTCTCGACCAAAAAAGTTTCCTTTGTGGGACATTTTGGAAGATCGGCAAGAAGCATGGAGAGTGCTAGCCCATTTCCTCTGCAGGTCTTAGTGGCCGGAGATTCATTGCAATGGATCAAACAAAATATAGGCAATGTTTGTGCGAGAAGCTGTGAGCCCTGTGGATGCTTGACTCAAACCCACATCGCCCAATCTGTAGCTTTCTGTGATAATGCATGGCCCCAAAATGGTGGTCGGCATGGCTCGACTGCACTGGCCTACTAGTTAGTTGTGATTCCAATTGGAAGACAAGAAAACATTATACCACCAAAACCATGCCCCAAACTCCAACGAGAACGGGCTGTGATTCATCGAGGCCATTCGAGGCATTGATCGTCTGGGATAATGTCAGACCTCGGGCCTGTCAGAAGTCCTGGCATTTTTCGACTACATGAATAACCCCAGTAAGCCGTTGGTAAATTTATGTCAATCACGGAGTACCAAGATATACATACCGGGGTTCAATTCGGCAGTAATATCCAGCACCGGTTGGTCAAAACCTTGAAAGCAGCAACCTGGGAAGCATACTAACTTAGCTCATCGGTACCTATCGGTCGACGGTCGTATTGGGAAGGACCACGAAGGATCGAGAATAATGACATGTTGAACCGATAGCAAAGCGAGTGCGACATCCATCACGTGGGATACGGATGGTTGGCCCCTTGGCCCTCAAGAAAAGGTGCAATCTCGCTCAGAGTCTCGCAAGCTTCTGATGCAGTCGCGGCCGACTCGCCAGTCGTGGTCCCGAGGGCACTTACTTACTTGGAACCTGGAGAGTCGCAACTTTTGGTTAGCTGCTGCTGGGTGCTGCAGCGCGAGTCACTCCGACGGATCTTCCTGCCTAATCTCTTTTGCTTATCCTACCGACCCTGCCGGAGTCTGGTGGGTGTGCCCATGTCCCGTGCCTGCTTTTAGCTGGGCAGGTCGTGCTGCCCGTACCTGGCACTTTTCCAATCCAAGCTCGTCGTTTAGAAACACGCCGACGAATCACAAATTGGGACTTGCAGAACAAAAAGAGGTACGGAGTACTCCTACTCTTGTCGTTAACCGAGTGAAGCCACAAACTGCATCAAGCCAGTCTCCTACGAGTAGATTCCCTTTACGAGGCGACCTAATGTACAGAGTCAATTGCTCCACTCCTCACACGAATCACGATAGTTAGGCTACCCACTTTGGAGCTAACGAGACCAGGGCTCTAACGGTCAGCACGCCATGCAAGTGCAACAACGTGGTTCTTTGAAGAAATCGAGAAAAGAGACGCCCCAATCTCGGTGAAAATGGTGATCGGCTATTTAGCAGGGAAGACTATCCCTACACTAACTAGTCTACCCCTCTCTCTCCAGCCTATCTGCCACCGTTGAAATTCTGGAAGGGCACGTTGCACAGATTGGACGACGATGGGAGATTGGGAAAGCTGAGATATAGTCAGAGGCACATCTTATCTCAGAACTGATCTAATCGGACAGAGGGCTAGGGAAAATACTTCAATCCCTAAGCGATGCCATTTCATTTGGTCATTTTACGACCATCCGTATGGCGTCCCCGTATGAGAAACGCCATGCGATGTCGACTTGCATTGCGAAAGTAGGGGAGTTGGAACTGGGTATGGGTAGATTTGTCAAGTCGTCATCCTTCTACAAACTACGAATACACGACTGCAACACTGCCGTCCAGGCAGGGATTTGAGCAAGATTGGTGTCATGCCTGAGCGGCGGCTGATCCGTACGTGGTCTCCTTTGACTCGTACGGACTACGGAGCACACACTCGAGATGGCCCCTGAAAATGAACACACACCGTATACGGCAGTGCTCTCGCAGTCCCTTCCCCGGATTTGAAAAGGTAAAGAACGGCGATGGGTATTTGGACGGTGGGTTTTGCCGGGCCCAGTGGTGTGCACTGTTTAAGAAATGCAACCATTGTCTGAGGATTTATCCGCGGGCCGATCGCTTTAGAACCGTCTTGCATACTCTCATCCCTCTCTATGCTGTTCAATTGTGTCTTTTGTACTTGGTACATGGTAACATGGAAGATACAGGGTTCAGCAGCTGACTGGGGTCGATGCATAGCACTATCGAATTAACCCGGTGTTGGCAGCCCGTACTCAAAGCCGTGGCTTACTTGGCCATCGGCTTTCTGCTCTGCATTTGCTGGTTGCTCGGGTATACGAGTGAATCAAGGTAGGTGATTGAGAGTCTTGACATCGAACTTTTACGCGTAATGGACGTTACTGGAATCTGTATTCGCAACAGCCGTTAACCAGTTCTGGGAAGCTTTCGTGATCGCATGATTAAATCCAGTGGCAAAAGATGGAAACGGCGACGATCAACACACCAGCAACAAAGCAGCCCCTTGGTAAGTGCTACCGCTTTCTCAAGGGTTCTACTATCCAACTGTGATGATTGTAAGTGGCCCACGGAATATAGACGGTACAAATGGAGGCGCAAGAGGCACAAGTCAGTGAAATGCTCTTTCGCTTTTTCGAATAGGGAGTGGTTTGGATAAAACACGAATTTGCAGCAGGGGTCAAGTTCCTGCGCCTAATTATCTGCCTAGGGAGGCTCATAGGAGGCAGAGGCATCACATGGATTCGGTCGGTGGGCAGACAAGTTGCAAGCTGCAACTCATGAGGCGCCGATTGCATTGTGAGCTGCTGTGCCTGAGAGCATGGACTTTGGACTCACACTTCCCCCTTTCTCTATGAGCATCTTGTCATTATCAGTTCCCCCTGGATCATTGTCTGTATCTCCTCACTGTCAAGCCTGTGTAGACCATTCTCACCTGTCTCCCGTCTCCCATTGCCAATCTCAATCTCCACCTTTCTCCGATCACCCGGTTCATTTTGTTCCTCCCTTTCTTCACCTGAGCAACGATCTCATGCCCACGTGCATGGCCATTCAAGCCAGGCTGAGAACCACTCATGAGCAGCCTCATCCAAGGTGCAACGATGTCGGATATGAGGTTCAAGATTTCTAGCTGAGACAGGAACAATGTGCCCAATGTATTGGCAAAGTTCTTCCCCAGCATTCAGATCTTCGATGCACTCTACCTCTGCATTGTTGGTGGCATCGCCATCCGGCAAGTGTAAGTTGCAAAGAGTGGGCTACCAGATGTCTCTTATCTTTCACATCCAACCATGCCATGCACATACCTGGACAGAAGTAAGGCTACACGCTGCTGTGTCTCTTATCCAAACCAAAATTGAGTATCTCTGGCCTCTCGGTATCCGGTAGCCAGTAATTGTCATGTCCTGGCTTCACATCGCAGTGTCATCACAGGGCAGGAGCGCGTTCAAGGCAGGTAAGGAACTATCAGTAATGGCCCATTGGAGAGAACCAGGCGATCCATTGCCCCTCCAGAGTGCTGCTCGCTCTCATTTCAATCTGGCTCTTTGGGCTATTTTCGAACCTCTGTGCCATTGTGCAGTACAGTCGAACTCGCCACGAGAACAGCATTGATCGGAGAGTCGCCGAAGAGTCTCAATAGGAATTGACCACAATGCCAGCTCAGCCTGTTGCAGATGTACTAGTACTTGGGGATTGGCTGAGCTTGCATTGCCACTCGTTCGTATTCTGCGTACTCTTGTCCCTTCTTGGATGCGCAATATTACCTCACAAGGAATTTGAGCGGAGGAAACCTTATGGGTGGTCATAGTGATTGCGGCATCATTTGAGGCTGTGCTCGTGGGCGACTAGATTGTGAATTCTGGAATTCTTTCAGGGCTTGTCAGTAATCAGTAGATCAATGGACAGAGAGATGATTCGACATCAGCATGCTAGCATAGCGAGATGAGGCCGTGTACGCAATCTTCCAGGTATTGAGTAAGCACGTTGAAAACTACAACATAATTATAACGATAGCAGGGCTTGAGAACTTTGAAGATCAAGGCCAGTAAGTAGAGTAATAATATCGCCCCTATAGACCACAATCGATAAGGCTTCTTAGGCAGGGGATGGGGTTTCGCGCGTAAAGCAGAAACTGTTTCAAGATGCACATGCCACGTTTGATCTCGTCGAATCGTCATCACATCATTGGCCCCCGGTGCGTCATCACATCATTGGCGCCACCGGGGGCCTGTGCCTCCAGTTTCCAGTCCTATTTTTGAAACCAAACTTCGTTCTCAAACCCCTCTCTAACTCGGGAGAAGTCCTAGGCTCTTCTACACCCTCGTAGTCATTCAATGTGTGTCTAATGGAAAGCTTATCTCCCCAGCATGGAGGGTTTCACCAGGCCGCGTACCACGACTCGGCCAGATGATAGCCTTTCTCGAAGACACTGCGCGAGCACTTTACCCGGTCTGGAGCACTGGGCTATAGACGCGCGGAGAATGGATAAAATGCAGCATGTGATGAAACGAGACGATGCTACGAGTAAGTCAGGAGGAAGTAGTGACAGTGCCATCGATCCAGGAAGATACTGCAAATAGTGGCTCGACGCATGCCTTGTACGTTTGCCCTCCTCTTCTCATCTTTCGATATATGCATATATAGACATCCGACTGCACGCCTAGATCTTAGTCAAGTGTTATTCTTCCCCATCGCTTCCATCATTGCTTTGGCAAGCACTATCTTTTACCAACCACAGCAGCATCGCATGCTTGGCTTCTTGTTTAGTCCAAGCGGGTTCTTTACATCTACCAAGAGATCTCAGCTTCTTTCTCCGCACCAGCAGTCACTTTGGGCGTACAACATATTGTCTAGACTGAAATACCAGATTGCACCTCTATTTATCACACCCAGGCACTTCCAGACATCAGCTTGACAATCATGGTTGCTAGGTTGGGCAACATGTCTGCCCTTAAGGACTTCCTCTCATTCCTCGCCACGGTCAGTGGTGATATCTCCCATATCACAGCCCCGCCTTTCATCCTAGCGCCCCAGTCCCTGACGCAGTTCCCGTCATATTGGGCCGAAAGACCGTTCTTGTTCACGGCTGCCGCGCATGAATCAGACCCCGAGAAGCGGATACTCTTGATTCTGAAACTATACCTCGCCAGTCTCCAACGGCAGTACTATGTCGGACGAACGGTGAAAGAAGGATTGAAGAAGCCTCTCAATCCTTACTTGGGTGAACTGTTCTTTGCCGAGTTTAGCGATCAGGATATTACCGACGAAAAGGCAACCGGCTCCAAAGTCAGAGTCATCGCCGAACAAGTCTCACACCATCCACCTACTACAGCATGCTTTCTGTCAGCAGATGACGACGGGGTACGTGCCGAGGCGTATTCGACCCAAGCGACGACACTCTGTGGCACGTCAATCATGATTCGGCAGTCTGGCCACGCGGTTTTGACCGTCGACAAATACAATGAGACATATCTGTTGCCCTTACCAGATGTGAATGCCCGGAGTATAATATCGGGTGTGCCCTGGCCAGAATTGAATGGCACCTACAAAATTCTGAGCTCCAGTGGCTATACCGCGGAGATGCGGTTCGTTGGGAAAGGGTTTTGGGGAGGTGAGAGGAATTGTTTCGAGGCCTCAGTCTACCGCACCACCGACAAAGCCGAGAATCCAAGAGCAATCTTTACATTATCAGGCAGCTGGAGTTCGAAGTTCACCATCTCGAATTCCAAGGGCAAAGAAGTCGAGGTGTTCGATCTCTCTGATCCCAAGAACGCACCAGCACCGATGTCCACGAGACCTGTAAGCGAACAGAATGCTTGGGAGTCACAGAAAGCGTGGGCGCGGACTTTCGAAGCCATCCGAAAGGCCGACCACGGCGAGGTGGTCAAGCAGAAATCCAAGCTCGAAAATGCACAGCGTGAGATGCGGAAGAGGGAACGAGCTGAGGGGCGGACCTGGGAGACCATGTTCTTCACCAAAGTGGACGACTCAGGTGAGGCGGTCGCCTCGGAAGACGTCGTGGAGAGTCTCTTGGACCAGCTCGACCCAGCGGAAGCCAGTCGTCTGCGCGGCATTCATGGCCGCTGGAGGTTTGCGCCTGAGAAGGAGCAGAGGTGGATATCGGGCAATGGCTCCTATCGGGCGCCCTCGCCATTTGGATGATTGCTGAAGGCGTCGTGCCCACTGTCATGATCGACAAGATCATTCGACAGCAAGAGGTCCAGGCCTCGTTCGCCTTGATGAGCATAATCATCTGTCTGCCTGTGCTTGGTTGCAAATGATAGAATGAGGAGTCGTGCAAGCAAGGACTCCCCGTGCCCGACAAGCGGTGTAGTATACCCCCACCCTGCTCAGACTGAACATTTTACGCCCAGAAGCGCACGTATGAGTACGGCTGCCCTGTCGAGAATGACAATGCAGGACAAAAGCACATCCACACACCAATGAGCTTGTGATGCACCAACAATACCGTTAGACTTTCTAACGACATGGTCACCCACAGCACTACCGCTCGAAGTCACATTCACACGAAAGTCAGATTACCACTTGCAAGGAAAAAGTGGGGTGACTGGGGTTCTCGGAATCCAGGAACAGCAGGACGTCGTGTAGCGAAACAAGTGACGGAATGGATGATCGACGGAATTATTACGCGGTCTGGCCGCAAAGTTGGGAGGCTGAGCCCAAAGCATTGGGTCGCCTGGGACGATCATTGTGGAGAGAAGCCTAACTAGTAAGCCTTAGTTGGGCTTTTGACCACACTGGGGACTGCCCTGTTTCGCCCGATGCCCACTCTTCGGGCACCAGGAAAAAGGATTGAGTGGAGACCCCGAGGCCCTGTTGTCTCGTTGTCGATGAGAAGGAGTAGGAGTGATTAGCCCAGCAACGGCTTTCGAGTCGTTTCGTCGCCCGTGCCGGAGGTGGGTTTGCATGGCTTTGCAAGTGCACTTGAACTGCCTACAGGGTGGTCGAGTAATACTTGTTTTAGAGAGAGGTGTGGACACTTAAAGTTTAGAAATGTTTATTTGCCATTGATGGCATTCGATATGGACATAGATTAGGGTCATTGTCTACAAAATACCAGGCGATCATGATCTATAGATGGGGGGTATATACAAAGGAGCAGACAGACATAGATAATCAACGCTATTGAAAAAACGCTCGCAAAGAGGCCCGCCAAGACAAGTATATACCGACGTGCATACTTCCGTATAGCAGGGTATGACCAATGGTAGAAATGCTATGCTGTCTTAAATCATTATTCGTTCCTTCATTCATGAGATATAGGGCGGAGGGGCCACGACGAGGCCTTGCTCGACCAGACCGGCGAGGGGAGCGGATCGTTGCAAGTTGAGCATGATGGTGGGTTGAGCGGCCGACAGCGTGACCGGTAGATGAAAGTCGGCGGTGCAAGGGCGCATGATCGAGTCGTTGGTGTCGAAGGCGAACTTCATGGACATGTCGAGACAGTATCCGATGTCTAATAACTCGGTCGACACCGTAGGGCTGGAGATGGATTCGGGGAGGATGAGGTCGATCATCGTCGAGGTGGAGAATTTTTTCGACGTGCTGCTGTTTCCATCCGTGGTCGAGTTGTACAGCGGAGGGAAGTTGAGTTCGAGTTTTTGTCCTGATAGCGTGGTGTTGCGGATGACGGTGCCCGGGTTTAATTGCTTGCCTTCGAAGTGTGACAGGCTGGATGTTCCGAATGTCCTACTGGTATACCAGTGTGTTCTGATGGAGCATTGTAGCGTGTTCGTCTCCAGCGAGGTCAGAGTCTGGTGGGAAGTGCCAGCCGGGAGGTCGAGGGTCACGGTGACGGGGACAGACAGATGGCGGCTTCCTGTGGCAAACTTGGCTGAGGCCGAGGACATTGTCCCAAGTTGGCGTGGCATTTTGACCGAGACCTGTGGCTCTGGCACCGAGCTGAAGACTCTGCTCAGTCTTCGAGATTTGGGCTTAATGACCTGCTCGACGGAGGTTTCGTCGATGGCCTCAACAGTTAGAGGTACATGTAAAGATGACACGTCGACTGGACAACTCAATTTGCGTACAATCCTCTCGGAACCTGATTGAACAAGTTCTGCCTCTAGCCAGTAGACCACTTGACAAGATCCTTCCACAAGATGCCGGTCTTTCAGGGCGGTCACTCTGGTGATATATGTTGATGCAGCCAGGGACAGCGAGGGAACGAAAGCATTCGTCGAGCCATTTGTGGCATCCTTGGACTTTTCTTGCCGAGAACTTCTACTGGGAAGCTGCATCATAAAGTCAAGGCGTTGGTCCTCAGTGGCATTTCGTGACGCATTATAAGCCGGCTTGAAGTCCAAGTGGCTCTTCACCAGCGTCGAGGAAGGTAGTGGTTCAATGGCGTTCTTCGATCCAATCCGAGTCTTGATAGCACCACGTAGGTCGATCCGTACCAGGTCGAATGCATCAACTTGACTATTCACATTGAGTCGCCCGTGAACTCTGAAAGTTGGACTTGATTTTTGCTTCGACTGATCCTTGGAGTCGAATTCCTCGGTGGAAATGCCGATTACTCGTATCGATGATGTCGGCATGGTGGTGTATGTGTGTAAACGTTGATTCTATTCAAAGAAGGGCAAAACAGAAACCTCAGGTGAGATGCGTATAGATATACTTGGGAAGTGAGGCTGTCATCCAGTCTCGAGTGAGGCAGTGGACAGGGAACAGGTTTCAGGAGAAAGGGGCTTCCAAGGCGCTTGATGCCCAACAGCGACTCACCGTTGCCAGGCACAGTGGCCTTTTTAAAACCTACCGAGAATGCCAGATGAATCCATTCGCCTTCCAAGATTACGCGGATTGAATAGCCAACAACAAATACTACGTGAATGGACACTCCACAGACGAAACTTGACGTTGGGGTTCTTTTCGGACCGATGTGCCAACGCCCTAGAACTGGCATATCCCAACTTGGATCTGCTGAGAAAGCTAGAAGGAGTTTAGCGAAGGCCACAAAGACCTAAGCATTGGCCAGGTTGACGTCACCAAAATCTCCCGCAAGACTCTCAAAACTGGAATTGTCAGACTCGGATCTTGCTTTCTGCCTCGACGCGTTGTTGTCTCGGAAATTGTTTCTGGTCGCGATGGTCAATACAAACGACGACTGCTCCGAAGATCGAATCCTGCGTCAGACTATAACACATACCGATCTGTTTCCTTGATAAATCGAACATTTCGGATGTCGACTCGTCTCGTACCTGTTTTAGCGACTTAGGCTTAGAAGACTTCTAACTAGTCCACCCGACAGGCGAGGTAGGCGAATTGCCAAACAGGATTTCTCTTCCTCTCTGGTTCGGTCGACACTTACCAATGTGGACTTTCGCACTCATGGAGTAGAGTAGCAATAATCAACTTCTTCAAGACTGCCTCCATCACTCAACCTCGAAACAGCAATTACTCTGCATCCGAGAGATTGTCCAGATAATCACGCACCGCACAGCACAGACAGTACCACCAGAAGCGTTCGCTCTCGCTGCAAATTACTGTATGCAGTAAGAACGCCCGCTCATGACCGTTGAAAAAATGGGTCACAGTAAGAATCAACTGCGACGTGCGAGCGCTCTATGAACGACCTTGTCACTCAATGTTAATGTGAAATAATTTCGAAAAGGAGAAAGAAGGAACCAAGCATGTCGTCACCAGTGTCTTTTTCTCTTTGTGATACGTATATTTATTTCTGTGTGCGTGTCACGTTATTGTCACGTGATGTAAGGTGACCCTGTAGTCACATGACTTTGTTCGGTGGTTACGGCGGCCTCCAGCTATTTATCGTGTCTTTTTGATAGCAAGATCTTCTAGAGTCGTTCAACTTCAATATTACTCATTACTCTGGATAGTCGTCTCAACATAACCGCCCTCCTATCCGTAACAATATATATCTTTAGCTGGAACATGAATTATACGTCTGTGGCGATGTCTTCGGTCTGCCGTTGAGACTGTAGCGGCTGTAGCGGCTGTAGCTTCTGATAGGTATGCTCATTATTCAAGCTGGATACTGTTTCGAGTCGTTGTTGGTGACAAATGGGGAGTTGTGAGAAGGCGTCTGCAAAGTATCTCGAAATACCACGAAGTCTGACCGGAGATTGTCTGTCGCCATGAGTGAAAGACACCCACTGTCATCCCCGGGCAACATAACCCCCAAGCATGCCGCGGGCCATGGACTTCGTTGGCAGGTAGCAAGTGCTTGCAGTGTTTGCCCAGTATCCTTCTCGATCATGGGGAGCAGCTCTGCATCCCAATATGGTATAAGAATTGGGTCTCTGTAGGTCCACCATGCTATGCTGGCGCTGCAAGCGGCCATGGCATTATCAGTCATGGGTGTCGACAGGTGTCTTGAGCGCAAGTTGACTGTGTCCATCGGACTCATATATGCTTCCAGGAAACCATATACCAGGGAACACCCGTGACCATCCTTACCAACACGCTTGCTGGTTCGTCATGGCGGCTCTCATATGAGTCTTGGTCATTGTTCGACGGTGTAGGACTTTGTCAGCATCTTATTGAGGTTTCCATTTTGCCTGAACTTGCTAGCTTCTGGTCGCCGTCCACATGCCGATATCTTACCCATTTGTTGCGTCCTAGGTGGACGCCCGTAAATCAATAAGGGCAGGGTATCATAAGCCCCTCAACTCATTTATGCTGCACCCTTTCTGTGACGTGAATCCTGTCTCCTGTTCGCAAGATTGCACCGGAAGGCCCTGCGAAACCATACTGACCGAAAACGGGTTTGTCTGCTGAAATGTCAGAAACTTGTCTCGATCCGCAGAATTGAGGCGTCACCTACGAGGAAACTTGTCGTTCACCCTCCTATCCTTGGCCAGGAGTCCATACAACTGCCGGTCGCGGTGAATCATTTCGCCGGTATCTGGATCAGCATTTAAGCTGAGGCATCGCACTGTTCGGAAAATGCACTTGATTGTAACTTCCTGTGCTTCATCTAGACGAGTTTTGACTAGTAGCGATGACCAATTGTCTTCGTCATAGGGCGGGAGCTCCCCATGTACATCAACATGAATATTTGGCCTGAGTCGGCGAATCACATCCTCGTTCTGATAGTCCTTGGGAAGACGTGATCGAACATCCTCCTCTGAAGCAGTTGATGTAATTGATAAAGGGGCAGCATCGGCAAAGCGAATGCGCTGTGGCTGCATACCATCACGGATTGCTAATGAAAGGGCATCACGTTGGGTGGGGACGTAAGCAGCCCCCGGAATATCGCGACGCCCCGTGCCACCTATCGTTAGAAGACGGACGTCTTGTTTGAGGTGCTTGGAGAAGAAAGCAGCCGACTCGTCCCCTAGGTCGATCCCAATCGCAGTAGTACCAAAAATACTGACTTCATAAGTCGCATTTGCCAGAAGCGAAAGCGGCGACGGGGTCAGTGGTACGGTGATTGATGATGGGGGATTGGCATGAAGATGAGTAATGGTCAATTTGGTCCAGGAATCATCTATCGCAGTCTTGAACAGGCACAATTTGAAGACCTTCTTGATAGTGAGGAATTTGGCCAAGCGAGAACCATCAGTGGGCGGATTGACCAGGACGAAACATCTATCGAAGCGAAGCCCCTCATTAGTCAGTTCGACCGAGGATACCTCAACTGGTGGTAAAGATTTCACGGGGTAAATGAAAAGCTGGCACCAGTAAGCAAATGGACGGGAACCAGTGGTGTGAGGATCGACGTACACGCTGTATTGTTAACATCGCTGGAACCACCTAGGTCGCTATCCCAGATGAAGGATTTGTGGACGAGGACACTCCCCACATCTATGCAATTAATAGTGAGGACAAGGGTCTCACTGTAGATATACTCGTAGCAGCTTGCCTACCGATGCTGGACACGTGCGGATCAAATGAAGTAACTTTGGGCTGGCCGGGAACTTTGCTAAAGCTATGCGAGATTTCGGATTTCGGTCGCGGAAGACGCTTTTGTCAGCTGATTGTCCGTCAGTAGCCTACGACTGACTCATCCGAGCACGCCAATTTCAACAATGTCCTATCACAGTTCTCGCTTTGCAATGTCTCAAGGCAAACCACCACCTTGATGCAACATGATCGGCCTCTTCGAGTAAGTTTTGGACACCGGAGATCAGAGACATCTCGCTCTTCGTTACGCTCACGGGCACTTTCTCACGACGACCGTGACTTTGATAGTTTCACAAGCCTGTCATTCTGAGCGAGCCCTTTTATGGCTTGACAAATTACCCACTTTTGCATGGAATGGACAATACTGGAAGCGTGGACGCGTCGGGCTACGCAGATCGTGCCTGCAACTCTTGTAGACAACGACGGGTCAAGGTAAATTTCTGCTCTTGGAGATTCGAGCAATTCCGAACTGATCCTTTGTAGTGCGACAAGAGATTACCTGGTTGCCAAAGATGCGAAAAGTTGGGCAGGCCATGTACCGGCTATGATCTCGAACGCAAGTTCCTGGATGAGGGAGTAAAGGTTAGGAAAAAGTATGATGGCGGTTTCCAGACCATCCCACATGCGCCTCGGGAGGCCGCTCTTCCAGTTGTCCCAGCACCGACGTTGACCTCGACGACGGCGCCAGTGACGGCGCCGCCTGGCAAGTCATCACCAAGCTTCATGTCCAATATTCTGATCGATGACCGGACTACAAATGTTCCCCATTTCAATCATTCATTCAACAATGGGAGCCCGCCGTATCAATCTGGCGCTGCCCCCGTTCTTCCATCGCCTCACTCTCTCGTTGCCACGCCACCCACTACGAACAGGCTTCTTGGACCATATCCACTTGCGAATAGCGATTATCCTTTGTTCGGACTCAGCCCCAAGTATAATCTGTTCACCGCACAAGCTACGCCACCGGAAAGTGGTCCAACCACAGGCAATACTTTACCGCCTTTCCAATATAATCCTGGTGCACGCCTTGATCAAGACTATGCATCAAATGAGCACCCTACAGCCAAACTAATCCAAGGCCAATTGCAATACGCACCTTCGGAAGTATCTTTGGACTATTCTATGAATGACGACTATTTTGACCTAGATATTGACGAATACTACGCAAATGGCAATAATGCGTGTGGATTCATACCTGGGTTGCCGGTCATCGCAACCGATGCCGCCGAACCTGAAACAGAAGAAGACTTCCTGGCCAGTGACTACGCTTCCGTCAGTGGCAGTAGCGAAGGCCGTCGCAAGCGCACAGAGTATAGCCAGAAGTATTTGAATGAGCGTGCCACCGAACTAACCTGTTTGACACGGCATTTTGTTCAAGCTATCTCGCCATGGATGGATCTTTTCGATCTCGATACCTACTTTAGCCGCATAGTTCCCGTTAAGGCGGTGCAAAACGTCATGTTGCGCTCAGCGATGGCCGCTGTTGCTGCCAATCAGATTGGACAACTTATGGCCAACAAAACTCCCCGGGATGGACTGGCGCATTTGTTTCCCATAATAGGGGCTGACGATAGTGCCACACAGCCGAAAGATTGGTTTTACAAAGCTGCCAATTACTACGACCGAGGGATATCGTATCTGAGGATCTTTCTTCAACGTTGGTTGAACAACCCAGGAAATGATCTGACCGGCCTGACCGGCCATGCATCGCGATACAACACCATGAGAGCTTTATCGGAGTCCAGTGCTACTGGTCCAGACAATCGGAAATCTAGTGTCTCAAACAAGCGCCGTCGTCTGCTCCAAGAACAATCGTCTGGAGGAGACATGGAGGCATTACTGGCGGCTATATCGGTGCTTTCGCTCTACGAGACGCTCGATTCATCGACGAATGATTGGTCACAGTAAGTCAAATTTCATAAGACGCATTCCCTGCTACTTTCTATTTGAAATACGGAAACCTGCGTGTTCTGGCACTTCGGGTTAGAGTATTGAAATCCGCTTTCACTCGACTTGTTAGATTCTCGACACGCACTCAGAGCATGAGAGAATTCGTGGATCATGGACCATATCTCCTACCCAGTCGCCAGCCATACTCAACGATTACAAGGTAAAGTACTAGCTAGAAGACGCAGTTGGGTGATCCACGAATCCTGTCATGCCCTGGGGCTTCACGCTAGGCCCCAATGTTGTTGCTAACTGATTTCCTAGGCATTTAGATGGCTTCAAAGCACTTCTGGAAACGAAAATTCTTCCTCAAGCTGTATCTGCTCCCCATCCTCGAGGCGATCCCTACATCTCGATGAAAGCAGGGCGGGCCGCATTCTGGAATTTCGCGAGGGCAGATTATCTAGCTGCCTACGTCCACCGTACTCGAACAAGGCTCGATACCGAAAACCTAACAATGTGGAGGGCCGCAGGTTTGCCGATAACTGAGGATGGAGTACTGAAACATGGTGATGATGCCGCAAACGCTAATGGGGCAGTGTACCTCCCTAGTGATCGAGAAGATTCGGTCGCCTGTTCGTTGATCTGGATCGTGCTCCGCGTTATGAATTTTGTGGCTCAAGGCGCGGCCCAAGCATCTCCTATACAAACACGTATCTCTCAGTGGAATCAACTACGACGTCAGCTGGAGGAATGGTTCGACAATTTACCTTTCACGTTTCAGCCTTACGCAACCATGAGCACCTCGCCCCAGACGGATCTAGACCAAGGCGAAGAGCATAAAAACAAATTTGTCCGACTATTTTTCAGCGTCCCCATGTGTGCTGCAGCTCTTCAACTCTATCACTTTGCGCAAATAGTTTTGCTCCCAAACCAACCAGTGGATGAGAGGGACAACAGTAATCTAGCCAAACGAATCCAGATGATGAGGAATGTCTCAGAGGCTTCCGATTACCACAGCCGCCAGATCTGTGGTATCGCACTGGGAAAGCCACCTCCGGCAGTGAGTCGACAGATGGTTCATTCTCTTTACCTAGCAGGGCTGTGCTTCGAGGAGAATGAGGACAGGAAGGTGGTGCTGGAACTACTACAAAATATTGAAAAGGAGACTGGGTCGTCAACCGCTCAACGAGTAAGAGATCTCAGAGAACAATGGGGTTGGCAAGGCGAAGTCATTGAAATCATGGAGTAGGTAATGTCGATATGAACATCTGTGGGGTTTATAATGGCTGTTTGGTGGTAAAAAGCGTGTTGGGCTGGTGTTGTGACGGAATTGAGTGTGATTGGGAAGCAATCTGAGTACTTGCTTGCACATATTGTCATGATAGCCAGAGTACCCAACTCGTTGAATGACTTCTTACGATCAGCACAAAAGAGTGTCTCATACATTGCAACATATCTCTAATCTGAATCTCCTGAAGACTACTGGTATGATCAGGCACTTGCATTAGATTAGTCGGAAAGGAAGAGAAGAGCTCTCTCGTGTCTGGGCTAGGAGTTGCCAAGGCTCGGAATAAACAGCCACCGAGGCCGCCGACCGCGACTCCCAATCCAAGTCATCCACTCCTGCCTTGTCACCACAGTTGCTCTACAACTCAGGTACTCCCAGTTGTCCATCCCTATCCATTTCTTCAAGAATGTGGAGTTGGACAATCGCTGTATAGGCCCTATGTGGCCATATAACTGAGCCAATATGTTGAGTGGAATTCTATTGTTCAATCAGAAGGGGGAGAATCTCATCTTCCGCGCATTTCGTCCGGACTGTCGTCCTCGACTTGCAGACATCTTCAGAATTCAAGTCATATCCAATGCCCAAGTCAGATCACCTATTCTCACCCTCGGCTCGACGACTTTCAGTCATGTCAAACATGAAAACATATACATTGTTGCCGTCACTAAGAGTAATGCCAATGCCGCCATCGTCTTTGAATTTGTCTACAGGCTGATTGGCTTGGGGAAACAATACTTTGGCAAATTTGACGAAGATGCAGTCAAGAATAATTTCGTACTTGTGTACGAGCTGCTGGACGGTATGTTGAAGACCTTCTTGATCGAATGTTCCTTTTCACTCTGATCATCCACTAACCTGCATACAGAAATACTCGACTTTGGTTACCCACAGAACACCGATGTGGACGTACTGAAAATGTACATCACTCCTGACAACATCTCCTCTGCCATTCGATCCGTCTCCGCACCTCCCAGTGACACGTCCAGAATCACCATGCAAGCCACAGGTGCACAGTCATGGCGAAGAGGGGATATCAAGTACCGCAAGAACGAGGCATTTGTGGATGTTATTGAAGATGTGAACCTCCTCATGAGTGCAACGGGCACGGTCCTAAGAGCAGACGTTACAGGTCAGATCGTGATGCGAGCCTACCTTACTGGAACGCCGGAATGCAAGTTTGGCCTCAATGACCAACTGGTGGTGGGTCATATTGCCCAAGGAGATGGCCCCGTCGGTAATGTCGACGGCAAACGAAAAGCCACGCGAGCAGCTGCAGGTTCCGTCACGTTAGAAGACTGCCAATTTCATCAGTGTGTCCAATTGGGCAAGTTCGAGACCGACAGAACTATATCTTTTGTCCCTCCAGATGGCGAGTTCGAGTTGATGCGCTACCGGTCAGTTGAGAATGTCAACCTACCGTTCAAGATCCATGCGATCGTGCGCGAGGTCGGCACCACCAAAGTCGAATACAGTATAGCTGTGAAAGCCAACTATGGAAGCAAGCTTTTCGCGACCAATGTTGTGATCAGGATCCCAACACCACTGAATACAGCTAATATCACGGAACGGACGACGCAAGGCAAAGCCAAATACGAACCCGAAAACAACTGCATGGTATGGAAGATTGCGAGATTTGTGGGTGGAAGCGAATTCGTTCTCAGCGCCGAAGCACACCTGACGAGTATGACGAATCAAAAGGCATGGTCGCGGCCTCCGCTAAGCATGAATTTCTCATTGTTGATGTTCACCAGCTCCGGACTGCTGGTTCGCTACTTGAAGGTCTTTGAGAAGAACAACTACAGCAGCGTCAAATGGGTCCGGTACATGACCAAGGCCGGCAGCTACGAGGTTCGATTCTGAGCATCTTGTGCTGCCACGCGGACACGACACCTCGTTCCCTGGATGTTGATTTGGAGGAGATCGCAGGCTCCACACCACTATGCTCGGCTCACGACTCACTCACACTAGTTCTGGATACCTCACCATTGCAACACGGCATGCGCCATATTTGTATATGACGCTTGTGCATGGTCTGACAGATATCTACTGATACTCGGGGTTCCGCTGACGGTCCATTCGTGGACTTCAGTCAATCATGTGTTGAATGACCAGATCTTTGGCCTATCAAGCTGCGGGGCTTTTCGAACCACTGCAGCGGACAATGGACAACTGGGCCGACCGAGGCAGGTGAAAGAGATGAGCCATGCGACTGAGTGGCCGAATGAATGAATGATGAAGCACGGTATATTCTGGTATTTCTAAAGATATGGGTATCAAATGAGCTCGCTGGAGCCGTCGAAAGAAGCATAATCATACAAGCAAGAAGTTCTCTGGGCTCAAGTCTGGTTCCTGGCCACTATAAGTGCCTCGTGAATGGTCACCAACTTGCGACGTCTAAATTTGTCCTTGACATTCTTCCTCCTCTCCTCAGTCCCACGTTGCCCTCGCTGACAAGCAGACTCCATCGCCTTCCCAGACTATCTTTGTCCTTTCCTATCTGTCTTGCGCAATCGTTCCACTCTCGCTTTGACAATCTCAACTTTTCCAGGACTGTCTCGACCAGCGCCTGGTCATCCTCGAGTGTCCACTCTGCTTCCTCCAGTGTGGGGGATGACCCATATGCTGAGTCTTGATCTGAGGGGATGTTGTGCGGGCTGATGATGGGCATGTCGAGCGCGACATCTTCCTCCTCTAGTGGAGTCTCGAGCGCGTGGAAGTCTTCAACGGAGAGACCGAGCGGCATGGACAGAGGGATTCTCCGTCGACGCTTGGGAGTGCGAACCTGTGGCGGGGTACACTGGCTGTCTTGCATGTTGATGTCTATTGATTCGGATGGAAGTAGGTCTTCCTCAAACTCGCTGCGCCTGCGCTTGTTTTCGCCGCGCTGAGGAGGAGGGGGCGGTGGTAGGCGGCGTGGTTGTAGAGGCTTAGTTGATGGTATGAATGGATTGCCCAACTCGCGTCGTGAGGCTGCGACAGGTTGTGGTGCGACAGCAGGACCCCCTAGTATGGCATGTAGAGCACGACAACTGGAGGCGATGGGACTGGCGCGCGGTTGGATTGAGAGTCGCGCTTGGTAGGGTGTGAAGGAGGGGAGATTGGGTCTTTGCGGCCTCCTCGACTCTTGAGTGACTGCGCCTTCGCACGCGAAGGCTGAAGGGAGTAGCATGGCCAATGCGCCGGAGGTTGACAGTGACGTGCGTGTGTGCGTGCGGGTGAAAACTGGATAAGGGTGGATGTGGGCGATTGTGATCTTTGCGACTTGCGACTTGCGACTTGCGACTTGCGAATGCGCTGGAGAATATTTTGACGCGCGCAACGATGTAAACAAAGGACGGGTGGGATTGCGCAGTCGGTCGCAGATATGTAGGCCAGCTCGTGGAGCAGTGGACTGACTGTTTGTTTGTTTGTGACGTGGAGAAATGGATGCGTTGTGTTGTTGCGGTGAGTGCAGTGCAGGAAAGATGCAGCAGGGTGGAGGGCGGATGGAGGGTGAGGCAAGATGCAGGACGAGTGAGGTGAGTTGAGTTGAGTTGAGCGAGGGAGGGAGGGATCGACCAAGCGCCGGGAGGGAAGTGGGCGACCGCCCGTGGCAGCCTCCGAGTCACACGGTAGGGATAAGGATAAGCCAGCGACAAGAGAGAGCCCTGGAGCCTGAGTTTCAAAACGGTGCCCGACGGAACAAAAATGACCAGGGTGTCTATCTGAATCACCATGGATAATGGATTGGGTTCGTCATCTGACCTATTTCCAGGCGATCGGGATGAAGCACAGCTTGAGAATCCAGCATACTAGTCTACATCTGGTCCGATTGATTTCGAGACGAGACACGTTCAGTCCAAGTGTCCTCGTCACTGGTTTACAACTTTACTCAGAGCTCGTCACAGGGTCCTCAGGTCAACCCGATGGGCCACCATGGCCTCGATCTACGATGACCCCGTGGGTCTCTGCATCTCTGCATTATCGATCGACAGGAGCAAGAGAAGTCTCAACGGCTCTGCAGTGAACCTTGTTTTCCTTCCCTTGTGCAGATAATGCTAATGCTTGGGAATGAAAACGGCTGCCGCGTGTTTCGTCTCGCGAACGATAGGCGTCCACGTTCGGAGAATTTGTGGTTATCATACACCTGGCAGATACCAAACGATTGCATGCGAACCTTGAGTCAAAGCTCCAACTCTCTTTCCTTCGAGCTGTGGCGGGTTTCAGGGGGATGCTAGTTTTTCCTCGACGAAGCTTGGACGAGGTTCGTCAAGCTTGGAGATTTGGCTCGTCCGCTTTCGGATTAATCAACGCGTTCGCGTCAATTGGCACGCGACGCGTGGTCTTGGCACGACCCAAACCTCCGAATCGTCTCAATGCCCTCCTCGACCTCAAGTTCTGATGTGCATACCTATCTCAGATCATGTGGCCTTATCCAAATGGGGGAGCCCGCCGTGTTCATTTCACCAGGCTGGTGCTCTCTCATCTCTAGTCTGCTCTGCCACATGGTGGGTTGCAAGGACAGTTGCGTACCAGAGCCTTGACCACTGCAGGGCCCCACATCGACATAATGGCAGACGCCTTTGTTCCTCTATACTATCCATGCTCGACTCACCCCACACATATTCTTAACAAAGACGGATTTCTGCTTATTGTCTTCTGTCCTTCCTCAACTGCTGTCACGTGGTTGAGGCTGCTTGCGAGCTGTCAATGACTACTCCTCACCCTTTGTCTGAAGTCACCTGTTTGCAAGCCACAACTGCTCTCATTCGTTGCAGACATGTCTGATAGAACTATTCCACCAATCAGGTCTGAGCTGTTCGCCCGTTGCGGTCGATATACACCCAAGAACAACAGAGGAATATCCTTTGATCTATCACAGTAAGAACAAAACCATGGCTTCCCCAGTCTCGTCCGGTAAGTCGCCTGTCTCTGCCCCCCTCCAGATCGGCTCTTCTCCTCGTTGTGACACCCTCTGGCAATCCGCCACAATGAAGACTCTCCAAAGCGCCCTTCTGGTCTTCGTGCTTAGCTTGTTTTTCGATGATGTAGAGGCATTCTGGCGAATGGTCTGTGGCACCATCCAGATGGGTAGAATCGACCCCATCATCAACCCTGGTGCCATCGCCGGGCACTGTCATACTGTTGCTGGCCCCAACAGTAAGACCTCCTTCTCCCATTGATAGAATCTCGACTGACCCTAGCGCAGACTTCAATACCACTTCAACATATGAGAGCTACCAAGCAGCCTATTGTACCTCTTGTAGCATCCAGAAGGACAAGAGCGCCTACTGGACGCCACAGTTGTACTATCGACACACTAACGGCATGTTCGAAGAGGTGCCCCATGATGGAACTGTTGTTTACTATCTCGACCGTGGCGTAGGTGCCGTCAACATGACAGCCTTTCCCCCTGGATATCGTGTTCTCGCTGGAGATCCCGCTCTTCGTGCCTACGACCCCAATACCTTGACATATGGAAACAGACAATATGGTAGTGAGCCTGTCGCCAATCGTGTCAGCTATGCATGCTTGGACAGCAGTGGACCTATGCCTGAAACCCCAGGCTTCAACCGAATGAAGTGCAGCTCTGGATTACGAGCTCAAATTCAATTCCCAAGTTGCTGGGATGGCGTCAATCTCTACAAGTCTGACCAGAGCCACGTTGCCCATTTATCCGGCATCGACAACGGCATCTGCCCACCAACCCATCCCAAGACATTTCCTCACTTGTTCTTCGAGGTCATTTACTCTGTCAACAGCATCGATCAATCCGATGGTGGCTATTTCGTCTTCTCGAACGGCGACACCACGGGTTACGGCTTTCACGGCGACTTCCAGAACGGATGGGATGTGGACGTTCTAGACGCTGCCATTAGCCAGTGCATGGGAGCCAACGCCACCAACGGTGGCCAAATCGGTCTCTGCCCACCACTGGCCGCTTCCGTTGACCCATTCTTCAGCCGCAACTGTCCCGAGCAGGCACCTCTCGTGAACGAGACAACCAAGGGCATGCTCAAGGTTCTCCCCGGCTGCAATCCGCCCACGGGAGGCCCCTCGCGAGCTCAACAGAACATCTGCCCCGTTCAACCGGCGCTCAACTACGTCGACAACCAAGATTATAAGACCCGCTCGAAACCTGTTCCAGGAGATAGTGTCGCCAACTTCACCTACAAGGGATGTGCCTTCGACACAGGCCAGCCTCGACCTTTGACCGGCATGAGCTACTCCAATCAAACCGGCATGACTATCGATTCGTGCACGGCATTCTGCCGCAAGAATGGCTACGCAATGGCCGGCTTGGAGTACGCGTCGCAGTGTTATTGCGCGAGTGCCCTCAGTCGGGAGCTCCAATCTCCAGCAGTCTGCTCGTCGCAGTCAGCCATGATTTGTACTGGTGACAGTTTCCAATTCTGCGGTGGTCAAGGTTTGATGCACATCTGGCAGGATGACCAGTACACAGGTCCTGTTCTGAAGGGTCTTCCGGTGGCCGACGTGTCAACTTTGTCACTTCCCGGTGGTGAGAATGCGACCTACAGAGGCTGCTACAAAGAAGGCACCGGTGCTAGAGCTCTGACTGGTACATCGTACTCGAACAATACTGGCATGTCATTGGAGAATTGCGCCGCCTTCTGTAAGCGCGGGAATTTCGCACTTTTCGGTACCGAATATGGTAATGGTATGTTTTGTCCTTCTCTCTACCTCTTCTTCCCCCCGGAATTAACAAGTGGACAGAGTGCTACTGCGGCAACACCATCACCACAGAGAAGGTCCTACAAGGCAACTGTTCCGTGATCTGCAGCGGCGACAAGACAGAATTCTGCGGTGGCGGCTCTCGCCTCTCAGTGTGGTCTCTCGGCTCATACACGCCGTCGTCATCCTCGTCCACGACCGGCACCGGCAGCAATCCGACAGGCAGCCAGTCCTCCACGACCAGCACCTCCGCAACACCACTGCCCAGCGCCTCCGGCGTCGCCTACCTGGACTGCTACAGCGAAACCACAGGCGGACGAGCGCTCTCGAGCCTCTTCACGACCTCGGGCCAAATGACCGTGGACCTCTGCGCACAGAGAGCCCAAGCCCTCAACCTGCCCTTCTTCGGCCTGGAATTCGCCTCGCAATGCCTCGCGGGTAGCGTCATCAACGCGGCCAGCTCGATCCTGCAGTCCACGAAATGCAACATGCCCTGTTCCGGCAACACGCAGCAGACCTGTGGCGGGCCCAACGCCATCTCCATGTACAACAACACGTTGTACGTGAAGCCGCGCAACCCGGACCCGGTCAACGTGCCCAACCAAGCGGGCGTGCAGTACGGCTACTACGGGTGCTACGCGGAGCCCGGGACGGCGCGCGCCCTGGGCAGCACGAGCAACATGGGCAGTTTCGCCACCGAGTCGTCCTCGCTCACCGTCGAGGCCTGCGCCGCCTTGTGCTTCGCAAAGGGCTACAACTGGATGGGCGTCGAGAACGGCAACCAGTGCTTCTGCAACGGCGCGGGCATCGTCAACGGCGCCATCAACCTCACCGACGCCGACTGCTCGACCACGTGTGTCGGCGACCCCAAGGAGAACTGCGGCGGCACCGCCAAGCTGAACGTCTACCAGTTGAAGAGTGGAAATTCGCGCTTTGGCAAGACCACCCCCTCGAAGAAGCCGGCGTCGACCAAGCCGCCGCCCTCGTCCTCGAAGCCGAAGCGCACTCCCGCCCCGACGACTTTTGTTACCAGCGGTAAGCGGCCCACGAGGAGGTATCGTACGTGGTGAAAGGAGTGGAGCGGAGCGGAGCAACGGAATAGATGATAGATGGGGGACAGAGCTTGACTACCTCCCCACCCAAGGGAAACCATCTATCTGTCTCGGCACAGTGTTTATTTATTTCGGATGCTCCGTCCATGCAACGGTCTAACTGCTTCACATGCTTGTTGTAGCTTTTTCCTGGTCCCTTCTCTTGCCACTTCTCTTCTTCTCATAGCCGGGATATAAGAAAAAGTCCCATGAAGTTCTCTGGTTTCTCTCCTCTCCTCTCCGTGTTGGGTCGTAATGTCTCGTGATGACGGCAGTTTTGTCCATCTGTGATTCACCGGTGGTTGTGTTAAACGTATCGTGCTTGCTTGTGACCGTGCCTCACTGTTTACGAGCTATAATACGTGGCAATTAGCGGGTACTGTACAGTGTCTGTCATTAAATCTGTACACACGCCGGCCCCTGGTATTAAGCGATGCAATAGAGCGTGCTCCTGAATCACAACAGGGAGTTTGTACAAACTTTTGAAGCAGTATGGAATTCATGAGCATTGATTGGTTCATTTTAAATACATTCTCGGTATCGAAGTCATGTGAAACACCATCGCCTACCCGATCGCCTCTTCCAACAACGCCATTGTCTGCCCGACATCTTCTTCTGACGACTCCATTAAATAGACATCGCTCTATTCATTCGTCCTACAGATGAGTTCAGCCGCCCCCCGGATTGAATCACTGAAACGTGCTGTCTGCCAACAAGATCGTTGTGGAAAAGGTCCTATCCCGTCCAACCTGCGTAGCGAATAGCCGACAAAAAGTCGATCTTGAGTATGAGTTTTTTGGCCCATGCCAGAATGTACGGGGAGTTCTTAGGGAACTGTTTCGTGTGGCAGGGATCAGGTCTATTTGAAGGACGCATGGCAATAGTCAAGTTGCCGTACAGGACTGGAGACCCTTCAAGCCAAAATCTCTTGCAGACACGGAGGAATTGTGCCGAAAGCCCAGTGCTATCCACGTAATAGTGTGAATCGAACAGGTGAGACCACTCGACTTGATCTTGGGGTTGATTCAACTTATGGATGCGACGTTTGAGATTGAGTTGGCGGAGCCTGGCATTTGTTGAGCAAAGGAGGGCCAACACTTGATCGTGGTCAACTAGAAGGTGTTGATAGATGTTGTTCATGATCTCTGGAGGGTAATTGAGGAAGCCCAGGGGTCCATTTGGCTGTCGCTTGGGAATGTATGGTGGTGCTGCCATTTTGAAGGAGAGATGGAAGCCGGTGAGATTGTAAAGAGGGACTTTGAATAGATCTTCTGGAACACGAAAGCGAGATAGCTGATGCTGACCTTTGATGTAATAAGATATTTTATGCCAGTGCTGTGAATGATGATGTTTGAGGATGAGGATGAGAGAAGGGAGATGAAGAGTCTTTCGAGGCAGATGTCATTACTAGCGACGACAGTGGCTTCCTCATGAAGCGCGGCTCGAAAGAAGGAGCATGCAAAGCGCGGCAATCCTTAACTATCCCATCGTGGTTACCTCTCACCCAGCTGGCGTCGAGATTCGTGGTTCTCCCAACTGCGTCCTTCAGCTAATACTCTATCCTGTCATCGTTGAGTACGGCGGGCGGAGGGGTAGGAAATAGCATTCGTGATCCAGGATTTCTATCATGCACTGAGTGCCTCCATTCCTGTATTTCATGACTTTGTCCATAGCTAGGGGCGAACGCCTGACAGCCTCAACGCTGACTTCTCTTGGAAGCTAATTTAGCTTTTCGTGCGCGTTCGGAAGAAAAGACCATCTGGTGTTTTGGCTTTCTCTTGGAGACTTTGTGCTCTTTTCGTCGTTGTTTATGATCAACTTTTGGCTTCTTGGATTTGGCTTGAAGGCCGTCCAAGTCCATATCGTCGGAAACAATGGCACCGAGTGACTGGTCTTGGTCTTGTCCTCCTTGTTCCGCGGACTCATCCACTTGCATGACTTTGTCATCCGTAGGTCGAGGTTTTGCAGCTATTTCTTGAAGTTTGGCCGATAGGCGGGCGGTGCGAGCATCGTGAGCTGGACCAAACACTTTTGCTCGAAGGTTTCGGTTGTTGCGTTTCGTATTTGAGGAACGCGCTGATTTTGCCATTGTGATCTGTGTTGCTAGAACGATGAGGGAGTACAGTGATAGAGTGGTCGATCCAAGAAAGACCGAGAGAGCACCATGAGAAAAGGCGGTTCAGAATTAATTTCAGTGGAGTGGAATTTTACAACAGATTGCCAGCATTTGCCGATATCGATAAGGTAATAATACACTGTATGAATACCACAGCTAAAGACAACTTCCTGGCCAGTCAAACTACGATATCATGCACTAGCCTGACGCTAGATCAAAACAAGTCTCTAGCTCATCTTCCCCCGCTAAAGCAGCAAGTGTGATAACTGCCTGCGCAGGCCATCGCCATCGCGCATCTTGACTGGTCACTGCCACTGACCTACCCGACGGCGACTTTGCACGACAACGACATCCCACAAATTCTCTTTCGATATCCACACCCACCCTCTCTCTTCCTCCTTCTATCAATCTTCTCGAGTTCATTCACACACGAATCAAACACACTCCACACTTGCCACTCATGTTGGCAAGGCCTTGTACGAAAGAAATGTCCGCCCAACCTCAATAGCCTCACCTTTGTCAGAACAACCAGTCCGAAGATACCTTTTCAACCCGCTGCTATGGCAACTTCGGCGTATGCCTCGTCGCAGGAGCAGGCCTCGCAGATGACTGCCCGTGTCAAGACTTTGACCGTTGAAAAGTTGAAGATCCTCCTTAGAACAGAGGGTTTACCTGTTAGTGGTGTCAAGAATGAATTACAGGTCAGGGCTATTGCACGTAAGGCAGTCAATTCAGATGAAATTATTTCATCGTCGTTTTCCTTCACTTCTGACACTACAACTCACTCAGATATCGAGAGGCTGCGCATGGCTGGTGACCAGGCTGGTTTGACCAGAGTGCGAGGCAATATTAGTGGCTTTCCTCCCACATATGGCTCATCTGCCTACCCGTCGCCTTATTCTCCCCACAATTCAACGTCTTCGGCTTCTCCTCATTACTCTTCCCCTGTTCCACATCCTTCTTACAATATGCCTGGTTCAAACTCTTTGTCGAGTAAGTGAGGGACAGGATCAAGATCACAGGTATCTCTAACATGCGGGACAGATCGGATCTCATTCAAGAACTCTCCTTTCTACACGATTACAAGATCCCTAACCACAGTTCTCGAATGCAAAGGTGAGTCTCACTAAAGTATCAGTCGATTCTTTCATCAGCCTACTGACAACAACAGCCCGTGAGGCCACTCGTGACACGGCACGACTGACAGTTTCTTTTGATCAAGGTCTTGTAGACCAACTAGCGCGGGATCCATCATGCAGAATAATGGTCTTCTGCGCTGCTGAAGGCTTTCAACCGCTATCAAAGGAATCCGAGATTGCCTTCCCCCATAATGTGGAACTCAAATGCAACTCGGATGAAGTCAAAGCCAATTTGAGGGGTCTCAAGAATAAACCTGGTTCCACCAGGCCTGCAGACATCACTCATCTCATTCGGAAAAAGGCCAATTATCCCAACTCGGTTGAGATGGTCTATGCTCTGACCACCAAGGTGCGCCCCCATGTTATTTCCTTTGCTTTTTTGTTATTCTTTCTTTTGTCAGAGCCCGGTATCTAAGTCAAGAATTATCATGCTGAACAGGACAAACAAAAACAGAAGTTCTATCTTGTGGTGAACCTGGTTCAACAGAAGTCCATCCCGGCAATGGTAGCTGAGCTCAGACGCGGAAGAGTCATCACCAAGGACCAAGTTCTGCGAGAAAGTGAGTCATCCTCGTCTCATATCTCTGTGGTCAATCGACTGATTTCACTAGTGCGAACCAAAGCTGAAGATCCGGATGAGATTGTTGCAACTTCGAGTGTCCTATCTCTAAAGGATCCGGTCGCATATACTCGAATCACAACCCCTTGCCGATCGATCGGTTGTAACCACAACCAGTGTTTTGATGCTGCTGCGTACTTACAGTTGCAAGAGCAAGCTCCGACCTGGACCTGCCCCATCTGCAACAAACCGGCACCTTGGGAAAATCTAGCTCTTGACCAATATGTGAACGATATTTTGAGCTCGACGTCGACGGAAACCGAGGCTGTCACAGTGAACCCTGATGGTAGATGGCAACTTCAGAAAGAAGACGACAGCAACAACAACAACAATCGTCGAAGTAATCCAACACCGAGTGAAGAAGATGAGGATGATGATCTAGTTGAAATACGAGACGATCCATTCACAAAGCCCAAAGTGGACACACTTACGCCTCATACTGTCAGGACTCCACCATTATCCTCGAGGGAAGATTCCAGAGCACCATCAATGTCCGCCCCGAAATCGGCGAGCAAGCGGCCACGGGAGGATGTCATTGATCTGACCTTGAGTGATGATGAGGACGTTCCTGCTTCCAAAGCTCCAAGGATGTCGAATGTGTCTGCATCGGAATTGACGAGAACACATCCCCTCGATAATCGGTATTATTTTCAACTGCCTCCTCCGAATCCCTCGTCCGGTTTTAACTTTGATAGGATGCATCCTTCTTTTTAAGTCATGATTGTTTCATTCGTTTAGCGATGGCGTTGGGAGTGTTAACATCATGGGAAGGACGAAATGTTGGACTCGGACACATAGGCGGCGACCAGTGCTCAGAACGAGGAGAAACGGCATACTCGGGTGGTTTCAGGGCCAGCGCTGAAGCATCCATGGTCAAGGATTGATCTCCGGGATGAATGCATGATGAGAGATACTGACCAATTCGATTCAATTGGTGAGTCAATTGGAGGTTTGTAGGCATTAAATCTCCACCTACAAAAGAGTTGTACATTACATAATGATACAACAAGGCCTTATTATGGAGCTGCCTTTAAACCACTATGCATGGGTTTGAAGTTTAGGGTCATAACCCATTCCTTCATCCGTTTGTCCTGGATTTTATTTGCTCAGGCGGTTCTCGCCTGCATCGATGCTACTAAAGCACGTCGATTCAGCCCTCACCTCCTCGCCAACACAGCACAGACACACCACCGCTTCGCCTGATTCTTGGTCTCATCCTGCCGTATTGGCTGCCACGGCCTCTTGATCCCATCAACATCAATCTCAAACATCTCCAAGGCCTTCAACTTCCCCGACACATCCGCCAACTCAGGATCCCTTTCTCCCTGCCCATCCCCATCATCATCCTCATAACCCTTCCACTCCCCCGTTGCGAGCCCAAAGAAATTCCGCACAATACCTCTCCCAGTGTGGAACGGCGTGATGACCAGTGCGCAGGGTGGGTCTTCTGCCTCTTCCTCGTGCTCTGGCCCGGTCTCCTGCGCCGTAAGGTACCGCAGTATCGTCTTGACGATATTCCCGTGCTGAAACGGTATCCATAAGCAATCAGCGACGACGATGCGGTCGTACGTGTTCGGCTGTGGCTGCTGCTCTGGCGGCGCTGGTCGCCCATAGCTCTGCGTCGTGTACATTGTGTCCGTGCCCCATACGTAGCCGAGGACTTGGATGTTGGTAGTGAGGTCAGTGGCAGTGGTAGAGATGCCTTCAGGAGGCCCTGTCTTTCCGTCGCACTGTTTCCTCCGAGCCGTGATATTTTCACGCACGTTCTGTTCGATCGCACCCATTGTCAGGGCGGGCGAGGACGGGTGGTCAGTGATGGTGATGGTTCCGGCGCCACTGAGGGCGGAAATCAGGGAGGGGAGTGCTGTTGCTGTTGGGAAGAAGAATCCGTCAGCTGGGCAGGCTCGTAGTGGTTTCCTTCCATGTGTTATCCCGTTTTCTTGCTGTGCAATGCCGTGTCGTCGGACAGACGATACACATTTGACGGAGCATCAAAATAAGGTTATGGACAGGTTGAGATGTGTGTAATCGCTTTCCTTCTTCAGCGTTTCCCTTTCAATCGATATCACGTACCGGCGCCCAACTCGAGAACCCGCTTCCCTCTGACATTCCAATAGCGCCGCCTGCCCCAATCAACCACCCTCGTCGCTCCCGCCTCAGGAGACTCATTCGCCATACCTGTATCATCTTCGCCATTCCCCACATCGCCCCCGCCATCCACATCTTCAACGGCGCTCGCAACCTCAATCGCATCCGCCGCAATCACGCCCGAGTTCCACAAGTAATGGGCGAAGAGGTTTCTCCCGTCCTCGACATCCGGGTGTGTGGGGATGCGGAGAGAGATGGGCCCGAAGCGCGGCGAGTGGTATGTGACGCTGGCGCCAGGTGTGCCGTGCCTGTTCTGCGTCACGTCGGTGAAGAGCGTCGAGAGTGCGGATTCGAATATGTCTTCGGCTGTGGGGTCGGATGTCAGGGGTGTGGAGATGCGTGATGAGAACATTTTGGGCGGGTTTGGGATGGTGAGAGATTGGAGGTATTAGATTGTGCTCGTGCAGCAGGCTTTATGAGTATCACCACTCTGATCCTTTTCTACCTCTAAGCAAAAGACTAGAGGAGGATCGATTGGGGGAAAGTTCGATGGTGCAAATATCGCAAGGCTGAGATGAGGGGAACGAGGCTGCTTTTTTCAGGAACCAGTCTTATCGATAAGATAAGATAAGATATTTCGCTCTCGCATAATTTTCTCAGACCTCGACCCTTCTTCGATTGCTTGTCGTTATATTTCTGGCTGATGGTGGCATGTGTACGACTAAGTTGTGGCTGACATGACTAATTGACGCCTCAAGAACCTGGATTGACTCAGAATCGGCAGCAATCGAAGCAGCATGGCATCGGGACAGCCACCTTTGCAAACACACCCTAACCACCTCGATCCCAGCGAGTTGGGAACAAAGGAGTAGTGAGTGCGTCTTAGCCCCCACTCCAGGTTCACATCAGCTGTACCTTGAATATCTCATGTCATTGCCTCCCTAATTCGCATCACAAATCCTGCAACTCCACGTCTTAGAATTAAATGTATTGACTCTATCCCTCCTTCAGCTGGGACAGATACTACCAAAACGACCTGGACAACGGGTATGACTCGGGCGATGAGACCAACGCTCTCGATGAAGACGAAGAAGACTCCAACGACCATGCGCCCCCCAATCCGTCCGAACTGGAATCATGGTTCGACGACGTCGGCGCACCGGCCAAGACACTGGCATATCTGACTGATGCATCGTTCCCGTTGTCACCGGCGTACTTGTCGAGACACGACGTCACCACCAGCCGCAACCCAACAGTCCTAGACCTCGGCACGGGCA
This sequence comes from Exophiala bonariae, assembly GCF_035927105.1. Classification (NCBI taxonomy): domain Eukaryota; kingdom Fungi; phylum Ascomycota; class Eurotiomycetes; order Chaetothyriales; family Herpotrichiellaceae; genus Exophiala; species Exophiala bonariae. The sequence goes on along the minus strand of NW_027042476.1, from coordinate 2,570,944 downwards.
ACGGCAGCGCGCTGTTCTCGCTGCGTCGCGACGGCGGATATCGCGGGCGCATGCTCGGCGTGGATTATTCGCGGCCGAGTGTCGACTTGGCACGACGCTTGTGGCGACAGTATCAGTTTTCGGATCGGGAGACAGCTGCAACCGGTGAGGGTGAGAGTGAGACGATCAGCTTCGAGACCATGGATTTGATCCACGATGACCCGAACTCCGGCTCGTCTCTGTTGCCGTGGTGGCCGAATGAAGCGGGTGGGTTCGATCTCGTCCTTGACAAGGGCACGTTTGATGCGATTTCGCTTTCGTCCGCGACCGTGCATGAACCCCCGGTGGGTGCGGGTACGGGAGTGGAGAGGCGCGTATGTGAGTTGTACCCCGCGAAAGTGGCACGGATGGTTAGGCCTGGTGGGTTCTTGCTGGTGACGAGTTGTAACTGGACGGAGGAGGAGGTCGTGAAATGGTTTACGGTGGGAGAGGGACTCGATGGAGGTGGCGGCGGCGGGGTTGGTCTGGAGATCTACGGTCGGATCAAATACCCTGTCTTTCAGTTTGGAGGCCAGAAGGGCCAGGGCGTTGCGAGTGTTTGTTTTAGGAGGGTGGATGGATTATGATGAGAATGGAACGGAAGTAGGAACAACGACAGAGCACCACTTAGTTCACTAAAAGAAAGTATTGTATCAGAGACTGAGATTGCATTATTGGACTTTGGACAGCACTGAACCGAAGGTTGTATGGGAGCTATTGACTCAGAAATGTGTTGAGGAAAGCCAACTTATCGATGACTAGACCAACTGGGATTGTACTCTTTCAGGATACATATTATGGCAATCGTGCTGTTCACCTAGCTCATGAGCATATTGACCGCCCAAGGGACTGACAATTGTCGAAGGTCTCCATAATGTTGGCCAACTCCGATGAACTGTACTGGCACTGATGTGGCGTGGACCAAGCTGATCATAGTTCCAATCCCAGATCCTACTGTGTCAATCTTCGACACAATGAATCCGTCGAGCTTTCTGTTCTTTCCCAAAGCCTTGGTGAAATTTTGGGCTTGTCCTACCGAATCATTTCCCACCAGAGCTTCTGCGACTTGCAAGATCAAGTCAGGCTGGGCAAAATCTACCAGCTTTTCCAATGAAGCCATTAGTTGAGTATTGGTATGCGCTCGACCCGCAGTATCAATCAGAACGACCTGATAATCATTGGCAGCCGCAAATGCGACCGCATCTTTCGCTACATTGGCCGCATCTTTACCATAGCCTCGTTCGTAAATGCTCACAGCTCCCAATTTTTCTCGAGCTGTCAATTCTCTCAGATTGCGGACATGAACATTGAGTTGCTCCACTGCTCCAGACCGGAAAGTGTCGCCTGCAGCTATAAGCACACGATAATTGTTTTGCAGAAGAAAGTAGCATAGTTTAGACAGATTGGTAGATTTTCCGACACCATTGACACCAAGGATTGTGATTACAAATGGTCGTGGTTTTGATTTGGATCCCGAGGGATTCGCGACTGACTCGATTTGTTGGAGAAGATCTAGGGAGGATCTGGGTGTGAGGATTTTGCGTAGAGAATTTTCCAGGGCTGGTCTCAAAGCTGTGTCAATGGATTCAAATGCCCCAGTTTTCTTGCCCACCATTTCCGTCTCAACTCCTTGACAAAGGCGAGTGGCGGCCTCGCGAGCAACGTTCTTGTTGATCAGGTGTTCTTCCATTGATTTCAAGGGCTTGTCTAGGTCATCCTTGGACAAAGTCTTGCCTCCCACAATGTTCCTAAAGTAGCCGGAAATGGCACCGAATCTGGTGCTCCCAGCGCCGTTGGCGTCTGCCTTGGCAGTATCGACGGATTTCAAAATGTTTGAGACTTCATCGTCAAGATCCTTGAGTACGAATTGGCCTTGCTTGTTCTTTGTACCCCAACTGTCTTGGCTGATGGCTTCGGGTAGAGGCGATCGAATGGCTGAGTCGCCATTTGCATCAGATTCGACGACAGAATAGTCGAGATTGGTGTCTTCGGCTTCGTCAGCCATTCCATCGGCATCCCAGACTCTTCCCTTTTTTGTTGTGGATCTGGGTGTTTTTGGTCGTCTTGCTTCGTCGCCAGAGGATACGTTGGCAGAGGACACATTGGCGGCCTTCCTTGAACGGCGGGAGCCACGGCTTCCCGGTCTTGCCTTTTCGGATAACAAGTGGCTAGCAATGCCAGGTAGTGGGGTCGTAGGACGGGAAGAATCAGGGGACTGAATAGGTGTACTCTGGTTAGAGTCACCATTAGGCACAGCTCGAGGCTGCGCCTTAAGAAGCTGAGGCAGATCTGGTGGAGGAGGACCCCCTGTGTCCGCCCCTTCAGCACTCTGTTGCTTCTCCTCCTCGACTTGAACTCGAGGGGCTTGTGCGGAAACAGCACCGCCAGTCGACTGATCCAACCTGCGCATTTCCTCATCGTAGTATTTATCAAAAGGATACTTGAGGGCGGCGTAGTCGAGTTCCTCCAACTGGCCTCTGTAAACCTCGACAAAGATGGTGCGGATATCATCAAGTAATTTGTCGACCCAGGTAAGGTGGAGAAGAGATTGGTAGACAGCGACGAAGATCAGACCCAAGTCTTTGACCAGAGTGTATTTCAGAGTGTATTTCTCATGCTTGTAGGTAGGGTTGGTGGAGGCTGTGAGGACAGGGCGGACCTTTTCTTCGATGAAGACATCGTTAATCAGAGTGTTGACCGCAGTGGCGGCAATGGTCGTGGTGGTCCGGGACCAAAGGACCACGCCGGAGGTGGTGAGGATCTCGAAGGCGTCTAACATTTGGGAGGGTGCTGGAGTGGACTTGGATAGAATCGATCGGAATGTGCGAAATTAATGGAGTGCGAGCGCAGGCGATACTTGGTCTGTCTCTTATTGTAACCTGCCAGAGGGATCCGCGTATTTTATCTGAGGGTAAGGGAAGTGATGTGCCAGTGCAGTTGGCAGTTGCGACTTGAGTTGGGCTTCGAGGCATCTAAGGAAGGAGCCATCGACATGGACATGGACTCGACCCCACTGCTCTTGCCACTTTAACAAAGGACACGTGGGGCGGATTTAGTGAGGCTTGGCAATCACTAAACTCCGCCTGCGGCTCAAGGCTCGGGCTGCCGTTTGTGTCAATCATCGACAATGACACTTTTCCTTCCAGGTAGTACTCCATACCAAGATACTACCGAGTAGTAACTCACCTCGTTTGTCTCGACTCGCCCACTATTATTGACATATCACGCTCCATGCGAGATCTGGCCTTTCCACCACCCTGACTCTCTTTCACAAGCATTGCAAGCCGCACATCACACACTTGACTGTGACATCTGCGATCTACATAATTCTGGTCGTCTTTACCCTCGTTTTCCGTCAATATGCAGCAACGGCAACCTTTCTCCCCGCCACAAAAGTCCCCCGAACTCTTTCATCCTCGACCCCAGCATATTTCCCAGGTCCCCATGATGAGATCTCCTCCTCCACCAGCCTCCTATCAGAGTCAGCAGCAGCAGTCTCAACCACAACTCAATAGCTATGGTAATCCTTTCTCGTCCCCAGCTGCCGGGACTGGAGGAGCCGCTGGCTTTGGTGGCTTCATCAATGATCCCACTGCTCAGATGGGCTTCCAGGTTGGAAAGACTGCTGTTATGGCGGGCCAAGAATACATGGAGCAGAATGTAACTCACCCTTCATTATCTTAACGTGGTCACACTCGTCCATCATGCTGACTGTACCTCGCAGTTAAATCGTCTGGTTCCTGTCTCGGCTCTTAAACACTACTTCAATGTTTCCAATTCTTACGTCGTGCGGAAACTCTTACTTGTTCTGTTTCCATGGAGGCACAAACCTTGGACCAGACAACAGACCAGAATGGCCACATCATCTACCAATCCCGACGGCCATGTCTCTCAACAATCTTATTCTCTGAACTACCTCCCACCCCGCGACGACCTCAACTCTCCCGATATGTACATCCCTATCATGGCTCTGGTCACATATATTCTCCTTTCCACCGTTCTTGCCGGAATAAGAGGTTCCTTCCACCCCGAGTTACTAGGCAGCATCACGAGTACCGCTCTCTTCGTTGTTGGGTTTGAATTTATCATTCTCCGAGCCGCTATGTACTTCTTAGCCATCACCAACGACTCGCAATTTCTCGACTTGTTCGCTTACTCTGGCTACAAGTTCGTCGGAGTCATTCTTACCCTCTTCCTCAGCGAGCTTTTGACTGGTGGCCGTGGCACCAACAACTGGGTTGGATGGACCTTGTTCATCTATACCTGGTATGCAAATGCTTTTTTCTTGGTACGTTATGTTCGCTGCCCTAGCTCTATCCTCTGATCATCCACTGATATTCCCTAACCTGCAGCTTCGATCACTCAAATACGTTCTGCTTCCAGACACTTCCAATGATCCCACAGGAATGCCTGGGAATAGCACTCCTTACACTATGGCACGCACCAGGAAGAATCAGCGCACCTATTTTCTTGCCATTTATGCCTTTGTGATCCAAATGCTTTTCATGTGGCTTTTGAGTCGTGAGGAATCTGCGGTCAAGACCGTCACGAAAAAAATCACTGGACCCAAAGTTTGATCCTTGATTGTTCCACCATCCTCAACACGAGCATCGCAGCATTTTACCTCCTGTAAGGGTCGCCTTCATGTAATTTGCTTTGACAGTTACCAGCCTTTAGCCACACTGCTTTTTTTTGCCTAGGCTCATCATGGTATGAAAATGGAAAGAACAATGCATCCCTTTCAAGGACGACGCATGGGCCGCTTACTTTTGGTCATCCTCGTATCATCGGACTTGTCTCTAATTTGAATATCGGCGGACTCATGCAGTCTACGCAAGAGTCAACGATTAGCGCTGGTCCTTTAATGGTTTGATGAACGGCAAAACACAGAGTACGACTTATGAAAACGAACACGAGTACCAGAATCGCCACAGGCCGACGCCGTTCGGGCAATGGTAGTCGAACGCCTACTACTTATCGATTCGTTCCTCTAACAACCAGGACACTTTGCTGGTGCTTGAGCCACAATGTCTTGTGGATGACTTCAACCAGTCGAGGATGCCATTTTGATGCAGTACGAATACCATCGCTGTCGGGTTAGACGGAATGCTCTGAGCATGATGGGCAAAAGCAAAAAGAGCCAGCTGGGGTAGACGCATGTCGTTGACCCCTGGGATCAAACGACATTAGATGACGACAACTGCGTATGCTTAGATTAGATCAGAGGGGGAAGAAATAGACCTTCTCTTGTCGAGATAGACTTGGTCAAATCGCCATTGCCTGGACTCTGTCGATGTATAGACTCGGTGCGGAACAAAAAGTGGCAATACATGAACCGAACCCGAAGGTAAAAACAAATTAAAGTCATTAGACACTCAAAAACCACATCATGGCTGCTATCTATCGCCACTAATTAACGCGGTGCCACTTTCTTCTTCCTCTAAGCAAGGACCTTTCAGACATGAATGAAGACGATATCCGTGCCAGCAACCTCAACGACACCGCCATCAACGTGCCGTCCCCACTCCACGAGTATCCGTCCACTGGCTCTGGCAGTGCCGGTATTTCAAGCCCACAGTGGTGCCGTTTCCAATTCATTTCCATGTCCAACTCCAATTCCAAAAGGACGTCTTACATAACCATGGTTTCACCCGTAGATCAGATCGATCGGTCAAAAGTGCTTACTTGTCCCAAAATGAGTGCGACGAGAGATTGGTTTGCTTCGTACACTGTACACACTCTGTCTGGCCCGCGGCCGTTAAGATGGAGAGCACCCACCTGGTATTGCGAAGGTGAAGGTGGAATGACGATGGAATTGGACTTGGACTTGAACGGGACGTGGTGAGTCGAGGGTATGCCGCAAGACGGACTGTAGATGCCGTGTGACACAGTGCTGAATTTGTATTGACGTTGGTTTTAACTCACTGCGCGACGACTCATGGTATCGTAGTGAGCGATTGGCGTTAGGATAGGGACGGGAACGGGGCTGGGGATGGATACCTATATACATCTAGCTATGAGAGGATAGACTATGAAGTATCGATTGGCTTCAGAATAGGGATGGATACTTATGGACACCTAGGTATGGTATCCGAGAGGAGTATGACGTATCGACATACGCGAAGTCTAACTCGAGTATTTATGCAGTCCACTGTGCTCGAGTCAAGAAACCACCACCCAGAAATAAACGCGACTGGTTGATTTGAGATATCGTCCCTTCTTTGTCAAGTCCAACTCGACAGCACCGCCACAGCAATGTCTGGACTTGGTCACATAGAGAAAGACGGAAGTCACCAACAACTAGTCCCTCAAAGCTCCTCGACGCTAGCGAGAATACGACATGTCCTGTTCGTCTAAAGCGAACAGAGTCCCTCACGACGAAAGATCTCTGTTTCCTTGATCATGCCATTGGAGAGCCAAGGTCGAGGCCAACAGCATGGACGTCCTAGTGTGCTGCAATTGATGGGTCTCTCCACAATCACTGAATGGCCAAATCAATTGTTCTGCCTTTTAGCGACGTGCAGGCCGAGTCAAGGAGCGAATGCATCCCTGACTCAAGTCTGGGATGAAGGTGGAGCAGTGAGTCTCAGTACAGTACGAGCTCTGAGCTCAGCAGACTTAAGACTGATCAAAGGGAAACCCTGGTCAATCGGAGGCTCTCTCGGTGTGTAGCTTACAGTTCTGGAAGACTATCCATAGCATACCCACCGAGTCGATATCCAGACTTCATTGTCACCCATGTCAGTGTACTTAAGAATAGTGGATCTCAGAGTTTTTAGCCGGTACCGCTTGTGGAACATCGGTTCTCTGGTGTCGAATGCCCAGCGCTGTGGATTCAATCAAACTGGACATGCTTATTTGTTAATGCTTGGATAATGATGAGCGAGTCAGAACAGGAAGGTTCATACTGCATAGTCACCTTGTAGGGCAGCATCATTTTAGTTCTCCATGAGTTCTTTTTGTGGTCCGCCGGGTGGATGGTTTCTTGCTGCCTCACGAGATGGGACAAATTAATGGCCAACATTAGTTTCAATATTCGTAATACCTATCACCATTCGGAGCCTGCATTGAGCACGCTGACTGTCTTGTTCGTTTCTCCACCGAACTAATAGAAACTAATAGGCGGTTGTGGTGGGTTATCTCACCTGCTTGGCCCATTTGACTTGAGACCGTGTAATTATGACCCAAAGTTTCGCAATCAGGGAATGCTCAATCTTGCAATTGGCCAATTTCAGAACAAGAAAGGTCATTTGTCGTAGACTTTCCAAGCTTGAATTAATTTGTACGCCTGAGCATGACAGGCTAGGTAGATGGTGTATCCAGTCGGCACATTAGCCAGTATGCAAAGTTTGATGTGCTCCACAGACAGGCTTATCTTTGAAAAAGCCGAGTGAATGGCCTCAGTTCCACTCTAGAGCAAATATGCCGAACATGAGAGCGGTCTGGTTGGGTCGATGGCTTGCTTGAGTTGTGAGAGACCCATCTCCTTTTTGCATTTGCAGAGCCCAGGCTCACAGCTAGGGCCAACAAGTCAACCCTGTGATCATGTTCATTCATGCACTTTGGTATGCCTAAGCAGGAATGACTCAGCGCGGCATGCATTTCGAGGTGAATGCGTGTATCCTGAGCGGCGAGGAAGCAAGAAAAGTAGAGCTATTGTTACTAAGTGGGTGCAGACACCTGCACACCAAGGTAAGTGAAGCCCCAATCAGACTTTGTAGGTTGGGCGCAGAGGTAGGTAGAGAGTCCGCAATCGTTATCCCACCCTTGTACTCTTTAGAGCCTGCAGTAGCGATACCCGTTTCAGGAGACGGATCTCTGTCCTCATGTTCTTGAATGCATGCAAAGATTGTCAGACGAATTCCGGGTCGCCCCGATGCTTTTGAAACCGCTGGATCCTTTGAGGCACCGTTTCGCTCATTTGGCTACATCTTATGCCTGAAGCTGTAATTTGTAGATCAATAGCAATATAGACAGTATCTTTCGTAGGATGGTTCGATTGACGACATGGTGGGACGACTGAGAAGAAGGTGCAGGAGCCCTGAGTGGGGCGCGGGTTTTCACGTTCTCAAGAACATGTACCTCGTATCTCGAGCCTGCAACGAGAAAGCCCTTGTCGTTGTGTCGGCCTCCTTGCTTGTGGGGCTAGTTCCCAACCAATGTGTGACGCTGTCTTTGGATGAATCACCTTGGAAGCAAAGACAACGCGGAACTAGGGACATCGTATTCAAAGAGAGTCTGTATTCGATTCCCATCGCTTGGTTCAAGGCGCACCGCCATTAGGCTTTGATGTGGAGTACTTAGCTCAGCATTACCGTAGGTGAAATTTCTGTGTATGTAAGCACTTGAGACATGGAGTCCAGCATCCTTGTTCGGGAGGTCTCCACTCATGTTCGTTGAGGCCCCCTTCGGTTGCAATAGAAACTCCCACTCGGCTGCCAAAGTCGATATGGGCGAGAAAGAAAGCAAGATGAGTAACCAAAGACCTCACCCTCAATGTAGCGAACTTGTTGCTTCATCACTAGCTCTGCGCGTAGGCGCGGATATTATAGGCTGTGATGTACCTGACTTGCCTGGGTATCATACTACCAACCACGGCTGAATCACCATGCTATAGGGGAAAAGTTTTGGAAGCGTGGACAGGTCGGGAGCAGGTGCCAGCGAATCCGAGCGTCAACGATGATCAACACCGAGGAAGGATTCGGAGGATGTATGCGGGTATCTGACTGGCTCCAGTGCATTGAGAAGGGCGTCAACATGGCTGATGAAGAGAGTGCTGGGGAAAATGGACCCACGCGACGTGAAACAAGGTTGGCTGAATGTTAAAATTGGAAGATCCCCGATTTGGGTAGAGTCTCATGTGGCTAGGGATATCAGGCAATTAGCACAAGCATTCCAAGCAGCAAATGGATACCATTCCTACATTTTCGAGTCGTATTTTGGGTTCGTCGGGACCCGCCTTGAGAGTGTGGGAAGGAAGACGGTGAGTACCTGTTGACCAAGCACACAACTGGTGTAAGGACAGTCTCGAAACGGATACTGCAAGGATTAGCGGTGCCGGTGTTTTGTACTTTCGTGGAGCAGGAGATGTAGGCTCTGCGCAGACGTCAAGGACCCAAGGGTCTGTGGTCAAGCAGTACTGACTCCTGTAGTGGAGTCATGCCACGACAGACGCAGAAATGGTACGTCGGTGGTGATAGTACGGTCAGCATTGGTTGAAGAGCCAGGATCGGCAGGTGTAAACTGCAGTTTTAGGCAAGTCGATCTATGATTTCTTCCCTTTGAGGACAATTACCGCGGCATTCCCTTTGCCCATATGAGACTGATGATTTGATTTGAAAGATCATTATTGGGAAATTGATGATTAGACCAAAAAAAGGTGAGATGTCAGATGGAGGAATCATCTGTGAGGTGGTGAGGTGGCGAGGTAGCAGCGAGGTCGGAAATGTGGGGGCCAAGAGATGCACAGGGCCGCGCGAACACGGAAGGTGCCTGCCAGGCACGAGGACTTGAGGAGTGCTCCGATATCCAATGTTCTAGCAAGTTCTCGGGGAGATTCGACTAGCACTCATGACCGTAACATTGAGCACTAGTAGTAGTGGTTAGTACCGGTACAAACAGTATCGGCTACTTCCTGGGTGCTCGCCTTGGGGGATAAGGATGACTAGCGAGAAGAGGCAAACCTTTGCCACTCTGAGTAGGTGGGTGCATAGCCCGGAGTGGTTGATTGCGGGATAGAGGGTTCTCCAGCCTTGTGCAATACAGACACCAAAACTCAAAGTGTTGATGTGCGTTCTGGACAGACTCAAACCTCGGCTTGCCGAATAGCGGACAAGCCAACAATGTCTGTCCTCGGCTTAGGCTCGTCGTATGCTGGCTTGATAGGCGTAATGATGGTGGTGGCCTCGTGATGATAGATGGTGCAGCATTTTCCGTCTCTCGATGCTGGTGAGATACGGATTCAGGTCGACTTAGTCTCCAGTTGTATGGTGTGAGGCTCATCGAAGTTCCAGAAACTCTGTGTCAGTGCCATGCAGTCGAAGCAGCCTAGGCCAAAAACGAGCAGGGCAGGTGCAACCGTAGCCCGTGGAGGCGAAGATGGCCGGCGCGTATTCGGAGTCGCGGAGGCAGTTGCGATGGACCTTGGAAGTCACGATCACGACCTTTGAAGTCGGCAGGAGCTCCTCGTTCTCGTACTGCTCGTCAGTCGCGCCAAGGCGTTTTAAGCAGGGCCGGCGCCACTCGGACTAGTCATTGTGTGTTACTGAATCTGGGAAAAGGTGGGCAATTCACAACCAATCGACCCGTCAGCCTCGTTCCATTTGAGGAAACCAATTAATCAGCACTTGCTCTTGTAGCTTCTTCTCTATTTCCAATTTACTCCCACCGTCCAAAAAACCAGGACAATTCTTCTCAATCGTCGTGATTTCGTCGACATACTCCGGATAGAATTCCATCACCTGCACCACTTCGTGAGCCTCGCTACCATTTTCCCAAACCATCCGACATTGCATCTTGGCTCGATCAATCATGATACCAGCGCAACGCCTCGGCAACGTGGATGTCAGTCTTGAGTGTCCGAGCCCCTGCCGAATAACCGTGGATTAGATAATCACGCCGAACAAGGCATGTGGTCGCGGTTGACATAAGCTACCGAGTCCAGAATTGGGGATTGCCCTAACCCTACCTTGGTATCCCGTTGCATTCCTTCCACTGAACCATGAGCATCCCGTCTTCATCACCCAGGAACCGGATGCGAGAACACCGTGACGATCGTTGTTCGCGACTTCCTTCCTAATATCTGAGGCAGGTACCATTTGACTAGACGTACTTGGTGCGCGACCCCTGCCTCCTCAGGTGATCCAAGAGCAAAGTTGCCATTTCCGGTAGCAGCATCATCCTCATTTGGCTTGTAAATGAGCTTCAGCACTGCGTTTGGTGCACATTTCAAGCAAATAAACAATCCCGAGTTTCGCGCCAACACATGTAGAGAATGGTGCCTCATGAAGCCAATCGCAACTAGAAATCATGCCTCCGTGCCGCGGTTGCAAGCACGGTTGAATACGATGTTTGCTGACTGACGCCGAGTTGATGGCCCTCGCGCCGTTCCGCCCAAGTCAAATGTGACCCACCATTCAGACCCGTGAACATACCTGACCTTCTCGTTCCGATCTTCCAGCCAGCCCTCAGCCCTGGCCATCGATGTGCGAGTTAGCCAATGCTCGTTGACCGACGGAAATCAGAATATAGTTTTTCCGGCCCAGAACATCCCCAAGCATGATGAGGTTTGTCAGGCAGGTGCAGGTGTTCGGTTTAGAGTTCGTGGGTCGATCGACATGAATCCAGCCCAGACTTTTTTGATGATTCATATTGTTATGGCGATCGACCGGCGAAGAGTAAAGGCGAGATGAGATGCCAGTGTGTGGTCGTAGATCTTACTCGGCTACAGAGTGATGTCATACGCTTCAAAACAATTACCACTTGTAGACTTCTTGTGACTACCAATCCAGATCAGCAGATGAAAGAACCATTTGGATAGTCTGCCTGACTCACGATGTGCTGCGCCCAGTCTAGACCCAGGTCATCGTCACAGTACTAGTATCTGTCTGATAGATAGCATCACGGTTGCCAAACGTAGCGAACAGTGCGGGTCATGACATTCACCTGGCGAATGGATCGAACATAAGCGCCATGCCTTTGGCAGCCGATGTGGGATTACTCCTGACCGAAGTCCTTGTTCGGCCCTTCAACCTCGTTCGTACGATGGTAGTATCTTGCAATTCAGTGCAATCCAAGGCTAAGCCCTACCCACCAGCCTAAATGGTTACTGCATTGACTTCTGATTTCCTTGATGGACAACATGACAAGATGACACCGAAGTCTATCACACGATGCTAATCAGTCGCGATCGCAACGGCGACGGCATCGGCAACCGCACGGCTACGGAGATGCAATGCGGTATTCGGAACTCCATGATTCTAAATGTATCCTGCACCCTCGCTTGTAGGAGGATCCCTACCATTTCCTACTTAGTATGTGACTAGAGGAAATGATCGCGATCAATCATGTTCTAAAGACGATCCCCGATTTGTCCCCCACCACATACCCAATCTGTATTCCCGCCAGCATTGGAGCGATGTCTGCCCAGTGTCGGAAATTTACCCAAAAGCCAAAAAACTCCCCCAAAACCCAACTCCAAAATAGCACACCTTGAAAGAGCGACATACAGGTTTTCTACAAACCCAAAGAGGTAGTTGCGAGAGATGCAACAAGAAGAGCAACAGAAGATGCAGGAGATCCATCCTTCGCTGGCTCTCCGGCTCCCCGTAAAAACGCCGCCCATTTTCCGTCGAGGAAGACCTGTCCCCCATTGCCCAAATACTCGTACCATCCAAGATGTTCACCGTCGACCCAGTCCAAGCTTCCGGAAATGCTCAAGGCCCCCCAGAGTACTCGGTACCTCGTACTATCCTGTCCATTGCCTATTTGGGAAAAACCCGTCCAATGGCACCACTGGAGCCTCCAGGGCTGGTCCCACTCCCTCAGAGGATCCCACCAAGACGCGGGCCCCTGGTCCGCTGCGAATTAACCAATTCGCCTGGGCGTCCACCATTCTCCTCATCCATCCATCCCATTTCCAGGCCCTGTCCTCTCCTCCTTCATCGCGCTCATTTCTCACACAAACAGCTGCCTTCTTCCCTTCATCCAACAAAACACCCTGCATCGGCACATGGCCATCGACGGGATCGAGGACAAAAGCCATCATCTCGATGCAACCCTGCTCCCCCAAAAGTTCCACGTGTCGCCAAATTCCGTAAGCAGGGTGCCTGTTCAGTGGCGAAAACAATCAACCGCTGGTGGCCGCTCCATCAAGTCCGCCCAAAAAGAAGCCGCGACAGACGGCCTGAACAAACTCTCTTTCCACTGTATTCCATTTTGATATCGTCTTGTTTTTCGCCTCTCCGCTCGGTCCTGACCGATGCCAATGAAATGCAACTAAACGACTAACTGACTCCTCCATCTCAAGACCGGCTTCTTGACCTGCATACCTGCATGCTTGCGTCGACAAGAATCTCACTCAGATGCGCACGCCAACTCACTTACTACCCGTCTAGGGGTGATCTTCCCTTCTCCCTCTCCCGCCGTCGTATCGGTCTGCGTCGCGATCAGTTTCCAGTCGTGCTCGGTGGCTTATCCCAGTGCTTGAGCATCTGCCTGAGAGCTCGGGTCCATTCCGCCACACAGGCATTGACTAGCTTCTCAAACTCCGTGGCCGTCGGTCGTCGACCACCCCAGGTGCTAGCCTTGGACGCCAGGGCTCGCGCGTGCTTGGTGACAAGGTTCCTAAAGTTTCAAAAGCAATCGAAATGGTCAGCCTTTTGCCTTTTCCTTGCCCCTTTTCCCCAATGATTACATATTCCCCCCCCCACTCCAGGGTGGCGAAAGGAAAGCAAAAGTACCCGCAGCAGCAAATTGCCGTTGCGTATGTAATGCGTATCCGTTCGCCTGCCTGGAGCTGTGCATGGTTAGGTCAGAAATGGGTAGGGCTTCGGCTTACTCTTTCTCCATCTTGACCAGCACTAGCCAGCAGTAGTTCCAGCTGCGGGTGCTGCTGGGATCGCGCACGACCATAGCCTTTGCCTCGTCCAAACATTCCGAGCTGAACGGGTACGTCCTGGTCAAGCCGCGAAGCTCGTTCAGGAGGTTGTTGGAGTTGACGTAATGCGCCCACGCCGTGGTCATAGGCTCGGTCACCTCGGCCGAGTCCAGGTAAGCAAAGATCTTCTCAATGCGGCGCAGCTCTGTGATTGTGTTGACGCGGTGTGTTCGGAGCGATTGGATCAGCTGATCCTTGTTGTTCTGTCACAGAAATCTCAGTGTTAGCCTGATCGGTTTTGATGCACGTTTCCGGGAGTGCGCGAGGAATATTTTGAGCCCGTTTTGCATCAAGATTATCCATAAAATTCATTCCAAAAGAAGAACAAAAACCAAAAGATAAGGAGATGACAAAAGAGATCGAGAAGCGAGAGATGAAAGGAGAGATAGGTGGGGGAACAAGAGGAAAAGGCACAGGAGCCAGGGGAAAGCTCCAAAGGCCAGGGGGGAAATCGCCAATCGCAAACATAGAAAATATTACAAAAATAAAGCCTGGACTAACTTGGCTCATGGCTCGAGGATCAGCTGGTGTGCCAGGGGAGACGAGCTGATATTGCTGTCCTGACGATGCGTGTCGAGACATGGTGGAGTCAGTGGGAGACTGATATCCGAGTGCTGGTGCTGGTGCTGGTGCCTGTGCTGCTGTGATGGGATACGACGGTCCTTGATATTGGGACGTCGATTGCTCCCCTGCTTGGAAAGGAGTCGAGCTGGAATATGCTGAAGTGTAGGAAGGCGTCCGACCAGCAGCTGGATGTTGTGGCAGAGAGGTGTCGAGGGTGTTGGCAGACTCAGATCTTCGGTCGTCTTGATGGTGGTGGTGGTGGTGGCGAGACGAGCCCCTTCTTGTAGTATTCCGGTCTCTGTCCTGACGGGACGAATGGTCCATAGACCGACTCGTTTTCTGTTCGTGTGTGAGTGTGCGTGCGTGTGTATGTGTGTGTGTGTCACCCGAGCAAGAAAGGAAAGATGAGAGAGGGAAAAAACGAGACCTCTCACTGGAAGCAGAATCGGACACTTCTGTAGGGGGCGTTTGCTGTGATGTCGAATTTGAGTAATCGTGATGATATAAGACGCTATTTCGCCAATGGACACGACCACAGAACCAGCAGGGCCGATCACACACTTGAAGAAGAATGAAGAATGTGGAAGATAGGTGGGATCCGAGAGTAGGGGACAAACCAAGAGTCTATGCCAGTGGTTCAACACTTAGTAAGACCGCAGGAAACGCAACAACCAAGAATGATGAGTCGAGAACAAACGATGGACTTGGGCAATGTGTAGATGTTCGATTCCGGGCAATGTGACAATCCGGAGTATGGGAAGAGACAAAAAGGGGGGGTGTGGGTGGTGGTGGTGGTCGGAGCGACTCTCTTCAGAACTCGATCGATGCACACACACGCAGACGTACACGTACTCGCGCATACACTGGAACGATCCGAAGAGAGATGGAAAGCAGGCTGACACATGCAGTATGTGTGAGTGTGTGGTTTCCGGAAAGCAGGTCTAGTGACTACTAATATGTCTTTTTCGTCTTTGGTCCCAGATAGTCTCCTAGTGCCCGGTATGGTGAGGTGATGATGCCGAAGTGGCCCACGAGGAGCTTCGCTAGACCGCACCTCGTGTGTGTATCTCCAGAGACCGTATACAACAAAGTAGCCCTACCATACTAGTGAACCTGTCCTCGTGCACCAAGCCCTGAAAGGCGTAACTATTCTATTCTGAATACCGGGAAGAAGCGTCTCCGCTAGAAGGTGGCTTTCCTTTTCGCAGCTGCCCGGTTCACTGCCAATGCTCGCTCTCCTTGTGACTCCCTGTGCTACTACTGCCCTCCGATGCCCCAATGTAAGGGCATCGAAAAGAAAACCGACCCTCACACGCCACACCAACAATGGAGGCGGGTTTGCGGCCAGGCGGGGATGTCATCTTCCGATCGGATCATCAAAAAAGAATGGAGCTATGGTTTCATGTCGATCTAACGTGTGAAAGTACGAGGGATAGTGAGCACAGCAATAGCAAAAGGTTTTCGGTCTCTCAGCCTCAAACCACAGAGCCGCTCAGCAAACAATGGTGCTAGTGTCGCTGGGTAATGCGGTCTGAAAAAAGCCTGAGAGGAGTGGGACAATAGGCCAAGCAAGGCACAAGGTTGCTGGTGGGTGGCCAGCCACGTGCCGGACGCCGAGAGCATGGATCACGATTGCTCAGTAATAGCAAAATACTCCTTCCCAGAATGTCACGGTAGCCACGACAAGGTCAAGGTCGCTGGGCTCTGTCTGTTCAAGAAAAGATCATGGTGAACAAGACAGGACAACGGTTTGGGGGCCGAATTATTGCAATGGAAAGGGGAGCAGTGTAGTTGTCAGACTAGTATTTGTATGACTAGTGAAAATGCCGAGTTGGTACAAAGTCCAGAAGCAGAGTATGTCGTTTTCTCGCCGGTCAATCTACACCACTCAACTACTTCTCCTAATGGTTGGGACGAGTTTTGGGCAGAAGGCCACCCATGCAAGCCAGGTGGAAGATCGTGGCTGTCTGTACCATCATTGGGTCGATGGAGGAGGAGGTAGTCTACAATGATGAGCTAGCTAGGGTGGAGAATGGTTAGTAGTAGCGAGCTTTGGAAGGAACAATGGAAGCACCAAATTGACCGAAGTAACACACTGTTCGAAGCAAGCCGGGGCAAGGCTAGCGGTGCTAG
This sequence comes from Exophiala bonariae, assembly GCF_035927105.1. Taxonomy (NCBI): domain Eukaryota; kingdom Fungi; phylum Ascomycota; class Eurotiomycetes; order Chaetothyriales; family Herpotrichiellaceae; genus Exophiala; species Exophiala bonariae. Next base: position 2,554,572 of record NW_027042476.1, on the reverse strand, counting down.
GAGACGACCGGATGCCAAGCTTAGTAAGCGCAGATGGCCGACTATACCGAAGCTAGTCCTAAATCAGTGGGGTGCACAACCTCAGCCTCTCCGGATCTGAGGCTATGTCGCTGAGCCCGTGAGTGAGCATTGCGCCAGTGGCATATTGGTGATCTTGATAATCTCCCATTTCTGCCTGCTGCCACTTTCTGCCCTATATCTGGCCCCAGGCTGGGTCCATTCTGGCCCAAAATGACTTCTTATTGAACCAATACCTGCCAAGATGCTTACCACCTACCAGCCACATACTGTTTTTATTCGACGCTGGGGATCGAAGATTGCCGAAAACGTTACGCTTCCCCTTGAACCACATGGTCTGCCTTTCGGTGTGCGCGAGGTCCAGGGCATCAACCTTCCCCATTTGAGGCTGGCATGGCCCGAGTAGGATTGAGCTCAAGCTTCTCTTCCTCCCAAAGAATAGATTTCTCTCGCTGTCCACATCCAGATCTGTCTGTACCTGAAACGCCCATCTCCATTCCTGGAGGACGGCTAGCCTGATGGCGTCAAATTGCTGACTCTGCGGGTACACTTCTGTCCCAACGTAGAAAACACTTCTCCAGGCGAGATTCAGGTTGGGGTCCAATTCTCAGATACTGAAGGCTCTGCTGCCATGAACTTTAGGCCATGGCTGCGAGGCTGAAGCACCTGAATTACCACCTGAAAAGCTCTCAGCCCTAAGGCGTTTGATTTATCTTGGTCCCCCAGGCCGTTGTCGGTGGCCTTGGTTTCCGTATTGGTTTGTGTTAGAGAGCCCGCCATCGTCGTAGTTACCGCTGTAAGAGTATGGGTCACTGGTCGCCCAAGGTTCAGATGCGGAAACAAACGGCTGTGATGGACCGCCCCGATTTTGAGTACCATAGTTTCCACCAGATCCTCCATAGGATTGCTGGCTTCCACTGCTCCCACCACTATTCAGACCCGCCGAAGGACTGCTCCGTCCACTTCCGCCCCCTTGTAAGCGGGCACGAAGACGATCACGTGAGCCTAGGCCTCCTGCTTGGTTCGCAACTGGATTCGCAGTCTGATAACTTCCAGCTCGCTGACTTGGCAAGGGTCGGGCTGCCCCCAGTGTAGCACCATAAGGCGTCGTTTGTCCGCTACCACTAGACTGAGATTGTGATTGTGCCCGTAACGAGTCGTTGGACCGGAGTGATTGAGGTGTAGGTCTAGCTGCTCGGAGACTCTGTGGAGGTGGTGCACTCACAGCTGGGGCAGGATCCCACAGGTCGGAGAGCCCCCCTCCCCGTCCGCCGGATGGGCCTCGCGCGTGTGTATTTTGAGCCCCATACCCAGCACCGTACGCATTACCGTACTGGCCGTAAGACCCTTGTGGTTGTGGAGGGGGAGCAACCGGTCGTTTTGGGTCCGGAGGAAGCCACTCAGGAAGCGCTCTTTGTTTTTCGGTGTAATAGGCACGCAGTACGTTGGATATGTGTGAGCAATCTTCATTGTCTGGGTCGTCGTCCTCAGAGTCTTTCGTCAATGCCTTCCGAAGCGTCGCTATGCGAGAGGAAAAGGTGCTAGACCATGTCGAGCCCGATGGTTGTGGTGTTCCCCCGTGTGAGGATGGAGGGGCACTGGATGCGTTATTGTTGGAGGTGAAGTAGGAGAGGTAGGATGCCATGATGCCTGGTTGGGAGAGTCTGGTTCTGAAGATGATCGATATGCAGCTCAGTCTGAGACGGAGCAATTCAGGTAGATGAGTTCTCGAAATTTCGTCCCAGACTCATGCGCCGGTGACAGGATTGTGAGCATCTGGTGCCTCTCTGTAGATGAGCTGAAGTCTGGTGTTTCGAAATCCGGTGGGAGATTGAATCAGACTCGATCACTGCGGGTCACGTGTGTGGGGGACAATCATTAGTCATGCACGAGGCTGCACGAGGCTGCACGAGGCTGCACGAGGCTGTATGAGGCTGGAGCGAGACAAGGAATACTTCACTTCACCACTAAACCTATATTAATAAAAGCTTTGGAAATGTCCCCCACATTAAGTCAGGAAAATGTTCTTTAGGTGTGACCTGCTGCATTGTGGCCTCAATGTATAGTGGTTGGTGGGAGGGCCCTGCAGAATGGACGCTGGGAATTACAGCAGGTCATTTCCATCCCGCCTGATTGTGACTGCAGTCACTAAGGTGCTAAAATGCACATATGAGGAACCAATTTAATTTTTGACAATGTGCAGGCCTGAGTTCGATCCGTTATGCCGATATTATCTATCTGGTTGTTTTGCTATTCTCTTCTTCCCTTCAAAAATCTCTCTTCTAAACGAGTTCAATTGCTTATTAGATCCGACCTGACAGCAATATAACCTAATGTCTTGGTATGTTCTTTGGGAATTACCTATGAAGCCACTGAGTACAAAGACTCATCTTCAAGAGTTATAGAAAGAGCTACAGATAAATGCTACCCTTGACGCACTTGCGCGTCTTCGGCGTAGCAGAAGTAATTGATCACATTTAAATATCTACACTGTCACGCTTTCCATATTCCAGGCTATTACTATACATCAATATTGTCAATTATCTAATCGTACGGCACTCGTACTCATCCCTCATCTATTTGCCTCATTGCGCCATGACATCGACGTAACGACCTTTTGCTTTTTTCGTGCTTTTTGCTCCTTTACGGCCACCCGGTGGCCCAATGAGGTCATCAATGCTGCTGGCATTGCTCACTGCCGTTCCTGGGCGTGAGCCTGGCCTAGGTGGTGGTACAAGAGCAGCAAGACCAGGGTGGGATGTTGGAGCCAGCCCGAGTGGTGGTGTGCTTGCGGCACTTGGTGGGCCAGATAGACCAGCCGAGTAAGGTGCAGCTGGTACACCTATCATAGAACCACTAGCAGGGGTGCCCGCTCTGCTACCTGGCAAAGACGGAGATCCCATACTCACATTAGGTAAACTCGAACTGGTAACATGTCCAGACCCGACGGATTTAGGAGGTCCGCTAGAAGGTCCAGGTGTACCTCCCATTCTAGGCGGTGGAGGTGTTGCAGTCTTCACTCCTGCGTCTGGATTGTCTGGGTTCACCCATTTGCCAAGTTCCTTGTCGTAGTACAACTTCATCTTTGACTCGCCGAGATTAGCTCTGTACACTTTCGCATCTGCGGATTTGCTTGAACCCGAATCGAGGCCTTCGGGGGCTTTCTTTCCGCCCAGCCAGCCGCCAAACCACGACGAAGATCTCTTTGCTTGCATCTTTTCTTTCTCACGGTTCGCATCTGCTTCAGCTGCTGCGCGGAAAGCAGCATCCGCGGCGGCATCATTGGCACGCTTGCGATCGGCTTCATCGTCTTGGGAACCTCGGTGAGCTGTTGGCGTTGCTTGTGGAAAGTCATCATCATCATCGCCAATAAAAGACTTTTTCTTGGGCTTCGATTCCTCAGGTGATTCAGGTTCTGGTTCATATGGTATGTAGCCATTTTCAGCAGAGGCTTCGTACCCATATGACTGGGCGGGTGGAGCATAACCTGCATCAGCTACTTCGTCCTGTACCGGCGGAGTTTGCTCTAGAGGTGGTTCGGCATATTCATACTCACTATAACCGAATTGGCCATGCTGTTGGAACTGAGGGTTGTGTCCATACGCCAGAGAGACGGTGTCTTCAGCTGGTGGAGTTGGAGCATAAGGCTCATGATGCACCGGAGGAGCAATATCTTGGACAAGCTGAGTCACACTATTTGGCAAGTAAGAAGAACCTGGAGGGCTTTGTGGGTAGTTGGTAGGTGGGGAGGCTGCGGCAAGGGCCTGATATGGGTTTAGAGGTTGGACCATTTGGTTTTGTTGCAGCATATTGACGGGTTCGTACTGTCGGCTAGAGTTTAGATGTGACGTTGCTGGTGGAGATCTTTGCGAGTCCAAAGATGGTCGGCCTCGCGTCAGTTCAGAAGAAGAACGGGGAGAGTGAATTCCATTTGGCGCGTATCTGGATCCAGCAATGGTGTTGGAGACGGCTGGGGGCGATGCCAATGGGTACGATCCGTATAAATCAGACTGTGACCCAGTTCTGCTCAGAGAAGGTGTGCCGGATACGTTGGCAAATGGCCCTGCCTCAGCCGCATCTTTTCCGGATCCTTTGGATTCGGCATCGCTGTCGTCACCGGCAACAAAAGTGGTGAACTTGTTCCACACAGACCCAGAGACTTTCTCGAGGCTGGGCTTCCCGATCCAAGAAGCCGACCCTTGTATTGGAGTCTGCTTCAGTCGCGCAGACAAGTCGTCCAGCTGTGTCAGGAACAATGAATGATAGTAAGGAGATAGTTTGGTGCTCGACTTGAACATGGAAGCTATCGCCTCACAGTAAGCTTGGGCTTCTGATTTCATTCCATTTTCAGCAAGAATGCCTGCCTTCTGTAGCTTGAAGGCGGAGAGATGTGGCATGTTTACCGGCGTAGATCCACTGATAAGCACGTTGGTGGCGAACTCGTAAATCTCAGTGAGGATAACAGCCTCTTGATTGCGCATAAAGTCAGATGGCCGCGTCTTGTGATCGGCTCCAAGCAATACAATGTCAGCCTGAGCATCATCAATGCCGCCCATGATGACGGGTTTAGCAGGAGATCTCGAAAATAGATAACAAATGTGTGCAGCCTCGATGCGTTGATAGTCTTCGAGTAGTTTACCAAGGACTGCCAAAGCTTGGTGGTCACCAGGTGCCCGGTTGTTTAGGACGAGGCTGAGTGTCTCCTTCCAATGGTTCAGCCCATCAAGAGCATTCTTTGTCGGGCCTAAGCTATCCACCTTGCTTACCATTTGAAGTCCAGCACGGGCCGAGGGTGGGACAAGTTCATCGATACTCTCCTCAATATTGCCCCCAAAGATTTCATACAGAGCCGACAAGGATTCGGCGTTGGTTCCAATAGTTTTTACTTCTTGTCTGACAAACTCTCGGACGACTTGACTCCACACAGAGCGCTCCATCGTAGATGCTATGATCAACGCATGTGACCACAAGCGCGCGTCCATGGCATGAAATATTGCTGCCTGGCGATTACCTGCAAGAAGATGTTTGCGAAGGAGTTCTGCAGCCAGAGGATCGACCGAGTCTGAACGTGCATTGCCTCCTGATGGACGATATATTCCAGTGATCTGCTCATCGGTACGATATTTGCTAGCCGTTGTATCATCCACAGCGTGAACTTCTGGTGAAAGAATCACATTCACAGCATTCAGAGCAGGACCTTCCAAAGATCCATCATTCTCAACAAGGACACGAACAATCTTCCAGAGCAATAATTTCTCGTGGTGGCGCCTGTGAGAATCCATCGGCGACTGATGTGGGTCGTTTTCGGGTTGAGAAGATTCCAGCCCCGATATGTAGGAGGCCATCCAGGAAAGTAAATCCTTCTTCTTTGCCTTGCCACGCAAAGGGCCGGGAAAGCTGTTGATCAGCTCGTTCTGGGTTATGAGATCCTTCAATTGGCGGACGACAAATTCCCCTGGCATGGCCTTGATTTGAGGTCTTGCAACTCCCGTGGTATATCTTGGAACATGTTTAGGGAAGGAAGTCACCAACGTCCCGGCGAATCCAAAAGTTATCAAAGGGGCGCCTTTCCAGCGTTCCAAGGGATCAAACTGACTATCGTCGGCGGGCCGCACGAAATCCAGTTCTGTACCTAGACTTGAGGCGAACGATTTCGTTCTTGCTGGTGGATCTGATGCCAGTTGCGCGAAAGACTTGCTGGGTGAGGATTGGCCATAAGCCGAAGCTGGGCGGTTGGGATAATCGCTGATCAAGTTTTGAAACGAAGGTTGGGGGCGTTGCTTCGATGGGGACTGCGTCTGTGACCTGCGGGGAGGTGGAAGGGCTTCCACTGCTTGTCGCTTTGGAGGAGACGTCAACAGTGTTGATGACGAGAGATTAGCACCTTCGGGATTGATTGTAGATTGGGGAGTGAAATTCAGATTATGAGAACTCTGTCGACCAGCCATTCCGGGTCTTGGGATGCCAGTGATAGCGGGAGGAATGCCTGCATTGGTCTCATCTGTTGATCTTTTGTGAACTGCCAATGGGCTAGATGTACGAGGTTGGAAAGGCAGAACGTTGGATGGCGGTAAGGCATTTGGAGGTGGCTGAGAGACATATCGATTTATTGGCGGCGCTGCTGCCGGTGCTTGCGGAGTGGAAACTGGCTGTGAGGCATATCGGTTGCCTTGAGTTGACGATGATGGCTGGGTGGGCGGTGCTGGAGAATAACGAGGAGAAGGACCTGAGCGTGCACCAAGTTGAGCTGTTGGCGGCGCGGGAGAATAGCGGGCATTTGTGGTAGACGGTGATGGAAGAGGGGCCTGCAAAGAGATATTCGCATAAGGGTCGAGCCGCTCGGGGGGCTGCAACTGATACGCAGCATATGGATCTGATGCACGTGGTGGAGATGGTGGTTCTGCAACAGTGCCCTTGTAGGGTGGACTAGGTGGTGGAAGCTGTGGAGGTTGTACGACGGTTTGCTGAGGAGTATAGCGGCCTTGATTACTCACGGGTCGCGGTCTCGAAACGGCCGGCAGCTCCTCGAAAAAGCTTCCTGATCCCGTCGTTTTATGCGTAACAGGTGGTTTCGATGGAGGTGTAAAGGCTGACACACTTCGGGAGACAACAGGTGCTGCAGAGGTGGATGAGGGAGGATGAGCCGTTGAGTTTTGTTGATAGGGCGGATTGAAAGGAGACTGGAGTGGTTTTTCAGATAAGCTACTACTTCGAGGCGGAGGTGGAAGTGTCTTGTTGGTTTGAACAGCATGTGGAGCTGCTGCCCGTTTCCTAGATTTTGTGATATCTACGGGGAGATCGTACGGTGACTTGTACCCATCTTTTGACTGGTCAACAAAGCTCTTCATTGGTTGTGGTGCTGCTGGTCTTTGTTGGCCTTGGGCGCCGAATAGCGCATGTTGGGGAAGACCGGGACGAATCAGGCCCAAATTGTTGTGTGTTGTAGGATCGGGCGACATGTGTAGCATATCGGCAACCAGGGGTTGATGTGGCGCGTATGGATTGAAGGAATTCTGTCGACGCGGAGAAGATTGATGGGCTTGGGTGGCATTCGCTGAGGTCGGCTGGTCTTCTGGTACTGTTGTCAGTCCATCGCGCCGAAGAGAAGCCATGAATGATGAGGGCGACCCAGGTTCGGAATCAGGCAGAAGATCGTCAGCATCCTCAACGAGAAATTCGTCATCCTCAAGTGCAGCTGCCCACATTGCATCGACCTCCTCTGTCGCGGGAGGCTGAGAGACAAGACTTTCGTCCGCTGGTTCATTATGGAGTTGCTCGAAGAAAGACGTCTCGGTATTCTCCAGAATTGCTGGGGAGTCTAATCTAGCAGGCCTCTCGAAATCCAGGGCATCCAAGACTTGGGCAGTAGATTTCCTTTCCAGCGGTTTGCGTTGTGTTGAATTGGAGGTCAGATTATTTAGACCAGAGAAGAATCCATCTTCAATTCCGGTTTCGTCTTGAGGGGCCTCAGAACTCCAAGGGTTTGATTCCACGTTTGCTTCCACCTCTTTATCTTTACTATCATTGGTCTGGATAAGAGGAATCCCTTCATCAAAGCGCTCTGCTAGCTCAGTGTCTGGGTCCGACTGTTCCGATATTGTCCAGGGGGGTTGTTCTTGAACCAAGTCCTGCTCTTCCTGAAGCAGCCATGGAGTCTGCTGGGGCTCTATAGTATACGCATCGTCTTGGATAGGTTTTGTCAAGATATCTGTCTCTTCATGTTCTGCTTGTCTGTTCTCAGACACGCCAGGAAAAGCGCTCCCGAGAGAGGGCTCAGTAGGTGTTGGCAATCCGAAGTCTGGGAAAGTGGTCGATCGATTTACAGTCTGGAGAATCTGGGTAGAATCCATCCGTTTAATCCCCCAGGCAGGGTCCAGTCGCTCATCGTCATCATCCGACGGGAGTTCATCGCCTGCCCCGCCGTTCGAGGGGGGCTCTGAGGTCCATAAAGGGGCTGTATTTGCTGAGGTTATGGAATCCTGCTCTTGAAAGAAGACTTCATCTTGTGGTTGCGATTGCACATCAGACGAGATTGGTAGAGAATCTAAGTTTCTGGGAAATGGCGGCGTTATTCCCATCGTCGGCGCTCCAGTATCGACAGGCGAAGAGTCTGGAATCTCATCGAGATCATCTGGTCTCATGGCCGGAAACCAATGACCGAGCTTTTCGTTGGAAGAGGCGACAATGCGTGGGTGGCTGTGCGAAGGCTCCAAGGTAGTAGCCATGTCCGGGCCAAACAACAAAAGGTACTAAAAAGATGAATCAGCACAGATACCATAGGTGCGATTCCAGGACAAAGGGGCATCACATCACGTACATGTACAGGAAAGAATTGCGAGTGCAATGGTGCTAATCAGTAATACAACGCATGCATATCGACGAGGACAAGTCGATCCACAATCAAAAGGTTGAAGACAAACCGGACAGTGGTGGTTGTGATGCAGCTGATGATGGGAGTGAGTGAGTGATGAGATGAGATAGGATGCAGTGCCTGCGGTCGTGATGCAGCATTGGAGTTGGCTCGGAACTGCGTGTCCGTAGTCGGATAAATCAAATCATGCAAAGGGCCAAGTTGTTCATCTACTCGTAGGCGCAGGCATAAAGATACCTAAACTGTACCCAGGCTCTAGCGGCCCAAGCGTGTTTGTTGACCCGTGAAGAGCTTCAGGCGGCAGCGGGCGCTAAGGTGAGAAAGAGGCAGAGCTAGATACATTGGGCATTAGCCCAACACTAAATCATTAATGCCCGGGTCAACCCTATCTAGCTCTAGTTGCCGCCAGCCACCGCCTAAGTTGCCCCTACGAGATCTTTGCACATGGTGGCTTCCCCCGGACCAAGTCATCTTCTTCAGGTTCCAGGATTATATTGAGCAACTTGTAAGGCATCTATCATAATAATACATTCTTCTTATTTCTCGAGCCTATAACCTAGCAATCACCCTATGTCTATGTCCTTCCCCCAGCTATATACCATCTCGAACCTATATTGACCGTTGCTCTGCCTATCGCGAAACCTCGAATAACATGATACTCCCTTTGTCCTTGTGATCCGCAGGGGCCATTCCGCAACGCAGAACATGTGCATCACACAGCATGTCTTCCACAAATCCCCCATATATGCCTGGTCGGGTAGACTCGGACTCCGAAGATGACCTCGACCTAGACGAACTCGACCCTATCGTCGAACAGAGAAACCCTTCTGCACGCTCAGGCGCACGGCCTGGAAATCCCTCCTCCAACATCCCCCTCCACAAATTACAGCAGTTTGGTGGAGCTCGACTATGGCGCTCCGCGGGAAAAAGAGACAACTCGAGTTATGCTGATCCCGATGAAGATACAGAAGGCCTCTTGGGTGGTTGGCCGGGCCAGTCTCGCGAAAACGGCCACCTGCGCCAATGGTCGGAGGATCCAGTCGGTTGGAACGTGAGGCAGAACAGGACATCAGATAAAGATCACGGACGAAACACGCCATCACAGCCTCGAGAAACAGCCTCGAGACGTTCAAGTTTTCGCCAAAGCATGCAATTATCTGATTTTGTCCGACAAGAGCTTGCCGATATGCGTGAAGACCAGGACGTTGACAGCAAGGAGTCCCGCGAAATCAACGTTGGCCAGGCCCAGTCGAGTCGCTATCCAACTAACGTCGTCTCCAACGCTAAATACACCGCTTGGTCTTTCCTGCCTAGGACGTTGTACAACGAATTTTCTTTCTTTCTGAACATCTACTTTCTCCTGGTCGCCCTTTCGCAGATTATACCATTCTTGCGCATCGGATATATGTCCACTTATATTGTACCACTAGCCTGTGTTCTGGCCATTTCCATTGGGAAAGAGGCCCTTGATGATATTACGAGGCGACGACGAGACGCCGAGGCGAACTCGGAACCTTTCACCGTGCTGTCATTTGCCGATTCCACAAGGTCTCGTCAATTGGACGCTAGAAACGGTGTTCTTGAGGTTGAAAAAAGAGCACGGGACATCAGAGTTGGTGATATCTTGAAGTTAGAGAAAAATCAACGGGTTCCTGCAGATGTTGTGATACTGCAAAGCCATCTCAGCGAACTGCTCTCGGATCCTGCAACAAGTTCACCCGGCGATGTCGAGACCATGGCAGCTCCACAAACGAGTGTGGAGACTTTTATCCGAACAGATCAACTTGACGGAGAAACCGACTGGAAATTGCGACTTCCCAGTCCCCTGAGTCAGAGGTTGAGATTGGCTGATCTGCGACAAATTCGAATAACAGCGGGCGCCCCCGACAAGAACGTCAATGCATTCGTCGGAACTCTTGAGCTTCAAGGAAGCCCCACTGCTGCATACGATCCACCTGTTGGCGAGCAGGACTCTTCGTTAGAGATTTCAACTCGAGTTAATGAGACAGGAGATGTCCCAAGCACTGCTCGTTCCGCTCCGCTCACCATCGACAATACTGCTTGGGCCAATACAGTCCTAGCTTCTAGCACAACCACTTACTGTGCAGTCATATACACTGGTCGGCAGACACGGTCGGCCCTTTCTACATCGCCATCAAGGTCGAAAACTGGGTTGCTGGAACTCGAGGTCAACAATTTGACCAAGATACTGTGTATCATGACGCTCAGCTTATCGATCATTCTTGTTGCACTGGAAGGGTTTGAACCATCAAATCAAAAACGATGGTATGTGGCCATCATGATATACCTGATTCTGTTTTCGACAATCATCCCCATCAGCTTGCGGGTGAATCTGGACATGGGCAAAACAGTCTATGCATACTTTATCGAACACGATCGTGGCATTCCAGACACCGTCGTGCGTACCAGTACCATTCCGGAAGATTTGGGTCGAATCGAGTATCTTCTATCCGACAAAACCGGTACCCTCACCCAAAACGAGATGCAATTGAGGAAAATACACGTCGGTACTGTAGCATATGCGGGTGAGGCTCTTGAGGAAGTCGCGGCCTATGTTGGCCAGTCCTTTGCAACAACAGAATCTGCTGCTTCGACTCGAGGTTCAGAATTGGGAGCAACCACCAAGACCCGCAGAGAGATAGGGATACGCGTGCGTGACCTGGTTCTGGCACTTGCTCTGTGTCACAATGTTACGCCGACCACTGATGAGATCGACGGAAAGAAAGTGGTATCATATCAAGCATCCTCGCCTGATGAAATAGCCATTGTTGAATTTACCGAGAGTGTTGGCCTTCGACTCCTTCAACGCGATCGCGAAACAATTGTCCTTCAATCGGTAGCCACGAATAAAATCGTCATCAGAGCGGAGATCAAGGATATTTTCCCATTCACATCAGAAAGCAAACGCATGGGTATCGTTTTACAGATACATTCTGAAGTCCCCGGGCTGCCTTTTGCCAATGAACTGTGGTTTTTTCAAAAAGGTGCAGACACAGTCATGTCATCGATTGTTGCTGCCAACGATTGGCTGGATGAGGAAACCTCCAATATGGCTCGCGAAGGTCTCAGAACTCTTGTTGTCGGCAGGAAAAAGCTCTCTCCTGCGCAGTACGCCGCGTTCTCCTCGGACTATGACGAAGCCGCTCTTGCCCTACACGGACGTGATATGGGCATAGCAGCAGTTATCAAGTCGCATCTTGAGCGTGATTTAGAACTTCTTGGCGTTACAGGCGTGGAAGATCGTCTACAAAAGGATGTCAAGCCCTCTCTGGAATTACTTCGTAACGCTGGTGTCAAAATTTGGATGTTGACTGGTGACAAGATCGAAACTGCACGCTGTGTTGCTGTCTCGGCGAGGCTTGTGGCACGTGGTCAGCACATTCAAACCATGGCGAAAATCAAGACCAAGTCTCAAGGCCAAGATGCGCTTGATGCCATGCGGAGCCAGACAGAGTCGTGCCTTCTGATAGACGGAGAGTCTCTAGCATTAATGCTGAGCCAATTCCGTCAAGATTTCATCAAACTTGCAGTCCTGCTTCCTGCGGTAATCGCTTGTCGTTGTTCTCCTACTCAAAAAGCTGAAGTTGCACTATTGATCCGACAGCATACCAAAAAGCGTGTCTGTTGTATTGGAGATGGTGGCAACGATGTAAGTATGATCCAAGCAGCAGATGTGGGCATTGGTATTGTGGGCAAAGAAGGACGTCAAGCATCCCTCGCTGCAGATTACAGTGTCACGCAATTTTGCCATCTTACCAAACTTTTAGTGTGGCATGGTCGGAACAGCTACAAGCGATCAGCAAAACTGGCTCAATTCGTTATGCATCGTGGCTTGATTATCAGCGTTTGCCAAACGATGTACAATATCGCAGGACACTTTGACCCCAAGGGCCTGTTCAAAGATTGGCTCTTGGTTGGCTATGCGACTGTATACACCATGGCACCAGTTTTCTCACTTGTCTTTGATCGAGATGTGGATGAACAAGTAGCCAACCTCTATCCTGAGCTCTACAAAGAGCTCAAGTCTGGTGAAAGCTTGAGTTACAAAACTTTCTTCACTTGGGTTCTGGTATCGGTCTATCAAGGAGTGGTCATACAAGGGTTAACCCAGATCCTAGTTGGGGAGGTTGACGGACCACGAATGCTGAGTGTCAGCTTCACCGTACTAGTATTGAACGAACTGATCATGGTCGCGGTGGCTGTTACCACATGGCATCCGATCATGATCGCTTGTATCTTGGGTACTGCAATCATTTATGCGGCAAGTGTTCCATTTCTTGGTGGTTATTTCGATCTCAAGTACGTGGTCAGCTGGAGTTGGGTTTGGAGAGTGGCTGCTGTGGGAGCGATCAGCCTTATTCCTGTGTGGGGAGGGAAAGTCATTCGTCGAATGTGGAAACCGCCGAATTATCGCAAGGTACAAGGTATATAGTCTATGTATCTGTGTAGGATGCGGGAATTCATCATTGTAGAGGAGACAACATTTTTTGCAACTACAAGAGTGCAACATCGAGACACTGAGGTAGCTACTGCTTACACCCGGATCTCATGCCCCTGAAATCTTAGCCCGAGGCTGAAGCCGCCAGAAAGATTGCACGTGATGGTCGATTCTCCAAATTCCACCTCCACATCATCATGCCTCCTCTTCGTCCTTCTTGCGAATGCCAGCAACATACCCATGCACACACACAATCAAGCAGCGTTCAAACAAGCAATATAGTGACAACAGACAACATCATGAGTCGTTGTGGTATCTCTCATCTTGGCCAGGAGGTCAGGTGAGACCTAAAACCGTCCTACATACCATGCGGACTGGCATTGCAAAGCAGTCATTGATTGTTGAAAGTGCATTTCGGAATTCCACATCCCCTTCGACACTCTGCGTACGCGCGTGTGAAAAGCAAGAAGATTGAGAAATAAAATAACCGAAAACTACAAATCACCCAGGAGCCAGTGTCTCCCCCCCACATCTGACATCGAAGACTCAATTTCATATACACCTCATTCCAACGATCCACCGACCCTACCACCCACCCAACCATACCGCCATTCCCATCGAAACAACACATGAAAAGACCAGCATAACCTCACGCACCTCACCAAAGAGCCACAACAAAAAAGCGCGAGCCATCATGGCAAACGCCAACCCAGACACACTGTCGGACCCCAATGCGACGCTCTTCAACATGTCCTGCTTCGACCTGCTACTGATCGAGCTAGTGCCACTCGCCGAGCGAATGGCTCGCTCGTACGAAGCATCGCTCGACCGTCCCTCCGCTACATCTCCACCCACAAGCAACAGCGGCAGCAGCGCAACCGCCGCCGCGGGTAGCAGAAGAGCCACGGCGAGCAATGCAAGTGCAGCAGGAGGAAGCGTCAAGAATATAGTAGGAGGAGGAGGAGGAGGAGGAGGAGGAGGGAGCACCCCGTCCGACGCCGCCACACCGACAAGCAACACCACGGCGGGGGCCGGCAATTCCAACTCGCCCGGCAGCGGGAGCAACAGCAACACCACGGCCATCAATCCCGCAGGAGGCAACCTCAATCCCGCCGCCTCCGCCGCCAATGGGCCTGCGTCAGTAACAGCGACGACGCAAAACGCAGCGTTGGTCCCCTCGCTCGCCGCGGACGGACTGCCCGAGACCGAGATATTCCGCGACAGCGTGTACGTGCGGCTGGAACGGCTGGGGTTCCGCGTAGGCCAGGGATTGTGTGAGCGGTTCTCGCGCGACCGGCCGCGCTTTACGGACCAGCTCGACGTAATCAAATTCATCTGCAAGGACCTGTGGACCGTCGTGTTCAAGAAGCAGATCGATAATCTGAAGACGAATCATCGGGTATGTCTTTCTTTTCCCGATTGCTCTGCACGCGTTCCGTTCTACTGGGCAACGAGAGTTGGTTACTAATCGTGGGGTTTTCTTGAGCAGGGCGTGTTTGTTCTTACCGACAGTAAATTTCGGCCATTCTCGAGGATGAGCATGACCAGTAATGCTGAGGCTATTGCTCGGGCGCAAGCTCATCTTTACTTTCCTTGTGGTATCATCAGAGGAGTACTGTCAAGTCTGGGCATCAAGGCTACAGTTCAAGCAGAAACGAACGAACTACCCTCGGCGACTTTCCAAATCAAAACTTCTCAAGCAAAGACATAGAATTACATGAGACAAGTAAAGAAGAATGCGTTGTCACATGATTTCATTTCTGGTTTAGGCTTCTCGAGGATACCTGGCAATGCTTCGGAAGCCTCGAAAACTTCCCAACCAATGGCAAAATATCTTTTCTAAAAGGTTTTTGCAGTGAAGGGCTGAATTGCTTGGGATCCAGCTCACGAAAGAACTGGACGTTCATGAAATGTTCATAACCTGCTCCGACATCTTTGTCAGTTTCCATGGCGGCTAGTTTGTATTTGGAATGGCATGGCATGGCTGGCAGGCGGGCTCGCTCATTCTGTTGTCAGAAGTTGCTCACATCCTACCTGCAGCGAGACGTTAGGCAATGGATAAAGGGAAAGGACAAGACAACGGAACCTACTTGGGAGGATTCTTGATGAAGCTGACACCAGTCTCGATGTTGGTCTTGAGGCCCTTGACTGCTTCGTCCAAGAGCTTCTTCTCATAGTCGTTCGCACCGCTTAGGATGTTGATGGCCTTTTCAGCTCCGCTGGGCTATTTCGGGATTAGTATTGAGGAAAGGGATTGCAGGAGTGTACTTACGCCGAGTTCGACGGGAACAGAGAAGAAATCGGTGCCAGTAATCTTTTGGATCTCATCACCACCTTCAACGCCAGGGAGATAGACAAAGGTTGGCTCAACAATACCCTTCTCACCCTTTGCAGCCTTGAGAAGTGCCTCGGTGAATCTGAAACCAGCATATGCCATGGATAGAGTTGCAGAACCAAGACCATCCTTGGCTTTGACTACCTCATCACCACCGAATTGGACACGGTTGACCAATGCATCAAGCTTATCTTCAGGGATCTTGACGGAAGGTTTGGCTTGGCTGAAGAGAGGAACGATGGTATTGCCGGAGTGGCCACCAACCACGGGGATGGTAAGCTTGCGAGGATCCTTCTCGCCGGTAATGCCAGCAACGAAGGTCTCAGCACGAACAACATCGAGAGTGGTGACACCGAAAAGCTTCTTGGGGTCAAAGACACCAGCTTCTTTCAGGACTTCGGCGGCAATAGGGACTGTGGAATTGACGGGGTTTGAGATGATAGCAATGCTGGCTTTGGGAGCATATTTTGCAATGGCAACCACAAGATCCTTGACGATGCCTGCGTTGATCTTGAAGAGATCATCTCGGGTCATGCCAGGTTTGCCTTAAAGAATCAGAATCAGTGATGCTCTCTCCATACGCATCTAGGTCATGGGAAAAGGTTATATCACATACGAGGAACACCAGCGGGGATAATGACGATATCTGCACCAGTCAAAGCCTTCTTCTTGGCCTCCTCAGTCTCTGCTTGTTCGCCTTTGAAGTCACCCTTGGCGGCAACTTGGCCATCGATGACCTGCAAAGAGTCAGATTAGGGATGTAAGGGTCATTCATCCTTTCGGACGAGAGGAAAGGACGAGAGGAAGTTGCGTACAGCGGGCGAGGCAATGTGTGACAGATCGGCGGCAACACCAGGAGTGTTGACCACATCAAACAGGGAGAGCTCGTCCACGAGTGGAGAGATCTTCAAGAGTAACGACAATGGCTGTGGAACAAGTCAGTGAGCTTTCAAGACGCGAGATCATTGTTGACTGTCGTCTTACCTGACCAATGCCACCAGCGGCGCCGAGAACAACTGCTTTGACCATTGTTGCTGAGAGTGAGGGGTAAATCCGCGTGAACTATGAAGCATGTCAACAGGTGCGTGGGGCTAGATGTGCGCGATATATAGACTTACAGTATCAGTGTCAGATAAAGAGCAATAGAAGAATGGATTGAGTATGAACAAGTCAGGAAGATGAAGACAAGGTCAACAGAAGGAAAGCGGTCTGACTTTTTTGGGGAAGATACAGATGAGAACTTGACGTGGAAGCTGTTGAGGGAGAAGGTGCCAAGCTTGTATCATAATTGACTGCATTGAAACGCCATTCACGGTCGGAGGAGGAAGGAGCGATCAACATGCCCCGCGTTGAACCCTGGCGACTGGCGGCTTCCCTTTCCCAAGTCCGCATCCCCGGTTTAGTCCTAGTCTGGTCCCAGAGTAGGGTGTTCACGGCTTCAACGACTTGCCAACGCCACTCTTCCTACTAGTATTACGATTCATTCAAGACTCTTGTTTGCGTGAATAACGAGAATTGTTCGGGTCAGGCTGAACACCATGCATCATCGAGGGGTTCATACCCAAGGGCAAAACTCCGTACTATGGAGTGTTCGGTCCTCGTAAACGTTCTTGGGCATTTGAGGGCATTCTTGTTTTCATCGCTGCATAGTACTATCGGAAGTAGCTCTTTCGGATGGGTTTCTGAAGTGATTCTTGTGCCACATGCCGACTTTGCTTTGCCCCTATCTCTCAACACGCCGAACTTGTGTCGCCTTGCGTTTCTTGAACACCCGACTGATGGATCAAATAACCATCATGAAACCCGAACCGGGGCTTTGGTAGGAACAAACCCAGTCCCCGCGAGTTTTCCTGTGATATCATATGTATTGGTTTGTCGAAGTTGAACTTGGAGAATGGCTGCACTATGGTTGCAGAACATAATCTATGCCTCCGTCTTCGAGGCCTTCTTTCCGCGGCTCTTCTTCTCTGGGGCATCCTTCTTGGGTTGCTGCGACTTCTTGAGAGCACTGGCTCGGGCAACGGCGTCCTTGTTCAAATCACTGCGGTACGATCCCTTGCCCACGGCACCTGCGACACTGGCGTAGGTTCTGTAGAAATCATCAGCATATGTGAGTTTGACATTTCCGGAGATTTGTACGCACCGGCGATTCGTCGTGCCCTTTTTATAGGCATGTGTGTTGCTGGAAGAAGCAGGCTTGTTGTGAGAGTTGGACTTCTTGGTCTGTAATGTAACACCACCCTTCTCGTTGAGATGAAGAGCAACGGCCTTGTTGTTCACGAAACCAGCATGCTTTCTCGAGTGTTTGTTGGTCAAGTTGAAGGGGTCGCGAGAGAATTGGACGCCGCCGGCCGACTTGCGCTTGACGAGGAAAGCATTGTTGTTACCTGCAGAACCCTGGGTTTTAGTTTCGATCTTACCCACCAAATCGGGGGTCAAAACTTACGGACAACCTCCCAGATGAGATCTCCGGACACGTTGGAAGGAGCAGACATGGCGTGAGTGTGTATAAGGGTCGAATGCTGTCGTTGAACTTTTGCAGGTGAAATTGTTCAATGTTCTTGTGCGCAGTTGTTTCGACGGGCTTGGCGATTGGACCAGAATTCCCATTGGTGGCCTCCTTGTGTCTGACGGGAGATTGCACTTGGTGCATTTGTGCTTCGACAATGACGCTTGAGGTTATTCTACTCTAACGTAGACCCAGTGTCCGGCTAATCCCGTGGCCCTCCGCTCGCAGGCTGACGACAACCGCTTGGGCCAGCATTGGCGTTCTCCCTGCTTCTTTGGACAACCCTCATCACAACCACTGCTGGTTTATCACTCACCAGCTTCCTTCGTGGAGCGTGACAGATACCTCTACATATACTATGGGCACAGGAATCTAGTACCAATCGCCAGAACTACGTGACACTTCCTCTCTCTATAAGCCCATAGCCCGCAACCCACCATGGCGTATCTCCTCTACTCCATCTTCTTTCTCTCCGTCATCGTCGGAACAGGTAGGCAACCACTGCTATTGAGTTCTTCATCATGAGTCTCTGCATATGCTAACAAGCCTTCTTTCCCTGTCCTCTGCAGCCCTCTATTTCACCCGAGAGCGCTGGATGCAGTACATGCCCGACCGAGTACAAGATGTCGTCTACTCCCGACTCCCGACATCTTTCATGGGTGATGTCGAGTCCGGCTTCACGTCCAACGACTTCGACCTGGCAGGCAACGTTATGGAGGGGGACTCGCGATCGGGACTAGATCCAAAATCCAAGCGCGACATTCAACGACTGATGAAGATCCGTGGCATCAACTTTGACGAGGCCAGACGTGTATATATGGAACAGCGATTCAAGAAGGCCGGTATTGGAGAGGATGGGATACCAAAAGATCCAAAATTTGTGTCGTTTTCCTGAGACACTTGGGTTGAGAGAATCGCCTTGTCGAGGAAAGATCGATGCGAAAGTTCTTGTGAGCGCTGTGTTCGGGGGGTTTCTGGTTTCTAAGGTCTATTTCTTGTCCCATTTTGAAAGTTAATGGCTGTTAATACCAGCGTACACTGGTGTCGAAATGCAGAATATCTTTCTTTCCTCCCCAACAAGTTTCTCAAGGCATGTTCATTCTGATAATGCGGGGGTGACAAGATGTTTTGCTTCACGAAAATGACGAGACGGACCGACATATTGGGTGGAAAGGGTCTTGAAACTCGTTTGCAATCGCTAATGTCCTGTTACTGCGAATCTACCAATCTCAAGGGTGGACGAGCCACCGGAGCGAGCAATTATTGTCACCTTGGTCGGACCCGGATGTTTGGTTGCCCACCACCGATATTACTGGTTCGAAACCACTATCTCGGAAGTGATCAATGCTGTTGAGCCGGGAATGAATGATAGTGAAACAAGAGGCAATGTGGTGGCGCGGTCACTATTTATATTGCTGGTGGATAATGGTGATGGACTGTACCAAGCAGCCTGCTCCCGGGGCCACGCGGATTGCTGCGAGGATAGACACATACAGTATCGCGCGTGTTGGACTTGCGTCACTATCTATAGACGATGACATGTATCTTCGGATCATGTTCGGTCGCCGGCCTCTGAGCGTTTACTACGGCATCTGGAAGATAAATCAATAAAAGGCAAATACGATATATACTTGACCTCTAGGAGCACGCTTGGGTCAGCAGAATGCATTGCTTTCGTTGATGTATGCCGGTGCAGAGACCTTCGCGCCACGTGGGGCTCAAACTATCGTGTGCAAGTTGGACTCGATTGATTTTTTTCTAAATACCAGATAGTGTTCAACGAGCGACTATGGTCGTAGAGTAGCGACCCTCTGCATAATTATCCAAAGTCGAATGCCTTGGCCCCATACTAATTAATGTTAACTCCGGCCTGTCAATCCACACTGAATGCTAGGTAAGTTGCGATTTCACTGAGATTTCTTGTTGTCGTAGGTACGATCGTCCTTCCCTTCAACTTCTTGTTGAATCTTCTCCATCTCCTTGGTCTGTCGCTCCCACTCTTTCTGTCCCATTTTCGCATCTCTTCGGAAAAGTTCTTCGTTGGGCTTTCGATAACTTCCACCCAGCCTGTCCCATAGCGTAGTGAATTGTCCGTAATTGAAGTTAAAGTACAAATGATGCATGGTGTGGCAAGCTGCACCATTTATGAAAGGCGAGTTGGCGTAATATTCACCGTCGTGGATGAAAATGGTCCAGATGTTGATGAAAACGAATAGAGCAATGTAGGCAAACTTCTGCAGCGGGAACAAGAATGGGAAGAGATGGTATGGAATTGACTGAGAGAATCCATCAAGCGGATGAAAAGCATGCGACGCAAAAGGCGTGGGCATAATCCATTTGTGGTGGGCTTTATGAAGGTGTTTGTAGACTGTAGGATGATGCAACCCGCGGTGAATCCAGTAGATCAGAAAATCGGTGAACAGGACGAAGAATGGGAACTGAATAAAGTTGTATGCCGCGAAAGGGGCCTCGGAGGTCGTGTCGTAGAGTTTGGCATATCCGCGGACTTCGGCCAACATACAAGCAGCAGTGAGGAGAGACATGCCAGGGAGGGCGTTGACGGCTTGAGCAATCTCCAGGCGGACCTGATTCTTGAGATACTTTGGGTGGTTGACAGTGTCCTTGTCAAAGATGAAGACGTAGGAGAGTCCGGCACAGATGAAATAAAGTAGAGCACCAAACAGCCTGCAAAATTGGTAAGTGACAGAGTTTCGACGATGGAAAAAGACGTAAGCGTACCATACTATGAGGAAAAGGCTGACGCCCTGCCTGTATATGTTGTCGCGTGGCAATGAGCTACTATAGGCCCAATGTGTTGGCTCCAAATTGATGATTTGAGAAGCGGGCTCAAAGATATATTTGTACTGAGGTGATGGACTGGCACCCTCTCTGACACTCGAGAAGGTAGAAGAGGTGATGTTGTTAAACTTCTGCGAGATGTATTCTGAGGGACTGGCCGGGAAAAGTGTCGAGTATAAACGGTCAAGGACGAGAGTGTCAACGATTTCGAGGACGATGTCCATGGTGGCTAGGTTACGGCGCTTGCCCGGTGTCGAAGGAGGAACTCGCTTGTACGGTCTTTCTGTATTCCAGGAATGAGGTCTAGGCGATAGCAAGAGACCTAGGAAACGGACTGTGTGTTGTTTTGCATTGAGTGGTCCATGGCAAAAGAATTCATTGAGGAAGGATTCAAACGCGGTAAATGAGGAGCTGGTGGTGGTGGCGTGAAAATGGGAATGGGACTTCCGACGCCCGACCGATAACGGGCATCTGAATAAAATAAATTGGTGCCCCCAGAGAACAGGCGATGAGTGGCCTGAGAGATGGCATTCCCCACTCCAGTACTGAGGAAAGCCCACCTAACTGAGCCGCCAAAGCCGGTCATTGGGCTTGCTCCCAGGCGGTGATGACCAAATGCCCGCTCATTCCATGCCCCGAAATGCCGGCTAATTCCCATTCCACGGGCACAGGCCACTAATTCATGCCCCTGAAGCTATAGATGCTGAACATCAGCTGCCAACATGCAGGGCAGCTTCCCCACTCTCACCGTCATGTCACGTGTAAACACGTGATTCAGTATGAAATTCCGAGATGTCGCTGCCGTCATGACTCGAGTGTTGAAACTGCGACGCAGCAATTCATCAGGCCGAAGGTACAAATCACTCCTCCCGGCCTATAGGACACCGATTGCCATCGTGTAGTCCCTATCCATATCGCATCATGTCATTTTGAACTCGAATTCTTCCTCGACATGATACTCGATCTTGGAACATCAACTTACAGTCGCTACTCCGTCCCGCATCTTCCTAGCCCTTGATTCGCAGTGCCTGCACATGACGCCTTCCAATAACCATGGCATTTCTCCAGCCACTGTCGAAGCCATTGCGGGTTTGTCGGCCGGCTTGAGCTCCACTGTCATTGTCCATCCTCTAGATATCATCAAGACTAGATTACAGGGTAGGTACTCAATCGCGGTCGATTATCGGGGCATAATTCAGAAGAACTAACTTGCCCACAGTCGACAGCACTTCTCATCCATTCCTCAACTCATCCCGATCCGTCTTCCGTGACATATTGCGGAATGAAGGGCCAACTCGAATTGCTGCTCTCTATCGTGGCTTGACACCTAACCTGGTGGGCAACTCTGCTGGTTGGGGTTTATACTTCCTCTGGTATAGCCAGGCACAAGATCTGATCAGGAATGTCCGGAGTTATGAGCCAGGTCACCAATTGACTTCATTTGATTACCTCTGTGCATCGTCCCTCTCGGGGGTCCTGTCTGCCATCCTCACAAATCCGATTTGGGTCATCAAGACTCGAATGCTCACAACGTCAGTGTCTCAAGCAGGCGCATACTCTGGCATGGTTTCCGGTCTTCACTCTATATACAAAACAGAAGGCACCCGCGGTCTGTTTCATGGCCTAACTCCTACTCTCGTTGGAGTCAGTCACGGTTCATTGTATTTTATGGCCTACGAGAAGCTTAAACAATGGCGCCGAACATCAAGGAAGGATGGGAAACTTTCCAATGTTGATACTCTGATAACCTCGTCGTTATCCAAAGTGTTTGCAGGTCTCATCACCTATCCTCATCAACTGGTTCGTGCCCGACTACAGACTTATGACCCAAGTGCCACAGTCCAGAAGCGAGGTCCAGGTGTCATCAATTTGATTCGAATGGTATGGCGGAATGAAGGTTTTGTCGGGTTTTACAAAGGACTGTTCCCCAATCTTCTCCGTGTGGTCCCAAGCACATGCGTCACCTTCCTGGTATATGAAAATGTACGATGGAGTCTACCAAGATTAATTGGTGACGATGACGGCCACCACTTGGAAAACATCTCGAATGCAGCGCCATCAAACAAGGTGGAGAAGAAGGGCCCCTTATAGCAGGGATCCAAGTACAGACTAGATTCCTACTGATAGCTCGAGAAACGAGCTACATCTGGACCTAATCTACAGCACGCCGTCACTTTGAGTGTGCGAAGCTGATAATATATCTCAATCCCCCGAGGATTTTGCCTCTTGATGGATAGCAGGATATGTCTCTGGGGTGTACGGAGCATCACTCGTCGTGTCCCCATGACAGTCTTCGAGCATTTCCCTTCGGTCTGTGCCTCGTGCACTCTACTGAAAGACCTCAGGAGGTAACCCTATGATGGATATATCTCACAATGACAACCCGATTTCTCTTCAACTCCGTTCAAGCATGAATAGACCCATACTCAGACCTACTCATCTCCCCACTTCAAAGTCTTATCCTGAGGGGGTCACATCTGGTATCGTCTGTACCTGCATTGCAGCAGAAGTCTTGCATTAGCAGATCACTCATAAGTAATCCAACTTGGTGATCGCTGCACAGCTCAAGACTAAGACAGCTAAGACAACGGGGTGCATTCCTCCCGGATTTTTCTCAGACCAACTGGACCACTCTAACAAGAGAGCAGTGGACAGGCCCTGTACTAATAATTGCTTACCCCCATTCACATGACTTTGTTGCCTGTCATCCCATCTTGTACCCACTAGTCACAATTTGAAGCCGAAAGAAGAAAGTTCACCCAACTGCCAGAAATCATGGTCATTCTCGAAGAGAGCCTTATCAGCCAACCAAGGGAAAGCGTGGTTCGGAAATGATTGGATGAGTCCCCTGGTCATCGTGGGTCGAGTGGCAGGCTCTTCTACTGTTCCATCCGACCTTCTAGAAACCTTCTAGAAAAACTCTTCAAGGTCACTAGCCAGGATTCATGCAGAAGTCTCAGCCTAGTTGACCCACAATCACGGAATGCCTTGATCCTGTCACTAATTTTGCGGGATTATCGACGACTGTTCCTCCACAAGTGGACACTATCATGGGTTGATCAAGCTTGTTGTTCTATTGTCGATACTCCAGCTGCCTAACCGTTTACCTCTAATGCGGACTTTCGATCCCGAGGTTCTGTGCCACTTTTGACGGATGATCAGTGTGGGTTTTTGGTCTAACCACCGCTCCTCACCTTCAGAGCTATCCATGAGTTTCAGCCCCAGGGTATCAGCATTTTAATCTACAAGCCTTTCTCGTTTACCGCACGGCCAACCACCATCTCTTTTGCATAAGTGCACAGCATTTACGGAGTAAGCCAGTGTGCCAACCGAACACATTACTTTGCCGCTTACCGTTGCACCTTACTTTTCTGGAAGGATTTGAACTTGGCATCTTTTGGGTCTCTAGTCGTCCCTGGCTTGAACTCCTCGGTGACAGAACTGGGTGGAAATGCAATCCATCCGAAGGGTTAGGCCCCTGGCTGTGGGGTAGGTGACATATTCTTGATCCTTTCTACCTGTTATCGACCATTGAAGCAGTAATGCAACTCGCAAAGAGCTTTCAAAGCTTGTACCCTAACCCACTACGTGGCACTATCCCAGCCACATCGAGCAGTGCGAAATATGTCCAGGTTTCATTTCCACAGCAATCTATCCCACTCTCGCCACACCGCATCCCAATCGCAAACGTACACGAAGTCGATACGAGTTGGCAACAGCTGATGATTTTTGCACCCGTGGATCTTCTGCACACTTTTCCATTGACAGTACCGTATCGCAACCTTCTGGATCGCTGTTCAAAGGTGATCTACTATTGACTAAAAGGACATGAGAGTTCTTCGGAAGGGTTGCAAGACGTTTGTGTCGCCCCTGCTGTGATATGCTAAGACGCGGCAAGTGGGCTTTCATTACATTGCAACCATAGGAGGCTTTCGTCTCGTCCTATGGAGTCGAATGTGCCCCTGGACATGCAACTCAAACCGCGGTATGGCGTAGTGATCATCTTCACCTGTTCCACATGCATCAAGCACACTACTCGCATTGAGATCAGATGACCATTTATTGCTTCCCAATGTCAAGCATACCTTTGTTCTAATGGCGATGTATTCTCGTGCATGCTTGGCTGGTCGATACTAGTCTATCCGGCCATTACCTGGAATGACGAGACATCATAAAGAGTTGCAACGACCCACACTTGCGGGTTGACATGAGAGTCTCCAGAATAAGGAATGTTTCACCCGCACGGTTTATTTTGAATCGCTGCAAGTGGATCCGTCGATCAAGGCCTAAAGGCCTCATTGATAATCCCTGGTGCAGACCAGGGTCCCCACTTCACGATTGCCCAAACCTTCTGCTGTCTCTGGCCATAACCAAAAGAGGTTGCTCTACTCTGCTGGATTGCCATGGCTGAAGATGGTCAACAAAATGGCGTAAGACATGAAGCAATCAGGGGCCAGTGCGTTCCATCCAGTACACCTACTTTAATCTTCTCGTCACATGAACATGTGCGTTGACCTACAGCCTTGTGACAGAGACCTCGGCGATCGGTACCATGGGTCGACAAGGCGCCCATCACGACGCAGACCTCCATATTTTCCCAGACAGTCGGACATTCCCTCAGCCTTCCATTGCCCTTTTCCCCCTACTATTACGAGAGCAGAGCCCAGCCCGACCCGATTTTTCCCGACCATACCTAAGATGAGCTTCTGAAAGCTTCACAGCATAGCGAGCATTCCCCTGACATGCATTCTCCCTCCTTCGCTTGAACCCAGCACTTGACCTGCACGAGTGACCTTCATTACCCCATATTATGCCTACACATGTATTTAAGTTCACGGCGACGGAGTGCAAACCTCACTGTCCGGCGGAAGGTCCCGAACGGGTGGGTTGGTCCGGTGAGATAACACTCGCCGTCGTCCCTCCCCCTTGCATTGGGCAGGAGCGCCGAAGGTTTGAGTTTTCGCGTGAGTTCATGCCTCGGCAACGTCTCCCTGGCAAATATCATGGGGTTCAAATTGAGGCAGAAATCTAGAACGGCCTAATGTAGTCGTTGAAGCGTAGAAACCATGTTTCCCGGGAATGCAAGACGAGAAAGGGGATAAAGAGCCTTGTTGCTTGCAAAAGACTTTTTTTGGTCAAACATGCTTGAACCATACGTCATTAAAGAAATTCAATCCTAGGACATTCAAAGAAACGCCGTAGCCCCGCCGCTGCCGAAGCATCCACGAAAGCGAGTACCTGTCAGTCATCCAAAAGGGGCAACGCGACCGACCAACACACCGCCGTGTTTGGATCTCACAGGCTTGGACGGGGTGCGCGGTCATCATCACTGTGAGTTCTGTGACGAGAAACAAAAGCGACCAGCCGCAATTTTTGGGCGTGGGCTGGGTCTCTCTCACTTAGGGCAGGGCAGGGCAGGGCAGGGCGTTTAGGGGGGCGAGAATAGATGAGAAGTGATGTGATGTGATGTGATGTGAAGTGCCTCACTAACTAGGGACCATGGTTAGGTAATGATGGGATGCTCACAGAGCATGTTGAAGGAAGGTACTGTGTGATGGCGTAGCATGGCATAGTAGAGCAGAACAGAGCAGACAGGACTGGTGTGGCATTGATTGATGATACCTAGCCTATTTACCTATCCAGAGAAAGGAAGTGGAGGGAATTAAATCTGCACGACGTACCATGGGGGAACAAAATAGAAAAGGCAAAGGAAAAAGACACGAGTATATTGCCTTGTGCATGTGGCGAGAAAGAAGAAGAAGAATAAAACAAACCAATATGCTAGGCGTTGGTCATCAGAAGAAGAAGAGAAAAAAATATGAGTTTTGAGATTTTATATCTCGAATCGTTGCGGCATCTGTGCTCACTTTAATTTTCTTCCCGACCTGACCTATGTCCCTGCAGTCTGCTTGAGCCAGGGGGGGGGGAACAGACAGACAGTTGTAAGAAAGAAATTTTAGGTATAGAACATGAATGAGGAAGATATATATGTTGGAAAAAGTGTCATAAGATGGAAATTGCAGGTTTGACCCTCTCATACACACAACTCAGCCACTTGCACAGTCAAAGAAAATCGTCAGGAATAGGAACAGGAAAAGGAAGAATGAATACATCCAAGACTCGATTTGGTCTTCTTATTGAAACAAATATCTCAAACCAAGGCGTTGGAAATTTCTCGTCATATGTTATTTTTTCTTTTGGAAGGTTCTGGCATTGAAATACACCCGCTTCTGCGCTCCATGGGATTATCATTGGATCCCTGTATACTTGTACTCGTACATCGCTGGTCGTCATAAAGAAAAATAATAAAAGCAACGAATGGATAAGAAATCTTCTCTGACTCTTTGTGACTTTCATGTAGCGCGTATCATGAACCAGGAAGCTGTGCTAGCTAACTTCTTGACGCAGTTCTTGAAGAAGAAAAAGGGTCAATGTAAGGAGCTGCCTCCATGTTGAGCTGCCTGGACAGCTGAGAGAGATATGAATCTCGAGGATGATCGTCGACACGATCTAAGGGTGTCTGAAATCGACAGGACATAGCTTGGGTTGACGCTGGAAAGTCCAGCGCCCAAAGTGCTTCATCCGACCATCCGATCTCGATGAGGCGCAGTTGGCAAGATCGTGCGTAGGATCATATTCCCAAAAATTGGTGTGATATTGATCCAGCCTGGAACTCAGGGTTGATCCAGTGTGGCAAGTACTTCAACCTTTCGGCCCTTGCCACGTCCCTTGATCCCTTTGTTGCTGTGCCTGTAGAGCTCCTGGAAGTATTCTCTCAACTCCTCCTCCTCAGGATCATATTCATTGGCCGAGAATTGGTGAGAGAGCCGTGCCAGAGTCTCTCTGTGAAATTTGTTCATGTGGGCCTTGAGGTTACCAAGTTGTGTGAAGATCTTACCGCCATGCCCACCTTCAGTGTTTCGACAGCCATCAAGCCTACACTCATACCTTTTCTGGCAAGATCCAGGATCGGACAACGCTCTTTTCCGGTTGGGTCGTTGTCCGATGTGCCGTCGTTCATGCGTACGCAGATTGCCAAGCTGGGAAAATGCTTGCCGGCACGTAGAGATGGAACAAGTATATGGCTTTTCTCCGGTATGAGAACGAAGATGAATCTTGAGATGGGTTGGTTGAGAGAATGATTTGCCGCAGTCAGAATAGGGACATAGGTGCTTCTTGGGTTTTGTGGTGGTATGAGTAGACACTGGTTGCATTGGCGGTGGTTGGAGTGTCTTCATCAGTGAATCGACTTCTGAAGTGGATTCTGGAAAGATTGTGGACGGCTGTGAACAACTAGGAGGAGTATTGCGACTGGAAGAGATGATCGATTCAAGTCTTGTTTGTTCCGACAGGTCCGAGGAAAGATAACTGGAAGGAGCCTCCGAATAGACGGAGAGAACATCATCGAAGTTGCCTTTCTCGTCTCCCGCCCAACTTCCAGGAGTTGCTGGACCTTGACCTGTCTGAAAGTAGTCGTAGGTGTAATCAAAGCCTGGGAAATTGCCAATGGTATGGGCACGGTGGAGAGTGGTCGGTGTAGGATCAGGAGTGCCGAAGACATCATAGTCGTATAAATCATTCGAGGGTACATTCTGCAAATAGTAGTCCTGAGGAAAGGCATGCCCAGACATGTCCGAGGCTGGCTTGGATGGTGCCGAGGTGGGCACCATCCACTGTCTGAGTTGATGCATGTGCCACTCTATTTGGTCCGACGCCGTATTGTAAGACATTTCCATACAAGAGCAGAGATGCCAATATAATGTGATGTGATGAGATGTCGATGAGGATCTGAAAGTGTAAAGATAGAGATCTTGCGTATCCGAAGGGGGAGTGGTATTCGAAAACGGCTATATCAATGGAGTAGAACCGCTACGCAGGCCGAACCAAAGGTCGACTACATCGAAACGTAAGTCGAACCTTTGATATAAGTAGAAATGGAGTTCCAGGAGGGATGCGTCGAGGACGAGGACGAATAGGATCGAGGACGGAGACGATTGACCAAAGTTCGGAAGCAGGGAAGGAGTTGGCACAGCGAAATGATCAACGATTCACAAGTATTCACGATTGAGTTTGAAGCGTCAAGGAAGTTCAGCAGTTGCGGTAGTGAATGGGAGAGAACGGTAGTCATGACTATCAGCCCCGACCTTAGTTTATACCTTTGAATTGGAAATGGCATTGTATACAAAAGCATCGACCGACTCAGCAGTGAGCGAGCGTGGGATATGACACTTTTGGGATTAGAGGGAATAGAAGCAGAAGGGGACAAGGGACAAGGGACAGGGGACAGGGATGTAGCTGCATGCGGCAGAGATTGCACGTCTCCATTGTTGAAGAAGCGATGGTGGTGTTCTTTGCGGCTAAGGGAAGACACTCGAGAGGCAGCCTTGCCTGACAGTGGAGGGAAAAGAATGGAGAGGGAGCGCCAGGGCGTCGAGGGCCGTGGGCCGTAGACGCATCGACATTCCAGGCCGGGACAGTGCCAGATGACGCCGTGAAAATTTTCACTGGATGAGGCACCTCAGTGGCTCGTTTGAGCTACCTTGGTGGCATTAGGGCCAGTGCGAGATGATGGTGATGATGCATCAAACGATGGAGGGCATGCCAGGTCCTTCGGCTTGCAGGGAGAGGTTGGATCGAAGGTTTTCTCCCAGGGTAGGACAGCGGAGAAAGTACAGGGGGGTGCTCGATGGGCCGTAGGCTGTAGGCTGATGGGCCGGAGCCTAAAAGGCCGGCTGCTGGGGTGTTTAGCGTCAACGATCGTGTGATTTAGGGCACTGCTAGCCCCGAGCACGTAGGGGCCGTCTGAAGGGACGAAAAGAAACCCAAGAGAGGCATCGGGGGCCAAGGCTTTCTGTGTAGCGAAAAGAGGGTACGAGGTACAGCGCCTGTCCAGCCCCAGTCCAGCTTGAAGAAGACGCTGATCAGTGCAGGTCGATGCAAGAGACGCATTAGTTCTGAATGCTAACATGCTTAGACGGAAATCTCAGTGATAACTTGATGCCGTAGTCTCAAAGGGGAGGTCCCTCGCATTGCGGACTCGTGGCTTTCGACCATGGGACTCTGGAGAGACGAGAAGGCCAGTGGTTAGCCAATTCTGTTAGTCCGGATCCTCTCGTAGTTCCAGGGACCTCAGGCCTTTGGAGAGGAAAAAGCCTCTCTGTACATAATGAGGCTTGCAGTAGGGCAACAGAAGGACGTGGGACTGTGGGAGAGCATGAGCAACGATGGCCCAGCATCAGGATTCGCAAATTGGGTGCAGGTTCGTTATCTCTGAGTTTTTCACCACGAAGAAGATATGATAATGCCCTGAAACCGTTGCGCCTGCAGAGCCACATATCCCTCACCCTCACGAGGCTTGCAGATGGTGAAAAATTTTCATTCGATAGGAAAGCGAAAAGCAAGATTGCGAATTCGAGGAAACCAACATGGGCAGCTGGAGCAGGACGAGATCGTCACACATCGATTGCCTTGTAAGTTGTAAGCAGGTGCCTATACCATCCCACGCCCCCTCACGCTCGCCGTCTCTAGGTAGCCAGTCGAGTTGGGGCAACCCCCCCTCGTTTTACGCAAATTCTTCAGTTGAGATAATTCAACCCCAGCTCAGGAATGCTCGTCCAACGAGAATGCGTGGATAAACACAAAGGCCAACCACTGACGAGTGTACAGGTCACAAGTTACAACCGACAAACAGTAGCCTATCCTACTGGATCCGACCCTGACAGTGGTGTGTCCTGGGGGTGTCCTTGGAGTGTCAGTGTGGATTGAGAGCATTGCGGCATTGACGAAGCGGAAGGGTCTCGGAAGTCAGCAGAACAACGGCTACGGCCGCCCGCTCGGTAGACCCCGATGGATCTGCTTCGAGGTTGAGGCCCAAGGAGCAAGAGGGCTGGTGGCCCCGGGGCTTCCAGTTCCAAGGTCCCCCTACTGTCGTGATGCAAGTACGGTTACGGATCCTCAGTATTGTAGACCATGCATGTTCCGACGACGACCGGCTGAAGTCTGTGACGTGTTGACCCTTCCGGTCCGGATACTATTGGAATCATGAAGCTGTATCAGTACCGAGTACTCACTGAAGAACTCACGCTCGTAAAAGATCAAAACACAATAGGGCATTCGCTGAGCTCATCGTCGCATCGTCGAGCAGGCATCCTTCCCAGTCACCTATGATTACCATGAAACTGACTCATGGAAACTCCAAGCCCGTTCGTGTCCCGTTCAGTAAGCATCATAAGCGAAGTCCATCCATCAAATAGGAATGTCCCTATCGTCGCTAACTTGAACTCTGTTGAAGCGCCCGACATGGTCCCACGGGGGGGGGCAAAGCACTATGATATGAGTCTATGACTACCTCGTGAAGATCAGAGCTATCGTCTCTCGTACTCCGAGTCACCACTCAAACTCAGATCTGACGCCTCCCGGTGGTCAAAGAACAAGAGCAACTCCATATGTAATGGCAGGGGAATTTTGGGGGTGTTCAGGAGATAATCCTCCAATCACTTTTCTAAAAAATGCAACGTTCCCTAGCAAAGATCCCGAAAAACAATTCAACTGCCACTGGCAGCTCAGCCCGTCATATCCGGATATACAAGTTGTCCGCACACCGTGACCGCGACCGTGACCGTGACCGTGATCGTGACCACCCCCAAACCCTCTTCATGGCCCACTAATGCTGGTCCTCCCACGCCACTAAAAAAGTCCCTGGCGGTCCCAAGAAATCACTCCCACTCCTCAAAATGTGCTCCTCAGCCACACAACAATCCAATAGGTCCTTGGTCCATGCCGAGGAATGCCTTGGGGGAAATGCCTCTTGATTCGAACCCAATGTCTTTCCCATGTTGCGCGTTGGTTTGCCCCGATTCCTGTTCCAGTCATGAAGAGCCCGAAATTGGCCTTCTACTTCGGGCTTGCCAATGGTTGGCGACCTTCCGGCTTTTCTCGATCTCGAAAAGGTCGTCATGCACTAAGCCTCACGCGGCCGGCTTAGATGCCTCCTTGGTGAGCTCCACGCCAGGTGGTGTATTGCCAGATCCGAGCTTTCATATCTCCTGAACCGGTTGCAAACAAATGTCCAGCAGGACATGGCGCCACCGAGATGACGGAATTTTTGTGTCCTTGAAGCATCATTTGTGCATTGCCGGTTTGAGGGTCCCAGAACTGTACTCCACGGTCTTTCGAACCGGACATGACCCATTCGCCTCCAGGTGTCAGGCACACCGACAGCACGTAGTCCTAGAGAATTACAGGTTAGCTCATTTCATCATGATTGACAGCAGTCGGGATCCATCTCACCTTGTGGCCCTCGAATGTTCGAATGCATTTGCCATCCTTGGAGGCCGATGCTGGGATCAGCCCACGCTGAGGTGTGAGTTCCCACATCTTGATCGTCTTGTCCAAACTACCACTGACAAGCTCACGTCCACTGGGAGAAAAGGCCACAGAGTAGACACTGTCCTTGTGGCCTTGGCCGCCCTCTAGCCGCTCAATGAGATATCCACTTGAACAGTCCCAGACGCGGACACTCTTATCCAGCGAACCGGCAGCAACAAATCGTCCATCGGGAGACATTGCCACCGTAGTCACGCCGTCTTCGATCGACAAGACCATCACTTGTTGGTTGGACTCAATGTCCCACAATCTGACTGTCTTGTCACCAGATCCTGACGCTATCAAGCGACCTGTGCGAGAGAAGTCGAGTGAGTAAATGTCTTGTTCGTGTCCGTCGAAGGTCGTTCGAATACGCTTGCTCTCGATGTCCCACACTCGGATCTTCTTATCTTCGGCGCCTGTGGCAAGCAACTTGCCATCAGGAGAGAAGCAGACCGAACGAATGTACAAATCTCCCTCCTTATCTTGAACACTATCATCCAACAACTCGCACACTTTACGACCATCTCTGGCGTCAAAGATTTGAGCACTGCGGTTGCAACCTGTTGCGACATATTTGCCGTCGGCCGAAAATCTGACACAACACACTACTGATTCGTGGACCAGATTGTGCAGAAGCTGAACATCAAGCACACGAGGAACGTTAGGGTTGAACACGGCGTGCCAATCGGCTCCTTGGCGCTTCAAGGAGTCCGGCAAGTCATCCGGGTTCAACTCTGCCAAAACGTTGCCCACGTTAGGGAATGCGTTCTGTCCAGGTCCTGGGTGACGTGGTTGGAGCTGCATGTCGCTACCGGGAGGAGTTGGGCGAGGGATTTGTGGGGAAGCTCTGGGATCATTCGGGTATGGCATAGGCTGAGGCTGATTGGGATGTTGTTGAGGAGTGGCGGGACCAGGTGCGCCTCTGTTGGCCATGTTACGGTTTTTGCCCAATCCTGGCGAGTTTGTGGGAGGTTGTGGCTGTGGCGCATAGCCGTTCAGGGTCGGGCCCTGATATCCAGGAAAGGAGTTGGGAGGCTGAGGTGGTCCTTGAGGCTGTCCAGCAGGTGGTGGAGGTGGCTGTAGGGGATGCTGTTGTGGAGGAGGCTGTTCAGGAGGAGGAGCAAGCCCTGGACCACCTTGACCTTGGTTGGCCATGATTCCACTGAACAGACCACCTTGTCCGTGACCCAAAGAAGGAGGAGGAGCTTGAGCAGGACCACCATGCTGGGGAGGACCACCGAGATGCGACTGCACTTGAGGACCGCCGCGCATCTCCAACTCATGTCGTAGCATGCGAATCTCAGCCTCATAGTCTTGCTTCATTTTCAGCTGGTTCTGCTCTAATTGGTAGACTTTGTTCCTAATAAGTTCCATCTCCTGAATTTGTTGAGCAACTTGGTTTTCCACCTGCTCGGATGAACGGCTCTGGTTGTCGAATTCTGCGCGAAGGGACTCCATGATTTCATTGAGGCGATGATTGGGCTGGCCCGGGGGCGCAGGCCCAAGATTGGGGTTGCCGCGGTGTTGAGTAGCATTAAACATGATGGAGGTGATTGATCAAATGCTGGATGATCAGAGGGAGATGGGATGGGATGGAAGAAATGAAGAAGCAGCCTGAAAGCGGGAGTAAGAAGGTTGAAGCAGAAAAGCGCGGTAGCGGTGCAGTGGTAGCGACAAACCGGGACACGTTCAAGTTTGGGGTGCTCGGGCTTCTGGTCGAGAAATGACGCTAGTGGTAAGGGGAGAAAAAAGGGAATAAGCTCATAGCACGCCGACAGCTAAGCCAATGACTCTGACGGGGGTTGGATGATTGAAACTTCCACGCGGAAGGGGTTGGGTGCCTGGATCAGAGCTGGGAAGTTAGCAAAGCGTGCCAGGAGTCCATAAGACGGTGCGAAACAGAGGCAGAGTGGGTGAGGACCTAGAAAAGGGAGAAGAACAGGAGGAGAGGACGGGCAGGCTGAATGATAGAAAAGGATGCTGGCGTCTGTGGACACAATCAAATGTGGAGTAACCTTCCGTAACGCTATTTGGGACTCCAGAATACTCACATGGAGTATCGTACGAGGTACCAAGGTAGCCTGGTGGACTTAGGCTTGACTTGCAGGTACTGGGGGAGCGAGATGCACGAGGATGGGGGCTCCTCGGGGGGCAAAAGTGGTTACTAACACACCAGGTTACTGCGAGATACCTAAATGATGAGCATGATTTGCACTGTTATAGCTGGAGCGGGCATAGAATTCGTTCGTCGACTCTGTAAGTCATGCACACAGATCAGTGCACGTACTCGTACAGGCATGGCCCCATGGAATCTTCAGTGCCAGTGGGCGTACGCTCCACACATATCCGTCCCACTAACTTAGCCACCTGGGCACCTAAATGCTGTAACTGGCAGACAGGCCAGCCCAAGGACGAAGAAGCTCGCATGCTGCACGGGCTTCAGCCTTCGGCCCAGGACTGGCAAGCCAGGCACATTTCTCCAGAATCAACGCTAAATGGGAGACGAACTGCCGGAAATGCTCCACCTGCACCAAGGGGCCTGAAGTTTGTGGACATTATCCGCCCGGGCCCCGGAGTAACTGGAAACCACCTAATCCCAGAGACTGCTAGCCCCTAAAAGGCGAAGATCTCGGGCTTAAGATCGTTAACTTGACGGAGTATCGCCGCACGTTCACCACGCTCTACCCCGTTCCATATCTAATAACGAATTCCCTGTCAATGTTATAACCGAAAATCTGCACATCAGACCCCAGTGTAGGCTACTGTCGTACTACGGGGTACAGAGACTAGACGACAGTGTCAATATGGGTTGCCATTCGTTGAAATGTTAATCGCCTGCGACTCGGGGACAATCCTTCACGGCAGTCCGAGTGAAACGGGACGTCTCATCCACGGGTGCCATGCTCCTCGCCAAGTCGGCCACGATCAGCCCGCTGCAGCGAGGCTGCGCATGGCTTGCCACTCGAGCACATCCAAAGGGTGCTAAAATATACATGCATGCTCCACAGCATTTGGTCTCGTGCTCCATGTATATCGGTGTGTACGGCACTCAGTCTGTCGTCTTCCCTGTATTAGAGAAAAGGATCATTACCATTGGTGACATAGGTGAACAACATGTTTGACTCCACCTGCTTCGATCATATTATCAGGCTGTCATTTGTCCTACCATGGACCACGTGCCTGAATGACAGAAGCATTCATCTCTCTACCTGGACAGCTGTATCAGCTCATAGACACAGGTATTCGGAAGACTTGTTCCACACCAGGAAACCCGAGACCAAGGAAACTGTGCTGCTGGGAACGTACGCCATCTCATGTTACACACATCAGGCATCGGCTCCAACATCCTGTTCGTTGGCAAGCAGGCACCCTCAAAAGCGCTGCTTGGGACTCACACCCTGAGAACCAGCAGCACCATCTGAGGATGCTTGTTGACGTGGATGGACAGCATTGAAAGATCGCAGAGAATGCAACAGATAGATTCAGCCTCCCTCTTGTGCCGGGCGGCGTCCTGGATTATTCAGACTCAGTACCGTTGAAGTCCTGAGACTTTGGCTATTTGTCTGGTCATTCGCAATGCATATGGCATGACATTAAGAGTTGTGGAAAATATCGAAGGTCCATCCCACCGTGATGCTGCATGCGGTCTCCCGTTAGAACGAACTTGTCACATGTTGAAACCAAGAGAGAGTCAAGAGTATGATATTATTGGCGTTAGTAGGGTTGTTGTACAAGCTGGCCATGCATCTGTGCAGCTTCTTTCTGCGGGCGACCGCCCTTGTGCAAGTACCTCCTCTTCTGCTGCAATTGAACCGTTCCCAAGCTCCTAAATCTTGATTGAACTTTGAGGACAATTCTGATCCATTAGCCACCACTCTAGGTCATTTCACATTGGTCGAAGTTCTCCAAGAATCTGCGTCGTTCAATGGGTGTTGTTACAAGTCACACATTTCGTTCGGGTGCTTCTCAGTTGGCAAAAGGCGAAATCAAGCTGCGCAGCATCAGTTTTTGTCTGTGTATTCTGTTTCCCCAGGACAGGCACTAACCTAATCAAAGCAGGTTTGGGCTCACTCCTTGTGTAGCCTGCAAGGATTAGCCATAGCCTGCACGTTGCAGACATTGTATCAGACCTAGATAAAGGATGAGAGGAAGGTAGCCATAATGGACGACTTCACGAGTGATGTCGAGGATCTTGGAGATGCGCTCCTGCAAACTCAACATTAGAACGCCCATCGAAATGGTTTAAGGGATTCTGTCGCACCTTTGTTTCTTCCGAGAATTGAACCATCATGTGGTGCTAGAGAGTCTGGTCGATGGATATTTTTGGGGAGGACTGATGAGAATTGTCTTGCAAAGCCGATTGTTCAACTGTCGGAGTAGAAATGTCCAGTTCAGAAAATCATTCTGGAAAGAGACGAGCAGAAATTGAATCAATGCTCCGCAGTACAATGCACGTGACTCTGCCATAAACAGTAAAGCGTACCGAATATCAGCCGCCCTCCAAACTTCAGATTTAACTGATGAAGTTATTGCCTGGCCAGATATTTCGCTGGACAACTGGTCATCAAGATCTTTGCGCTTCCTACAGTCGCTTCCTTGCGCAAACACAGCCACGTCTTAATAATGTCTGGAGCAAGACATTGGGAGCAGGACAAGGATTCCACCATCTACATCGGTAATCTCGATGAGCGTGTTTCGGATTCTCTTGTCTGGGAATTGTTCTTGCAGGCAGGACGGATTGCGAACGTACATCTGCCCAAAGATCGGGTGACTCAATCTCATCAAGGCTATGGTTTTGTTGAATTCAACTCAGAAGAAGATGCTGAGTACGCGGCTCGCATCATGAACCAAGTCCGTCTTTACGGAAAGCCCATCCGCGTGAACAAGGCCAGCGCCGACAAACAAAAATCCGTCGAGGTTGGTGCAGAGCTTTTCATCGGCAATCTAGATCCTATGGTGGATGAGAGGATGCTGTACGATACCTTCGGCCGTTTCGGCACCCTAGTAGCTGCTCCGAAGGTATGTTCCTACTCAACATCTCAGAGGACATCGCTAATCATTTCGCAGATCGCCCGAGACGAGAATAACTTGTCTAAAGGATATGGCTTTGTCTCATTCTCCAACTTTGAAGCTTCTGATGATGCCATTGCCAACATGCACGGCCAATATCTTATGAATAAGGAGGTTTCAGTTCAGTATGCTTACAAGAAGGATGGCAAGGGAGAACGGCACGGTGACCAGGCAGAACGAATGCTCGCCGCACAAGCAAAAGCTCATGGAGTTCAGCCGACTCCTGCTACCATTCCGATGGGAACTCCCATGTTTGGTGGCATTCCTCAATCTCCTGCCACACCAGCAGGCTTTGGACAACCAAATGGAAACTTCCAATCAATTCCTCCTCCAGTACAAGCAAGGCCGCCGCCGCCGCCAAGTGTGCCTTTAGCTGCTCCTCCTAGTGGTCTTCCTGCTAGACCACCGCCCAGTCAAGCAGGATACGGTGGTCCGCAGAATTTCATGCCACCTGGTTTCAATCAAATGCCTGGATTCCCGCAGCCAAATGCTGGACCTCCACCCGGCTTTGCCCCTCCGCCTGGTTTTGGCGGCCCACAGGCTGGTTCGATACCTTCTGCTCCACCCATTCTTCCTCCAGGGGGTTTCTCGGGTTACGGAATTCGAAAATAGAACACAGCGGGATGGTGCGGACAATTCCAACATGTTGCGTGCTTGCTTGCTTGCTATGGGCATTATGTTAGACCGAGCGATGCGAATTCGATTAATAAAGATGTTTTACTAACAAGCTCGTCGTTTGGCAGCTGGAGAAACGGGATCAAATTGACTTTCGGGAGCATTTGTGGACAACAAAAGTTGAGGTTTCAAGCATATAAATTTCCAGGACAAATGGTTTGAATGCCCAAGCTCCAGTTACGCGTGAACACGCAAACTAATGATTGCCTTCCAGTGTGATGAAATGTTTCATCGTCCGCGTTGATGCTTGGCCGATTCGGGCATTGCATTAAGTCCTAAACAAAAAGCTCTCCTGCCTCAACAAGCCCGTGTGGACATGGCAATACTACATGCATGATTTCACCTCGTTCCGGGCTATTCACTTCTTGTATAATCATTTACATGGTCGCTGCCTGGCCAGAGTGTCGGTTTACGACTCCTAGATGATCTACTTAAGCCGCCAACTTGCTCTCTTACTTCTTCTTTTTTTCTTTTTATTTACGAACACTGAATTCGAAAACCTCCACACAAGCAAACTGCGTTGTCACAAGCGCCAAACATATTCACATCGACAGTCTCCTCTATCCTAATCCTCCTTATCACCAACACAAACACATATTGTCTCTTCCAAACCAAGCTTAAATTCAACCATCCTCCTTCACCACAGACACCCGCCACAATCAAATCAATCAAGATGTCTGCTCTCAGCACTGCTACCATCCTTCTTAGCAAAGAGGAGAAAGAGAAAGTCGCTAAGGCGAACAAGGCCGCTAAGCACAAAGAGTTCCGTGCTCAACAGTCAGATGCCAAGAAGCGCGTTTTGACGAGGCTTGGTGCAGACAACGAGCCGAACAAAGCAGATGAAACCGATGACACCAAGGGTCTCAAGGAGTGGAAAAAGATCGAGGCTTTCATGGATCAGCTAGAGGCGAAGATTGCGGCTCTCCAGGCTCGGCTCGCTACCTATGAGGCGCCGATGTGGTAGAGCTGACGGCAGCAGTGGTGGTAGTAGTGATGGTGGAGGTGGAGATTGTCTCAGGTGCTCGATAGCTCCTCAGCAGCGATCAATGCAGAGGTTGATTAAACACCACTTGTCCTCTCTTCGAGGTGATCTCGTGAATCTTGCAAAGACGCCCTTTGTACCCCTGCAGTCGCCGCAAGCACATCGATACCACATTCGATGAATATCAAACTAGCCGCTATCATCATCGCAGTTCGTTACTATCCCTACCTAGGTAGTGACGAAAACTCGGCGGAATTCATGTATATCATAACATCGCTTTAGTGCTTGATGTTGCTATCAGG
Organism: Exophiala bonariae; assembly: GCF_035927105.1. NCBI lineage: Eukaryota > Fungi > Ascomycota > Eurotiomycetes > Chaetothyriales > Herpotrichiellaceae > Exophiala > Exophiala bonariae. Next base: position 2,515,685 of record NW_027042476.1, on the reverse strand, counting down.
CTCATCGTATCGACACCAATATTCCATTGATTGAAAATTCTACACACTTCGTTCCTCCATCAGATGGAAACAATGAAAGACTTTGCAAAGTTTTACTGAGCCCACTTTGTGTCGAGAAGCAGCTTCAATCAATACTCCTCAGATGGATGTTCTGGCACAATTATCGCTACAGTACACTCAAACACGAAACAACGTTTGAATTCCACCAGCCTAGAGTATGCGCTCTCCTGAGTGCGTGTGATTCCACTTTGTTCAACGCCTATTCTATTCAGTATCAGAAGAACAGACGATTTCTGTGTCTCGATTCTGCGGTCCCACTGTCCCCGACTCAATGTACAGGCATGGTTCCTAGTCATGATGTTTTAAGCTGTGAGAATGCGGTGACATACAAGGCCCATACATATTGAATGGGTGAAGGCAGGTCTTTGGAAGACTGAATCGGTGGAGGAGCGGTAGTTCAAGCCACAGCTAGCGATCTTTCATAACCTAGATTGCAGGTACCAAAACCCTGTCTAGATTCTTATGTTCCTTGTTGGGAAACCTGATTTGGAGTCTTGGTCCACATACTACGCAGGCCGGGGCTTCCACGTTTATCGGAGTGTGAGCCGGATGCAAGATCTGCGTCAGAGGTGGGCTCCAGGTCCAGGTCCATGATTTGGAGTCGTGGTCGAAGGAAGAAGGTGGTGACCAGGTCCAGAGGTCGAGTATTCCATGTGGTCCATGAAGTGAGTCATCTTTATTAGCATTTTTCCCTGCCCATGTTCTTATGAAGTTACCCAAGCCCAATAACTCATGTATCTGATTCTGGCATGGAAACTGACCGTAAACACGGTTTCAAGAAGTAGATACAGGGCTCTGATGCGTGGTCTAAGACCAGGTGTGGGAATTTTAGACCAACAGAGTAAACCGATAGAGTCGATGTCGAAACCCAATGAATAACTGCCATCCGCCCATCAGCCACAGACGTCTCAACATCCTGCGGTCCAGAGCTAGAGCCTATTTCGATCTAAGATTGTAGACTAGGAGAGACCTGAATCTCCCGTGCCTGGGAGACGCACGAGAGATGCACGTTTTTACCCACAGTCTTGTTGAATGCCTCTCTTCCAGCTGTTGGGACATTCACTTCTGGGACGAAGTCGTCGAGCTCGGCATGGTTGAGTTTCCAGGCCTGACCACGTTCAACAGTAGTTGCAAACTCAGCAGTCCAACCAGAGGAAGATTCGAAGAAATAGTTCCGTATGTTTATTCAATGCAGAAATGGATACTTCGCCTGGACTAATAGTGGTCTCAGCCTCGTCAAGGCAGAAGTGGAGGCCAAAACGGTCGATCACGCTCTCATTTAAGTCAGCGATAACCAAGTTGTGTGGCGGACCACCAGTGCGCCGATGACAATTGTGACAGGGTGTTCGACAGAGTTCATGCGCCGTCCGAAGCGATGAACCACTGCAGTCTGGAGAGTTCGCCACCTGCTCATGGTGCTGTAGATTTTACCATATCACCCCTTCCATCATTGACTAGTGTCAGGGTTGAATCCCCCAAGGGCCCAAATCATGCTACGGATCCTCTCTCGTGGCGGCTTCCCTCGGATTGCTTTTGACCGGTTCCGCCACATTGACATTTTCAGTGACCCAGGTAGGAATGAGGCTCATGGACGCTGAAACTTTGCCTGCACGCTGTCTGTCCTCGGATTCTTAGGGTTTGAAGGAGATGGCATGGTAGGCTCCGGTGCTTTGTCCACCAAAAATCACTCAGCTTTACCGTGTGTTTGACTCGACCAGCCTGAATTCCTGAACACCAAGAACTCCGCCTCGTCGGAGAAGCTCGATATGACTTCTGCCAAGCTCTTGGATGACTTCTAGTCGACCTCAGACGCAGCTTTGGACTTTGATAGCCTGCGACATGACAGTGACTGATTTCCCGTGAACTAACTTGTTCTCCGATCTTCAACGCGTTCAAGGTCTCCGAAGTCTGAGCAGTCTGACCGATCATCAGAAAGGCACAGTTCGTCGACGACTCTGGTCGCTTTGAGTAGTTATGGCTATTCCCGTTCGCAAATGTATCAAGACTAATCAAGTTTGTGCTCGTCTGTACGTCACTGACGGCTCCTTCAAATCTGTTTGTGGGCAAGAGAAATTGAGAGTGCCAATGTGGTCATTATTCTAGCCGTGTCCACCACAATCCACACCTTTTGCTATTTCTTTTATCTCAGGCGATAGACTCTGCCAATGGACTGGATAATGACATTTAGATTCTCTGTCATGTGGAGAGCCAAGATCTTATGACAGGCATTCTGTAGGTTGAGGCCCACCGTAGAACTCCTAGAATTCAACACCAGTATCATAGTCTTGTCCTCAGGCTCGTTGAACTTGGCGTAAATGTCATCTGTGTCAGACTCCGATGTCCCGGGCCAGACGGTGAAAAAGTCGATTCTGAGGTTGTAAAGAAAGGAGATAGTCTTTCTTTATATTCCCCTGGAAGCAAAGGTGGAGTGCCAGTGAATCACTACTGAGTGCGAAAGATTGTTGTTCATGTCTGAAGTAAATTCGCTCCCAACACCCATTCTTCCATTTTCGATTGCAAGGCGAGCCTAAAGATATCTTCGTGGTCATCCGTTGGTCCAAACCTGAAAATGACAATGCACGCAAGAATTCCCGAAGAACTCCCGGTACATATTCTGCTCCAGGCAATGATTCGCGAGGATTTTGTTACTCTGGCTGTTCTACAGCTTTTCTGAGTCAATTCCTGGTGCCAAGAGCGCTCTTTGGCCCAGCCCGGCTCCAGGATTCTAGAGTCGATTCTGGAGCTCGTAGATTCATCGGAAGCTTCTTGTCGTTTTTGGCGACGTGATATTGGGCTCGTGCAAGTTACTGTTGCAATACTACTCCTCTTTTGGGAGCTGGGGTCTGTTGGTGTGTTCGGCGTCCTATGACGAGAATCGCAAACATAAACATCGAGTCGAAATGCCACACGTTGTGCATCCAAGCCAATCGGTAAGATGTTCGACCTCCTAAAATCTGCGTCGCTGTATGATGTGCGTCCCATATTCGCAGATCTCGAAAGCTGGGTAGATAATTGTTCATAGATCCACACCTATCAGCAACGACCCAGCCCCTTTTCAACTCGATCGATCCTCGATCAAGCGATCAGAAATTATGGGAATCTACAGTACTGCCTCTTCACTGAATAGTTGTCCCGTGGGAATAGCCGTACCACCCGAGTGGCCAGAGGGAGGAGAGCTGGAGAAAATAGGGTGTTGTTTCGTCCTCCAAGTGCCTTGGGCGCCCGTTCAATGTCAAGATCCCTTATCTTGGCTGCTCACCAGCTAGACGTCCTTGATGCTGGTCTTGTGCTTGACGATGATGATGGATTTTGCCGTTGTCCTTTTGCTGATATCATTGAGCGGTATGTGAAATCGAAGGAGCCAGCCAGAGATGCATGTTCTGCTCTTTGTGGTGACCAGGTTTTCGGATTGCACCATCATGGAACGCTTCACGGTCGCATTTGGACCCTCCTGGCAATCTCCAATCTTGAAGATGGCATGTGTAAGGGAGTAACAAAGCAACAGGCCATATTGCAAACCCTGAATCCTCATGACAGGCTTCTGGGTGATCATGAGGGCGAAATTTGTGTTATATATACGCCGCGGCCATGAATGCCATATATTTCCGCGCCATGGCTTGACACAGAATGACCTCGTATGTTCTTACTCCCGAGCAAGGTAATGATGGATGTCAGTTAGAGATTCATGGCACATGATCAGAGTCGGGTGGTTTCGTTACCATCACCCTTGGCCGGTTATCTGATAACGGGTTGCCGTGCTGCGTTCAAAGGGCGCTCTTCTTATACCGATGGGAACCTGGCTCACAACCTCCACGGCATTTGCGTGATAATAGTTCCGAAATTGTGACAACAGACAGCTAGCATGCTGGATTTAGTTCATCACAATGCGAAGCCTTGGAGAAGAAGCGAGAATTTGGCAACTTGGGGCAAAGCCGTCTCCGAGAGAGGCCAGAGTGGATGTTTGGAAAGGGATGATACTTATACAAAAGAATGGGCGGACGATAAAATCTTGGAAGGTTTTTGTGGGAGGGGTGGCCGTTTATATAGATTTTTGGGTCATTGGCAGTATTCACACCTTTACAAAGTGTCATGATGCGTGATCGTAGCTGGTAGTTCTGTTGCATTTTGAAACTCATTGATTGTCGGGACACAGTGACGATTTGAAACCGGCGATTGTCTTAGAACGGTGGAACCATGGATTGCCGCAAACTTGTGCTTGACGAATCCTAGCAACGGCTGCAAAGTCGCATAATTTTAGGACCGAGTCACCAACCAAGAGTAACGGAGGGCGGAGGCGCGCAAGGTTTTGCTTCATTATGGTGAGTAATTAACCGATAGTTTCAATAACCACATTCTCATGCCCAGCAAATTCTTCGACAAACCCGTTCCAAACCAGCTGTTTCGGGCTATCATCGAGGATAGCAAACACGATACTCTTCACTCCAGCAGCAGCCCAGTCTTCATCTAGTGGCCTTCCCTTCCCACGCCCAAGAAGACACCGACGCATCATGCCGGCCACTTCTTTGATTGGGTTTCGGTAGGCACCACAACCGATTGCCCCAAGAACGACATGCGTTGCTGACATCTTCACTGCCGTACGCATGATGTATTTTATCTTCAAAGCCATTGCCTCTTCGTCCTTTGGGTCTTCGTACTTTAGAGTCCCGTCGTCAAGTTGCTTGACATCTGGGTGTCTTGGTGCCGCGCAAGAGATGACATCAACGTAGATCTGATCTTTGGGATCCAAAAGCTTGAGATCAGGGGACGGAGATTTGAAAACGAGGACATCTGGTGTATATATAACTGTATCTGGCTTGTGACGATACCATTGTGACCGCAAGCTGGGATACAGTGTCGACCGCATGCAAAGGCTTTCCTCCTGTGCCCGAGCTCCTCGCAAAACGCCTCCACCGGGCTGTAGTGGAGACGCCATGTTCAAAACTGCGACTCGTGCCTGGGGTTGACGATCAAGAATATATCTTGCAGCCTCGAGGGTGTCTACTGGCCGTATTGTAATGTCAAGCATCGATTTTGCTGCACCATCTTCGCCATCTTGAACAATCAGCTTTGGAAGGTCAACACTGCCGAGCAAACGCTGGACTCTCTGGACACCTGAGCTAGCTCTAGGGTTTGAGGCCAAAATGGAAGGGATCTGCTTATTGATGGTTTCTTTGGCCAGGGCCGCTCTGGCAGCTTTGTTTAACGTAGCCATGCTTCGAATTGTGCAGTCAGATTGACAGATCGAGATTAAAAGATCTAGATAAGATATGCCGAGAATGTCTCTATGGACTTTGATGAAGGGATTATTGATGAAACGAGCGTCTTTATACTATATAGGGGAAGATTCAAGAAGACTAAAGAAACTTACATCTTTAGCTGCGGTCCTGAGTGGTTCAAGTCCTGCGATGAGTCAAATAGGGGGGCCAAAGTTGACCAGAATCGGAGTCAGATGAATAATAGTTGTGCTCAGCCTTGTGGGAGGGGACTAGTACAAAATATCGGGATCGGGCAGTTGTTTTCAGGAATTCAACAGCTGTCAGGGAGTTTATGGCCAGTAGAATATTAGAAAGAATTCTTAGCCTTCCGCAGCATTGGACACCTCGTATCTGGTGGAAAGTCCGCACGCAACAGAGTGTGATAGAGTGTCAGCGTGAGTCATCAAGCAAGCCATTGATTGAAGTTGCTGAATCCCTCAAATCATCTCGAGAAGTCCAGTAAGTTACGCTTTGTGACCAAATTGATCATTGTTTCCAGGTTCTCATTGAAGTGAGTTGTTGCTGGCAGGGCGAGGTTTCAAAGGTTGAGATGGGAGGGACGCCTGTGACAAAGTCCAAGTTGAACTTGGACGGGAGCTTTGCCAAGACTGGGATGAGTCATCCAGGGATCGGAATGTCGGGGCAAAAATACTCCGGAGCTCAAGAACCAAACTTTTCGTTGAATCAATCAATGAGTAACAAATCTCTTAAAATATTTGCTTCATGACTGACCACATAGCGGCTGAGTACTACAGCGCCGGCGGCAATAGGAACAGTGCAGCAGCCGACTGGTCAGCGACTTCAGGCATCATTGCCTTTGGCGCCAACCAAAATGTTGGTCTATGGTCCCCAACAGACAAAGCCATTCTAGGCGTGTCTGCACTGCTTGGGAGCCACTCCGACACAGTCACTTCTGTGAGGTTCTTACCGTTGCTATCTGATTCTTCGCCTGAATTACTTGTGACAGGCTCTGCAGACGGCCAACTGATTGTATGGAAGGCAAGTCTGCAAGGAATCCCATTCCAGCCAGCTCATAAGGAAATTGCACATGTGGGCACCGTCAATGTTATCGCAGCTCTAGGACGGGGCAACATCTTTGCCACAGGTGGGGCAGACGGTAAAGTGAAGTTATGGCGGGTTGGTCAAGATAACGTGGAAGCCCTTACAGAGATCCCATTGAAGCCAAGGCTGATTCCATTGGCTTTGGCACTTGGCGGATTTGCAACAACCTCATCTCCCGACTGTGCCTTTCTCATAGCAGGAGGCACCCGCAATGATGTCCAGGTATTCTCGATAGAGGGTTTAAGTTCGAAACCCCAGGTCGCGCCAAATGCGATTTTAACCGGGCATGAGGCTTGGATCAGATCACTTGCGTTGACACCGACCTCAAATGGTGGATATCTACTGGCCTCTGCAAGTCAGGACAAGTATGTACGCATTTGGCGTATACAGCCGGAAGATCAACAACTAGCTACACCAAATACAAATGGAACAACTCGTCAAATACCTGACACGATTACACTGACTGCGAAGGTTCAAAGTGTTTCTGCTGGCGACTTCACATACATTATTTCATTCGAGGCTCTTCTACTCGGACACGAAGATTGGATCTATTCATCATCCTGGAAACAGAATACACTAGTACCGCAGCTTCTCACTGCCTCGGCCGATGGGTCACTTTCAATCTGGGAGCCTGAGGAGTCCTCCGGAGTGTGGGTCAGTATTTCAAGGCTCGGGGAGATCAGCAGTCAAAAAGGTGCCACAACGGCAACAGGCTCCTCTGGTGGCTTTTGGAATGGCCTTTGGTCTCCAGATGGTCACATGGTGATTTCTCTTGGCAGAACTGGCAGCTGGAGGCTTTGGCAGTACACACCCGAGACACAATTTTGGCATCAAAAGCCTGCAATCAGTGGGCACGTAGGTTCTGTCGATGGGATGTGTTGGGCACCTGATGGTAGCTATCTCATTTCGACGAGCTCTGACCAAACGACCAGGCTGCATGCAGAGTGGAAAATGAATGGAAGAGTCACATGGCACGAATTTTCACGTCCTCAAATTCATGGCTACGATCTCAATTGCATTGCAAGCACTACTCCTCATCAATTTGTCTCGGGTGCAGATGAGAAGCTCTTGCGAGTTTTCAACGAGCCCAAGGAAGTTGCTGTGATGCTCAACAATCTGTGTCGGATAGCAATGCCACCAGAAAGTACTGAGTTACCAGAAACGGCCGCTATCCCAGTGTTAGGTCTTTCAAACAAAGCCATTGGGGAGAACGAAGACATCCACGAAGGACCGAATGATGATGACCAAGAGGCGAATATCCAATCGAGCAGCCCTGCACACGCTCTGACTCTGTTAGAAGAGCCCCCAAATGAAGACTTGCTCTCGCGGCATACACTATGGCCAGAGCATGAAAAGCTGTACGGTCATGGTTATGAGATTTCTGAAGTTGACTCCTCTCCTTCAGGCGCAATTCTGGCGACGGCGTGTAAAGCAAGCTCAATCGACCACGCTGTCATTCGTCTCTACGATGGAGCAACTTGGAATGAGATCAAGCCTCCCCTCACCGCCCATTCATTAACTGTCACGCGACTTGTATTTTCTCCTCAAGAATACAAATACCTTCTGAGCGTCGGTCGAGACCGGCAGTGGACCGTATTCAAACAGCAAGGTTCTGATTCCAAGTCGTGGTCGCTAGTTGCGTCCAATTCTAAGGCGCATACTCGCATGATCTTGGACTGCACGTGGCTGCCAGGTGCTGGAGATGCATCATTTGTGACTGCAGGACGAGACAAGGTCATGAGGGTGTGGAGCACAGATGGCTCTTCCACAGCTCCAGACTTTACATGCACACTGGATATCAAGAGAAAGTCCGCAATCACGGCACTTGCTGCTGTATCCCATCAATCTTGGTCTCTTCTCGCATCCGGTGAGGAGGATGGTACTATTGCTGTCCATGTACTTAACCTCACTGACGGCAACAAAGTTGAGCGGAGCGTCACCGTCGACACCCACTTGTGCCCAACCAAATCAATCACCCGCCTGGCATGGCGTCCTCGATTCATGGATGGAACGTCACAACAACTAGCTGTCGCATCGGCTGACTCCTCGGTGCGAATATTGAGGTTCGACTGGGAACGGATCTTGGCTTAATGGGGTGTGCATTTTCCAATTAGCCGTCCTTAGAATTAATACCCAAAGATGTTCAACTTTCCGGCTACCCTTGTCTGGCGAACCTCTTCGTCATGTCGGAATGCACGTGTATTCCCACCAATTTACTGTTTGACAGCTCTCCCACACTGGTATGCTGCGGCACCTGGCTCATTCAAGCCCTTCGAATCACCACTTTCCCAGTTGACGTTCAGGAAAAGTTATGAAATCTTCCGCTCGCCATTGACTTTGCGGAAGCTCCAGGAATAATAGCCGCCTTCGGAGAAGTTCTGACTGATATCTTCGGCATGAGTTCCACGGATGCCGAACAATACGGTACAGCCATGTGTAACAAGATCCGAATCGAATGTTATCGTAAAAGTCGAGGACATATGCTAGAGACTGGGCATCATTAATCGTGGATGAGCAATCACATATGACAGATCCCTTGGACATCCCTTGGACAATCCCTGCGGAATGAACCACCTATTTGCCACGGGGAACACTTGCCAGCATTCTATAAAACCTGAGCTCAGCATTGAGGCACCAGTCTGCCAGCCCAGTTTTGCCATTGTGTGTGCCTAATGGATATATTACGCTGCAATCGTCTGTGAACAGCGCTACCCACACGTGGGCAGCGGCCGAGTCTACCAGTCTACCATGCACACGTCCAGGACGTATGCGTACTCATTAAGGAGATTCGAGACCTGCTGGTGCTCGAATAAATACTGAGCCTTCTGCTCAATGCTCCTTAGCTTCACCGATGGGCCTCGTGTGGGACTTGAGTCGAGCGATTTAGTGTCGGAATATGACAAAGGATGCTCAATAGGGAGGAGAGCGGGTTGTGGCATTTTGTCAGCCCTCACAAGGTATCGAGCTGTATGTCCAAAACCCCTTTGAGCAGGCTGTTCAGAATGAATGATATGATGCAAATTTGATCGAGGTATAGTACAAAAGACTCATGATGAGAAAGTAAAAGAGTAGCCATGTGGTGCAACTCGATAAGCCTTAGCGCTTAGCAGGGTCAGACTTCCTGTGGGTGCTCTGACGGGCTTCCATCTGGGGTTGGGCCCCACTTGTACCACGCCCACTTGCCATAAGCATATGTTTCCACCGTGCCCATAATTCCAATCATTGTGTAAACAACGACCTTCACACTTGATGAGGCGCCGAGGTCGTTCATGCTAAACTTGGGAAGTTGACCTGGATTGGTGCTCGTCTTGCCCTTGGGGGTTGGTTCAGATTCATGGCGGCTCGATTTGTCTGAGTATCTCCGTGTGATTGTTGCTGATCTTGGTGTTGGGTCGAATTGTGAAGTGAGATAGGAAGTGATTGACCGGCTCCTTATGGATCTGAGTGTTTGTTGCGTCGCCATGGAGGAGTATTAGTGTCATAGTGTCACAGATATTTTGCGATCGGGGCGCCACTGTATATAAACCCTTGGCCATGTGGGCTAAGATTGCACGGGCAACATTACGAGGTACCTAGGTAGTCAAAAAGGAGCGAATTGACAGCGCCATCGTCGGTACACGAATACGAATACCGATACGAATGCGAACACGCCTCGTAAGATCTCCCGACATTGGACCTCAATGTTCATTCTGGATCAGGCGACTTGTACCCAGAAGGGCTGAGGTTCATCAAATCTAAATCTCCGGCTCTCTCGCACAATATTTTCTATCTGTGAATCAAGGCTGCTACTAATGTCCAGCTTATGGGAATTGGATGTACTCGTAGACACTCTTTTGGACATGTGGGCATGCCCTAGCTGGTCTCCGCCCCTATCGGCACGCTAGAGGGACATCTCGGGCGGCAGTGCAAGTCCAGCTCGAAAAATCTTGGCACTCGCACGTTCATATTTTTTGTTGTTTAATTTACTTTCGCAATCGACCATAGGATGGGGAAAACAGGGCTTCCCGTTCGCTCAGCCGTACTTAAGCTCCATGCCGATTCGTTAGTACTAAAGTGGGTGACCATTTGGGAATCCGGATTGTTGATTGTTTTTGCCTTTTTAGTTATTTTCACCCCGGAGGAGGTGAGGGACGAAAGGAGATATATTTTTGCTGTGTTTATGGTCTGCAAGCTCTCATGCTATCATGAGTCAACTAGGGTCGACAATATAATGTGGGGAACTGGCCGGACTTGAGTCTGAACGACATTTGTGAGTTGTCACTACAATCGACCCTCATGATGTGGTCATAATATTTGTTGGTATTTTTCAGGTTGAGCGAGCTTGTGCCTGCTAAGGCTGGTCCATCGCGGGACGACGACAGTTGTTCTGTTATCGCCTACGAAGAAGGCTAACAATGATTCCGCTAAACATAAGGGATATAAACCTCACTGAAAGATCAAAATGGATGAAGGGTTTCGCAATGAACCACTTTCGTGCGCCCGTTTATCTATAGAAATAAAACGACAGCCGTCATGGAATTAACCCGGTCGAACCAGCAAGCTGATCAAGTTTAGCCGAGGATGGGTCCCTCGATAAACAACGACGTTAGACTGGCGTATTGCGGCATTGGAACACAACAAATACCAATCTCGAAGCACATAATGAACGAATTTTGCGAGAGCGAGCCAGCGGCAATTGGTTTGTTTCCCCTCAAGATGCCTACCAGGAGATTGTACAGTTCGACGCGGCCGTTTGCAATGGGGGCATTGGTTCGATCGGCAAGAAGTCCGACGTAATCTCGCGATACCCGGGCGCGGCGACAGAGTCATGCAGCGCTTGGAGGATTTCATATACGTGGAACGCATGGTCCGCCGCCATGCGCGGGCGACGGTTTTCGCGGATGGCGGCAGCGAGCTCGGCGAGACCGAGACACATGTCCATGCGGTTTGCCTTTGGATAGTGCCGCGGCGCATCCGCCAGCATGTCCACTTGAATACCTCGCTCCGCCATCGGCATTGGCACACCGAGGCTATCTACTGCGCGCTCGGGGGTGGTCCGCGGCGTGACAAGCAACAGTGGCGAGGCTGGGTCAGCCTTCGAGCCTCTTGAGAGTGTGAATTGGACCGGCGCCTCGTAGTCCCATATTTCCGGTATGTGGAGGATGCCTTTGTCGCCAGTGATGGTCATTGAGCGATTGCGCCGGGCGACCGTGCCGATAGTCAATCGAGCGATGACACCGCTGCGGAATGGGAGGAGAGCGGCACAGAAGTCTGGGCCAAGGTCTTGCGGCGCGATCTCCTTCATCTTGTCGGTGACAAGAGTGTGGGCGAATGACGTGACGCTCGCCACTGGGCCGAAGATGCTGGTGAGAAATCCCACTTCGTACGCAGCATGTTCCCAGACGCAGCCAACACGGAACTCAGTCTCCGCTGGCCAAATTACGCCAGAGCTGCTTATCCAGGTGCTGTGTGGCAGCTGGTGTATTGGGCCGTCGTCGATCTCGGCGTAGATGAGTCGCGGGATGCCAACGACGTTTTCGCGGACAAGCCGGGCGAGGGTCTGCATGGACCCACCAAGAAAGTTGCACGGCGCGACCGCGAGCAGGCGATTTTGCTTCGTGGCGAGGGCGATCAACTCCTTCGCGCCAGCAGGCTCCAGTGCAAGCGGCTTTTCGGAATAAACATGTTTGCCGGCGAGTAAGGCGGCACGGGAGATTTCGACATGGGAAGCAGGTGGTGTGAGGTTGACGATGAGGTCTATGTCGGGATTGTCGAGAATGGCCTGGTAAGAGGCAGCGATGGGGATGTTATATCGCTTCGAAAAGGCCGACATGCGGGAGGGAGAGATATCAAATACGGCCAGAGGCCGCAACTCGGGATGGTTCAGCAGCGTGTCGCCATAGTAAGCGGCAACAAAGCCGCAGCCTACAAAAGCGATGTTCATGGTGGCGCGAGATTACTGTGCCTGCTCTGGTATGGTTAGAGATACCTCGATTGCAGCTTTTTTGGTGTTCCTTAACTCAAGCAGTAAGGGCTCCGACACAAGTGGATTATGATAAGAGTTTGACAGCGCAAGCAGGGTGTCAAGATGGATATGGTTATGTTGAAGACGTAGTTCAAGAAGAGCGAACACAGTGCATGAACAAACTTGTGAAGTTATATCGACACAAGGCAAGAAGATCTCAAAAGGTAGTATTGCTTTAGGCTAAATTTCCATCTCTAGTGATCCTCCTCTTGAAGTAACGTACCATGAACCTTCACGGGGACGTCCCCCAGGGCAAGTCCCCGTCTTTGGGATACAGGGTCAGCCAATGGAGGATGAAGCTGAGCTACGTAACTAGGTTAACTAAATTACGGAGGCAGGGGTATACAAGAATATACCCTGACAATCAGGGAGAAGATCGATATCACTTGAACTGTGTTGGCTCTATTCCTCTATTACGATAGAGGCAACAGGGGTTAAGCACATACTATAAGTGGTAATCTATATAGGTTGCCACTAGTACTATGTGCTTGCGCCTCATATCATGAGGATCTTCGCACCTCATGACTTATGGATATCTATGAACTTATAAGATTAGTTATTCACAGACTAGGTGCCAACATTTAAATACGATCTTTAATGTCGATCGTCAACGACACTGACATGGGGGAGGCGGATGCCATTATGGTTCATGTCGGAGGCGCTGAGCGGGCACTGCAGGAGCTATGGTATAGCAGGACACAATTCCAGGACGTGCCAATTATCAAATACAGTTACTTGTGCCAACTTCGAGGCGATATCGCATTGTTGTGACGTGTTTAGCATATCGGACGAAGAGTGGTGGTGAGCGTCTGGCCCACTAGCTTGTGTGTTATGTTGGCTTTTGGTCATACATGTCACTTCACCCTGAACCTTGCGAGAGTAAAATCAACATTGCACTTACTTATCTCTAACAAGGGACAAACAGCACTCAATTCCTACTTCAGATGGCCAGACTCAGCTCTCGGATGATGATGGCCGCTTCGTTGACGGCTTCGATGAGCTTATCAGCCGCCCCTGTAGGGCAGTTCAGGCTCATAAGGGTGCTGCGAGGGACGTTCGTTAGCATTTACTTCGATCTGAGAAATTATAAGGGACCAGAAAACTCACTGGTCATCATGAATAGTGTACCTGATCCTCAGTGCGTGAGGATCCAGCGGTGTAGTCACTGCCTCTACCCCTTTATGGTTCATGTTGCTTATGGGGAAGTCCATCGTCCTCTTCTGCAGGTTATCGTCAAACACTCTTGGCCTGGGCTGATCCTTCGGCCATCGCTGCTCGATAGTCACGAACAGCCGGAAGAATCCATTACCATCCTTGGCTTCGCTCAACCGTCGGCTGAGATCACGCGCCGCCTCAATCATCAGGTTGCGCTTCTGCAGGATCGGTATCTCGTCCTCACCGGTTGCCACCACGGCCTCACAGAAGGCTCGCACCTTTGGTGATGCCATCTGAACCATATCATGGCGACCGTCGTGGAAATGTGCGAGCATCACAGGCTGCCAGTTGGGAACGACGCGCTTTCCATTGTACAGGAAGAATGCCAATTGACACAGGACATCGTATCCGCTCTTGATGGGGACCCTACTCCGGCCGAGAATCTGGCCACTGAGAGTCGGAAGCTCATACGAGATGAAGTCGCGGAGAGCATTATTGCTAAGCCATTGTTCACGAAGGAAGGAGATGTGTTTGTCAAGACTGGAAGGCAGAGCCAGTGGGATCTCTTCAGGTGATAGTACTTGCTGTGTCGCCTGGCCCTTCGGCTTGTAAGCCGCGATCGCGTCACGTATGCGATCATAAAGCGGTATGGGCGTCGTGCCGTCAAGGTACGAGTGCTCCATGAGAAGGCCGGACTGCCCGTTCGCGGTGACAATAAATTGCAAAGGCTTGTCGTGCCAGCGATTGAAGCCGCTGCCCATCTTGCATTGCTTTGCAATCTCGGTAAAGTTGGTTGGGCTGCTGTCATCGAGGTTTATCGCAAATGCGGCCTCCTCAATAACTTGGAAGTACTGGGCGTTAGAAGGGCTGACCGCCAACAAATCGGTACGAATCTGGATTGAGAATTTAGTCATATGTCGAGAAGAATGTACCGAGGTCTTTCAGTGAGTCGCGTGGATGGACGATTGACTTACCTTGGCCCATGAGTCACGGGTATCGCTGGTCAAGATCCCAGCCCATGTCCCCTCGTCCTGGACATGGTCCAGGATAGCTGTCATTGTGGCTCTCAGCGTGTCGAGAGACACCGGAGCGTCTCCATTTCGAAGAGGAACGTGGAAGAGTCGACCACGTCTGAACACGACACAATAGTCACCTGCTGTCTTCCTTATCTTGTCTATCCCAATTTGAGGCTGACGATAGGTGTTGAATATCCACTGCAACGGAGCCTGGCATACAGGCGTCTCCAAGATGTACAGGGGCTCCACTGTCCCGTTATCAATCTTTTGCTTGAATTGGAAAGCAGTTTCAGCGAGTAACGCAGCGCGATCAGCCTGTGTATGCTGGACAGGACCGGGGTGGTTCATGGCCAAGAAGCTGCAGTATTGAAGAGCTTGTCGCATGGGCATGTAGTATCCCTCAGACACGAAGTTCGAGATCCAGTTGCTCACTTTAGGATCACGGCTATCATTCTGGATTTCTTTGTAGACTTGCTCCCCAACACTGCCTGGCGCAAGGAATTCCTTGATAGCTGACCGAAGACTCTCTATCTCTTCTTCGCTGTGAGCGAAATGTGAAATGTTCTCAAGGTGTTTTTGCAAGCCCAGAACCAGATCCGGGACCGGTTGCCGGGCCTCCTTGGCGGGCAGCGGGCAGCATGGCAGAGGTTCGATGTGCGCGTCGTCCGATTGAGTAAGCAGATCCTGTTCTTCCTGTAAGTCTGTTTTGCCCTGGGCTTCATCCTTTCCAGCGTTCTGATTGTGATCTTGCGTCTGCTTGCTGAGGCCGGTAGGAATAATCTTGGATCTGGTTGCCAACAGCTCCGCCAGATGCGCGATGTTCCGCGAGCTAGTCAGCTCTGACACCTGGAAAGTAACCTTGAAAGCGCGCATCATCCAGTTCTTTAATTCGATGGATACAAGCGAGTCAAGGCCATAGGACGAGAGAGGGTGGTCGGGTCCAACATCATCAGCCTCGAGGTTGAGGAACCTCACGAATTTCTCAATAATTGTGTCCATAATCACTTTCACAGCCTCGTCAAAGCTTGTGGCGGCCATGAGAAGGCCCTCGATATCTTGTTTGGCATCACCGCCGTTTTGATCTTGAGAATTTGAGGTCTTCATTTGAGGAATCGTCTGGAACAGGAGAGAAAAAATGTCGTCTCCCGTGCCCTGGCCCAAGGACTTCCGGTCAAAGCCCATAAGTGCATGTATGAACGGCCTGTCCAGCTCGACCGAGCGGTCCATGGCGTAGTCCATCAGCTGCATGAGTTCTTCAACGTCAAAGTGCGTGGATACTTGCAGGATGAAGTTGCGGGTCGCTGTTTCGATTTGAGCGCGTGCTTGCGTTTCCTCAATAACAGGAAGGTCGACAGAGACGTAACGAGTTTGGTGTGTCCTGTCATGGTGAGTGGCAAAGTAGTCCAGGAAAGCATTTGCGGCGCTGTAGTTTGCTTGTCCTGGGTTGCCGAATGTGAAGGCGATGGATGACAGAGTAACGAAGAACTCGAGATCTGGGGAGCTGAAAGCTTGGTCCAAGTTGAAGGTTCCCTGAACTTTGGGGCCAAGCACTGCGTTCCATTCATCACATGTCATCATGGCTAAGGGGCGGTCCTATTGTCATGGTCAGCTTGCCCTGTGGATAAGATAGCAGTTATGAGCGCTCAATACTGGGCGTTAAAAGCAACATGTACATACCCTCAAGACCGCTCCGGCATGGAAGATTCCGCGAACGGGAGGCAGAGACGCCCGGCAGTATTCAGTAAGTATTTGCACGCTTGATGCATCGGTGATGTCACATTTCAAGACATGAAGCTTTGCTCCCAGCTTCGCAATCTCGGCCTGCCACGGAAGTCGCTCTTCATCAGCGAGAAACCCGCGGGAAAGCGTGATGATATGCCCGGCATGGTGTGAAGCAAGGTGTCTCACTAACATACGGCCAATCGAACCAAGACCACCTGCAATGATGTATGTACCTTCTGACTGTAATTCGATAGGGGCCGGCGCAGGCAGAACCGCTTGAACCTTCTCTTCATGTTCACAGTCTAAAACCACTTTGCCAATGTGCTTTCTCTCCGAGATAAGCCTAAAAGCGGACTCGAGTTGATCGATGGGGAATTTGTTGAGGGGATAGACCGGCTTCAAAACACCCTTGGCGAAGAGAGCGATGGTCTTATCCAAAACATCGTAGAACACCTTCGGACGCTCCTTGGCAATGGTGACCAGATCGACCGAGGAGAATGTTACATTCCTCTTGAATGGAGCCATACTGATATGCGTGTTTTTGTCAATATCAGTCTTACCAAGCTCAATATGGAATCCGAAAGAGGCCACACAATTCCATGACTCCGCCAACATCTCACCAGACGCTGAGTTGAGAACAACATGGACACCTTTGTTCTGTGTCAGTCGTAGTAGGTGTCGCTTCAGGTCGCGGGGTGAAGCCCGAGATGAGAGAATGTGGCTTTCGGGGATATTGAAGTGGTCCAGAATGAACTGCTTCTTCTCCTCACTGCCAACGGTGACGAAAACCTCGGCATCGAAATGGCTGGCAAGCTGGATTGCAGCCTGGCCAACACCTCCTGAGCCGTAGTGAACCAGCACCGACTGACCAGCCTCGAGGCGTGCAATTTTTACGAAGCTGTAGTAAACCGTTGTGAAGACGACTGGCATTGACGCAGCATCCGCAAAGCTTAGGTTGTCCGGCAAAACATGCGCGTCGTATCCGTTCAAACGAGAGTAGCTGGCAAACGCCTGAGCATGCATGCCAACTACGCGATCGCCCACCTTGTAAGTGCGCTGCACGAATTCGCCGGAGCCAACAGCTGTGACAACGCCGGCACATTCACCCATGAAGGTACCGTTTTGTAGCTGGCCAAGCGCACATCTGACATCATGGAAGCTGACACCGAAGGCCTTGGAGTCGATCTGGATCTGCTCGCTGCCCATGGGAGAGGAGGCATCTGCATCGTGAACGAAATGAATGCTGCTCAGGAGACCTGGCGCGCCGACTTCCATCCTCAATGGCAGGGCCTGGACCTTGAAAGGTTGAAGCGAGAGGTTGCTGCGCCCATTGACGAGGTCGGTCCAGTTGTTAAACGTCTTATCGGCGTATGCTCTGGGAATGAGAAGCTTGTCCCCATCGAGGGCGAACTCCTCATCAACCGTTGCACGGTCGTCGACATCAGGCGCTAGAAGTTGAAGAGCAACATCCTGAATCTTGAGGACAAAACGGCTCACATCATCTTCGGTCCGGAGAACGTTCCTGACGTCAATAGTGATGAGCTTGACAACTCCGTTTTCACGTCGGACAACACGAGCCAGACCATCCGCTAAACCCTTGATAGAGCCCTCCTTTAGTCCACCTTCTTCCTGGAATGAAATCCAAATAAGGTTGCGGCAGTTGACAAGGAGGTTCTGGTAACGGTTGAATATCTCCTGGGTAGGGTGCTCGAGGACGGATGAGTTTGCACTGTCAAGAACCACATACATGGTTCCCTCGCAAGCCTCTGAATCGACTTCAGGAAGAGCCTCCCAGCTGTACTTCACATTGGAAGAGAACCCGTTTTGTTGGAACACGGAAGTGAGGGCAGTGGATGCTGACCGTCCCACAGGGGAGACAGGGTTGTGAATCACAGTCACAGAGTCGATGAGAGAGGCCCTATCGAGTGGCTTCTGTTCCTCAATGGCCTTGGAGACAATGAAGGAGCCTCGGGCCAATGGACCATCACAGTCTTGGGAGGAGTACTCAATGCCACCGAAGGATGTTTGGAGAAGCTGCTCATGCCATTTGTCGGGTTCCAGAAGCGGAGAGCCCTCCCTACCATCGATGAAGTCCCACCATCTAGTAATTTATTAACAATTACATCCTACGAGCTTAAGTAGGCTGATTTTGCTTACCCTGGCAAGGTTCCGAAGATAGTTGCAAGACTGCGGCTGGCCCCTGCCGTACTGTTGTTGATCTCAACAAAGAGTAGTCTGCCGTGAGGCTTCAAAAGCTTCCTGACGTTGGTCAAGGTTTCACAGATCGACTTTGTTGCGTGGAAGACGTTTGAGGCCACAACCAGATCATACGAATTCGCTTCGTAGCCTTGATCCACGGGATCACGGGAGACATCAAGGGTTCTATACTCGATGATGGACTTCCACCTGTCTAGCCGCTCCTTGGCGGTCTCAAAGAAACCGGACGTGATATCAGTGTACGTGTATTTCTTGACCAAATCCGATGCGTCCTCGCCCATGCTATTGAATAGCGGAAGAGTGGCACTTCCGGTTCCAGCGCCGACTTCAAGGACGTTCATCTGCGAGTTTTTGTTGGTCAATAGGCGTGCATACTGCAATAACTGCTGATACAATGGTGTCAAGGGGCCGTGATTATAGAATCGCTCCAAAAGATCGTCAGCCACAAGCAGCTCAAGCGGATCAGCAGTGTTTGACAGGATTCCTGCAAGGTTTCTGCCGACACGGCCGAGCAATTTACCCTCAATGTCAGAGCTATCAGATCGATCCAGAAGCTCAGCCTGCTCACTATCACTCAGAGATTCGCAGATCTTCTTGCAAGTATCGGAATTGACATAGTCGAATATCCAACGTGAGAAGTCGCGTAGATGGGGCAGAGGCGCTGTCTCTGGGTTTTGGATCACAGGCATATTCTTGACCCTATCGAGGTAAATAGCTGTGGCCTGTTCGATAGTGCTGAGCTGTTCGAAGAGCTCGGGGTTCTTCGAGACGTACGGCTCAACCAAGCGTGCGAAAGAAGCTTTGTCGAGATGATCAGGATCCTCGTTCCAGTACACCTGGTAGGTATGTTTGCGCTGGAATGGCTTCGATGCCTCCGTGCTCGCCCCATCACCTACAGCTCGCATGACAAGACCTCTTATAGAGCTCACAAACGTCACCCCACGGGTATCGGGGTCGTTCTGGAAGATCCAAACATCTCCACGTGCTTGACTCTTACCCTCAGCCTTCAGCTCCATGGCAATAATCATCTCATCGCCTGGCTTGCTTGAGAGATTGTTGGTGAAGATAACTTCTTCGGTGTTGATGGGCATAACGGGAGCATTCCTGATTTCCCTATTGAAAACGGCCAGTGCAATATGATTTGCCGCATCGAGAGTTGTTGGATGGATTAAGTGCGGTTGTAGATACCCTGCAGGCATGTACTGAGCCACATCTGGAATCCTCAGCTTGGAAAATCCAACCCAAGGCCCGATATGAGCCTCGTACAGAAGGGCGAAGCTCGGGCCCCAGTCGTTGCCTGCTGCTCTTCGTTCATCGTAGAAGGTCTCCATGTTCATCTTCTCCTGAGCACGTGATTGGATCCTGTCAAAGGCTTCAAAGGCCTCGTCGACAGTTGCTTTGCGCTCCGCACCAGTTACACTAGCAGACTCAAGCTCAGCGCGCACAGTACCAGAGACGTGCTCGGCCCATGTTCCATCTGACTGCAAAGATAGGATAGAGATCGAGTACCAGGGGCTGGCATAGCTAATTTTGGAAGGGCTGAGGATGAGCTGAACCTCAATATCGTCGCTGGAGCCATTGGTCGATTCAACAGGCAGGATGATGGGACGGGCAATGCTCACATTACGGATAATAATGTTAGAAATCTTGGTATCGAAGTCGGTATTCTTCAACTGCACGAGCTGCTTCATGGCCTCTGTGATCATAGCAAAGTAACCAGAGCCTGGGAAGATGACCATACCATCAACAACATGGTCCTTGAGCCAGGGCAGCCTCTGAATGCTGAGGTGGTGGCGCCAGCGAGGCTCCTTAATTGAACTCACAACATCATACACACCGAGGAGGTCATGATACGAGAATGTGCGAAGGCGATGGTCGCGGCTGAGTCTCGACTCGGCCCAATGCTTGACCCGGTGATCCCACGGGTATGGCATAAGATTGTCAATGACACGTCGAGGCTTGGTGAACACCCTCTCGAGGTTCACTTTTGCGCCAAGCTCATATAGTCGGGCTATGGTTGCCGAGAAGGAAGAGACTGAGTTCCTGCCTCGAGATAGGGGAGCCATATAAGTGGACTTGAAGCCAGTGATAGAATTGAGGATCTGGTTAATCGGACCCTGGAGGGCGGAGTGCGGTCCGATCTCGATTAAGATGTTGGCAGCGTCAGGTGGACCTGTTGCTGCCATACTCTTGAGTAGAGCTGTCATAGCATCGTTGAAACGAACCTGCTCGGCATCCGTAAGCATCAAAATGTTGAGAGAGAAGCGCATTCATACTTGGGACACCAGGTTCTTAACCCAGTATACTGGCCCGAAGTCGGAAGTCTTCATCTGTCCGGTTACAGATGAATGGAACTCAACATCGGGCCTAATATCAGTGCTGGAGAGTCCTTGGAGTGACTTCAAGTAGGAGGAAGCCACTTTCTCCATGTGATGGGAATGGTAGGCTGTTTCGACCTTGAGTCTGCGTGTGAACACGCCTCCACTTCGGAGCATCTCCGCGATGTAAAGCACGGCAGGCTCATCTCCAGAAAGAGTCGTGCTAGCTGGGCTGTTGATGCAGGCAACTACCACGCGACCCATCTCACTGTCAACATTGGCCGCCTTGATTGTCTGGAGCGCTGCCTGTTCGCCATAACCTGTGGCCAGCATAGATCCGGGCAACTTGTTGAGCTTCCTGGCAATCGCGGACTGTAGACCTCGAAGGTACGAGCTGAAGACAGTATCAGTACATATCTGAGGCAGGAATCAATGCAGGTCGAGTGCTCAAAGAAGCTCACTTACGCCTTGACTCCGGCTTCTCGGGCGAGAGCCCCAGCAGCGTAGGCAGCGGCAATTTCACCAGAGCTGTGTCCCGCAACAAAGTTGGGCTTGACATCGTAATGAGCGAGCAGATCCACCAGCGCCATCTGGATGATGGTAGTCACAGGCTGCGCAATCTCGCTCTCGTTGATCCGTGACTTCTCTGCCTCAAGTTTGCTCAACACCTGGACAAGATCCCACTCGCAACCCAGGCTCTTGAGTAACTGAGACGAGCTCTCGATGGAACTCTTGAAGACTTGAGAGGAACCTATAAGATCAGCTCCCATACCTGCCCACTGAGCACCTTGTCCAGTGAAAACGAATGCAACCTTGGCTGATGGTGCTGAACGGGTCTTGAAGATCTTGCCTTCGGCCAGTACTGCTGTAAGCTCGGCCACGTCGGAAGCCACGAAGGCCTTCCTCCACTTGAAGAGCGACCTACGGCAAGTGAGAGTGTAGGAAAGGTCACTCAAGTCGGAGGGAGAAGCGTCTGAGCGCGAAAGCCACTTCTGGATCTGTGCCGGCATCTCATCTAGGGCAGCTTCTGAGGTGGCTGACAGGGGGAAGATTAGCGGCATGGTGTCTGCCGATGCCGTGCTTTTTGCCTTAACTCCATTGCTGATATGGCTACCATTGACGCCATTTGTGCCGCTAAAGAATCGGGCGCCATTCTTTCCTCTGGGAAATGCAGCAGAATCACCATTGGCACCGTTGAAGACTTCATTCGTAGATCCATTGACAATTCCGTTCACAGTTCCATTGGCAGCTCCATTGGTCAGATACCCGCTATGGTCAGAAAGGTACTGGTCCAGCGATTCAACGATAACGTGACAGTTGGTACCACCATAACCGAAGGAGTTGAGCGATACTCTGTGAGCGCCTTTAGAACCCTCGGGGAGCAGAGGGACAAGCTCTAGCGGGACCTAAGAAAGAAGGTAAGTACGATGAGTATGCATGGCATGCAGATTCATAAGAGCAATTACCGAAATCTGCCTCTCGTCCAGATTGAGGCCTGGCTTCGGCTTAATGAAGTTCAGATTGGGTGGGATCTGTTGGTGTTTGAGGACCAGAATCGACTTGATCAAGCCAGCGAGACCACTAGTCGCTTCCGTGTGGCCAATATTGGTCTTGACTGAGCCTACGTACAGGTTCTGGGTCCTTGTATTCTCAGTAAAGACGTTACCCAGGCATTGCACTTCGGCGAAATCACCCGCCTTCGTACCCGTACCATGGGCCTCGACATAAGGAGTATCGGCGGGGTCGAGATGCACATCGCCGTACACTTTCCGGATTAAGGCCTCCTGAGCATCCGGGTTCGGGAGCATGATTCCATTAGTCTTACCATCTTGGTTGGCGCCGGAGTTACGAACGATGGCGTGGACCGTGTCGCCGTCTGCAAGCGCGTCTTTCAGCCGCTTAATGATGACAACGGCAACACCTTCTCCGCGACCGTATCCAGCTCCTCTGCTATCGAATGTATAACACTTGCCGTCTGGATTGAGCATCCTAGAAGAGTGAAGTCAGTCAGCTAGGCTGCAACGAGAGTTTACCGTTTAAAACAAAATTGTGTGAGCCTACCCGCTCAAGCTCATGGCGATATTTTGATCGGGGTGCAAAAGGACTTCCGTGCCGCCAACAATGGCCATCCGAGACTGTCCTGTTCTAAGAGCTATGCAGGCTTCATGAAGCGCGACCAGGCTACCAGACTTTAACGCACAAGTGTTGTCAGCTGTGCGCTCACCCTGCGAGTGAACCTTCGTGAACTCACACAGCCAGTGTCAATAGTCACTGAGATACCCCTGAGATCGAAGAAATACGACACGCGGTTCGCAATTATAGCCTCTCCTGCTCCGGCAGTGTGGAATTGTGACAAACCGTCGAGGTTTTTGTATGCGATCCGATCGTAGTCGTGCGTGAAGAGGGCGGCATATACTGCGGTGTCGGAGCCCTTAATGCTCTCTATAGGGATTCCGGCATTCTCCAAGGCTTCGTATGTCGACTCTAGGAGAATCCTCTGCTGGGGATCTGTAGCATCGGCCTCGTTGTGGGCAAATCCGAAGAACCTCGAGTCGAAATGTGTGACATCCTGCGACATGAAATATCCGCTTTTGGTGTTGTATGATTGTATAGAGGCGCCATCAGGGTGGTAGAATGAATCGACATTCCATCGGTCCTTCGGCACAACTGACCATCCTGAACCACCTTCGCTCAAGAGCTGCCAAAGGTCTTCAGCGTTTCCTACATCTCCCGGTAGGCGACAGCCAATGCCGATGATAGCAATGGGCTCAAGGTCCGCCATCGTGGCGTGTGTGCTCAAGATATGAAGACAGGGACTTTTAAATGGACGTCACTACAATGTAAAGGCAGCTATGGGTATAAGACTCGGCGATTGACAGCGAGGAGAAACGAGAGAATGACATGCGTAGGACACATCAGCCGCTTCTTATGAATTTAGCCTTGTAGCTATTCAAATCTACATGTTGTGCTTCGTCGAAAACCCAGGCAAACGAAGTGCTGGCGGCTTCTTTGTGCCTGACCTATGCACATCCTCTCACTTCGTCTCCATCCCAGTCTTTAGCAAGGCGTGCAGCGCCCAGGACGGTAATAGCAGTCGTTGAGGACCCCAAATTACAACTTGGATAAATGTGTAGTGTTAAAATGCTTAACGTTGACAATCCTGGAACCCGCCTGTTCTCGGTAAAGTGGAGGTGCCTTGTGATTATCCGGTCCTTGAATATGAGCCAGCCCAGAGCTGTGCAGGTTCTCCACCACCATGAAGCCAATCCGCGCAGTCTTTTCGAGTAAGTGATTAACATTGAACGCGAAGGATTCGACGGACTGTACTACGGGGAATAGCCCCGTGTTCAGGCTAATAGTCAGTTGTGGAAGAATCAAGGACCGGAATATCCTACCGACTGCAGTCCTTTACTGTCGACGTCTACCCTGAGATATGAATGGGATATGCTTCGGGCAACCGATGAAGTCCATCGATGTCTGCACGCACTATGGTGGCTACATACAAATACGGCGACGTCGGCTGTCATGCACTCGTACCCACTTTATTGGGTTTATGCCGGGGCGATCCTGAGAGTCTCAGTTGATGACCAATATCGGACGGCGGAAAGCCCGTTGATAATGCGGAGAAAGCTATGTCATGGTTTGCAACGCTCCGGCCCTTCCCCGCACCCCCACTAACTTAACTAGTATGGTCTCTCCAGGCTTTATGGCTTATTCTACCTTGTACTCTCCAGGGTCCATGGCTTACGTAGGTACTCTGCCTTGTACTCGTACATAGTGTGAACCAGAATGAATTCAAGCCTTGTCTTGCACGCTACCAACGTAGAAAAGGTACGGGGTTACATACCTCCGGACCCCTCCATACATCAATACAACCCCCCTCACCGAACGAAACTAACGCATGGCTATTATCCGTTCTCTTGCAGAACAATCCCCTTGTTGTCCATTTTATGGCACCTACCGTATCCGGCACAGACTGGTACCTCGTGCCTAGTTCGGCGCCTCCCCGAGATCATTTGGGGCCGGCCCCGGACTTTGATAGTACGCCAGACCAAGAATGTCATGGTGCTTTCTCAAACTCCAAGTCTCTACGGGATTCGAAACGAAAATGTGAGTAGATACAGGGGAGGGAACTACTTCAGGAACGAAAGCCGTTGGTAATTGGAAAGGTATTCGGCAGCCAGCCGGCCCACACGATGGGGTCGAACATGATACATCCGAAGCATATTCTTCCTTTGTTGTTGAAAAGGGTTGATCTGTGGTCCCCCTTTCACTACCAGACTTCATAATGTCATCGGACGAGTATGATATCGTCATTGTTGGTGGTGGGACAGCGGGGCTCATCGTCGCCGCTCGACTGTCTGAGGACCCGGGTCTGCAAGTTGCTGTCCTCGAGTCTGGAGAGGATGACAGCTCGAACCCAAATCTCCAAACTCCCATCTTGTATAATTCTTTACGAAACGGTCCTTTGGATTGGGGGTTCAAGTCTACCTATCCAGTGAGTTTCTCACCGCTCTCTATGCGTACCCTTACTAAGACAATACTTTCCAGTCACCACATGGCGATAGACCGCTTTCTTTGGCAGCAGGCCGCACCTTGGGAGGCACAAGCGGCATCAATGGCTTCGTCTTCCAACCGAGCTCAAAGTCTAATCTCGACTTCTGGACTGAGCTTGGGAACAGTGGCTGGGGCTTCGATGCCATGGACCGGGCTGTGCGCAAAGCCGTGACGATCCACGGCCCGTCTGGAACAACACCACGAGGCTCCGGGCCGATTCAACTAGTCATCGATGAGTCGGAAATAGCAACCTCGTGGGTCAAGACTTGGAACGACAGCCTAGCACAGCTTGGACAATCGCCATGCGATGCCTTCTCTGGCTTGCAACACGGCCCAATCAGGAATTTTGACACTGTTGATCCGGTTTCAAACAAGAGGTCTTTCACGACCAACGCATACCTTGAACCCGTTTGTTCTAGAAGCAACCTCACTGTCCTAACTGGATCAACTGTGAACAAAATCGTCTTTAAGGGAAGAAATACTGGAGCTGAGCATATTGCGGATGGCGTTCAAGTGACTTCGAAGGACGGGAAGCAGAGCATTATTAAGGCTCGCAAGGAGGTTATTGTCGCAGCAGGTGTCATCAACTCACCCAGAATCCTCGAGTTCTCTGGCATTGGTGGAAGGTCACGTTTACAGAACCTAGGCATAGACTCTGTTGTCGACAATCCCCACGTTGGAGAGAACTTCCAGAACCACTGCTACTCAGGCCTCGTGTTCCCAGTCCGAGACGATGTCAGTACCCTAGATGCATTCATCCGAAAAGAGCCCAGCGCTGTTGCTGCAGCTGAGAAGACGTATGCGTGCGGGAAAGGCGGCCCGATCGGAAGAAGTTCTACTCTTCTGAGTGCGCAGATGCCTATGACCGATATTACAGATGATCATGGCACGAACGAGATACAGCAAATTCTAAAGGAATCCGCGGGCAAGTCAATGGGGTCTTCGATTACCACGCCAGCGTTCCGGAGGGCTTGGGACTCGTACATCGAACGGAACCTCACCAGCAAAACAGAGTCACCGGGGCGGTTCATGTTCATCCCATTATATGCGCGGTTTGGTGTGGCTGATCCATCGTATCGCCCGCTTGGGAATCACTTCACCATTATCACGGTGCTGTCGACGCCTCTTCCTCGAGGTTCCGTGCACATCAACAGCAGCTTACTCGAGCATTCAGACAAGGAGACTGGGATGACGCTGGATGTAGGCTTCTCCCCAAGCCCTCTTGACGTAGAAGTCCTCGCTCGCTACATCATGTACGCCGAAAAGTCCCTGACTCAATTAGAGCCCTTCGCATCTCTCCTTAAGCCGCACAAGAATCGCTTCACAGACATCGAGGAGGCAAGGGAGTATGTCAAGGCCAATACTGCTTGGACGCATCACTTTGTTGGTACATGTGCTATGATGTCGCAAGAGATGGGAGGCGTTGTTGATGATAAGCTACGTGTTTATGGGTGTGCGAATCTTCGAGTCTGCGATGCTAGCATTATACCGGTCGTGCCGACGAGCAACCCTCAAGCTGTGGTGTACGGGGTGGCCGAGCATGGCGCTGAGATCATCAAAGCGACATTGGTGTGAATATATGCCCGATGTAGAGGATAGATTCCGAGCCACAATTATGAGACAACTTTGTTAAGACTCCAAAGCAACCTCTCCTAACTGTCCTGCGTGAACCCTGCCGAGTGCGGCGGTATACAAGGAAATACAGTCTTTGATTGGCTTATAATATATTAAGCTTAATAAGAAAGTGCCTTCTCGCCCACCACAGCCATATCAACCGTATCACCGACCACAGGACGTCAGTTACGCGAAGTCCGACCGATTTGTCGCTTCGTCTGGGTTTCGGCTGGGAAAAGGCTTTTGTGGACATTTTAGTAAGTTCTCGAAGGGGAATCATGAACTGAACCCAAACTGTGACGTGGTCAAGGTGTTCCAGCCAGCACCGCAGGGTGTTCGGCGACACCAGGGGTCTCGTTATCTACAGCACCTATAACAGTATCCCACAGGTCAAGGTGGACGAACAGAGGACCAAGATTTATATTCACTGATAAGAGGTATAATCACACCTAGATCTCCGAGATCTCATTCCACAGCGCGTATGATAGTATAATATCCCAAAAAGAGCTCCTGAGCATTCATAAGGCGCAACTCAACACCATCATTCCTGTCGAGTAACACAGCCATCGGTGACAGTGTCGCTTCAGTTCCGGAAGCATCAAAACTGGTTCCTAGACTGCCTTGAGCGATGTTCGTTCGATATCTCATACGAGTCCGTGACAAAAGGCAGCCTTATATTGCCCAAACACCCATGAAATCACGAAACGTTGCACGAGAGATGGCTTGAGCTTCACTCAGTGAATCCATCTCTACGTTGGCGGATAATGGGTAGACTGTGTGCAACGGATCGGCGCTTGTCAGACTCTTTGGTGAATATATGTAACCAAAAAGAGTCTGGAGTTCTAGCGAATACGCGATATCCGTACAGTAGCTAGCTGACAACCCCTCTGTAGTTGCTTAGAGCTCGAGCGCATTTCTCCGTCACGACTTCAAGCACGACATCCATGCGTATAAAGAGGACCACAAGTCCAAAAAAGGAGACCATCAGTGACTTGCAAAACTCCTTGAACTAGACAAGATTTGCTTCAACTGTCGGAAAAAAGGTCGCCCACGGCACAGCAGTACCACCATGTCCCAGCGCCAGCTCATCAACCCAGCGGGCGTCCGCCCTCCGCACCCGATCTACTCGCACGTGCAAACAACACCACTCTCACCCACGACCACATTAGTTACCATAGCGGGCCAGATCGGCGTGCCTCCAGACTCCGCCAGCGCAGCAGCGACCTTCGGCGAGCAAGTTGAAATCGCGCTGGAGAATCTGAAGAAATGCCTTGCGGCCGCAGGAGCGACGCCGGCGGATATCATCAAGGTCACGCACTATATCGTCAACTTGGACCCAAAGGATAAATCAAGACTCGCGGCGTATACGCAGTTTATTGGGGATCATCGTCCGCCGAGTACCGTGGTGGGTGTTGCGGCGTTGGCATGGCCGGAGTTGTTGTATGAAGTTGATGCCATGGCGATTGTCCATCAGAAGTGATTCCGAATGTGTTCAAGCTGGCCGGTTGCTATGCACGTGGGCTTGATGACGGGACAAGTCATAATTACTTGGTTACAGTAAGGAGGGACGAATTGTTGGTTTTGGAGGATTGAGTGCCATTTCCCATTTCTATACCTTTCACAACCCCAATAACTAGTAAACACCAGAGATCACTGGTGATAAACACTGCACCCACGCATTCAATAAGAGGTGTCTACTGCGAAGCTCCCTATCCTCGGCTCGAGAATGATCGATCTACTATAGGTTATGGCTGTAAATCTTGTTCTATGTAGAGCTGGAATCTTTCGAGGCGTGCTCCAGTTGGAGAGAACACAGCTCTAGGACGGTGGCGGTGGATTCTATCAAAAGTAACAATATCTGTAGAGACCAGTGAAAACCTCGTAAGTCCTCTGGGAACCAAGGAGTGTGATCATCCGCGATACTCCATACTGAATAGTTTGTCCCAATTTCTAGTACTTGGCGCAGGCTTCGCAGGCGAGGGAGCAGCGCTTGAGGCAGTAGGTGTAGTAGAGGAGTATTTCGAGGGACTCGCTAGAGGGGTTTTGCGCTTCAGTGGAGATAGTGAAGATGCCCGTGAGTCGGTCTGAACATTTGAAGAAAAGTTTGGTGCACGCTTCTTTAGCCCGGATGGTCCAGTATTGGGACTGGACAAGATGGAGGGAGACTTCTGGGGAAGCAATCCCGCGAAATGTCCACTAGCAGAAATATTGCTACCAGCAGCCTGTCGACAAATATGGTTCGCGTCAGCCATCTCTTCACCACAGGGAGGATATTTCGGTCCCTTTTCATGGACCGAGCAGGAGATCGCGCCTCACCACTTCAAAGACATGGGCATCCTCCCTGTCTGTTTGGCCTGTCTCAGAAGGCTGCTGTACCAAGCTGGGTGGTACCGTGGCTCCAGAAGCTGATGCTGTAGCATTCACTCCTGACGTGGGTGATCCAATTCCTTTGTCCTTGCTAATGCTCTGGCTTCTGCGTACCATAATGTTGTTGCCATCCCGCTCTGCATCTGTATCACTGACGATAGGTGCCAAAGGAGCTTGCATATCCTTGCTATTATTTCCCTCTCCGCGCTTGCGGGTCAGATCAACGCTTTTCTTACTTCCGGAACTCGAGCGGCGGGAATCAAGGCTTTTGGTCAGCGTCTTTGTAACAAGCGTGGTATTAGCGGTTCCAGATCCAGACGCCCCAGGTTGCTCTTTCCGTCCCATATGACCTTTCACCTCAACGTTACTAGCGGAAACGGTCGACTTTCCAAGCGATGGGGTTCCAGGAGCGCCCAATTTTTCTTCTACTGCATCAATCATGTACCATCTCAATCCATCGGAGAGCTCGAAGGGATTCTCGTCATCCATGGAACGTAAAGAACCTGCATCACTCGCTTCAGCCATTGCAGAGCCACGCATGGATCGGGAGAGGTCGACAAGACGGTCTTCGACTTTAGTAATGCGTGCAAGCAACCAATCCCGGGCTTGAAGCTTGTGTGCGTCTTGTTCACGAAGGAAGTAGTGTGGCGCACCAACATTGAAAGCGGCCCAGGGTCGAGTAGCTTGATTGCGAGTGGGAAGGAATAAAGCGAGATCACCTTCCTTGAACGAGCGATAAGCAATCTTATCATGTGCTTCGGCTTGAATTCGATGGGTCCGTTCACGATAACCACGGGAGTCCTTTTGATATTTCTTAGCAAGAGTCTCGACATCTTTATAGCGTTTGGTAATCAGATCAACGGTTGTATCGACGTCAAGACGCTGCAAGGCCGTCACAAACGACTGATATTTGTTGTTCTCATTAGTGACATCTGTATCAGACATCCAATATAAAGTGTCAAGGTCGGATGGGTCAGAATAGTGCTGTGGAGGTACAGAGCCTGATATTGTTCGTCTCATGCTTGAGGATCCCTCACCAGCACCTAGGATCGTTGACGCATTGACCTTGGAAGCTCGTTGAATGACCAACGAATCATCCTGTCGAGAAACAGAATATCCAAATTGCTCGAGCATACGGATAATACGATCATGGTGATGGAAAAGACGTTCAGACAATTGTTTGGCTTTCTCACCACGTTTGTCGAGGTGTTTCTTGAGCGTCTGTTGACTTTGATTCGCTGTGTTGAGTTCACGATTTAGATTCTCAACCTCGTGTTTCAATCTTTGTATCGAGCTCTCGTCGCCTGCTTTGCTTTCCATCATTTCAGCCACCTTTTGTTCTTCTGACTGTAGTTGCTGTCTGAGAGCGTCCGATCCTGTCTCCCCAGCAGCGAACTTTTCTCGGAGATTATGCATCTCTGCTCGTTCAGTAGCAAGTTCAGATCGCAATGCAGACATTCTGCTTCTTTCTTGATCAAGATTCTCCCGAGTCTCACTAGCTCGTGTCTCTGCCGCCGACAGTCGAGATGTCAATGACTTGATTTGGGATTCGCCGTGGAATACTTTCTCTTCCAAAGCCTTATTCTCTGCAGTTGCGAGCTGCAAAGAGTCATCCAGCCCTCTTGCATGAATAGCCGCACCTTCCGACAGTATCTCAAGAGCATTCACTAGACGACGCAGGTCTTCTGGTGCCGATCCAGCGGGTGAAAGATTTGAATGGACTGCTTGCAATATACCGATATAGTCTTGTTGACGGTCCTCCATTGTCCTGATTTGATTCGCTAATGTGACATTCTGGCCCTGGGCGGCGGTTCTTTCCTCCTTGACTTGGTGGATTTGACGTTCAAGGTTGGCAATCTTGTCACGCTGCAACGAGATATCCTTCTGGGAAGCCTCAAATTTGCGTAGATGTTGAGCCTGTTCTTCAGAATGTGCTTTCCTCAACTGGTCCAATTCGTTGCGCAAATTAGCAATTGTCTGGTCTTGCTCGTTGCGTAGATGGTCTCTTGATTCATTAAGACGATCAAGCTCATCTTCCGCTTCCTCCATTTTGACTTTCAACCTGTGAACTTCATCATCTAGAAGCTGTCTTTCATCCTCAAACTCCTGCTTTTGGGACTCGAAATTGGCCATCAGATCCCTCTTAACCGATTCTGCCTCCTGCATCTTGTCTCGACTCTCAGTGCTTGATCTGCGTTCGGCATGAGCCTCATCTTGAAGTTTCTGGATTTGACCTTCTAAAGATAGGATTTTTTGAACCAACATTTTGTCGTCTTGGGTGTTCGACATTCTTCTGTTGGACATCGATGATCTTCGCGAGAGGTCGCTCTGTCTATTGAATGGATTTGGTGAAGGAGTCTGTCGTTCAAAATCTGCTGCACTTCCGGGCACAAAGATACCACTGGCAGGTCGGCTAAGTTGGCTTTGTCGATGCAATAGATCTTCCAGCTTTCGGACTCTGCTGTCAGAAGCTCTAAGCTTTTCTTCCAATCGGTTTTTCTCATCTTGTAGACCTCGAACCTCGTCCCCGTGCTGAAGGGTAGCACTTTGAGAAAGATCATGCACACTCCCATTCTTGAATGGCTTTGGTTTTTGTTTGCGGACCGCAGCGTCTAGATCTTTCAGCCGCTGAGTAATGGCTTGCACAGCATCATCAATTTGTAATGCCCGGAGATCATCGATCCACGCAAAAATCTCGTCCCGATTGACAAAAGGCCAAGAATTTCGGGGAGATGAGGCCTTCAGGTCGATCAAAGCGTCTTTAGCATTCAGATCATCACTGAGAAAGTCGCTGTGTGCAGTGGTCCACTTCTTCCTACGTCGTTGCTCTTCTTCTGTTTGATGTAGCAGATCATCATGAAGTCCATCGACCTCGATCCGCATTTTCTCCGTCCACTCGGTCCTTCTTGTTGCCTCTATCAGAGTATCACCATAAACAAGGGGTAATTGGAAAACTCGATTGAGGGTCTGCCAATTATCCAGATCAGTGAAGTCTAGGTTCGTGATCCGAGGCTGCAATTCCTGGAGCCGTGATTGAAGACGTGAGATATTCTGCAAAGTATGGTACCACTCGGCAGAAGCATTATTTCTTGCTTCCGATGTTGCTAGAGATGCCTGGACAATCTCCTCCACAACACCTTGTAATGCAGGAAGAAGCTCTTGAGTGTGAACTGCAGCCTTCCTCGATGCGGTAATGACAGACTTTTGACTGTCCGTCATTTGCAAAACATCATCCATATCGGATTGGATGCGGTTTGCTATTGTCTCTGCTTCTTCCAACAAAGCATTCGTATCAATATCGGGTATTTGTGGATCCTGGCCTTGAGCTCCTTCTGCATCTTCCTTGAGAGCTGCCATACTCGAATGCAACTCGCGGAGATCCTTTTGAAACTGGGTCGAGCTTTGTTCAACCTTTGCAGCGGCAAACTGCAAGCCGTCATGATCAATTAAATCAAACAAGGTACCAATGGGAGTACTGGTTCGATTGGTATCTGATTCGACCGATCGACGGAGGATGCGAGCAACATCTTCCCTCACCGGCAATTCTCTCAAAAGTTCTGCACTACCCTGCCAATCTCGAAGTACCTCCCGATGTTCCTGTATGTACCCTTCAGCCCATTGTTTGGTCTCTTGGAATTTCTGATGCAAGCTAGTTATGTGGTTCCGTAAATTGTCAAGAGCGACCTTCATAGACCGCGCAATAACCGTTGCTTCATCAGCACCGACCTCGAGGTTCTCGACACCAGCTCTTGCTATATCGAAGGCATCAACGGCCCAAGATTGTCTAGACTTGAATAACTCATGCCATGCAGCAAGGCTGGTCTCATCGGCAAGGGATGAAGGAGGCTCTTGTAGGGTCTCGAGGTTCGGCTTCGACTTAAACGGGGGTTTAGAGTTGGAGCCTAGGAATTCTTTGTCGTATACAAAGACTTCAGATTCGTTTGCTAAGGTTTTGACAATCTTCCCCCTCGCAGTCATGAGAATTTGACGGTTGATCGGAATCGCAGCGTTGGCCTCGATCCATGATCGTAGGGTGTCGACACGCGAGGCTGGGTCATTGTATGGTAGGGCCGCCCCAGTGTGGGAGACGTAAACTCGTAAAGCCATGTCTGTCACACTTGTTGCTCCATGGACCACCCGTTACACACCGGGCTTGTCGGGGAAATGAAGACGGACGGGTGGCTTATCCGTCGCCGTTGGCAGTAGCAGCCTGCGATATGAATTATGGAGTCATGTCAAGCGATGCATGGCATGTCATGGCAAAGGATCGGCGTGGCTGTAAGCAGTGGTGTCTGGCAAAGGCATGTGCAGCATGACACTTTCGCGAACTGCAGCGCGTGCCTGGATGGCCCAAAATCAGGCTGACCAATCAGAGATGGAATGTGTGACGGGTCGAATCAACATTTACCGGCCCGGGAGAACAAAGCCACCGTTCCGGGCCCCGAGTCGGATTAATTGGTTGCGGCGCACGTGATGACTTGGCGGTTCCCCGCAATATCATATCCAGATCCAACCAAATGCAATGCAACCTTGTCAGATATCAACGGGTTCGGCGGAGAAGCGCGAGAAAGTATTTCCCTTTGAACCCAAGAAGGTTATCTTTCTCCCGGTATCTTGTCACTGGGCGTGGGGAGTGAAAGTTTGAGATAATTCATCAATCCCCATTGGCATATAACACCAGGGTGAGTCTAGGACCTACACCCACTCACATCTTCATGCATCGTCTTTGCTAACAGCCTCGGTTTGCTAAAGGAGACTTTTGTCAAGGGGAATCAGGAGAAGGCTTTTCACAGACGGCAGGATCATCACATCATGAAGAATCCAAATCTTTATGAGAGGCCTACGTTCTTCTGGAAATGGCGAACATTGGAAGACTGGAAGATGGCCACTTCATTCACAAAGGCCAACTACACGAACATCATAATGCTCTTGGTGTTCATCTTCATCGCTATCCGACAAGTCAAGGCCAAGCAGAAAGAAGCCGCCAAACACGGCTATGAACACCGATATATCAAACGGGATGAGTTCCCAACCGTGGAGGAACAGCCCGACTTCGAATGGGAGAAGACTGAACCCATAAAGTTGCGACCGTTCAAGCCAAAGTACCATTTGACCATGGGTAAGTGCATCTGGTCCCCACGTGGCTGATGAACTGCTTGAGTTCTGTCTATTTTGTGGCTTTAAATGTTGACTGCGTTCATGCTTCGTTCAATCTTGAAGTGGAATCTGACTCTTCAGCACTTGAAAACCTCATCCCGTCAGAACTGCTTCAGATGGACAAGACATATCGAGATCGGATTGCCCTTCGACGCGACACAATGGCCAAACACGGCACGCATGTGGTAGCCGTCAATGATGACTATATCATCCGACCCGCCGTGGTTGAGCACTATGAGTTTCTCATGGGCACGTACTTGCCACTCCGCTTTCCCAAAATGTTCAAACTACACGAAACCGACTATGAGATGGGCAAGACCTTCATGCTGGAAAATCTGGTCACAGGCGCAATCTTCCCCGCCAATGTATCTGCATCCACACCAACGACACGCCTACTAGAGACTCTAGGGCGCACGATCGATGAGGACTTCTTATTTCTCCACGCCGAGGAGGACGAGGAACAAGACGACAGCAAATCATCAACACCTTCGGAAAAGCCAAACCCCAAGGACGACGACAAGAAATACATCCTTCAAGCCTACGTAGTATGCTGCCCGTCAGGCTTCGACCCGGCAGAGAAGCTCGGCAAACGCCTGTCTGCAATCCACACACCAGTACCCGGCTACGAAGCCAAGATCTCGGGGTCCATGGACCGGTTCTTTGCCCGCCTCGAGGTCGGCAAATACGTCAAACGAGCCAACTGGAGCATCCAGACACACGACAACCTGTACGCAGCAGGCCCGGGCACGAACCATGCGCACGAAGGCGATGTCGTCGAGGAGATGGCGGATGAAGAGCTCGACCTCGATAAGACTTTTATGCGCTGTGAGCGTCAGACTTTGCATCGGTTGCCGAAGTCGAAGGGGTTGGTGTTTGCTTTCAAGACTTATTTGTATCCGATCCGGGAGATCAAGGAGGTTGATGGGCTGGGAGAGGAGCTTGCGCAGGCGGTGGATGGGTTGAAGGAGGGGAGTGTCCCTGCTATGCATTTCTACAAAAGGGGGGCTGTCTGGGGTGAGGCTGTTAAGAAATACTTGAGAAGCTAAGGTTGAGACGATCGTCACCTTTTTGTTCATGACGATACACGGGATTGGGAACGCAAGCACATAATATGAGGAGCGGGTTATAATGAAATTCGTCCAAACATGCAATCATGTATCTACTTATTGAGACCAGAATCTCTAGTCGTCTACGTATTGGCGTAGGTTTCCCGAGTGTCCCTGAGTCGTGGATGTTGTCCGATCAGCGTACTGTCACTCCCATGTATTGTTATCTACCTTAACCTCTCAAGGGCCTTGATCAGATCTGCCGTGACCCCCATGGCAGTGACCTCACCACCAGCACCAGCACCCTGTATCACCAAGGGGTTGGCAACATAGCGTTTCGTATAGAAGCACATGAGGTTATCGCTCCCCTTCAAGCTAGCAATTGGCGACCCTTGATCGACGAACTCCAAGCCTACCTTGACCTTCTCAGCAGCCACATCCACAGAGCCTACATACCGAACCACTTTCCCTTGTTTGGCCGCCTGGTCCTTATACGCCTCCATCTCACCATCAAACTCTGGTAACCGCTGCATAAACTCACTAGAATCCTTTGCCGAAGCCAGTGCTTCCGGAATCAGACTCTGAACAGGAAATGTGTCAGGAGCTTGGACTTTGAGACCAGCCAAGCGAGCGAGGATGGTGAGTTTTCTCGCGACATCCATGCCATTAAGATCGTCTCTTGGGTCGGGCTCAGTATACCCGGCATCTTTAGCCTGGGCAACAATCTCAGACCATTTACCCTTCCCAGAGCCATCGGCTGGTGCAAATGAATTGAACAAGAAGCTCATAGTACCCGAGAAGACACCCTCAATGCGTGTGACTTGATCGCCTGTCGCGATTAGATCTTTCAAGGTCGAAATTACTGGAAGGCCTGCGCCGACACTGGACTCGTGGTAGATCAGTGCCTTGCCATTAGAGGAATCGACCGCGGAAAAGATATCATTCCATAGTTTGAGGTTACTTGAGAAAGCTTTCTTGTTGGGTGTAACAATACTGACGCCAGCACTCAAGAATGACGGGTATGAATCTGCTACATCTTGACTGGAGGTGTTATCGACGAGAATGGTCTTGCCTGGAGCAGAAGACAGATAGCTGGACAGTTCGGATAGGGAGAGAAGTTTCGAGGAAGAGGATTGGAGGTCAGATGCATTGACGGCGCTGTAGGATGAGTTGTAGAGTTGTTTGGTTGACCGTGAGACAAAGATCAAGCTAGGTCGCAGGGTGGAGGGGAGGTTAGCGACTTGAGAAAGGAAGGCTTGCCCAACACCGCCAACACCAATGACTGCGAGATAAAGATTGGACATCGTCTGTATGATTGAGGTGATGTTATAAGTGGTTGAAAATTACCTAGATACTTGTCTCTTGGGCGCGACAAACAAAAAGAATCGACCTGCGAAAGAACGCGGGGTTATTTTGAGAGGGGATCAAAGTGTGGATAGTGGAAGTGGCATGCAGGAACAAATGCAGGAAGGGACCCTGACCGATGACGTAATCCAGGGATATTTCAGCCTCGTGGGCCGGAGCTCCGTATTCAACTCCCGACTATACTCACTACTCTCTGCCACAGACCAGATTAATCAACAGTATGCGACAGACTCAGTCTCGATCTATATCTCTCTCCAGAACAATTATACTTCATCAACCATGCCCAAGTCCCAACGAACATCATCTCGCCCGGCACATCACGCCAATGGTACTGCTACGTCATTCATCAACCCTTGGCCGTCAGCAGGACTGCCGACATGGACCGAAGTCTTCCAAAGTTCATTTCCATTTGGATGGTACAACAAAGCCTCATTGCACAGTCATCGGAGGGCGCGAAAGATCAAAGTCGTCAAGCCAGACTGGGGTCACCCTAAACAAGTACAAGCTCAGCCTGGAGAATCCAGTGGTAAATCCAAACCACAGTCTTTTACTGCCACTTGGCTTGGACATGCTGGTGCACTAGTCGAGATCCCTCCGATACAACAACCAGACGAGGATGGCGGGAGCACCACTCTCAGCGGCGAATCCAAGTCGAAAAGCACTTATCTGCTTTTCGACCCTATTTTCTCCACGCGCGCCGGCCCAACCCAATATCAAGGGGTTGCGCGCTTCAAAGAACCGCCCTGTCAAATTGCAGATCTACCCGGTTGCGATGCCGTCTTCATCTCCCACAGTCACTACGACCATCTTGATGTATCTTCTGTCAAAGCTGTATTTAAACGCTTCCCCAACGCAAGATATTTCGTCCCACTGGGAATCAAGTCTTGGATATTGGCCACCATCAAGATTTCCAAAGATCAAGTCATCGAACTCGACTGGTGGCAAGACCGAGAACTCCAACTATCTGACTTGGAACTTCCTGCTTCTGGCGAGTGCTCGGGTATTCAGGAAGTGCAGCAACGGGGGAGTAACGACACCACAGACAACAAGATCACGCTGAAAGTCTCCTGTGTTCCCGCTCAGCACAATTCCGGCCGTAGTCCCGCTGACCAAGGAAGCACACTATGGTGCGGATGGGTGATCGAGTGCTTCTGGCAGCCTTCACAAGGGCTATCAGAGATTAAAACGGAATCACCACGCACGCGTATAGGCTCAATCTACCACGCAGGCGACACCGGTTACCGACGACACTCCAATCCAAACTCACCGATCTGTCCCATATTTGAGACCATCGGTTCACGCTTCGGGCCCCTCGACCTCTGCTTCCTCCCGATCTGGCGCGGCGGCAGTCTAGGATTCATCTCGTATATGGGCCTGCGTCTCTCACATCATGACATACCGGCTGCACTGCATGCGTCGCCCACCGATGCGGCCGACATGCATCTCGCGGTCAAGGCGAGGAATACGGTTGGGGTGCATTTCGGGACGTTCGTTGGGAGTGAGAATGAAACGGTCGAGGCAGTAGTGGAATTTGCGGATGCTTGTGATGCTCGGAGTATAGGTTGGCTGGATGACAACAAGGGAGGAGAGGAAGAGAAGATTGTATCCGCAGAGGATGACAAGGGCTGGGCCGGGGTGCTTGATATTGGCGAGAGTTTCGTCGTGGATCTTTTATAAATTCGTTTGGTCTATTCAGCGTCCCATGAGGTCATGATCATGGGGGGTATTATACAGTGATGAAAATGCTCGCTCGCGCGCTTTCTCCTGTGGAAAGAAACATAATAATATACATTCAACAACTCACTGTTGCGAAAACCCAGGCAGGCCGGTCTGCCCACCAATCTCATTCCAGAAATGGGCATAATCAACACCTTTAGCAGTGAGAAGCTTCTTCAACTCTCTCATCGCCTCCGCCTGCCTCCCTTTCGTAAACCCACCGGGTCGTGACGTCTCATACTGGACCATCTCGATCCAGCGAAAGAAGACATCCTCGGCCCCCAGGTCGGTCAGTTTGCTGCGGAAATTCTCGAGCACCGAGTCCTGCGCAGCCTCCTGCGCCGTTATCACAGGTTCCTCGTGAACGCGCCACGCCAGCCACTGTTTCTGGTAGTAGACGAGAGCCAGGTCCTGGAGATCCTGGATCTTGACGGTGCCGCTCTCCACCAACCGATGTGCGTCCAGCATGGCCTTGAAATCGAGGTCCCAGTCCTTGTCCAGAAGCAGATACCCCGTCTTTGCGATGTAGGGCTTCCGCATTGCACTGTCGACCTTGACGCGGATGGTCAATTCTTCATCCACCTGCCAAGTCTTGACCTTGTCCGGCACTTCCTCCACAAGCAACGGTGTGTCCCATTTCCTCCCTCGCCGTACCACAATCTCCGTGTCTTGAAAGCCAAGTTTTCGCCGCCATTCCACCGGTCCCACAAACCGCAGTGACTGGCTTCCGAAGATGAATTCTCGTGGCCAGCTCCCGATGATGACGAAGATGAAGTAGTCCACCATCAACAGCATCGTCCTAGTGGTGACGACGTTCATTAATTCCCCGGCGTTTGCCTGCGTCGTGTCGACCTTGTAAGATGTTTCATATCCAAATATGGTGATTATTTGTTCTAGATAGGCTGGCGCAGCGTAATATATCCGCAGACAGAGACCTAGTGTGATAATGAGGTTCATGATGATAGGGACGACGAAGACTCGCTTTTTCATGGTAGGCTCCGTACGGTCGATATGGACGAGGTAGAAGTGGTCCGTGGGCAAAGTTGCGAGAAATGGGCGGAGGGTAGTTGGTGCATATTGAAATGGTGTGGGAGGCGTCGAGGTTGATGGGGGTAGTGGTTGCTGAGCTGCTTTTGAAGAGCCTGCAGGCTTTGCCGTTCGTTTCCCAGCAGTACGAGCCATTATTCTAGTTGCCTTGAATGGAAAATTATGGTAGTCTCAGAGCCCGGTGATTCCCAGTCCAGAATTCAGAGTGTGTATTTACGTTTCAAGAGATGACATCGATCCCGATATTCGAGTCATACACATCACGTGAATCATCGTGCTCGAGTCAGCATGGCATGGGTTTTATCGGCGGACTTTGGACTCTAACTATCTTGATACGAAGGAAGGCAACTCTGTTGGCGTCGAATATCGCGGAGTAAGATTAATAGTTGCTCATGTGCAAAGTCCCTGGGGCGACGAGAGAAATTTCAAAATGATGAAATCACAAGTCTTGTTGAGAGGGCGATGCATGGAGAAGAGTCGTTGACACCCTCGCGGTGGAAAAAAGGACTGTGTGTTGCTACAGGAGACTACCTACAACTCGCGCTGCACCGCTAAAGAGACAAGAATGCAAGTAAGTATAGCACGATTTATAGGTACTCTGGTCGATCATGTTGCGATAGGCGTTGTCTTGAATCTGTCAAGCTGCTAAACTTCCCCCTGACTTGCACATTTTATAAGGCTGACTCAGATAACAATGGCGGAGCTATACACATGGCTCCAGAAGGACTTTTAAGGCGTTATCAACTGCCGCCATCACATGAAGCTAACGTAAACAGGATGCATTACTGGGCAATCTCCTTTTATCTTTGCGGTTCTGTCAGTATTGGTCCTGCTCGGTCTCCTATTAGTCGGGTGTGCCTGCTGGAGAAGTTATTGGAAGGTGGGAACATATTGTTTCCTCAGATACGGCGTTGTTGGTGGGA
This sequence comes from Exophiala bonariae, assembly GCF_035927105.1. Classification (NCBI taxonomy): domain Eukaryota; kingdom Fungi; phylum Ascomycota; class Eurotiomycetes; order Chaetothyriales; family Herpotrichiellaceae; genus Exophiala; species Exophiala bonariae. Next base: position 2,475,084 of record NW_027042476.1, on the reverse strand, counting down.
AAGGAAAAAAGGCAAAGGTCTGCCTAAGGACGAGGGTGGCCTTTTCAATGCCGATGTGTCCGAGAAAGATCACGTCAGTGCAGATGCTCCGGGGGTCATCATGAATTGCAGTTTTCGAGCACGTTTACGATGGTGTTAAGAATTAAAATGACAGATTGCTAATTCTCAGGTTCGTGGTGGATGGAACAGATTGTTCGAAGTATCGTGGTTACTGACAGACCACAATCTCAAATGACATCTTTCGTTGAGCTGTGGAACTCCGGTCGAGGAAGAGTAACCTACATTGAGGAGGATGGATGAAAGCAGCCTCACAATGAGGATCAGAAGGGCTACTGGTGAGTGGAAAGGGAAAAAAATTCAAAAGAAACAAAAACTCCTCCAATTCTCACCCCCCACCGGCGGGGTTCGAACTGGGGAGAAATCCCGATTGGGATTTTTTGTTGATAATAATAGTAGGGGAAGGGGAACGGTGGAAGGTACTAGGAGCCTCCTGTACGCCCTCGATAGCTTCTTAAGAATAAGAAGGGGGAGAGAGGAGAGAGAGAGGTGAGGCGGAGGGAGAACCAGTCGAAACTGATTGAGCCATCGAGGGCGAGGACTGTGACCTGTCCTAATGGAGACTCTAAGTATTGCACTCAATTGAGTGACAAGAACTCAGCATTGCAAAAATATATAGCTTCAATTATTTGCTTAGTCGCCTGTTAGGGAGTGAATGCGGACCTAGGCTTGCTCGTGAAGCTCAGTACTCGGCAATGCTATGATTCACCACAAGGCTGATAAGGTTTGACAAGGCTACCGGATGCCTTGCACCAAGTGGAGGACATTGATGAGCCGATATTATTCTTCGCTCCGTGAGGAGAAATTGTGGGGACATCTAGTTGAGTAATAGGTTTAAGAACAGAGCGTCCAGCTTGATCTGCAATCCCATAGGTGCCTTTAAGAACCCACCGTATCTCTCATCAGCTCGACTCTTCTCAATACTCTCATCGTGCTGCCATCAATCAAGACAAAACCATGAAACTTCATATGCTACATTCATCGAAATCGCGCGGCCGCGTAATAAATGGACTTCGCTTGCCATTTGCGGTGGAACTGTGTGGTGCGACCTGTGCCTGTTCGACATGACTCGTCTCTCCCTCCAACTTAGCCATCCAATCTGGGACTGTTTCACTTTTTCTTCGCGCTGTCATTGGAGCCGAAGCCTGGGTATCCGATCTCGAAATGGAGGTGTCGACAAAAGACTCCACATCTGCCAGGGCATTGCTCAGTGTTCTCTGGCTAGACTGAACCAGATCCACCAAACGACCAAGGACTGCGAACTCGAGTTTCAGTTTGACACTGTAAATGACACTCTTGAAGGCGCGCTCCATGGCACGTAGTGCTTTATATTCCATGGCCAGCAGTGCGATGTCCATGAGGATAATGACGATGTTGATTGTCAACAGTTCCCACATGACACGACGTGTGCCCTCGCGTTGGATCATGCGGAGGAGCTGCACCGTTTTCCACAGGTAGATCCCTGAGATTATGAACTCTTGGACCGTGAATCCTGTCATTTGGATTTTCTCCATATAGAACAAGGCATGGGTAAAGGAAGCCTTGTGGGAGCCATACGCAGTACCATATTGGATGATGGTTGTTCCACAGTGAAACACAATGGCATCAATAATTATCATCCACTTGACACCTTTGAGGATCTTCGCATCGGTCAAGATGAGTCCAAGGCGAGAGTAGAGCACGAATGCCTGTCCTGTGATGAGCATAGTCCACCCGATAGAGCTGAAGAGCATCGACGCCCAAAAGACCAGGAGGTGGAAGTATTCGAGTAAGAAGCCAAGGCAATATGGGATCACACCAATAGATGCGATGACCAGGGAGAAGAAGTATAGACCTCGCCATTGGCGGAAGCTAGTGAGGACCAGGACCAGGAGTTCTACGCAGTTATAGAATGATAAAGTGACACAGACCACAACGATGATGGCTTCGGCGTCCCATCCCACTGTTGGAGAGAAACCTTGGGTGTGAGTTGTGCTGATTGACATTGTCGAAGCTCTCGTGCTGTCATCATTGAGAACTATTCAGTGATTGACGAGCAACGTGTACCCTTATCCAGGATACCTGAAGATGTCAATAGTGCATCTCCAGATTGAACCCTTATGATATAATGTACAAATGAGGTGCAGTAACAAGATAAGCGAACATCCTTGAAGTCGATAGCTCTGGGGATTTTGTGGGGATTGCCGAAGTCGAAGCGGGATGGTCATACTTAATGTACAACTATGACGAGCCGTGCAGGCAGTTCTCGAAGTCGAACACGAGCGCCTCGGCTTCAGGTTGCTCAGTTAGACGGGAAGAAGGGTGGCACTGGTATCGGCATGGTGCCCCCGTTGTCATCCTCCGGTAGGCTCCCGCCCTTCAAAAGCAGGGCTGCGGAAACGGCTTCCTACCTTGAAAGTCTTGGAATTGGCGATATTTCCAATGAGGTGATAAAGTATTACCCCGTTAATACACCGTGTCTTAGGACCTTGCAAATGTACGCCTTGCTGGAGTACACAGCCGCTTCACTTGAATGAAAAGCGTGCTAAAATAAATGTATGTGGTAAAGATTCAGTATGATCATACCAAAGTAGGCACTCACTTGTCTCAAATGACCATGCATGAATTCCCGAGTTAACCAGAAAGGCCCTGGAGTAAGGTGAAAAACCAGGCTGCTTGGCGACTACTCAGCACCACTTCATTTGTACAATTTCCGTCGACTGCCTGTTCTTTGTGCAAACGCAAACCTGAAGATCAGAGATACTTAGTAGGTACCCCCTTTTGTCTCGGTTCATTTTCACTCCCAACGCCCGTGCCACTCGGCGAACGCGCCCAAGTCCCCATGAAGTTGGACTTACGTAAGCAGTTGTTTACCTGCGCCAAGTCCGAACTCTTTGCCCAGTTGCGAACGTAAACAGTCCAGTTGATGCGACAGGGTTGATACTGCGTCTTTACGCCACCCAGAGTCGTCGCAGTATCAGTGCCTCAGTACCATACGACAATCATGAGCTCACCTGCCAACAAGAGACCGCGGTTTTCGACGTCTCGGAACTCTTTATCCGGTCGCAAAAGCCTGCAAGGTGGTCAATCTGCCCTGCCTCGACCTTCTTCTGCTGTAAGTTGAATCATGAGAACGATCACTACCATATCTGATTGCATAATGTAGGCAGGCACGCACCGACAGACCACCCAACCACAGTATGATTTTATTACTGGTGGTGCATCCGAAAGCCAAGCGCAACCACTAAGACAGTCGAAGTTCAGACAATCCTCAGTATCTAAGCCAGACCATACGCAGGATGAGAACTTAAGAGCCAGAATCAACTCTCTTGAGTACGAACTCAAGAATCTGCAGCAAGAAAGGAGCCTCCTGATACTACAACATGACAAAGAACTTCAAGAACAACAAGCGAGAGCAGAGGCCGACTTCAAAAAGTGTCAAAATGCCGAAAGTGCTGCGCAAAAGGCGATTCAAAGGCATGAGGCATTAGCACGAGAACTACGTAAGGCGCAGGACGAGAAAGTCAACGACAAGGCCATATTAGAGCGAAAGCTGAGAGATCTGCAGGATCAAAATTCGGCTCTTAAAGATGACTCGGAGGACTCGCAAGCGCGCTTGTCTGATCAAGAAAGGCACTACAAATACCAGTTGAATGACCTTGAAGCAAAACGCTTTGCTCTCCAAGAAATTGTGGATACTGTGAGACAAGAACTCGAAGAGTTGAGCCAGCACTTCGAATTGACACAAACCCGGCTTTCCGAACGTGACGCCCAGGTCGAAAAACTGGAAGCCGACCTTCTAGCCTCAAGGTCTCAATCCGCTGATAGCGGTGCATTGAATGTCCTACAGACACAGCTTTCAGAACAAGTTGGACATATCCGTCAACTTGAAACAACAAACAGAGAACAGCTTACGGAGCTTAGAAAGCTGCGTGAAGCACACAGAAGCGTTCAAGTTGTCGAAGAGCAAAAGCATGGCTTGGAAATCGAACTTCAAGTGCTGAAGGATGTCCAACGCCAACTTGGCGAAGCTCAAATACAGCGGGAAATATTGGAAGATGAGAAGCGTACTTGGACAAGTTTATTAGAGCGTGATGGGCAGGAGAGTGAATTTGACTCCCCAGAAGCAGTCGTCAAAGCTCTAATTCAGCTGCGAATTGAGTTCGCCTCTGTCACTGATCGAGTTGGGAACGTGGAATCCGAATTGAGTGAGAAAGATGAAATTATCAAGACTCTGGATGTTGAGAGAACATCTCTCAAGACAGAACTTGATCGAATGAAAGCTAGTCAACCCTCTCGAGAAGATGCCGGTCATGATCACAAGGCATACAAGAGGCTCGAGCGACAACGGGCGCTGGCCATTAAAGAAATCGAATATCTACGCGCACAACTCAAGACGTTTGATACAGAGGAAACAATTTTGATGGATAACCAGAATTTTGATGCACAACGATCCGAACAGGTGAAACAGCTGGAGACATTGGTGGATCAATACAAATCGGAAATTCATACACTGCACACAGATTTGTCGAAGCTGGAGTCCGCACCTCAGGAGGAACCTCGAGGCACAAAGAGACTTGCGGAATCTCAGGATCCTGAACCTGAGAACAACCAGCAAATTGGACCATTACTGCGCAAGAACAAAAACCTTCAGGTCGCACTTCAGAAGACTGCTCAGCAAGCACAGCTACTGGCAACTGAATTGCAGGCCAGTAAAACGCAACTCAAAGCTCTACGCGAGAGCAGCAAGACCAGAGTCCTTGAATTACGAGACAACCCTACTGCAAATTCCGAAGTCGTTAAGATGTCAACATTGCGGACATTGAAAGCCGAAAATACGCAACTCTTGGCGCAACTACGGGGCGAAGACTTACAAGGCGTGAAAGTAGTCCCTGTTAGTACCGCGGACGCCCTCAAGTTGGACCTCAAAGACATGGAGATGGTTGTGGCCGAGAAGGAGAAGAGAATGAGAAGACAACGCGAGATTTGGGGACAGAAAGCAAGCGAATTCCGTGATGTTATCGCGAGCGTACTCGGATACAAGGTCAACTTTTTGCCCAATGGCAAGGCCAAAGTATCGAGTATGTACTATGGCCGGAGCCATGAGGCAAATGAGGACAGCGATGAAGAAGACGAAAATTACATTATTTTCGACGGAGACAACGGAACCATGAAAATAAGCGGAGGGCCTGATGGTGCCTTTGGAGCTGATATCAAAGATCTGGTGAACTTCTGGGTGAAGGAGAAGAAACAAATTCCCTGCTTTCTGGCGGCCATGACATTGGAATTCTACGAGAAGCTTTCAGCAGGACGGTCTGGTGATTGATGATGTTTGAGTACAGATGTCTGGACGTTGAATGGTATATTAGCAACGAAATAATACAGGGAGCATGGTCCCACTGGCATGAGCAAGAGAGGTTGAACCTCGGCATGCTTCAAATTGATGCCCTCAACCACATATGATTCTGTGAGAGCACGTGCGACCGTTTCATGCCAAGAACCGTCTAATCCTCAAAGAGCATCGCGCCCTTTGTTAGCGTGTTAGGATCCTCCTTTCCAGCCTCTTCCGTGTCCAAATGGGTGATGGTCGGCAGTTAGGCCAACTCCCCCGGCCTTTGATGGCGTTTGATCGCCCCTTTGCTGCTGACATGCTTAACATTCAAGTTCCCCTCTTCCACTATCCCTCATATTACAGGCGATAAGCCGTCATGCTGTTTCTGGTAGTCGCTTTCTCCTCTACAACTCTGACGTTCAGGTCTAACAGTGATGCCCACCCTTTATCCGTACTTGTCACTGCTTTCTATGGATTCGTTGCTTGAATGTGCCCTAAGCTCCTTGGTCTTCGGGTCCCATCGATGAAACATCGTACCGACAATGAAGGTTCCGAGAGCCACATTCTTTAGCCTCAGCCATGCCAAGGCAGTTCTTATTCGTCAATAAGGATGCCGACAGTTCATCTCTGACCCGTAGCACATCCCTCGAGCAATCCTCCATCAATTCCTATGTTCAGCGTGGCCGTCGGCATAGAAGATCCGGCAATAACGCCGGTCGTTCCGGCAATCGAGCAAGAAGGGTTGGGGGGCCAAGCAAACGTGCGGCAGAAGAGGAAGCTGTCATCGTCGATACCCCTAGCACATCAGCCTCGTCTGAATCTCCGACCCTAGAGGGGCGTGTGCCTGAAAAGCTTTTGAAAGGCAAGCAATTGGACATACCTTCAAGACCCCACTCGAGAGCACAGACAGTGACTCCTCCAAGTGTCAAGGAGAGACCATCCAAGGCACAAAAACCACGATCAAAGTCTACCTCGGCATCGTCTCCCAAGGCCGAAGAGGAAAAAGGGACAATTTTATTGCTTAATTCGAGGATCAACTCCCCCCAAGATATAACTCAGGTCATCGGGTCCTCGTTAGATCCATTTGGTCAGTCGGTGGTCAAGCTTGACCCTCATGTTGCCAAGCTTTGTCGCTATTTTGCCGAAAGCTATCATCCAAGTGTCTGGAATGCCGAGCGATGGGGTTCAGCCGATGGAGCTTACACACACCTCCCTTCTGCAAAAGTTGTCATTCAGCGGGCAATGCAAAGTGAAGTGGAAATGAATGCCATGCTTGCCGCCATGGCTGCGAGGATCGAGAATGTTGACGGCATTCCCAATCAGGGCACAAACAAATACATGGGAAATGCTCTTGTCGCTGTTCGACGGCGCTTCAGCTCTGCATCCAAAGACCAACTACTACTTATTATGTTTCATCTTTATGCAGGTGAGGCATATAGGCAGAATTATCAGGCGGCCAAAATTCACATGAGAGCTGCCAAGGCTATCTTTGCTTCCTGGGGTGGTCTGAGTCAAATCCCTGATCCAGCTATAAGGGAGCTTTTCATCATTGGTGATCTTCATGTGTCCGCGGTCTTGTTGGAGCCTCCTGAGCTGCCTTGTGACTATGATCCTGGGCCGTATTGGAGTACCACGCCTTTGGCACTACAACTTGGCCCTGAGCAAGAACTGAACGATATAGCGCCAGCATTACACGGACTGACAGCAGATGGATACCTACCGGACGATCTAAAAGGGATCATACATGAAATCAGAGAATGCGCTTGGGTGCTGCGATATGGAACAGTGGAACCATCTCCTGCGTCAAAGCATGCCGTCAAGTGGCTGCAATGGCGGAGTGCCGCAATAAGATGTAAACTTTTGAGTATAAGCTTCTCGGACGCAAGCTTGGAAGCCGTCCGAGTGACCCTCCTACTCTGGGTTCTGATCACGACGGTGTTGTTGGGACTCAGATTGTTGGGACACCGCCTAGCCCCGAAATTACAATCACTCTTAAGGACAGCAAAAAATCCTTATCATCAATGGAAAGGTAGGATGGATATCCAGATATGGGTTATAACCGTTGGCGCCATGTGTGCCGGCACCGACTCGGAAGAGGAGAGCTGGTTCGTGGGCAAGCTCTTTGAACTTGGCCTGCCTGAAAACGTCCAGCTCTTCCGAGAAATGCAAGGACCAGAAGCCACCACGGCAAGCGTTCTCCAAAATTTCCAAGAAAAATTCTTTTACTACGAGAAAATCCAGAGGCCGAGGTTGGAACGGTTAGCAACGCTCATTACTGTTAACAAGTCCTCCACAAATCAGACAACCGATCCGGTAAGGTACATCACTCCCCCTACTTGACGGCACTGGGGAATGACGGTCGCAGGTTGGTGGCGGCAGCGGCTGGAACGAAAATCGGATTCCATATGAATCTGATCCACGATATCCATTGATCTCGGGCTGGGAAAATTATTGAACGACAGAGCCCTACGATGCTGCCAAATCAAGTACGGAGTACGGTTTGGACAAGTCGAGTTTTGAAGTATCTTGATTGGTCCGAACAATTCGCAATATCTACGCGAGCATAATTCGCTGTGAACATGACTACACGAGCTCTATCCATTGACAATGGCTCGGCGTCCACAGGATTCAATTTCACACGACCTATCTACGAACCAATCGAATGAGCAGAGTATGCTTGAGGGGATATGGTATAAAACATCTATGGAAAGGGAGATATTCCACTGTCAAGAGATATACTCGGCATATATTTAGGTATGATCAGTCGGACAAAGGGCTCCGTCTCACATATCGGGGAAGGAATTCCTAGCCCTATGTAATTGAATGGAAGGCTTTATTCTGTTTGTCTACGTGTACACAAGCATACGCAACGTTTATCGCGCGGTGGCAGTTGGGACCTGCATTCCATGCCTTTACATCGTGTCCCTTTTTCGCCTTCATCAAGGGCAATTGTGAAAGAAGCATTATTGTAAATACTCGCCTCCTGTCCCGTCTAGGAAGCAGGAAGGTCAGCACAGGCGCAAAGCAAGCAGCACAGCATCCGGTGACAAGCGAACCTACATAGCAAGATACCTGGCAGCCAGTTTGCTGCCTCGCTACAAGACTACCTGCCTGGCAATCAATTATGCACGTCGTTCAAAGTTAATGGGTGAGGAAGGTACAGTCCACCTTAAAACGACCTCAGCGCGCAAACCATCTATCTCTTCCCTCCAGTCGCTGTCTTTGATCTCCAACTTGCACTTCGCGTCCTCTTCCAGCGACCGAATGACCTCGGTATAATACAATTCCCTGAAGCCCTCGTCCTCAAAACTATACGACATGTTATCCGACGGGCGTGGCGAGAGGCAGAAATGCACGGCGCAGTGGTAGTCGGGCGCCATGACGTCGTCGTCGGTGTGTTGGCCGCGGCTGGTCGACAGCGTCACGAAGATTCGGTAGAACGAGGATTTCAAAGACAGGGCCGGCCCAGAGCCCATGGGTTCTCTGGCAACATGCCAACAAGTATCGAATGTGAACCCGGCAGCATCAAGGAGTACTTTGACATGCGACGGCCCGCATCACCCTCATTTTACAGCTCTAATTTAAAACCTAGTCGGCCTCGTCATCGAATAGTCAACCACGACTACGACGACTTGTTCTCACAACGTAGTCGGCTTCGTCACCTCAATTGGACTCGTCAGGATCTACTAGACAGGTTGGGCACCGTCGAGTTTTGTGAAATCCCCTATGATTTAACAAGGGTGTACAAGCTGTCATGCGAACAAGGTCTGGATTCAGCTGAAGTGATATTCGATTGAACCCTGTGATGTGCGCCTCGTGGTGTCCATATGTACGTGGCCATGGCCTTTTGACCTCAGCGGCGGCTCCCTGGACTCGCAGAGGCCGATTAAGTCATGTCGGAAAAGGACGTCGCCTAAATGCGTCCACCTTTCTCTGTGGTGGCCATTTTGCATTCTTGGGTTGATCGCTTCACGCCGTGAGAAATCGTCGAGGGCAATAATGGGCCTGGTAACCTTGAGATAGGTCCATGCCGCTTTTAACTAGGCTAATCCGGTACACTGTACCACGACTTTGGGGAGGCAATAATGTTGAATGTCATGTACCGTAAGGCTTTACATACATGTGATCAGGCTATGGTTCCGCCACGCTTGACCTTCTGTAGTCTGGTTGCTGTTACTCGTAGGTCGAAGCTTGAAACGCCCGTACATCGTGCAGGGGGACACGCAAACAAACAAGAGTACACAGTAGAACACAAGACGGAGGAATTGTACGAATCTAGACAAACGAAAATCATCATCACCACCCAAGTCAAGTCAAGGTGTCCACCAATCCTGGTCGAGAGTCGAGACCTCTGTGCTCCGAGAACAAGGACAATCAAGATTTAATCCTGTTTCCTGTGTCAGTTTGGTGGGTGTGGAGAAGACAAACACTCTTCGTCACACGAGAACCTTGCACTGCGATGGAGAGAGGAAGATGCAGACTGAAGCTTGATCTCGCATTTCGTCGTCGTTTGATAGACCATGCAAGGCAAAAAGTCCACGTATGGCGATGGATCAGCATTCAGTGAGACAAAATTGCCCATTGTTATTACCTACGAATGTAACGATAATGCAGTGTAGTGGTGGATGCGGGAAAGCAAACGAGATCAGCCTGATTTGCGAAGATTACGACGCTGGATCATCCTGGTCGTGGATCGTGGAGTGTCAATTTCGTAGGGGGGTTGCACGTGCTTTGTGCTTTGTGCCTGGTGGCTCTTGATTCTTGAGGCCTGTCCGTGGCATCCAGAGGGGAGAGGGGGAATGGACAAGTGGATGGAGGGAGCAACGCACAAAAACTGGAACCCTGAATTTGGGTCACGCTGATGTGCCCAGCCGGAGTGGAAGAGCATTGTTCCTTCGCACAATGGCTTGGTCCACAGTATGTACAAGTGCTATGTGCACCTAGGGATATCATCTTCAATACTTCATACTGTAGTAACTCACCTCTAGACTCTTGAGGACGAAATTCATGACTTCCATGATCACGAATGGATGGTCCATCATTACCGGATCGGCCTCTTCAACGTGATTCGACTCGACAATGGCCATGCGGCATTGTCTTGGTCATGAAAGATCATATTGCGCGATCAATAGTAATGGCAATTGCTCGGAGCCTAGCATCGTTTGTCGAACTACAATACAATGCGATTTGTCATGGACTCATGGTAAACCCTATAGCTCGTGTCGAAATACTCCGCTGCTTCGACGAAAGCTGTTGCCCTCCATCCAATGCTGATGATCAATGGTCAACTGCTCTACCACACCGACATGGGCCCTTGTTGACGCTGATTGCCGACTCTGAGATGTGGCTCGAGACTTTCTCTCTGTTTGATTTTCCTCTCCCGATCCTTAAATGCCTCATACCAAGGCCATAGATGGAAACTATTCACCAGTCAGATTCGTGTCTATCTCGTATTCAACCTGTGCTCAGAAATGCTCGACAGCTTGTTCTCGAAACTTTATCAAAGCAAACCATGTTCATGTGCTGGCGTTTGATCCGGTGAGTGGACCAACCATCCGGATTTTTCACCAAATTCTTAATTCAATCCCGGGTAAGGTGTCCTTCGGCCTCTGAGAAGTGTGGTCCTGAGTATATGCAAGGACGACAGGGCTGTCTTGCAGGCGGGTCCTCGACACGACGGCTTGGTATTGATTACGGATGCGGACATGCTGGTGTGAATGTCGGGACTTTTCAGCCATCTATGTCAACTGGTTCCGCTGAGTATACTCCACGGATCCCTTGATCATAGGACAAGGCATGGCTTCCACTCCGATGCAGCGAATGGTGTGGTCGCGATAGCTGTCAATTCTCCGGGCGCATGGCCATTATCGATAGCTTCATGCATGCACTACGGGTGGAGGTCTCTGGGAGTCAAAAATTCAGTCGGGAACAGTTATGACTGGATGGCGACGATTTGGCGGAGCCCAACGGCCATGGGGATACTCCTCATGCAGTTGGCTAGCCAAAGGTTTTCAGACGTCCGTGATAGAGACTGCGATAGAGACTGCTGGCGAGATGCTGCATAGTCCAAAACTCTGTTTGCGCAACGGCTGTGAATGGTCAGTTGGGTGACTCAACGGCTTCCCTTTCCGGGTCGCGACGAAAACTTGTTTGCTGCAAGGCAAAAGCGTTCATTGAATTGCCGATACCTCGTACAGGATATCCTGATCATGATAAAGAATACGCAAGTTCGAATAAGCCCTAGCTCTCCACCCAACACTTGGTATCCAGTAGGAATATATTCGTTCCTGACCTGACACTTGGCGCATTTTGAGAAGTTCGTGGTCATGCAGGAGTGTCAAAGCACGGGAATTTCATTCGATGGTCAAGTCCGTTCCTGCATATCCGCTGTGCCGTCTGCGGTTGCCCAGGCACCAGGCTTTTCAGTCCGGGTGTGGGAAGGAGGGCCGAGGGACCCCTCGGCCCAGTTTGAATACCGGGACTTGGAAGCCTGAAGGGGCGTAACTAACTGCCCGGGGGAAAAACCCACAGGCGACCATGGAATGTTCCTTGAAGGATCCCTCCAAAATTCATTGCAATGCCACTGACAATTTACTCACCAGATTTGCAGCATCTAACAATATTGGTACTTGGGCAAGAACTGGCAGGCATGATTATGTCTCGTGCAAAAGAGAGAAAAGATTTCGGATGTAACTGGATGCTGATGTGTGGCGCACTGGAGTGCAGTCAGAAGTGAAATGTGTCAGTCTCATGATTCATGAAATCATGCTGTCAACAAGCAGATCCATCCGAACTGGGCAGCATCCAATAACCATTGCAGCGTTGGACCGGCATGTTTTGCAAAGACAACATGAAGATGGTTTGATCCGTATTGATTATTGGATATTCGGAATGTCTCGACCTTGATCCTTGAGAAGAGAGGTAAGTTTCGTTTGTTATTCTGCGAAGATCTGAGACCATCGACAAGGTTGACCCAATCCGCTGAGGAGCGCAAAGATAAAGTTTGCTGCGTCGCGTGGCATTTACTCGGGAGGTTGGTAAACAATAGATTCAGACGGCTACGTATTGGCTACAGTGGGAGTTTATCACACGGCAGCAAAGGAAAAAGGCCTGTGGTTGAAGTGCATTTTTCAGACTGATTGTGCGGATATGCAGGCTCATCCCAAGTGCCAGAGCTGGGCAACCGACTCGGGCTTCTTGGCTCCCAGTTGCCCCTACGAGTATGAATCAGGTCGTCACCCAAAGTGAACCGACGACCGTCTCCAGGCAGTCAGTGTCAAACAGCCCAACTCCCAGCCTCCCAGCTCCTGGCCCTGACAAGTTTGACAGTTTGTCGTGTGAGTTTTCTCCTTTGGTGGCAGATTGGAAGCCACGATCGAGGACGCCAGTTGACGTAGGCGAGAGGAATAAGCTCGAGTTAGCGCCAGGTACGCGAGCACGACAACCACTGCCATTCGTCAAGCGCCTGGAAATTGGCAGAGCTTCACTGGAGCAAGGTCGTTTCACTTTGGGGGATTCAAAGCCTAAAGCGCCTGGGGCTAGCTTAACCAGGTAAGTCCGACAGGGGCGGCCTGGGGCGGTCCCACGCCCTGACCAGCCTAATCCTCCGAGGGTGATCCCCGGGCGACTCTGGCAATTGGGCCCTTGTTGTTCTGGGTGCTCCATGCAGTCTGCAGACTGCAGCACTGCTGGCTCCGCTCGGCCCCCATTGTTCTCTTCCTGCACCTGCACTGCATTTTGTCTTTTGCTCTCCTTTCACTTCTTCCCATCAAAACTCGTGTTCACGATCCACCGTCCACCATCCGTCAGGACTATATTGATCACAGACGTCTCTCTTGACCGTCGTCCGCTCTTTTTGCTCTTCAGCAGTACCAGTCTACGCTCGCGTTCACTCCTTCACGCAGCAACTACCTCACTCCCTTCAAATCACTTCACTCTCATTCAAACCAGACTCGATCCGAGATCGTCACCTCACTCACACTCACAATCACAACTACACAACTTCACTCCTTTTCAACCCTGTACACACATATCAACACCTTGACCGGACTTCAAGAAATCCAAATCAGCAAACATGCGCTACACAATGAAGACCTTGGTGCTGGCCACCCTCGCAGTCGGCCAGGCTTTTGCCGCCTCCATTGGAAACTCTCACACTGCATTCCACAACCATGCTCGTAAGCACGACCATGTCGAGTAAGTCCCCCCGATCTCACCAAATCCTCACCACGCCCATCTAATGTACCCTCCAGGAAACGTGACACTGCCATCACAGCTGCCGACCAGGCCAAACTCTCCGCCCTCGGTGTACTATCCACTGGTGCCAACTCTTACGCTCCCAATGGAGCTGCTTGGCTTGGTACCGACGGTGCCTACAAGAGCGAATTTTCCAACCAGTCTGGCCAGGACTTGATCTTGGTTATCTGGGGTGTTGCTGGCTCGTGGGTCAACGTCATTCAACCTCACATCACTGCATCGATTCCAGCTGGCCAATCTATCTGGGTGTCTTTCGCCGATGGTGCATCAGGTGCCTTTACCGCTGTGTATGGTGATACCACTCTCGTCAACGGACAGCTCTCCAACACCTGGGGCGAGTTCACTTTCGGACAATGGGGTGTCGTTGATGTTTCCAGAGAAGTCAAGATGGACGGCCATGGACTCAGCATTGTTGGCCCAACCTGCACTACTGACATGAACACCTGTGTCTTCAAGTGCTCATCCGGCAATGTCTGCACATTCGACTACATCCTGGAGAACTGTGCCAATGGCTCGCAACCTGGCGCCAACTATGGTATCCACGAGGGCGCTCCCTCAGGTGGCTGCGGTGGTATGGGAGCCGCTGCCAGCCTCAAGACTACCTTCACATAAGCCAATCCTGGAACGCAATCACCGCGGTCTTTGTTCATTGGCATGGAGTTGGTAGGGGCGTCTTTTAGATTCTGGGGTCACGAAATCACTTCTTGCATCCGACATATATCGCAGCGATAAATCCAGCCACCCAGAGCATTATACATCGATACGATACGACAAGCACTTCTCAATCTACAACCGAATCTTTTACATACAGCAATACCATTTGGTATCATTCTTGATCTGCGGACGAACGCGCAATATAAGTTGTACAGTTGGCAATGATAAGGGGAAAAGCCAGAAACTTCTTGTTTACTTTCAACAACATCCAGATATATCACTACACGTTACCTTGGAAATGGAGGTATATCAGAACGAAAGTCGATACTACTGTTAACATTTAATGTCTCAAATCTTTTACACTTGACAGAAAGATATTGCCTTCTGGGTAATGAATGAGTGGTATGATAGGTGGGAAGAAACAGAGAAAGCTTTAGTGCAATCCCTCCCTCATTGGAGTTTTTCCAAAATGAATGATAAACCTATCTCAAAATCACTTCTCGTGTCTGACCCCGTAGTTGGTCTTTTGTTCTCCTTCCCACCAAACCCAGATGTCGTGACGCTCGTGTCGTGCATCTTAATCTTGCTCTTCACAACCTCCCACCCCTGAGTTTTTGCCTTGTGACAATCAACTCGGTAACAACTCGCACGTACGCAATTTAGCAGTTTCTCACACTCCGGACCAACCACATTCATTCCGGCATTGAAGGAACACCTACATATCTTCCTCCCACAAGCGCTACTCAGATTACTCCAAGTGATACTAACTCATCTGATCCAAACTAATCCGACTATACTAGCGTAACCGATCGACGAACAGTCCTAGTGCGTTGTAGTAGTACCAAGATCCCACACTAGCCGTTGGCGGGCGACCGCGAATGCATTCGGTAGATCCCTTTCGTTTCGTGTGCTTTCGAACTTGGGGGGCGTGCTATCTTTCATTTCGTGGAGATGAGACCCTTGCGTTACGAGGACGTGTCTAGGTGGAAGTCGCAACTGCCGCGATCAAATCATCGAGAAGACGAGCCCAATGACTCTTTTGGTCGATTCCTCGTTTGATTGTCGTCTTTTCTTTTCCCTATTTGTGGAACATCACGGAGTCGCACTGCTACTTATGGATGGGAATCCGATGATGTGCTACCGTTCTTGTCTTAGTGTCGTTCGTCGCAGAAGATACACAAGCTGGAAAACGGTCCTACAGAATTCTAGACCACCCACATAGTACGAACGAGCTTTGAAAGTCTGAACGATAAGAGAAGTTCCTCTGATCACGATGCGACACAGCGCAACGGATACTTGCGCAAAGATGACGCTCAATCCAGGGTTTCTCCATCTCTACTCCTGACACTTCTGTCGGTGCTCGGCTACCAACCGACTGTTGTACACAATCCGGTTGCTTGCTCTTGCGAACTGCGAAGTGACGATCGAGTCGTGCCGTCACCGTTGCATAGAGGTGGTGGAGTTCTTCCTCGGTAACCTTTAGTCGCGATTTCGCTTGACTCTGCGGATGCCTACATACTAAGTAGCTAGAGCCGAGAGCGCCTACTCGTACGGCGTCGAATCAGTCCTCTACACACTCCGACTGTCGAAATGAGAAGACTCGGGTACTTTAGGGGTTTGTCGGAGATGAGGTGCTATCTCTCTAGTGAGAGCGCAGTATCTCTGGAGAAGTTATGAACTTTCATGCTATACCAATAGAAGCCATCTAATTTGCTTCCTAGTTGTAGATCAATCAATCGTGGGGACCGACTTGTGAACCAGAGATGGTCCACGTCCCACTGCTAGTTCTTGGGGAAATTATGGCGCCACATTTAGTGCGGCGCTTCACGCATTCAATCGGATTCTGTGGCGCAAGGTGTCTGAAGTAAGGAATTAGTCATTCAGGCTTGGAAGACGAACGTCCTGGACTTCATTTCAATTCATGAATGATCAGGAGCGGTTGTCTTCGTGCTAAAATCACGATAGCATCTGTCTGGGCGGCCCGAGAGGAGCATCGAAGTGACTCTGAACCTCTACTGTCTTGTCATGATGTCTTAGCTGTGTTCGCCGCCGGAGAGGCATCGGTGACAGAAATCCCCGACCACGGACGAAAATCCCCACGCTGAGAAATGCATGTGAATAGGATTTGGGATGCAAAGGCCAACTTCGAGAGCTTATGAAGCAACCAAGGGTATCATCGGGAAAAGAACTGTGCGACTTGCGAACTTCAACTTATATATCACAGCAACCTGGAACCGAACACCAAGGACACGACCAAGGAGACACCGTGATGGATAGCCAACAGCATTATCTTCTTCTTGGAGCTACAGGCTATTCGGGCATCGAATTCATCCACCAAGCACTCGAGACCGTTCAAAGGCCTAATGTGACTCTTTTTGTACGCCCAGGTTCAGAGCCCAAACTACCTCCGGCAGCACTGACCAACACCAACTTCCGCCTTGTTCTCGGAAGCCTGACCGATGCCCAAGCAATAAAGCTGGCCCTCGCCGGTGACGAGAGATTTCCACCTGTCAGTATCGTCGTCTCCCTATTGGGTGCCTATCCTTCCTTCATACCACTGTTTACTCGCGACACTTCAACCCCAATAGCCGATGCACTTCGGTCGACTGTCTTACCCGTGATGAAATCAAGCCACGTCTCACGGATCATTGCATTAAGCACACCTACCGGATGCTACTCCGCCGAAGAAGCCAGGACAGTGCCGTGGAAGTGGTGGCTTTATATGCAGATACCACGTCTGCTCCAGCCACAGGGCAACGCGGAAATGAAACACATTGCGGATGTTGTGATCGAGGCAGGAACCAAAGACAGGGATCTGGAATGGACCGTGTTTCGTGTCCCCCATTTGACCAGTGGGTCACGAGATGTTGGTGTCATTGCCGGCCATCTCGATCGGAACTATACCGCCAGCTTGAATCTGAGCCGGGCAAGTCTGGTGAAGTGGGTGTTCAACGAGGTCAAAGAGAAAGCTTGGATACGGGACACGCCTATGCTTGCCAATCCATGATTCCATGATCTTTCCTCGACAGAGCGATGCGAGATTGTGGTCTGTCAAAAGTTTTCGATCCGATCGACATGACAACATCAACATTTGGCTTCCAGCTCAACCGGCGGTTCAGCACGCGAAGTTGACTTTCAGCAGAGTTCATGACTGGGTCAGGATGTGCCATCCCTTTGGCTCTGAAAACGGATGCATATCTCGCGTAAAATAGCCGTAAATATCATCGCACCGTCAACGATGCTCAACGTCAGGTTGAATTTGACCTGTCAAAAATGTCATCCTTGCGCAATGATTTGCAGGATGAGATGAGAACGATGCCCTGCTGTAATAATTCTCCTTGGGTGCCAGGTGGGTGCCAGGTGGTGAGAAGGTGATGACGTATGCCAAGAATTGTCACTGCCAGCAAAAACCTCCCGATCACAGAGATCGCCCTAACAACATCTTACCTCTCAAGACTGGAATAGGTAGGAGGGATTACCGCATCCGATGGCCATCATCGAAACATGACGCGCTGCATCGAGATTCAAATGATTTCCCGCGCTCTCTCAAGTGTGTACGAGACTGGTTCGTATCGTGCGCGTCTCATGAAGTACATTACGATTTCAAACGAAGTGAAATGACGATCGTTACAGACCGAGGCTTCTTCCGGGAATTGTGGCTCATATCAGGTTTGGCCGGGCTTCTTCTTGTCGTGGAAACCATCGGGTAAGGAGTCGTCAGCCTTATGCCACATCGTATAGCCGCGTCAACCCTTACGACAACTTCTGTGAAGGAGCAGAACGTGCAAGATCGTGTCTTCCGCTTCTCCAGGAACTTTCGATCCACAAAGCTTCTGCCGCAAAATGCCTCCTATCGCATGCTCAACTCAAATCTCGACAACCAGCCCTCTGTTCCGGTAGAGCGGCTCGTCTGGGTAAAGGTTTCTCAGGCTTTCCACCACCACCGAGTGACCTCCAACCAGGAGACATCTCTGCAAACTCCCCAAACACGCATAATCTATGCTGATCGTGTTTGAGTCTCTGCTGAAGCCTGTCCTCCACCGATTGCTGGTATCATAATTTCCTAATCTCACAGAAGTTGTCTGAATCCCGATTCCCGAGACAGCCCGAATCTTGAACCTTGTACCGGGTGAATGTTTATAAGCTGCCGAAGCCAGACTTCTCAGACTATCTCTCCTGCATATCGCACATAACCTTCCAGACTTGGTCTCGCCAGACATCTTTAGTGTTGTGAGGGACGTGAGACCCACAAAGGACGATAGGGTGATTACGTGCCCACGAGCTAAGACCATTACCCGGAAAGGGTCATTTTGTATAGATCCGCGAAACACCAAAACAGGCTTGATTTTTCAAGAAACAGAATTTTGAGAAGCACCCGTGAAACAGCATGTTGTGGAATCATTGACATTCACCAACCATGGAAATCGCTCACAAATTGTGGAACAGTCTAGGTCAGTGAGAAGATGGAGACATTGCTATAGTCGGATTTCCTCTATTCGCCTGATCATATTTCCGTGTTTGTGTACGCGATGGCTCGGTCGTCTCGATGATATTCTGGCAGTTGCAAGAGCTTCTCAAGAAAGTGAGATCCGGCTAGGCAGCGAGTTGGCAAGGTTGAATGACTGGGTAAGCGTTCCTGGACCGCCAGTTAGTGATTTACCACTTGTACGATGGAGCGCCCAGACTGACCTACAGAAATCTATCGAATATGCAAAGGCGTGTATAGCCTTGAAGATTTCCTCCTACTGATAACCCCTTGGAACTCACCAGACAAGCTTCTGCCATGGCAACAGATATCTTAGGTTCTCTGGTTAGTGTCAATGTGGCTGGTATCCTCACTCGAGTCCGTCCAGACACAGCAACCGTCCTCTAACTCGCAAGACTCCAAATGGCGAACTACTACGTCGAGGGTAACGAGCAACATATCCCGCTTTTGCAATTGCGGGTTTTCAACCACACATTCGGTGCCTTCTCTCACCGCAACCGAGTTTGCCTGTTTCCCCAGCCATGGATCTCGATATAATCGAAGGCCAAAACGATCTCCAACAGAGATTTCTTCCCCCAGAATTGTTGGCTGGTTTTCAAAACTCCATGAGAACAACGTCCATGAGAGAAGACCAGTTCTGAGGATTAATCATGTCTCAGTTCACTACTGAGGGAATGATCTCTCTTCTCGAATGCGACATTCCACTATCTCGGGTCAATAGACTTTCACTATGCATATTCAAGCATGCCTTCTCCCGATGTAACAGAACATGCGATATATCGGAGACGAAGTCCGGTCATCGGATCTTTGAGAGCCTAACCTGGCCGTGCGCCTCAAGAGCTCGTTATTGGACCGCATCAACATGCGGGGATCAACCTCTCCGCACTTCGTATGTCACACCTCGGAGAAACAGAACCAGGATATCGCAACTGCAAATCACGAATTATCATCCATTATCGGACTTTAAGAGGAGGTAAAGCCGTAGCCCTTGATACAATCAATACGCTGTGGGCATTCAACACAAAGTCCGAAAAACGGGTGCGATGCGATGGACCCGCGTTTACCTTTTTTCCAACTGAAAATACACTGCAATCCCCACACTAGCCGTCAAGTCATCGATGAGTGCTAAGTAGACTTGCAACTCCTCTAACGGCGGCCACTACAGTACACGCCACCCATGACCATGTCGTCTCAAGCTCCAGTCCCAATTTCGATACCATCAACCTATATCCGTGGTGGCACTTCGAAAGCACTCTTCTTTCACGATCGAGATCTCCCACCACCAGGCAAACTCAGAGATGCTCTCTTCCTCAGAATCATGGGAAGTCCCGATCCTATGCAGATCGATGGGATGGGCGGAACACACATAGTCACTTCGAAGATTGCAGTCATAGCGCCATCACAACATGAACATGCCGATGTCGACTACACATTCTATCAAGTCAGTACGGAGAATGCAATCGTCTCTAGTACTGGAAACTGCGGCAATATATCCGCAGGTGTCGGTCCATTTGCTATCAATGAAGGCATCGTGCAGTCCTATCGGGAGGGCGTGAGTCCTGACGGAGGAAAGACTCACACCCAAGAGATACGGATCTACAACACCGGAACGAAGAAAGTAATGAGATCTCACGTGCCACTTGACGACAAGACTGGCAGGGCGCGTGAGCTGGGTGACTACGCTATTGCTGGCTGTCCAGGCACTGGTGCTCCAATACTGATGGACTATCGTGACTTGGCTGGTGGGACGCTCGGGAAGGGGCTACTGCCAACGGGCAATGTCGTCGACCATCTGAAACTCGGGGAGAATACTGTAGAAGTTACTACAGTAGACATCGGCAACTTGATTAGCTTTGCCAATGCGGAGGACCTTGCCATAAGCGGCGGAGAGAAGGCACTTGATCTCACCAGTGACAATGCTGTAATCGAAAGGATCAAACGCTTACGAGGCTTTGTCGCTCAGAAACTTGGACTATGTCAACACCCGGAGAATGTGGACGAAGAATCACCCATGGCACCTATGATTGTTTTGGTTTCGAAACCCAGTGATCACGAAGCACACGTCCAGTCCCGCCTATTCTTGGACAACAAATGTCACACGGCTATGGCATTGACAGGAGGGGTTGCAACTGCTGCATGCGCAAAGATCAGCGACTCCATCGTCGGCAGACTGCTGGATACCAAAGGCACAAAGACGACTACTTTCAAAATCCAACACCCAGGAGGTATCTTACCTATCTCAGTAGAAGCAGAGTATTCGCATGACAGCGGACTGCCGACTTTCAGAACATTGTCATTTGTGCGCACATCTCGATATCTATTCAAGGGTGATGTCTTCATTCCCGAGGACTTTCGGCAGAAGTATGATTCATTCAGCATTAATGATATCGATGACAGGCACAGCTCAACAAATGGTGCGGTGCCTTCAAAGCCCTACCTCAATGGTACCAGTGGCCCCCAATATTCGAACGGAGTTGTCACCAATGGCCACACCGACAAGGGTAGTGAAGTTGCATCGAACATTACAGAGCAGCTCGTCAACTTTGTTGTGGACTTCACCCCAGATGATGTTACCCTTGAATTGCGAGCTAAGTTTTCTCAGCTGCTACTGGACTACATCGGAATGGCTGTCTCAGGATCAAAAATCCCCGAGTCTAGCATCCCTTTCCAACGGGCCGTGAAAGCCATGTCACATACGAGTCTAGGGAATGCCACTGTAATTGGAACAGATTTTCGATTGCCTCCTCATTATGCAGCTCTTTTGAATGGTGCTCATGCCCACAGCTTGGATTTCGATGACACCCACATAGAAGCTGTTCTTCACCCTGGTGTCACTGTTATCTCTGCTGCATTTGCAGAAGCGGAGACTTCATCGTCCCGAGTGGATGATTTTTTGGCAGCCCTGGCGGTAGGCTATGAGCTGACTTGCCGCCTGGGTGTGGCTGTCGGAAGCACAGGCTATAAGCGAGGCTTTCATAACACCTCAACCTGTGGTATTTTTGGTGCCGTGGCGGCTATTGGAAAGTTGCGAAAACTCGACGCTTCGACTCTGCAGCAAGCCTTCGGAGTCGCTTTGTCCATGGCGGCAGGATCGATGCAATATTTAGAGAACGGATCATGGAACAAAAGACTCCACCCTGGACTGGCTGCAAAGAGTGCTTTCGAAGCTGTCATTTTCGCAGAAGCGGGTGTCTTGGGATCAGCGTTGCCCATTGAAGGTCAATTTGGCTTTCTTCACGCATATTCGGGGGACTACGATGCAACCAAGCTAGTGAAAGGGTTGGGCAGCGAATGGTCTCTGTTGAAAACTGCTCTGAAACCATATCCAGCATGTCGGATGACTCATGGGATGATCGAGCTTGCTGATCAATTAGCTGAGGACACAAGAGATGGAGACAGCGTTGAGTCTATCAGGGTCAAAATATCTGCGACTTGTTTCCCAGTCGTTGGGGAACCGACGCCGAACAAAATTCATCCGCAGAATATTGTCGATGCCCAGTTCAGCGTCTACTATCAAATTGCAGTGTCCTTCCTGTATGGTAGCAACCTTGGCTGGTCGGTGTATGATTACTTGCATGATGAGAAAGTCAAAATCCTATCGGACAAGATCACCGTGGTAGTTGCAGAGGTGCCCAATCCAACTGCAACCACATTATCAGTGACGAAAACCAATGGTGATTTCTCTGAAGCGTCCTCGGAGATCCTGCTGTGGGAGGAAGAGCGACCCGTTACATGGTCCAGTCTCGAGAGAAAGTTTAAGGGCTTGACTTCTGGCTTGCTCGATGGAAAAAGAATCGATGGGATCATAGATTGGACAAAACATCTGTCTGATCAGACGATTGACAATCTGATGCTTCAGGTTCGTCTCTAATGTACGAATAGTAGTTTCGAGGTTGACTAGAATACATACGAGATCCCTTAGAATACCTAATGATAAATGCATCGGATCTGTCAAAGTCAACAAGACTCATACTTTCTACATTCTCAAAATATGTGTTTGATAGCATACCGGCAGCCATTGTGACTGTGGCCAGAGGCCAGGGGGTGACTCAATTAGCCGAGGCCACTGGGATGTTTAACTATGGTCCCTAATTAGAACTAGCTCCCTAGGGGTCCGTCCCTGTTGCTCCATGTCATTGAACAGGCCTGATCGCCGCTATTGCTTCCTCACTCACCTCCTTCATTCGTGTCCTCACCATATGGGCATCCAAAGGATATCAGCTTTCAAGCTCCCCACTCGAAGCACTGCGATGGTGGTATATTGAACATGGACTCGTTTTCTTCGACCGTGAAAGGCAACAGAGTCAAGGCATGTACGGAGTGTCGACAGCAGAAGGTATAGAAATCATCATGCACCTAAAAGCACCAGCGAAAACTGATCTCTCCAGCTTAAATGCGATGCAAAAGAGCTTACGTCTTTGCCATGTTCGCGCTGTAGTCGTCAGAAGCTTCATTGTGAGATTTCACAGACGTACAGACGTGTCAAGCGACGAAGGTGCGCACTCCCGCAAGCTGGCATGATTTTTGTGAACCAAATCCTTCCTAGGAAATCCGAGTTGCAAGCTGAATTGCAAGCTTTGCGTGAACAATTACACCAGTCGACGAATCAAGCCACTCTGCCCGGTGGTAGCAAGCTCCAGCACAGCTTCGATGAGTCCGATAGCAGTCTGTCCAGCGCCGACCTTGACAGGTTTATGACGCTCCCTCGGAACTCTCAGAATTCACGTTCGATTGACCAAGACTATGGGGTAGGCTCATTTTCCAGCATGAACAATTCGTCCTGGACAATTGGAGATTTGGCCGTTGGACAGGCGGAAGTGCAGGATTGCTTTCATGCGTAAGTTGGAGCGTTGTGCCTTCCACAGTGACCGCTTGCACCATGAGATATGCTTTCCAAACTATCTGACCAGAATCAAGCTTTCTAAGGAACTATCTTGTCTACCAACCGGTGGTTGATAGCGATCTAAAACCACGTGAGTGCTACGAGAAATCCGTTCTATTGTTCTGGACAGTGGTCGCCATTGGTTCAAGAAGATACGTCAAAGATCCAACTCTTGTCATATCACTTGCTCCAAAATTGACAGAGCTGGTCGAGAAGAACATTCTGTCAACGGAAACGGACGGAGTGCTGTTTACCATACAAGCTTTGCTACTGCTCTGTGCCTGGCCAATACCATTTGACTCGCTCTCCCATGATTGTTCATCAACGATTGCTGGTGCAGTTCTGGGTCTTGCGATGAGCAATGGTCTACATGTCTTGGGAGTCGGGCAGGATTTTGCACGGAAGAAGCTGGTCGACGATCACAAATCGA
Organism: Exophiala bonariae; assembly: GCF_035927105.1. Taxonomy (NCBI): domain Eukaryota; kingdom Fungi; phylum Ascomycota; class Eurotiomycetes; order Chaetothyriales; family Herpotrichiellaceae; genus Exophiala; species Exophiala bonariae. Next base: position 2,451,008 of record NW_027042476.1, on the reverse strand, counting down.
GACGACTTCGCGCAAAGCTCTGGAGTATCTGCATCGCCACTTGTCAAAGGTGGGAATTGAACATTCATCTGGGCCATTGATGCATCACTCACATGTGTCGATATAGGGTGAGTACAATCAAGGGTACTCCTCCCATCTGGATTCCCGATACCTATGACCGCCCTTTAAGTCGAAACTCATACGACTCTTTGCCGGTCTCAGTTCGGTTCCAAAAGGTGTTAGGCCAGCGACACACAGAGGCTCTCTTCAGCATTGAAACCCAAGCCCTACCACTTCCTACGGACGCGAGAGATGCAAGGATAGTTACAACGATCGAAGAGTGGCTAATTTCAGCATCAACTCTCGAACATGAGTGTCCAACATCAATCGGTAAGCTTTTCTCGGACTCAAAAGCGGCATACAAGCTAAGAACTCCAGACAAGTTTACCTTGCAAGCGGCAACATTGCAAATGCTACAATTCTATCTGTTCCTATCGCTGCAGCATATAGATATCACGAAAATCCAGAGAATTTTTGCAGCATCTTGCGATCTTGCCGAGCTTGTTGTATCCTTAGAACAAAGCCAGCAGTTCTGTGACTACGCCCCTTTGCCATTGATTCAATATCTGCATCTGGCGGCAGTACTCATACTGAGGACTGAAAGAAGTAGTGCTCGAGAAAATCTAGATGTTGCACGTGGAAAAAGCTGCTACTTTGCAATTATTCAGATGCACAAGAAGATACCAGTCCGCTCAGACGACTTCTGGGCGAGGGGCTCTGTCTACTTACCGCAGATGTGGGCGAGCAAGAAAGCATATCGCAAACCTGATGGCACGAGAGACTCGTTGACTTTGAGGTGCAGAAATAGACTAGGGATGAGCATTGTCTATGATAGCTACTGGTGGTGGCGACAAGAATTCACAAACGAGCCGTACCCTTACGATATTGAGAACTGTGAGTCCCTTTCAAGCATTCCCATTTTGCTGGAGATATTATGTGGTTAACTGACTCCGTTGCCAGCTGTGACTACCACCCCCACTGCTAATCTCACGGGCACACCAGAGACTGATGTGGCCAGCTTTGGGGATGTCGAATGGCTTCAATTTCCCATGACAGATTTCCCTCTACATTTTCCTGAAGTACCAGTGCCTGATGACTGGTCAACCATGCCACAAACCCTTAGTGGTAATCCGAGCACAATGGATCAACTTGGTCAACCCGATTGAGCGTTGGTCAACCCGATTGAGCGTTGGTCAACCCGATTGAGCGTAGGTCAACACGATTGAGTTGCTTTGAGGAAGTCATACCGTTGAAAAGGTCACCAAACATCGAAGTAGCGTTAGATTAAACAGTCCAAGCATGGACGTTGCCTGCAAAGGCTTGGGCTTCACCTCAAGAGTCATCATTTCATCAGCGAGGACCCCACCACACCAAGGGTTCTGAATCTGGGCCTGAGCTGCAGTCGCTTCAACAACTGCACGACGACGAAATTCTAAGACAGCACACTGACGATTTTCTTCGAAACTTCGATTTACCGAGCTTGGACCGAGCCTACTTTAATTACTCGACATATAGCTCATCCGTGAGCAAAATCCGAGCATACATCTTGTCTTCATCCCGTATCGCAACCCCCAGATGCGATTTTGGTCGTCAAAGTCCGGTCACGTGTAACACTTCCCCGGGGCCACCCCATAACATCCCCACCATACTCACACCCAGGAGAGGCCTAGGCAGATGCATCACCAATATCTAGCGTGATGCCGAGAAGCGAGCAGCGGTGATGTTCGGATCAGTCTAGATGTTCGGAGCTGATATAAAATATTCGATATCCTACCTCATAGCAACGCCAATTTGCAACTCAGAGGAAGGTAGTACTTCTAATTCAACAGTCTCCATGGATACCGAAAAAGCAGAAGCGATCCGCCTCGAGGACTTGGCACAAGGCCGTCCATCAGATCTTGCAGGCGACGATGTTGTGAATGAAAAAGCAGAGAGGGGTGTCCGGTTGAAGCTGGACCTTGTCCTCTTACCGTTACTCTCATTGAGTATCTTCTTCGGCTACCTGGTCAGTGTGCACCGTTGAAACCCCCTGGTGCCGTTTCGTGTCTAACATAGGTATCAGGATCGTGGACAGATAGGCAATGCCCGAGTCCTTGGAATGCAAAAAGATCTGGGATTCACCAACCAGCAATTTTATAACTGCGTCATGATGTTCTGTGAGTACAAACAAGCACGAAACTGCCAATCGAGCCTTTTCTAATAGCATTAATTGCAGATGTCGGCTATGTACGTTCCCAGATTGATGTTTACTTCGTAGATGACCTGCTGTTGCTGCGAGGAGAAGCTGACTCCATCCTAGATGCTCATCGAGCTTCCTGCGGCAATGAGTTTGAGATACTTCCATCCTCGATATGTCTTCGGCATTGCACTTCTTGTCTTTGGAGTGTTTGCAGCTATTATTCCACCAGCAAGAAGTTATGGTGGAGTCATGACTTTGAGAGTTCTCATTGGTCTTGGGGAAGCATTTACGACAAATGCATACATCTTCATCACGCTGTGGTACAAACCCAACGAGTTGGCAACCAGAACGGGTATGATCTTCCAGATCTTCCACCTATGTGAACCCCCGTCTAATCGTGTTCACAGCCGCTGTTTATGGGATGACACCCATTGCAGGAGCCATCAGTGGCGTAATAGCATATGGCGTGGGCAAGAACCTCGAAAATAAGAGCGGGCTTATGGCTTGGGAGTGGCTGTTTGTCATTGAAGGCGTAGTCACTTGTGCGTTCGGCTTGTTGGTTATCTTTTTGCTGCCCGGCCTTCCAGAGCAGACCGCAGCCAAAGGTTCATATCTTTTTCGAAGTCAAGAGGATCGACAAGCTATACTCACTCGGTTTGCAAAGTGTAAGTGGTACACCAATACTCTCAAAGATGATGCTGGCAGGTTTAAGCTAACTATATGTTGCAGCACAAAACTCAAAGGATGCAAAGTTGCGCCCTCAGCAGATCTGGATCGCGTTCAAAGATCTAAAACTCTACTTAGGTTCTCTGATGGTGGGAACGGCAGGTGTGGGAATTGGGGCCTTTTCAGTATTCCTTCCGACATTCATCAAGGAATTTGGATTCTCTCGCCTTGAGACTCAACTCTACTCAATGATTCCGTATGCTTTTGGACTGCTGGGACTGCTGTTCTTCCCGTGGCTCTCGGACCGTATTCACCAGCGGGCATTGGTGACTATTACCTGTCTAGGCATCACAGCAACCGGTTTTATCATCCTGATGGCGACAACCAATAAGGTTGCTCTGGTGGCTGGTGCATGCTTCGTCGCAGGCGGCGCATATCCATCGCTCGTCGTCAGTATTGCCTGGTTGTTGACGTTTCATGGTGGCTACACGAAGCGCGCAACCGCTTCATGGATCAATCAGATTTTCATTCAAGGCTACAGCATCATGGCCACACAGGTTTACCGTAACCCTCCTCGATACTTTCTTGGCCACGGCATTGCTCTCGGCGTTTACACCATTGGCATTCTCAGTGCAATTGCTTGCTGGTGGATTTGTTCCCGTGCAAACAAGGCGAAGGATCAACGACAGGCAGAATTTGCTGCGGCCGGTGAGCTCGATCCTGATATGGATGAAGATTATGAACGGCTGTGTGACTACCATCCTGGTTATCGATATACAACATAGCCCCGTTTTCACCTTCAGGACAGTCAAAAATTCTAGGCGGTCTCACGGCAATGTCAGCCAGTTTTCTTTGTCTCACATTCATCCTCCTGAACCCGGCTGGGAAGCAGTTTAAGAGCCTTTTGATAGATCATATGATTAGTTCCTTAGTAAATCGATACTAAGTGCTAGGTGGCCATGAGTCCGTTTCGACATAGGTGAATAAAGAAGGTCGCATAAATCTAGTCAGCCGAGGTTAGTATGGGCATCGCAAAGCTAGCTTTATTTCAAGCTGCAGGTTGCCTCACTTCTCAAAGTTCATTTCCTTGTGCACAGGGTGCCTGATCAGCTGCCTGGGCCATAAACACAGCGTATGCACATATTACTTCTGCATGTGAAGACACCACTTAAGTACTTAATACTTGCTTAAGTACTAGTACTTAGCTAATACTCAGTGATCTGCCTGTGGGCTTCACAACTTGATTGTGTGATAAAAACAACTTGAATTCCCTCAAGATGGCTATAATCGTCCTCGTCCCAGGCTCTTTTGCTCCAGCGGATCTCTACACGGATTTCGTCGAGGTAATTGCAAAGGCCGGTCTCGAAACGGTCGTCGTTGATACGCCTTCGGTGGGGCGTCGTGAAGGCAAAGGTCCCGCAACGATGACAGATGATGCGAACGAGATCTCGAGAGTCGTATCACCGCTCATCGATCAAGGGAAGGAAGTGGTACTCGTCGCCCATTCATATGGCGGGATACCAACGACGCAGAGTCTCGAGAGATTGTCGCCGAAAGCACGTGGCGCCCAAGGCAAGAGTGGAGGTGTACTGAAGGTCATCTACTTGACGGCTGTCGTCTTGCAGGTTGGAATGTCGAACTTTGAGTTGTTTGGGGGCACCATGCCTGATTTCGTCTCGGTGGCTGTGAGTTCTCCTAAGTTCCTTCTGCTAGTACTTAGTATCCCCCAAAAGGCGGATACTTAGTAGTGATCCCCTTCTTCTTCTCTGATCACTGAGATCACCCAGGACGACTACATGAGTCTCTCGGTCGAAGCCAACGCCCCATTGACATTCTCCGACCTTCCCGAAGACAAGGCTCTGATGTGGGCCAACCGCATGTCAGTGCATTCGACACTGAGCTTCAAGGAGAAACTCACCTATCCCGGCTATAACGATGTTCAGGTTCACTATATTCTTTGCGAGGAGGATAAAATCATCCCGCCCCAGTTCCAGCAAGCCATGATTGATTTGATCAAGGCTTCCAGTGGTAATGAGGTCCAGGTTCATAGCATCAACAGCGGTCATTGTCCCACTCACAGCCAACCTGATAACCTGGTGAACATTCTCAAGAAAATTGTGCAGGGCTGAGTAATTCAGATTTTATGCAAAGTCTAATACCAAGAGTTTAAGGAAAGAAAGGACTCCAGGTTCTAAATTGAGCACTTGGATTCTGGAATCTTTTACTCTGTCCCTACTTTAAAAGTACTAGTAGTAGTTAACGCAGTATTCCTTCCTAACAGAACATGTTTTATCCGTAAATAGGCAAGCGGTCTATCGATCCTAACCAAATCTAGCTCCAAGGTCTAGGTTGAATGTAGTGACAAGATCTAAATATTAGCATTATACACTTAAGGTCTAATGTACTTACACTATTACTTCTAAGTTGCTATCAGAATAGCCGTATAGCGATCTATAAGGAATTACCGTTTTAGAGAAATCTTTCTGTACGCACACTGGATCTAAGTAGTACTTAGTACTTAGTACTTACTTACTGAAAGAATTCGAATGGCGTCCTCAGATTCGACACTAGCACTAAAAGTCTAGAACTTAGGTGGGCCAAAAAATGTAGCTACTAAGTACTTGGTACAAGTATTTATGAATAGCGTGCATGGAATATGGAATGTAAAACATATACGTAGTACTTTAGTACTTGATAGTTCCAAAGTCGCTATACTCAAAATTATTAAGTATGCTTACCTAAAAATTTGCGACCCGCCAAGTTTGGGCGTGCTAGCTTTCGGTAAGTGCTGAGGAGTGAGCGATATGAACTGCTGGGCACTTCGGGTTTAAAGTTGTTCGCCCGGCTCTGAATCATGGGAATCAGCAAACAACGGCATGTGTTCAAGCCGATACTACCGACAAGTGTGTACGATCACTGACAAAATGCAAGTGATAAGCAAAAGATTCGGATCTGGCGGGACTCGGGGGTTTAAAATTCGGGTTTAGAACAGACCGGGAGATACGGAGGATAGTGTATGCACTAGTGATGTGAATGGGTGAGATTGAGTCTCCTTCAGGAAAGCCATGAGGTATGCCCTATAGTAGGCATCTGTTTATGTTTCAAGATCTGCCAGCCGAGAACCAGAAACGGCAAGTGCTGGTCAGGTTTGGAGAATAGCATCGGCCAGGATGACCAGAGTGACGTTGGACACGAGTCGTATGACAGACGATAATGACGGGCAACGAAGTTCTTAGTACTTCTGGGTAGTTGGACGAAGGAGCTAATGTGGAAGCCTCCCTCTAATGAGCCTTGAAGGATGAGCAATCGTGCCCTGAAGTTGAATACTTAGTATGCATGATCTAATAGTTCGGAATAAGAAAGTGAGCCACTCGCAAGGCTTACCCTGCAAAAGTGTCGGCTCGTTGCACATCATGAGGATCCTGGAGGTGGTCACTAGATTCTCACGAGATATGCATGGAGGCCATCGTGGTTCATACCCAGGCAAGATGCGCGTTCTTTCTCGAATAGACAGTAAATGCAGCGTATTCAGCACCACCCCCTTTCGGCAATACTCGTATTGTTCCTGTCTCATATTCCGCACTCGTTAACATGTTTCAAGATACACTACTAGGTAAGGCATTCCCAGATGCCGACTTTTCTCCATATCCTAAATGAATTTTCCTGCAACAACAGGGGGAAGATTCGTATATGCAGCCGGTTTGAGAGTCGGGAGAGTTTGTCCTTGAACTTTCCATGACTCGCTATATGCTTGTTTTACCAACCAAGCCACTGCCTAAGCAACTTGAAGTTCTAACCCGTCCGTGGTTGCCGGTGGTGAGACTTGGAAAATGCAGCCGTCGCACCTTCCAACTCCCTCCGTGCCGTACCCGTGCTCCCCACTTGGCTGCTTAAGCGACTTCTCCTACTTCGTACATTTACGCCTACGGGCCACATGGCATGGTCGATTTCAAAGTTCGGTCCGACACTCGTGTTTTGTGGCTGAAGATTTTACCCGACCCTCATGCTTTTATCCACGCAGTAACTGTATCTGTGTGGGGCTCTCTAGCTGAAAAACGACTGGAAAATATCCGCGAGTGGATGCTCTCCCCACATTTCCCACACCGTTAGTGGCAGGCTCGCCGTTCCCCGGTGGAAGCTGTCCGAAACCATGCCACTCTCGTCTTTCAACAGATCAATTCGATTGCCGAAGGCGTCACCATGAACAAGTTACAACAAACACGAGTAGCCGACATAGCCAACCATGGACTTGGATGAAAAGACTGGACCCGACGATTTCTACCGCTACGAATTCATCCGCTTGTGGCTTGACTACTCATGACCTATCATCATCAACAGGCACTGAATAAACATTTTCGCGCATCCGCTTGATCTTTTGCTGGCCCTGTCAAAATACCCGAGCTCTCTCACTCGACATGTCCCAACTCTCTTACACCTTTTCTCCGCTCTCATCTCACAAAGTGACAAGCCTGACCTTATCGGGAATGTGCCCCAATGCTTGGCCATTTCGTGTTTACGTTTTACTTTTCGAGATTTCCCAAGTCCTCAGCGGCATGTGCATCTTTTCGTCTCCTGTCGGGATGCTCCCCGTATGCTCACTAACTCCCTACTAGTCACTTCGAGTTCGATCTCGAAACTTCGAGTGGGACATCCCCTGGTTCTTACTCGTGCTTCCCTTCGGTGGACAAAGCCAGCTTAGCTTGCATGCCAACAATCTTCGATACGAACACAACTCGGCGAGCGTGCTGACTACTCTCCGTACGACCTAATGGCCGAACTCGATGAGGGCCTGGCCAGAATGTTGAATTCTCCTTTTTGGCCTAGGCGGCTGAGCTAACATTCAAGTCATCCCAGGCCTAGGGACTTTTGCAACGGAGTTCTCCAACGACCGTTAGGTAACCAACCTCGACACGAAGCACCCGTTGTCAATATCAGCGAGAAAAAATTAGTCAAACTGTGCTTATTCCATCCACGGTTTAGATGACTTCTACTCAAATAAGTATGTGCCCCAGGCAGATGATACGAAGTTCAAACGATTTCTGATGAACGTGTCTTGCTCGGAAAAGCAGCCCTCTCATTTCGACCCTGCCGTGTGGAGCGAGCTACTGGTAGTACCTTCAAGAGTGTTGAAATGAGCGTCCGACATCAACTCAACATTCCACAAAGCCTGCATTTGCAGAATACATCCGGCTTGGAATGGTAGGCCTCTTGTCCTCCCATATCCTGGCGTACTAATTCATCGTATTTCCATCCCCCATGAAAGAATCCCGAGTCAGGAGACACCAGCAGAGCAGTGGTCTGCATATCGGGATCTTAAAGTTATGGGCGCTGGGTTCCCATCTAAACTCACACCTCGGGCTGCAAAGCCCACCTTCACCGTCCCTCCGTTTCCGCTCAACCGCAAGGTAAGCAGATAGGTAGGCTAAGTTTTCCCTTCCTCGCACCGCCGTCCTCGCGTGTTTTTCTTCTAGCATCCTTGCAACTACTCAACTCGGATCCCTAACACTAAAAGAAAGTGTCCGAAATTTAACTTCTGATCTCGGAAATCTCTGGGTTGTTTCGTTTGCTTCCCGATTACAGCAAAGCCGGACATGTGGGATTGTTTGTGTTTCGCCGTGCCCACATGCCCCCTCGGGACCCAAGGCCCAGGGCCCAGGGCACAGGACCACCTTAGGGGAAATCTACGGCGGCTAAACGCAACCTCCAACCTACCTAACTAACTCTCCTACCCGCGGGAAATAAACTTTGGCGAGCCTAGCGAGGAGCGACTGACTTAGTCAAGCCCCCCACCACCGCCATTATTATTATTATTCATTCAATGTCCACGGCCCAAGCACAACCCCGATGCAGTAGATTTCGTAAGCCAGTGCCGGTGGGTCTTCCATTGTTACGCCAAAAGGGCGCACGTCGGGTTTTCCCCCCCCCATCAATTATTGATTAGTGATTGACGGGTTTGTTTGAGATCAATGTTACAATTTCAAGTCTTTGTGTAGCATGTCAGCGTTTCGACCTACCATGCTTGCATGCCTGTCTGCATCGGATATATTTCTTCCTTGAGCAAATTTGGGGGTGGGGGGCTGAGTAGGGTTGCGTCTGAAAGGGCAGAAATGTCGGCGAGGGTTTCGTGAGAACAATATGATAATTATATTCCACAAAATCCAACTTAGGACCGTAGAAGTCAAATCCAACCCACGAATGAATTGACACACTGTACCTCCAACCATCATGTAATATAGATCGAGTAACCCTCCCACACAGCTCTGACTCATCAGCTCATCGATAATCACCATAGGCATTAATTACCCAGTAGGTGTTCTGTAAAAACGTAGCCAGCCCAGTGGCACGAAAACCCCGAACGGTCACGTGGCATGAAGAGAGAAAAAAAGGAAGACAGTCTGTTCCTGGTCTGCCTGAGGCACTCAGTTCTGCGGCGCGCGCACAGGCAAAGCAAAATCTGGGGGAGCAGGGCAAGGAAGGAAGGTCAAAAGAAGGCTCATCCATCCACGCTGGATCCACCTACCCGCCTACCTGGCAGTGCCCAAATAAATCCCCCGACTACACAGTTTCAATCAAACTAAACCCAGACGACAAAACTGGAGAAATTTCAAGTGAAGTAAATGCAATTCTACATGGGAACAAATCCGAGTCAAGGTGGAGGGTTTAGAAAATCCACATTATCTGCAAATTCAGCCAACTATGTAGGTAGGGCTGCCCAGAGACAGGACCCAAAGCACGCGTCGGTACGGTGCGTATAAGAGTGAGTGTTATACAGTCTATCGTTTCTTTCATGTCCCATAACCCAAAAATGGCGAGCAAGTAGCTTTTTTCTTTGTCCATAGACCGGTCCTGATGGTGATGTCGCGTATAAAGAAATAAAGTAAGAGCAAGATCCCAAGCCCAAAAAGATAAAAAAGACATTTCAATCTCGTAAAATCCACATCCACCGTCCCGCTGGTGAACTTATATCGTAGCCTCGTTTCAGGCTGCCGTATGCGCCCTGCGCCATGCTTCATGACCTGCCTGACGCTCTCAACACTCTCCAAAAAGTGTTTGCGTTAAATGCCATTTCATGTCGCTGATCAATGGGACCAAAGAACCCACATAACGCCTGATGAACAAGGAGAAAACCTCATGATAATCATACAGTTGTGCCCTCAGGCCGCCTTTTATGCGGGTAAAAGTGTATTGCCAAAGTGGCCGAAATCCCTCACAAAGTTGAATTGCGCCAATCGTAGTCGTTGTTTTTCAGCCGCAGTATTGCTTCTGACCGAAGACTGACTCAAGCTTTTTGTTACTTATTTTATTTTGGCGACCTGCGCTTTTGCTTACCAACCCAATCAACTTCGGGATGAACCACACGCATATGTCTGGTAAGTGCATCATTGCGCGAGAAAGTCTTCTCCTCAGTACACAAATGGCAGCGCACCTTTTGTTTGCGACCGTTGTGGATAGTATCTTCATGGCGGGTAAGATCGTAAGGCCGAGAAAAGATTGAGTTGCAAGGTTTTCCAGTGCTCGGATTTATCCGATCACATCGGTGGGGGCCGGCTTGCGAGTTCCGCAGGGCTAGATTTGGCGATTGCTGCTGCGATGACGTAGGTGACGTTTGCCTGTGCCCCTCCCGCTTATGCTTTTGCAACTTGGCGGGAGTCTCGAATCTCAGGTGACAACCATGGTAGGTGCACGAATATGTTCCTGAGTCAGATGATGTGTCAAGCGGTTTTTGTACCGGTGGTGACTGTTGTTGCTGATGTTGTGAGACAGGCTGTGCTTGCGACCTTGATCTGATGGATTGTTGACTCGAAGGCTCCGATGGACCTTCATCACCAGTCGACTCCATTGAGATCATGTGAGCAGGAAATTCAGGTACCATTTCTTGTAGACCGGAATTCATTTGCTGGCGGCCAGTCTGACTCACAAATGGATACTGTTGGGGTATTTGCATGGACTGGTCTGGAGTGTAGAATGTCGACAGGTTTGATGAGGTGCGCTGAGTGGCGAACATATCCTGAGAATGAGATGGAGCGAACAACGGTGTAGCATTGTCATCGATATCATGCTCGTCAAGCATCAACTCCTTGGGTGAAATCGACGTCCGCTGTTTCTGTAGTGTAGCAGGAGGTTGACGCAGTTGAGGCGCAGCCATGTATGGTGAGTTCTGCCTGAATGGAGATCTCTGACGAGGATTTGAAGTCGAGGCGCCAGGATGGAGATGATCTTGCTGTGCTGCCTGTAATCTATCGGCCATCATGTTCTGCCTGTGTGGTGTCACATTCAGTCTTTGCATACTCTGCTGTGCCTGGTTGAAGGACAGCTGCTGCTGGTATTGCTGGTCTGGAAAGACATCCTGGAGTGACTGCTGATATGCTGGTGTTGGGTGATAACCTGAATCAAATTGTAAGTAGTCGAACAAATGCTCGTCGACATCGCTCATCTCACCAAAAATCTGCTGGGTTTTCTCATCGTACTCTGGCTCAAAGGTTGTATGCGGTGTCGCTGGGGAGTTGTGACTCATGGTCGACACAGACTGCGGTGCAGACAGGTTGTAAGACCCACGATCATCCACACCTTGAGACTGTATTCTTCTCATGTCAACAGCGCCGTAGCCAGTGTTTGTAGGATACATGATTGTTGATTCTGACTTTGCAGTGTGTGGAGTCTGGGTGTAGTCGAAGTCGTAGTGTGTGGGAAAAGTTGAATCGGAGGTGGCGACGTGTGGATATATCGTATTATGATTAAGAGGCGAAGGTGGACCCGCCGATGTGACAGAAGATCCGGAGGAGCCTCTCTTATGGAATCTCTGTTCTTGAAAGTTCTTTGGCAGGGCGCTGAGGAAAGGGCCTGCGTTGTAACCGTCGTTCCACCCTCCTACAAGGGCGCTCTGAGCCAGCATGGGTGGTTGCGGGCTGGTCGCCGTAGCAGCAGGAGTGGGAGTAGGGCTCGAGTGAGAGATGCGCACAGAAGGACTGACAGAAGCTCTTTGCATCGATTGATAGAGATGGGTGTGTGAGGGTGTGTGCGGGTGAGACGAGTAATATGAAGGAGGCAAGGATGGGATCAGGCCTTCAGCGATGGTAGATGTGTATAGTAGGCCTGTGCTTGGTAATGGATAGCGAGGCAGCGAGTAGTAGTCGTACGTGGACTGTTGTTCGGAATAGGAAGTGGTATGGGAGAAAGTAGGATGAAGTGGCAAATGTATATGCGAGAGCGAGGTTATTTGAATAGGCCGGACGAAGACGGCTTACGAAAGATGGGGGTGGAAAGATGTGGAAGTGGGAGGGTTTAAAGAATGTACGAGTCCAAGTGGGCGGAGGTATCGGCGTTGGTACGGGCGTGAAGTGTGAAAAAGCCAATAGTGGTAAGTGTAGCAGTCAAAGGATTGCAAAGAGAAGGTGCATTCGGAAGCAACATATTTGGGCTTGGGCTTTGGGTTGAATGCGAATGTAATGTGTTGAGTCGAGCGTCGTATAGATTGGGTGGTGAGGTAGTGGTGAGAGAATGGACAATCAGCCGGCACAAACGAGCGGAAACTGGGGACCCTGCATGGCTTTTCTCGGTGACGTCGACACCATCCATGATCAGATCCATGCCATGCCTGTGCCCACTGCCCAGCATGACCGGGGTCGAGGCATTAACCACCAGACCAGGGCTTGCGGCCTCTGCAACTTGCGACTGGACACTGGCGTCTTCTCGGCAATACGTTGTCCTGCGGGCTTTATTTTTGCTTTTCAACCACCAACTACCAACCGAGCACTCCGTATTCCGTACAAGTAATGTGTATCGTCACATTCAATACTTTGTCGCGGAAAAATACCACCTCGGGGTGCCCTCCCAACTGAGCTGACCCTGTACCGTCAGTCACGCCTACAACGGTCACCCGGTTTTCTTTCGGACGAAACAATCAGCACCCGACCCGACTCTTTCCCTCCGCCTGCTTGTTCTTGACACTCGTAACTATGATCAATGGCTTTTCCCCTTATCGCCGGCCTTACAAAGAAAGTATTTCTTTCATCCGAGGCATCCAATATACTGTGCTCATCGGTTTCCTATCCTTTGCTCCAAGATCGACAGTTCCACGTAATGCACAATCGACCTGACCTGCCATGTTGAGAACTCTGACTCTTGGCACGAGCCAATAATGCACTCAACATAGATCGATCATATCGTCACAAGCTGTGGCTGTGCCTTGATTCCAACCAATCAGCCCTCCGGAACAACAAAAACCCGAGCGTATCCGAGGGGATGTTCCACTGCTGTTATTTCTTGTTTTGGAACCGTACGGATACGCCGTCGTTACCCATTGCTGCCCGTCACCCAAGTTTTTTGACGCCGTGGAAAACCTTTCCCTCTCCCTTCCCTCCCTCGGAGTCTAGATTGTTGCGACGGCCGCCAAAACCGCTCCCAGAATTTGTGTACACCCTTAGTCATGTCCCTGTCGCTTTGACAAACCCCTCGTACACCACGCTCCCTATTTGAGTGTATTATGCGTATTCTCTACATGGCATTCAAATGTTCCCACTATGGTTGCTCGCCTACTTAGACCAAGTCTGTCCTCTGCCGTGACTAAATCCGTGTCATTTGCATGCAAGCCAGCTGAGTCGAGCAAGAAACATAGCCTGTAGTACTCGCATCGCGACCAAGCACGGCCACACGGATGATCTCCAGCCAGCCTTATGTTTGGGTATGGTCACTTGAATTCTGAATGGGCGAGTTTCCTGACTCGTGGTTCGTTCGGCTGCTTTGGCCCATTTGTTGCCTGTATCCAGCTAGTGTGTGTCTGATGATCGGCAATCATTTCAGGTATTGATTCTTGTTGTCACGTCTATCCAAATGCAGCTTGCAGTACGAGGACAGGGCTGTGATAAGACACACCAAAGACACCAGTCTCAGACATATGGTGATCATTTCCGTACAATAGACAAGTTTGGGGCTCCCGGTGGATGCCAGTAATGCACGGAATGCATTCCTACGACCCACTTGCCATGACCTTCTAGAATTTTTCAATTGTCCTCGTCTACGACTTAGTTACATGCAGGAACGTGCCGAGCTGCCGTTGCATCTGCGTCCCACAACCCTGGTGCAAATTTAGCATGGGCTTTGCTCTTTGGGGTTGTAGGGCTGTCCCCCCACTGGACAGAGAACTTGGTGGCCCTTGGCAAGTTGACACGCGAGTCAAAACATGCAGCTGATGGAAAAACTTTGATCGACCGACTGGTCTGTCTGATTGGGCATCTTCTGCCACCAGGCCGAGAAGGAGAAAGGTCGGCTATTGTCGGAGGGGTCCGATGGCTTCTGGGCCTGAGGCTTGGAGGACAACTTTGGGGGAGGTTTCTCCTCGCTGTCCTGTCTGCTAACCCTGATGAGGAAGGCAGATGCTTGTGTCTCGTACTTTGATTCGGCAGATGCACTTTTATCAGATTTGCATCTCGACAGAAAATTTCAATATCCTGTCCCACTTACCTAGAACGATATCCATGGCTATGCGTGGTCTCTGTTGTAACAAGATACCAACCTTCCTTGTTCTCGGGCAATCCGAGTACAATATACCTGAAAACAGGCAATGATTCGTGAGCATAGCCGGGTTTGGTACCCGTTTGATGAATCGATCATCTGGCCTGTTTTATCAGGATGCGAACAGTCGAATAGAAACGTTCTTTGTGTCTGCAGCGCAAGCTCGGATACAGAAGAATAGTCTGGCCGCGTGGCTTTCAGCTTACGTCTGTCTGGCACTGGCAAGTGATCTTCAGAAGCGCGAGCACCGCCACATATGTGCCACATCTGGGGAACCTTGGAATGGCTGCAGCCTGGTGGGACCACTCTCCCGACCAAAATGTACTTCTGTACCCCGTAGTGGATTTCATGCTCAGCACGCCTGGCAACGCAGTTTTTTGGTATGCGAGCTGAGCTCACGCAACTGTGTCCTCTGTCGCCGAAACTCACGTCCATGAGAATTGGGATGCTTTGTGCGAATGGGCTACTCGATACGACCTGTGTGAACTGCGGGTCCCGTGACCATCCCATGTATCTTTTTTGAGGTGGGACAACGCCCCTCTTTGAGGAAGTTCCACCCGGCGATAACAGAGCCGGTCTTCGAGTAGCACCATTTGAGCAACAGCATGTATTTGACTTTTCGTGCATGGAGTTATCGCAGCTATACATGGCTGAAACTGTTTATGCCTGGTGCGTCCCGTTGCATGTCGCTGAGAGAGAAACATCCCGTGGCAGCTGAGTCTTGCTCTCAAACGTTGTCAAGGCGTCGGTGGCCGAGCTGTGCCTTCATTGCACGCACCCATATTTGGGTACGATTGTTGGGCTGTCACCTAATAATCAGTCGCATACTCGGATGTACTTTCAGCCCATTATTGTAGCAATCATGCTCGCCTTGTACTTTGACTTCCCATTTGGAACCCGTTCAAGACTGTACAGGTAATGTTCGATACCAGTGTAATGGTAATCTACATGTGTATACTGATGGCCCCTCGAGCGAAACGGCTCCGTTGGGGGAGACGGTTCAGATAGCCATCGTATACTCGGACTTCGCATGGTCACTTCGGATCGGGTGAGGGTCGTAGACAGTTGCGGCTCAGCTCGTATGAGATAGCAAGCGCCATTTTAGTGGGGGCTCCTCGAGTAGGCAACCACCAAGGACAGGACACCTAATCAGTTTGTCTAATTGCCCATTGCGCCGGAACACCTGAGCATGCAATTTGCCATAATACTATTATCAAGATTTTGTGATTTGGTCATGATGTGTGTATGCTTCTGACTGTGTTCGATGCGAACTGGTCAGCGCTTGGAGGTAGTTAACCCGCCAAGAATTAAAAAATATATTCAGCATCCGAGGCTGATGAATCATCCAAGCACCACGTCACAACCATTCCACCTCCCATCGTACCATGAAATGGCGCATTATCCACTGCCTAGGTAGGCAAGTACGGGGCTGCTGCTCGAATTACGTGCATAGAGAGATAACCACTCGCAGGATTACTGCGGCATTGCTGCGAATCGAGTGGTTTATCTGGATTTGGTAGAACCACGGCTTCGCACGGAGATGTTCTAGACACAACAAGCCGCTCTGGAAAAGACGTAAGCAGACCGAGCAAGCACTTAATTATAGTGGTAGCGACCTAGTCACAAGAGTGGCAGAATGTTGCGAGCCTGTCTGCAAGTAGTTTGAGCGATGCACGACAGAGGTTAGCAGAATGAGAGACTAAGTTGGCTTCAAAAACGCGCAAAGGTTCGTACACATGCCCAATTGCGCACCAGAGCGCCAGTAAACCATGTCTTGTGATGGCGCAGCAAGTCTTGTATATACACTGGCGCCTAAACACCATAAAATTGGACAGTTTTGGTGGTCTAGATCGAGGGCTACAAGGTGGCAAATGCCGGAGCACAGAAGCATTGCGTCACATGGCCATGATCCAACCTTATGAAGAAACCTCAACTGACAACGACAAACTTCAGGCGGCAACAACGAGAGTCTCGGCTTGATCCATCGAGCAACGGCCGTCTGCAAAGTCCGAGTTGAAGAGATCGCCCAACGATGCTCGGCGCATTAAAATGATATGCCGACGAGTGATAGGGAAATGCACCGAACCATGGCAGCGCCGGCTTCACGGAGAGCAAGGCAAGTTACAAGCCAGGCCCAAGAGACATCAAAGCCATGCAACGTAGGCAGCGTACAGAAGATAACCACGACGGAGGAAGCAGAAGAGTTGTTTGCTTTGACAATTTAATTCATACTGGTACTGATGCTTATGTCATGGCTCTCAGTCCATCTGCAAACGCCGTTCAGGCTGCTCATACTATGCCTGTATGATACATCAAGGCACCTTTATTGATTTGCCATCCCATCATAACCTTGACCGTGCAAGCCCCATTGAGAACCCATTGCGTGCCCAACCACTCCGAAACTGAAAGCAAAAAGAAGACCACCATGCCAGGGATGACTGCAAGCATGATATGTCGGGTTGATGTCGTGATAATGATGTCGAGAACAGATTGAGTTGTTTAACCACCGAAACCTGGAGCCAGTTAGTTTTGAGGTTATGAGAATGAAGACTGGACAAGTACGAACCATAGAGGGTACGGCCCTGTCTCTTAAGAGCATAGACAACGTCGAGAGATGTGACAGTCTTTCGCTTGGCGCTGGGAGGGAGTTAGCTTGATGTTGATGGAAGGGACGGAAGAAGACGCACTGTTCTGTGTATGTGACAGCATCACGGATGACACCCTCAAGGAAGGTCTTCAAGACACCTCGGGTCTCCTCGTAGATCATGGCCGAGATACGCTTGACACCACCACGACGAGCGAGACGGCGGATGGCGGGCTTGGTGATACCTTGGATGTTGTCACGAAGAATCTTGCGATGACGCTTGGCACCACCCTTGCCGAGACCCTTGCCACCTTTTCCACGTCCAGTCATGATGAATGAGGTATGAAGCTAAAAGCTTTTGAAGATTTGAAAAGTGTAGAGTGTAGAGAGGATTGAAGATGGTAAGTTTAGATGGATGGATGGAAGAGGAAAGGAGCCGTTGATTGGGAGCGTGGTGGGCGGAGACTTATGCACCCCAGCGAAGGGTTCCAGATCAACTTTGGGCCGTCAGATCACAACCAATCAGAATTAAATCTGGGTAGTGGCCCAACCAGGCCGAATCACCACCTGATCTGATGATCTCTCACCCACCACTTGATGAATCAATTGATCCTTTTGCAACTATAGTCATTCAGATGTGATAATGATTTACAGAATATTTGCAATAATTATTATTCGTTGTAGAGCATGGCTGCCGGGGGGGTGGTGGTGAAACGGGTGCTGGAGATCTCGAGGTGGTACGCCAAGTGACGGAATCAGACAACCGACTAAACCCAAAACAGGTCATGATTTGGCAGTCATTCTGAATCACAGCCAAAAATCGTGTGTAAATTGGATCATTATCAGTGCTCTGATCTGATCACTTTGTTTTGCTCCTTCCAAGGCACCCATTTTCCAGCTTCCCTTTGAGATCATCAACTGCCTTGCCTCAGATCACGCCAAGCCCCGTCACTGCCTTTTCGCCTTTTCTCTTTCCCCTACAAATACCTCCTCCTCCCGCCCACTTCCACCACTTGGCTTCTTCCCTCGTCAGCCTCACTCATCATCTCCAATCTTCTTCATCCATCATCAACAACACTTTTCATCAATTCATCAGTTCCATTCACAATGGCACGAACCAAGCAAACCGCTCGCAAGTCCACTGGTAAGTTTCAACTCATACCTCATCATCATCACCGCCGCATCTCATACTAACTACAATCCCAGGTGGCAAGGCACCTCGCAAGCAGCTCGCCTCCAAGGCCGCTCGCAAGTCTGCTCCCAGCACCGGTGGTGTCAAGAAGCCCCATCGTTATAAGCCCGGTACCGTCGCTCTCCGTGAGATTCGTCGCTACCAGAAATCCACTGAGCTCCTCATCCGGTCAGTACCTTCTCACCATCATCTCATTGACCATGACTAACATCCACACAGCAAGCTGCCCTTCCAGCGTCTTGTCCGAGAAATCGCCCAGGACTTCAAGTCTGATCTCCGCTTCCAATCTTCAGCCATCGGCGCTCTCCAAGAGTCCGTTGAGGCTTACCTCGTCTCTCTCTTTGAAGACACCAACCTCTGCGCCATCCACGCCAAGCGTGTCACTATCCAATCCAAGGATATCCAACTTGCCCGCCGTCTTCGTGGTGAGCGATCTTAGATGACATGACAAACGACATGAACCATTCACTTCAGCAATGAGTCACCAATTCTTGGGAAGCTGGATGTTCATGATGGGTACGGGGGTTTCATGAGTGCTTTGGCGAATGGGATGATCAATCATGGTTTTGTATTGCTTTTCTGGCAAACACCACATTATGGGGTATGGGGACTTCGGCGTTTCTGCTTGTAAATCATCAAATAATCCAGTCATCACAGTGATATGACTTGGACTGAGCAGACAGGCGCCTCAGACAACTAGACGTTCAATATGATCACGTCCAAACATCAAGAACTTGACCTTCCTCTGCATTGTGCCCGTAGAATCCTTTGTCGTAGAGAGTAGATTTTGTGATGGTTGATGGATGGGAAAATCACATCACTGCTGCAGTCCAGGGGTGGAAATAGGCATCATCTGCCCCTGCGTTAGGGGCAAGCCTCTGACGAGAAGGGCAATCCAATGCCTAAAAACAGAAAGCTTGGGCACTGGGGTAGCCCTGAAATTCGTCATCGGCAGCAGATCGGAGCCTATGATTTCCACGTTGGCTCCCGAAAACACCCTCGGAACTTCCAAACTCGCACCAATGGTCTTCAGCTGGAGGGGAACCAAACTAAATTTGCAGAAATCTTCCTCGCAATCTGACATTTCAGACGTTCGATGCAAGACATCTGCAGATTCTCAACTATGATATTCCCCTTGACATGAATGCTCTACAGCGGGCATCTTCCAAATTTGGTGCCCAATCGCCATTTCTGAGGGTGCCTAGACATCGTCGCCCAGCAGTCCGCAGCCAAAGACACTCATCCAGCACCAATCCTGGTGACTCACCACCAGCCAAAACACCAGGACGAAACAGTCTTCCACCGAAGCCACAGAATGGGATCGGCGCTGGTGACTCGGCCAAGGTAGAACCGGTGGACATACCAATACAACTATGGTACCATCGTCTGGGTCCGGTGTCGACATTCTTCAGCTGGTTCCATCGAATGCAAACCAAGAGACCCTACACGGTTCAGTTATGTACGACCTTGACGACCTACTTGTGCGGTGATCTACTCGCGCAAGACATTGGAGGGGAACTCTATGATCCCAATAGGACCTTGAGGATGTTGACAATTGGTGCCATCGCGGCCATCCCGGGGTACAAATGGTATGGGAGAGGGACATGATCTTGAAAAATACTGGCTGACAAGAATGAACACAGGTTTCTCTTCCTCGGCCGCAACTTCAACTACTCCTCTAAAGTCGCCTCGATCGCTACAAAGGTCACAGTCAACCAAGCCATCTTCACGCCCGTGTTCAACAGCTACTTCTTCGGCATGCAGGCCATCCTCACAGGAGAAGGACCCACGGGGACAATCAACAGGATCGCTGCCACGGTACCGGTTAGCATTGTCAATTCTCTCAAGTTGTGGCCTGCGGTCACGGCGTTTAGCTTCTGGTTTGTCCCGGCGCAGTATCGATTCATGTTCTCGGGTATCTTTGCTGTTGCCTGGCAGTGCTACCTCAGCTTCTTGAACAGAAAGGAAGAGAAGATTGAAGAGGCGACCGATACTATGAGCCATCCCGTTATACCTGCGGGAACAAATGTCGAGTGAAGAATGCTCGGGCATGGGTGATTTCTGGATATGGCGTTTGGGAGGACCGGTCGTTCTTGGGGTTGAGACTGGGATATGAACAACACCAAAGACATCAGCAATAATACTCGTCATATCATTGACATTGTTGGAGAGTGGATTATGTTGATGCGAGAAGCAGACATTGCTCGACAATAAAGAAGTGCTGGCGACAGCAAAGTGGCAAAGAACCTGCTGCGTGACCATAGAAACTAGACAGAATTGGACACTAGAGATATGAATGATTCAATCCAGCATACCAAAATTCTATTGATTGGGCCTTACAAGTTGTGGCAGAAATCGTTTTCTAATTAGTGGAGGGCAAGACCAGAAAGCCCCGCGACGCGTCGAGCAAACACGCGACTTGATCGAGCAGGCAGAAGCAGTATCTAAACCTATCGATTCAGTCAAGGACCTGAACACGGCGGGCATCATGGAGAAATCCTCATGTGCCTCTTACCGCCCAAGATGTGAACTTCGGCTCCCTTTAAATTCGAGTCGTAGCTACTGGAAATGTGAAGCTGCCATGGCAGCCTTTTGATTCCATGACGCATAGATACGCCACCCTCTACCGACTGCCTCTCCTGCATTCTCAAGTTGACCATGTCCAATTTTCCCGAGCAGTCTACATATCACAAACTGCAAGTGCAAGTCGTTGCAGCACAGGCAGACGACAAGACAAACTTGGAATACGATGACGATGAATTCAGTGACTTTGGAGCTGATCCAGAAGAACTTGCCTTGATCGAACATCTTCTACAAGAAGCGATTGCGAAACAGTCTACCTCGACTCAAACTGTGTCCCTGGCAATTACAGACATCGAAGACTATGAATTACCGCGCAGCCCCAACTTGCCTGAGGTGCTTGACCTCCAATCTGCTCAGCAATGGAATCATTCAAGCCAGATCAAAGATCAGGAATACCAGTCAAGCCTGGTCGAGATCATATGCGACGAGAGTGGTGAGCCATGATTGATGCCCTGCTCCCCTCGCGCATCATTCCTGCTGACCTGCTGACCTAGCGATTAGCTGCAGTATTAACCAACACTGAAGACAAAAAGGACCGGACCCCCGAACCAAACGGTGATTCATCTCGTCCCTTGGACAGAAATCCAGCAGAGCCAACAACACCACTGAATGATACGAGGTCTCCCCTCGAACGATTCAGACGTCCTCCCAAGAAACCTTTTTCTGTCACAGACCTCACTTCCCCCGCCTGGTGTGAGCTACAATATTTCTATACAATCAGCAGTAAGACTGGGCGCAAGAAACCCACTTCGGCTATGAAGAAAGGAACCAAAGTTCACAAAGTTCTGGAAGAAGAAGTTCATGTGACTGTCCCTGTGACGATCACGAAAAAGGAAGACAGTTGGGGCCTTAGGCTGTGGAACATAATACATGGTCTGAAGACCTTGAGAGAGACTGGCAGAACTCGTGAGTTCGAGGTCTGGGGAACAGTGGGTGGTGAACTTGTCAATGGTGTCATTGATGAGCTGAGCTACGATTGTCCGGATCCCAAACTTGAGGAGCAGAGTCTCAAATCAATGGGAAAACAAGACAATGAACCTCCCATGCCTGGGTATCAGGCAAGTATAAGGGAATACCTGATCTTGAGCGAGCATCGTGAACAGGGACAGTCAATTGCAGATGCTCTCACAATGAAGACCACCCGAGATGTACAGCCTTCCAACAATGCAGCTCGCGATAGACGAATTTACATCACTGATGTCAAGACTCGAGGAGTTTCGTCTTTGCCTTCTGGCTCAAGCATTCGACCTACAATTGTCCAGCTTCACCTTTATCATCATCTGTTGGAGAACTTTGCCCAGGGAAATTTTCCACTCGAACACTTGTCATCACGGTTCAACTTTGACGTCAACGAGACATTCTCGGACTCATTCATTGCACAAATCGGAAATCTCAACCAAGAAGCCTTCGACCTCGTGAACTCCTCGAATGAAAACGATATGGAAGTCGATTTGACGGAGGACAACTTTGTCGCTTCGACTCAGGAGTCAATCGACATCATCCTTCAGCACAATAATATCTCAAGCCTCTGGCAGTACATGCTAAGCCAGTTGCAGGAGACATTCATGGTTCGGTCGACGGCTTCCTCTACATATGCAAGCCAAAATACGAGTTCAAATCCACAGAGCGAACATGAGCCACCAAGTGCAACACCTCAATCCGTTACATTATTGGATGATCCACCCCAATCGACCTTACCAACCCTCCTGTCTCCACTTCTTACGGCCCAGTATCTCTCTTCAAGACTTATGTCCAGCACTGACCCTTCAAAGCCGCAAATTATTGGCTCCAAGAGCGTCATCTTCAATCCCTCGTTTCTCAGAAGCTATTTATATGATACATTGGCTTTCTGGCGAGGCGAGCGAGAACCAAAGGGCGTGGTGCTTTCGGATGCATGGAAGTGTCGTGTTTGCGAGTTTCGTGACGGTTGTGCCTGGGTCAAAGAACAAGATCAACGTGCCCTAAACGATAGTTTGGAGAGAAGACGTATCCGGGAGGAAGGTGTCGGCATCGGCGTCGTGGGTGATGAGGTGACAAGGAGTCATGTATAGTGGTGAAACTTGCAGTTTATCTCCTCGCCTACGTCTGAGAATATTTCTGGCATGATCATGGCCATCAATGCCATCGCGGAACAGTGCCCATTGTCTTCACAAATGGTATGTGGATTGACCTGGGTTCATTCTCAATGGCCGGGGAGAGATTCCGGGCTTAGAAATGCGCGAAATGTCCAAAGCCTGGTGATGGCACCCCAACACCACAACCTTTGGTTGGCATTGGATTTGTCGGCATTGCTGACCCTCGTTTGCAATCGACCTCTGTATACAGGTTGCGGCCCAGAAACACTACTGCTGCATTTCCGCATCATCAAGCGACATAACTAGGCGAAAAAAACCAAACCCGCTCTGATTTTTGCAGATCATTGAAGCCACTCTCCATATCTGTCTACATCATCTCGTCCGCCGAAACGCGAATGCAGCTGCTAAAGGGGATGGAGTCCTTTCTTGACGCTTGCAACTGGCGAAAGTACGACAGCCCGAGTTTTGCATCAAATATATGTGCGTTGTGGCTTTTCCCCTGCGGCCAACAAAACTGGCGAAATCGGTATATATTCCTCCGCTCGTTGCTTGCAGCGAGGATCCTCATTCGTGCAATGCAATGCAATGCTCAGCCCGCTTGATGAAATCCCTGAACACGACTATTATATCTCGATGGAACCTGGACGCAAGACGAAAACGTTGCATATATTTATGACACCCAATCCATGTGCACATTTCAAACTTTGAACTCGAGGCGGACGATTGCGGAGGTTCGAGTGAGACCGACCTAGTACCTAGCTACTGAACACCTTTGCCGTTGGTAATTCTCAATATATCCATTCAATACCTATCTACATGGACTAGAGGAGTAATCCCCAATATCTGATGTTACTCCTTGTTGTTGTGCTCCGTCATCAATATCATAATCATCACTACTTGATGCTCACCAGGGGTAAGTCCTAACGTCGTCCTCCTCCTCCAGCTTCAGACCTCTATCCAACTGCTCCTGATGCTTCTGATCCAGATACTCGAGCAAGACCTTCTGATACTTCTTCTTGCCTTTATACTTCCCGACGTCGTCGCCCCAACTCCTGATGGCCGAGGCCAACCTCCCGGGCACGTAATCCTCCTGGGCGACCTCGGTGATGGGATGAAAGTAGGTGCGGATGGTGAAGACGACACCGCCGGACCTGGGCAGGCGGCGCAGGGTCTGGCGCTCGGAGCGGAAATAATGGTATCCGATGGCGCGGTCCTGCTCGGCCGTGTTCCAACTGATGCCGTCCGAGTCCTCGCTGCCGATGGAGTGGCTCCAGGCGAGGTCGTCGTCGACCTGGATGAAGTAGTTGTTGCGGGCGACGAGCTCCTCGGGCTTCAGCCGCCGGAAGAAGTTCATCATGCCCTTCTCCAGCTTCTCGCGGTACTGCGGCACGTCGCCCGACGTGTGGATCTCCGACAACGGCATCCCGAGTTTATCCTCGAGCCGCCAGAACCCCGCGAGGAGGATCGCCCCCGCCAGCAGGTAGTACTGCCCGTCGGGCTTCTCGATCATGATCGCCAGGTCGTCCTGCGTGAGCCGTGCACACGTCTGCATCGGGTCTTCGGGCAACGGCCGCGACTTGGTGTTCAGGTCTTCCCCGGACCATAGGTTCTTGATCCCCTTTTCGCTGTGCTGGTACAGCGTCGGGTACCGGTCGCAGAGGTAGTCGACGAGCTCGTCGAGCAGCTCGACAGCAGCCGCGTATGCTTCGGGCGCGGTGTGGCAGCATTTGGGCCCGCGCTCGATGATGCGTCGCGCCTTGTCGCCGTGAAACCGTGGGTAGTGGTTGTCCAGCTCGACCCAGTCCTCGAACTGCGCGCTGCGCAGTCCCATCGTCTGGAAGTACTTGTAGCGGAACGGCCGGTAGGGTAGTGGCTTCGTCGTCTCGATCGACCAATCTGGGTAGGGTGCCGGCTTGGGCCTTTGGAATGTTGATGGCGTCCATGTCCCTGGCTCGCGAGTCACTGTCTCTCGCCGCGTGTAGCCTGCTTTCTCGACTGTTGGGGTCGATGGTCGTGAGGGGTGTGCTCGGTTGTACCGTCTCGAGAGGTATTTGGATAGTGTGATGGTGGCGAGTGCGAAGAGGAGGAACGCGTACAGTATCTCTTTGAAATATCGCTGCTTCGACAATTTTTCGAGATCGGTCTGGGCGTTCTTCAATGCTGATGTACAGTGTGTCTTGGTCTTCTGGAGATGCTGGCTTGCCTCGTCGATGTACGGTTGTGACCTTGCAACCAGGTCCGAGATGGACCGCTTCAATACCTCGGTGTCCATTATTGATTGTGAAGTCTACGGGTTCTGGATCATCAAGGGGCAAGACCAGGTTACAATACTGGAACTGTGTGAACACACCGACATGGCTAGTGAAAATTGTTGAGGTGGTGACTTGAGCATTGGAGGATATATAGCACTTGTTTTCCTGCTCCAGTGGTGTTGATCGGCCAGCCGCTTGGACCTTCAATTGAATAGTCACCGCGAGCAATCCCAAGATTGGCGGGTGCAAGTTACAGCATTCGCTTGACTGGGTCAACGGGTTTTTGCTTATCACCTATAACCCTGTGTCTGCTCCATCTCTTATCGTTTCCACCACGCAAGAGGCTGTCAAGATCAACCAATGAAATCGTCGTGATTCTGGAAAGTATGACCGCATTGGGGTTGGGGCAATGGTCTATCTCCGCACTTTTTGGCCAGTGCCAGGATGGTCGGGTATGCCACCGCGAGCAGGTTTCCTACTCCAAATCCTGGGTAGTTACATTTCGTTGTCGTTGTCATGAATTCGCTTTATTGCAAGTTACAACGAGCTGTTGGATAATCTTCCTTATTATCTATCAATGTCAATGCTTCACATATCGTGCAGGATCGTTTCGCTTGAGGAGACAGTGCTCGCCCCAATGCCGACGATAACGTGCAGGTATGACAGATAGGTCAGGAATCCAAATCGTGCGTGCAAGTAGTGAGGTTTTCCCTGCGTCCAGAAATGGGTAGCATGCAACTTTGGACCATTCTGGCTCCAGAGCATACAATGGCTCATGTTTTGTTGCTTCCATTCCAGGATGGTAAGTGTCCACAAGGTAAGTGCAGTGCTCGACCGCAGTGTGCTTTGCCGGATCTTCTTGGTTCAGATCGTTCATACCGGAGGGAAGTAGCCAGGTTCCTGGGAAAAAGCCAAATCCGGTTTGACCTTCATGATACTCCCCGGGGAGGAGTCCATCGAATTCACTCTTGATGAATTTGGCATGTGTGCCGTTCGGAAGATGGTGCGATGATGGAAACCGATACCAGTCTTTGCCGAAACAGACGGTGTCCCCAATTTGCACCGCACCCGGTGAGTTCAGAGCACCATAAATCTGGAGGGGAGCGCGATAAGCAGTGAGCGTCCCGAATATTCGGATCAGGCCGATATTGAGTGAAAGCAACACAAGCGTCAAGGTCGTCGCCAGCTTGAGCTTCGGAGGAATTTTGCCAAATATGACGGAGTCGGTTGAGCCGACCCAGGCCAAAAATGAGTGGAATGTGATTGCAGCATTCAAGGCTAGGAAAGGATATGCTGGGAACATGAACCTCTCCTCTTTGTGCGGTTGAAGGCTGAAGATGGCCAACCAAAGATAGAAAGGTGTCAGAAATGTAAGGGTGCGGAGGAAGGTCTGTTTGGTCGAATTCTGTCTCAAAATCGCAGATTGAAACAGGAAGAATGGTCCTGATGCGACAGCCAAGATGAACCACATGTTAAAGTTCAATAAAAGATTGCGAATATAGTAATGCCACGGCTCTGTACCAAAGATATCCGGACCTCGATCTCTGCCACCGAAGACATTGTATGCCACGATTTGCCAGGACACCACCACCATTTTGTGAAAGAAGAACGTATCAATACCAACTTGCAGAGCAAGCACTATCAGACAGCGAACGGCGCCATCGAGGTATCGTCTGAACATCTCAAACAAGTCTCCTCCACCAACAACAGCGATGAGCCAGTCTTCGATGACGAATGGAACGATCAAAGCACCCGCAAATGGCCATCCCAGCAATGCGCCGATTCCGAACCACATGATTCCAGTGGCCGTCTTGGACCCACCGTGCCAGTCCATGAACGATGTCAGCCCCAATGCTGATGTATACATGGCGAAGCTTGATGGCACGAAAGCTGCAGATGCATAGAAGAAACCAGGAGTGAAGGCCACGATAGAAAGATATATGATACCGATTCTTGGGTTCAGAGCTCTGCATATGACCGAATATAGTCTGGTTTCGGTGGCAGCACAGACGAATGCCAAAAGAATACGCAAGCCATAGAACTCGGAGACTTTAGACCCACTGATCAATGCAATGATCTTGGCAGGTATGGCATGTAATGAAATGTAAGCCCAGCTTCGAATACTGAACTCCGGAGAATACTCCCATGTCTGAAGTCCATAACCGTGATTGAGATAGTGCAAAGGTTCCCAATAATTGAAGGTTTCATCACAATCCTGAATGGGAGCGTAGAGAGCAGCAACGACATGGGAAACCAGACACAGATAAAATGCAATATTCAATGGCAGGTAGAATTTGACTGCCACTGGTTGAGGGACTGCATCGTACATTGGACCCCTGTGCATGTCAGTGCCTTCAACATTATGAGTGTATTGTGCTCCTACCCTTTTGGCACTCTAACAGGATCTTGCCGTCGCTTAAAGGCCTCAATACTTGGATCCATGATTCTGCTTTGGACAGCTGCGACCAACTCTCATCGTCGATAAAGGATGATCCTCAGACAACCAGAATTGGAATTGGAGGCCAGATTGATGCCAAGACTTTGGTTAGGCAAGGGCTTCATGATCATCCTCGTACGTCATGCATAAACCTAAAATGTCGCGCCTCGCGTTAGGACATCCTTGTCTTCAAGAGCATGCTTCCACTATACTGCCACTTGGGATCACACCCTAATCCAGAGCATGATAGCTTCTGCCATCCTCAGACGCATCGCAGATCGTAGAAATGAACAGATTCCCTATGGACGACGCATTAGTTGTAGTGGTTCGAAATCGGCGATAGCAAGGGTCAGCTCCTTGGCGCCAACACCATCGCTTCTGCGACCAAGGAACCTCGTAAGCTTCAACAACAAGCCACTCACATTTTCATGACCTTACCATCCCCATAATCTGCAATGATCTCGTACCTGGTAAATGACAATTGAAACAATACCTTTACGTGATTTGGATATCAACATGGCCGAACCAGGTATGGGGCAAACCAACCATCGGGCCAGCGATAGCCTGGAAGGTCGTCTGTTGCCTGACCTCGACCCCTCTACACTTTCTGTTAGCACACCACTGTCTCTGGTTGTCGGAACTGGCTTCTCTGTGTATAAGAACAGCATAATTCCTGCCATCAAAGCTGCACAGAAAGAGGTCATCCTGGTAACGTGTTTCTGGGCCAAGTCTGAAACCCTCACCCTTATCAATGATGCACTTCGGCACTTGTCGGAGAAAGCATCAGCATCCTTCTCCAAGATATCTGTTCGGATTTACTTCTCATCTTCTTCGCTGGCGCGTAACTTCTACTGCCGACGCCTAAGTATGGTCAGAACTACCCACCTGCGACTTGGAGCAAGCTTGGATTGCCTCAACAAGATGAGCTCCCTGGGCTGAACATCACTATCAAACGCAAATTTTTCTGGCCGCTGGGTATCATCCATTCCAAGTATGTGATTGTTGATCGCGAAATTGCCGTGTTTCCATCGTGCAATGTGTCTTGGGAACGATGGTTTGAGGTAGCAGTGTCGGTGTGTGGACCTGCCGTCGAAGATTTGCTCTCTTTCCACATGGACTTTTGGGACAGGGGGCGCCCTTTCCCTTCCATGCAGTCCTCGCCACAGCAGTTGAATATCGGAGCTTTGGTACATCAGGGACCAGCAGTAGCAGTCTTCAGCCATCTTCACGTGGACACCACCCTCTTGCCATCACCACATACGCCGAGCTATCTTCCAAATCATCTCCATCCACGCTCAATGTTAGGAAATCTACCTTGTTTCCCCGGCATTCCTCACAGTTTTCCATCGACTCCATTACTAAGCAAGACACACCATCTCTTATTCACGGCAAAATCGTCGATCATCATGCTCACCCCAAACCTAACGGAACCCGTCGTCATCAATGACCTCGTCCAAGCGATGGAAAGAGGTGTTGATGTTCATATTTGGACGAATCGAAAGCTCATGACCATGGAGCAGATAGTAACTGCCGGTACAACTACTCCGAGATGTGTGCGCAATTTGGCCCAGAGAACGAGAGGCTACAGAGGCTCATTGACTACCCAATTCTTCGATGACGTCCTCGGAGCGCAGAGAGTCCAGGAGCATGCAAAAGAACTCACTCCGATCAAGTTACACTCGAAGGTGACTATTGTTGACGGAGCCAAAATATTGCTCGGAAGTGGCAATATGGACGCTGCAAGTTGGAAGACGAGTCAAGAACTAGGCATCTTCTTTGAAAGTAAGGACCTTGTGGATGAATTTAAGAAACTCTGGAATTACGGGCCTCTTGACCGATGAGACCAGGCATCTCAAATGTATGATGCACTCCCGACGAACAAACCTCCCTGCACTCTTACGTGGCCATCAAATCTGCAGCAAGCGCTGCCTCGTGGAGACATGAGCTATAGCATTGCCTGTATTTGTTTTCTCAAGTAGAGCTTGGGATTGACAGATTTTCGAATGCGAAATGGTTGATCAAAGTTTGGAACTGTTGCCAAAAGCAGAACCCCACCTTCAGCTGAGGCAGGGTCTAGAACAAGCCAGGCTGAAAATGTGGTCGCAAACCATCCCGTGCCGACCAGAAACCCCGCGAAAGACACCATTAGTTACGACAACCAAATTTATTGACCTTCGCCTCGTCGTGTGTGGTCACAGCACAAGAAAATCAGGTCAACAACGATGCGCCTACTTTTCCTGCCCTACAAGCCCACCTCCGACGCCACCTCGGATGCGCCTGCAAGGCCTAAGATATCGCACCAAAAGCATGCGGCTCGGGAACATCATCGGAAAGCAAAATTGACTAAACAGCGATTGAAGTCGAACCAAAAAGTCTCCAGCCACGAAGTTCAGGATTCTGCAGACTCCAGGGGACAATTCATCGAGTGGAAAGTGGATGATGAGCCAGAAGAGCGACAAATGAGGACAAGCCCGATAACAATTCTCGGGGCTGGCAGATTAGACCCTTTCGATGTCTATTGTGCTCCGAATCAGCCACTGATGGTGC
This sequence comes from Exophiala bonariae, assembly GCF_035927105.1. NCBI lineage: Eukaryota > Fungi > Ascomycota > Eurotiomycetes > Chaetothyriales > Herpotrichiellaceae > Exophiala > Exophiala bonariae. The sequence goes on along the minus strand of NW_027042476.1, from coordinate 2,420,943 downwards.
ACGAGATGCTTGATCATGGTAAGAGTTCTGAATAACGCTTTTGGCCTCTTGAATCACCCTTTTACCCCCGCTGTTGATTTCATCCTCCATCAGTTCTTCATCGGCAGGACCAAGCTTTGCTGACGCTAGCCAACAGCAATATCATGCCAGTGGTCACTTTTTGCACCCGATGACAGCATAGAAGCCTTGAATGTGGTGAGGAGATCGGTCATGAATCTGGCCATTGATTCGCCCTTGCTATTCAATACCCTTATTTTTGCCGGTGCAACGCATAAGGCATTCCACCAATCACCAACGGTCGACAATCGGAAAAGCCAGATTCTGCGCCTAACTTGCAAGGTTAAAGCTCTTGAATCTTTGCGCAAGGCGCTGAGCTCCCCAGACACTATGTGCGCGGACGACGTGATATTCGCCATGGTTCTTCTTGCCTCCCACGGGAGTGGTGAGAAGGTGACGGCGCCCCACCACAGGGAGAAAAGAGCGCTCGCTGCCGCTCAAGATGCCCAGTTCTATGCCAGCATGGAGTATGAATGGACGCATATGAACGCTTTGATGGGTATCCTTCAAAAGAAGGGTGGTTTGCGGGAAATCTCCGTTCCTGGTCTTGTATTTGCGCTAGCCTCGTAAGTTTCAGTTGACTTCCCTCTCCGCCAACTCCTCCAGTCTTCTTCGACGGAATACTGACGGGACCATCAGCTTTGACACTCACACGGCAATGATGTTTCAGTCCAAACCGAACTTTCCACTACTGATGCCATCGGCACCTGTTATAAAATCCTGGCCGTCAAGCTCAACACGCAGTTCAGCATTCCAGCGGTCATCGCAACTTATCCTCGGCTTCGAGTTCCTCTCCTCTATGGACTTACCCCAAGCAGGACATCTACTCGATGTGTTTCGAAACATGCGCGATATCGTTATCGGCTTCAATTGCTACCAGTTATGTGACTCAGACGCACCTAGCATCAAACAAATCATCTTTGCACGCAATCTCAATCAACACGAACTCATTAGCATGGACAATTTATGGCTTGATGGATCCCAAGGTTACGATTCACCAACAAGCACATCCGCCGTTGGATACTATTCACGAGATATTGTCTTGTACGAATTGTCTCGGATCTCTGCGCTGGTCTTCCAGATCGTAGTTCTCCTACCAAACCTCCACAGCGTTCAGGCTGTCACGTCAGGTTACGCAAAGCGGTTGCGCGATATACTAACTTGTTGTCAGACCCTACTCGGATCTTATGATAACAGTGTAGACCGTGATCTGTTGCTTTGGGCGACCATTGTTGGTGCCTGGCTCACGCAAGAGTTGAGTGAGAGAGCGTGGTTCATCGAACACCTAACAACTGACATCGTCCCATATGCAGTGCCTGGAAATGTAAGTGAGCTTCAAGAATCTGGCGGACAATCCTGGAAGCTGGTGCGAAACAAGATGAAGAAATTTTTCTGGCTCGACAGTGAGTGTGAAGTCCCCTGCAGGTTGATTTGGGAAGAAGTGGAGGCTTCAGTGATGCCAGATGCGCAATGCGTGATTTGCTGAGATGCTCACTGAGTATCTTTACGAGCCTGCTACACCAAACGAGTGACAGTGGTTCTGGTGTGATAGTTCTTGTTCAAGGAAGGCAAAGACTGTATGGGAATCCGATATCTATGACTTCTGCACCCCAACAGATGGCTCGTCCCAGAGACTTGCGAGCAGCTTCCGGTCACTGGAAGACCTATCAGTCAACAAATTGGTGTTCACGGCTCGGCTCGAAGCAGAGTACAAGTTGCACTTACCCAGTCCAAGGCTCTCGGCCATGTTGAACGGCATGGTTCTGCATGCTGGAATTAGCTCATGTCTCGGATATAAACCAGTGTCAAATCTAGCTCCGCCAACACGACATGGCAGAATTCGGCGCTTCATTACAAGTCTGGAGAGTCTCACATCTATCAAGAGAACATCGCCCGTGTTCCACAACACCAGAGATCTTGTGTCGCTACAATCCAGTTAAAAACGCAATTCGACCTCATGATCCTGACTGAATGAGACTTACTTCACAATCTGAACAGCAGCTTCGAGATATTCATGGGGTATGGGTGTATCGTCGGCATACTGCATTGAGACATGGTCAGTTGCAGCAATCGAGAGCCGTTGCTCACTTCAGTATCGCTTACCAATGCTGGAGGCTGATAGTCGCCATCCTTGTTCAAGTACGGAGGATCAAGTGTTCCTGCTGTCTTAGCATTCAAATACCTGGAGATGACATTATTGAAGAAAGCTTGCTTCCCAGTCTGCTCATGTCGTCTAACTGCAGGCAGGCGTTGAAATACACGCAAATCTCCCAATTTGTTGTCTGGGGACTGGTTCTCCCATTGCCAGGTCGCGGTCGGGAGGCGCCGTATTTCATCTTCGATCTTCGAACGTGCGGTTTCCGTGTCATCGGAATCCAGGACGTTTATGCCATAAGACTGCAGCAAGGATGTTCCGGGAGAACTTATGTCACTTCGTGGCCGATTGCGATAGAATAACTGGTAGCGGACGCCCTGGTCATCGACCTCCAGTGAGCGGAGCTACGCACCATCTTCCTGGATATCTCACCTACCTTCTCTTCCACGACCTTGATGAAATCAGGAACTTGCTGTTTCAGTTTGTCATACAAGGTTATCGAGTTGTTGACAGGTGTTTCTCCACCTTGTTACTTTGTCAGTCATATCGTACGGTTTCGATGCTAGGGGAGATCTACGAACCGGTCTCGGGAGCAGAAAGACAGTAAAAGAATACATAAGCAGGATAATGTGGACTCAATCCGAACTCATTGTGAGGGTACACTGGCTGAGTATTGGGACCTTCGTTGGCGGTTGCAACATTGTACGCGAGGACAGTCCTTCGCACAGGGTTTCCGATGTCTTCATGTGGACGCCATCCAAACGATTGGGCAAATCGTGAGAATTCCTCGGCGCTCTTCAAACCTAGTCCTTTGAAGTGGACGGCTCCATGATTGGTGAGGAGGTCTCGAATCGTGCCATTGGCGGCGAGCCGCGATGCCGCAGAAATTTTCCGATCCAATGTCAAATCTTTTGCTGGGGCGAGTTCTAGTGGGAGCGAGTCCAGCTTGTATCGATTTGTGGCGTAAAATGCAGGATTTGAGTTTGATGTGGTATCTGGCTCGTGGGATGCGGTCGTGTGGCCCACCGTAGGCGCTCGAGGAGATTCCACAGTCGTTGGTGCCATTTTGACTTCAGCCAGACCTCTCTCTTACACCACGGGTATATCAGGGAGAAGATGATGGAGGTAAATGTCCTTTGCTATTTCCTTATCAGAGCATACACCTTACACAGGCAAGTCTCTGCGAGCAGGCTCATGCTCTATACTTGATACGCCCGAATCATTGCAACATTTGACTTTGAATCACGCCATCGACGTTATCCGCCCGTTTCTTCAACAGTCAGCGTTCCAGAAAAGTCTAGCTCGCCGGTGATTCCTCTATCATGTACTTCAGCCGGCGTTGGCACCGTACAAACCCAGGTCGCCAAGGGAACCGCCCGGTCACTTGTGGCGCTCATTGATCCTCCTTCCCAATGCATCAACCTTTTAGTAGCCGACATGGTTACACTATCGACATATCTGGCACCTCGGGGTGAATACCGCCATACAAATGCGAGCATGTAATGCTTTTCTCAAATAGTGGAGCGAAATACCACCTGGGTATCGTCCGCTTATTTCGGGTTGTCCTACCTAAGGAAGAAGGAGTAACGCCTGTGATGGCAATACTGCTCATCACCTTCGGTGGCTGTCGGCCAACACTGATTTTATGGACTCCCACGTGTGATTTCAGCGGATCCTGAGCTCATTTTAGCGGATCTTGCACCATGATTATCGACTTGGAACTCAGAAATTTCCTGCTAGCGCCGGGCTGAATGGAGACTGTTAATTGAAACATATAAGCTTAAAGTCACCAACGCTTGAGTATACCATTTGTCCGCCTAGCAAGCATTCATCCAAACGGGAAACTAAATCATGGCTGACGCAGACAAAGACATACTCGCGGCGAGAGTGTCTGCGGAATTGAAGGACAGTGAGCTTTCAACACGAGATTCCGACGAGATCCAGCAACAGCAAGCTCCCTTACCTCGTTCCAAGTGGGTCAGATGGTACAGAAGTACCCTCTTCAATGTCATCATTGTGGGATTGATATCCTTTACACAACCGGGTATCTGGAATGCCTTGAACAGTAAGTAACATTGCAATCTTTGCTGTATCACTAAATTAACCTGCCCATCAAAAGATACTGGTGCTGGTGGTCAGCAAGAGCCTTATCTGGTGAACGGTGCCAATTCACTGACCTTTGGTATAATGGTTTTTGGCTGCTCTATCTTTGCTGTTTTGGCCAATCGATTCGGTCTCAAGCCAATGCTGATAATCGGTACTTTGGGTTATGCGCCATATTCAGCGGCATTGTACGTCAACAACCGCTATGGAACTGAATGGTTTGTCTTGTTCGGAGCGACTACTTGCGGGATTGCTGCTTCTGCTTTGTGGGCAACTGAAGGCGCAATCGCCCTTGGATATCCCACGGTGAAGGACAGAGGAATCTATAGTGAGTTCTCCTTAGGGGCAGGGAGCCCTATAAGAGGGTCGTGGGACACCCTGGAGTACGCCGTGTGATCTAGGCTAACTTGGGTTGTAGCGGGAATTTGGCTCGGTCTGCGAGAACTTGGTCAACTCATCGGCTCCTCCATTCAGCTTTCATTGAACCACAAGTCGGCAAAGACAGGAAAAGTTGGCTACAACACTTATCTCGTCTTAATTGCACTTCAATGTCTCGGACTTCCACTCGCTTTACTGATCTCGCCCCCCGGAAAGGCAATTCGATCTGATGGGACTCGAGTTCCAGATCCGACGAGGGCGAAGTTGGTCACCGCAGAGTTCAAAAAGATCTGGAAACTGCTCAAGAGAAAGCAGATGTTTCTTCTCGTCCCAATCCTGGTCGGTTATAACTGGAACGGAACGTACTTGAGTATTTACATGACCAAGTACTTCTCAGTCCGGGCACGCACGTTGGGAGCTCTGACCTCTGGTATTGCCGCTACGATCGCCGATCTCTTCTGGGGCTGGTTCCTCGACTGGAGGATTTTTAGCCGCCCGAAGGCTGCGAAAATCACCTGGGCGGTCTTTGCAACCATCATGATTTCATTGTTCGCCTGGCAATTTGCGAACGAGAAGAAGTACGAGGACTCGCCTACCAAAGTCACGATTGACTGGCTTTCGCCAGAATTTGGTCGTGCTTTCGCAGTCAATGTGTTATTCCGGTAAGGCTGAGTCCGTCACAAAACCTCGATCAACGAGCTAACAACTGTGACAGATTCATGAACGAGTCCCACTACATATTCGTGTACTGGATCGTAGGGACATTTTTCGAAGATGTCGAGACGTTGACGCTGTCGGTGGGTATCATTCGGTCGTTTGAATCCGTCGGGAGCTGTCTTTCATTTGGAATTGGTGCAGCCAAGATTTCACCGATGGTTAATTTGATTGTGGCTTTTGTCATGTTCATTCTCTGCGTACCCACAACGTCCTACCTAACATGGCAGGTGCCGGAGCACCCAAAGGATATCAGAAAACAACTGGATGGCGAGTCAACCCATACAGATGACGAGCTTGACAGAGCTGCGGTCTAGAACTCAAGGGCCATATGGCTAGTGACAAGACGACAGAACCCTTGAGAATTTTCAATTGGATTGTAGCTCTTGTTCTGCAATATTTAGGCACAATGCATGACACTTGTAGCCTGGAATAATTCATCCGTTGATGAAATAGTGAATGAAATTTATGCTTCGTCTAGGAGACAACATCGACCGCGCCGACTGCGGCCATCAGTTTCTTTCATTTCACGGGCCAGACTTGCTGCACGAATTCATCCAAGTCCTGGGCAATGAGCTCTGGCTGCTCCAACGCAGCGAAGTGACCGCCCTATATATTGAGCAAACGAGTTAGACCATTGATACCAGAATCGAGATCGGACTAGGTATGCTGAGACTCTGGAACGAGCGGGTGATTCTGACCTTGTTGTGCTGCTTATACCAGACGAGATTTCCTTGCTTCTCCACCCATGCCTTTGGCATCGGTGCGAGTTCTCGAGGGAACCAAGAGTACCCCACCGGCTTCTGGCAGTAGTACTTTGGATTGCTGTGCGGGAGGTCGGTGACTGCCGGATCGATCTGTACGAATAACCCCAGTTAGTGACTTGACATGAATAGCAGTAAAGCAATCGTAGCAACGGGGTCTCTTGCCGGTCTGTACGGGTAGATGCAACGGGGAAAAGTCTCCGTGAACCAGTACAAGGTGAGATCGTCAAGTATCTGGTCAAAGGATGGAGTCACGTCCGACCATTCGATGAATTTCTCGCCAATCCTGTGCACATCAATCACTGTTAGTTCTTGTGGATGGGAGGGGAGGAGGTTGGTTAGATGGGGCAAGTTGGTTTTTGTCGTACCATGCTAGTAATCCCAGCGGACTTGCAGAGAGAGCAAAGCCAATGGTTGCGGGCCTGGTGCGGTGTTCGGCCGTGTATGCCGAGCCATGCGTCACCCATTTGAGCATTCGCTGTACACCCGCCTGTTCTTCTTCGTTGACGTCCTTTGGATCGACTCCTTCGGGCTCCTTCCATGTCATGGAGAAATTCACTAGCATGAGGTTAGATCGAAAGCAAGTGGGTTCATGAGTACGGAGATGAACTTGCGGTGGATAGCTATGGCTGTCAGAAAACGAGATCTCTGGAATTTGGAGTTTGGGGGGTCAGGTACCTTTGCATTCATCATAGTAGGCGTTTAGGATACGGCACAAAAATGAGCCAACGTCGCCTCCCTGGGCAATGTAGCCAGTGCCAAATCCGAGTCCAACCATGAGTTTGTTCATGATGCGCGCTACATCCTCTAGATTGAAGTTCTTTGTCAGAGGTGGGCCGGATGAGAGGGTGTAACCCGGAAGAGAAGGCACAATTATGTGATAAGGCAGTTCTTCTGCAGAGTATCGCTTGCGGTAGATGTCGATGACTTCGAGAAACTCGAGAAAGCTGCCTAGTAAACGGTCAGACAAAGGCTTAGACTAGGAGTTCTCCCCCTCCCTGAGGAAACAGACCTGGCCAGCCATGCATCATGAGCAGGGGAACTGCATCTTTTTTCTTGGAGAACAGTGCCACAAAGTGAGTCTTAAATGTTTCTCCCTCGTCCTCGATGTCGACAGTGTAGTGCGCGTAAGAATTGATATACTCCTCCCGTTGTCGCCTATTTTGCAGCAGCGGGTGAGCAAGATTTGCAAAGCCTTCGGGAGCCGAACGACCCCAATGCCCTGCACCAGTGGACAGACATACCAGTCGTATTGATTCAGCCAATATTCCTTCACCTTGGACATCCATTCGTGGTCCACTCCGAAACTGCCATCGGTCTTGAGATTCTCGTAGGTTTTTGGCGCCAATTTCGACAAGCGAAGTAACTCTCTGAAGTCCGAGACATCTTGGTCTGGGATATTCAGGTGGTATCTCTCGGGGCGGAGCTTTGCCGCCTGGGGAATGGTTGTGTACGCCTCCATGTCAAATTTATATTGATTAAAGATGCTGGTTGTGGTAAGATTCTCAACTTCGGGCTCGGCGAGAGGCTTGCTTTTATTCACCCAGACTCACTCACATCAGTAGACTTACCGGCAACAATGATATCACTCGCGGATACGCTGCATTAGTAAAGTCAAGTACTTAGTATTTATATCCGCAAACGTTTCCCCACACTTGCGGCAGATGTGAGTTCCTGGTACCAACTCACTGAGCCACTGCATCCAACTTTAGGTGAGACGGAGGTCCCTGGACCTCGGCACCGATCCTGGTCGAAGAATCCGACTGTCGATGGTTGGTGAACGTATCTGTACATGTTGTCAACGCATCCTAGTCCAGGCGAATATTTACTAGTACTCAGTATTCCTTGAGTGCACAATCGAATCAACATTGGAGAGAGGTGAAGCTGACAGGAGCGACTTCATGGACTGAGGAGCCTATTCGTATTCTGCACCCTGAAGAGTCAGCACCGCCGACCCTGGCGAGACTTGGCCCTAGACAGCTACTTAGTATCTCTGACCGTCACAACCTGACACGATCCAACCTTCAAGCTTCTCATCAATTCAGCCCTGCAGTTCTAGCATCATACCACCATTCGCAGGAACTTGATTGCCTAGAATGATGTGAGCACTACAAGATGTTACCTCGACCAGAACCATAAAAAGACTTACCATTGATCCAGCTCGCTTCTGGACTTGCCACAAAGGCAATAATATTCGCGACCTCCTCGGGCCTACCAAGCCGCTTCAGAGGACTCATGTTTTCCGCGAACTTCCCAAACTCGGGCCCAAAAGTCTGAACTGAATTCCTCAAGGACTCGGTGTCGGTGCATCCACAGCCAATCGAGTTGACAGTGATGCCAATACTCGGCCCATAAATGACCGCCAGGTTACGGGCGATGGAGTCCATCGCCGCCTTGCTGCAGCAGTGCATCAAGAACGGATCGCCGTTGGCCGATTTGCTGGAGCCCGAGGAGTTCATGATGATTCGCCCTCCGGCAGACATGTGTTTGATCGCCTCAAGAGAAAGCTGCAGCGGCGCCCATGCCTGGCCGACCATGACCTTTTCGAAATGTTCGTACGTCATCTGCGAAGCCGTGGTGTGGTCATTGATGTCCTGCACTCCAGCGTTGGAGACGAGGATATCAATGCGATCAACCTTCAACGCCTCGATGCTCTGCTGGACGACCTCCTTACCGAAGTCCCGCTCACGAACATCAGCCTTGACAGCCACGGCACAGCATTCAAGATTGATCTGGCGAATGGCGTCGAGAACCCGATCTGCTGCTGCACGGTCGTGGACATAAGTGATTGCTATGTGACTGCAGCCTCTACGGGCGAAAACAAGTGCCGTCTCTCGACCTATGCCTTTACTTCCTCCTGTCACGATCGCGACTTTGCCTTGCAATGGAGCTGGTATGGTTGTTATCGTCATGATGCTGGCCCCCGAATTCGAATTCGTTCAAGTCTGAATGTCTCGCTTGCGTTCTGCTGTGGTCGAGGCTGACCTGCCACTGTTCTGCCCAAGGTATCCCTCCCATTATGTACTACTAAGTGACAGCATCTTCTGTCTTCCGAGTACGCCGGAGTTTACGAAATACGCATACTCCGAGCTTATTAGGACGCCTGACGTTCAAGTTTAGGCCATAGTAGCATGGATCTGCTGGGAGTAGATTTGCATTTATCACTGCTTTGAGAGGGCCCACGTATACCGGTGTCTCAAGCAAACATACTTAGTACCTAGACACTACTGAATCAACAGTACTCTGCATGATACGCAATTAGATGTCCGACTACGCTGAGAAGCGCTGGCCAACGAGTGTGGTCGTAGACAGGTAAGTAAAGTATTTCCGCCGATCATTCCCAGCGAATTCGAAGTCTACTTTGGTTACTACTACAAAGGATCTCTGTCAGACCTAGGGGATGTCATCTCCTCTTGATCTGCTCGATGCTATTCGTGCCCGGGATTCAGTCCGCCGATGAGGAAAGAAATATTACATAAGCACACATGACTAACAATTTGGGTGCTTCCTTGATGAGGTCAGCTGGCCGGGCCACATCTCATTGGGTGTCAATGCAGTCCATTCTGGGGAGGGTCAGGGAGGCATATCGCCGCTCTTGGCGACTGCGTGATCTATCTTCCTACGCCATTGTAGTATCTCTGCAGACTGCAGACTGATACGAAGTCAGCGAAGCCTCTCGTGTAAAAAGTTTCTTTGGGAAGACAGGCGGAAGACCACTTGTCTCTACCTTTAATAAGATATCTGTGGCAAGACACGGTTGATCACAAGATAGATACTAGTAGTCGACAGACAAATGTCAGATCCAGACGTCAATTGCCCGGGATTCCCTTACAATCTCCTTTGGAGGGATCATAAGCAGCACTTCTTTCATATAGGCAGCGGCGGCAGCAGCAGCATATGGTTGCCAGATCTTGGTCTTGTGTGAATCCGCGTAGTCGCAGATTCCTCGAATCACTAGGCACGGAAACGTCTCCATCAGACCCGCCGCCTCCATTTCCACACAGATTATACCAGAGTCTTGTTTCAATCGGTTCCGTGTAAGGCTATCTCGCACCAAGGCATTCGCTGAGCCTATCGTCCCGTAGTGTACCTTTGGATCGGGGTTGTTGCGTGGTTCCCGTGCTACAATGTGTTCTGGACCACATTCGAGGCAGCTCTGCCCTGCCGAATGATTGCAAGAGTCCTGAAACAGTCGGTCGTGCTCTGAATCAGGCTTCGAATAGACATTCATAAGCTTTGGAAACCTCGTCATCATGTCCACCAGATGCTCAGTAATTTGAGTTCCATCCCGCAAGTGTCGCGACCTCAGCTTCTCGACCGTAGCGCTCAGTATTGGAGGCGGTTTCCGTAACGCCCCAGTGCGTTGGAACAACCCATTAGGGTGACACTTGCCCATGTCATACTGAACCACACCTCCAAATATATTGGTCGGTCGACTCACAACGACATCACCTAGTCGAATGTCGTTTTCATCATCCGGAATACCGCCGCCAATCCCGACCAGCAAGGTAAATCGGATTGAAGGAAAATCATGTAGGAGTTGCGTCGCAACGACTGCTGAGCTATTAGTTCCGATGCCAGGCATGACTGCAATAACAACGTTGTGTTCACCCAAAGAGCCGAAGCTATAAACGTTGTGGTCGAGTCGGCTGGTGGGAAGGTTGGGGTGTAGAACATCCAGCATAGCCTCAACTGGAGCCAGTTCGACAGCCATAGGGCAGATAATAGCAACTGTATACATATGGTGAGATAGATTCAAAGATCTGCTTCGAAGGTGGCCATTACTAAGTGCTGAGGTCTTCCACGCCGGTGTTTGTTCACCCGTCCTGCTGAGTGAATGTTCCGGTTTATCGACTAGTGGGGTTGTAGGATCCTGAGAATAAGACAGAAAACGTGTATGTGTAGGTAGGTGATAGTTTGTCCTCGGTGGAAGTGGGTTGGCGGCATTTGGCAAATTGCTTTGATTTTGAGATGGGCTTCTAGGTGTTGCGGCATTACTACACTGAGGCTCTGTATCTCCAGCAGCGTTGTCTCTCATCAAACCATAGCTGACCACCGGGATGGAACATGAGTCGACTACTGGAAATGTGGGCTCACTACTATGTGGGCTCGCAAGTCTGGTGGAAGGCTCAGCGGCTCCTTCGCCATTTTCTATATCTGGGGCTTGGATAGTTGAATTGCTCCCCTGGTTCCGATTGACCTGTTCTGCAGAGGGTTGTGGACTTAGGACCGCCACGTCAGCTCCATATGAAAGTAAGAGATTGAAGACATCAAATCTCGAGGAATCATTTGCAGCTTGTAATGCGGTCCCAAATCTGCCTGGTCGAGCGTTGATATCAGAACCTCTATCGAGGAGCAGACGAGCAAGATTCGCATGTCCAGCATTGCACGTTGCTTGAAGCGCCGTACAATCTCCTTCACCTCTAGCATGGTGACTGGCCCCTGCATCGAGTAATGTGCTTACCATCTCCAGTTTGCCCACCACGGCTGCAGCTTGCAGTGCATTACCGTACTGGCCTCCTTTGGCATTCACATCAGCTCGATATTTGATCAAGAGACGTGCGACCTCAACCTGCCCTCTTGATGCTGCAGCCAGAAGGGCCGTTCCGTGTAGAGAGCTTGTCGTATTCACATCTGCACCGGCCTTGAGGAGAATACTCACAACGTCGCGATGGCCTTCAGCTGCCGCGGCTTGAAGAGCAGTCATCTCTCTGGGACCCTTTGCATTGGGAGCTGCACCATTTTCAAGCAAAAGTCTGACAATCTTGGAGTGACCCAGAACAGCAGCAGCCTGTAAGGCACTGCCTTCACTTCCAGATTGCGCGTTCGGATTTGCACCATTGGTCAAACATTTTTTGACGGCTTTAATATCATTCAGCCGTGCCGCTTGGACAAGTACCTTGTCAATAGCAAGCTGATGAGCAACATCGTGCCTGTATTCTTCTCGAAGATTGACCTTGAAGCCCGGTAGAAGTCGAAGCAGGGAGGAAAAAGAGCCGAAGTAGACTTTACGAGTTCTGCCATTCCGATTTGTCCTCTCAGGCGGCACAGGAACTTTTATCTTGTCTGCTATGACTGCAGATCGCTGCTGGAGACGCAATTCTCGTACCAGATCATAAAACGCCTTTTCCACGTTGATGCAGCTTTTCGCGGATGACTCAACAAACATACATTGCAGCTCTCGGGCGAGCGCAAAGCCTTCTGCAGTCGTAACCTCTCTCTCATCCTCCCTGTCAGCTTTGTTTGCAACCAACATAACTGGTAGAGGGGCTTTTGGTGTTGCCATGTCCAGAGTGGTGGCGGATCCAAATATCGAGTGAGAGGAAGCCGACTCCTTGACCCTTAGGAGCTGTTGGTTGAATTTATTGATTCGTTCGAACGATTGCCTAGAGGTCACACTGTACACGAGGACTGCAGCCTCAGAGTCTCTGATCCATTGATCCCGAAGAGCTGTGTATTCTTCCTGTCCAGCCGTGTCCAAGACTTCAATTATAGAGGCTTCTTTATCTATCAACACCTGTTTTCGATAGCTGTCCTCAATAGTCGGGTCATAGGTCTCGACAAAGTGGTTCTGCACCAATTGTATAACCAAGCAGGTTTTGCCTACACCACCATCCCCAATCACGATCAGTTTAAACAATCTCATCTTCCCAGCCATCTTCCCGGCTACTATCCTGTAGGCGGTCGCTGGGCGAGCGACGCAAGGGCCCGCGGGCCTGTTCAGGTTGGTACGATCGGAGGAGTCAACCTTGTCACAAGGGGAGGTGTGGGCTGAGATTGCGCATCATCGCAGGAATTGAATGCAAAGAGTTCCATTAGTTGGACATCATGTGGGTCATTTTTTCGGCAGGATGATGGGAACAAGTGATGCATCGTCAAAACATGGGAGATGATATTGCCGCAACAACCCTTGGTTTGTACTTCAAGTAAGACGGGTGCAGATGGTGATTTGATTTCCCCCCGAGCCTCAGGGGCTGCTACCATGTTCGAGGCTTTCCAGCGAGGCTGAAGGCTGGGCGGTTAAGATTGAAATGGACGTCGGGAGTCGCAAGTATATCTTCACGTGATGATAAGACACGAGGCCCACACCATCACAAAAATGGTTAGACTTGTTCTCCGCATCAACTTTTTTTCGTCGATTTGGAGGCGGGCAGACGTTGGCTGCGCTCGCTCTGCTCTTCTCGCAAATTTTGTGAAGGCCACCTAGAACTACCATATGAACCATGGATCACGAAATCTAGTTGATGCGCCATGGATACTTCAAACTCTATACTCGATGCTTTAATGCTTCAGGTTGAAGCAGAGTCTGGAACTCCCACCCAACCATCACCTCACACCCCAGGCCCCCTCATCAGTGAGGTTCCGGCTGGAGAAGAGCAGAGAGAGATTTCCCATGGGACCAGGCTGACTGAGAACACCACGAACCATACTGCCGATCATGGAAGTATGGATATTGATTCAACTGTCGCTCCCACTCAGGTTTTGAACGACAACTACGGTGCTACTCAGCCCGATCAGATCGATCATTTAGGCTCACATGATACATTAACATCTACGACAGCCGTGACCGAGACAATTGTACATCAACCTAGCGAGATAAAACCCGATGATATTGACAAGGACGTCGTCTCGATGGAGACAGGATCAGTGGCAGGGAAAGAGGAAGGAAACAACATGTCTGCGGAAAGTAATCAACACACTGCAGAGCCTCCTTCTATAAGAACCAATGCAGCGTCGGAAGATTCAAATACACAAGTACCAGAGGACATGTCGGCTATATCAGATGCCTCCGCACTGAATGTGGATGCTATCCCCCCCGATAACACAATCATACCCGGTTTGAGTACCGAAGGAGCAGAGTGGGAAATTGATTCGTCGCCTTATGAATCCTCTGACTCTGACTCTTCGTCCGACACCACATCGGACGATGACAGCGATGACGACGATGCTGATGGTGACTATGCAATGCTTGACCCGGAAGAGGCAGCGCGTATATTGATGCAGGGAGATGGTGGTTCAGACGACGAGGGAGGCAAGTCTAAGGATAAGTCCGGAGGAGCTGGTGCTCTGCGAACGGCGAATGAGAAGCCTGAGGAAATAGTTCCCAAACCTGATATCACCATCACCGAAGACATGAAAATCGAAGAACTTGGGAATGTCGAATTTGTGGTCGAGAACACAATTCTCATCAAAGCAAAGACCTCTGGCGAGTATCAAGTTCTTGAGACAGGTTCCCTTATATGTTTGAAAGATAGAAGTGTTATTGGAGTGGTGGCCGACTTAATAGGAAGAGTTGAAGAGCCAAGGTACACCGTGCGTTTCACCAACGAAAAAGATATTGTGGAAGCTGGTGTCTCTGAGGTCGGAACTACGATATTTTACGTTCCACAGCACTCGACATTTGTCTTTACACAACCATTGAAGAGTGTCAAAGGCAGTGATGCGTCCAATTTTCATGATGAGGAAGTTGGTGATGATGAGATGGAGTTCTCAGATGACGAGGCCGAGGCTGAGCACAAACGACAGGTAAAGCTCCGCAGGCAAGGTCGTACCGCGGAAATCGGCCGAGGTCGCGGTGGTTCGAAGTTCTCAAAAGGTCCGCATCGTGGTGGTCGTGGTGGGCAACAAGGACCATCTTCGAGATTTGGGCCTCGAGATCTGGATTCACCCGAGATGAACTACGACGATGTGGCAGATGGTGCAGAAGATGATTATACTCCACTCCAGCGGCCAGACAATCTATCAGACCTACTCGCAAATGGACCTCCGCCTCTGACACATCCGTTGCCGCCACCACCTTCCATACCGGGCAACAGAGGCGACTTCGGTGATCGGAGCAGAGGCCATGGTAGAGGAGGAAGAGGAGGCAATCGTCCACATCGAGGACGTGGCGGTTTCAACCAAGGCAACTCTTCCACCTGGACTCGCCCTAACAATATGTCTTACCAACCCAACACCAATGCTGGCTACCCACAACAAACAGGGGCAGTGCCACAAGCACCGCAGCTCAATCTCCCCAACACTCCTTCCATAACACCGTATAACGTCACCTACCCTCCTATGTCTCCTTCTCCCATCACACCGCTGCCGAATTCATCCTTCAATTTCGGCGGCTATCAGCCTCCTGCAAACTTCGCCTTTCCTCAGCCTCCTCCAAATTTCCCATTTCCAAATCCAAACATACCAGGAATGAGTATGCCTCCAATGCCAAATTTCCAGCACCAATACAATCCTCAGGCCAACCTGCAAAATCTAAATCCAGGCCCAGCACCCGACCAGGGCAATCTACAAGCAGGCCCGTGGGCCAGCAATCCCGCCTTCATGGCGGAATTTCAAAGACAGGTTGAGGAGCAGAGAAGGCATCAGGGCCAGGGGCAGAACTAGTTACCGAGATCGTGAACTGCGAATCCTGCGGAGCCTGTTCATCATCTTGTGTAGGGTTGGCGTGCTGGATGACGGCGTTTCTATCCACCTAATGAAGTCATGAGGAAATCGGTTAGCGGTGGTAATGTCATGGTCTGTTGAGCAACTTGAAAAAAGGGTTGGCTTTTGTGTCTATAAGTAGCTATGATTGACCACACTGTACAAAAGCAAGCGAATGGGAATTCTAACACTACCCATTCCACCGATGATTGATCCTCTGCCTTTGTCAAGCGAGCGTGCCAATTTATTCTGATCCGATGAAGCATCTAGGTAGTGTCCCTCAGGGCCTCCTCCTCCGAAGTGTTCCATTAATTTGCCGCTGTTGCTATTTTTGAGTTGATATGAATACCTTTACCGCCAAGTTAATTTTTCGGTTATGGATACATGACCTTGCCAGGCATTGTCTAGGGGAGGAGTTTAGGAGAACGAGAGATCTTGGTGCCCGTGCTTGCACACTGAAGTATTGCTACACTTCTACTAGACCATGAGAGCTTGGATTGGAAACGAGCGCCTGCTGCGATGGGAACTTAGATACGGAATTATAGTTCTGCGAATCCCGAGGAACCGAGGGGGAAAATTCATGCACCGGGTCCTAAGACGACTTCCTATATTCCCGCAAAACAATCTTCGTTAGCAAGAACGCAACGCGACATGGCATGGCTGTTAGGAGGACAGAAGCAGAAGAAAGACAAGGGATCGAGGTACTGAAAAAAGGAAACAAAGCCAGACTTACCCTTGCAATACGCTGACCGACACCTCTGACTCTAATGCCAGTCCAGTATTCGGACTGCCACAAGCCCTGCGTGACGAGTGTCTCAAGGCCCTGCACGGTACTCCAACCACCGACTTCCTCCGCCATTGCCATGACAGCGGTGTGGGCCGGCTTGTATGCCATCTCGAGCAGAGTGGGAACACCTGCGCCAGATTTCTGCAATTTCTTCGATGCCGCGAAGAGGACGTGCAGAGCTGCTCCTAACGCGGGATCAATAGGCAGGTTGGCGGGGATGGTGGCGATGGCGACGCTGGGCGGACTGCGCGTCAGCGGCTCCAAGGACGCTTTGTCCTCCGCGTCGAGGACATGCAGGTTGTAGAAAGGCGGGAAGGTGGCCTTGAGCTCCGCGAGCTTGCCCTTGTTCCGTGCGATCAGGTATATCGGGCCGTAGCCCATGCTGTACAGGGTCTGAATGGCTGCGCGGGCGGTACCGCCGCCGCCGATGACGAGGCCGGACTGTGGGCCGTCGCCGAGAGCTGCGCTGGCGCCCGCTGCGCGTAGACAGTCGCCCATGCCAAGGTAATCGGTGTTGCGGCCCTCGAGGAGTTTCTTGCCTGTCTTTGGATCGATGACGGGGACGATCGTGTTGACTGCGCCGATCAGCCGTGCTGGTGCGTCGATCACGTCGAGCAGACCCATCACATCTAGCTTCAGGGGAATCGTGACGCTGGCGCCGCCGAAGTCTTCCGCCCGGATTCTTTCTCTGATCTCTTCTATCAATGTCGTCTCGCACAGGGAATACTTGTGTGGAAGACCCGTCTCTCCGAACAAGGTGTTGTGCAGGATAGGTGATTTGCTGGCTGAGATTGGTGAGCCGAAGAGGTAGAACTGCTTTGGTACGATTTCGCCCATGAGGGAAAGACCCTGGCGGATCTCGGCTGATGACAGCTGCCCTGGTGCTGCCTTGAACGGCAGTGCTGGGTGTGAGACTGGCGTCATGAAGCCGTTCAGGATGCGTGAAACTTGACCTGCTCGGCCCATGTTGATCGCGATGAGGGGGAGATCAGAGTGCTGTGATGCTGACCATTGTTTGAAGCGTCGCAATGCAAAGTTGTCGTCGATGGAGGAAGCAATACCGATAAGCTTCACCACATCGCCATACTGTAAGCATTTATTGTAGATGGGAATCCAAGAACCTGGTTTAGACCAGGAGAGTCTGCCCTGTGGATCGTGATGTGAAGCGATGACCTTGGTATGGCTGTCACTCGTGAGCTCATGGAGTTTGTTGAGGATTCCATCTGGGAATGATCCAACCTCGAGGTCGACGAATTCGCTTCCCATGCGGATGGCAAGCGAATTCAACTCAAGGTATTCATCGTGAGCTGTGTCGGGAAATTTTCCTCCTTGTGCAGTGGTTCGGATGGTGAAAACTACTGGCAGAGGGACCGTCGCGCGGAGAAGGGAGAGCTGGGAAGTGACATATTCCTGCGAAGGGATGCCACTGGTGGATTGAGGGTCTTTGAGAAGGTCAACACGAAGTTCCACCGCATCAGAGCCTAGGCAGATCTCTGGAAGAATCTTAAGGTGAGGCCGGAGGTCGGGGAAAGTCAATGCTGCGAAGAAAGACTCAGGCTTGCGTTTGAGATTCGCAAGCGTATCAATCTTGCCACTGACCATTTGTAGAAAGCGATCAAAGTCTTCGGCAGCTTCGGACATTTGCTCGTTGGGAATACTCTGGCTGTAGTAGAGGATGTTGCTGCATTGTTCGAACCATGGCTTTCTTCTCAGCCAGACACCCATCATGTCCTCAACATAAGCTGGTCGCGTCTTATCGATCTGTAAGAAGTCGATGACCTCGTTGATGTTGCGTTCTACCAGCAGTACGTGTCCTGCCTTCTGATGATAGTCGACCAGCAGCTTTCGAGCTTCAGGGGTCTCCACTATTCCCCCGCCACATGCGAAAATATGACCGGTAGGCTTTTCCTTGACCACAGACTTCAGCAAGGCCAGTTCACGAGCTCGGAAATGGTCCCAACCGTGTTGGCGAATGATCTCTGGTATCGTGGCTTTCTCACGAGCCTCGAGCTCCGTGTCGAGGTCTATCAACTTCTTGCCCAAAGAACGAGAGGCCCATCTGCCGGATGTAGTCTTCCCAGCACCTCTCATACCAATGATGAAGATAGATGCCGCTGCTCTGTCAAGCTTTTTCTTGGAATGAGTGACCACAGTCTCCAGTTCTTTGCCCTCCAGCTTGACTGCGAACTGTTGCGTGAGTGTATCCCACCATCCTGGCCATGTTTTCCCTGTACACTCCTTCTCAAGAATAAGACTGGATTGAGGTGCGGCCAGAGCAAGAACACTGAAACTCATTGCGACTCGGTGATCATCATAACAATGAACGCCTGCCTTTGGTTGCGTCAACTTTGATCGATCGATGCCGTCCACCTCGATACCATCGTCGAACTGCCTACATGTCACGCCAAACTTGGCTAATTCGTCTTCCATTGCTTGAATACGGTTGCATTCTTTTACGCGTTGGTTTGCAATCCCATAAATGCGAGTTGTGTTCGACTTGCCTCCTTGGGCCACTGCCGCCAGGACTGACGCTGTGAGGAAAGCATCCGTCATTGGCTCCATATCAACATTTGGGAGTGGTAGTAAAACACCAGTGGAGGGACCTGTCACAGTGGTAGAGGTCTCAGTCTGCTTGACGTGACATCCCATGGGCCTCAGTATATCAGTTGCAAATCGTGAATCTCCTTGAAGAGATGCAGACCCGATATTTGGGATTGTGCATGTCGTTCCAGTGATGGCAGCAATTGCCAATGGATAAGTTGCAGAGCTCGCATCACTTTCAACCACATATTCCTCTGGATTAACGTAGTTTCCTTGAGGGATGTGATATGTGTGCTCTTCAGTCTTTGATGTTTGCACCGCAATACCAAAACTTGCCATCATGGCAATCGTCATGTCGATATAGGGCTGAGACACGGGTTTGCCTCCAACAAGCTTCAGGGTTACTGGTTTCTTGGCATATGGTGCGCACATCAGAAGTGATGAGACATACTGTGACGAGACCTTTGCCGCGAGTTTGATCTCACCACCATTAAAGCCCCCCGATGCTGTTATATTCAACGGTAGGCAGCCAGGAGTCTCGAGATACTCTATTCCGGCTCCATTTGTCTGAAGAGCATCGACCAGGTCTCCAATAGGACGTTGTTTCATGCGAGCATTTCCAGTGAGCACCGTTGAGCTGACATGGCTTAATCGAGTGAGTGTTACAACTGTAGTCAAGAACCTGGCGGCGGTACCAGCGTTTCCGAGATAAAGTTCCGTCTGGCTGGCGTGGAGCTTACCACCGTTACCATTCACAACCAAGACTTCTCCATCCTCTTCCCAGGAAAACGTTGCAGCTCCTAATCTGGTCAAGGCTTCAAGCATGACTTCTGTGTCGGCAGATGTGAGGAGATTCTTGACCCGGCAGGTTCCCTTGCCTAAGGCGGCCAGAACCAATGCTCTGTTTGAAATACTTTTTGATCCTGGCGGAGCACAAATAACATTCAGATCTTGAGGGACTCCGGGAATGACGTCCACGCTGGGAGACAATACCACGCGGAGGTCAGAGTCAGATACCACACTTGCTTTTTGTTCATGAGTTTTCCCAATCGCAGAAAGCAAAACGACCTTCTTTTTTGCGCCATCGTTTTTCTTGTCGACACCCATCTTTTTCAACATGCCATCCACAGTGCAGATCTTGCCACCGGACAATTTTCGAATCTTCTCATCATCAAGACGTGTGGGCAGACCATAAGCTGTTAGACACTTCTGTAATCGTCCGACTGCGACTCCACTGAGCACGCCGAGATAGCGAGCGAGCTCGGCTTCCTTGACCATACCAATCGAAACACATTCGCCGTGGAGGACTTGAGGCGTTAAGAAAGCCTCCATCGCATGTCCTATGGAGTGCCCGAAGTTCAGCAGATTTCTCAAACCCATCTCACGCTCGTCAATTGTGACGACATGTGCTTTGAACTTTGCCGAGGCAGATATGACTCTGATCAGGATAGGTTCAATGTCCTTGAATCTCGCTGCACCTTGGTTGATATCACCATTGACCGCAGCCATGATTCTGTCGGAGTTGGTCTCCAGGGCAATGAATTCGTTCTCATCAGAAATTGCTGCAGTCTTGATCACCTCTGCCAGACCATTGATGAGCTCACGTCTAGGAAGAGTCCCGAGGAAATCGAGATCAATATAGATCCTCTGAGGTTGCCATATGGCTCCGACTAGATTCTTGCCAAGAGGAGTGTCGATAGCCGTCTTGCCTCCAATGGCGGAGTCGACCATGGCGAGCAGGGTTGTTGGCACCTGGACAAATCGTACTCCACGCATATAGGTCGCAGCAACGAACCCAGTCAGATCACCAACGACACCACCTCCGAGGGCAATGATAACTGTGTCTCGGCCACATGGCGGGCTCTGACTCAGAAGCCAATCTTCGATGTCATCCTTGGTTTGCCGTGATTTTGAGCTTTCTCCAGGAGGGATCTCATGGACCAGCAAGCGTGGGGGATTTGATTTCTTCGAACTCGCAGCTTCGAAGGCTTTTGAGAAAGACTCCGTGTAAAGACCGCCGATGTTTGTGTCCGTGATCAAGACATAGGTGGATGACTCAAGGTTGTCAAGGAGATCAGAAG